>NC_142246.1:54390778-55630063 GCF_052056855.1 Sturnus vulgaris | reverse complement strand
ACCTGTCACCCATTACATACGGCCCTCCCCCAAAAATGCTCACTTTTCATTTCTCCCCAAGCATCGTGACTCGGTTGGAGAGCTTTCACCGTGAAAATCAACGGCTTTGCTCTATGTCTGTGATGGCTAGTTGATTTTTTGGCATAGCTCCCTCATTTGCTGGGGAACCCAGGATACAGCAGCACCCTCTAAGCTTCAGAAACCTAAAAGGTGACCGACACATTTGGGGCATTTCACTCAAAAGCAAGAAGAAGCCTTCAGTAGCACTTTCCAGCCCTTGACAAACAGCAACTACTCCATCGCAGATATAGACTGAATCCTGTATTTTCAGAAGGTACACATGCCATGTACTAAGCATGGTATGAGCAACTGTTCATCTGAAATTGTCAGTTTAATGGCTTCTCTGATCCACTGTGCCTTTCTGGGAGCTGCTTGCCAGTTTTTGGCAATGCCAGAAGCCCTTAGCTGAGAGGTCGATAAGTTATTTGCTGTATCCCCATGCCTGCTCTCCTTCCAAGGAGACCAGTGATCCCAAAAAAGAAGGCATGGTGGCTTAACTGCTGGGCCTGATTTTCTTCTCCCTTGCCCACTCATACTGGCATTGCTCTCAGAGCATTTCCCTGCCATCTCCTGTAGTGCTTTGGGAAAGAGCTGAGCTCCAGCCTTATGTTGTCAGCATTTAGGCACCTCTGGAGATGCAATAAGCAATTAGAGCAGGGACACCCTGAGACCCTGCTACTCCTCTCAGGTTCCCGTGAGCCCACCATACCGTGGCAGTGATGGTACTTGCTGTACCCTCCCCTGAACCCACTGCTTTAACCTTGCAGGTGGAATAGAAGCTATTTTTAAAGGCTTCACAAGACCCCAGAACAGCTGCCTCCAACATCAGTTGTATTAGAAAATCCCCACCTGGCCAGTGTGGAGTAAATATTTTTGATTGTGCCCTTAAGCCAGAAGAGGTTGAGCATTTAGCCTTGTTCCAGAAAATCCTGGGCCAGGAAGCACTTTGTGCCTCCTCTTGCTACTCCCTGAATCCTGCCATTCAGTCCTTATGTCTTTATTTATCCTGACACCCTGCCCAGTGAAAGGGAAGAGCGGACTTTTTTCATCTAGGAAGGATACACTCCCAAATGAAGTTTTGGTAGTGATTAGCCTGAGCTGCATATACATTTCCCTTAGCTGATAGGAATTGTCCCCTTCCTCCAAAGCTCCTAGAGCCAAGGCAGTTGGGAGCAGCCCAGAGTCGTGAATTTTTCAGCGCCCCCAGGAATACATAGAGCGCAAGAGCTGTAGGAGAATGCTGGCCAGGAGAGGTTATCCTTCCGGCTGGATGTTGCCATATCAAGTCACACACTTGACAGTGCTTTCCATTTCTTTTGGTGGGAAGCCCTTGACCACCAGCTGGTTAGGTGGAGCTGCGCCCTCCCATTTTGGCCGCGATGCTCTCCTTGCTGCCCAGCCCCCAGCAGCCGCGGCAGCCTAGGAAGGGGGTTTGAGTGTGCACATCCTGCATGAGTGTCCTGTTTGTACAAGTCACCCTCTCTTGTGTAATGTTTTTCAGAGGGGCTTCTGAACAATGCCAGGGATACAAGTGTCACGGATACTCTACCACTGAATGGTAATCACGGCAACAGCTACAGCATCGCCAGCGGCGAGTACCTCAGCAACTGCGTGCAAATCCTTGACCGCGGGTACAACCACACGGAGAACGCCCTTGAGAAAAAGATCCTGAAGGAACTCACCTCCAACTACATCCCTTCCTACCTGAACAACCATGAGCGCTCCAGCGAGCAGAGCCGCAACTTGATGAACAAACTCGTCAACAGCGTGGGCGGCGGGAGCGAGGACGATGCCATCGTGCTGGATGACGCCACCTCCTTCACCCACGAGGAGAGCCTGGGCCTGGAGCTCATCCACGAGGAGTCGGACGCCCCACTGCTGCCTCCCCGGGTGTACTCAGCAGACAACCACCAGCCCCACCTCTACAGTCGGCGCCGCATCCCGCAAGACAACAGCGAGAGCTTTTTCCCTTTGCTGACCAACGAGCACACGGACGACCTGCAGTCGCCCAACAGGGATTCTCTCTACACCAGTATGCCCGCGCTGGCTGGCATGCCCATGACGGAGAGCGTCACCGCCAGCACCCAGACCGATCCTCCACCAGCGAAAAGCGGCAGTGGCGATGCCGACGATGTTTACTACAAAAGCATGCCCAATCTTGGCTCCAGGAACCACGTCCATCAGCTACACACTTACTACCAGCTAGGTCGAGGCAGCAGCGACGGTTTTATAGTCCCACCAAACAAAGAGGGAACCTCCCCGGACGGCAATGCAAAAGGACCCGCTCACTTGGTCACTAGTCTATAGAAGATTCAGCAAAAATTAAGCAAAGAGACAACTCAAAGCCTCTCCGTAACGCTCGGTTTACTGTTCTGAGTTAATCCAAACAGTGGTAATATTGTGTGTACTCCTAAATCTTCATGCTGTTCAAAAGGAAATTCTCAGACTTTTTTTACTGGAATTTTTAGGCCGGCCCGGAGAGGACAGTAACTGCTGTGCCCCCCTTATCTTCCCATCCTTCTTCCCTCCAGACAGACTTCATTATGTTAATGAAAGAGATAGATAACGGCACACTTCGTGGCCTTCTCAAGTTATGCCGTGTTTGTTTAAACAATCCTTGATGCTGTGTTGCTCTTAATACCGAGGACCTGATTTAAGAGGGAAAAAAAAAATAATAAAAGGCCAAAAATGTGCATTTGAAACTAGTAGCGATGACGCATCTAGGTGGGAGCGCTGCGTAAAACAAGCTAGCAAAACTCTTTCTTACCAATCCAGATCACATCATGGGTTATGGTCACTCACAACTTGGTTTCACTGCAGCGCCCTTTGCTGTGGGAGCAAACAAAACATAAACAAATTAAATGAGACGGAAGGGAATCCTAGAATCCTGTGCTAAAGGCATATTTTACATTTTGCTGTATTAACGGATGATAAAAACTAATGGCAGAAAAAGAGAAGCGAACAATTTCTATGTAATGTACAGATACTAGCATTGCACATATAGTCTGCTTTCTGTTCCTCCAGAATTGCGTCCCTGTTAATGTAGTGGAAAAAAAAATAAGAACTTTTTTCTGTTGTGCTGGTCTTGTAAGTTTGTCTACCAGTAGGAGCAAGGTTTTTCATAACTCTTTCTTTTTTTATTATTTTTTAAATTTTGTTTTGCCTCTTCCACTGCTCCTTCCCTCTGTCCCCTTCCCATCCCAGAAAAAAACTCACTGGGCAAAAAAAAAAAAAAACAAACCCAGACATCACTCTCTAAGGACCATTTTTAGTAACACCATCACCATTTCTTTTCAGCCAAGGCAGTCTTTTAATTTCCTCGCTGTATAACCTTTTTCAGCCGGCGTGTTGCCAGCAGACCTTTTGGCAGACTAGAGCAGGGCAAACTTCCTCGTTGTCAGTGCACAACCGATCGATAATCCTGGGAAGCATCTCTGGTGAACGGCCCCTCAGCCAGGCCCTCGGGGCACATCCAAGGACCCAGAGGGGGATTTGTAGTCGCAGTGGGGGTTCCACAGGAGACGGCCATTTCCCTGGAGGAGCAAAGGGCCTTCTCGGCTCAGTCTGGTCCCCGGTTTAGGCACTTGTACTGCAGTGGTTAAGAAGAACATAGATTGACGCGTAGTGAGCTAAAAAAGTACTTTGCGGTGATTTTTAATTAAAAAAAAAAAAAAAGTCCTCTGTTCATTATTTTTCCTAACAGGAAATTTATTTATTTGACCGGGTTTTTAAGTAACATAGGCTTTCTGGAGGTAAATTAGCAGCACGGAGTATGAATTCTTCTTCTTTTTCTCTTTTTTTTCTTTTTTTTTTTAATTTATGATCCATTTTGTACGGTCTCAACAGTTGAATGACCTCATTACTAATATTTGTTGTAAAAGTGAAGCTTGTTTGCCAACCAATAAACAACTGATCACGATTTAGAAGATACTGTATGTATGTACTGTACAATTAATCTCTCTTTTTTTGTCGTTGTTGTTCCTCTCTCCATTAATGTCTTCAGTATGAGTCTCCACTCCTTTACGGCATGGGTGAGCAATGCTGAAGAAAGGAGGACTAAGATGAGAAATTTAAGCACAAAGGTTATGCAGCTGTGGCTGACTAGAAATATCAGGCTGGTGGTACTTGTTTAGGGGCAAGAACAACATTGGTTGACATTTGTTGCAGGTGATTCTAGGTCTGTTTTGTGCCTACTGTATAAAGTAGCCAACGACACGCGGATGATTTGAGTATAGCGTTTCACGTGTCGTATCTTTTAATCATTGTAATTTTTTTCTTTTCTTAATTTTCTTCTTTTCTTTTTTTTTTTTTAATTTGGGTTTTCTGAGATTAAAAACGCTGGTAGCATGTCAAAGAGTAAAACAAGTCCCCGTTAGGCCTTCTTGGTCGTTGTTTGCTGTCTCTTTATTTTCTTGCTCCGGGCATATGCCAAGCGCCCTCACCATCCTTGGCCACATCGTCCTTCCTGCCCCACCTCTGCCAATGGCCCACTGGCACTTCACTGCTCTCCTCCAGCCTCCCCCTTCAAATCCCTGGAGTGCAATCAGGAATACAGAAAGCCACAGAACAGACTGGAAAGGTTGACAGGGAAAATAACCACCTCTGGATATGACTGGTAATGAATTTTCAGTGATTTTTCGCAAAGCCCTCCCATCACCTAGGCTTAGGGGCTTGGTGCTGCTTCCACCTAAACTGTTCCTATCCAAGTCCTATCATGCTGGGTAAAAACCAAAAGACTTGGAGCAGATATTCCCAGTGCTGGAGGATAAATGCAGCAGCAGCAGATCAGTGGAGCAGTTCTGCTCCATCCCAGGGTTGTCCTCGCGTTGGGGCAGCGCTGCTCGGTGCTTCTTGGGCAAGAGAACCAGGGGTGGTGGTATTTGGTGCTATTCATGGCCTACAAAAGAGTCTGGTTTGAGTCACCTGAATCCTTCCTGCAGCCACTCTGGACAAAACACCTTGGGGAAGAAACTCCATGTGAGACCAAACACTGATCACAGCAGAGCCTCTTGCTGGGTGTAGGTTTTGGCAAGGGAGCATTTCCGATTGGAATATTGGGGAATCACCTGCCTACATAGCAGAGCAGCCACTGGCCAGCCAGGTAGTGCTCTTGCTCTTGATGCTGCCTCCCTGTTCCATTTTATTTTCCATACCAGCAGCTATGGAAGTGTGGATAGTGTGTGGTGGATCCCCTCTTACAGGTACAGCAGGTGATCCACACCTGTGGGGTCACAGCAATCCACGTAGCAGCCCAAGAGGCTGCTGAGGCTTTAAATAACTGAGGTACCTCTTATTTTGGGGAAAGTAAAAACTCTTTTACTGTAATAGACTCAAAAAAAGTTTTTCAGGGATATGGTGGAATTGAGTTCATGCAGAGGGTGAGATACACCCTAGCAAATATCATCGTGGTAAAGTGGGAGGGAGGTGACCAACACGCCATTTACCAATATTTCTGACAGTCTGCAAGAACAAACCAGTGGTGGATTTGCTATGGGCTCGTTTAGTCCTACTGAAAAATCTTTAATTTATTTTACTACAAATGCTCATTCTTCCCCAGCCCTTCTATGTATTTCAGATTTATCAGTGTGCAGGCTGTTTTTCCCCTCCATCCCTTCTCTTTGCCAGCCTACCCGTGCCTATTAGCACTTTGATTGCAAAAAAACACTGTTTATTTTCAAGCTGATTATTTCTGTCCCCAGGCTGTTCTGACATCACAAGATTCACTGTTGGTGCTTCCTATGGCTTAGGAAACAGCTGAATCAGAAAATACAGAGAAAATATATATTAATGATTTTATTAAGCCAAAAATGGTTTAAGACTGTAATATAGTGGGGGTGTTTTATGAAGGGGAGCAGGACACAGAATATTTTTGGCATTTTCTTCCCCTTGAGAACAGATTTTGTTGTGTCAGATAGTTGATTATGGGCATGGTGAAGGTCGGTGCTTGTTGATAAGCTCACTATGTACAATTCTTATGTGACTGGCAACAGTGTCTCCTCTGCGGATTGCAGCATGTGAAAATCCACTCACTGTTAAGTCCTCAGTGCCTACAATGCTCCTGGGGTATGAGGGAGAGCTGCAAAATTTGTAAGGCGTTTCTCAATGCTGAGCCAAGGCAAGAATGTGAGAAAAAAACGTGATGAAAATGCAGTAGTGATTATGGTGTTAAATCCATACTCATGCTTGGGGCACATAACTGTGTAGGCTGGGTTGAAGGGGGTAATCAGCCCTGTACTCGAGGGATCTTTTCTAGAGCTCCATTTAACAAAACAAAAGCAAACAAAGAAAGCCCAACCAGATTTGCTTTATAGGGAGAAGATCAAAGCTTCATCATTCAACTGCAACAAACATCCTACTTTCAGCTGAAAACAAACAAAATAGAAGCAAACAGGTAGTGCTTGATCTGATGAGAACATCAATTGATACACAGACCAATTTCTGAAACACAGGGCACCTTTGGGAAGCATGAGCTGCCAGGCATGTTTGGAGTGAGGATTGTTAATGCTGATCTGTTGATTGAGTTGCCCCTTCAGAAGGCTTTTCTTGCAGGTGGGAAGAGGGGAATGGAGAAGTGCAAGGCTCTATGCTTTGCATTTTCCTGAAAATCGTCTTGAGATGCTTTAAAAGTTATGAATACCTTTTTTCACTCACTCCTAATTTGCACAGGGTTGTTTTCTCCTGTGTAATCCCCTTGCACACCACCCCATAAAGAGCTGACACATCAGCTTACTGCTTAAGGACACTGACTCCAGCAGGAAATTTCCACCCATTTTCTGCAAGAGCCAGAAGAGACTGTAAGATCTCCGTGAAACGTGAAGGAGAAATATAAGGCAAAAGACATGCCAAGAAAGACCATGTAGGCTGGAGGATTGCTGGGAATGGAGGGTATTCATTGCAGCTTTGGAGGCACTGTGTAGGCAAGATTGCTTACCATGGTCCTGTTAATTTCTGCCTGTTGATTGCTTTTAATTTCAGCTACAATCTGTAGTTGTTTACCAATCTCTTTTCTTCCTCCCATGCCCCAGGTAATAAGCAGTGAGATACCTCAGAGGGCCAGGGGAAACAGTGGTGATGGAGGGAAGCACTGAGTTCCTGGGGGTCCTTCTGTCTCTCTGTGTGTGTCTCTATTGCCTGCATCCCCCTTCCCTGACCAGCTGGCCTCTCTGTCACACCCCATGTGCCCTTAATCTCACCAGGTTATGAAGAATGTAATACCCTGCAGAATTGCCTAGTCAACGGGGATAGAAAGATAGCTCATCTTATGAAAAACCTCTCTCAGGAAAGCCTAAGAGCACAGGCATGGTCATCTGTCACACCCTGATCTCCTCCTTAGCTTTAGAAAGAAAAGTGCTCTATTTTTAGCTATCTGCTGCATTCAGCTACACTCTATGCAAATTTTATTTAATGAATATTTTAGGGTTTAAATAGTCTGGGCTCATGAACATCATGTAAATGTCATGTTGTTGCAGGCTCTGTGGTAACAGCGTGGAGGACATCCTGCAGTGTAAAGCTGACGCCAGATAAAATCTGTGATTAGTGCTCCCAGGGAAGGCAGCCCTGGGTTGTTCAGTGACTGTCCTGGGTGGGGACATTAGCAGTGTAGTCAGGGGAGGGCACTGCAGTATCCTGGGAGGCAGCAGCACTCCCCTTTCTGGCCTGAGGGACATTTCCTTCAGCACAGGTAGCTGGCCTAGGGCCAGTTTTGCTCTTCCAAAGGCTTTGGCAAGCCCTGGGAATGTATGGATCATACACCAGACCATTTATCATCGCAGTTCCAAAGAGGCGATCTGTTTAACGCTGAAATATTGAGACTAGCCAGGATAGCTTGGAAATCTTCCTTTTTCACATCAAAATAGCTTTTTACAGGTGCTTACTGTTTATTGTATTCGGTACGCCAGACAGATGGTGATAGTCTTCTTCAGGAAAATGCCAAGAACAAAAAAAAAATTATCCTAAATGTTTTCTGTCTTTTCATTTCTTTATCTTCCACTCACTTTCTTTTCTTATATTTCTACTCCTTAAATACGCTGTACACATGTAAAAACCCAAGCTAAAACCTCAATAAATAAACAAAAAATATTGGTACACAGAGCAATTATTATGTGTTGGAAACAAATGCTTGGCATTTTAGCAGTGCTGCTTAAAACCCCAAACAGCAAGTTTGAAGACACAAACATAGCTGCTGCACAACCTCCTCAGCTAGTGTGATGGCAATATTTGTACAGATGATCAAATATCTCAGACTTCCACTTAAAATGGACTGCATCTTGTGTTACAGCTTGGGAAAGGTTATTTCCAGCAGAAGGGTGCTTGGTGGGTAAATTACGGCAATAATAAAACTGTTTTCAGCATGTCTTCCCTCACTTCTCTAGGAGGCATCTCAGGCAGAGTTAAATTTGGGTCCCTGTGCAAGAAAACCTCACTCCAGACATGAGCCCTGCAGCCTTTGTGTCCCACCAGCAGCAAAGGCTTCACCTTTTAGTGGGCACAAGTCTGTGGTAATATCCAATATCCACAATTCTGTGGTAATATCCACTGAGAAATGGCTTTGGAGGATGAATGTTGAAAAACAAGTGGTCAACAAACTGGGTGGAGGATGTCTGGGTATTCCACTTGGGAAGCAGAAGCCCTGTGTGGGCACCCCCAGCTGTGCTCCAAGCACCTCTGAGGACTTGGTTGCCCAAAAGCTGCAAAGAGAGTGTGGCAAAATGGACTTTGGTGGGGGGGGATTAAAAGAAAAAGCCCCTAATATCTGGTATTGAAATATGCCCAGAAGAGTTTCTCAGGTGTTTTCTGTAGGCAGCTGGAGAGAAGTGCAAGGTCATGGGGAATTAGAACTGTGTGTGATGGGAGGCATATTGGAGGCAAGCTAAAGCTTTGCTGTGGCTATTGTGTGCCTGCTCTGGCCAGCCCCTGATTCCCTCACCTAAAAAAAGAAAGAAATATATACGTTTTAAAGGTTTGCAACAAAGTAGCCTTTGGTTTGGGTTTGGGGTTTGTTTGTTTTTTTTTACAGGGTCCCTTGCTGATAAATAGGAGGGTTTTTTCAGTACAAGCACCTCAGCTCTGCCCTTTGGTCACCTTCCCCTCACCCACTTCTTGCTTGCTTATTCAAACTTAGAGATAAAAGGCCTCATTGCTTAAGCTGCTGTTGATATCAGCTAGGAAGAGTGCTACATATTAAATAGGTGGGATTTTTTATTTTCTTTATTCTTTACACACCGTCCACCCAGGCATTTTCCACTGCTAGCAGTTTATAGTTGCAGTGCAAAGCAGCCCACTGAGCTAACAGCAGTGGAAATTAAAGGAGAAAATGCATCCCACTACTTAGGAAAAAAAGGAAAAAAGAGAGATGAGCAACAAGGAAAGGATGAAAGTTCCTCCTCCTCAGAAAAACCCCAAAAGATCAGCCAAAATGGCCAAGCTGGGAGATGCCTGAAAAGTTGCCAGTTCTGCCCCCTCCACTTTCCCTTTGACGCCACAGAAAGCATATTTGGGAGGGCGAGAAACAGACTGAAATTATTTATGCTTAGAAAATGGCTCCAGAATAACTCTTGATCCTTCTTGAATGTGATTAGCCTATCTTAAGATCTCCCTGAGATGTGATTTACGAAAAAGCCTGTATGTGGTCACCCCAAAGTGCGTGTGGCTGTGTCTTCCCAACACGAGCTTGTGAAAGGAGGTGCTTTCCTCCCTAGGGCTGCAGTGATTAAAGGCAGCTGTAAAGCAGAGCACTCACGATGTAAAGTGCCCTTCAGATAATGCCTGATATCAAAACAAATCTGTTTACTCTGCAGTCATTTATACTGAATATTTATTATTAAGGGGTGGGGGGACGACACAACAGAAAAAAGAGTTTGCTCAAACAATCCCGGTTGTGTTGATATGAACTGGTGGCTGCAGCTCAGTGATGTGCTGAACACAGAGGAGCAGAGAGACACCTCAGTGTCACTTTTCTTATGCAGAGCAGTGGGCAGCAGTGGCCAGTGCTGCTGTACAACAAACTGCTGGCTCATGTGGGGGCCAAAGCCAGGCAAAACTCTGGTACCAAATTCAGCAGAAAGGGTGGGAGATTCCCAATGGGTTGCTCACCCATAATTACATTCACCTTCCCTGAGCAAGCCTACCTTTTCAAGGCAAGTCCAGGCATCCCCTGCTTTGTTTGAGGATGGAAATAATCTTAAAAATAGCTGCTGATGGTTGCAGGTCCTGTAAATGGGTTAATTGTACTACTTAATTAGTGGGGTTTTTTGGTTGTTTTGTTGGTTTTTTATTGTTTTGTTTTGTTTTGTTTTTACTTAGGATTAAAAATGCGAAGGAGACAAATTTTTTGTGTTTGGCCTTGGTTGTTTATTAAATTTTATTTATAGTATAGAGAGTTTTGTGACACTTTTAGCTGCTAGCTAAAAACGAGTACAATGGAGTTGAATTTAGTTAGTTATAAGGATTTTTAAAGCTAAACAGTTTAATAAAGAATTAACACTTATTTATATTTTTGATCTAATAACTAAACATTTGTGACCTGTAGTGTAGCACTGTTTAACTAAAAACTACTACTTGAAATCATGAAGAAGGTAGAAGACAGAGACAATACTTAAAAACTTCCATTTTGTCCCATACTTATTATTATATTCTAAAAACCCCAAATTCAAAACTCTTCACTAGGTGAAATGACACACTTCCATTTTAACTGTACATTTGTGATTTTAATTCCGTCACTTAAATTTGGAAGCCTTCTCTAAGACCTTAGGTTAAAAGCAGTGTTCCCTTGGGGGTCAGTGTCAGAAAGCACAGAAAGTTTAAAACTCCCCGGGCTTCTGGGTTCAAACAGGTGCTGCTCCAGGGATTTACCTGCTCTCCCCTTGTTTTTCACAGAAGGAGGAAGGACGCCCAAGCAGGAGCCGGTGTTCAGGCGAGTCACCATGGAGGACAGTGTCATCTAGCCTGGGGACCCGTGAGCCTGCCCCAGCCGGCACACCGCCCCAGCTCCTCTGTGCCTCAGCTCACATCCCTCGCTTGGGATCGCGCCGCAGGAGAGGCTGGAGAAGCTGGCCTCCACCAAACCCTCAGCAAACCCTCGCATCCCCAAGGAGAGAACAGCCCGGCTGAGATTCCCACTGCCCCGTGCATGGCAGCGCCCTGGGAAGAGCCCTCGCCGTCTGGTCGCTCGTCTCTTTTTTTAAGATGAGCAGAACGGGTGAAAATTGTCTTTTGTAATAAGAAATTAGTTTCACCTGCTCCGAACACTGACTTTGCAACTTAATAACTTAAAAATGGCCGAGTGTGCTTAATCCACCATCCTGAGCCTCTCTCCATGCTCTCCAGCTGGGCTGTATAAAGGGGAACCTGCCGGATCCAGGTTGCTGTTGTAAATACAGACCTGTCAGTGCGAAGAGCCAACAAGGGAAGGACCAGAGGGACAGAGAAGTAGTCCTTACACCAGAAGAAGCTGAACGTGCCAGCAGAGTACTGTCAAGTGAAGCTGTTGCTTGTAAATAGGGACCGGCGCATGTGTCCAGCAGCAGCTCCACTTGGCCAAAGCTTCTCGAGGGAAAGCTGCTCAGATTTTATTGTCTTGTGTAAATAGAAATATTTTTTTGAGGAAAAAAAAAAAATGAGCCTTAGTATCTTGAAGATAGCGTTTCTCAATCAGCTCAGCTGGGGATGGATATATGGGAGCCCACAGGATCTGCCTGCTGGAGTCTGGCACGGGCTCTCGCAGCCAAGCTGTGCCATCACCGTGGCTGCAGCAGGCAGCTGAAGGAGGATGGACCTGTCCAGCAGAGGACTTGGCAGACATTCCTCCCCAGTCCCTGCAAACAGGGTGAACTCACTGGTCCCATGGTCTCCGCTGGTGTAAATACTCAGCTACAGCCCACAGAGGACTTGGACTGCTTGGTGCAGTTGTGGGAGAGGGGGAGGGTGGGATGGGCAGAAATCATCAGAGGGATGCAAACCCCATCAGCGTGGTGATCCCCAGGCTTTTGACATTAGATTAAAAAAAAAAACAAAAGAAAAAAAAGAAAAAAAAAAACAAGAAAAAACCAAACCCTGAAGGCTTATTAATGGTGTTGGGCCAAGTGTTGGGCTGGGTAAATGGAGGCATGCCTCGACATGTTCTGTGTTCATGTCAGCCAGTGCCTGTCTGTGCAGTTCTGTGTCTGTGTGAACGCGTGTGCAAGGCTGTGTCTGGTCCAAGGAGCTGCCAGCCAGTGCAGGTCCCCGTGTCTGTGTAGCTGTGTACATGAGAGAGGAGAGAAAATGGATGTGTGTGTTGTACTGCCCTTTATACGCCCAAACACATTCAAGGAGTCATAAGTAATGCTGCTAGATCCAGCTTTAGTAGCACGAGTGCAGGGTAGTGTCCACATCTCTCCAGGGAATGAGGCTTGTCAGGCAGGGGAATGCTGTGAGCTGAGTGAGAGCTGATACATCTCTGCTCTGCATTGAGTTGTCATCCACTGTCCCCTGCTTTGGCACAACAGTGCTCATCTGCAAGCACTGCCAGCAGAACAGGGCTGCACTCCAGCATGGGTGCTGGCAGGATGGTCCCTCCTGGAGGTTGGACAGGAGCTTTGGGGTTTCCCTTCCATCATTCACCACCCAAAGCTTACTTATGCCTTATTTACTCTGAGTCCAACTGTTCGGATTCATGCGGTGCAGGGAAATTAGGAAAAGAGAATAAAATTAGAAATTGAAATCAGAAGAAAGCCCATACATGAGAAGAAAACAAATATTTTTGAAAATTACTCCTAGTCATTTTCTCTCTCTTCAACTTAGCATTTTGCAGGAAAGCAGTGCCAAGGTGAAGTGTCTTCCCCGTGAAGAAGCCAGATAGCATGAAACAACTGTTGCACTATTTAGCACAGCATTGGGGCCAAAGCCCCTTTACCTTTGCAAGGAATGGGCAGTGGGTAATCAGCAGAAATTGAAAGCTGCCTCAAATTCCTGAGGGATGTGGGCATCTAGAGTAGTAATTTGCTTGCAGTGGTTCAAGGTGAGCTGCAGGGATAGTCTTTTCCACTTGAATACTTGAATACCTCCTGTCATCCAGCTGTGTGTGTTACCATTAAGACCTAACAACTGCCAGTGCCAAGTGATTTATATATTTATCAGGCCATTTTTTTATGTATCAAACCAGTGCACGGGAGGCACTGTGCTTTCCTCTGCCACGTGTGGACCCCTCTTCCTTTGCCCACTTCTCCAGCCTTGTATAGTGTCCCCAGGCAAGGTCACCATCATCTTGGGGAGGCTGTTAGTCTCTTTTCCAGGTAGAAAAATAGTGAAAGTTACGAGCAACACACCCTGACTTTGTGCTGGAAATGTGCTGAAAGTCAGCCAGTGTATGAAGCAAAATAAATAACTCAAAAATGTTTGAAAGTTCACTATTTTTCACAGACGTGAGGGGACCATTCTTACAGTTTCTAGGGCGCCAAAGGGCAGTGCTAAATCCTGAACCCAAGGCTTCATGACCCTGGGGAGGTTTGAGGTGCAACTTGGGAGAAACACAGGGGCAGCAATTATGGGAAAGAAGATATTCCCCGATTTTACTAGGTTGCAGGAAAGCAGTACTCCCCTGGGTTGAGTGGTGGATTTTTTTTCATTGGAGCACTCACTATTAGTTCCTTTCCCCAGATAATCCCATCATCCTGTACCTTAAATCCTTGCCTTTATGTCTAGAAGAGTTATTCTTGGAGGCATTTACAACAACCTTCAATGTTTCTCTCTCTCTCCAACCCTAAAGAGGCTGACACCCCACAACTGAGAGTTGTAAAGATGAGCCAGACCAACCCCAAGTCCTAATAAAAACGATGAATCCCATCCACTGCATCCATATCGATGGCATACAGGTCACAAGTGGAGATGAGCAGTGAGAAGGGGGAGGCAGATAATCACTGAAAATTGTGTGTGGGAGGTGCTGTTACCAAACCCACCCGGCAGAGTTTTGATTTAATCCAGCCCTGAGTCAATACTGATTGACATTTCACTTGCTTTCCATATCGTAACTGGACTTCCTTACTCCTCAGGCATGGAATGAATCTTAATACATTGTAATTACTGTACTCCTGGTGGTGAACCGGTATGAAAAGCTATCACAGAAAGCATTAATAAAATGTACATTATGAAAAAGAACTCGGCATTGTCTGAAATTAATAATGCACCAGATTTTTCTCATCCACGCCTGCTCATTACAGGCCTGCCCTTGAGTTTTCTATTAAAATGACTTATTCAAACTTGTATAGCTGTGTTCAGCGTGAAGTTATCTGCTGTAGGTTTGCATCCCGGTTAGATGTACCGCATGAGGACTTATTAATCTGTTATATCTTTCAGGCATTGATTTTGGTGACATTTATATAACGCTGGTGTGACTAAAATGAACTGATTGATTCATGCGTATGGATTAGTTTGCCTAAGACTTTGAGGCTAGGTAGCTTTATCATGCACTGTAACGCCAGAATTCATCACTGTATTATTTACGAGAGACTGAACTGGCTGAATCTCAACAACTGAAGAGATCTTCACTGTTTTATTTATGTATAAATGTTTACTTAATCAGCCGCCAATTTTGTTTAGCGGAATTTGTTCGCAAACGGAAATTGTAAACGATAACGTGGTTGCTATTTTAAAATTTATAGGCTTTCATCTATAGCAAAATCCAAGATTTCCAAAGTGTCTTTGTCTACTGGCAATCAACGAGCTCTCTTGTATATGCTTTCTGGTAATTGCAATTAGCTGCTGCAATATTTCACATAAAAAACAATGCAACCCTAATACGGGAGATGTGAGTGGTAGTGTGTCAAAGTCAACATAAATATCCCAATGCCTACAAACGCTGCTGGAGGTTTAACAAAGCAACAAGGAGCTACCAGCCAGTGCAAAGGCAGGAGCTCATGGACATGTGTGGTGATCTCCGCTGCCTTACCCTACAAGAAAATCCCATTTCCAGGTAAATTGTGTCTCAATCACATGGGCCATATCCCCTGCAACAGCTTGAGGAAAGCGTGGTCAAAGGGGGCAAGGAAAACATCTGCTCACCGTGCATTGCAGCTGGGAAAGTGGCTGGGCTACAATGAGTGTTTAGGGGTACAACATTCCAAGGAGGCTTAATCCCAGGTTCCCAGTCGATGGCACATGTTTTCTTTGGACCATGCTGCTTCTCCCAGGGACGGAGGAATAAGGAGACATAAAGGATTTATTAAATGAAAGCAGAGCCTTTCCTGTTAGGAGCCATTTAGAAATATTTTTAGTGCAAAGGCACAGAAGAAGTGACATGCTGGAGACCTATAAAATAGTAAGTAGCGTCCAGAGAAGGTGAATTGAGTGCTGCAGTTCACCATAGGTAATACAGCAAGTGGCACTATGTGGGGCAATGAAGAGGTGAAGTCTTAAATGTAGTTATAAGTAATGTTTCATTACCCATCACGGGATTAACCCACGGACTCCCTGACCCAATACACCAGTCAGGTGATGTACAGTGAGCTTTAGTAAGATATTATGCTGTTTTACAGTTTAAAGAAAGAAAGGAAAAGAAAAATTAAAAAAGGAAAGCCTGTCACCTACAATCTCTTGTTTCAGGGTCAGAAGGAATTGCTGGCTCCCTGAGGAACTGCAGAAACACCCCTGCTGAGTCTTCAGCCATACTTCACACTTGTGATTTTTTTTCTCAATCATATTTTATTAACATAAAAAATTACCATAGTATGAGGTAGGCCTGGAAAATTACTTGCCAGCTGGCAGTACGGGAAGGGGAGTAAATTTTGCATGTCAGCACCCTGGGCTGTACCTTCAAGAGCATGGGATCACAAGAGAGTGATGCTGAGGGGTAACTGTGCCTCACAACCTTGAACCCCTCATTCCAGAACTGGTGTCAGAAAATAGTCCCTCTCCATGTTTCTTTTTGACTCCCTCAGGTAGAAGAAGGCTGCAATTACATCACTCCTAAGCTTTCCCTTTTACAGGCCAAACCAACCAAATTCTCTCAAACTACAGGTTTGTCCATTATTCTTTTAGGGCATTATTCTTTTAGAAGCACCTGACAAAGGCTAGTGAAAAAAAAAAAAAAAAAAAGTAAATACAAGTATGTTGTATGAAGGTTAGGAGCTGCTTTAATCAGCTCTGTGCCCACCAGGATGTAACCCTGGTCCCTAATTGGAGAAGTAACAGCAGCAGCTGTGGATGTTGCTCAGAAGCCCTTAACAAGCTCAAAAGGGTGTGTTGAGAAGGGTGTCCTTCATGCAGGCCAAAGTGATGAGGGTGATAATGTTAGCAGTAATTTTATGACTCCTAGCTGAACTGGAAATTAAACTTTAGGAAGAATGTTTCAAGAGTGGCTGAAAAGTGATGGTTCTGTTGGACCCCTTGGTAAGACACCCCACATGCTAAGTGTTTCTGTTGATATGTAAGTATGGCAGTTTTGCTCGTGTTTCAGCAATTAAAATTTATTTCCTGTCTTATGCCCTGTTTATCCATGATAATAGCTCTCCTAGATCTTCTTGGATAACACCTGCTGTGTAGGAAGGTATAAAATTGTAGGAAGGGCTGAACATTTGTCACCGTAATGTCGTCAAAATGGTCTCGACTAAAAGGTGTTGCTGCAGGAGTCTGTTTTTTTTCTAAAGCTTCCCTCCATGCATATGAGCTTTTAGTCATGTTTCAAAATAAAATGAAGACATGGGGTTTTGGTTTTTTTGTTTTGTTTTTTCTTTTGCATCTGTAAAGCTAAAAATGAAGCTGTTATGTGCATGCTTCCTTCTGCTTGGATGCACTTGCCAGCATCTGCTGCTGTGGGAAACTGAAGTCACTGATGGTGAGGCTAAATTAAACCTCCCCAGTCTGTGTGTTGAGGGGGCATAAACCAACATCTACAAGGTGGATTTGGGATAAGGGTAGCTGACCCTCAAGCTGATGCACCCTGCTTAGAGCTTTGCTGTCCTGGGGATGCAGCAGCTGCACAAAAATGAGACTTAGAGACTTCAGTTTTCTTTACAATATCCTTTATTTACCCTTACATATGTATTATTGTATGGTGCACTCCCCCTAAGCCCCACTCGTAAGGACCAGTGGCTGCTGCTGCTCTTGCACCTCTGCTGAATATTAAGCAGCTTCCTAAAAGCAATGAGGCTGTTATGGCTGGACAGCTTCACCATGTGCAGGCTGCACACATATCCAGTAAAGAAATCAAAGGCATGATGTCACTAGTATTTCTTATCTAAAATTAAATATCTGTCTTACGTCCCCAGACACACAGAGACTTTGTATTAGAAACATATACTGAGAGTTCAAACTCTGAGTCATCTCATATATATTTCACTCAAGCCAAGGGAATAACAGTGAGAATAGACCTGCAAAAGAGCAATTCTCTATTCTAGCAAGACAAGGGAGGAAAAATATATTCAGGGAAATACTAATGTGTTCACAAGCGAAAAATCTTGCCAGTGAAATTGTGTCTCTAATATTCTGTACCTTTGCAGTAAAGTCATGATTTGCTGTGAAAAATGCAGCAGAGAATAAGTGGGTCAACTTGTGCTCATTAATGGCAGAGACAGCGTAAGTGGCATTTAAAACAAGTCCACTCAGAGGGAAAGTGAAAATTATTTATTCTGAAGGCATCAAATGTTTGTTGTCACAATTGGATTTCAAGAGCAAGTCACAGTGCTTTGGGGTGCCATTGTCCAGGCAGAGTTAAGCCAAGCTCTGCATGTGCTGGAGACAAGGGCTTCATTTCTGCTGCTGTTTCCACTGCATTGCAGGACATGCTGGGTGGCCACTGCTGTGCTCTTTCCAGCACATGCCACAGGTGTTCCAGCCCAGTCATCAGGGGCTAAAGTGGGAGACATGATGCTGGAAATTACTTGGTCCCATCTGTGATAAGGGGTAATTTGTGCCAGGCTCTATGTCAGCCCACTCACACATCAGCAGCTGCACTTGGGTGCAGTGAATATCTCTGGATCACGAGTACTTTAATATCCTTCTACTTCTTGTCTCCTTATTATCCCTGTGATGGGCTCTATGTAGGCCCCAGTCCTTTGGTGGTTCATCTTCCCTCACTCATTTCAGGCTGTGCTCCTGGTTTTCTTCCCACCTGGGTAGGCTCATGTGTTGTGTGTGCACCTTAGCTCCTAAATAATTTTATCCAAAGGTACATAAAGATGTTCCCTACTCTACAAAAATGGGTTGTCTTCTCCTGTAAGCATTCCAGTCATGAAAAAGCTGTGCACTGGGTTCTCTTGGATTCTGGGGATGCTGCCCATACAGGAAGGCATGGGGCAGGAGGAAGCACAGAGGCATTTCTGGAGTCACAGTGGAAAAAACCCCACACTAGGCTGTTCTCCAGCTTTTACTGGATTATAGCCCAGACCTGAGACCCAACAGATGCACTGTCAGGTATGAAGTATTGGCCCAAGATTCGTGTTGGCTCTGTAATGGGAACCAATTCCCCTCTCTAATGCACAGTTGTTGCATTGCATAAAAATCATTATTACACATTGTGAAATCTAATTACATTATTGCACACTGTGTATACACTCTAATAAAGGCAGTGGAAGCAATAAGACTGCTAGTAATACACCATTCCACTGAAATTGCTATTGCTGTCAATTTTACATTCATTTTTTCCTGATTTACCCTGAAGAGCAAGGCTTTCAGCCTGCTTGCTTTGGCAGGTGCATGAAGTGTCAAGACCTTACATGGGCTGCAGAACCCTGCTCCTGCTGTGGTAGGGAGCATGTGAGGGGACTACCATGTCCTGGTACTCTGATAACTCCTGGTAACTCTGATACCAGTGGTGAGACCAGTCCCTCCTGAGGGTCACAATGCTGTCCTGAGATGGGTCCAAAGCCAGCTGGGCTCAATTTCCCTTGAAAGTGCCCCTTCTTCCCACTGATTGTAGATCCTTGGGCGCCTGTGCTCTTAGATGTCTGAAACCAGATTGGCTCAAATGCCTCCACCCCTCTGTTGTTCTGGTGTGCATGAGGAAGAGGAGGATAGATGGTCCTTTGTCATAATTCAGAGATCTATATTTGCCAGCATTGAGCTGAGAGGGGTTTAGCTCTCAAAGAGTATTTTCAGTTCTCTGCTTCCCCACCAGTCAACTTCTCATTGTAAAGCTTGTGTGATGATTATGGTGCACTAGTGCCAACCTGCTGGTTTCTTGCACTCTGCTCTCCTTGCAAGCTGTCACACAAGCTCTTTTTAGCAGTGGAAGAGATGAAGAGGGGCTCCTTAAGCACCTCAACATCTTCAAGGAGGTAGGTGCAGAGTTACCAGCCATTGCAATGCTGTTTGCAATGTGCCCTGAATCCATCAGCTGAAGAAATCACATTAGGAGCTGAGGAGAGAGTTGTAGGGCTTGTGATGATCTTCTGAAGATCCTGTCTTTTCAAGTGTGGCAAATGAGCCCAGGGTTCAGCCTTCGAAAAAAATAAAGGAAAAGGAAATATATCAAACCACAGATTGAGGAAAAGTATAACTTTGTATTTCCTTTCCTAGACAGTTTCAGATACTGAAAACTGCTCACAACCTCTTCAGAAGAAGAGAGCTTGAGCCTGCAGTGTTTCAGTGTGTCTTTACTTCTAAATGAAATGGCATACCAGAAGCTGGTCCCCAAATAACAGCTAAGCATTTACAGGAGAAAAATCCTGGTACTGCTTGAGTCTCCTGTAATCCCTTTTTGCCAGGCCAAAGGCTGTCCAGGGTCCTGTTCTTGAAGCCAAGCACAGCTGGGTTATCACTTTTCCTGGTGTGCCAAGGTTGGTCCCTGTCCTGGGGTGGGCACAGTTTTGGCCTTTTCACAGTGTAGGTCTGTTTTACACTGGGTAGCACAGCACTGCAGGAGCCATAGGATCGTCTCTCTCCTACTCTGGCATGCAAACATCAAATGCACCAGGTCAAGACCCAACTGCTCTGCTGACCCTCCCTCATCCAAGGAGGCATGTCCTTCCATGTTTACTACTGAATCATCTTGTAAAATAAGTGATTCATTTAGTCTGCCTACAGACTGCCTGAAAGTGGCCCATGGCTTTTGCCTGTCTTTTTCCAAGAAATCTGCATGGAGACACATAAGCCTGTGGAGCACCTGTGGATCAAAATGTGTAATTTCCCTCACAATGTGCTGAACTGTAGAGGACCTCCCTCTCTTTAATACTGCAAACTGTGTCTTACAGATGTGTTGGAAAAATATTCTTTGCGGTAGCCAGCAGGGTATGAAATGCATTCTGGCTATAGATATTACTTTTCTAGTTTTTCTGTGCCGCCAGAGGCTCTGCATGGAAAAAGCTGTAAGAGAGCAGAGGCAAGCAGAGAGAAGGTGCTGAGATGAAGGAAATTATGGGGGAATGTCAAGGGAGAGGAAAGCATTTATCTCTACTCTAGGTATCCCACCAGTTATCAGACTTCATCAGGTAAAAGATGTGTGCAGGTAAGCTTTAATTTAGTTTTGGCTGCTGAATAGTATTTTTTTTTAATTACCATGAGCTTGTAATAAGTTAATTAAAAATCTCAGTAAAGTATTCAGCTGTCCTCCACTGGGAAGATATGCCTGAACTTAGCTGTGTCCTCTTGGCCCCCTGAATTCCTGTTCTGCATGCACATTTCACATTAAGGATGCCACCACTCCTTTTCCATCTCGTGCCAGTCTCAGAAATCACAGATCTCTGTCTCTGGCAAGCTGTCTGGCAACCCTTCCTTTGGGAGGTGTTTTTTTCCTTACTTCTCTTGGACAAAAGTCTGGAGAAAAGAGAAGTGCCAAAAGCTATATATGTAAAATCTAAGAGAACTTGGGAGGCATTGGGCAGTGACAGATGAGGAATAGGAGGAAAACACCATAAGCAACCCTGTCTTCCTTTCCTGTGGGGTAAGAAGGTCAAACTTCCTCAGCACACAGCTGAGTGCTAGTTAGAACTGTCAAGTTTGTATCGAACCTACTACCTGATTTTTCCCTGTAGTAAATTACTGTGGAAGCCAACAGTATTTCTGCCTTTATTGCAGAATCATGGCTATCAGATACAGAAGAGACAAAAGGGTTGCCTTGATAAAGGCCTTTCCCTTGATGCAGTGATTTATGAGCAGTACCAGCTCTCTGGGCCCTGCTGCAGCAGATATTGCCAGGAGGAGTCTGGTCTCACTCTCCCCTGGCCTGAAACAGAGGTGGCAATATTGCTGTGGACAAACAAGGGCTTCCTGAGCCAGTTTAACTTCATAAATCATCTGTGCTGTATTGCAGTGGCCAACACTGGGCAGTCCAGGCTCACAGTTCAAGCACGGAGGATATTAAACCTGGAGATTGGGAATGGTCAGGAGACCTGGGATCACAGCTTTGGCATACCACTGGTGTACAGTGGTAATACTTTACAGACAGGTGCCTTTATTTTTCTTTCTTTTTTAATCACTTGTGGCTTAATCTTGCTCCACACTAATGGGTAATAATGCACCATTAGTGGAGATGAACTGCCTTGCTAATGAACCAGTCTGAAGGATTTGTACAGACCATAACCTTTCCATATGCCTTGTGCCCTTTCCCTCCTTCACCACCACATCCTTTAGTGATTGTAATCTTTTTCTTATTAGTTTCTAGCCTTCTTTTTTTAATGGATAATTCCAATTAGTCTCTCGACCTGCAGGTGCAATTCAAAACTCATAAAAGACTCAATATCCTGCCAGTCCCAAAATTTGATGGCATCCTTCACTAGGGTTCTGATGCTGGAGAGCAGTGATGCACTAAAACTTTGCAAAATGTTCTAGGTGCCAAGGAATGCTGCAGTGTGGCATGAGTGGCAATCCCCCTCTGTTTATATCTGTCACAATGTTTGGAGGAAAACAAGAAAAATCTGGGCCCCAGGTAGAAACCTGAGGCTGTTGAGGCATTAATGAAATCACAGAGTTTGGAGACTTGCAGATGCTGTTCTGTTGGGAGCATGCTGAGGCTGCCATTAAATCCCTTTGGATAAGACTCAGTAAACATCTGGTAGCTTTTTTCAAAAAATAAAAACTGTAATTGTTCTAGGCCTTGTTGTCTGCCCACGCTGGTAATGTGCCTGCGAGGTCTAATTAGTTGACAAGTGACAAAAGAGGCCACTGTGGCGAAGGGGAGGCCGGGTGCCAGGATTGTTAGATAGGTTGGGCAAGAGCCACGAGAGCCAGCAGGTGATGGATGCAGGAAAGGTGTGTTATCCCCTGCTTTGTTACAGATACAGGGACATGAGGAAACGAGGCAAATTGATAAGCCAAAGGCTCAGCGTTTTGCTATTCATCTTATGTAGAATTGGATCTGCATTAGTCTGTGAGTAGGGTGGTTTTGTCCTGTAATAGCTGGCCAGTGCTAAAAGAGCCCTGACCTTCAGGCTCTGCTGAGTACCTTGAAATGCTTGTGGAATTAAGATGGAGAGGACTTGCACTTGAGTCCAGCATGAGCAAGATTAGTAAAAACTGATGTACACGGATGTAGCTGTATTCCTGTTTGCTATCAGTGATAAAATCCCCACTCACTGTCAGCAAAAGCTGAATTCATTCAAGGCAGAAGAGTCGCATCTGCTCTTATGAGTCTGTGGGACAGGACCATTCATTGGGCACTGCAAAATCTGACTACCTGCTTTGCTTGTGGCTTCACCTTGAATTGTGGCAAATTCATAAATCAATACATTTATAATATTTTTTATTATGTATATATTTATGTGGATAAAATATATTTAAGATGTTGGCTTTCAGACAAAGAGATCTGGGTGCTTCAGAAAGCTCTCCAGATCTGGAGTGGAGTGTTTCAGCTGATGTCTACCTCCTTATCAGTGTTAGGACTACACTCTGACTGTCAGCACCAGAATTGGGCTTGGCAGTGCAGGATGCCCAGCATGTGTGAAGCTGTAGGCTCAGGTGCCATATGTAATTACTTTTGAGTCTGCCAGTCCCAGTGTTTGGGCTTTTTCAGTACTGCGTCTATAGCTGGGCTGAAACTCTTCCTCGTTCCTTAGCTGGTCACATATGGATCTGGAAAAATATTTTTAAGTGTTTAAGCCCTGCTTAGCACGTTACTCTAGTTTTGTTTTGAGGAATTAGATCCTCTTCATTTGTCTTGGCTCCTCTCAAACAGTTCCCGTCAAAGGGGTAACGAGTCATGGGGACAGAGTAGTGGTGGGTTATGAGAATATCTCTTGGCCTGTGCTTGCCAACACTCATGCTGAGATTGCAATACTTTTTCCAGGTGTTCTGGTAGATTTAGGGGTCTCACAGCTGTTAGTGTCATACCTAGACCAACTTCTGGCCCATCACTGCTAAACTGGCCAGACCGTGCTGCTGGAAGTGGATTTGATTTGGGCTGAGGTCACCTTGAATCACAATTACTAACGGGAAGACGTGGATGCATGTGAACAGCCACGGATAAAATTGTGTAAAGGAGATCACCAGAAGTGAAAATGAGATCACCAAAATATCTGCCAGCAAATTCAAAGTCACTAGCTATGTTTGTTCTCCCACACAGTCAATACTTCCCTTCTATCTTCCCATTGCTCCATAGGGAGGATGTGCCAAGGACAGTCAGGAAAACCCCACCCTGGGCATTCCACTACCTCCCTCTCCTCCTGTAAATCAGGAATAACCTAACCCTCAAATCAAAAAGAATTCTCCAGGGTAGAATTTTGTAAATGAAAAAAAGGAATCATTTCACACTCATTTTCTTCTGTCCAGGACACCATGAAATTAAAATTTTTGGGTTTAGATTACTGCTAACCTTAAAACTGTGTTCAGTATTAAAAAAATAAAATCAAATGTATAATATATATTACAAATATTGCAATGTATTACATATCATATGTAAAGATACCTATCAAATATATTTACATATACATATATATATGGAGACTTCCAAGGTCATGTTTTGGCAGCCAGCTGAGTGCCCTGGCTTGATTTTTGGTCTGATAAATGGGTGCAAAAGAAGTGATTGAATCTCCACACCTGGAAACCCCATGTGTTGCTCCAGATCTTGGCTGAGTTTACCCACTCTGAAATGGCATTTAGTGAAGCTCCCTCTGTGTAAGATATTGCAGTGAAATTTTAGGGCAGACAGAGGAACAAGAGAGTGGGAGGTGGATGGAAGCAGGTAAAACGCATTAAATTTTTTTAAAAGAAAGGCTTTGTTCTTTGAGAACAACAACAGTAATGCATGCTATCCAGCTGCCTTTAATGCTTCAGTCTCTTTATTCCTTTGGAAGCAGGGGAAATCCAAAACCGAAGCAAGGCAGCAGCACTACACTCTTTTTGTTCTTGCAACACAACACAATTCAAGGGCAGAACATTTCAATTTTTATTTTAAGATCGCAGGTAAACGAGTTACCACCATCTTTACATTCCTGGCTTGATCTGTTTCTCAAATGAAAATTCGGGATAATAATCACTATTTATAAACAAGAAGGATGACAAAGGCGAAGTAGGAAATGCTCTGTAAATGCAGATAAAATTATCCTGGCACCACCTGCACATTTGTACATGTATATGTGTACACAAAAATAGGAAAGCCTACTGAGTTAATGAATAGAAATGAGACTGGCAAGAAGTGTTTTTCCCCAAGCCGTTGCATATTCCACAATTCTGTCACGAAAATGTCTTTCCTCCCACCTCTGACATTCTATTGTTGCTTTTCAACCAAAACAAAGTGAAAGGAGATGAAAAGATTGAAGAGGAAATGGTAAGTCATTTTCAAAGGTAATTTCTGTAGGGTTTTTTTTTTTTAATCGTATGCTGGCATGGTGACAAAAGTTACCGGTGTGTGCTCAGAATGATGTTTGGTGATTTGTTCTGCCTTTTTTTTTTTTTTTTTTAAACTTAAATAACAGCAATGTTTGTAACACAAAAATGCCTCTTTTCCAGTTTCAGGGGCTCACAGACTGAACAGCAAAAAAAAATAGAAGAAAGAATAAGAAGTCCACTTTGGATGTCCTAGCTGGTACAAAACGTCCCACCTTTTTGAGCAGCCTTTCATTCCTCAGAAACGAGAATGAGCAGCAAAGGGATGGATAACATTGGTACAGGCATGAGCTGAGCAACCCCAAAGTTGGTGTTCAGCCTAGTGGTGCTGGTGAGTGCATGTGGGATGCCCAGATAAACCCTTGATCAGTGCAGAATTAATCCCTGAAAAGTGCTTTCTGTATATTTTAAGTGATTTTTCTGTATTTTCTAGGTGCAAGCAGCACCTACAAGAGCAAGCTGCTGGCACACACATCATTAGCGAGCACACTGGTTTAATTTCCTTTTGTTTCAGTACATATTTTATAAGATTATCTTATTTTGGAAAAGTTTACCCTAAGTGGTGCTTTTTTTTTTCACACATGTTGCAGCTGCAAATGCAGGCAGAGTTGTGCCACAGAAGAAATGTGCTGTTCAATTTTTTTTTAAATTTTTGTATACGAGGAAGCACTTTTTCTCAGGTTTTTAATGTTTTACCCCACCTCTTCTAAGCAAATGCTTGCTTACCAAGAACTAGCACTGATACTTACATAGACAATTGTGACAGAAGAAGTATATTTATCCTTTCTTCTGCTTTTGTGTATGGTTTTGCAAAGGAGGCATATGCTCCTTCTTGGACTAGAGGGTTTTAGGTCCAAATAGAAGTGTTAGCTGCCTGCCCCAAAGCCTAAAATCCCAGGGAAATCAAAAGAATGGAAGAGCATCCTTTAAGTGGGATGTGCTAGACCAATTTCCTTAATGGCAGCTGCAGGTTCCAAGCTTCCTCAGCTATAAACATTTGTCATTTCAACCCTGAGACATCACAGGTTTGGCCATTGTGGTTTGAAATCTCCCCTTGGAAAAGCCATTGTCTTCTGTACTGAGATGGAAGATGCAGGAGACCAAGCTGCTGATTTGGGATGTGGATGCCATTTGCTCCTGGCAGAGGAGCTGCACTCACGTGGAATGAGCCCTTAGCCACGATGGGCTCTGTAACTCCACCACCAGGCTCCAAATCTGGCTCTTGCCCTTGAGAGGCTTGCTGGCAGCAAGCACATCCCCTTCCTGATGAACATTCTGGCCCCTGTTTTCTAGATGCAGTGCTGAAGTATCCAAGCAGGAAATGGTCTCATGGGATAATGCAAGAACATCAGTGCGATTGGGATCACCCCAAAATTACCCACACTGGTGGAAATGGATCTTGCAGGTTTGGAGCTGAGCTGTGAGAAAGGCTTGCTTTAAAGACCAGGTGATGGTGAATCACTTGCATCTGAAATCAAATGTAGGTCTCTTGTGAGGGTGGGGACGAGCCCACCTTTATAATGGGAAGCCACCTCGTTTTCTGTGGGATTAGATCATGGGAACCCTTCCTTCTCTCAATTTTTCTCAAAGAGATACAGCACATTCAATTAACAGATTCTGTCCCTCTGAATTTTACACATGTTCATGCCTTAAAGAAAGTATAACAGCATTTTATAACAATACCTAATGGAGATTAAGCCTAGAAAAGAACTCAGTGTAATCCTGTTATGTAAGAGTAAGAATATTTTGCAGGCTATAAATCAAATGCTTCCCACAATAGAAAGCTCCTTCATTACCTTTTAAACCAGATAAATGCTCCAAAAAGCTCAACTATAAGGTATGTGTTGTGATAAATAATACACAAATCAAAATTTTAATTGCTAGTAGGCTTCCCATTTGCTCACAGTCATGCAACCTTTTTCTTCCACAACCGAGCATGTGCAAAGCCCTTAGAAACTCCACACATTAAAATTGCAATTATGGAAACAATTTATAATCAATATGTGCTTATTAGGGTAACCTGCATGTATGGGATATTTTATAGCAATTATAATCCTGACAGTGCTTTCTGGGAGCAAAATCTGGGTCTTGTTTTTTCCCTTTCAGGTTTCAGTCCCCGCAGTGCCATCTACTGCTGAGATAAGTTTGAATGCTGAATCTATTATTTCTTTGGGGGAGAATTTTCAGGGACCATTATCTGCAGGTGGAACACAAGCTCATAGGGAAAAAAATAAATGGTTGTAAAAGCCCAGAAATCTCTGACTAAAATCTCCCTACCCGTATGTGACTGAGACCAAAAGAACAACAAAAAAAAAAATTTCCAAACTAGGATCCGTCATTTGCAACGTTATGTTACTGAAACCAAATGTTTCTTTGATCACTCCTCATTCACTCATGACAATTCATTACTCAGCCAGTGGGAATTGTCTCAATTCCAGTGAAAACCATGGAGTTATACCAGCTGCTATCAGCTGAACTTCTGGCTCAGAGCTGTTAAGAAAAAGGTATGCAGATTTGCTTATTTGTTTTGGAAACAAGGACAAATTACTGCTGCCAACCAAACCTACAGCTTTGCTTGTTTCTGAGTGACGAGAAGTCACTTCACTCTTCTAAGAATAATTATTAAGTAATATGGCTAGTGAAGGACAGCTGAGATATGTTCTTGGCATCTCTAGTTTAAGTTCAAAGGATGTCAGAGTTCTGATGTGACTTTACCAAACCACTGCTAGCAAGGGAAGAGGTGTCTAAGGTAGGCTTTAAGGTTCCCAAAAATAAGGGAAAAAATACCAAAATAGTGTTTAAAAAAAAAATAAAATAAAAAAGCCCCCACAGATAATTTTTTCAGTTTAAATATATCTTCCTCAGGTGGTACCTTGGAGGTGTTCATGTCTTATTCTTCTCTCGTTACACATCTCCTTCCCATAAAAATAGCTTGTGGACTGGACTACCTCCCCCAGGAAGCCTGTTTTCAAGCCAAAAAGGACATCTGGCTCTGCTCTGCTCTGCCAAGGAGTTTCAGCTATGGGAGAAAAGGGTACAAAACTCTGCACTGTACCCGAGACTGAGGGTTCCTTCCAGCAGGACATTTATTACAGGGTAAGGAGTGAAAATGAGCAACCATTGCTTGGCTGAGAGCGTCAGTTTTGAAAACTATTTCACTGTTAAAATAAACTTTGAGAAAGCACCACTCTGGAATTTATTTATATATTCATTGAGGTGAAGAGAGATATTTCTCCAGAGTTCTCCTCACTGTGTGCTGCAGGTGAGGTGAAATCCTGTCCAGCCTGGCAAACGCTCCTTGTTTAGGTGGGAGGAGCAGGGGTGTGTTGAGCAATAAGATGGCTGTAAGAGCATGACCCAAAACAGGGTCACCTGAAAGGCTGGAGAAACAGAGATTTGGTGAGGAGGTTCAGCTGGGAGCTGACAGCAAATGCTGAGCAGTGGTCAGTATTTGGAAGAGCTGAAGAGAAAACAAGTAGAAGAGAGCAAACAACTGTGGAAGCAGTGAGTAGAGCACAGACTGTAAAATGAAGGCTGGAGAGGGGATCCTGGGGGTCAAAGTGATGGAGAAAAAAATAAGGCAGGAGCAGGGATACCATCTGTCCTACAGAATCAACTTTTGGTAACATATATACTGGGCTTTATGAAAATCTCTATGAATAATTCAGCAAAACCATATATTGCTTCCCACGAACCTTAGCAAGCATCCTCCATGACAAGTCAGAAACAATTTTATGAAGAGTAGCTAGTGGCCATTTGTCTTTTTTAATTACTTTGGTGTCAGCATGACTTTTAAAATTTATTTATATTGTAGCTGGGAAAAAAAGAATGAGGTGGAACAGGAGACACTGAGGGTTCTCACCATCACTGGAAGCACCCAGCTTAGGTGCCTGGGACAAACTGAGTGCGTTGACCATCATCAGAGGTATTCATCTCCCAGCAAGAGCTACAAGCCCCAGAAGGGTGAATCTGGTGTTTTACACAACTCAGAGCAACTTCCCATCTGCTAGGAATTTCATTGATGCTACAGAATGATGCCCCCTTGCAGAAACTGGTGATGTGCAGCCCAAAGATTCTTTTTCTAGACATTCTAAACATCATCTAGACTGCTCATCTTTCCAGCCAAACTAGTCCTTTTCTTTGCATTTCTCAGATGAGACCCTGAGTTTGCCAAATTAAAGGAGGAAAAAAAAGGATTGATGAGGGACCTCTTTTCTGGGCCCAGCTTGAGTCTGAGGGATTAAGTCTGGATGTTATTAAATTCTGCTGATCAGTGACAGAAATGCCTTCAGAAAGCAGTGCTGAGCAGCTGCTTAATATTGTTTTTGTGATGGTAGAGAGCAAATGTCTCTTGCACTGGCTAGAAAAAGCAGTTTGTCTCATTCCTAGAAGCATTGTATTGTAGAAACACAGCTCAGAGTCATACTTTACAGGCTGGCTGCCAAAACTTCAGCAGAAACAGAAGAGCTTCAAATAATTAGCTAGACAGTGCCTAGCAGGTGTCACTTTGGAACACTTTGGTGATGATAATCCTCAAAGATTGCAGAGAGGTGATTTTACCAGAGAAAACAGGTCCACTACTCATATATTCCTTCATGAGCAACCACTCTCCTTGCTCATGCACCAGTTCTGATAGGAAGCAGCTTGACAAAAATATCTGCAATTTGATCTAAAAAGAGAGAATAAATTGCTCTTTTATGTTGGCAGAAAAAAAAAAAAAGGATCCCCCCTACCCCCAAACAAATCAATACAATGTCTTGAATTGGGAAAGGATGCTGTGTAATTGGAATACAGATCCTACATGAAACCCTGATTCTAATCTAAGGTATTTAATGCTTTTTGCCACAATAAAAGAAGAGAATTAATGGACTCAGTGGGAAATCTAGATGGTATTTAGCTCTGAATCAGACTATTATTTTACACTTGGCATTGATAGGAGTCAAAATGAGGCCACAAGCCCAAGACTTTCTCAGCAACTTGTGAGTGCCAATTCCTGTTATATTCCCATGATCCCTGCTTGGAGGCTTCCCTTTCTCCAGCTCTCAATCACAGCAGCAGCAAACTGAAGTAATAAATAATGAAGCCACTTCAGGCTAAATGTGGGTAAAAATTGCATGCATTTTCTCTCTTTTTAAATGTGTGCCTATTGCACATATATGTATCTGACAGATTATAAAATATATGGTAAAAAGGCAGATATTTATTGCAGAAAATTTATCCTATGAATGCATGCTTTCTCTATAAAGAGTGTTTTTTTTTCCTCTGATCTTTATATTATGCATGTATATTTGGGTTGAATTAAATAGGGAGAAGACCTCAACAAATTTTTGTACTTTCTAGTGACAAAAAAATGATAGATTTTTGCAATCTTTTTTCCCCCCAATATTAAAAGAGCATGTAAGAAATGAGGCAGGGGAAGGAATGTCATGAATAAAACAAAAACATGGGAAGCTCTCCAAATCCATCCTAGAGTCTCTTTCCAAGGACAGGATTTATTTGTAAGGCATCTTTGCAATGGTCCTCAGGATTTCTTGGATGTATCAGGAGGGCTGTGTTGCACTTTCCAAGCTCACTGTTGTGCTGACTGCAAACAACACAATACTGTGTGTAGAAGCCATTATTTATAAACATAGATGTCTGATAAGTCCTCGTGATACCTTCGGAAGCGGATGTGTAAGGTTATGAATATCTTGCTCCAAGCCAAATGGCAAGCAGGGAGCTGAAATGAGGCTGGGATTTGAGAGCTCCCAGTTCCCACGCCTTTCTTACAAATCCTGTCACACAAAGATGAGGTGTGAGAGCAACAGCACAACGAGAAAAATGCTGCTGATGATCACCAGGTGCTGTGTACTCATTCTGATGGTATTCTGGATGCTTCCCTCCAAGCAATCTGGCTTCCCTCTTGTCTGAAATACCTAAGGGTTGGCCTCAGGTGTTTGGAAACCAAGAGGTACAGCAAATCATCAGCAATGCACTTGCCAGATCCCACAGAGCAAGGATGTGTGGCTCAGCAGGGAAGAGGAGGGGCAGCGAGGCACCCTCCAGCAAAACCAGATGATGGACAGTAGGAAAACAAGGAGGAACCCTACTCCTGCAGATCTTGTCAAAGAAAGGGCTGTGGGACTGCACTGGGGAACAGAGAGCCATGTGAACAGCTCGTTGGCTTGGGGCTCAATGGCCAGTTTCACTGCAAGCATATTTTCCCTTTTACTTAGAAACAGATGTCTAGAAAGACAGATGAGAAAATCTGTTTGAGAAAGACTTAAGAGGGTTTCTCTCTCCTTCCCCAGAGCAAATGCTCATAACAGGAGATTGCACTGTGATATTGCTGGAGCCACCAAGACATTTTCAGGTGAGGGAAGGCTCATCTGAGTGGTGAGAGGAAGGGCTCAGCTGCAGGGCTCAGGTGACCCACGGCTGACTGGCTCCTTTCAGACCTGCAGTGTTTTATTTCACAAGCCAGCCATGCTCTGCAGAGGCCTGAGCATAGCTTGACAGAAGAACAGTGGTTTTGTCCTCCCTATCTTTTCTACAAAATGACCTTTGCCTTTGTAATCTGATGGGCTCAAATATTTGATAATCTCAGATTTGTTGGTAGTGGATATCGTGTGTTGGCAATCCCCAAATTGTGCAGCCACATTTTAAAAATAATTGTGCTGAAGTGAAGATAAGCTATTGTTTCCAACTACAGGCTTTAATAAAGCCTGTGTATCAGAGGATGATGATCCAAGCCAATTTAACCTAATTGACACTCTTAAGCCTTCTTTCTTATCTAAAAGCTCATTCTTTGCCAGTCAGACTCACGGTACTTGTGGCTTGAAAAGTGAAATTTTTAATGACCCATTATCTATAGCATTCCTGATCCAGATAAATAAATGCAGGTATCCATCTCTAGATGGATGATTGATTTAGTTAGTGGTCACGTTCAGTCATTTAGGGAGAAGCAGCCTGCTAAAGCCAGCAAAATGAATATGAGATGGAGGAGGGCTAAGCATAGGGTTTACTTTGACAGAGGAAGCAATTTAAACTAAGGGAAATACAGTGTTGCCTATTTAATACTCCATGGAGTATGAAAAGGCCTTTCAGAAATAATTATTCTCTCTATGTACTGTTGTAACAAGGAAAAATTTAGTTGCTGCAAAGTGAATTCAAAATTTACCTGTAAGTTTTGATGGCTCATTTGGCATTAGTTTTAGGAAGTGGAGAAGGAAGGAGCACACCATGCTGACCAGCGCAGGGCTGGGGGGCCTGGGAGCATGCTGACAACAAAACTTGCTGGCTACATCAGGAAAAAGGCCTCCAGCACCAGCACAGCTCTTTGCTTTTGTTGTCTTGTGTCCTGCAGCCCAATGAGAGTGTTGAGACAAGAGAGGAAGTGGGAACACAACTCCTGTGGCATGATGAGGAATACCACATAGCTCAGGCAGAGAGGGAATTGGAGAGCAATGCTGGGAGCAGACAGATTAATCCATCTAAAGGGCACACAGTGGTTTGGCTGGATACCTGATGTGAATGCAGAACAGATCTGCTTTTTGCTTCTGAGTGGAAATACAAATGACAAAATGAACTCCAACCACTTCCCCCTCTTAAAGACAGAAGCAGCACCCAAGTGTGCTGCTCCACCACAGCAGGGCAGACCCAGCAGGCTGCTGGGAGCCTTGGGAAGTCTACTCACTGGACATTTTTGCTATTTTTTTGTTGTGGAGGTTTGCTCTGCTCACTCCCATGGGCTCTGCTGGCAGCGGGCAGCTGTTTTGAATCACTGACCCCAGCTGGCTGGAGCAAACATCTGCCTTCCATCCAGACACAGCTGCTTCTGGGGTCAGGGCTGCATCAGAAGGAGGGGGCTTGCCCTCAGTTAAACCTTGTGTTGCTGCATTTAGGGGGAGCAGTGGAAAAGGAGCATTAGCCTGTATTCAGTCCGTGTATTCCCTGCTTCTGTTTGCAGCCTCCCTGTGGACGGTTCTCCATTTTGCTGTGACTGGAGAGAGCACCTTAGGAGATGGACAGGGATCTGTCTCCTATGTCCCTCCCTAAGCACTTGCAGGGTGAACAGCTGCATTCCTCAGGACTGATGGCTCAAAGTCTTGGTGTTTCTCATGCTGTTCACAGTAGGAGCATGTGTGCACATACTCGCCTACATGCACACACATGTTGTACCTACAGAAAAACGTGCAGGCTTCTTCTGCCAGCTTTTGAAATTTTAGCATCCTTAGCATCCTGGGGCTGTGTCAGGTGGCACTTTGTGTTGTGGACTCAGGAACCATAACAATTTAGTGTTGCTGCCTGGTTTCAACACCTGCATTTCCAAATGAGCCCTATGTCAGGCAAGAAATTCTCAAAATTGAGAATTGAGAAATTGAGGTCAGTCAGGGAGACAATTTGGGACCATTGCCTGCAGTATTTAGCAGGACTCAGCTGCTACTTGCAATAAAAGGCATCTCTTTCTCCCATATTATTCTCCTCAAAACACACTATTTCTGCAAACCATGTGGAAGAATTTTACTCCACAGGGAGCAAAGAAGAAGGGGCTGGCAGGACTCACACCTTTGTAGCATCAAAAAATGCCCTTGGCATTTATTTATTTTTTCTTTTTACTATTCGTATTCCATGTATGACTAATTTCTCTAGCTGCTGTTGCTCATCCTTACATGCTTTCCGTGTCTGGTGGAAATGGGCAAGAACTCTCTGGCCAGCAAAAAACAGAAGTAATGATTATATTACATGGAAAAAGTATGATTTTGACAGGAGGAGAAAAACATATTGCCCTAGGTGCCAGTCTGTAGCAAGGAATTTGTTTTGGGGCAATGGCAGGACACACCCACCACCACAGCAAAGGTCTCCTAGACCTTAGCTGCTATTTTCCTGCTCCAGGCTGAAACTTTGGCTTCTGCAGCATCTTTAGGCTTTAAAATAAAATCTTCCTATTTAGGCTTTAAAATAAAATATCCAAGCTGTACCAAGCTTGTGCACCATGTGTAGAAAATTATCAGGGCACCATGGCATTAATAAACCCTAATTTCCTATTCCAGCTTCAGCTGGGTCTCCACCTGCAGTGTCCACCCCTATCACCCACTTAAGCCCTGGCCCTAGCCATGGCTGAGGGTGCTGGGGAATAATTTATGGAGCAAGATGAGTCTGTGAGAGTACATACTTGTCTCCTTCAGGAATTATGCAGGTTGAGTGAGCCTTTAATTGCAGTGAGAGGAGTTCAAGAGCAGCTGCATTTCCTCTTGCTTCTGGTGCTGTGAGAGTGCAAGTCAATGCTCACAGGCCAGTGGCTGAGCCTTTGGTCTGCTGCCTGCAAAACAAGCAGAGATTGAGGTAGGACCTTCTTTGTCCTGGTTTTGTGGGGAGCAGTTGTTGCGTTTATGAGCATGATGTGATGTATTGCTGTGTTTGTGACCCAAGAATCATTTGCAAGTGGTTGCTCCTTCTCTGGGGTGCCTGTTGGGGAGAAATTTGAGCCCTTTGGGGAAGCTGAAGTCTGCAATTTCGTCTCAAGGGAGGATAAGATGTTTTTTTACCAGGAAGGGTCAGAGATGGGAGGAATTAACTGCGTTGGGCAGTGGTTTGAGATTAGGTGCTGTGATGAGGAGACCAGGTTAAGAGGCAGAGTAAGGTGTTGCTGCCTAAATTATGGCATTAGACTTTTTGTCCCTATAAGGAATAGTCCAACTGAATCAGATTCCAGCTGTGCCCATCCCTTGCTTGTCTCACTGACTATCACCACTTCAGGATGCTTCAAAGGAGCGTGCAGTCAGCAGCTGGTGTTAGTCAAGAGTAATCCTACCCTGTTGGAAAGGAAGGAGGGGAAATATGTTTGACAGTGAGTGAAACAGAGCAACTTCTGTAGGAGATTGTCCCAGACCAGATTCAGCAGAGAGGGAAACTTAGAGAGGTATCCCAGAAATCAAACTGTATGGAGGAGAATAAATGCCACTGAGTGTGTCAGGAGAGATGTGATGTTTCAAAAGTGTGCAGTGAACTAATGCATATTTCCCCTGCATATACGTGCATTTGTTTAGCTCCAAAAATAGAAAAGGTGACATTCTCTTTTTTCATGGTGCAGCCCACCTACAGAATTCAATATTGTAATATTAGAGAAAAGCCATTAGTATGGTCTTTAATAAAATACTTGGACCTGACAGGTAGGTTATTGACTATTATAAAGCTGTTAGATTTAATATGAATTTCCTTGGCAAACCCTGGTATTCATCACATTTTCATGAGTAGGGAGAGTTTGTAGATATTGCCAGATGTGGTCTCAGAGTGGAGAGCAACTCAGATAAAAATTGCAAAAGCTGCTAAATGATGCATGGGCTGAAATCCCACTTCCAATCAGACCCAGAGCATGCTGTGAAAATATTTAGTGAGTTACCTCCCAGCAGTTTGAAAGTCTTCTGAACACTTTACCCGGTTGCCTTGGGAGAGAGTAGAGTGGGCAGAAACTGGTTAATCTGACCTTTATATTAATTTTATCATAGAGATTACTTTAAATCCTGAAGCAGAAGGTTATATAACCCTGTTAGTATTTGTTGTTGCAGCTTTGAAGTGCAGCACAAGTGTCTGATCCCTGATTTTGTTTTGATTTTTTTAGCATCTTACTGTAGGCAACATCCTAACTCTTTTCACTCTATGACATGCTGCTCTTTTTAGCACTGCCTTCAAGTTTACAATTTCTCAGTAATATCTTGTGCGATTTTGGAAAAAAAAAAATAAAAATCTCCCTTCTACCTTACCTGGCACACAGTTTGATCAGTCCTAATTGATATCCCAGAGAGGTGAGGGAAGGGCTGCTGTGAACTTCCCTGTTTTCTCTTCCGTAACTCCACAGCTTCTATCTTCAGTACCTAAATTTATTTTGAAGTCATGCCTAGAGATGTTCCCAGTAAAAGTCTTAGTGTTGTTCCTGTAGGTGCTGTAAAAATACAAATAATAAATCCCATGTCTTTGGGAACAGGAGCTGCGGGGCTCCTAAACAGAAGGGGCAGGTTTTGAGAGAGGGGCTTTGCTAAAACTGATCCAGCTGCTGCCTATGGGAGATGTACAATCACAAAGCAAAGGTGCATCATCTGAATTCTCTGTGCTGGGATCCTCTTTCTTTGTATGGTTTGGGTTTTTTTTTTTTTGTTTTTTTGGTTGTTTTGTTTTGTTTTTTGTTTTTTGGGGTTTTTTTTTTGTTGTTGTTGTTGTTTTTGGTTTTTTTTTAAGATAAGATGCTACTGCACAGCCTCCCTGCTGAGCTTCCTGTTGTCCAGGCTTGTACCATCAAGTTTTGCCTTTGCCAGTTGGCTCCTGCACCCCATATTTCTGTAAGTCTGGTGTGAGCTGTGAGTGCTGTCATGGCCTCTTCACAGGCTTTTGAATCAAATCAAAGGGTTATTTGAGCATTGAGGGAATGAACACATTTGGCACAAGAGATGATAAATAAATGGTGACTAAAACAGACAAGGAAATTTCTGGTAAATTGAAGGCATTGGCTGAAAAACTTTGGTAATGAAGTTTTTGGAGACTAAGCTACTGTCTGACAAATATCGTTGTCCTAAAGAAAGTGCCTAAATATGCTGTGTGGACAACATTAGGACAACTTGAAAGAGTTAACATCTAATCAGAGATTTGGTTTCCTTGATTGACAGACAATTTTCAAAAAGAGTGCAGTTTGTCAAGAAGTCATTCCCTTCTTCTTCCAGAAATCTCTCTTTGAAACCAGGGCAGGCAATTTCCTGCCTGTGATGGCATTCAAGACATGAGATACCCTTGTGTTTGACAGCAAAGGACACTGGTTTCATTTGAGCTTTTTCCTTTATCACTGACAACAATAAAATTGTCAAGTGTGTGATTTGAAACATCAAATTCAGTATGAACTTTTGTGTAAGCAAGGGACATTGGACATAATAACTTTTTTCTCCCATCTGTACTGATATATGGGACATCCAAATTGATAAATGGTAAAGATTGGCTGATGTATGTGTACGGTAGCTTATGTATGAACTATCAACAGACCAACAAGGTTATAATGAAGTCATCTTTTGAGTTTAATAATAAATTTCCCTTTCTCAGCATTGGTCCAAGGTAATGGAGTGATGCTTCTTAGCAGTGAAGATTTTGTAGCTGAGGAAGTGCCCATTTTGATTGCAGGCATGGAAATAGTGTCTGTCAAATCACGGTAGTACTATTTTATTTTTATAGAGAAGCTGGATGCATTTGTATCTGACCCAAAACATCAAAGCTATCTCTTTTCATTTGGAACATATCAATCATGTTAAACAACTGATGATTCTGAGTATTTTAGTTCTTGAGTGCCTAAACAGTAAGATTTGAAAGTCACCTGCATTTTAGATTTGTTAACTTCAAGTCTGTGTATTATGTAGAGACAAATGAGATCTTTATATATCCTCTCAGATACTGGCCTTGAGCTTCTCTTTGTTGAAGTGTAAATGCTACAAGGTGTGGATGAGCTGGTTCATGGAGAGGAGAGCAGACTTTGCCTTGTGAGCTATGACTTCAGTGTGAAATGTCAAACAACTAATCTTTATGTGATATGTATCACTGTATTGTAGCTCTGGCCAGGTGAACTGTAAATATTAGTTTTTAGCCCTGCAGATGAGTCCTTTGAAGGTTTCAGCTTGTCATGGGTATGACATACTTTTAAAAGTTTTGTGGGCTTTCTTGTCTTTTAAAAATAAATTTGGATTACCATGGAACTGCATCTCAATACCTTTTAAAGTGAGCTTTTATAGTGGGAATTATCTCAAACTACAAGTATTGGTCTGTAGACTGAGAGCAGCCATAAACCTTAAGCCAAAGTTGCTTGTCAGGAGCAGGGACAGACCTAAAGGTTACAGGAATCAGAGCTTACATCAGTTATGTAAAAGCTCAGAGGAAAACTAAATAGGCACATGTTTAAATGTGATAAACTCAGAGCAGTGCATAGTCTATGATAGAAGTCACTCTCCACACTTGTGCTTTTGTTCCTCCCCAGGTACAATACCCTGCATTTTGCCTTTACCCTGAGGTTAAGTGCACCTGTGGGCTTGGCTGGTTATAGGGTTGGATCTGGCTGATGGTGTATTGCTGTAACCCAGTTGTATTCAACATTGTGCCTACACCCAAAATTTGACCAGAAATGAAAATTGGTGGCACTAAGCTGAACTGATCAAAAACCTGTGGGGTCCCACTGAGGTGATCCAGAAGCATCACTCATTTTTATGTTAGTAGACGATGGCCCCCAGGCCAGAGCAGTGTATTGGTTTTAACTCCCAGACCTTTTCCCACTCTTAAATTACTACTACCTGCAGCCCCCAAAGAGCAAAAATACATGATGCTACAGCTTCTTTGTAAGAGCAATTTAGCTTTTGGTGCTGAGTGGCACTGTTACCAGATGAGTTATGGGGAAAAGCCCGAGTCTAACAGGGTATTTATTTTACTTAGCAAAAATTATCCAACAGTAAAAGCATAGTTGCTGCCATTAGAAATATGACTGTTTGAATAAAAGTTATGGCAATAGTAAGATTCCGCTATGGTATGTTAATTTGAATGTGCAGTAAATCTGTCGGGATTGCAAGTCAATTTAAGAGCTAAAATATAATTGTTGTAAAACACCGAACTGCAATTTATATGTATTTTTCCCAACTGCTTGTGGGCTAGCAATATTTCAGTTCTATAATCACAACTTGAACCTTTTAAAAAGGGGTTTTTTTTTATACAAGTCAGCAGAAGTGGTATTTTATTACTTTTCTTTTTGTGGAGTTCTTTGAATGCAATACACTTTTGGGGAGGAAAATGGTTTGGGGATAAAAATCAGCAGAGACTACTTTGCACTCGTTCCTCTTTTCTGAAAGATAGACATGTCTGAGTGTACAATGAATAATTTGTCAATCAATTTGCAGCTCAGTGAAAACAACTGTCAAAGTGGGCTTTTGTTACTTAGATTTCAAATGCCATTTGACCCTGTAGATATGCTTTCTGCAATAATGTTCCGTGATTCCAGATAGATATGTTTTTTGAAATAAAAGCCCATTAGTAACCTAATATCCTTTTAAAAAAATTACCTTGCTTGCATAATTGTGTAGGAAAAAAAATCCTATAAGTTGATTTCATTTTGATTGAAAAGGTAAATTAATGCTCTGACAACTTTCAGTCTCGGGCATCTTCAGGAGTGGTGTTGCATGGCAGTTGCCTTGCCTGTTGGTTACTCAGGATCTGCTGCTCATCTCCTCAGGTGAGCTGTGTTGGTCTCTGAGGAAACAGAGTGGACATGAGCCAGGGTACCTGCATCATGCTTTGACCATTTGGTTAATATTAGTTATGTCATGATCCTCATCCTCTCATTTGAGAGCAAGTAACACATCTGAAGAGTGGTGTGTGAGCATCACCCCCCAGCAGAGACTCCAAGGGATGGTGGAGAAGAGGCTTTAAAGCCAGCCCAGTCTTCTGTAGGAAAAGGGCTTGGTGCCTTCTGGGGTGCATTCCCATTAAACTCGTCTTCACCTGGGTTTTCAAGAGAAATGTGTTTTTATATTCCCTGACACCCTCAAAGGAAAAAAATCCAAATGAGTTAGATGGTGTCTTTTAAGTCCTGAATGTTGGTGCATATACTTTAATTAAGTAGGTTCTCTGAGCTTTTAGAACAAAAACATCAGCTTTGGACAAAGAGATTGAAAAACATTAATATTGTCACAGGCAAGAGTTTTGGGACAGAAGTCCCCAGGAGCCAAATGCCCTGTTTTTAGGAGATAAACTCATGGTGCAAGGTTTGGGGGGACTGATGGCTGTGGGTCCTTCTGGGTTAGTGATGAGATCTGAGCCCTTGGGATCTCATGTGGTCTCTGCCCACACTTGGGCTGTGTCAGGCTCCTGAGAGGGGTTATTGCAGAGGGTGTGGTGATGTGTTGAGTTCAGACCCACAGAAACTCCTCTGGAGATAACCTGGGAGCTGCCTGAGGACAGAGAGAAGGCAGCCTGCTCATTTATCCTTATTAGGAATTACTTTTCAAAAGCTGGTAAAGCTTCACTGCTCCAGAGGAAAGTTATGTCTGCTGATTGAGGAGAGGAAGGGAAACAAGAGAACAAGTTTAGCTAATGTAGCCTTTTGAGTTTTACAGTCAGATGAGCTTGAGAGATTAAAAGGAAAGAGAAAAGGATGGTGCATATGCTTAAGAAAAGGATAAATCCTCCTTTGTACTCATTACTTTGCTGTGGTTTTGCATTTTACTTCCTTCATTTTGGAGGTTTTTAAAGCATTAACAGAAAAGAGACTTGACAAATCTTTGGCAGATATGAGATGAGCCTGAATTAGTGTAGTGAGACCCGTCTGCACAGCCTGGGCTGCTGTGAATTTCAGAGCTAATACACTTTATATTAGTCTGGTGTGATGGTCAGAGTGCACAAAAAGTGAGGACCAGGGATAATGTTTAAATTTTTCTTGTTATGTATATTGAAGCATGGCATTTCCTGCTTCCTGCCAGGAAGGGGCCAGGTGCTGCTTGCACTGAGGTGCACACCTGGCGTTTAAATGGCTCTCTTATCAGCATCTCTGGGCAGAGGATGCAGAGAATGCCCAGCCCCAGAGCATTCACGATCCACTTCAGAAACAGGAGGAAAAGGGAAGAAGAGGCAGCATATGGGGAGCAGAGTCCCAGTAGAAGTCACTACTGGCCCCATAAGCAAATGAGGGAGTTTTGTGAATCCCAAGCAGGGATAATTGTCACCCTGCCTTTAATATCACACTAGTCCTTCTCTGGGCATGAAATTCCCCTTGCTGCAAGTCTAGCACCCTTAACGTAGCAATTCACCCTCTGCAAACACACACAAGGCCCTGGCAGGGTACCAGGGGTGTGCCAAGGTCTTCCCTGCACGTTCCCTCCACCAGCAGGAAGGGCAGGTGCCTGCAAGGACACGGGCCACATTCCCTGGCTGTAATTCAGCACCTGAACCGGTGCTTGCTGACAACTGCCTCTCTGATTGCATGGGTCTTTCAAAGTCAAGAGATTGCTGCATATAATGGGAGAAAAAGCCTTTCAGATGCTGTTTGTGGTCTTTGGGTTTCAAAATCAAGACATCATCCATCTGTCAGCAAACACTGCATGCAAAACTTGTAGGAGAATCCTCTCCAGTTGCTATTTCCCTGTAACAAGACAAAACAAGAAAGAAGAAAAGGCATTTTATTGTGAAGTCTCTCAGGCTTGCAAATGCACTTTGCCATCTCTATGCTTTCTTTTGTGTACATTGTGCTTGGCTTGGCAGGAACCTGCTCTGTTATCCTTCCCCATCCCTCTTGCTCCAAAGCAAAGCTGCAAACCCCATTAAGAGCGAAGTGCAAGGGGTGCAGAGCTCTGGACTAAGGGAAGGAAAACAAGCTGAGAGAGGCTGCAGGCATAAATGCTCACACTGCATAGGTTAAGAGAGAGATGGAGAGTGACAGGCCCCAAGGGCAGGATTTAAGGGAAAGGAAAAGCCCTCCCAGGGCAGAGGGGGATGTGTAGTGGCACCATGAGAGTCCCAGCAGGTAGCTACTGCTAAGAGAGACTTTAAATGTATGGAGCTGCAGAGAATGGATGGGATGATCTGCTTGTTGGACACTGAGGGCTGCAAGAAGAAGCTGACCAGGTACCTCTTCCCTGGAGCTCTCTGGAAAAGCGCATGACAGCCACTGGCCTTTCTTGCCGTTTCCTCCCCATTTTTTATCTACTTTTACATCAGGTGGCACACTGTTTTTCATCTCATGACTGCTCAGGCACTGGCAGGTCACAGAAGGTGAGCATGCCCAGCGTTGGGGCCAGCTATGCTTTCCCTGTCTCTTTGTGTAGGAGCAAGGCATCAAAAACCCCTGTTCCTGCCTGCCTGGCTGGACAGGGCTGAAGTCATTTCTCTCTAAATATAACTCTGCACACATGGTGGAGCCGAGCTCTGCTGGCATAGCAAAGCACAAGGAGAGGGAAGGCCAGATGGCTAATTCATGCTGAAAGGCAGCATGAGGCAGAAGAGAAGACAGGCAATAACTTGGCACAGTTATGGGTTTCTTGGATGCTTTTGTAGAGGGTATTTTACCTTTCTGTGCCACTTAACCTTGGCTTGTCAAGTTTTTTTTTTCAAATGGTGATACCTATTTGTCAGGGACTGTAAAATCCTCCCAAAAGGGGATAATCATGGCACACAGACTTTAGGCATGTAATATATGAGATATTTAATCAAAAAAGGGAAGCAGGTGCATCCTCATGGAAATCCAAATCATCCATTTCTGTGACTACAGCAAGCCTTGGCAGGTAAGTATGGTGGTGACTTCACTCATTTGTACCAAACCTGTGTGCTGTAGGATCTCCTTGCTGTACATGAGGTTAGAGTTCCCTTAAATCAGCTGGGGAGCATGGTATCACTTTTATGTTCATTTTAGGATGACAGACAGCACCTGATCTAGCAAACAGTCACTTGGGTTTGAGCTAACCTCTGTGGATTTGTAGGTTTTTTGGGGGGAAAAGTGGTTTTGGTTCTGTGAGCATGGACCAGAAAGTAGGCAGTTAATGATTTTGGGCTTAGTGCCATTTTTGACTGAGTTGTAAATAAAGGTTTTCCTTCTTGTGGAGCTACAGGACTGACACACAGGTATTTCCCAGAACAGATGCTGATACAGATTTCCTGCTCCTAAACAGAGTAAGTGGGTGAACAGGATCCCTATTTGCTTAAGACTCAAAAATTATTTTATATGTGACTTTACTCTGACCTTACTTGAGTCCTCCCTTTTTGTATCCACTCGGCCTGGAGGCAGGTTTCCAGAGTCCCTTCAGACTGCCTGCCAGAATGGCTTTCTGCCCCCTGGTCCTCAAGCCAGGGACTCTCTCCATGTCCAAATGTGCAGGTTATCTATCCTGCCTATGGATGCAGCTTCATTTCTAGAGCTGAAACTCCGAGGGCTTGCAGCCTAGTCTTGTAGCTCTAATTGCTCATTCCTTGCACAGGAAGCTTGAGTACTGATCTGTCCATGATTCTTAGATGTGTAGAAATGGACAAGGAAGTTGGAAGGATGCAGCCACTCCTCACTGGATGCTCAAATGTTGGAAAGAGGGGAAGATTGTCTGAGTGCTAAGTTTCTGTCTCAACACTCAATACTTGCCTGAGCTGTTATGTTGTTTGGGGCAGAGTTCTCTCATCTGCTTTGGCACATGCTGTCTTTGCAGGTGCTACAAGAAAAAGTTAAGGACCACCTATCTCCTGCTAAGAGTACACTTAGGCAAGTACACTGTGCCCCCCAAATGAAATACTCACAGGTATTTCTTCCAGTGTATGTGTGGTCCATATTTGCCAAGAGTGGAGAAACTGGTGCCATGCTGTACCACAGGCTTCAGGTGACACAAACAATTACAGGTCATGAATTAAGTACAAACATTGCAGATTATCACCTTCTTTGCAGCACAGAAGACACAAGCCAGTTGACCAAAGTGGCAGTGTGATGATAAAAGCCTGAAACCAAAGCAAGACAAAAGGTATGCCTAAAACCTCTGCTGATTATCCCTGACAAGCTGAAGCTGGGATTTCTCCTGGTCTGGGGAAAATGAATGCAGTTAGTTATTGGCTACTTGCTGAACACCCACAGACACCATAAGTGGGATGTCAAAGTAACTCCAGCTTCAGGGCTGCAAGGTTTGCCAGGTTGCTGTTGAGACACAGCAGATGGGGTGAATCCCCCAAAATGTGGGATAGATTAAGAGCTATAGAACTTCAAGGTCTTCTAAGCATTTAAACAGAAGCTGACACAATGATCTGGAAACTTGATTTAGTAACACCAGGGAAGGTGTAGAGAAAAGTGCCACAAACTCAAAGCTTACAGCAGTCAGCCTAGAATTACAGGGATTTAATCTGTAACAAGATCATGTCAAGGCGTTTGAGCCATCCCTACTTAAATTATTGTGGCCCCTCAGATCCTTCCCTGTGCATTTGGCATGGTAAGAGGGTCCTGCACAGGTCCACATCTGGATCACACAAATGTGGTACTGGAAGAAGGTAGCATGGCAATGAGTGTGTGTTTGCTTCTTTGCTGTGCATTAAGGAAGACATGAGAGCAGAAACTGGGAGATTCTGCAATGAAGCCTTAGAAAAACCCAAAATCAGACAGGGACAGGACTGGCACAGAGGTACTTGTGTAGATCTGCTCTGTGCTGTGAGTGAAGGCAGAAAACCTGTCTTCAAGTTCTCTAGAGTAGGGAGAAATGTTGCTGGCTTACCAGGTGATTGTGTGAAACACTGCCTTTCTGCAGGAAAATGAGGCCTTTGAGTAACTCCTGTGCTAGCTGCTGTGGCATTTAGAGTACATTCAAGCAGAGTCCAGAAGTGCAGCTTTCTGGCTTGGCTAGCTGTTGAAACCAGTTTTTCTGATGATCTCTGGGCATCTTGGACCTGCCCCTCCGTGCCCTTCTCACAGCAGTGGAAAGTCAATTATACCATAAAGTATCTCTGCTGTTCTTCTTGGAGTCTAAAAGGAATAGAAAAGATGTCAAAATCTCCTCTGAAGCTTGCATTCCCCTGCCACTGGGCACACAAACATTAGTGGGGTTTTAGACTCCTAGATTCCAGAAAGATTGAAACCTTGCTTCCCAGTGCAAAAGATTGACTCAGTTATTTGTAAAGAATCAGGCTGCCAACCTTTTGCAATCTCTGCAGAAGGAAATAGCTTCAGTATTGCTTGCTTTATTCATCTGCCATGCTGAGTTAGGAATGGCTGAGCACAGGGCTTGCAAAACAGGATCCAGGCTGTGCTCACACATCCTGCTCCAGCTGCAGCTTTATGGATGAAGCCATTCACTCCCCCATCCTGGGCTCCCTCCCCTCTCTTCACCTCTTGCTGCCAGGCATTCATTCTTTTCATGCAGCCAAGGCAACCACAAACCACTGTGTAATTGCACCCAGTCAGACTTAGTAAAACATACAGATCAAGATAAACCTGTTTACCTGGTCAGTCTGTGATGGCCCAGCCCCGAAATGGTTTGGGGGATGATGATTTGAGACTGCTGGAAAAAGCCAAAGATCTCGAGGCCATGCTGCCTGCGGGGTTGCCCAACATCAGTCAGGTCTGGACAGGAGCAGAGCCTCCCTTCAGCCTGAGCTGCCAAAGAGGAGTTTTCAGTGGGGAGCTACTGTGGAGTCGCATACTCCAGCAGCTCAGCATGGGGAAGACACGGGAGGGCTGTGACCCGTGAGATGTGCATGTTGTGGGCTAGAATGCCATCACTCGCTGAGCAGGGCACAGAAAGCCGCACATCTGGAAGGGGTGGGAGCTGTGGAGGCTGCAGTTACAGGTGTGTGGCACACTGGGTCACTGTGCTGGCTGCTGAGCTGTTGGAGCTGCTTGAGCCTGGACTAACTTTGGTGTGATTTGTGGTGATAATGATGCACATTCTTTGCCGAGAAGGAAGAAGCCTTTTGTCCTTTCTTCTTTGTTTCAGGATGGTTTTGCTTTACATCTGTCAAATATTATTATTTTGTCTCCAGTTTGTATTAATTTTTGCAAATTGCTCCCCACAGTGAGAGTTTGTACAAAGGTTTTGTGCTGCATCTTCTAAGCCTGCCTTAATGTCAGTGTTTATCTTTTGAAGCTAATAATTAAAAGGGAAAAAATACTGTCTGTGGATTTCTGTCGTGATGCCAGTTGAGTCCATTTTTCTCTTTTTGGTAACTATCAGATCTGACTTGCACCCACAACAGACTGTGTTTGGGGGGGAAAAGTGTCACTGCTTTTATTTCATGTCTGGCCTGACAAGAATAGTAATGAGAGCAGCAAAGCACTTGCATCCCCAGTTAGCCAGCTACAAAACAGGCAGGCTGAGTCCTCGATGTACTGTCAATTCTGTGTGTTGTGTAGGCAATTAACATTGATGCTGAATTAATTAATGATGAGAAAACATCAAAGGGTTGGGGTGCTTCAGTTCAGATGAGCACCAGAAGCTCAGATTGTTATCAGATTGTCTGAGGGGATCTTATAACCAGTGTTTTGCTGCATGCCAGAAAAGGGCTGGGGCTTCCACCCTGTATGTCATGTGTTCAGACCTTTAAAATGTTCTAGGAGACATTTTTATGGAGACTAAGCATTTCTCTTGTATCTGTTACAACCTGCTTTGTAAATATTTCATTAAAAGTCTTACAATGTTCTGTTTTAGAGATACACTGCATGGGTCTTCTTACAATAGGTTATTAGTCTCATCTTGTGAATTTTTAAGACAATGAATGAATTCTTATAAGCATGATCTCTGGAACAGGTATAAATAAAGGAGAGGAGGTTGGCAGTGAGGGTACAGGTAGAATTTGCCATCTAAGGCAGCATTTAGATTCCCCTGTTTCTGGAGATAGTTCCAGATAATACATAGACTAATTCTATGGTTACTGAACTTGCCTTGTTGGATGGATCAGAGAAACCCACAGGATTAAGTTTGTGTAACAGAGTGGATTCAGTTTGTATGACAAGGTTTTGGTGGCAAAGTGGCTACAGGGGTGGCTTCTCTAGAAGCTGCTAATAGTTTCCCCTATGTTAAAACTAGATGATCTTTAAAATCCCTTTCAACTCAAACCATTCTGCTAATTTTTGGTATGTACAGCAGTGTTTTTGGTTCCATCCTACAAAAAATGTCTATTCTTCTTATAGAGCAATGCAAGTCACTGTGTTAATGACTGAACTGTCAGCTGGAGGAAGGCATGAAAAGGAGAACTGAGCAGCATGAGAGTCACTGAAAGGAAATCCCACCACAGTGTGTGGAGTGTGGCATAGAAGAGCTGCTGGTGGGCCATGAAGCAGAATTTCTTCCTGCATTTCTGTCCTCAGAATATAATTAGGTGTGCGATCCCACATGTGCGCCTGAAAAAGTTTCTTACTGACAAGAATAGCAAAGTTTTAAAATTAAAAAAATATGAACCAAAGGGAATGAAAGTAGTCAATGTTTTATTATCCAAAGAGAACTTTGATGTAGAAAAGTTGCACACAACCCAAACCATCAATTAAATTCACCTCATCTGTGGCCTGTTTGATTTCAAAGGTCTTTGACAAGACTTGTTCAAAGAAAGTTTTAAAAGTTCTTGTATTGTAGTTAGTATTTTAAAAACCATGACTTTTTTTTTTTATGACTACACATACCCCATGCCTCTTCCTAAGGTAGCAAACCAAACATCTGTTTTTTAAGCTCAATGATGCTTGGATCACGATGAAAGGGAAAGGTTGCCAATTAACCCCCATGATCTCCCCACCATGTGTGTTTGATGCCATATTTTTTCCATCTGATTTATTTCATCTAAGCTTGATATTAAATCCCTTACCAAATTCAGATTAGCCGTGGCTTTCCCATTGCTCTGACAACACTTCAAAACTCCAGAGGATGCAGAAGATTGAATTAGCCACTGTTTGAGTCTTCACTGAGCTGCTCTTAGAGACGGGTATCTGTGTAAAGAACAAAGGGAATAAGTGATATCTCTGCTTTGAAACTTTAAGAAAAGTTAAGTGGTTATAAGGCAAGACTAAGCTAAATTTAAACAAGAAGTATGCAGAGTGAGCTATATACAACAAAACGGGCTTGTATTCCTTAAAGAAAAATTACTAGAAAATAAGCAGCAATGAAGATCTTGAATAAATTGGAATAATTTTAGTACATATTTCATCAAAATGGGGTGCATTGTGTTACTAAAGGAAATATGTTTGCTATTTGCATTAAAATAACTCTAGAAATGGAGGGAAGAGCAACGAGGCACTGTAAAAACCACAGTGTACAGTCACTGCTTATTGCAATCATTAGTTACCTTCTCAGGGCTAAGGGACAAACACTTTAAGTCTGTCTGAGAGAGCTAGATACTGCCAGGAGCACACAGCAGTGAGGAAACCTGAAGGTGATGCTTGGGAGAAAGAGGGTAACAGTTTGTTTAGAAAGGAGGGGGGGGGGGGGGGGGGAAAAGAAGAATTTTTTCTAATTCTGATTTATGAAGGGTGTGAATTTAGCCTTTAGGGCTCAAAGTTAAAAGATTTGTGTACAAGACTGGCTTGACCTCATTGTCCAGGTAGGAGAGCTGTACCTCATCCCCAAAGATGAAAGTTATTTATTTTCAGGAGGCTGCACGTGTCCCTCACACCTCAGTGAGCAGTCTAAATCGGAGTTAAATGAGCTGGCTTTGGTGCCATGCCATTGGCATTGCAACAGTGACAGTGACCAGTAGGTTGGGCAGGGCTTTGCTGTCACTTTCTGAGACAACTCCCTGCACATCCTCTGTCAAGGCACAGGCAGTGTCAGATGCCATGATGTCTGTATAATTGCATCCAGTCTGTTTTGTGGGAGAAGGTGCAAAATCTTGGGCCTAGCAGTTGAAATCAGGATTCTGTTCCAAGGGTTGTTCAGAAGTCAAGGAAGACCAGTACAAATCTTTGGACCTGTGCCATGCAGTTTTTGGTTTCTCCTTCAAACACATCTGCCACTTCCTGGTGAGCCAATTCAAAATTTTTCCATTTGGTAGACTGTGGGGAGTAATTTCAGAGATGAAGCTCAGGCTCAAAATAAGAAGAAAAGAGTAAAGGAGGGAGCTGTGGTTTGCTAAAAGGATTAGTGAAGATATAGAGGTGAGGAAATCCTTTGAGACCTTGAGTAGGATCTATGCAGGATGGGAAGAAATATCTGTAGCAGCACTGTGGGTTTTATTGACCGTTCCTTACAAAGGCAATTGTGTGAAATAGTAAAGCATGATACAGTGGCACTGGAAGGGCATTTCTTAAAAAGAAAAAAAAAATTCCTTGTTTGAAAAGAAAGGAGAAGGTCAGAAGAGAATAATAAGGAATACAGAGTCAAATGTGGTCCCTCTCACACAATGGGCTGATGGAGGAAGACTGTCCACTGTAAGAAGCAGTGCTTGTGTTAGGTAATAGTTATGCTGCTTAAGGAGGTGCCTGAGGTCAGAGTTTGGACCTATGCTTTGTTCTCAAGCCTTGTCTTTAAGATGTGCTGTGTATGTGCAGGTATGAAGGCTGCTGTGAAGAGGCAGGAGATGAGCTGCTCTGTATGGTGGATGGGACAAGAGAGGCAGTTTTATATGGCAACAAGAGGAAATAATTCCTGGCTTCTGGCTAGTACTGCCCTGAACTTCTGCAGGGGCCTTGGAATATGAAACCTGAGGTCTTGCTCCACTCAGGTATGTTTAAGTGCATGTGTAAAGCTAAGTATGTAAATTAAGCCATTTGTTTTCATTGTGCAATTAATCTAAGAATGTTTATTATCTACAGCCTTTGAAGTCTTGGCATATACTGACATAGTTGCTGTTAAAATTAGGTATGTGTGTGTGGGTGGAAGGGCAAATGCTGAAATAGGAGAATATTGCTTTTCAGCAGCTGATTGGCATTATGGGCCAGCAGTGGCCAATATTATGCCAGTACTTAGTAAAAAAAAATTCCAAAACACTCACAACTACAAAACTTCAAAAACAGACTTATCATACCCATCAGTATCCAAAATATAAGTCTGATGTAGGAATGTTCTGCAAAGATGCACAGGAATTTATGTATTCACATCTCTAGCACTTGGAGTTTAGTTTTTCCCAAATGTGCCCACTCAATGCCAGAAAAACTGTTTTGGTTCCTTTTCTTGGAAAAGATATTTAAACAAAAAGCTTTTTTCTCTGTACTGAGATCACGTACAGCTGTACAGATGGTTTTGGTTTTGTTGTAGCACACTCTTACCTACATTACTATCTTCCTTTCTAAAATCTTCCTTCCTTTCCCCTGCTTTATTTATATTAACTCTTTGGTAACATGAATCTCAATTTTTTCTCTTAATAGTAAGTGTCTCCAGACAGTTTATCTTTGGATAAACCAACATTCATAGGCAGATCATAAAGTTTTCTTCCAGAGAAGTGTTGGAAATTTTGTACTGTTTAATGATGAAATGGGCTTTGTTTCTTTTTACATATTTTTTGGGCCAGAACAATTTTTTCTTTACAGTGGAGTGCTAAAATGAGCCAGTATCATCTGCTGACCCCCTTTCAAAACATAGGGCAGAAAACACTCTGCTATTCCTGTCAGTGAACCTGGCAAAGCTTCTTTACCTAAAACATGATTTCCATGAAGATCAATAGTCCTGATTATATGAATTCAAAAGGAGAAATGTCACAGTGTTTTCTGGCATGTCTCATGCTTGCTGGTTCTTACCATTAGAAATCTTGTCTTTTGATCTTAGTTTGCCCCCTTCAGCTTTGATTTTAACCATGAGTGTTCTTAATGCTTTGTATTTGAAACAAGAAAAAAAGAATTTGGTTGCTCAAATGGCATTTGCAGTCTTTCAACAAAAAGAGGCCATTCAGAGCCACTGAAAAGCAGCACTGAAGTGGTAACTAAGGTATGAACCCCAGTTCTACCTGCTTCCCCCAAGTTTTCACATAGGCTGGAAAGGACAGAAATCCATGGGAAGACTTTCAAAAGCAGAAGTAATAAGAGTTTTAAGTTGCTTTTGGTTATTCCCTTTGCCATTTTCAACCCTGGGTCTGAGAAGGGAGAAAGGGGAGGGTACCTGAGGAAAATGGGATGGGAGAGGCACAAAAATAAGACTGAGCACTCAAAAAGTGTTGGAATTGGCCCTCACAGCTAGACTATTTTCCCATGCATGTCTGAAGTCGATAGTAGAGTTGGTTACAGAAATACAGATACTTAGAGCTCAATTTTCAAAATCAGGTTTTTAATTCAGCAATTAAACACCTGCACACTGATTATTCAGAAAGCCTGTCAGCGCTTACCTCTTACAGTGGGTGTCAAGTGCCAATTTTAGGTCTAAGTGCAGATGTAGGTGCATGAACAGAGGGTTTCAAGATTGGAAACCAGGCTCTTAACAACAACAGGTTCATCTGCCTCTGACTTCTCTGCACTGAGCAGCAAAATCAGCTGAGCTTAAAGGACGAGAAGGCTGAGAATAAGGAGCACAATCCAGCTAATAGCTGCTGTTATGAAACTGTCAGAAGATGACTTGCTGCCTGACAAGGAGAGTGCTGTTCTGCAGAACAGGGCAGCAGGCTCTTCAGCTCCACATTTACGTTTCCTTGCTTTGCTTCCTTTCAGTTTCTGAGCTGGTTTTCAGTGCCTTGCCCTGCAGACTGAGCACATAATTTATTTAATATATTTAATGGAGTACAGCACCTTCTGAACCCAGAGAGACTGGCTGTTGTTTGACATCCTTCTCCCATGGGGCAGAGGTAGTGTGCTAAGGGGCACCAATGTACCCTACTTGCCACAGGGGTGAACAAAAAGCCTGAGTGCTGGAATCTGAGGAAACAGAGGAAAAGAGTGAAATGAAAGGCAGGATGCAAAATGAGACATTGAAGGCAGCAGGGCAAACACAGCTCCTGTCATCAGGTTTCTCCCTGATCTGGGCACAGATGGCCTATCATTCCTACCTTGCGCTTCAAAATCCCCTGGGAGCTGTGATCAAGTATTTTCTTTAAATCCAGGCTAACACGTTGATAGTGTGAGCCACATATATCACAGATTTGAGGTATGGATTTCTGCTTTGTTCAAAGGAAACCCAGAAAGAAAGGCAGCCTTGTCAGCCTTGTGCTAATATCTGCTGGGATATTTCTTGTGCGAAGGAAAGGTATCAGCTTCAGGTTGTGAGAGAGGGAGCTCCATTTCTGCACATTCCCAGTCAGAAGCTGACTGAGAAAAAGCAGCAATCTTTCCAGTGTGTAAGGCTCAGAGCAGGGACAAAACGCCATGAATATATTTGTGCAGGAGAAAAAAGAAAACCCTCCAAATGAAAGAGCTCAGGCTGGTATAAAGACCCTTGCAAATGCCAGTAAATGGTGATAGAGCCTTGCCTTAAATAGTTTAGCTCTTTGAAAACAAAAATCCCTTCTCAACCAGATCAGGACTTCTCATTGAGATGAACAAAAGGTTGAGGTGTGCACCCAAAAAGGCAAATTTACTGTGGTCTTGAAGGGGGTAGAGGAAGAGCTCTGTCAGTGCATTCTCAAAAGTAAAAGCGATGAGACCCCGACCCCTTGCTGCCTGTGAGTGGGAGAAGGATGGCAAGAGCTAGAGTTCTTCCCACTATCAAAGGAAGTGATGCTGCCTCCCAGATAAGTGTAGTAGGCTGAAGGGGCATTTTAGAAAGCTGCCTCAGTTAGCCGTGGCCTCAGGAGAGCTAGCTCAGTGGTGCTGTCACAGGAAGACAGGAATGTCATGAGGAAAATGCTGCTTGGGTGCCATGGGCAGCTGCAGCTCCTGCAGCATGGGGGCTGCACCTCTCCTAAGGATGGCAAAAGTGAAGGGTCCTCTAGGGTTAAGATTTAGAGCACTAATAGCTGATATTCATCAGTCTGACATCAACATTTATCAAAGTAATATCTAATCAGTCTAGACCAGAGTCAGCAGACCTTTGTTTTGTTTGCTCCTTTTCTCTTGCAGTGTGGGATAAATTAAACAGGAGGACTTCTTCTCCTTTGCTGTTCATTTGTTTATTCTTTCCTACCTCCTTGCCTGTTCTTTGCCTCTTTTTTGAGACTTGGCACTATCTGCTTGGAAGAAGAGTGTAAGAAATGGACAACAGCTGCCCAGAGCTGCTGAGGCCTCAAATCCTTTTCTCAGCAAATAAATGGGAACAACCACACCCATCTGGATTGGTGGAAAGAGAGAAATTATTATTATCAGTATCTTAGAAATGTCAAATGATGTTATCAATAGTGGAGGCCCAATGTGCCTGATGCTCCTGTGTATCTGGTGTGGGAACACTGCCTCTATTCAGAGAAAGCAGGAAAGCGTCAGAGAGGGGATGAATTATCTTACAATGAATCATTGCAGGATCAGAGCATTTGTTTTTATTTGCACTTGGGTTTCCTTTCTCCAAATTTCATAACTTATTCTAGAAAAGAGCACCACCTCCCTGTCTTGTGTCATGCTGGTATTTCTGAACCTTGAGTAGATGCCCTCTCATTTGAGGTTGTTGGTGCAACAAAGCTTTACTGATTTAGTTGCTGGGAATTAAAAAAAAAAAAAAAAAAAGCCCCCAGTTATTAGACTGCTTGTTAAATCCCACCATGGCTAAATAACATCTGGCTTTCTATAAATACAGCAAGCCCATCATTAACAGTGGGACTATTCACTGTTTACAGAGCTGCGTTTGAAAAGAAGCAAAATGCAAAGTATTTGCTGAAAACTGCACAGCATCTGTCTGCAATAGCCTTTTGATAAACCCTGTCTTACATTCCAGTCATCATATTCCTGTATTTGGATATCTTGTGTATGACTAGCAGTCTTTTTTTCCAGAGTCACAAGCAACATGAGGGTTTCTAAAGTGCACAGATACTTCTTGTGTTCAGAACAACCCTGGATCCCTGCTTCTATTTAGGTGTGTGCAGACAGTTCATCAGAACCAATCAGCCTTCTATCCAGGTAAAGCCCTTTGCTACATCAGGCAAAATAAACACAAGTTGTGTGTTACATTAGGGATTTCTTAGAAACATCTTAATTGTGACTACACTGCAAACCCCAGCCTCACAGCTGTGTGTTGAGAAAGCCAGAGGAAGTGTGCAGAAGTAAGGATCTCATCCTCTGAGCCTGAGCATCTCTGTAATCTACAGGACGTCTGATGCACAGTTAATCCACTGACACTGCAGACCCTCCAGGATCAGGCTGCCCAGACAGGCCATTGCAAATAGGTACATTAAGACAGACTACTTTGCACATGCTGAAAGTTAGGAAGCCTGGTTTCCACTGCCTTTTTCCTGTGCAGATATGCTGATGCTTAATAAAACTCATTAGACATTTCCCCAGGGGCTGAGGAGAGGGGAATTTTTCCCTACCTACAACCCAACTCTGTGACACACATGTAGGAGCTAAGTGTGTGTGAGAGATCCATCTGTTGTGCGTGGCTAAAAATTGCCAGAGAGGTTAAAAAAGTGACCCTTGAGTGGACAGGCAAGAGTGTGCACAGTGAGATCCCCTAATGATTCCTTTCAGGGAAAAATCAGACTGGAAGGGGATGTTTGCAGTCAATGATGGAAGTGCCTGGCACCGAAGCACTGGCCCTGTGTGGTGAATCCACACAGGTTTTTCTCTCAGTGGGGCTGCTGCATTAATGATATTTCCCAGCAGGATGCTCCAAGGAGGTGACACAGGAGGGCCAGAGCAATCATTTTTTGCTGTGAGAAAGGCCCAATAGCTGGCAAGGCTCTCAGCTGCTTTTGCAGAGGTACATTCACCCACATCAGGATGCGCAGGCTCCAGCACGTGGTGCAATTATGTGCAGAAAAATCTGTTTCCTTTTCATTGTGAATAGACACAGGCACGGATTCTTGCACCTTTTCCTGCCTGCTTCATGCTGCTCCTACCAGTCTGAGCCCTCTGCTGTAGTATTGGTGGCAAGAGTCTCCTGGGGAGGAAGCCTTTCTGAAGAATGTGTTGTTTCACAATGCACCAGAAAATGGATGGGTTTGAGCTCTGCTGTGCCCATTTGAGTTGGAATTTTAATTTTTTTGGTGTTACACTGCCATCCATGGCTTCTGAGTGTCTTCCATATGATAACAATTAACAATTCTAATTAGTAATTTTATGGAGTCTGTTAGATAAATATCCTTCAGGACTGTGCTGTAAGGCTGTAGTTTTCAGTCTCACAATGATAGTGCAAGGCACAAAATGCAAAATACCTCTTTTGTGCAAGCTGCTGGTGATGCATTTTCTGATGTTATGGACTGGACATTTAAGGGAACTGGAAAGAATACGAAGTGTTTCCTGGATGGTACTGTGGCACCATTCCCAGTCTATCCACATATGCACACCAATACACATAGCCCAAACATTTTTTAGGCTTTTAAGGAAAAGATGCTTAGAAAGATCTCCTCAGCAGAAATACAAACAAACAAAAGTTCTAAAGGAAAAATAACATAGGTTATAGCCATTCACGAAACCTGCACAATGGAACTCCTGAGTGCTGAACATTCATGGGGTGAGAGCTATAGGAAGATCCCATACATTGCTTTTTTTTGCCTGGGACACCTAGAGCAGTGGTGTAAAGAGAGTAACTACATCCTCCTGCTTTGTGTCAGCCCAACAAAAAAAGTGGAACCACTCTGAGTGACCCTGAGATTGGTTGACTTATTTTTTAACCTGTGCTTAGCTTTGGCTGCATGAGGAACCATGAGCCTGCTGAGAGCTGTGGTGGAGAATGTGACCACAACCCAAGATCCTGTATGCTGTGCTCTCCTCTAGCACTGTGTTCAAGAAGTCAAATGTGTGTGTGGGGGGGTGTTGTGGGGGGCTGAACACTTTGAAACTCAGGTCAGTAACAGTAAGTGCTATAGAATATGCACTATTTAAATATTGTCAGTAAACCAAGGAAAGCTGTCAGAAATCAATGTAACTTTTGATGTTCAAAACGGTAATGGTAGAGGTCATTGCAGCTTTATGCAATATAGAAGGAAGAGATATTTTAAATTAAACTGGAAATTGGTATATAGTGATAACAAACAGTAAGTGAAGATGTTTGTGATGAGGTACCTCAGCCTGTGGGACTGTGTATATGCAACACGTGAGCAAAATTTCTTGCTGAAACATTCATGTCGTGTGCCTAGCCTAGAGAGAAAGAGACCTGAAATCACCAAATTAGAAAAGGGGCAATGAAGAACAATCAGGACTTGGGATCTACTCTGCCATTATCTTTAAGTAAGGGAAGAATATAAGCAGAAGAGGAGTATTTAGGGCTCTAGGAGACTCCCACACCCCATCCATAGTCTGATCTTCAACCTAACAGAGCTTATGGAGACCTTGGTGTTAAGTATACCTTATGGTTCTTAGAAACCATTGAAGGATTTAAGTAGCTTGGGTCCCACCTGAAGAGAAAGATAGCCTGAGGCTGAGATGTAAAAGTGAACAGAGAGCCAAAGCCACAGCCCTAGGGCCGTCACCTCCACCAGTAAAAGCAGAGTGTTAAAATCAAAGGTGCAACACTCTCCTCTCCATGGGCTGACACTCAATGCCAGACAGAGTGAGCTCCCCAAAGCACCTGCCTGCAAATCCCCTGAAACCACAGCTGTGTTATTCCTTTCACAGAGATTGCTGGGACATTCTCAGCCCCAGCTCATTTAAATCTTTGGCTGAGGTATTAACACAGAGCAGGAGAGGGATGAAATAAAGTGTGCAGGGCCCAGAAATGCACACTGGGTCTCCTGCTGACTCCTAAGATGAAATCCCAATGTTGACAAGTTTACTGTGGCCAGTTGGGGTGTAAAAGTTGGACATGATTGCAGGGCAAGACAAAAACTTCCCTCTTCTTTTCTGAGAGTTTTCTCCCCTCCATAAACCTTGCTACTGCTGTGTCACCCTGCAAAGAGACTTAGCCACTCCGTGGGGACATGCATCTGCAAGCCCTTCTGGCTACATAATTTTCTACATATAACTAATCTGGGGTAAAAGTGACTTAAAGATGGACATTTTCCAGCTTAATAAATTTCTTTAAAGCAGAGAAGCCCAAAAACATAACCAGTATAGTAATATATTGCAGGAAATACTCTTTAGCTTTAATTTAAAATATTTTACTGCTGGCATAAGCGTTAGAATGGCTTTTAAGTGTATTTTATCTGGTCTTTCTATGATATACACTTTTAATTAGTCATAATCAATGGAAATTGGGAGAAGTGTGCACCACCATGTAAAACGAGAGTTGCATCCCTGACCTATGCCAGCCTTAGGGAGCAGATGACAGTGGATGGTAAATGCAGGCCTTGTAGTATGAAATAGCAAGTTAACTGATTATTAATTATTGCTGCTAATAAAATGCACCCTGAAATCGGTGCTTTACTGTGTTAATAAATTTTGAGTAGCTATTCTCTGTAAATATTATAGCCTTACCATGTTGAGATGTTTTCCAGCCATAAAAAAGGAGGCTGAACATGGCAGTGGTCCCACCCTAGAAGGAGGAGGGTTCTGTTCCCCACAATGAGTTCCCCTATTAAAGCCCATCTCCAGTGTTTCATTACTCACATAAATACTTTCTGCCATGCCAAGTTGGTACTAAACTGGTAGGACTGCACCACATTAAGGGTATATGGGCCCAAACTTCCAGAGAAAATACTTCATTTAAATTCAGGAGCCCTTGGACGTGGCCAAAACAGTGGGAGCCATCTAACCAAATACCAGCCATCTAATAGTACTCTACCCCATGGGCCTTTAGGCTCCCCACAGGATTGATGCATAGTTCATAGCACTTCTAAGAGCAGCTGGTGTACAGCCAGAGGTATGGTGTGTATCCACAGGGGCACAATTTGGGTTTGGACACAGATGGCTTTGTTTGGGTGTTTTTGTTTTGCTGTTACCACCAAAACTGCGTTACCCTCATTACTGGCTCATTCAAGTCCCTCTTTCCTTGCTTGCTGACATATTCTTTATCTGCAACAGCAGTCACAGGTCGTCTATCCATAGCAGTTTTCATACAATGGACAGACTCATTTTGGGCCAAGTACTGAGAAAAAAAATGGTTGAAGCAGCATGAGAAGGTATTTATGTTTTTTTCCCTACAGATCTGTGCCTCATGAAAGCCCCCTGATCCTCCTTCAGAAAACCAGAACCCTGGTAAGATATACTCTAGCTTAAACCACAAGCCTCTAGAGTGTGTGAATATGTATTTAAAACAGAATTTTGTAGGAAAATGAGCCATTATTCCATGTTGCCTCTGCAAAGAAAAAATGTGGGACCTCTGTTAGGCACTGTACAAACAAGGGATGGAGGGCAACGACTGAAATCGTGTGTGAGGGCATCTGTCCAACACCATGGAACAAGATACAGCAGAGATGCAGGGAAAATTCCACAGTGAGGGTAGAAGGGAGGAAAAGAGACTTGAATGAAACTCAGCGAAAAAAATATACCCTCTCCCATTTTCTTTTTCTTTTTTTCCTTAAACCTAAATCTACCTGGTATAGTGTTAAGCACTATTCCAAATGAGTGTTGTTATAAATAGGTCTCTGCAATGCAGCCTTCACATATGACTGTGTCAGCCTGCTGACAGCAAAGTGTGTCTCCATTTATAACCTCGCTTTCTTACCTTGGTTCGTCACCTTAATTTGCCACTGTTACCTGGGAGCTGACAGCTTCCAATTACATTTGCAATTCCGACAGGAAGCATCAGGGTCCGGGTTTTACAAGTTTGGTCTATTCTTTCCTGAACAAGTGTTCTCCCTGAAGTCCACTCAACAGCTTGTTTCTGAGATTGTCATCTTTTCCACAGAGGTGTTTTGAACTGTAGTGAAGTGTAACCTGTGTGGATCCAATGTAGCCCTCACTAAAAATGTTATACACCGTTACTGAAGATTCTAGGTGCTCTTTGAAAGTTTTTTGCATTTATACAAATAAAATGACCTTTAAATTTGGATCAAAGTTTTCTTTAGAAATTTCTGCAGGTATAAGCTGCTGAATTGCTCATTTAAAGTGGCTCAGTGAGTAACACACTGATGTGAAGACAGATTTGGAAAGAAGTCATGGAGAAATCAAGGCTGGTGGTGAGTGAGGTAAATTGGAGGAGAGTACAAGGGAGCTGCTGCTGCTCAGGAGGCAAGTACAAAGTTTAGTCTGCCCTTCTTCCCCTTGTCATCTCCTTTGATGTCCAGACACTGCAGGACTTGAGGAGAGCGACCAGGAAACCAGATCTTCCAGCTCCGTGTTCCCCGATTCAATCTTTCTGCGCTTTTAACCAGCTTCTGAATATGAATGAGTAAGGGAAGAAGAATGTCATTGACAGAGAGTGATTCCCCAAAGGGGCTGAGCACTGCAGGCTCTAGGGAAGCTGGTGAAGTATCTTGGAAGTGCTCTGGAGATAAAAGATGCCTCTGGGGAGAACATTTGTGGGACATCAAAGTTGATTTTTGTGGCTGAAGATGGATCTCAGACCTGATCCCCAGCTTTGCTGTTCTCTGATCACTGTCACCCTTTATGGCCCCAGGACATCAACCATGTAGGGTAGGTCCAAAGTAGGAGCTGCTGCATCTGAATGATTGATTTTTTTCTTTTTCAAAAAACTATGTAGAAGATTAAGCTAAAGGAGAGACCAAGGGACTCTTAGATGCTGGCAAGGACCATGTCAGACAAGCAGTCTGAAATTCATAGCCAGCTCAAAAGAGATCCTGCTAGTAGTGGAGATGAGAGAAATAGACCAAATTTTCCTTCCAAATATGTGACAGTGAGTAGAAATGAAGTCTCTTCCATGTTACTTCTCTCAGCTTCTGATGATGCCCGCTGACAACAGATGCACAGTTAGAAGGACGCAGTCCAGGAAGGGAAGCCGGTGCATCTGCCACCTCCTGGTTTGTGTCTTTCGTTCAAGCTGCAGCCATCCCTCTTCTTTCTATTTAGTGGCCTCTAACAGAGCACTGCCTCTCTACTCTGTGCAGGCAGGAGACAAAAGCAGCTCTGAAATAAATGCCTTCTCCTCAGAGAAGGGCTACTTGGGAGTGCCACTCTCATCCTGAAGTGAATGGAGAATCCTTGAATGGGGAGAAGTTGCACTGGCCATGTCAGGGACATCCTGGAGTTGCTGCTGAATCTTGCTTTTGTACCTTCATTTTCCCTCTTAGTAACAGGTATGAAAAATGACATCACCTTACATCCTTGTGTCAGAGGCCTTGACCCATTTTTCAGTACTTCTTTACAAGATTAAATAGAATCTCTTTGGGTACTTAAACAGGGACAAAGCACAGGAAATTGTATAGCTTTCTATCCTGCTGGGATCTGAAAGTAAATAAGATCTGCTTTTTAATCACAGGATCATATTTAAAACACAGTATAAAGGGCAATTCTCTCCTCTTTCCAAAGAAATTAATTTTGTGGTGTAGGAAATTGAGAAGGAAGCAGGAAGGGACTGGTGAGACTGTGGGGGCCAGAAGTCATATGCTCCAAGCAGCTCCCTAGTGTAGTTAATACAGTTTGATTAAAATTAATTTGTTTTTTTGTTACACTAGTTATCATAGAGGATTGCTCCCAGCTCTGAGAGCCAATCCTTCTGGGTGCAGGAGGAACTCCAGAAGCATTTCTCCAGTCCCATGAGCAGAGGGATCAGTTATTCCCAAGCAAGGTGGGCCAAGGCAGCAGTCACAGAGTAACTGCAGGATGGATTTCAGCATGGGCAGGATGATGTAAGCATGCCACAGGCCCACTGCCCTGGTGCAATCCCTGATGTCATGGGCACATGCTAGAAAGGACCCAAGACGCAGCTCTTCAGTGTGCAGGAAAGATTAGTCTGGTCTAATTTATCTCCAATATGAAATGCAAGAAGAGAAGTGAAGGTGCCTTCCTTGAGGCCTTGGGTCCCTAAGAGAGAAGAAAAGGCTCTGCAGAGGGTGGGACCAACCCACCTCTGTGTGCTGCTCCTGAGAGGAGCATTTTCCTCCATGGTGATGCTGGGGCTATTGCAAGCTGCTCCACACACACATCTGCTGTTTCCCATCTAAATATCATGCAGCATGGGTGAATAACAATCAGACACACCTGTGCCTGCATTTCACTTGTTCATTTTCCTGTTTATATGACGCTTTTTTGTGGGTCAAAACATACTAAAACCACTTAGTGGAAAGCTGGTCAGAGGTGTGTGGATGACTCACTAATAAAATTGCTGTGTACTTAGTACCTATCAGAAGAGCCCAAAGCACGTCCTGGATTTTGAGCCTGATTTTCTTTTCCCTTACACCAGTGCAAATCAGAAATGACCCCTATCAGTCATTGCCCACATATAGGCACACACATAAAGGCTAAGAGGAGGAAGAAAGTCCTTAAAGATGGATGGGGAGATTAAATGTATGTGAAATGCCCTAGACAGCTTGGGTCACCCTATTTGCAGTTGCACAGCGCCACAGGCTGCAAAAAATATGGAATAATGAGTGTACATCCTGGGACTTCCTGGGATATTGCTGCCTAGTACTTGAATCTGACTACATGTATGAGCTGGAAAAGAATTCACCAGTTTGGTGATAGGATGAGGGAGACAAGACAAGGAAAAAGCAAAGCAGTTTGTGTGGAGGGAGCAGAAACCATTTCTGAAGCAGAAACCCTCTCCAAGCCCCCGGAAGGAGCCCCATGGAAGACAATACCTTAAAGATAAAAAGTTGCCTAATACCAAGAAGTATTTTGCCCCCTCCTTGTAGAACCCTGTGTTATCTTTCTGTAATATTAGTGGTTCATTTTCCTCTTATATTATTGATTAGTTTCTCATCTAAAGTCCTTCATAGATTGGTTAGTTTTAGAATTCTCTTGGTAATTGGTGCAAAATGTAAAACCCTCAAAATAGATTAAAACTCCTTATAAACCCGAACCAGTGGATTTGCTAGACTGGATCCCTTCATAGAATAAACTTTATGGAACTTCCCTGTCTGCTTATCTCGATCTCTTATTTCTACTGGCTTCGGAGGCACTTTGCAAGCAAAATTCTATCTTGCAAACGTGCCTTGTTGCCGAGAACTGCTTGGGCAGTTTTGGGGTCTCACAGAGGCCCCCAACACTGGAGACAAGTTTGAAAACAAAATACCTTAAAAAAAAAATCTGTGTTATTTAGAGGGATGAGGTACGGGGGCTTTCTCTCGGAAGTTCTTGGAAGCTGCAAAATGCAACCAAATGTGCAGGACTGGGAGAGGTAAAACACCACAAGTGTGTGTGAAAGAACAGTTTCCTAAGGCACCTTTGGTCCTGCCCATACACAATAAATTGCTGTCCTTTCCAAGAAAGGCAGTGGGGGAGAGAGTGCAAACAGGGAGGGAGGAACACAGACCTTGCTGAAGGGATTTACTGTCTCCTTTGGAGGTGGGGACACAGTTCTGGGAAGCTTTTGTCATGATTTCTACACGTGCTTCCAACCATGTTGCGGAGCGTCCCATTGTGCCAAGGTGTTTGTGTAGTCTTAAAGTCCTTTATGAATCATGTCTGTGCTATGCAGGTTTTATGTTCTGAAGAGCTAAGAGATCTAACGAGAACTTTTCCTGTCTCTGGCATAGTGCAATTATTTATTGGAAGAGAAGCAGTCAGGTATGAAATGAATGAATTTCATAAGCAACTTCTTTTTAACATGTTCTTTCAGTTCTTTTTCCCTTGAGACTTCCCACCATCCTGAGCCTGCTTTCCCCACTTGATCTGTTGTGAGGATTGATTTCCAAAGAAAAAAATAGCATTTTGAAAGACTTTTCTGAAATCATAACTGACTGGCAGGGAGACAATTTAATAGGGGGAGATGAAACTGGGACACTGGAGATAAGAAGTTAATAGGGGATTTAGTCATATACACAAAACAGCACTAGACAGGTGGATGTAAAACAGCTCTTTGATTTCCTGCAGAGTTTGCTGTAGTGAACAACACGTTCTCTGAACGTCAGCAAGGATACCTCTGTGACCACCTCAAATGTAAGTGGCCAATGTCTTGTGGGTTGTAGATAGCTGGAGCTGGAGAGAAATGATGCTTGTATATTCATGCCACACAATTGTAGAGAACCCCACCATGTTGAAGCCCACAAGATCAGTGTCAGAGGAAGATAAAAGATATAAAACGTGTAATTATTTCACAGCAGAATTTTAGAATTGTTACCCTGCTGTCTTCTTTTTAAAGTACTGCTGGAAATATACTTTTTGATGATGTTTTTTGAGGGCACCATCAGTTTTATTGCAAGTGTCTGCAAGCACAACAGTAAGCATAATTAAAGCACAGTGTTGCATGTTTTAAACAACAGCAATAAGGAAGCAAAATATATGCAGAATTAAAAAGTGGAATCGAGCACCTCTAAATCCCTTGTGTTTGCACAGAGAAAAAGTCTAGCTTTTCACTAGTCTGCAGAGATTTGTTATGGTTCCTTCTCTTGGATGGCTTGGAAATGGCAGGAACTATTCCAGGATATCCCAGAACTCCCATGGTCCCAGACAATTGCTCCAGGAATTCAACATCATTAAAACACAGCAGTGCATTCTTTGTAGACTCATTGCTGCAAGCAGCAGAGGGAAGTGGGAGTGTTGGCTGAAGGACCCATAATATGGGTCTTAGGACACAAGGCACAAACCAAATCCAGGACTTCAGGATAAAAAAAAAAGTAGAGCAAGTTGGGAGGTAGGCATTCAAATCTGTAAATTAATAGGAATTACTGCCTGACAGTAGATGACTCTTTAATGTCCAAATTCACCCAGTTATTTAGGTGTCTAACTCACATCAGTTTAAAAATACTTGATGGCCTACCCTTTTATCTCTTTTTTTGGGTTTAGTCTTTTTTTGCATGAATTTCTCACCTGCGCATGGAAGGAGTAATAGCTTTCCTTTCCTTTACAGGGTGATGTGAGGATAAATATCAAAAGCTGTTAGGCTTGGTTAGGGCACTGGAAAGGACAGAGCAAGCTCACTGCACATCAACAAGTATGTGAGCTATCAAACTGGCTTTAGGGCAGAGCTGTAAGTATCTAATCTGTGTGCAAGATGAGGAAAATAATTTGGATCAAGTTACTGTTCATCCGCTGTTCACAGCTCAACCCAAATATTAAAGTATGAACTCAAATATGAGGTAGATACTGTTAATTTTTTTTTTCCTTCGAGGTTAATATTTCCCCTGTGGTTTCTCCTCACAGAACTGACCTTACTGGCTCAGTGCCATTACATGCCAGTTTACAGGTACCATCAAAATGCAAAACTCATGAAAGTGTACATTGCAGCTGGTTTTCACCTCTGACAGCCAAACCAAGCACAAAATCAGTTCAGACTTGCCCCACGTGTGTCACTGACATGCTTCTACAGGTGCCACCACCAATCTAATTAGAAAAACTTTCCAGTTTTCCTTTGCCTCCCTCATGGCTATATAGAGAAGAGGCACCAGCAGAAGCCTTCAGCTGTTACAAGCACTGCTTTGGCAGCTCCAGTTGTTTTCAATACCCATTGATTAGAGCTTCTCTTCTGCTGAGGCCAGGCACACACGTCTTTCTTCACCCTGCACCCAGGGCTGGGCTCTGCTACAGCCCTCAGAGAACCTGGGCGGGTCAGTGCTCAGCACAGTGAACGTGGGAGAGACTATGATGGAATTTTCCTACATTGCAATATACTTTTGCAGGTATGTTCTTTTTCTTGGGAATTAGAGGTTGGTGGGGTTTTTTTGAGTACTTTCACAGGTTCTGAGTGTTTCTGGTTTTTTTTCAAAGTATGATACATTGGCTTCTGTTAAGGTTGTTTTATTGGCATCACTGGACCTTTGAATCAGGTATGACAAATTCCCCATGATGCAAAACCAAGTTTCACTGGGATAGGGAATAAGATTATATTTAGTACTCTAGGCTTTGCATCTCTTTCTCAACTAGATTTATTTCACTGACCTCTGCACAGCTGCTCTTGATGCTTTCCCCTGTAGAAAGAGAATTACTTTTTCCCTCGAGATTTGCAATTCCTAAGAGATTCAGAAGCTAACTGGAAATTTTCAATATCAATTACACCTTTACTGCTGAAATACAGCTGCCTGTGAATAGTCATGGGTTTTTTACTGCTAATAGGAAAAGAATCTCTCACAGTTGTTAATTAACACTGCTCCAGATTTATCATTATTTCAACAGGATAGCCTCGGGATGGATTTAACCCCTTGCTCTTCTGAAAGCAGTTTAAATGACTTAGTCCTTTTCAAGAGCATACAATGAATTGTTGACTGGGATGTTCCAAAGGATGGGACTACTGGTGAAAGCTGCTGCCCTGATGCCACTGAAATCCAGTAGGGTTTTGGTGTGTCTTGTCCCAAGATTTGGGTATGGCTCTTCCCTGAGGTCAGACTCTGATTATTGCAGTAATGGGCAGCAATTACCATGCTCACAGTAAGTTGCAGAGGTCTATCATCAGAGAGTCCTGATTGCCCAGAGCAAGAATGAATTGCATTTCTTGACCCATTAGTGATCTCTAATTTTATGCAAAGTATTGCTGCTTAATTTGCTTATTGAGGTTAATATTGAAAAGCGTTGCTTATACTGGATGCTTTTCCTCTTATCATTTGCAATTAACAATGGTGCAGTAAGGAGAAATGAAAGATCAATGAAGCCTCTCTTATCTTTTAGTATCCACCTTGTGAGGTGAATTTCTATTCTCTTAGAAGATATTGGTGTTGGGTCCATTCTGAAGATGGATGTTTTTGAGACTGCTTGGCAACTTTCCACCACTTGCATGTCAGACTTGATCACTAATTCCTGCCTCTGTCAAAGGTTAATAGAGGACTGCTATGTGTGTAATCATGCCTCGCTGAGGAAAGGGGTCAAATAGGTTTATAGGGATGAATCTCTATTGATTGCCAGGAGTATTTAAAATAATTGGACTCAAGCAATCAGATTAGCTAATTATGATTATGAGATAGGTGTATATGGGGTAATGTACATGCTTGGTATAGATTGCAACTGATCAAGCTTCGTTTGTCTTAACATGCTGAATTTTCACTCATTTCCTTATTAAAGCTGAGACTAATTAGAATAAGTTTTAGGTATCGGTACATAAAATTGACTAGAAATTAATAAAATAATATTTATCTCCAGAGAATAAATACGGAAGAGGGCCTTCACTTATAAATGAGGGAATAAACTGGGTGTTACAAGCATTAATGAGGCCAGCCTATGACAAAGAGAATGCAGGTGTCTCTCAGACATACCCACAGAATGAGCATCATTCTCCTGTCCTTGTAACAATTTGCCAGAGGGTGAAAGAAAACCCAAAAAAACACAAACGAAAACAAATCATGGGAATTATGAACCTAAGTCAGAGGAGCACAGTGCAAAAATAGCTTTACCATTCAGAGGGTGGAGAACTGCACTCATATCCACCAGAGGCACCCTTTAAAAACCTACCTCCCCCTTAAGGGATTCCCACGTGTTTCTGCAGTCTTTTGGGAATGCTACAAGTGTAGACAGGAGGTAGGAAGACCCAAAGCTTAGGGGTCCTGCTAGCCAGGGGGCTGCTTTTACACTGTAGGAAGGAAACTCAAATATATGATTCCAAAATGTTGATGTCAAAGAGTGATAATTCAGACAACCCAAAATGTGTTATTTTTGAAACTTTGCCCTGTTTTCCTGATTCCAGGAGGAAACAACTCGCTGTTTTAAACATGAGCTATTCATGAATTCAAATTTCAATATAAAACTGTGCTGTTGCTGCTGGGAGACGTTCAGGGTTACAGTGCTGAGGAAGCAAGCAAAACCCTCTTGCTCTGCCTTCACAAGCAACATAGAAAGTCTTCTTTCTAAGGCTTTCAGGCAAGCAGTCGAGTTATTAACAAATCTGTTTCTTTTTTAATTGTCCTTAAAGATTTCAAGTTCCCCCTACTTTACAGATTACACAGGGACGCATTTACATTTGTACACTTCTGATAAGCTGCAGCCACTGCTGTGTAATACAAAATGAACATATGCCTGTGCCATAACCCAAGACATCACAAACTGGAAAACCTTCTCAGTTAGTTAAAGGATAAGGCAAACTCTGAGGCATTTGGAAAAATGTTTTAATCCAAATCAAAAGTCCAGTGACCTTTGACCTGTCTTGAAAAGTGGAAGAATGGTCCTACAGGGTGAGACAAGGTCCACCTGCCCCACTATCCCAATTTAAAAGGAAGTGGGAGAAGATGAAGAACCAGACTTGAATACAGTGGTGTCTTCCCAGCTAGTACTGTAAGAGTTAAGACCAAAAGCCAGAAGTTCTTCAGGTTAAATAGCCAAAATTTGACGGTAGTCAGTGCTATATTAAAAAAAGCTGGGTTGTTGTCATGGATATAGCAAGGATCTACTTTCATTAATGAGTGAAGTTTACTCTAAAACAAAAAATAAAAGAAAGATAGGTAAAGCTCACAAACCTGGCTGAGAGCCAGGCTCCAAGTTCATTGCTATCAAAATAAAGACACTGTGAAGCAAAGTGGACTTTTGAGTCAGGAAAGGGGAAGAACAAGCTTGCCCTTGTATTTTTAAATTGGCATTACCATAATCAGTCCCGCTAGTATAATTTGGAGGTGAAGAGTTCACTTTTTCCTGCCATCCCAGCACTTTTTTTTGTACTCCAGACCACAGAGTTAATTGTTGCATGCCATCCTTTCAAATGCACGGCTCATCAAAAGCAACTGTGGCAACCACCGGCTGCCAGCACGGGTGGGATATTCTGTGTCAGATACTGAAAAAGTTAAGGCTGTTGACATCTTAACATTATTAATTAGGTTCTAAAACCCTTGTAGGTCACTATGCTGGAAAGCATAGGTGGAAAGTTTCTATATCTATTCATCATGGTTATTTCAGAATTCAGAAAGTTATTTTCACAGATAGGAACACTTTAAGTGAAATTTTTCATGCTGCAATAACTGGGATATCTGTGAAAATATCTCAACAATGCCCAGAATTTCTTCAAGCACAGCTCCAATTATCATCAGCCCCATGCTTGTCCACAGAAACAATTGTAAAAGATACAACAGAATAGGGAAAAATCACACCTTAAAATTTTTAATTCTCCTTTCTGTGGCTTGCAAAATGTTTTGCCAACATTTGCAAACTACCCTCTTCACGTAGTAAAGTTTTAAGTGCTGTTTTGACAGGTGGATGAATAAATTAGAGAGGGATCTTCCCATTCTATGGCAGATCCTCCTTATTCCTTTTCAACCTTGCTGGCCATGTGTTGCTGGGAAGAGCTGAAAATCTCCACTGGTAATTTTTCAGTGAAAGCAGTTTTCTTGCCCAAGATCTCAGGGTTTTTGTCAGGGGGGCAAAGCAGCCCCAACACCATCCTTGTGTTGTCTTTGGAGCTAATGAGGGAGAGAGGCTGGAGAGTTACAGGGCTCAGGTTCACCCGGTCAGCCACAGGCGCCTGGCAGTGCCCTGTTCAGCCTGCAGTGCCTGCACAAAGGCAGCCCTGGGGGACAAGGTGAGCTGAGCACAAACTGGCCCCTGCAGGACCCTCACTGAAGAGCCTGCTGGCATGTGACCTGGGGCTGTGCTGAAGGGGACACCTGGCTGCCAGGCCAGGCGAGCTGAAGCTTTGCTGTAGTGCTGTGGTTCTCTCTGTGTGCAGAGATGCCTCTGGCAAGCTCCTGTGGCTTGGGTTGGCAAGGCAAGAAGTGTTTTTTTGATTCAGCAAGACCCCTCTACTCCTTCCACGGAGTGGCTCATCAGGGAAGCATAGGGCTAAATGGCCATTGAACCGAGTAAGACTATGACACATTTTCCTATGATTTATATTAAGAGAGTAGTGATTTAAAATCATGCCATGGCCACTTGTTTCATTCCTTCAGGGCCGGTCAAAGGTATATTCTCCAGAAGCCAATTTTCCTAGGAAAAGCTACTCTTGCCTAAGGACAATCTCAGCTGAAGTTACTATGTCACACATTTGAGGGAATTTTAAGCAAAAGACTATGGAAAGCAGGGGAAGAGTGGGAACTTCATGAATTTTTAAGAAAAAAAAAAGAAAAAATATCTCTCTTCTTTTTCTCTCTGAAAAAAAAAAGGTTTTAAAAAGGAAAAAAGATGAAATTTCTTCTGAAAGCTGTCCCATCAAAAGGCTTTGGTTCCTCTGAAACACCCACGGTGCTTTAATATGGGTGTGTGTTACCCCTCATCCCTAGTGCTGATGCTCGTAGCACTCATTGTAGGGCAGGACCTCTGCCTGCCCAGTGCTGCTCAAAAGCAGAATAAAAGGATAGTCTCTACTGCAAGGAGTTTGAATCCCACACTCTCATTCTTAATCTTTCTTGGTATTTTGAGTCCTGCAGCAGATTTTGTGACACGGGTACTGTCAGCTTGCTGCAGTTGAGAGGTCTCTGCAGCAGGCAGGCTTTCCTTCACAATGCTCTATTAATTGCTATTATGTTTTGCTTTCTGGTTGTGGCATGTCAGTAATCTGCTACTTACAAATGTCTGCTCCCTAGGGAGAAAATAAATCACATGTATTTTTTGGAACCAATCCTGCTTCAATACTTAGGAAATACGTTTGGTAATAATATTGGCTGTAATCCTCCTGAGAGAAATTAATTATAAACATGTAGCAATGCAATCAGGAAGCTGCTCTTGCTGTGACATTGAGCAAAGAACACCAAAGCAAGCAGAAACGTTGGACTGAATTAAAACCAAAGCGTGTCGTGTTCCCATGGGTCAGATGGGATACAACTCTGTGCTCAGGAGCTCCTGGTGCAGGGAAAGGGGATCTGGTTTGGACAAAATAAGGAATTATAGCATAATGTTGTTATAGCATGAGTGCTGGTGCAAAGGCAGAGACTGCTTCTGGAAAGGTGGTGGATGCTGGTCTTGAGTTAGGATGCAGATGTGTGCCTGAGTGCCTGTGCCTGCTCTTGGGGAAAAATTCCTGTGTGTAATGAGTGACAGCAAAACACCTCGAGGGTTAAAATAGTGTCATCATCAATACTGTGTTATTGCACTGCCTCTTCTGTATAGCTGTCTCTTTGCCCCTCTGTTCCCATTCATCCCTGGAACCTCACAGATCTCCATCCATTCCTACCATCTTCTCTTTGCCTCTCTCCTCAAGCTTTCCCCACCAGGTAGTTGAAGGGCTGAGTTTTTGTCTTGCCTTCTCTATTGCATTCCTCACTCAGCCTTTCCCAGCACAGTAATACCAATTTATTCACCAATAAAACACAGATGAATGTGATTTTCTTGAAGCAATTTCTTATGAGGGCAAAGAAAAAAAAATCTGCTTTTATCTTCGTTTCTTTATTTTGTTTGGATTTTTTTATTAGCAGCAGGACCTGTTCAGGTGCCTGGAATACAAGAAGTCTGTCCATATATATTGGATTAATGAGAAAAGCATGAAGGAAGTGGTTAAAAGTACAGGAGAAATCCCTGCAGATTATCCCATGGCACATATTCACTCTACCCCCAGTCACCCAAGCCCAAGGTATAGATCTCAGTGTAAAACTGTTTAACTTATCACAGAGACATTTTATAGCCTGAGAAAATGAGAGATACAAGAGTCATTTGAAAGTGTGGAGGGGGGAAATCAAAGCAGCAGCTCTGTGGTAGAGTGGTTTGTTCACCCTGGAGAACCCCTGCTGCCCAGTGGGGCAAGGCTGGGGGGATGGCAGCTCCAGAAGGCTTTGGCTCTACTCCTACATAGCTGTAAATATTTTCTGAGCTCACCAAACCTCTTTGAAACGGCTGTAATGTTCACCTTCAGGTAGTTACTGCAATTGGCCTAAGTTGCTTTCTGCAACATATAAGCCCTCAAAAGCTTCCAATTCTGTTTTTAGCAGTGACCAGGTCATTTTTATAGAGGCTGTCCAGCCATTTTTGCCCTCAGTCTTTATGCAGGTCTTCTTTGTCTCCTTTCTCTTTCACCTCTGGGCAATTACATCTGTTATTTTAAAATAACTTTTTTGAGATCTGAAGCATTTAGGAGAAAAAAAAAAAGTTCAAAGAGAAGCAAAGAACACCAGAATCAAGATATTGCCGCTGTTTTTGAAGAAATGACAACATTGCCATTTTTTCTCTTTACTTCTGAGAGATTAAAACTGAAAGCACTGATGATGCAAAGACTTGCCTGCATTTAACTTTCTTAAGTAGTCACATCAACATAATTTGGATTGCTTCCACTCAGTGTATTTGTGTTGCTTTTAAATAGATCATTGTCCTTTAGAAAAATGATCCTATCTTGCATAGTTCAGTTTTCCAGCTATCTGTTTAGGAGGTCCCATTTTTCCTTTGAAATATATTGTGAAATGAAAATTCAAGGCTGAAATCCTTCAAGAAATGTAATTTGCTATGGTTGAATGGCCGGCTGCTAATAAGATGACTCCTTTCATGTCTGAGGTCACTAACTTGGTAACATATGCCATCCCTGATCTCCAGAAAGTGCCTAAAGACAGTAATGAGTAGTGCTCCTCAGAGGCTGGAGAAAAAAACCAAGATCTGTGTTGAAGGCACAGGAGTACTAAATTTGACCTTGGTGTTGCAAGGTGCTAGTCTTCACCTTTTAAATTAGTGGAGTCCATGGATTACCAGGTCTCCCTGAAGGTCTGACATTGTCTGCTCTTTTCCATTTAAAAAGGCCTGGATACAAAGAAATCCTCTACATGGCTGCACCCTCCTTTGCTTCAGCTCCAAGTAATAGCAGAGGCCTGAAGGCCACCAGGCAGGCTGGGTTGCTGGGCTGACAGGCATCTGGCACACAAACAGGGAGGCAATGCTGCCAGAAGGGAGAACCAGAATATGCCAGGATGCTGGTGGGTTCATTATTATTAGTTTTGTATCCCCATGAGCCTGCTTCCCATGAATACTGGATAAAGCCCGAGAAGGTCACTACAGCTTGTTTATTCTCCATATGGCACTTCTGCATGTCCCTGCTCTGTGTGTGTGTGCATAGGATTTTTATCCTTTAGCCTATGGCACTCATCCAGATCCCCCTTTTTTCCCTTACCTGATTAATTCATGGGCAGGGGAATAAAAGGACAAGCTCTTTATTATTCATCACAGGTGAAAAGCTGTATGTACTCTGAGCAAACCTGAGGGGAAGCTTTCCTATGTTTTGTGTTTGTGTGTGTATCCATCATTATGGAAGCCAATTACCCAGGAATGGGTCTCTGAACACCCTGGACGGACTGTTTACACTTCAGTGGGTTTTGCCAGTTTAGGCACATGAGTTGAGTTAGGCTGGCAACCCCCTCAGGGGGAAGTAATCTTATTCAGCAGGGAGTCACTAGCCAGTACAGATTAAAGAGGTTGCCTGGATGGAGTGTGTTAAGCTTGCAAAGTGAGTTTTGCAGGGATAATTGCCTCTGTGTTCGCTTTTGGCTGGAAAAAACTGGCTGTGCTCAAGTTTCTTATTTCTCTGTGCCATGCAAACCAAGCCGAGATAGCTTTACTGAAGTGTGCATGAGGAGAAACAGCTCTGGGCTGTGGTCTGGGGAGGACAAAAGCCGGGGACTTGGGACGAGGCAGCCTACAGAGGTTGCTGGTCTTGGTGCAAAGTGGGCAGAAAGAGCCATGCCCCTGCAGTGCCCTTGCTCCAGCCAAGGGTGTGGTGAAGCAGTTATTGTCCTTGTGAGATGGATTTGTGTTGCCAGTGATGGGATAGCACAGCTCCTCCTCTGACAGCACTTGTGGGTTTCACAGGCTTAGAGGAGGGGCCCTAGGCTGGGATTTTGCAGCCTTGCTCAGTCTTTGGCCCTGGCTTGACAGCCCTTTATATACATTAAGTAATTTCCGTTACTGATAAGAAAAAATGTTTTGGTATTCCTAATATAAGTGAGGAAACTGAGATAGTGTGATGATTCACACCAGAAAAATGAGTCACTCTTCTGTTGTTAAAAATTCCCTGTCTTTGATGCAGCTGCAACACAAACTTAATGGAAACCATTTCAGTATTTCCTTGTCCTATCAGAGATGAACATCATGAAGACCTCTGGAATACGAAGTCCTGACACATATCAAATGTTCCCTGGTTTCTCATGATGCCAACCTTGTTCTTTGTCTCCTTTTGGTTACTTGCACAGGGTAATGAAGGCAAAAAGTCTTTTCTGCTGTCTTGGGCGATGTGATCCAGAGTTGATCAAGTGGCTGATGCTTACCTAGGCTGGCTGGTAAATTTGTCTGTGTTAAAAATTAGGAACAGGCTTATGTACTTTAGCTTAGAGGAGAGTAGGTGAGAGCCTTCCTCTTTAAACCGGGTGTAACTACATCTGCATCTCTTCTAAAAGTTTTGGCACATGGTTTCTGGAGAAACATGGTGCTTGGCACACTGCAGTGGGCATGCAAGAAATGTCATTGCAACCAATACCCACTACTGCCGTGAGTGACACTGGAAGGTACAGAGATGAGAGAAACCATTTTGTGATTACAGCTGTGTTTCTCTCCCCTTCGTCAGGTGTGCAAGGCAGAAGACACTGGGTACAGACTCTTAATAAACTGTGATAGTTTTAATAAATTTAAACATGCTCAGTAGATTTCCCATAAGGGAATTACTCACAAGGAATAAAGATGATTAATGTGAGAATTTAGCTGGACAAAACAGATGGTGCAGCAAAGTGTTTCATGTGTTTCAAAACTGCTCTTATTTGGTGCTAATGAAGAGACTGCAGTCTCCTTGTGTCTTAACTCTCCACTGATTCTGCAGCATCTTTTTGATCCCTGTTTTCTCCCTTACTCCCTCTCACTAGGAAGAGTGCTGTCTCCAGTCCAGGCTAGCTACTGTATGATAACCAGCCAAATAAAACAAGGTGGTCTGTAGTTTTTAATGACCACGGTGATCCACAGGTGTGTACTTGCCTGGTTTTAGCACTGGGCCAAAATCGCTATCAAGCTGCCTTTCTCCTAAGAGCACATTGGTAGAGGCATGTGCTGTCAGGGTTTTTTTCCAGTTAATAGAGTCTCACGCATGGGACTTCCCTTCAGTCACCCTTGCCTGGCAGGACATTGCTGATGCAGGAGCAGGGATGGGAACCAGCATCTCTGTGACAGCTCTGTGTAAGGCAGTTGCAAGGGGAGGATGGGGACAGCAGCTGCTCTATAAAATCAGGCTTCCCTGGATGCCTGAGATGGTCTTTGTCCTTTATCCCCTGTTTAAGCCCTCTGTTCCTGGTGTCAATACATGTCTTGTTATCGCTTTCCAACTGATCTGGCTTGTGCCTATGGCTGCTGTCTAAAGAAGTGCAGTGATGGCTCCTTGGGCCAACCCCCAAATGCCCTGCCAGCTCCTGCAATTGATTCCCAGTTTGGCCCCAGGTAGCTCTGCCCAGCCCTACCATGGAGGTTGGTGTTGCCCTGTGCACTGTGACAGACTAAAGTGATCCCACCACTCCCCTCTCCTGCCACAAGGAATCCTGGTTATGCTCTCCCATAACTGTCTAAACTGGAGCAAAGCTGGAAGGAAAAGGAAGCGCCAGTAGGATCTCTCCTGCTTCCCAAAAAAACCTGGCACCATAAGAAAAGCTGTGCTGTGGGGCTAAAGAGGCAACTTGAAGGGAGGAGTCCCCCCAGTGGATTTGGCTGGTCAAAATGACCTTTGGGTCTCCACATCATTGACCTGACACAATCTAGATGATACAAACAAGCATTTATTGATTTTTGTGTATGTGGGGTGCTCAGATGTGCTTGGCATGCCCTTGTCTCTGGGGAGGGAGTGAAGAATTTTTCCAGTGGTTTCAATGGGAATCAAGAGAGCAGCAAGAAGTAAGTGCCTTTGAAAAATCCTACCTTAGGTTTACTTTTTAATGCTAACAGAGAAAAGATGTTCTTCCTGTGTCAGCTGGAATTTTGTAAAAGATGAGAGGTGATACCAAGATCAGATCTTGGGCTTTAAAAAGACTTGGAGTTGTTTTCTTTCTTTCCACGCAATCATTCATTGCCAGTTGTTCACACTGGAGAGCAAGGAATTAATTTTTTCCTCAAAGTTCAGGCTTTAATACTGAACTAAATAAAAAACCAATTAAGTACCCGATGACTGTGACAAGGCTAGGTTGGTTTTCTTTCTGACCAATATTTGAACACTAGAAAAAATTGTTGGAGAAAAGAATTATTCAATTCCAAAGTGTCCTCGTTTCTAGTATTTAATTAAGTGATGTTCTAAATGATAGCACATCTTTACAGCAGAATAGGGCAAGGGAAAAAGCTTTCTTCCACTCACTGCCATGAATATCTCACTAATTAGAAGAACAGAACTTTTATGCAGAAAGATCTTGTTTTGTAGAAACTCTTCCTTTTCTTGTATCTGGTGAGGGGAGAAAGAAATATTTGTGTAAACAGGCAAGAACACACAGAATTTATTTTGATTCACAAGGTTTTGGTCCACCCTCAACTCAATTCAGATGCTTTTTGTCTGAGTATTTCATCATAGGCACTGGGGTTTCCTAATGCAATGATGTCCAAATGGTGTTGCTGTGTGGGAGTTTTTTTGGGGTTGTTTTTAGTTTGTTTGCTTGCTTTTTAAAAGATTTATTGGATGGCAGTAACACCAGGGAGAGATGGGGAAAGGGAGCTCAGAGTCACTTGTGACAGATTGCTGGTAACAGGATCACCTCTTAGACCTAAAATTGAACCTAGAGGCAATCCAGGCAGTTGCTGGAAAACGTGACAGAGGCTCATCTACCTGCTGTTTGGTTTAATCGTTTGTGCAAAACTCCCCAATGTTCTCATGGAATTTTGTGTGACTTGATTACATTAATGAATAACTCTTGCCTGCAGCTGTTAGTCAGCAAGAGGACACTCAGCCTCACGTCACCCCTTATGTGCTCTTGATATCTTTTCCACAAATACTGCACGTTTCCTTTAATCAGCAAGACAATTTCCTCTAAATATCACTTGGTCAAATGACACTCCTTATGGTGGAGAGCCAGGGAGGGCTGAGGTTGCCAGTGCAGGCAGGGAGGTGAAGGGGTGTGGGGATGCTTTCCCCAGCTCCCCTCCTGTAGGGAAGGAGGAGTGCAAAGGACTCTGAGAGCCCTCAGCAGCTGCTGGTAAAGGAAGAGAGGAGAGTTTTGGCCAGGTTTGGGGGGCTGGTGAAGGTGACAGTGATGCTGCATATCTTGTGACACGCTGCACAAGCGTGCCCGTCTGAGCTTTCTGCAGAGGTTTTGCAGCCAGGTCGCATCTAGCCAGGTTCATCTTCTCTTGGGATTTCTGGCTATCAGGGAAAAATGTAAACTTTTGCAGGCTATCCCCATCTCAAGACTGGATTTAAAATGACTGGCAGAGGGAGGGAAAGATAATAGTCTTGTTTCCTTGATTTTTCAGGGAGGGATGATTCTCTCAAATGTTCTCATAGGCCATGATTCCTACCTTCCCCCCCCCACATATTTGTCAAGGTCATCCAGATTATTGTTAGACTGAAGTCTAAATGAATAATAATAATAAAAGGGATTATGCAGACAATAATAATTCTTCACTCATAGTTTATGAAAACTTTCTTCTCCATGGTATAAGATTATTTTTGATTTATTTTTTTAAGTGCCAAGCAGATGCTCCACTGTAATGAGAGGAAACAGAAGTGGAAAACACAGAGGCTCATACTTAAACAAATGAACAGATGCAAGGAGTGGAAAACAACAAGGTAAACAAATGAGTACTTTGAGTAAACAACCTAAAACAAATAGGAAAAAACCCACAAACAATCAGCCTGCACCAGTCTGGAGCTCCCCAAGCTTTTCACAGACTTTTTTTTTTTTAAACGGAAGTTGCAAATGAACTTTTCTAGCAATTTTGCAGTATACCTTTGTGTGGAAATCCCTGCCACTGCCCCAGTGCTAGTGCTCATCTCAAAGTCCAGATGAGGTTGCTGTAATGCTCGCTGCTGCCATCTCACTTCCCTGAAGAAAATTGAGAGCTGGGGAAAGCAGGAGACATGCTCAAGGTGTAACCTAGATTCTGTAGGAGAGTCAGAATAGAGACTCAGCCTCTTTTGGGTGCTCTAATGGCTCCTCCAAAAATGCAGCTTGGCTGCTGAGCTCCTGGATATGGAAACCCTCTGTAAACTCTCCCACCTTTCATCCTAGGAGACACACACAATATACTTGTTATAGACCATAGTAAATACTCCCATACCTTGTATCAGTGCTTCTGCTGGGGTGAGCAGAGGAGCAGGAGACAGAAATGCCACTTCAAACTGTACAGGAAAGTCTAGATGAAACCTGTTTCTTGCTAGATGTCAAAAGTCCTTCTCAGTGCAAAACACTAAGCTTGGGAGTTTTCTGTTTCCAGGAATTGACACTGGAAATTTGGATGTGACAACCTTTCTCTCTACTCCTACATCAGCTGATGAAAATTGCATTTCCTGTGTCTAAGCCTCTGCTTGGTCTTTCCTTTTGTCTCTGCTTAAATGTGCATCTGCACAGAAAGGAGCTAGACCCAAGGCTTTTTTGGATCTGCTTTTCTGCAGAGCCACTCTCCTGGCTAACAGACTCTGCTCTGTTCTCCTCTATTAAAGGGCTTTGCATAACACACAGACAGCATTTAGGGAAAACAAGACCCAAGCACAGCTGCTGGTGCATCTGAAAAGGGGATCAGTGTTGAGCATCGTGCTACCAACTCCACTATTTTCTTCCTCACTGCTGAGGGAAGTTGCTGCTGCCTGGAATCTTTCTGTTCAAAACTGGGGGCCAGCCCAGTCTGGACAGATTGAGCCTGCCAGTGGTGTGACCTTGTCCTCTGCCTTGGTGGTGGTAGCTGCAGTAAGACAAAGGGAGAACAAAGGGAATGGGGAGCTCCGGTCCACGCCGTGGCAGGATACCAGCTGTGGCTTAACTCAGGGATGCACAGCTATTTCTGCTAGAAAATCCTTCAGTAAAGAGCACATGTTGTAAGTAGCTGATGAATTTCACTCCCTGACATTTCTGTGATAAGGAAAAGATGGGCAGCACCTGATTTCTGAAAAACATTTAGACATTTTTGCAAGTGCTTACATAATTTTAACCCAGTTTCTCATTACCTGCTTTTGAACAAGGTTATTATTCATTCTTTATAAGATCTCCTCCTCTCTCCCTGTCATCATTTATCCTTCTTAATTAACAAATGGCATCAATTAAAATGTCAAATATGCTCTGCACAGAACATGCCAAAGCCACACTCCATTGTATGGTGAAATGAGAACATCCCCCTGTGGCTCAGCAGAGACGAGGATAGGAAATCTTGTCTGAAATGCAATTTCTTGCAAGTCCTGCCTGTAAGGAAGGGATGGCACTTGTCTTGAACAGAGGAGCAGACCTGACAGCCGAAAACCTCTCTTCTGAAAATCTACTCCTTAATTTAGATGGTTGGCTACTTAGGATGGGAAAAAGCTTATTGCTTGGTACTTATCTTAAATTATTTCAGCCAACTGACCCCAGGGCTGGCCAGTGCTGAATATCTGGGCTCCTGGGAGAGTCATCAAGAGCTGAGGAGGAGAGAGGAGCATTACCAGAGCGTGATGCAAGTCCCTGGTTTACATACCTATTTTAGGATGGGATGAATCACCCTCTCCTGTGGTGAGGCAGGTAGCTCTGAGGGAAATGAAGCCCTGAATCTCTCCTGAGCACAGTGTACCCCAGTGACTGCTGTGTCTGGGTAGTTAATTTCTTGACAGCTGAAATTAGCTGAGCTGTTTCACAGTGTTTAGTGTGGCATGAGGGCAGGCTGATTCTTCATTGGGGGATTCATCAGTATGCTTAATCAAAATGTATTACAGTAAAGGGCATTTAGAGGCCATGACCATCATTTTCTAGGAACAAATACTACTTATCCACTAGGGCTTAATGGTACAAACCCTTCACTGTGAGCACTCTGCTTATTTCAGGTCCATTGTATCAAGCAAACTCTAATTTCTGCTCATGCAGATGGAGCAGAAATGCAATTTGTACAGGCCAGAGCAGGCAGGTAATGTTCTTTCCTCGAGCATTAGTTCATGATGTGACTCTAAGTGAGCCCCCTACTCCCACTTACCTGCTCTCCCAGGCAGCCTGCAGAAAAGCATTACCAGTTTGGCAGGCACCTGTTGGCTGCCCATTAGGTCTTTCAATCACTGTTTTTACCTAAGAGCTGAGGTCAGGGGCTCAAACCCTGTTGTACTAGAGGCTATAAAAATACACAGTAAAAAAGGAGTTTGGAGAGGATTTTGGAAATAACAGTACTTTGCAAAACTGGTAAAACAATTGATTTTTGTTTAAATATACACATATGTAACCCAGTGCTGGCTTCCAGGTTCCAGTCAGAGTAACCCTTCCCCTTTGCTAAGATTTTTGTATTTTTTGTGCCTGCTGCCATTGTACCATGGTGCCAGCACTCAGAAATCCTGCAGGAAGACCCTCTCTCCCTGCTCTAAACTACAGTAGGTCCCAAAGCAGACTGCAGTTTTCCATGTCCTGGACAGTACAATAAGACCAGAAGGAAACCCTTCCCTGTTAAAACACAAGCTGGAGGATTAAATGGCTCTTGCTTCTCCCAACCAAAGGCCAGGCAGAACTGCAGGGCAGCATTCAGGCTTTATTACTGACTTATCAGAGGAAATCTAAAGCTCAATAATTACATTTTTTAAAAAACCCTAAGTGCAATTCATGGGATGTGCATGGACCTCAAGGGACTCCTGTGGCAGTAAGCCAAGGTCAGAGAGATGCTCTCAAGAGAAAATGCCGATGTTTTATGTCCATTCAAATTTGGTAATGGCAATGTGTGTGTCTGGTGGGCTGCTGCTCCTGCCTTTCTCTTCCAGACCTCCCCTTGGTCTGCATCTCTTGCTCAGTGAAGCTTGGCTCAGGTGAGGCACAAATAATGCAATTCAATTCACATATAGGACAAATAAGGTAGTGTTTGTGTTTGCTTGCAGAAAATAATTCTGATGGACAACTCCCACGTCTGTTTACTTCTTAAGCTATGCACACAATCAACCCATTTCCAGTAGGTGAAAGCCTAGGATTTAGGAAATATCCTTGGTTTGTTTGGTTAATTAATTTGATAAAAGCTTTGTTCAGGAAGGCATCTCCACTCAGCAAAAATGCCAAAGTTTGTACTTCAATTCAAACAAATGCAGAAATCCTGCTGAAAAGGATTTGTTAGGTGTATAATGGTAGTTTTGTTCTTAAATATTTAGCTAACTTGAGTGGTTATTAAACATGCTTGCGTGAGTTTCTTGAATGGAAATCTGAGAGGGTACTGCGATAGGAAAATATCCCAAATCTGGGGTGATAAGCTGTCTGGAGCACTGAGTGGGGGCAGCTGCCTGTCTGTGAATGGCTTCTGGTCTGTATTAGGGAGGGACTGATATGCTGCAGATGACAATTTGCCAATTGGGGGTGACTCAAAGCCTTTATTTTCTGCAGGATGTGAAAAACCATTGGAAACAACAGCATGGGGTAAAAAAAACTTCAAAACTTTACACATGTAGTTGTGGGCTCTAACATGACTGTTGCCAGTAAGAAAAGAGGTTTTAGAGCTTCCACATCTGCTCGGTCCTCATTAGTAGTTATGCTAAAAATTATTAGGAAAGGTGAATAGAAAATCCCCTCAGGCTGCTGTTTAAATACATGGTGTTTTTACATCTTGAGTGCTGCATGAAATTTGTTTGTCTAGCTCAAAAATGATCTAGCAGATCTGGGCAACCTCCAGAGCAAGGCAAAAAGGATTATCAGTAGTATGGAACAGCTCTCTCAAAGGGGTGATTAAATGGTCCAAGGCTGCTTGGTGTGGGGAAAGAAAAAAGGTGTCCGGGGGGAAGATACATGGGAAAGTATAGAAGTAGGAGTTTGGTGGAGAGGAGGAAGTTGGTTGGTCTTGTAACTCAGGAGTCCAGAACATCAAATGAAATTATAGAGTAGTAGACTTGGTACAAACAAAAGAAACCTTTGGATTTTTTCTGACAGGGGTAAATTATATTGCCAAAGTCATTGCCAAAATGGAATCAGATCTTGAATTGTCTTTTGGACTGGGGACCAAGAACTAAAGTTTTCAGAGGGCAGGATCCTCTAACAGAAAAGGGCACAAAAATGTCCCGAGCCACCTAGGAAATATCTTTTTCAGTTAGCAAATTAAGCCCTTGCTGTCGCAGAAAGGGAGTCTTGTGATCTTACCCAAAGATTTAGGAATCCCCCTATTAAAACTAGATAGCATTTTCCTAACCTACTCTTCTGGTTGGAAATCTGTTATTGATAGACGTGAACCATCTTCTAAATTGCCAGTCCTAATTTATTCATGACTCAGGTGAATGTATTTGCTCTTGTACCAGCCTTAACCCTCAGCATGAGAGGCTTTTCTTTCTCCCCTGGTGTTTATTGCCCTCATATATTTTGAAAAATTGCAGGAAAAACAATGTTGCAGGGAAACATTCATGGTTAAGTAGTCCTTACCCTCACTTCAAAGCCAATCGTGTCATCCTGATAAAATTCCTGATTGATATTTGTGTAACCCATTTATGGAGACATTGAGCAGAGAAAATATCCAGACTGTACTTGGCTGGTGCATTCTGGTGTTTTGCTTCTCCACCTTCGCATTCAGGAACAGAAAATGTGCTGCTTCATTTTTTACTTCAAAGGGGAGAATTAAAAGAGAATGTGGAAGAATGAAAAAGCTTACTCTCTAGCCATCTAGGAAACCAGACAGGAATAAATACATAAAAGGAACAGTCAAAAGGGTCAAATTTTTGGATTATAGCATAAATGCTTTAAGTAGAAGCTCAGAGTAACTGTATGCTACCCATGAGAAAAAAAAAATAAAGAGATTATAGTCAAACTGTGCAGTAAAAAAAGCTGCCAAGGAAAGCTAGAAATGGTATTTCAACATTCATGTACACACATGAAAAGACATGCCCAAATTCTGGAAAGTTAAATGCTAAACCCTTGGAAGAAGAGCTTTGAGGAAAAAAAAAAGGGGGGGAGAGGGAGGTGGGTGTGGAGCTGAGCCTGCTAAATGCACTTTCCACCTCCTACATACATCAGAAAAAGAGATGTTGCTGTCAGTAGGGATAATAAATGATTGAGACACAGTCAGGGGCATCCAGAAAGGATCAGACTATGTAATAAAAAGGCATTAAAAAAATTCATTTTGAGTAAAGTGAGGAAGATTTCTCATATTGCAACATCTCTTTCTGGGGTGTTTTTCTAACAATCTAACTGAAATTACTGATAGAAAAGGTTTCCAAGTAAATTAGCAGGAAGAATAGTAACCAAGTGCAAAAGCTAACTAATATTCACACAAGAGGTGTCAAGAAATGTAAGTATGAAAGTGTTGACCTACCAGCTCTTTTATTTTCATATACTCTTCAAATAGCTCTTGGTACCACAGAGATGGAAAGTGGTAAATATAACAAATATTTTTGAAGTAACATCTTGGAGCATCTGGTGTAAACTGTAATTAAGAATGGAATGAGTAGGCAGTTGGATAAATTGATCCAGTAAGGAAAAAACAACTATGCAGCTTTTATAAAAAAAAACTATTACCATACAAATCTATTGAAGCTGTCTGCAATGTGTGTATTAATAACAAGAATCCAATCAATACAAAGTACCAGATTTTTAAAATCTTTTGACAGAGATTCTCCGACCAGTCTTTTAAAGATATCAGGGGATGAGAGCAAAGGTTAGTTAATTTGTATATCTTGTTGCTATGCATTAATTGTAATTAATTTATTCAAAATACATTTTTTTTTCCTCTCTTAAAAGATAAGTAATGAAGTGAAGAGGTAATGGCAATCTATACCTAGGACCTGGTATGTTTTGCAGTCACAGGTGATTGCAAAAGGAGTGATTAGGAAGCAATAAAATTTCCTGCTATTTTCATGCTAGTCCAGAAACACAAATCTAAATTTGCCATTGAAATGTTGAAGACATTAAGTGACCGGCTGACAAAACAGCAGACAGAATTCAGTGTCAATAAATGCAAAGTAGTACAATGGAAAATGGTGCTAAGTATGTGTACATAATAAGGGGCTTAGGTGAAATATTTTCCAGGAAAAAAGAGGTTGAAATTATGGTGAGTTCAATGGAAACAACAGCCAAAACTTTTTTCACCTCCCTTCTCCCATTGAAATAAATGTTATATATCTTTCTAAGAAACCTGTAGATTCTCCTAGGTCTCAAGCTCCTTCCTCCAGTATCCTCCCTGTTATACGAGTGCAGACCCATGGTATTGTAGTGACTTTACGTCTAGGACAACTTTGCATTTTCCTAATTCAAAATGCTGAGCTCTTCAATTTAGTTAACTACTACTTATTTTTCCACTAGTATGTCAAAATTTACCAGTCCAGATCTGGAAAAAGAAAACTGTAGATGTCAAAGTGAAACACTCCATCTGGGCAGTGGAAGTAATTAACTGCAGGGAGAGATTGCCCAGAGGTGACAGCAAACCATCCTTCACGTCAACTTTTTGAGTGAGATCAAACTCCTCTGCTTTGAGGTCAGTGTTGGTTCAGAAGCAGGACTTTGGGCTTGGCACTGGCTGAACTCCTGTGCTTCACAGTCCCCACCTCAGCTCTCCCAATGCCTCTTTCCTTGCCACCATCTCTACTGTACATGCACTTCTCCCCCAACAAAATGCTGCTTGAACCGTATTGCATTTACTAATTAGGATAGCAGTTACTAATTAAGTTTAAATTCCAATGTACCAATCAAATTTTATTTCCTAATTGTGCTACATTATCACTAATTAGAATAGCAGTTTTTACTTAATGGATTATATTTAAATTAAGATGTCTCCATCCAATGTTTTTTCCTACTTACATTTTAACTAATTGGTACTGCAATTATTTAGTTACGTTGAAATTGAAAATATATCAGGCTGGTAGGGAATCATATGATAGTAGTAGGAATGATTAAGATATAGTCCAGTTAATTAGTTCTGGAATCAAAATAATTTCCTAAGTGTTTGAATAAGAAGTGAATGTATGCTAGTCCCTCGCCACAGCATTAAGGAGGAGCATATTATGGGCTCAGTGAAAATCTAATGTGGTTATGGGTACTAATCAGCTCAGATACTATCTGCAAATGTTTGGGCTCAGCTTCGGGAGGGAATTTAAATATATACTTATAGGGATGTCCTTACTGGTCATCCCACATTTCTGAATCAGTCTTTTGATTCCTACTTGTCAGGACTTTACTGATTCTGAGATAGATTTAAGGTTGGAAGGGGCCACTGAAGATCACCTGGTCCAACCTCCCTGCTCAAGCAGATTTCCCTAGAGCACTGTGGCCTGGACTGTGTCCAGATTGTTCTTGAATATCTCCAGTGAGGGAGACTCCAGAACATCTCTGGGCAGCCTGCTCCAGTGTTCTGTAACCCACTCTTGTTCAGGTGAAACCTTCTGTGCATCAGTTTCTGCTCGTTGCTTCTTGTCCTATTTCTTGGCACCACTGAGAAGAGTCTGGTTCCATCCTTTTGGTATGGTCCCTTCAATTAATCACATACATTGATAAGGTCCCTCTCAATCTTCTCTGATCCAGGTTAACCTGGCTCAGCTCCATCAGTCTTTTCTCCTAAGAGAGGTTTCCCAATCCCCTAATCATGCACAGCACTCCAGATGCACCTCACCAGGGATGAGCAGAGGGGCAGGATCAGCTCCCTGGACCTGCTGTCAGTGCTCTTCCCAATGCACCCCAGGATACCATGGACCTGCTTGGCCACCAGGGCACATGGATGGCTTGTTGTCCCTCAGGTCCTTCTCCACAGAGCTGCTTTCCAGCAGGTCAGCCCCAGCCTGTGCTGATGCCTGGGGTTATTCTTTACCAGGAGCAGGACCCTGCAGTTACCTTTGCTGAGTTTCAGACAGTTCCTCTCTGCCCATCTCTCCATCCTGTCGAGATCCTGCTGAAGGGCTGCACATCCCTCTGGGGAATCAGCCACTCCTCCCAGCCTTGTGTCATCTGTGAACTCGCTGAGGAGACATCTGCCCCTTTGTCCAAGTCATGGTGAACACGTTAAACAAAGCTGGGCCCGGTATTGAGCCCTGTGGGACACCATTAGTGACAGGCCTCCAAGTGGACCCTGTGCCACTGACCACGACCCTGAGATATGCTGTTCAGGCAGCTCTCCATCTAATAGTGATTTTGTGGTGGCTAAGAGAGAAAGGGCTTTGAACTGTTGCTGACCATGCTGTACCCTATTCTGTAACACCATCCAAATAGATGTTGGTAGTGCTGCACAAACACAAGGCCTATACCAAGGGCTGACAATTAGCAAAGAAGTAAACAGCAGCCTTAAATCACAGATACGTGTCACAGTCCAGGAATGAGGTTTATTACCAAGCTAGCTAGAGCACGGAGAGGGAATCATCACTGGCTAAAGGAGCTGTGATTCTTGCTCTCTGCTGACTGTGGCCTTAAAGCAGCATGTGGGGGCTGCATTTCAGATTGCAAATGCCATGACCTGGGTGTTTTAGTGGCACAGCCCTGCAGCTTGCACACTGTGCTTGTCCTTCCCAAGTGCCAGCTGACCCTCGCTGCTATCACCTGAGCTCAACAAAAATAAGGGACTTTTCTTGTGAGCAGAGCCCATGGAGATGAAGAGCTACAGCCTTGGAAAATCCTTCTGTATTTTCCTTTTAGTGCCACTGGAGACCTAAAGAGGAATGGGGCAGCATTCTTATGGAAACTCTGCCTTTTGTTTTTTATGATCCAACATATAAATCTTGACTGCTTGAAAGCAGCCAGGCAGTTTCGTAACAGCATCATGACAGAAGAAAATATCTGGGAAAAGAAGTCTAGAACAATTTATTACCAATTTCAGGGTTGCAATATTATTAAAAGCAGATGAGGATGGGTATAATGACTCACCTGATATATAACAGGCTAACAAACTTCCTCATAATAGGTGACGTTTAAGAAAAACCAACACAATAAAATTAATAAATAGATGAGGTAAAATGAGAGTTAAATTAGAAGGATAAGTTACTTCACAGGCAGAAGGTCCCATTCAAAAATGTTATTAAATGCAAAGTTATGTATCCCTGAGGTTTTAAAAATATTTCAGCAGTATCAGCTCACCTCACTTCCCCACCCTAAGAGAAGGTAAATTTCAAAAAAGGCTCATATTCATCAGTGCCTTCTTCTTCCCCCTAACCTATGCTTTTGGGGCTTTACAGAAGCAGACTACAACTCCAGAGAAATCCATTAAGAGGAACCCAGTCCTTTCAAAAAACCTGCACCATGTAAGGATAAATGCAGAAGAAAAGATATCAGAAAGTCAGATTGTCCTCATATTAAAAAAGATGGAGTTTTGAAAGTCCTGTAACAGCCAATGTCATCAAAAGCTCCTGGTGTATTGAAAAAGAACATAAAATGTCAATGGAAAACTACTTAATAGAGGCAGAAGGATCAGTTTGAGAGGTAGGAGATGATAAGCCAAGCTAGCAATGTATGTTTGAGAGACTGATTGTGTCCTTCATTGTAATGCAGCTATAGACATGAAGGCAGATGCTGTATGATTATTCTTTAACAGTGAACTATGAGGGGATTTTATCCATTTTCTTTCTAATTTACTCTGACTTTGTAAAACTGTGGTACTCCAAGCTCTGCTTCAGCATGCTAAGGACTCCTGTCTGTACAACGTGAACAAATGATGAAAGACCTGGGCTGTATTTTTCCATCTGTGTGACTTATTTTAAGGCAGAATGTGAAGTCTTTTTCCTGATAAACTTGGATGGCTTTTAGAGTGTAGCTGCTTTTGACTGAAATGGGGATCCCAGCTGAGAGTCATGGCCAGGCAAATTTCTCAGAGTTGGGTCAGCTCTGAATGGAAACTACAAATCTGCCACTGGGTGAATACCCAAGGGATGCAAGCAAGCATCTGTGGGCTACTCATAATTAATATAATATACACCCCATCCTCAAAATATCTGCATTTCACCCTCTGGCTTAAATAATAGAAACAGGAGGACACCTTGGGTTAGATACACAACTGGTAAAATTGCATGGAGATATCCTGATTTACTGCAGTGGCATCTGTGCTGTACCAAAGAAATGATTTCATGGACTGCAATTCAATAACCACCTTTGATGCTTACAGGAGGTACCCTTAGCCAAACCATATAGGGACCAGTAGGAACACTTCTGATTGAGTTAGTTGCTGTGAGAATATTATGTCATGCCACATCATAACTTTTTTGTGCTATGTATTGCTTTTAGTGATATTTCCACATATTTCTGTTTTCTTAAACTCATGGGGTTCAGCACACCAGCTTTGGATGAAAAAAAAGAAGCAGGTTCAGACCCTTGCCCTCTGAGTTGCAGTCATCCAAAGAGAAAAATTGCTCTGATTCAGACTAAAGAACAGAAAGAAGACTTAGATGAATGCTGTAGCCATAAGGCTGCATGCGGGAGAAGCTTAAATTTTGTTTAGTATGAAGGTGAGGGAACCCAAAACTATGGGATTCCATTTTTACAAAAATTACCCAGCGGGGTCTGGTCATGCTTCACACTATGGCTCAAGACCTTCAGACCTACCATGAAATGTGTACAAGCTTCCTGTCTGGTCAGGTTTATATTCAAAGCATTATCTAAATCTAGCATACAATAGTGCTCATGCTTTCTTATATAAAAGCATGGACGGTACAACTGAGCATAAATGGTATGAAATCAGTAGGGAAGCATTACTGTTAGAGGCTCTGATTGCAAAATCTGAACTTCAACGTACTATTTTTGTTCTCAGTAATTTAAAAGGTTTAAAAAAATTATACAAAGCACCGTGTAAGTGTGTAACTATGATAACTATGGCAAACTAGTTAGCAAAACCTTGGAGCAGTGTTTAAGTTAGACAGACAGAGTTTATTTTATTTAACTGTAATTCTGGTGGAGAAATATCTTCTGATCCTTCTATGTAATTCTTCCAGCTCAGCCCTCACCCCACACAGATGGGAATTCATTTGCTAAAAGGACAGTTGGCAGCAAAGACCATCCTGAGCTTTGTGGGCTATGTCTCTTCAGGAGACATTATTATGGCAAACACTCCCTCTGTGCTGAGACATTTAAACAATCTTCCCGGCAATGTTAAAAATGTAAGGTGTGCATGATTATGAAATATAACTATACAATGACTTTCATATTTAAAAAGCAACAGAATGTTTTCCAGCTGCGGCCAGTAAAGTGTCAGAGTATGATATTACTCTCAGCGTTCATTTCTGAAGGCAAAACTATTCCTGCTTCCCTCTCTCCATCTCTGAAGTGTTCTCCTCCACACCTGATGGTCTCTGTTGTTTGATGCAAGCCTTCATTATTCATTAACTTCTGAAACTGACTGAGAAATACAGACCCAGAAGGCAGTCCAGCACTAGTGAAAATTCTCCCATTTCTTTCACAAGGACAGCATGTTCATAGATATAATCCAGATAAAAATCTCCTGCAATCCAGATAAAAATCTCCAGGGCAGTTTTGCTGAAGATAAGAGAAATATTCCTTATAGGAATGCAGCAAATACCTGCCAACTTTCTGACTGAGCAGAAGGTCATAAAGCAAGTATAACTCAGAAAAGCAGAGGAATATATAAGCATCAGAATGAGAGGTGAGAATTAAAAGCAGCTTTCGTACATGTGGGAGTGGAAAACAGCTGAATAAAACAAACTCAATATTAATGCCAGCATGGTTTTCTGTCTAACAAAATGCAAAGCCATATGTGTGGAGCAAAAGCAAACGGCCACACTGATTCCCAGACCTGGAAGAAAAGCCAGAAGGAAAAGGAAAGGAAGGTGAGTTGGGAGCAGCAACTACTGGATGCTGCCAGGATCTCTGAGACCATAAAGAATGTGAGAAGATGTGGGACATGAGTGCATTGTGATATGTTTGCCTTCAGTGAATATCAGAGTAACAGCAACACAATTCTGTGGATTGAAATTCAACCAGTGACACAGCCCAGTCACAGACAGGTCAATACTTTTGCTGTCATGGATAACAGATGTTCTGTCTGAAGGGGCCAGGAAGCCATCTGCTTATGTCCTCATCTACAGAGCTCCACAGCTTCAGAGAACAAAGAATCCGGGAGCCTAAAATTTTGCCTCTCTTGTCCATTAAAAGTCTGACAGAACTTCCCCTGGCAAGAGCAGTTTCTCTGGGCTGCTCAATCCACTACTTGATTGTAGCTGCATTTCTGTAGATCTATCTTTATTCTTGCTTTCTGCTGCTGAAGGCTTGTTCTTTCTCCTACTTGTTTTTTCTGCGTTACTTTGGACTCAGTTATATTGTATTCTCCATGGTTTCCCTTTACCAAGAGTGTGTGTTTGCCTTGCTCCTTGCTTGGTGATCTTTGAAGGTCTCTGACAATTCCTGACCACTGAAAAACCTCAGGCCATCCTTGTTGCTCAGACTTCTGGCCTCAGCTGCATCTTGGTCCAGTTATTGGATTCTCTTCTGGGTTAGAAGGTCCTCACTCAGCTGCAATCTCTCCATCTACCTTTGTGATCCTTATCACATAATTCCAGAAGCCATATCAACTTAAATGGGTCGAAAGAAGAGAGTAGAGAAAGGAGAGGCACCTGCAGTTGTTAGAAATTAGATGAAAGGCCCACAAGATCCAGGAAGACACATCCCATCTTCTTTCTAGCTGTCAGTTCTGGCAAGTAGTTTGTGTAACTAAGTCTCAGCAGCCAAAAAAAAATGAGCATCTCTTTTTTTTTTTGTGTCATCCAGTGCTTGTTAATGTAATGCGTGTGCTTTGAGTGTTAGGATTATTTATTATTAAACTAAGGGAAACATTGTGTGAGTCTGTCAGTCTTTCAGGAATAGCTTGCACCCTTGCACATGCCTTTCTCTTATATACAGTTTGGCACCTTTGAGCTCACTGTTTTTGTCTGTGCTTATTCTAAACTGAGAAGCTTAAAGAAATGCAATAACAGTCACGGGGAAAAGGGAAACCAGGTATTTATAGCACTGAGCAGTTAAGCTTTCAGGATGGTTATGAGCATGTTTAGTGGCAAGCAGTGCCCTAATTCTGTAAGTGCTTAAGGACATCCTGCACTTGACACTTTAGGCAAGGGCTGCTCTTGGCCCAGTGTCCCCCATGCCACCAGGGTTGTCTTTGAAAGGACGTTTGTGCTCAGAACAGATGTGTGAGCTACGAATCTGGGCTTGAGCATCACTGGATGTAGCTCAAGACCATCCAAGACCCATCTGGGTGCCTCAGCACAGCTGGCAACTTCATGTGGTGTGAGGATGGTGAGCCCGTGGGGAGGAGAGCACCTTCTCCTCCATCTGGATGGACAGGATGGTCTGCAGGGTGCAGAAGGGCTTGTCTGAAGGTGCCTGCTGTGGGGATGTTTGCAGATATGAGACTTGTCTGAGAGGGTACAGGGCTACATCATGCTGCCAAACAGCAGAACATTACAGGTAACTTCTGAGCTTTAAAAAGAGGATATTTGCCACAAAAAATAATCTATGGAGCCTTTGTAGCAAGTGCTCGTTAATTCTGTCAGGTTAGTTGAGTTCTAGCCATCAAGAATTTTTTCCTATTTTTTCTTCTTATTTCCCCTTCCAGCACAAATTTGTCTTTTTTTTTTTTTTTTTTATGAGAAATATTTTTCTAGGATGCTCCACACACGTGCTCTGAAGGGGAGTTAGTGTTCAACTGATCCTGTTAGCACTATGAAGAAATGCTGTTCCTGACAGACACTTTGATGTGCTAAACTAAATCCCAGAGAGCAGAGGTACCAAGAGGAGCCCTGCAAAACATGACAAACAGGTTGTCATAATTGGCCAGAATTTTTTTTATTGTAATACATCAATATTTGATTAGCAATAAGTATTTTCTCTGATCTCACTCTTGCCTTATGAGACTGAAAACAAAGGTAGGTTGGGATCTGTCAAAATTCACTGGGCTGGTCTCAATCTCTTTTTGAACTCAAGGATATAAAGCCCTGTAGCACCAGTGGGAGGTAAGTTTTGCCAACAGTAAACACTTTTTTTACAGTCTGTTGCTTATAGGTACCAGAACAACATAGGACTTGAAGCCGTGTTTTACCAGAGGATATTGGTTGTGGCTTAATTTCACAGTGCCAAGAAGATTGGGTCGACAAAACATTTGAGAGAAATGCCAAATCAGTATGTGAAATAACTTTTAACAGCATAGTAAAGTGAAAGTTGTTTTTGCCTTTTAATGCTTATTAGCTCTACATTTGTCACACATTATAGTCCACATAAGAACTACAGATGTTCATCATTACATGGGGTACCTGTACAAAGTTTCATATTTGCCACATAAACATATCATGGGCCTGTGATCCATTCCACAATGGTTTCACCTCTAAGATGGATTTTCCAGAACTGTAAGTTTAAAGGAACGATCCCAGGCACATCCTGGGATTTGTTTTTTCAGCTTTTAGGCTTTGTTAGATGTGAATCTACAACTGTTGCGCTTTAAAAGAGAAAATTCAATCAACAAAATTTATAAAAACATTTCTGCCCTGTATAGCATGTTGTTGCAGAGGGTTTTCTTTCTGACCAGCAGCTTTTTGTTGCCTCCTGCTTGCAAAAAGAACCGCAAAGTTCTTTACTGTGTCTTCAAACATTTTTCATTTCAGTTACTTTAGTGTCTTCTGGACTCTCTCTGACACCTAGGACTCAGAGGGCCAATACATCTTTGCCCTGTGGTAGCAACCCCTCACTGATTGTGCACAGCCCTTTTCAGAGGGAAGGAGAGGCTTAGAGAACAGCAATTGCACCTCAGCAAAAGTGCCTGTCCCTCTCTGCTTCCCCACATAATCCTTTCGAAGACTGAAGGTAATGACAATTTTTTTAACCCATGTTGTCCACTGCAGACCTACTCATGGTGAGCAACAGGTTTAATTGCCTTAGCTGCTGTTTGTTTTTTCTGCCAGTTATCTAGGAGAGATTGTCTGCTCAAGAATTGTAGTTGTCATATATATGTGACAGTATTTCAGTCTAAATTCTGCCTTAAAACTAATGGTTCAAATATCTAATCCACAGCCAAACCACAGTTTTGTGGTTTGTTTTAAGCTCTATGTTGCCTGTTTTCTTCCCTCTTGAAAGACACAATTTTTTGAGTTAAGGACATAAATAAATCCCATGAAATCACGCAATGATTCAGCCACAAATATGTGTGGTTTCAGAAATGTTCACAGCCTTTTTATTTCTTCTATGTGCTGCTGAACAACTTACCTTTGCACAAGTAAACTCTGGTCACAAGAGTTTTGGAAGTAAATTCACAGATTTACTTCAGAAAATATTAGCCAATTTTCACTTTTTTTTTTTTTTATTTTCTCTATCCCTGTCAAGTCCTAACCACAGCTCCTCAAGAAGAAGCAGGCTATTTTAAAATAATTAAAAGTTTCTGCTTTAGCATGGCTTCCATTGATACCACATCTGCTTGAGCGTGGTAGGAAGCAGTTTCAAGCCAATTAAAAGGAGATGGGTGCATTGTACAGCTCCCTTCTCTCTTAGTGAACTTTAGACCAAGGGGGCACTGTATTGATGAATTTCATTTCTTACTAATCTGCTTGTACTCTGCTTGATAGCTTGGGGCTTTGCTCTCTTCTGTTTCAGTACAGTGACCCTGCTCTCGAGAAAGCTGTGGGTTCAAGGCAAAGATTTCAAGTTATTACAAGATGTTGAGCACACAAATCTCTCCTTGGCTGTCTGCAAGATGTTGCCTGAAAGTTGAGAAAGGCCCTCACCCCAGACAAGAAGCAGCAAGGCATTATTTCACAGCTTTTAAGGCAGGAACAAAGTTTCATTCAGCACTACATAGACAAATAGACTAAGTCCCTCAGGGTGAATATGTGAAAGGGACAAAGTAGGAGCACCTGGGGGTTTCTTTATTGAAAGACATGAGTTGTATGAGGCTTTTAAGAGCTGTTCTTCAGACAGGTGTTCACGTGCTGGAAAGGCAAGTCTGAGGTCTGTCCCCCTATGAGTAACTTTATGACAACTAAAGGATGTTTCTATACGACTGTTTCTGGGATGGTGCTGTAGGTATTTTTGCAGAGGTCTCCAGTTGCAATTTTGCCAGCCTTTCTGCCTGTTCTGTAATGGCTTGTCTTGAGCAAAGTCTAGTGAACAGGGCCAAGGGTGCAGTGTTGCAGGATCCATGCTCCAGCCTGCTCACTGTTATGTTAGCCAGACAAAATGGGTTTGCTTTTTGGCCTGGTCAACAAAAAGTGTTGGTCTCAAATAACTGTTCCTTGAACAACCAGGAGAGGTTCTTCACTCGTTTCTGCTAATACTTGAGTGTTAGATGTTAATTGAGATAGGCAACAGCAGAACAGGGCCACAAATCACTTCTTGTGAGCAGAGGATGATGCTGAGAGGAAAGCAGTTTACATATCCTTCAGGAGAAAAGCAGAGCAACAGAAAAATTATCTTCTTAAGCATAGCTACAAGGAAATACCCGACACCTACATCTTAATATTGGAAAAGTCCTTTGCTGTTCAGAGACCGTACCTTCAGGATCTAAGTGACAGGTGGAAGTAACATTCTGAAACTAGTACACCATGAATTTCCATTTCCTTAGGAATTTAATATTTATAAAGTGGCTTAGCTTTGAATTGCTATGACAGTATCACAGCATTAAGAGACTTGCCTGTCCTGATAATATAAATGTAACTGCTTTCCCCAAGAGCATTTTTGACTAGTCCCTGTTCCAGACTTTTTTATTTTTTCTTCAGTTACAACGCCTTCCACACATACAGAATGTGTCTTTGTGGCACGGAAAAAAAAGTAACCATGACCTTTATCAAATAAAAAATATTCATTGCCTCTGCAACAAAGACTAAGTGTAGATGAAGTAGAGAGACTTGTATTTACTCAATATCTGGAAGACAAATACTGACCAAATCTTTTTATCACCAGTACACCACTCCAAGTTAATTGGAAAGACAGAATGACATCACAAAATCTCATCAAAGGGATTTAGAGATGTCAGTCTGAGTTCCTAAACTTACAGTGAATCTGGCACCTAATTTTTTTACCTTGTCTTTTGGACTTTCAGGATAATAGAAAAGAAATAATGAAATGGATAGGATAATTTAGGAAGAGATTGTGTTTGAAAGCACATTATCAAATAAATCACCCTCTGTGGGAGAAAACAATAGAGTGGGACCTTGATTTTACCGCTTGGATAAAGATAAGTATTCAGACAGAGACAACTAAAGCTTAGGAAGATAATAGCTTGTCCATTGGGGCAATGTTGCCAATTAATGTAAATAGCAGCATATAGATCTCCTCAGTATTGCCATTGGGCATGCTGGGAATATTATTAACACCTGTGTGGCCATCTGCTATTAAGGAATTGGAGGGGCAGAAGGAAATAAGAAGAAAGGATCAGCTTCTCATTGGAGAGCAAGGGTTTCCTCTTAATTTAGCAGCATTTTTTCAGGTCTGAAACAGAGCAAGAGTGTTTGAATTTATTTATTATGTGACTCCTTTACAAACACGCCACATTTTGAAACATAAGATCAGGAGAGAGATTTTTCCAAGAGGAAAGCATTGTTTATGCTCCTTACAACACGTCTTGAATAGTTTGTTAACGTTACTACTTTTTCCTTGTAAGTCCACTAGTGTTTCAGATGGGAACAGCTGTCTACTTCTCACCTGGACAACCCCATAGCAGATAAAAAATGGATTATGTCCTGGAGGCTGTGATCTGTGGAAAACTTATCATTATATTAGCTCAGCTCAGGTTATCTCTTTGAAACTAGAGGAAAAAAACTTCATAACATTGTTCATTCTAGGCAAACGAAGATTGTTCCCAAAGCTAGTTTTTAGGACTGATTATAAAAATATTATGGGGTTTTTTTCAGCAATGTTATTTTTTTCCCCTGTGGAAATGGTGTATTAGAACATTCTAGTGGGAAACAGAAATATTGTGGCTTAAATCCACAAAGAAATTAATTTATAAATACTTCTTTTACCTTATGGAAACTGCAATTCTGGGTTAAACAGGAAAGATCAGATATACCAATTACCTGGCTTGATCTCAAGCCACTCTTGACTCCTAAGCAGGGAGAGAGGTCAGGGGCATCATGAACATCCTGGCCATGGTGCATCATAAAAACTAGCTTAGAGCTTTTTCTGCAGAAAGGAATGACAACCCACAGCATTTGGACCATAGGGTGTCAAAAATACATACAGAAATCATTTTGTGATTTGATTAAAACATCTAGTTTTCACTGACTGGTTCCTCCGTGGGGGGAAAAAAAAAGGGAAACTAGGTGTTGTTTGTGATCAATAATACCTAGTTTAGTTCCTCAAGTGATGTACACTGGTGATTTTGCATTTACTATTATCTGATCGAAGTAGAAATACCAGGAAAAGGCTAACAGAACATGCCTTATATCAATACAGTAGCAGCTGCAACAGCATTGCAAAAGCAGAGGAGAATTTTAGAGTGCTGCCAATAAAGTCTTTTCATCTCAAGTCTGAGCTTACAGAACCTTCTGACTTGTACAACAATCTTGTTAAAAAGCACCTCTGAAATAACATTCATGATTAATGTGTTCTGGAAGAATCTCTTTGACTCCTGGTTTCAGTCCACTCCCAAAATCAAGGTTAGCAATTGAAAAGGGCTCCAGCTAAGAAATTTTAAGTGGTCTTAATAGTCTTATGAAAACAAACAAACAACAAAAAAAGAGCAGAGGTATGACAGCATAAATTCCAGGTAACAAAGGTAAGTGCATTGGCCTGACTGACAGGCTGATTGATGGTGGGAGATTCTTCTGCCCTGCAGGTGTCCATGAGCAGTTGGATGCTCTGGCTGCAAGTGAGGATTTTGCAGAGGTGGCAGTGAATGTGTGTTTGTAAAGTTCCATGGCCTCAGCTCTCTCCTACATGACCTAGTGATGGGCAAATTTGCCCAACCACCAGCAAAAGGCAGGGTCTGCCAAAACAGCACTAGGCAGCTGTTATTGATATATGGCCTTTTTGCTAAGACTTACAAAGAAATGAATTTTGCAGGGTGCTGGCCACAAGCATGAGAAGATTGAGCTTGTCCCCTCACACCACTAATTGAGAGCACACCAATCAACACTAGCTAATTGGCTCCTCAGCCCACTGCTTCAGGTAAGGCTCTCCTCCATCCTCTTGCTATTACCCTGTTCTGAATTTTGTTTCTAGCCTTTGGTTTGTGAACAAGGATTGCGTCATTGCATCATAACAGCAGTTAATTAAGAATGAAAACCCACTCAAATCGATTACAACAAATCAAATTACTCTTAGGACAAAAATGCAGCAATGACTATTGCAGTGAAATATACGAAAAAGCTGTCTTGATGGTTCAGTATTTATAGTGGCCAGCAGCCACTGCAAATTCCCCAGTATAACAGGAAACAAACAGCATGTGTGAAATGATCTCATCTCGTCAGGGTGCTGATTTTATGAGCACTTCTGCTGGTGCTTATCTTCAGACATGTAGATAGATCTACATGTGATCTGAGCATAACAGGTTTTGGAGACAGCAGGAAGAGAAGAGCCCTGAATAAATTCAGAGGGAAAAAAAAACAAAACCAAAAAGTAAAGGAAAAAGGAAACTTGGGGGGAAAAAAAAGAAAAATAGTTCAGGGACAAAAAGATCCCTTTGTTTGGTGAGTTTTGTTTAAATTTTGTTCAATTTTTCTTTCCCCTTGTGAGTGAGATGAACTATCCCCTAGTAGCATCGTTTTTGCAAGCCAGCTGTGTTCTCACACATGTGGTCTGACAATGAGAACAAGGCTTGTGGTGTGAGAGGAAGGGGCAAGCTCAGGCTTGAGACAGAAATGAACGTTTTAGAGAGCCAAGATTTTTATGGAGGCTGCACAGCAGAGAGGTGATAGAGAAGGCAGGAATGCACCACTGCTTTATGCTGTAGCCACAGGCACAAATAATAAGACACAGGATGTAGTATGAGGCTTTAGGGTTAGGTCTCTGCTCAAAGCAATGCATGGTATGAGGTATGGCTGGTAGAGATGCCCACTGTTCAGGTGCCTTGTAGGCTTTCATTCACATAGAAGTACAACCACCAGAAGGTAAATTAAAAGAAAATATTTAACATATTTTACAGATCTTTGAAGGTGAAAAATTCTAACAATGAACCATTTTCAAGTTCACCTGATTGCTGATTTCCCAAGGAAGAAGAGGCAAAGAAAAACAGAGGAGAGATGAGCAGGGCTCCCTTCAAGAGACAGGTGAGTTTGGGCAAAGGTGAGACTACAGGGAAAAAGGAACAAAAGAAAGGAAATAGACTGTTGCAAAGGAACAGGGTGGGTACTGGGATGCCAGGGATAGCTGCGAGGTGCTGGTGCAGAGACAGTGGGATTTATACCTGCAGATAGGATACCTGAATGAGAAATAGTCCTGTTACCACAGGGAATTTCTGAAGCTTTTTACCAGGAGTGTGTTCTTAACAGCACTGAAAATACGGCTGGATGGAGCAGATGACAGCCAGCATAAATCAACAGAGGGCAGCTAATTAACAACAGTGAGGGACACAGCCCAGTATTTCAGCTGCTGTAAGGTGCTGTGCTTTTTCTCACAAGGGGGTTAAGATGCCGTGATGAATTGGCACCATTTAAAAAGTTTCCTTGTTTTTTTTCATATGTCTGTTGGGATGGGCTGGTTTGACTGATTCTCTGAAAAGAAAATTGATTTGGAGGGTTCTTCTTATATTGGGGAAAAATAATCTTTCCCTGCTGAAAAAGATGCCATAAAAGACTGGTTTTTTGTTTTGTTTGGGTTTTTTAAAAATTTTGTTTGTTTGTTTGTTTTTGTTTGTTTTTTTAATCTGTATGCTGAGGATAAGAGGCTGCTATGACACTTCTTTCTATGTCTGACTCCCTCCTTCTTTGTCCTTCCCCAAGATATATTTCTAAACTGGTTTGACTCACACACATGTAAGTGAGGTGGCAGGTGTGTTAGGGTATTGGTTCCATGGGATCTGAGGTCCAAGAAGGGGCAGGAAACCAATGCTGAGCTTTCTTTGGAGCATGTACTTTGCTAGATACCAAAAAATCAACTAATAAGGTTGCTGCTGTCTCTGCTTCCCAGACAGGAGGAGAAAAAGTTCCACTTTTCTTAGGGAAAAAAAAATTGGGATTATAATGAGGATGCTGGAAAGTTGTGGGTTGTCTTCTCCAGAATTTCTTCCCATGGCTGAGGGAGGGTGAGAAAGGATGCATGACTTTCTTTAAATTGTAATGCCTAGGAGCCTCAGATAAAGGTCTCATTTAATTCTCTGTTTATACATCACATGGCTGCAGGCTTCATAAGACTTTGAGCATCCTTTAAGGAAAGGTGTTTATTGGGGACAGATTGTTTTATAAGGCTGGTGGTTTGTTTGAGTTTTTGTGAGATAGGGAGGAGCAGTGTCCAGAGGATCAGAGATGCTGGGAATTTTAAAGAACAGTTGGACTGAATGCCAGCAGTGATCAACAAGTGCAGCTCCTAAATGCCTGTAAATGTTTGTGGAAGAACTTCAGACTAATAAACATAAAGTGCTTGTTTGTTTCTTTTTTTATAAACAAAGAACACTAAAGGCAAATTAACATGATTGGAGAAAATAAGGAGATGAACTCGAACAGCTTGCTGCAGTAAATGGATTTTGTCAGCTTTAATGTATGTGCCAGTGACACTTCAGGTATAAATGAGGACTTGAGAAGCTCTTAAATCTGGAGATGGAAGCTGATGAAACGTGATATTCTTCCTATATTTAAATTAGGCTAAGCAACTACTAGAGGATTACTTAAATGCTATCTGATCCATCATTTCCATGTCTTAATAGGCCTTAATTTCTCCAGCTATTTTGAAGGAATTTATTACTATTGTCCTGTTAAGCACCTTCACTGAATTAATTTTTGGGTTAGCATTGTCAACTTTGGATAAAGGTAAAAATCAAGATCTCTGTGTGAAGATAAAAGATGACCATATTTTGAAAACAACAAATACAGAGAAAAACCTCCCATGCAGTGTAAACATTTCAAAGTGATTTGATAATAACTTTTTTTGCTAAAACAAAAAGGCCAGCAAGTGTTGCACTATATGTATGTTATCTCTATATGATGCCTTTATGGAGAACTGAAGATTTCCAGGCCCGCTCTGTTTAGTTCTTGGGCTCCACTGATTGTGAGACCTTTTATTTTTCAGAGATATTTTCTTTGTGTTCATAACACTATTCATGTCTCTGAGGAGAGGCAGGAAGGGGGGTAAATATCTGCTAAAGCCTAAATGACAGCACTTGTTTGGTTTGTTGGTAGAGAATAAAAGCCTGAAGTTTTTCAGCATGCAGTGCATAGATCAATGTGTACTTAGAAGCAGAAAGAACCTCCCTGGTTATCCAGGCTCATTCCTGAAGGCTGTAAGTTGTGAGTGATTCAGCTACCTATCCTTCTGGTAGAACTTATTTTTCCCCTTTTGCAATTAAATCAGGACAGGGGACTGTTTGAAAGGAGATGCTTTTTCACTGTTTTGTGGAGACAAATGCCTGTTGGCTGACTGAGAGTGTGTTTGGGTCGCTGCAGGTGCTGCACACAGAGATGCCAGTCTGCCCTGTCTAATGCCTCTCCCACCTGGACATCACTGTACCTTCCACCCTGCTTCAGCCAAGGGCAAGATGGACAGCAAAGGGTGGCTACTCACACTGTGCTTAGCTGCAGTGTTGCCCCAGTGGGCAGAAGGAGGGTAGGGGAAGGGTTCTAACCTCTCCAGACACCACAACTGCTGCCAAGAACTGATGTGTGAATAGGTCCAGGTGCCATGGCCATGCTCACCCTTCTTTTGAGGCAAAGAACACTACATGTCCCACACAAAGGAATTGTTCATATAAGCATACATAAATCTGCCAGCCAAGCGGATGAAGAGAAACGTTCTCTCTGAGATCCTTACCTAGGAGCAGCATCTGTCTAAAGGACTGGCTACTTCTCCAGAGAAGCATACCTCTTGCTCAGCTGAATAAAACACAGGAATTAATTCTTAGTGCAGTGCTTGGGTCATTGTTCAGATCTGAAGCACTTTTTATTAAGCTCTTTAATCTGGATTTAAAAACTAAAAACTCCTTGGTTTTGAAGTCCATGTCTTAGAGAGAATTGCTTCCCCCCACCCACAGTCTCTCTGATCCCTGAATATAACTGTCTTCCAGGAGATCTGGTTGAAATTTTAAGTTGCTGAAAATAAAGGATGGGATAGTTCTGCAGGTTGGCACAGGCTGTGGGTTGCCCAATTTATGCTTCATGCTCCCTAGGGAAGTGGCAGCAGGTATCCTTTGCCTGTGTGACAGAGCTGGGAAAGATGAGATGCTCTTAGTCCTGAAGAATCCAAACAGGGAGCCAAAGATAACTAGGATTTTCACCTTGTGCTCTCTGTACACACTCTCTGAATGCTGTAGAAAGAGTTTAAAGCAGTGCTAGGTGAACTAGGCTTGTGGAGAGCCAAGATTTAATTCTGAGCCCAGCACATGAACCACGTTCTTTGCTCTGTAACCATTTCTAATTACTAGAGACATTCACCCCTCTTAGTCTACTTATTAAAATTATTAGCTTAGAGCTCCTCTGTTACAGAAGGGTCCTAGAACAGGTCTTTTATTTGCAGTTGCATAACATTAACAAACAAATTACCTGTCCCTGCTCTTTGCAATGATAACCTAACAGCAAGGACAGCATTTGCCATAAACTACTTCTGTGCTGGCTGCTTTCAATAAGACTTTCATCAGATTAAAGGATGAAATGAGGTTTTGCTCTGTCAGCAGGAGGAGTTAAAAGAAACTGGCTTGTAAACAACGAACAGTTATGCTGGGAATTAATTTCCAAGGAGAGGACAAACTCCTTCAGAATATAACCAGCAGAAATTAATGTTAGGCAAATGGATAAGAATTCTCACAACCATGTCCAAGTCTACCAGAACGCTTAATTTCCCTTGGCCATTTTGCAGCTGAAGTTTGTACTTCTCTTCCAGCAAAATTCCAACATGTCAAGTCCCTGCTCAGCATAAGCACGTGGATTTTATGGCCTTCACAGTATCGCCATTGCTTTTTTTTACTGTTTTAAGAGTAGAGGAAAAAGGAAAATTGTGAAGAAGGAGGCTAATTAGAGAAAATGGGCTTAATTTGGAAGCCACAGGTACCTCTTTTATAAGCTTTTGTTGAGCTTGTGCCCACAGTAAATTTATACAAGCTTTAGAGAGATGGTAAATCTCTGTTTGCTATGGCCTGCTTTAAATGGGGAGCTTTCAGCACTACTTTGCTCATAGCTAAGGACACAGATGAGGTAATAAAACCAACAAGTCCTGGGAAATACCCACTCAGCTGTGAGAAACATTTCCTTGAATCCCTTGTTTTTTTGGGTCCATATAAAACAGCTTTTATTGTTTCAATAAGATGCATGGTAGCTCCATCACTGTGGGTTTAACAAGGGTTGTTGCGAGGTTTGATTCCTCAGCTCTCTGCTGCCTTCTGTCTTGCCAGTCAGGCATTTCAGGCCTCCTTTGAAAAGAATGCCATTTGTTATCAAAATTTCATCTTGCAGGTCCTGGCCAGCCTAATTGTGGGAAGTTTCATTGCAAGAATTGAATTCTGATCGAACTGAACCACCCCAGCTGAATGAAGCTGACCTGTGTACACCTCTCCATTGAACGGGAGTCACTTAGGTGAATTACTATTAAAACAGTAAAAATCCAAGCAATGCAATCACATTTCCAAACTGTAGCTGTATTTGATGGAGGCATCTAATTAGACATCCAGAATGTAGTGTTGTGGCTTGCACAATGCTGAGGCTGAGCAAGAGCAAACTCTGACCAGCCCACTTTTCAAATTTCAATTTACGTTGAATGTGATGAGTGTGTGGGTTTCTCTGTGGCACAAGCTCACCAAAGAGGGCAGCCAGGAGCAAGTCAAATTGTGATGTCCCACTATGGCTTGGTAGCAGCAGCTTGTATGCTTTTACCCCATTTAGGGGCAGGAATAATTGAAATGACCTGAAACCTCAAACCAAGCTACACCTTTGTCACCCCCCTGTCCAAACTACTCAGCAAGATCTGGAGAGGTGAGAAATATCTGTCACTTGCAGGAGCTTCAGCTGCCTGGTGAATGGCCCAGCATGTTTTTGCCTGGATCTCATTGCTTAGGATAAAGGCCTGCTAATAGTCTTAGCTGATACCAGTCATAGCCTAGCAGCTCTGGAATTAACATTTTGAGAGCCTCAGTTAGGTCTCTGGTGTCACCTTAATGACTAACACATTAGCAGCTCTGAAAAATCCATGTGCAAAGCAATTACCTGCCTAAAGAGCAGGTAAAATCTGTGAAAATCTAGTGACATGTGTCTTGTGTTGGTATCCAAGAGCTGAGACACAATTACTGAATGTTTAGTGTCTTGTCATCTCTATACCACCAAGGCAAAAGTGGAGTAAATTACACCTGCTGGATACGAATGCATGGATTGATTGAAAAGGGTAAGAGGTCTCTGTGTGGTTTGTATTAAATTTGTTATGCCTCTTAGCAAGCGTGCTAGGTTTGTATGGGAAGCAATCTTGGCACAGGATGGGGATGACCAATGGCATTTCACAGTCTTGGAAAGTTGTTTCTGTCTGTAGAAGAAAAAGCCACAAACCCCAAATCAAAATTCATATTCCTGATAAATACTAAAATTTCCCTTCATCCGTAGGATGGCAGTACTACCAGCTCTCAGCTTCTGAATGCTGAAGAAAAGCTCTGCCACTGAACTTCAGCCCTCCACCGGTATGAAAGACTGAATTTTCTTTATGAACAACCAGAATGGCTATGCTTCCCTGAGACAAGGGAGGTGGTAGTCTTCTCCCCTCCAAAAAAAAAGAGGTTTTAGCATGGCACTGATTTTATTAAAGTATTTGACTCTTTAAAAAAAGTTTATCGGTCAGGCTTGAGCCTAAAAAGCAGATGTGGTAGATATAAATGAAATAGAAATAGTAAAAAGCTCAACAGTGACAGATGGGCTGAGCCCAGGCACTGGAGGCAACTCAAAAAAATAATCAGATTGAAAAGTTGAAAGAATTAAGACTTTTTAGATATGCAGACAAAACTGGAGTCAATATGCTTATTTCTTTTTCAAAATAAAAATTCAGTTAAGATTTCCATACATTTAAATAAAAAATAGAAGCTGCTCTGGCAGGGTTTTTGTTTTGTTGTTTTTTGTTGTCTTTTAAAATAAAACCTTTTCATCCAAGCACAGCATTAGTAGCTACTGTAATTCTAAAAAAACATTTGAGGAAATGTTTGTAAGGTCTCAACAGACTCAAGGCAAGATTGATTTGGGGAAATGACAAATGGCCATTAATCCAGGAAACTCTGGCCCTTTAATGAAATGGCTTAAAGAGCAGCACAGGAAAAGATGATCAAAGGCAGATCCTTTCTTAGTAACTACAAATGTGGAGCAGAGATAAGAAGAGTGAACAAGTGTCTGATTGCCTTTTACAATGAGATTATTACTCTGTGTGATCATTAGATATGAATGAGGTCTTTTAATCACTGTAGCTAGGTCTGGTCATTGCCCATCGGCCAAGTTCTAACAGAGGTGTGGTGTAATTTATTTAATATTAATAAAGATATTCCCTCCCTCACCAAATAACTCACTATCTGTTTTGACTTGCAGACCTTGCAGAGCAATGGGATGGTGCTGTCTGCCAGCTTTTGGCCATTGCTTTTGGCTAGTGTATGAATAATGACACCTCTACCACTTTGAAATTTCTGCAGAGCAGCAATTTGCAATTTCCTCATTGAGCTACCTCTGTGCAAATCTCATCCTTTATCCCTCACTTCCTTGAACCGTGCATTTGCTGTAAGACACTCTGTGAAATCCTGAATTTTACCAACATAAGCTGCTGTTCACAGCTGGGCTCTGTCACAGTGGTAACTACTGGTGTATCAGGAACTACTGGATTTCTAGGTGCTATGGGGTCCTGCCCCATCCTCAGCTTTCCACTTTGCAGCTGCCCAGATTTTCCTTACAAGTGGCTACTCCACCATCTCTTTGCAGCATCCTGTGTCAGTGTGTATTTCTGTATCTGGACATTTCTGATGCATGTGAGAACGTGTCTTGTGCAGCCGTCTCTTGGGCCTCTGATGGATGCCAGACATCCTGATTACTAATCTTTTATCCAACTGCTATTCAAATTCATTCTCAAATGCCTCATTACATCATTTGCACAGCCACACTAATTAAACATGATACTTCTCATGGTTTCCAAGCATCAGTTCGGCATGTTCCACTTCACTGCAAAACCTCTCTCTCATCATGCCAGTCTCACTGCTGCCAAACCTGCAACTACCTTCAGTATTTCCTGCACTTCCCCGTCTGACTGAGCACCAAACTTGTTGAATACTCTGTCCTGTAGTGCAAGTGAGAGAGATAATGGACATTGTCTCTGCATTACTGGCATTTGACATTTTGTGATAACAGCTCCCTCTATCAGCTACCAGAAGGCACTGAATAATAATACTGGGAAAAGAGCCATCCCCTCTAAAAACCTGCAAAATTATCCTAATAAAATCAGTAATGAGATCTAGTTTTAAAATAACACACATCCATCTCCTGCATACAGATAAAATGCAGACCTCCATTGACATCCAGTGGATGCCAAATTCATTCCACACTGTGGCTTGAAGATTGACCTTAAAGCATTATCTCTTGCTTTTCTTAGGGTAGTGCTCCTCATCCTTAAATTCTTCTGAAGCACCTGACCAGAAAGTTAATACATTGTGAAAGAAATGCAATATGTAATGTTTCAGTTGACTTAAGGTACATAATATAGAAATTATTGTATTCTGGATACTATTAATTAAAAGGATTACTGAGAGCACTGGTTTCCAAAGAAGTATTTCCAATTTGAATTGAAAAATCAAATATGTTGGTGAAGTGCTTTTTTATCACAAAAATTAATAGCAACTTCTTTGGTTTAGCTGACAGTTCACCTTTAACTCCAAAGATAATTGTGTTATTTTGCATAGGTGTACAGAGATAGTTACACTGCTAAGCACAAAGTTGCCATATAGGTTTGCTAAGTGCTCACAATATAAAATATCATATATGCTAGAGCCCTCTTTATCTTGTGCCATAGGTCAATTACTTTTCCCTTCAGATGAGAGTGGAAGATAATTATTGTGGGAAGGGCCAACTTGATCTCATGGACTGCAGTCACAGTGCAGCATTTGGAGGCAGGTTTTCTATTATGGCTGTATTTTTCTCCCTGAAGTAAAAATCATTCAGTCTTAAAAGATAAGTAATAATTATTCACCCCTCCACTGATGATGTTTTAAGACATCATCTCTGAGCCAGGTACACTTAAGTAGAACTGGCAAATGCATGGAGGTGTGATGCAGATTTTTGGTGTTAAAATCTACAATCTACCCAAAATGTTTGCCCTCGCATAACATAGGCTGCCTTAGAATTGGACTTCAGTGTCTGGGTGGCTATTATTGAAGCCATTCAGGAAAGCTGGAGATCTAAATCCATCAGAGAGTTTTGGAAGCCCCAGAGAATTTCAAAAGTGTGAGGCTGAGCTCAGACCCGGCACAGGGCTTTATGCTGTTCATCCACCCGTGGAGAAACTCAAGTTTAGATGCAATGAGATGGCTCTGTTGTATATTGACATCAGGAACTGAGACAGGGAGGGCTTAACCTGGGAGTTTCTGTGCATTAACCCACAGGGTGTCACGCTGATTGATGCAGCAATGCCGTGTGCCGAGCCCACAGAAAACACTTCAGTGCAGGCTCTGTAACAAGAGGGCAGGAGAAAACATTGATGTTGTGCTCTCTGCATACTGCAGTGTTCAAAGTTACAAAGGCAGTGGTACATATGTTTCTAATCCTGAGTTTCTCTTGTGGTCATTTTCGTATCTATTATTGGGACAGCTTGAAGGAAAAAAGAAGGTGATGTATTGTGCGTGACTTTCATCTGCTACTAGGATGCCATTTTTATCCTCCCTTTCATCTCATGGTTATTCTCACTTTCCATTCTTCCACATGCTTTACCTGCACTTTTCACATTCTGCAGTTTAGCAGAACTGGCCTAGCTCAGGTATCAAGAAGAACTTTAGTTCTAGTTCTTGATCAAGAATTTTAGTCCAATTTCAGTTGCTCTCAGCAACTGATATTGTTTCTAGTAGCGTTTATTGTTAAAACTAGACTTATCCATGTTTCCTAATAAACTGGAAAAAAAAGTTTCTTCTGTTTCCTTGTAAAACCCCTAAGAGGTGTAGCTTGAATCTCTGCAAAATACATGAAATGAAAAAAGAGTTAATCTCTGGATGCAGCAGCCAACATAGTGTGAAATTCAACTCTGTGATGGCAACAATATAATTACCACTCTTAATACAGATAAGCTTTTTAGCGAAAATTCTGTTCTAGTTATACCAACATCATGTTTTAATTTTCTTAATGGAATGGCCAATTTTCTCAATTGATCAGTGTTTTTTTTAGTAAAAATACTGCTTCCTGGTTTTGAGCAGTAGAGTCTGTGGATCACAGATCAAATTGATCAAATTTCCTTTTTCTGAAGAAACGCTGCTAATGCATAACTTTAGGAATAAATTCACCCAATGAGGAGTAGCAAAAATGAAATGGCTAAACAACATGAAACAAAATTAGCCAAATGAACTTAATCTGTTAAAAGTGGAAGATGGGAGTAAACCACCTCATATCTGAGTTTTTGAGCATGTCTGAAAGTTCCCCATGGAGCTGTGAGCAAAAGTGGGTGTCTGGGAATGGAGTCTGGGAACACTGCTTTTACAGGTGTGCTCAGTTCCCAAAGGCTACTGCTCATCCTGTTGTTATGCCTGGAAGATATCCCCAAACCAGCAGTTTTTCCTCTTTGAATACAGAATTAAGTTTTTCAAAAACGTAAAAAGGAAATAAATTTCAGGTAATTTCAACTCAAAAACAGACAAGGGGAGCCCTTAAGGATTTGGTTACTTCTAGCAGAGCTCTTTTGCCTAGAGTTATCCAGATAAAAAAGTTCATCAGATCTTCCAGTGAAATTCTTATTTGTGGATGTGTAACTTGTGAGAAGCAGAACTGATGAAATCTTATTTCCTATAATTTTTTACCTCCCCTCAGGCAGCCCTGCATTATAAATAAGTTAAACTAGGTTCCTTCCAGACCTCTCAAGTGTTAGGATTCAGCAAGGACATTGTCCCTGCAGATTGCTCTCGCCTGAACTTGACGATGATCAGCTGGTGATCCCAAAGGCAGAGGAAAACCCTGAACAGGTCTCAGGCAAGTGCATAATAGAGTATGAGGTCAGTACTGATGCTGAGGACAAAGGTTTCATAAAGCAAAATTTCGTCAGTCTCTGGGACATGTAACTCTGCTTCCTAACCCCCTCAATGTTTCCTGTGGACTTCTAGAGGATTGGACTAATCTTTGCTCCTTGTTTGGCACCACCAGGTAAGGCAAAAAGCGAGTATAGATTTCTGTTTGATGCAAAGGAGGATGTGTCTGAATTTATTCAATAAATCTGAATCTAGCATATGACTCAAGCTTGCTCTAAAAGACAGGTATCAGTGCTCTTAGCTGTTAGCTTTTATTGCTGATAGTAATACTTTGGATTTTAATATAACTTCTGCATCCACTCAGTGTAATATTTTAGGTCTTTACTATATTCATGTTCTTTGATATTTTTGGCCTACACAAACAAGTTGATCTCAAATTAATGTATGTTTGCCACAATGCAATTGTAGCTGCATGCTCTTGCAAAGATCTTCTAAAAGTTTGCTTTAAGTTGGAGTTCCTTAGCATTAACTGCTCTGCTGTTTTCTGTTGGAGTGAGCGTTTCTGCCTTCGAGGCAGCTTCTTGCTGCAGCTGGAAATTGGAAAAGATAAGAGACAGGTTTTGTGCTTGTTTTCCTTTGTCCCTAGACCTCTGTCTTCTCCAAAGATATTCTTCATGTCTTTGCTTATTTTTCACTGCATTTTGACCTTCCCATCAGCTTGCTTGAAAGCTGCAGGTATTGTGTGTCCGTTTTTCCAGAATTTCTCCTGACCTCATTAAAAGAGATTTTCTCCCTGCAGGGGATCATCACCTGCAGGGCTGGGGGGAGGAGTGAATCTGTAGTTCAGCCCAACCTACAGTAAAAAATTAGACAACTAGAAAAATCATGTTGAGGAGTGCAATGGGTTTGAGATGACTTCAACCCACCTTCTCCTTCCTGGTGATCAGGGATGCCTGTTATCATGCCAGCTGGCATATTACAGGGATCAGCAGTGGGAATCATGCTGGAGCTGTGACTGAACTGTGTATTGCAATTGCTGTAATTTACTAAGTGTAACATACATTTGTATTATACTTTCAGTACATTTTCTGTTGTTTCACTAAATCAGAAATCCCATGTGGCACCAACGATATTCAAACAAGTAAATTTGAAGTGAAATATTTCATCTGCCATGTGTGGACTATCTAAAAGAACCTAGTCTGACAGAAAAAAAGAGGGAGGAGGGGAAAGGCAAGATCAAGATTTAACCTTAGCAATGAATTCACACTGACATTTTTCTGGAACTGTCTTGATCTCCAATGGTAATGGATCAATGCAAAAATTTAGTCTCTACATCCATATAACATGAGGTACAGTAGGCTTCTCTTTCCTGGTATTGGGGACAAGCTAAAAGAATCCCATATCACATGTGAAAAATGCCTAGTTAATTAATGGGTAAAGCTAAGCAGGGCTGCACTTGGGGTGAGAACAAGAGGTTTGCACAGACAAGACTGGGAATGCACATACCTCAAGGTTAAAGATGGAGCACTCCTTTAAGGGCAGACATACAGTGTTAATTTAAGTACTCAAAGTGATTTTGTATAAGCGAGAGGGCAAAGGGACACCAAGTTCTTACTTTGTCATTGGGTGATACAATATACTAGCTGGAAACCTACTAGAAACTTATAATTAAAGGTCTCTGCAGAATATAGGAAGGTTCTACTGTGCTTCCTGCATAATTCTCAGTGAAAGGAGAGGAAAAATTCCTTTGAAAATACAGGAGGCAGTGAATCTGTCCTCTCTGTGTGAGAGAGCTCCAGCAGAGCTGCTGAGGCCTGATGTCACTGAAGGGATATAATACTTGAAGTACAGCATGATCAAATAAAATATGCAAAAGCCAAGCACAGCCTTAGGCTCATTTCCTTTTAAGCAAACAAATAAAAAACTGTAAGGATATGGCAGGGGAACACAACACAGGGAAGAAAGCAAACCTTTCATTCAGGAATTTGAGGTACCTGAAGTCACTTCTGTGACCACAACAGGACACGAATATTATTTGGCACGAGTTATGGATCATGTTCTGTGGTGGCCTCTGTGTTTCTGAGAGTGCAAAACGTGGTATCCAGAGCTGTTTGCTCAAGTCCTGCTCTTTCAAATTGATTGATATGGGTGGACCTGGTTGCCTGTAAAGAATCTCTGTTGCATCTGGTAGGGCTGCTTGCAAATGTGGTTTTACTGTGTGCCTATCTTCATCCATTCTGGAAAAGGAAGGATGAATAAAGCTCATTTGCCAGAACATCCCCAATGGTCACTGTGACCTGATCTCCCATCACTGGTGCCAAAGCAGTGGATTTGGTCTCTTGGGCATTTTTGAGCTCAGATGGAAGCACATGCATCTGGCAGATCCCTAGGGGAGACCTCTGTGATCCCTTGCCTTCTTCCTGTGCTTCTCCTTCCCATGTGCTTGCCATCACTAAATGCAGAAGGTACAGTTGGGTAGCTTGTGGTAGTGAGCAAAAAGTGCACCTTCACCAGATGCAAATTGGTGTTTTGATCTGCTCCCCCACCACACTTCCCAAGTTCGTGGTTTAAAAGAATTGCTTCTGTCTTAAAGTTCCTGTGCTCTGATAAGCCTTCTTGTCCACTAGTCTTTCTGGACCAGAATTTTGTCTTTGATCTTTGACAGAAACTGGATAGGTGAATTAACATATCAAAACAAATAGGCTTCTTTTGTTACCTTTCCCCAAATCAGCTAACCTGGAGCTTTTCCAAGAGCAGGAGCTTCTCCATTTATTACATCTTTTTATGCTGATCAAGGTTTGCCATCTTTATGTAATAGGACACAGAGCTGGGAATAGAAGATGATTGTTCCTACCAGTTTCTGTTTGATCTTGTCTTCACCACTCTGCCATTGAAAGATTTTCCCCACCCCTGCAGTTGGCTACAGTATAAAATCACTTGCTGCTAACAGTGCTCTGCTGCTCTTTCTCAATTTTTCTGCAAGGTTCATTTTTATTTTATTTTTTTTTTTTGACACTCAGCAAGGGATAGAGTTTGTTCAGCCCAAGAAGTTGTTGGGCTAGAAAAGTAGAGGAAAGACTTTATCCCTTAAAGACACAGAGGTTAAGGACATTTGTTTCCAATCTTTTCATTTAGTTTGTCTCTACCCAAGATTAGGTCAAGGACAAAATATAATGTCACTATGTTCTGATATAGAAGGCTTTTTTTTTTTTAATTCCTGGAACATAGCAATTGGAATTAGCTTAGAGAATGAGAAAAAAAGAAGAGGACAAGTTGCTTTGAACTATCACAGTCCCCTGTTATAGTTGCTGACTTTCTGGATTTTATGACGTCTCAGTAGTTGAAGGTCAGCTCAGTATTCCATCTTCTTAAGGCAGGTGTTTCAGTGATGCTCTGAGCTTTCGTATTAAAAACAAGGCAGCCCTCCCAAATCCCCATTTCCCAACCTGCTGGCTGTGTAAGAAGTGATAAAACATGTTTTCCTGGTACCAAGGACTTCAAAACTGCTGGGCATTTTTAAATCGCATGCTACTGATCCTCTTTCTCCAAGTGAAATAATAGCACTTCCCACTTTGTAGACAATGGGAATCTTATCACTGCTGTGTTAAAAGCAGAGTAATTCCAAAGCTGAGCTGAGCTGTTTTGAAAATCTCTCCTTGAGTTCCCAAGCTTTAATCTCCTGGTCCTGCAAGCGAAGCCTGTACACTCCTTCAGCCCCTCTCTGGCTTTAAAAGAAGTGCACCTTCTTAGTAAGCTTGTGCCTCAAATGTGAAGTGATATGGGGGTGAATGAGAAGGATTTACATGGACTTGCAAGTCACCTTTTAGTTTTTTCACTCTATTGTCATAGGAACAACAACCTTTCCTTTGTGTAGTAAAAAGTTACCAGTATATGTTAGCTAAACTTTACAGAGCAGGATGTGACATGTTTTATCCGAAATGATGACAAGGCACGAAAAATAATCATGGTACTTGAAGACCCAAAAGCACAATTTTGTGCATGGTCCCATTTCTGATTTGCATTTCACTGTGTACCAATGGCAGGAAAAAGGACATAATTAGTGCCATAAAGCATGGACTTCCAACCCCCTTGAGGAACACAGCAACCCCTTCTAGAGTTTTAGTTGACATGGTGATATTTAAAAACAGCAGTATAGGATCTTGGAAGCCATGGTAACTCTTACTGCACAGAGACACTAAAATGTAAAGCACCCTGTGGTGAGATAATGCAAAGGGTGTGTGTTGGCATTGGAGCTGCCCTGCTGGGAAGCACTTATGAAGTGAAAGCTGTCAGGGACAGACATTTTTTGGTGTCTCTGTGCTCTCATGAGCACGTCCCTGTGCTCATGAGAATTACCTGCATTGCCCAGTGCTGCCCTTCTGCAAAGCTGCTATTACGGGGTCACTCTATTGACCCCCCTTCCTTACAGGCATCTTGTGAAGGAAGGCGGTCTGTCAGGCAGTACATCAGGGTGCAGAATCTGGGCTCCTGTGCTCTATGTTGAGCTTCTCCAGAGGATTATAGTGTTGTGTGGCTTTCTGCTCTCTGCATGGGTCAGACTTGACTCCACGGAAATCTGGAGAGGCTTGCAGAAGGGATTCTGCCTGAGGATACTGTGCAAAAATTTACTGGGGCCCTGATCTTGCTCAGAGCTTCTAGATTGCTAAAGCAATATAAAGGTTAGCAAGAATAACTTGTTACAGACAGCCCAGCAAAGCTATTCCCACAAAGAGTCCTAGAAGGGTTGTCTCTGAGGTGTATTTGACTGGCTCCACATACTTCTGCCTAATGCAGAGCTGGACTTTCACACCGGTTTCTGGCAGGCTTGAGCAATCAGTAAATCACATCAGGTCCTTAATACCATGGCTGCCAGATGTCCTCCTGCAGCCAGAGGGAAAACTGCACTCACTGAGTTGTGGTATTTCCCACCTTGGGGAAGGTGGCTTTTGTTTTTCCTGCAGTATTCAAATGAAGTTAAGTGCCATTAGTGTATTTTTTGTAACTTTTTCTGGCAGCATGTGCTAGTGAATGGATAAATGCAGTTATTCCAGATGTTAAGACTTCTACCAGTCTGAAGCTATAATGACAATACCAAAAATGTCAATGTATTTCCAAGCTTAGAGAGAAGTGATAGCTTAGTATTACTGCATGGTTTTTTCTGTTTGCTTGTTTCTTTTAGACATACCAAAAAAAAGTTCAGCTGTTCCAACAATCTTGAATGACCCTCTAAAATTTTTCCGAACATACAGTGGTGGTTGACTTCACACTGGTGATCCAGTGGCTGAAGAGACTCATTTTGCTAACCTTGTAGAGGATTTTATGCCTTCATCAGTCTCTTAATGTTTTACTGTGCAGATAATTGTATTTTTGTGCTGTTGTCATGGTTGCATAGGTATGGACTTTCCCATTCTGGAAGACAGAGAGGAAATCTAACAACATGTCACTGGGCAGGTAAAATGACACAGGGACACATGCCTGTTGAAGCAGCAGGATTTTGTTCTTCCTCTTATCTTTTCTCCAACCCCTCTTCCTCCAGTTCTGCACACATTTTAATCTGTGTGGCACATTCCCTGTGAGGCGCTCCTAAGCTCTTTACCACTAAGCTAGGGGTTGATATTGGTAAGAGCACTATCACAGAGATAAACAGAAGGGCCAGACCAATGCACAGAGCTTCTGACAGCCCACCTTGCATCTCCCAGCTGCATTCCAGTATAAATCTGCATGGATTTCAAGGTTTTTTTCCCCCTCCTTGCACCATTTCTTACCAATCTCCTTTTTCTCTGAAATGTTTACATCCATGACTCTCTGGCCCTTAGACTGTCTTTCCTCTTCTGCTTCCCGGGGTTCTTTACTGATTTCCTTCTTTCTTTGTGCTCATGTCTGCACTTAACAGAGAGATTAGGTAAAGAAGCACAGGCTGTGTCAGAAGAAGGGAAAAGATTAGAAGAATAGTCAATGTCCTAGGCCAAAGCTGGACCTCTAGAGTTGTAGATACCAATTCTGTCCTCCTGATCCTGGATAGGCTTGAGCAACAGTTGGAGGTCAGTGAACCAGCAGACTCTTCTGTCATCATTTGTCATCGTGTAATGAGGCACTTGTGTGACATGGCTGCCAAAGATTTTTCTGTCTGGACCCTTTAGGCAATTTTGTTTTGGCTCTTTGTAACAAAACACGTGTGATCACAGCAAGCCCAAGCAAATGTGTAGTGTACTGCATTGACATAGATAAGACAGCCACTGAAGAGGCACCAGCAAGATGCCCACAGCCAAGGTACAAATGCTTCCAGTGAGCTGGATATCTGTTCTGGTGACTAAGAAGTCTGGTATGACTAGCCAGCAAGGCACTGACTGGTGTCTAAGACAACAAACTACTTCTGCACTGGAAGTGGAGGAGAAAGAGGTGGAAATCTAGAGCAAGTGCTGAAAGCCTCCTGGTTTCCCTCAAAAATTCATACTTGCTAATGTGCCAAAACCTACTTTCTTGCTATTGGGTCCCTGTTGGAGCTTTCAAGGCAGCACAAAAATGTTGGCATTTGCTGCTAAGGTGCCTCTGCTTTGTTGTGTAAACACGTTCCTACTGTTTCTCAGGACATATGACTTTTGGAGCTTGGTTTTCTTTGGGTTAGCAAAGCAAGTAAGGGAGTAGCTGTGTCCTGCTGCCACTTTGAGGGGAATGGAAGGAGACAGAAAGCAATTATTCAAGTTAGAATGTGTGCAGAGCATTTTTATTATTGTTATTTATTGTTTTATGGTCACATGAGTAGCGCTGTGCTTTGGAGGAGACAAAGCGACCCTTCGGCAGAACTCGTGTAAATCACCACCATGGCACCTCTGGATTTACACCAGCTTGCTTTTTCTACATCCTGGCCCTTGGTTTCAGCCTCCAAAAATTACCTTGTGCATTTTAAATGTGAAAAATTGGGACAGCAGGCATGATGAACAAAAGAGAGAGGATGGGGAGGAAGCAACCCAGCTTGCTGCCTGATGTGAGATGCTGGATGCATGGGCAGAGCATGACCTTCTTTCCTCTCTGCTTTTTCATCTGAAAAGCTTTGGTAAACCTTTTCATAGTATTCTGACTAATAATTACATTGGAGAAGGAAATGCACTTGGGAGGCAGGGCATGTTATAAATCCTTGAGGTGAAAATAGCTAAAACAGCTAAATTCCTGTTTGCTTTAAAATATGTTGGTTTGTCTGCTTCTTCTGGCTGTTTAGCTGGCATAAGTATTTTTATTTCCTTTAAACATGTTGATGAGTATCCCCTTGTGCTGCTTTACACACATGGAAGCTGCTGCAATGCCTGGAGGTTCAATGTGAGTAATTCACCCGTTGGTTTGGGTTCAGCCATGATTTAAAGCCTTTTTTGGTGGCTGTGGTTTTTCCACTCTACATCTCAATGCTTAAGATTTCCCAGGGTAGGAAGTGCAGCTATGAAAAATCATGGAGGTGGTTGTAGAGAGATAGTGAGAAGTTGTGTAAAAAGATTTGGTTTTAGGGTGTGCAAGGATTTAGTTATTGATTTATTCTGTTTTGAGAGGGTGGGAATGAGGCTTTCTGACTCCTTTCACTTTGGAAAACTTCCTGAGGCTCCCATGGATGCTGTGCTCTGTGCACCTACCACCTTGGGGACCCTGGCTGAGTGGGCCACCAGCTGCCACTGTTCCTGCAGAGACATAGATTGAGGGTGACACCACTCGTCAAAAGAGGGGCAGGCACCACATGGGCTTGCCCCGTTTCCTCCAAGCAGGTGCCTCTGGAGTTGTTGCAGGAAACCCAAGGAAGAAGTGGGTTGTGTGAGCTAGCTGAAACCAGGGTGCTGGCATGGTGGTGATTGGGTTCCTGATCCTTGCAAAAGCCAAAGCAGTCAGCACTATCCAGATGTGTAGGATAATAAGACAAGGTAGCTTACAAAATTTAATCCCTATTAATTTCCATGGGTTTAAAATTAGGTTGACCCTTATAATTAGCAAAATAAGGCTTTTAATAATCATCCCCAGGGAAAAAGAGACTTCTAAAAAAACCAAAAAAACAACCCAACAATTCAAAAACCCCTTAATTTTGCTCCATCTATTCTATGCTAACTTGTTTTACTGCTGCCTCTCCCCAGCAGCCCAGGTGAGGTGCCCTGCTCGGCCATCAGGCAGTGCTCTCTGCAAAATGTCCCTCTGACATCAGCAGCGTCGCTACAATTCACCTTGAGGGTGCTTATCTGTGTGTTCACTGACAAAACAACTCTGGCAAGCTTTCTAACTAACCTTTGTAACTAATCTTTTTAACAAGCTGTGATGTCTGTATTTTCCCACCCTATCTGTTAACATAAGGTTGTAAGTTTTTCGTTTCAGCTCGATTACTGTAACTCATGCATTTGGCTGTATCCGTACCCTTGCAGTCTCAATACTGACAGTGACTTAGCTCCAGTTAAAGTGAAGTTAAGCCTTCTGAGGCTTCAGACCTAAAAATGTCCTGCTTGCGTTTTTACAAAGCAGAAGTAGCAATTTTTTCAAGCCTAATTTGCAGTTTAACTATGCAAAGTTGTGATGAGCTGTATGGAAAGAAACAGAAACTCTCACAGAATTGCAGATTTCTTTTCTCCTAAAGAAAAGCTTAAGCCACTCATTGATCAAAATGGATAAATTTTTATTCTTGTAATTTTAGTAAAGCAGGAAGTACAGCCTTTTTGCCTATCAAAACCTGGAAAAAGTATTAGGTGAAATATTGTTTCAATCAATGGAAGGAAAGGTAAAATTGAGCATTTTACCAAAACCAAAAATAAAATACTTTTCAGGGGGGAGAGAAATATTTTGGAAATATTAAAATGTTTAATTTTGAAAGTGGTTTGTTTGATGAACACTTTCATTTCTACTTTTACCTCAACATACCTGTTAGCTAAATTTAATTTGAATTTTCAGATATTCCTAAATAAACCAGAACAATATTTTAGACTTCTTTTTCTTGATAGTTGATTTTATATTCATATGAAGACTGTTGTCTAGCAACAATTAGCATAACAGAGCTGAGGTCTGACCTCCAGAAATAACCTCTGGAACTGAAATTTGCTGTGCATTTGAGCCACCTGCATCACCAAAAGAAATTAAGTCCCTCCCTAGTCCTGGCTTTTCCCCAACCTCTTTATGGTGTTTCTGTCCCAGCTTGTGTTGTGTTTGGAGGTGTGTGAGGGGTTGGGTATTGATGCAATAGACAGACCCTTTCTTTTGGCATTAGAGAATTGCAAAAGTTTAGAAAGGAAAGGACCTTGAAAGATCATGAGACTTCCAGCCTGCTGTTCAACTGCACCTTGAAAACCTCCAGTGATGGACACACTACCACGTCCCTGGGGGGATGTTCTAGTGACTGGCTGATGGTTTCACTGTAAGAAATTTCTTGCATCAAGATGGAAACTCTCTTGGTGCAACCTCTACCTGTTGCCCCTTGTTTTGTCCCTGTGACCCTCGTGCTGAATCTTTTCCCTGTTATGTGCATCTTTGCAGGAACACTGTGCTTAAATCCATGTGCTTCAGGCAGTGAGGTGCTGGGAAGGCAGGACACCTCAGTACTTTGCCAGGCAGAGAGAATATTGATAGACACTGCAGGCAGAATTTGTGGTGAGCCTCACAGAGTTTGGATAAAGCTGTAGGAAGCCTAGAAAAAAAATTGGATAGCTCAGAGAGAAGTGACCTAATGAACACTAATTTCCTATGTGTTTGTATTTTGAGGAGCAGCTCCATGTAGGTTTGCTGGGGCTTGGTCAGAGGGAGCATTCATGGCAGAGTCTTCTGCCATATAAGCCAGGGTCTTACACAGTATTTTCATTTGCTCTCCTGCTAATTCCTGCAAAAAACATGAATGTTCTGAGGGCGCTTCCTCCCTGCCAAAGGCAAGGGAAATTGGCTAATGAGCTCAGAGGCAGCATGGGGAGGCAAAAAGGCACATACAGAGAATTTAACTGGTTTGGAAGCCAAACCACAAACTTAATCCTTGGAGAGCATAGTCCCGTGACATGAGGAGTTGAATTGCCAGCGGGTGTGGGAGGGAGGTGAGGGGTTATTACCCTAGCATGCATGGAGATGCTCAGTGGGTGGGAAACTCCTAAACTTCAGTTTTGATTGGGAAGTTAAAGCAGTTATTAGAAAGAGACTGCTATTCTAAAACTGATTTGCTTGGTCTTGTGTCCCATATGTATGACTAAGGGGCCTTGCCAGCCGAGAGGAAAATAGGGAGTTGGACTCTCAGATAGTGAAAGCTCCCTGAAGCTGTCAGTACTCCAGGGCCCTGATGCCAGCAGGGCTTCCAAACTGATTTAGAATGAAATGAAATAGTGGGGAGGGAGAGAAGGAGGCATAAATATTTTTCCCTTGTTAACTTATTTTCCCCTTTTGTGCATGAGCTAATGTGATGGGAGGCGATGCAGCTAAAATAAGCGTGTTAGTTGGGAGCTGTGTGCTGTGCTGTGAGTTATGGCTGGAAATCTCTCACTGGCCAGTCCATTCCTTTCCTGCACTGTATCACCATGTGTTCCCAGCAGTGCCCAAGGCAGAAGGCCCCTGGGAAGTGTAATGAATGTGGTGGGGTGACAAAGGCAAATCTGGTCAGTGCACAGAGCAAGGGCCAAGTTGTGGAGCTGCTTTTGCCATCCTGACTGTAGTTCAGCACCTGAGCCCAAAAAAGTGAGGGATGTCACCAGCCCTGGGGGAAGGAATAGCAAAACGGCAGACTTTCAGCAGGACAGGTCATGGAATATGCACTTTCTTCAGGAAGCAAGAGGGCTGCTCAGGGTGTGTGCACTTCTGAATAAGGTTTCCCTTCCTATGTCTCCTTTTGCCACCTATTTGAGGGACTGTGTTGCATCCTTACCTGACCTGCAGCATGTTACCACAAACTCTGTAATGCAGTTCTAGCTGTGAAGTGCCTCATGCTTTCCCGTGGTGCACATCTCCTGCAGAGACTTCTCCCTGGCCTGCATGTTCTAAATGAATCCCTCATTTTGATGCATCTTCCATCTGCTTAAGTGTTGGCCATAAATAACAACATATTACAAAATTGCCTTCTTGTCAACACACAGATTGTTTATGTGTCATTTCCTCTATCCTTTGTGTTGCTGCAGCTTCCTAAGGAAGGAGGATTTTATTGGTATAGCAACATTTGGGAATGGAACCAAATCCTATGGAGTATGAAATAAATATAGTCAGTTTTTGGTACTACATTTTTATTTCTTTTTTATGAGACATCTTCTTTCCTTGACGGCTTTGTATCTCACCATGTGGCATCCACTAGCTTTGCCATATCATCTGTTGTTTAGGGTCTTATATTTCCAGAGTATGTTTGCAAGCTGAGTGGAGAACTGTGAACCACAGTCCCACGGTATTTTTGACTGAAAGCTAATCTGGAATTTGCACTTAATGTAAGCTAATCTTGAATCACCACAGCCTCATTTTGAAAGAATTGAAAGCCTCAAATTGAAAGAGGGGCTCTGACAAATTTGAGATGCAGTTGGGAGGTTAGTCAAGGGTCGTATTAGGAAAGAAACAGAAGTTTCTGTTTTCTATGATCTCTAAATCAAATAGGCTATAAATAAGTACCCCTGACTTAAGTATTGCATTTCTTGTGCCAGTAAATTGTTGAAGCCCTTCCATTCAGAAGACAGTGCACTTTGTTGTGTGAATGTTCCCTTCCTTAGTGGCTGACTGGGTCTGGCTCTTTGGGGACCAGGTGATATTGGCATTGCTTCGAATGCAGAATTTCACAAGAGCTCACAGTTTTCATGTTGAGCACTCTTGGAATGTTGCTCTGTCGTCTGAAATGCTGTTACTGAAGCTGTTAAAGGCCTGTATTGTCTCAGTGATAAGTGCTGTCTTCTCAGTGAGATTTACTGTAGGTGCAGTGGATACAGTGTGTGCCTGGACTTAGACCATCAGGGTGGTAAAAGTGGAGAGCTGTCTGTCTGTCTGTCTGTCCCTTGTGGCCCTGGGCCAGCAGTAGCACAGCTGTCCTTGATGCTGAATTGTGCCATTCCACATTTGTTTTGTAAAAGCAGGCTTCTTGAATTCTGGCTTAGTGAGGATAATTATGTATGTGCTATGTGCGTAGCTCATCCTCACACGCAAATGTATTTCCAAGCAGAGTTACTTCAAGATGGAAATGCTTGTCGTTCTTTCTTGCTTTTGTGCAAGAATACTTTTGTTCCATCCCCTGGAGGAATGGGGTCTGGCTAAATATGCCAGGCATATGCTTTTGAATGAAAAGACCTTATCTAAGCAATGAATACTCCTGGCTCTAGACCACTCAGTTGGACCTGGAGAGTTTTGGTGATGATTCAAGAACAAAAGCTCTGCCTAACAAGGCCTGTTGCCATTTCTATGTAGACATAAGTCAAGTCTGAGACATGCTGCTAGCCTTCTTACAGCATATGTGACAAAATTCCCAGAATCTGCTGCTCTAACTTTTCCAGAGGGATAGAATTTGAACTGCTTGTTTGCCTTAAGGTTTATTAGATCCTTTGGAGAACTGACAGCGTGGATAGCTTTTCTTAAAAAATGGTTTCCTTTAATCTTCACTGAGCTTTCTTGGCTTTACTGGTGCTATGTTTTACAATTAACACTGGTGAATTTTGTGATGTAGAGATCACTGGCTTAACTCTGTTTCTGTTCAAATCTGCAGTAAGCCTCCCAGAAAATCTCACTCTTCGTTTCCCTTACCCAGAGCTTGCTTATACAAATGTATACAGAAATTTACCTGTTCTCGCATGCATGAATGAGTCCCTTAAATAGAGTTGACACTCATCTTCCTTGGAGAGAAAGCTAGAAGGCTTCAGGCTGCTGAGAAGAGGGAAGGTCAACACAGGGTCTGCAGAGTGCAGGGAGGAAATGCACAATTTGGCCTCTGCTGTGACAGGTGGGCACATTGTAGGGACCCCAAGGCTCACAGAGCATTTGCAGAGCCTTGGAGGTTTGGTTGAAACCCTGGAGGCATGCAGTGAAAGAAAAGCAAGCAGGGGGATTATTTATGGTCTGCTTCTCTTCAGGTTTTTTTCATTATGTTTTTTTTTATTCCTTCAAATGAGAAAGTTGGCTAGTCCTGCTTGTTTCCAATAAAAATTTGTCTTCTGAGATTTAAAGATCTCTTCAAACAGCTAGAGATGTTTAGACTTTTGGGGGCATTTGTTGCTAAAAGCAGAACAAAAAATTCTGGCTGCATTATGTTTGTAACATGAAATGGCTCTGTTTTTTTCTTCTTAGTATAAATATATCTTATGGAAATAGATTTCATAACTGATCTTCTGCTGACCAGAAAATAGGTGGCATTAATCACAAGAGGGAAAACTCTGATGTACAAATTTATTTTTTAACAGTAGTGAAAATATTGTAGTTTTAAATAAGGTGGACATTCCCCAGAAATTATTATTTCATTGCCTGCTTAATTGTACACTGAGATTCTAGGGAGATGTATTACAATCTCTAGGTATATTTCTCCACTTTAAGGGTAGTGACGATTATCAGAATATCAACAGATCTGAAATAATTTTCCTTTTAAAGAAAGGAGGAAACTCATCCACTATACACCAGGTTTGTAGTGGATAGCATGGGAATTTGTTTACATTTCTGGAAGAAAAGATTAAGAAAAAGCATTCCAACAGAAAAGGACAGGGGATTAGACTTTCTGCTTAGGATCTGAAGTCTCTATGGCTGTTCTTTAATTGCCAGTCAGGCAGAGACATTGATCAGGAATGACACGGGCAAAACTGAGCTTGCCTTGAGGTGGAAGTTTGCCCTGTGACTTCTAGAGGTCCCTTCCATCCCTGTGGGTGCGTGATAGTTCCAGGCACTGTGGACTTATCTTCCTGACAGCTGTTGCTTCTCATTGGATATGTGTGATTTTTGTCTCCCTATACAGGGAATAAGCTATATGCTTAATAAACTGAGGACCTATTTAAGAAGGAAAAAAAAAGGGAAAAGTGGATAAATTGCCAGATCAAATGCTAATTAATTATAAACCTCTCTGATTCTGAATAGGTTTATGTTGATCTTTTCTCCTTTTCTATGTATATTTTGTATGTGTGGGGCTTTAGCTGAATGATCTAGCTTTAGTGTTTTTCCTCTAGAATCCCTGTCTCAGCCTGAGCAGTGCTTGCAGAGCTGATAACAGCTTACTGTTGGTTGTTCATGCTCAAAATCAGTCCCTGTACATTCTCTATTTCACGCTGTATCTTGCTCTAAAGGCAAGGCATCTTTGTTTTCCAACAGATACTTCCAGTGCTGCTTCCTGCAGTAGTGCTGGATAATTGGTTAAGTGAATTATCAATGAGTACAACTCACTGTTATCACCTTCACACTGCACCTGACAGACAGACAAACTAAAATCAGTAAAAATGCAAATTTATTGTCTCGATTCAGCTATTTGATTGTGCAAATTCTTATTCTCTGCTGTGGTGTCAAACAGCAGCCTCTAGGCAACACAGAAGTTCGAGTTATTTACTGTTCTTTGACAAGGTGGTTCAGCCTGAGTGTTCAGAAAATGAGGTTCACACTGTTAAAGAGCATGCAAACCTTTATGGTTGCCAAACATTATAGATATAAAAATGTAGTGTCCCAAGTCATGGCCTTCATGTTCTCTTTTCCATGCCATACTGGACAAAAATGAAAGAGCCATGACATAGAGGCTACTATGTTTTATTTTCCTTATAGTACTGAAAAGCAGCTCTGGGAAAAGGGTGATATCACCCTGTGTGCCATTTCTTGGGTGGATATTCATAGCCTACATGTTAAAGCAAAGTCACAGACTGAAGCAAAACATGGGGAATACAATTGTGCTGCTATTTTTCAGTACAGCTAATGTTAGACTTGCTAACAAGTCTCTGCCCAGAGTTCACTGCATGGGTTTTTTCTCATTGTTAGCTACCTTCTGCTAGGTGTTTGATGCTGCAGGAAACAATGGTGTTAGCACAGAGCCTCGTCCTCATGTGTATCTCATGAAAGAGTGCCCTTTCTGATGTAAGACTGCAGGTTCTCTACTAGTCTACTATGACTAGGTTCTGCTCAGCTGTCTTGTTGAGAAGAGCTTTTTTTTCCCTTGCTTCGTTTGCTGTGTTCTGTTAATTGAGATTTCCCTGTATTTTTGGTGGGTGGTCAGGGTTTAGCCCTTCCACTCCTGCAGTTAGAGTTCCTGCATGATAATGAAAAACAACTTAATAACAGTTTTACTGCTTTGGGATGGAGGCAGGCTGTTTGAGGTCCATTTTGAGCATGCTTTATGGACAGTTATGAAACCTAGGCTGCTAAGAAGAGTGGAGCCATCCCCAGTGTAGCAGCCAACGATCTCGACTCAGTAATTTCTGTAAAACAGAGAGTTATCAGACATTTTTGCCTGGTTTTCATTTTAGTATTTTAAAATAGTTTCTGTCTTGGAGAAATAGGTACAAATGGGCCATCTCTCTCAGACTTGTGCACACAGACAGCTCTTACCATGACACAGATCCTGCTGTTTCACCGTGCAAAAATGCGTAGCATCCATAGGCCAGGGTAATCAATAAAGCTGCTGCTTTATGGGAGTCTATTTAGGCCTTTGCAGTCCATTGCTAACCTGCTCACGAGTTACTGGCTGAACCTTGTGCTTGCTATCAGGTTCTCTGGTGTGTCTTGCTTCCTCCCTGCTAAGTGAAGTTATATTTCTGTGTGGTACAGCAGTGAGGATGCTTCATGAATGGTGCTTTTCACCTGTGTGTGGCGGGCTGCTGTACAAGAGAAATGCTTGGTCCCCTCTGTTGCACAGCAGCCTGAATTGTGGGGCTGTGAAATGCTTAGTACAAAGTCTGTCCTGCTCTGGCAAAACTCGAGCTTTAACAAACTGCTTGCCAGACAATGTGTCTGTGGAGTATTTTCCATGGAGTTCCTGACCTTTTAGCAAAGTTCCTGACCTTGGTACGCAAAGCACAAAAATGTTCCCTGCTACTTAATATCTGGCAACTAAGGAACTTTATAGCTTTATTGCTCTTTTCTCCTCATATTCTGAACTGGATTGAAAGTTACATCTTCTAGGAGTGCTGCTTTGTCTTCGATCTCACAATTAAAGCTGAGGGTAGAGGACCTGGAGCCAAGACTGGGTACACTGAGAACAAAGTGAACGGGAGCAAAAGTTGGTTTCTCTGTTACATTCATTTCCAGAGAGCCACACAATTAGCTTCAGGACTTGAGAAAACTATTGCTGTTGTCTTCTGACACTTCAGAAGTGGCTCCACAAGAGCCATTACCACTCGAGCGTTTGATAGAAGCGCGATCTTCACTTATGGGCTGCTGATGCGTACAATATGAAAGATGAATTTTCTGCTCAGACACTCCCCAGCTTATTGTAGTAGAAAATTGTGCTCAGTGCTACATTGTTTCTTTTGCTGTACATTCTGTGTTATGTTCCCAAAGCTTGAATTAGGGTTACAAATTTCTAGAGTTATGCGATGACAGCATAACCTTGGAACTATTTTAAGACAGCATGGCAGGTAATAGAGGCCCCAAATTTACATTTGATAATAAAAAAATGCTTCTATAAAATTTAATATGGACATAGAAATATTATTATGACTTTGCAAATCACTGCAATGGAAAAGCTCCCCTGCAAGGTTTTCTGTCAAAAGGCAGCACTTGGCAGTGGTGGTTTTCTCACTTAGGTTAAATGTGCCATTGTAGTTTTCAGTCTCACAGGGTGATGGTAACAGAAGGAAGTGGTAGCAAAAATAAATTTGATTTTTATTGTTGGCTTAGTTTCAATAATCTAGGAAGTTATTAATAACTGCAGCTACTTGAATAGTTTATAAGATGCATCTCTGGGTTTTTTGCACATTAGTTATTTGATTATTTCCCCTGATTATTGTTGTTTTGTAATTACAGTGGTGCCTAGAGGATATCAAATTAAGTTGAGGGTCTCACTCTGTCTGCTAAGATGGAGTTCTTTCCTAAAGAAGCTGCAAGCTAAGTTGCTGTGATAAAGAGAGAAGAAAGAAGATAAAACAGTTTTCTCAGGGTTATAGCAAAGTCTCTGGCAAAGCTGAGTTGTCATCTTTTTGGAATCCTTAATGCCAAAATGACAGACTGCAGGTTTTTCTTTAATACCCAAGATTGGTGGTATTTAATAGAACTGAGAAGTCTAGAAGGAGAAATGAAATCCATTTTATGCCAAGGTGAATGAATCCATGAAGGCTTGGATGTGAGGGCTATTTTAACAGTTTTTCCTGAAGCACTACTTGTCTGTCACAGCTTGTCCCCAAGGCATGCACCAGAGGTCTCTGACTCTATCACATGAGGTAGTTCTTAGGCTGAACTCAACAAAATTCAGTATAAATTTCAGATTCATCTGCATGCCTTCCATTGCCTTGACAAGAAAAACTGTTGAAACTGTCTAATTACATTTCTGTGGTTTTATATTGCTTACTGTAATTTCTTATCTTGATTTAACTTATGTACAGTGTTTACCATTGTAGCTGAAGTTTGAGAATTCAATAAATTATGAGATTGACTTATTCCCATTAAAAAAAGTAATTTTGAAATAAGATTGCTCCTCTGTCTGTCATGCTATAATTGAAGACTGAAACATAATGAGTGCAAACAATTGTTCTGTGGATTTCAACAAGCCATTAAAAACAATGAAAAAAAAACCCTTTGAAAACCACAAACTCACTCTCTCTGTTTTAGTTTAATAGCAAATTCAGAGATATAGCTGCTCAGTGAAATTGAGACAAGGGACTTGGTTGTGTTTAAGACCAAAGAAACAGAATTGAATTGAAATAGTTTATGAATAAGGTAATTTGCTTGAAGATGTAGCCTTTTGGCATTACAAACCTTTTCCAGTTGACTTAGAGCAACAGAGATCCTTTGTGCTTGCAGTTAGGCTTTGATGTAAGCCAGGAGAAGAGAGAGATCAGTCCCAGAGGATGAGTCAACCTCTGTGTCTTAGAAGGCCATGAATGAACTAAACTTTGGTATAGCTTTTCTTTCTGTATTAGACAACCTTAGAGTAGAAAGTTAATCCTCAGGACACAAATGCTTAAGACTTAAATGTCTTATATTTGAGTTTTTGGGAAAACAAGGAATAATTTCTGGGAAAATAAAGATTGCACATCTAAGTTTTTAATTTTTTTTTTCTGGAAGTTGCATGGAGGAGTTCCATGCATGGAAGTTGCATGGAGAAAAAATTGTTCAGGTCGAATCTCAATGGCCAGGTACTTATTGCCTCCTATCTGAGAGAGGATATAGTTGTGGGATTTTTTTGGTGCACATTTGTTTGAAAATTTCTTGAAAATCTGCCAGCAGCCAAGATTCCAAATACCACAGAATAATCAGTTTCCCTGTTTCAGTGGTCTCTGGCCTCTTGAAGTTTCAGTTGCAATTAGGAAGATGGCCTTGAAACTAAAAAGCTAACTTGTGCTTTTTTTATGTTCGCTTGTGCCAAGTTTTGTAATTTGTGGAAGAGCCACCGGGCATCTATGCTGTAAGGGATTCCTGGAAGTGTTTTGCTATTGCAAAGAGATTTACTGTATGTACCAAGACAGAAGACTGTCTCATTTTTCATATCTCTCAGTGATTGAAGGATTGAAATTCAGGTGTGTGCTGTGTCACTGTGTGTATATGTGCAGTGTTTCATTTTGGTTGTGTCCTAAATGTGTTATTTTGACATTCCTTGGCACATGACTCAGGTTTCTTTGCTGCCTGTGGACAGATATTTGGATATGGAAGCATCAGTGCTCTTAAGGAGAATACTAGCCTTATTTTAGCAGTAGTGGAGACACATGCCTGTTTCCAGAATGGTATTATGGAGGTTGACCTGTGATTAGTAGGAATGCAAGAGATGCCTTGAATCCTTTGACACGTATAATGTTAGAGCTGTGCCAGAGTAAAAATCAGTTTCCTGCTGGAATCTGATCATCAGTTCCTACAACAAAACCACTCCAGTGAGCCTAAACCTTTGTGGCAGCTGGGTTCTATCCCATTAGGTTTCATTGATTTGTCAGTCGCACCTTTTCAGTCTGCTTAGCTGGACAGGTATTCACTGCATCACCCAGAGGGAAAGTGGCTGGCTGGGGATATGGTAATGAGTGACGTAATTACAGAGGTCACCAGGCAGCCTGGCTCTGTATCAGGACACGTGCGACTTCTTGATTATTCCCAGGTTACCAATGTTTTAGGTCTGTTTATTTTCAGTAAAACATTATTGGTGCGTGAAATTACTGCTAAGATCTCAAGAGGTTCCAGAGGAGAATGTTAATATTGTTAGGATCTCACACTTAGAAAAGGAAGCTGGAAAAAAGTGCACAAAGGTAGGGAGGCAGGGTCTAATTATAAGCCCAATTAAAGTATCTGAAGGAATACAAAGCATAACTAAGAGGTAACACAGAAAAAACAGAAAACAAATCCATCTCTGCACTGTGATTTCTGTGACAGAAACCAGATTGTGCTCTGGTTTTACAAGAGCATGGAGATTCCTTAACAGGAATAATCAGGAAAAGAGAAGGATATAAAGTAAACCCATTATAGAAGGTTTTTTGTGTAGTAATCAGAGGGGTGGTGGTGGAATTGTGTGCACACAGCAGCAGGAAAAAGGTTGGTTTCTAGGCCCCCAGACCTTCTCCCAGCTCCACTCCCAAGGCCAGCAGGGCCTTTCTGTGCTTACTCTTTGTTAGCAGAGATAATTATATGTGTGTAGGACCCTGAATGCTGGCTCAGCCACCGGAGCTGAGTGAGGCAACTGAAGACCAGAGTTAACAACATTGAAGGTGTCAGACATGTTTTAAGTGGATTAAACAGAGTGGAAGCTGTCTGTTTATACATCTCAGCAGGTCAGGCTGAAGCTTAACAAAATGTTTAATGCATGTGCTTAAATCCATTCCTCTACCACAGAGCAATGGTAGCCCATCCATTCAGTGTGTTGAGGCTTCAGTGGAGCTGCTGTGCTGATTGACTTGCAGGCTCACATGCTGGTTTTAGACATATATTTTCCCTTCTTCTTGCAAAACTCATTGCTATTTACTGTGCTGGTTTAGCTGAAGTGCTGGCATCAACCAAAATATCAGGATGTTGAAGTTTGCTGCCTCTGACAGTTTGTAGATACAGAGGGGTGCTTCAGAGCAGAACCCAAGTGGTAACTGAATCCCTTTCTGTTTGGAAAGGTTGTTCAGCTAAGAAGTGGCCTGCAGCTAGATCCAGGGATTTGTTCTACTTATTTCTGTGGATGTCATAGAGGATCACTTATTCACAAGGATCCTTGCGTTTTTCTGACTTCTCAGGAGGGTTGCTTTTTAAACATTTATTTTGGTATTAGTGTTAAAAGTGGCATTGCATTCAACTGTGTTTTCATTTGTTCAAATGCATGGGATTATTTTTTATTATTAGTTATTTTTTTCTTTCGCTACCCTTTCAGCTCTGTAGTGGAAGAGATTTCTGGATTAGAATGGAAGTTCTTTTCTACCTTGCTCTCAGTGAAGTGATTTTTTTCCCAGAGTTTTTATTTGTTGTTCTTGTCCCTAGCCTTAGCTATTTAGTAGCATATTCCACAGAGGAAAATAAATTGTGAAGCACAAATTGTCTGCACAAAAAGTAAGGTTACAGAGTGGGTAGGTAAATTTCTTCAAGGGAGAGGAAAGAAAGGAAAAAAGAAGGCTGTAGTGTAGATAAAGATGAAGGAGGAATTTCCTCAAGAAATGAAGGTAGTAAGTCAGGCTATTCTCTGGGTCAGCAGTCCATAACCACCTCTTACCTGCTAGAATTGCCACCTGCATTTGGGAAGTGGTGTGTTTCACTTAAAGGGTCTCCTTGTCTTGGTGAATGTGCAATTTTTTAGGAGTGTCCTGGTATTCTTTGGTCCTTGCCAGAGGAGAGCAGAACATTCAGTTGCTCTGAGATTGGAGAGCTGGTAATCTGACACATTTCATAAACTCTTTTCCAACACCCCTTTGCTGAGGTATGGTCACAATGGCCAGCAGAGTCATGTACCAAGCTATGACTCATGGCAAACTGGAATGGAAAAGCCAAGCACTGATGCTGTTTGTAGGATTCTGTGAGACATTTATTAGAGAAACTGAAGGAGACCCTTACTGCAAGGTAAAGAGACACAGCATGATTTACCGAAGACTTTGGTAGAATCTCTAATCCTGGATATTTTTTACTCTCTACTGGATGTTTTTCCACAAGATGTCATCATTCAAGTGTACTTTAGTTTAGGAGAATGGTTTTCCAAAGGCCAGGTACAGTAATTGTTCAGGTATTTCATGTCTTTGTTTACCTTTCTATAGGCACTTAAGTAAATGGTTTCAGGGAATGCCAAACACAAGAAAGACACGGAGACAAGAGGATTTGTGCTGAATGAAGTCCAGACTGAAAGCCACTGAAGCACAGTTCTCCACAATAATAGTTGTGTGTACCTGACACCATCAAGTGTTTGTGTCAACCATATTGTCTCAGTTTTTCAGCTGCTAAAGAAAGTATGGATTTTTCAAGAGTTGGCAAATCAATAGTCAAGAGACATTTCCATTCAGAAACTCCAATAAAATAGCCTAACATCTAAACATTGTGTGCAAACTGATGACCTTGGCGTAAAGCCTATAACATAATAAACTTTGAAATAGGTGGGAGGAAAGTGATTCAGGAATTACAAACTATTTGGAAATTATATGAGAGTGCATCTGTGTATTTCAAGAAAAATCAAAAGCTTCATGATAACTATTTAGCATTTGTAACAGTTCAATATAAAAACAGAATCAGAGGTAATTTCTTGATTTAGCAGACATTTTTTTGGGAGCAAAAAAACCCCAAAAATTGTTGGTATCTGATTTGTATTTTTAACTGTGAATTCACCACAGGAGGACTAGGGCTAAGCTTGACACCTTTCTCTTTCCAGTCCTTCGTGTGCTAAGCTCTTGCAGCAGTTTTTGCTGGTAGGGTACCCAGAACTGCAGGCATTGACACAGGAAATGTGCATCCTCCAAATTTTTCTGGAAATGGAAATGGCCATGCAGTGCTCCTGGTAGAAGTCAAAAAATAGCATCTTTAGCTCCTGTTGAACAAGAACATCACACAATGCTTTCTGAAAAATAAACCTCTCTATTTCTGACCTCCTGTTTTAATGCGGCCAACCTGATCAGACCACTGGTGCTTTTCTCAGTGCATTTCTTTGATTTGGAACCAAAGTGAGGCATCCAACTGTGATACTTGCTTTGATGGAGCCACTGAATAGAACAACAGGCAACTAGTTAATACTGCTATCCCAAAAGCAGGGTTCTTTCACCCCAGTGTTCAAGAGCCAATCTACAAAAGGAGTTGAGATATTTGATTTAATTACCATTCTGAAAAATGGGGTACCAGGCATCTAATGCTGCCAGCACACCTTCTAGGAAGCAGTCAGTCTTTTATCCAGAAAGGGAATAAAGGATGAATAATACAGAAAGAGGTGTCTGGTCACTCACAATTATATAACAAAATTCCCTCTGTGCATGTGGTGGTTTTGGTCTGGTTCATTGTGTTATCATTTGCATATATAAATTTCCCTGGATGTGTGTTTTTTAGCATTACAATAATCTGGGGTAACTTGAGGTTATATTTTCATCCTATCCGCTAATACTAAGTTATTATTTAATCATATCCTCAATTACAGTTTCTGCTTGAGTCTATTTGAACAAATAATTGTCAGTGAAATAAGGATTTATAATATTCTGTTCCTGGGGACTCTTCACTCTTCCAGTGCTCTGGTAAACTGTTGTCATGGTTTCAAAACTAAACCGGAGTTACTGTGAACTTCTTTGTGGATTTTCAACCTCAACTGACACAAAATTCTCCCCTTTGAGACTCATGGACATATCCACAGAACATTACTTAGAAGTCACACACTGTGTTTGAAAAAAACCCCACAGTTATTCTGTAACCAGAAAGAACACAATAAACATACAGTTTTTGATTTTGTGATAGATATTGGTGCATCAGTATAGTCTTTAAGGGCCCTGCAGCTCTCTATGTAGCCACCAGAATAATGTAAGGTCCTTTTCACTTTTCTTTCCATGGCTCATCTCTCCTGGTGTGCATATAAAGTTTCTATCTTTAAAATGGCATGGCCAGGAGCAAAGGTGCTCACTGAGTTGAAGTACCTATGTAAAGATGATAAAATGTGCAAAATAGACAGCAGATAACCTTTTATCATTCCTTACCCTTTAACATGCACTTGATTGCTTCAATTGCTCAATGTTTTAGCTGGATATGACTTCCCCTACAATACTTCAGAACTCACTCTTTCGCTGACTCATTGAGTCTCTTCTAGGCAGTCAGTAAGATATTTACCCATTTGCTCTGAATTGCCAGGCAAAACTTTGAAAAATGTTGTTATTTTTGTTTTCAATCATGCTCTTCCCCCTTTTGCTAGACTGGGGCCTTCAGAGGGTATGTAAATCTCATTAAAGCTGCAAAAACTTTGATATGTCTTGGACATCTGTTCCCACATTAATTTCTTCATGTAACTTCTTGAGAGGGATCTCATCATTTCAGCAGTTCTGAGAATGTGCTGATTTGGAGTTCTTCACCATTCTTCTGTTTTTTGGGGTTTTTTTGATTTTGTTTTTAATTGTTTGTATTTTTTTTTTTTACATTTTGTTATTTCTGCCAGTAGATCATTCTTCCTTCACCAATGTATTCCAACAAAATTGCATTGTTGTTGTAACCTTGCAATTGTTCCAGTGGCAATGTATTTTTTCTAATGTATTACCAATCAGAGTAGAGATGTTTTCAATTCATAAGGGAGCACAGTACAGCACAGCTGCACCTTTCTTCCCATTATGGGATTCTCTGATTTGAAGGCAAAAATTATTTGTTGTCTAATGGGATAAAAAAAAAAAAAAAGGTACCTTTTAAATCCAAAACAAGTAAAATAAGCACTTGTTTCTGGAACTGAGGTTATCAAGGTGTGAGGATGGGGTATGGTGGGGTACGTGTGTATGCATATATATTCATAGTTATTTGGTTTATGGCTCTTAACTTCTGTGTCAGTCCATATTCCTGAGAATGAGGCTTCTTTACTGGTGAAATAGGAGTATTTAATTCAGACTGATGCTCCCCAAGCAGTCCATACTGCATGGCAGTATTTATCAAGGGCTCCAATCCTTTACATGCTTCCAATCTAATAGGGTATTGATTTACCCTCCCTGGTTGTGCTCCTGGCTTGAGCTCTACTTGAAGTGGAGTTCACGTTCCCTTTGCTTGGCTTCTCTGAAGCCCATCCCCCAGCGGGATTACCACATTCACTACTGGATCTGAGATGTCAGGTTCATCTGAGGTCTGGTCCATTAGTAAACAGATTTCAGTCTTCTGTGCTGTTTCCTGAGGGTCGTATAACTTGTACAGACTTTAAGAAAAAGGGTTTTGAGCATTTAACTTGCATCCTGACAATGTAAAGGACATTCTGGCATGCATATATATATATAAAATATATATATATAAAAAAATATATATAAATATATATATATAGATATTGAACTCCATATATATATATATAAATTCATGAAGCAGTTTAATATCTCCATTGTACATTTTGTTGCCAGAATGGCTGCAAAGGTTTTTTTTTTTTCCCATTGCTCCAACCATCAGTACTGTGACACTACTTACAGGCCCTTACTGCTCATTATTATTGAATGTGAGGCTCTGCTGTCTATTAAAAGCTCTATTGCTTTGTTCCCCAGCTTTATTGGAAGTGCAGGATCTGCTGGGTATGCATTGATACTTTCCCCCAGACTCCTTTACTCATCAAAATCCTCCAGCATGGTAATGTTAACATCTTCTAATTAACCCTTACTGCCTACGAAGAGCTCATTGATTCAGGCTCAAGGTGGGGGAGGCCTTTTGGACCCCAGAACCTCTGGATATCCTTTTGCATTCTTTGATATCAACCTCTTTTCGTCTGCAATAAAAAGGTTTTCAATACAGTCTGCATATCCCCCCCCCCTCCATTAGAGTCATTAGTCAGCATAATATTTTCTAGAAGTTGATATGTTCCTTCTGGATTTGCTGGATTCTCTGAGGGTAAACAGACCAACTCAGCAAGTCTAAAGTGCTAAATGGGACATTTACAAAGAGCTGGCAGACCCTCCAGTGATTGCCTTAGAGTTACCTTTGTCACTGACTGAGTATGCCCTTGAGTCCAACTGGCAACAGGACTAAAATTTTAATTCCCATAGCTTAGTGTCAGTCTCTTGCCTCACCCAGAGGGTGATCTTGGTTCTGAGGGGCAAAAGAGGGATTTCCAAGGCAATGGAACTCAAAAGAAAGGCAAGTCTTTCTTTGGTCCTTGCCCAGTTCTTGAGATCAAATGCTGAGCATTCCAATACTGGGAGTGGGAATGACAGGCTTGTTTTGTTTCTTCATTCTCATCTTTTCAATTTTTTAACAAGGTATGTTTTTTGCAATATATTATTTGGGAGTGTATACTACTCAATCCATGCATCAGGCATGAGTTGTTAGAATCTAATCATATATCTTCAATAGCCATGTAAGTTTTTCAACATAAAATTTTAATGTTTTGTTACTGCAGCATGTTGGGTGGGTTTTTTTTGTTTTCTTAGGTGAATGACAGATTTTTTCAGATCCTGTCCAAGCTTGGGTAAGGAGGCTTCATTTTAAGGGACCAAATGTATTTTCTATAGTAAATGTACTGTATACTGACTTGGTGATGTCTTTCTTCTGGCATGGAATAAGGGGATGATTTGTTATCAAGTGCTCTGTGTGCCATGTAACTTAGGAGCAATCAGTGATCAGGAATGATGGGTTACAAACGACTCTGATTGAGGACTTGTTGATGTTTAAGACTGCACTCCCACAGGTAGGATGTACCCCTCCTCCCCCTGGGCACCTCACCTACACATACCTCGGTGTTCCTTCTCTGAGAACTGGAAAATGCTGCTTCTTTCTGTTAGCACACTTCTGGAAACTTAGAGCTTGAAGAAAACATGCTAAACAAGGGCTGAAATATCTTGGTTACTGATGCACCTTTCTGTGTGCTGTGCTTCTACCTTGGAGACTGCCACATGTATTAACTAGCAATAGTAAAATCCCTTCTGTTAGAAGACTTATGGTAAAAATTATTAACATGCTGCAACTGTTTTGATCTAAATAATTCAAAAATATTGTGATGAAGCAGTGCTGAAATGTCTTAATTCTTCCGGATTATCATGTTCTGCCAGTAGCAATGACCTGAGACTGCTGGTGCTGGATAGATGAAGATATGCTTGCATTTTGGAGTCCTATGTTAGCTGCAATTATCACTGTTGGTGATTATTACCCTGTGGTAATGCCTCAGGAAATCTTCTGTAGGATTTGTTGTGATGATAATTACCTTTTCTCTGGATAAGTTTCTCTTCTGCTTGGCAGTGACATTGGACAGTGAATTTCTGTATTTGAAATACCTTCCATTTTGTCCTAATTTAGCTAAAACCAAACCATAGCTGAAGTGATCTAAGAAATTATTCTTAGCTAGATGCTTTTCAGAGGTGTAAAGGCTGTAAAATTAACTGGAATCTTATTCCAATGTCTGCTGATCTGAGACAGCATTGAAAACACCAACTTGTCTCCTTTTATATCCCACAGTGGAAATGATACTTGGCCCACGTGGAGGTGGATCTGCATGCAGTCCATCAGACACTGGGACGTACTGCAGGAGGCTGTTTGGTGCTTAGGCATCACCTCACACATATAAGCATATGAGCATATAAATGGATTAGAAACAGAAACAGAGCCATGAGGACTCTCGTGTCTAGTCCTTCAGTACTCCTCTGGCCTTTCTAGCAGTGCTACTCATTACCAAGTTATGGACTATGGAGCCCATATGTTGAACTCGGTCATCATTTGCTCATCTCACACGTCTAATCCACACAGAAATGGTCTTCCATCTGCTTGGGGTTGTATGAGCAGGTTGAGTCCACAGTAAACTTTCCTAAAGTGTTGGATATTAAGGCTGTGCTCCCTGTTCTGCTCCTCTGGACAGATCAGATGGATCCTCCACCTGAGTGGCCCCTGCTGGGTTAATGATGGGGTCCTACCTTTGTGGTCCTTTGAGGTAAATTAGCCTTTAAATGCTCTGCACTATAATTATGAGGAGTCAAAGTGCATTTTAGAGTTTCTTGCCTGTCTTTTTTTGTTATATCAGTGGTGGCTAGGAGGCCAGATTAAAATTCTGATTTTAATGATGAGCTGCTTAACTTTTGACATTAAAAATCTTCAGTTAAAAAGGGGAAATGTGTCCAAATCTGCTCTACAGCTAACACCTCAAATTTAAGCCTCAATTTACCTTTCCCTTTTGAGGAGTTTGCACAACACCTGCAGTCTGATTTTTCTAGTGCCATCAGTATAAATCAAGCCTCGTAAATCAAGCTGCAGCTACAAGCCTTTTATCTGTGAATTTTATTTGCAGTGAAAATAGAAGACTTCAGGAGGTGAAACTGCTGTCATATGAGCTATGTTCACCTGCCTGGAGCAGCACACAGACCATGCTGCTCAAGAGAGAGCCTTGTTCTTGGAACTGATCTACAAATAGACTTCCAAGCTAGGAACCTTCCACATGCTATTGGCACACACATGAGCTGCACTGAAAGATGGCATGGCACTTACGGCCTATCCTTGGGATATTGGCATTTGCCCTTGCTTTGGAACAGATTCCTTATGGATTGCAGGTGCTTTACTTGGACTTTGTGTGGGAAATTGCCAGTGAAAGATGTGTGAGTAGCCAAGGAGTGAACAACTGTGTTAATTATCTTGCAGAAAGGCTGCAGATGTGAGAACCTTTGCTTTTTATCTTCCACATAGGTTTTTAAATGTACCAATCTTTGCTTTTATGTTCCACATAGGCTTTTAAATGTACTAGTCATGCTACTAAGTTTCCATATCTTCTTGATCCTAACATGTGGATAGGTTCTTTTTTTGGTGTCATTTGCTCCATATGAAAAAGAGATAGTAGTTCTCAGTTGTTTCACTGAAGTGTCACAAGGACAGAGGCTCGAAAAGCTGTCACTTGTGGTGTTGAATGTTGTCTCTTCCCTGGTACAACAAATATGAGTGGGCTTGGATGGGGGTGTTGCTCAGCCTGTCAGAATCCAGGGCCACAGAGTGCTGTAGAGTTGGGCCTCAGCTTTCTGTAGTGCTTCTGCTGTTGAGGTGGGAAGTTGGAAAAGTTATGACTGGGACAAGGTCATCCTCTAGTGTCTAACAGCTCCTGCTGCCAGAACATCCTGCCTTTTGAACTGCAGAAAAACTCAGAGCACTGTGGGTCCCTGCTCTGAGACAGTTCCAGTTGCTAAATTGTGAGTGGAGTAATTCAAGTTTGGACAGTAATTGGGGGTAGGGTTGTTTTCTGGGGTTGTTTTCCAGGGTTGGTCATCTAGCTCTAAAGGGTGACAGGACAGCCTTTCAGATTACTGAATCTAGTTTGTCGCTGAAAACTGATAACATTTCATTCAAATACTTGGATTATATGTCTTGTGTCTAAATGAAGAATGTGTATATTTCTGATATTGTGAAAAATCTCATTGTTTTTAAAAACCTAGATCAAATGACTAATGCATTCTTCAAAGTAAGGAGAAACTCCTGTGGATGATTTTTCAACACTTGACACCTTCCCAGCCAATTCACTTGCTCTCAGCAGAATAAATGGAAGTAGCTTTTCTCTAGCATGACTGCTGGCTATTTCACACAGCTATCTTGATGCTCTCTAAATGGAGCCCACAGAGAAATCATTGCAACAATAGAAGAAGGGATTGAAATTGCAGGGAGCTAATTAGTTTGCAAACATGGAGATTGTGAAGCCTTATTTTGATCTCAGACAGGTAAGTGAACTGGGTTTAGAGAACTCCTTTAGTTATTAGTGAACATATTTTTCCTGATATCTGCTTGCATGCATTCTGTGGACACATACATGTAAAAAATGGCCAGGTGAATTTATCTGCTAGCTCTGAATCTTGTCTCACAAGTATGAAGGAGTGGTCAGCTATGGGTGATTTTGAAGGAATTGTTACAGCACTCCTTGCTAAAAATTGCATTTAAGTGCAGCCATGCCATCAAATTTTGCCATGCTTTTTCTAGATCTCCTTGGATAGAAAAGCTTTTGTTTTGCTTTTGGCCTTTCCAAAGCCAAAATTGATGAATGGTAGGAAACAATTACCTGAAGCCACAGAGAGGGTCTGAAGTTAAAGGCATTCAGACATTTGTTTCTGTTCAAATACATGTGATCCCTTGGAATCCCAAAACTGTTTGGGATATGGAGTGCAGAGAGAGAACTATCCCTTTGTTTTATTTGCATACACACTAGAGGCAACAAGGTGATTCCACTGCAGGAAATGCAGTTGTTAATATTCCAAAATGTGTTAATAGGAGTGAACTATATCAGGTGTGAGAGGTAGTTGTAGTTATTCTGCTCCACTCGAAAAAAGTGTGAACATGGTTGTTTTACTGGTTAGGTCTTCCTGAGAGCATGGAGATTCATCTTTAGAGTCCCATGGTGATTCCTTATAATTTTTACCCAGAATTATAAGCTGTAAATGTTACCTTTAAGAAGAGAAAACTACTTGTTCAATCTAAAAAAATTCTCCTCCTGTGCATGAAGAACTCATAAGAGAAAGGCAATGAACAATGAAAAATGAACCTCTCTTTGAGGTTAAGCCAAGAAGTAATTAATCTAATTGGAAGCAATAGAGATCTCAGCTTGATATTAGGAAAAACTTCTTCACCTTAAGCACTGAAAGTATGTTGCCCACATGCCCTGGCAGAAGAGTTGAGTGCACTGCACACAAAGAGGAACAGAGACCAGCCTATATTATGGTGTCTCTAGGCTGGACCCATCCTGCACTTCTCTGTTTGTTTGATTGGCTTTTTTTTAGAAAGGCCATAATAAGTGAAGGCTTCTGGCCCTCATGGTTTTGTTTTGCTAGGACAGAAGAGTGCACTGAGATCCTTATAGGACTTACATGAAATTTTACTACATGCCACAGTCAGGCTTTCCTCCTCTTTATAAATTTGGTGTCTCCTTATCCTTTCTGTAGAACATTCTCAGTCATTCTTAGGGAAGGAAGATTCCCTTGTTTTCTAAAAAGGTAAATTAGATGCAAGGGAGAGTTCTGAAAACAGGCAAAAACTCCTTCTTGTATTCACCTATGCAATAAAATGTAAGCAAGTGCATTAAGCACTTGTACCATTTGCCACATAGGAGGTGGGAGCAGTGCCTTGTTGAGCTCCCTTCACACTCTGTGATTCCCCTTATGGATGAGATGTGAGTTGGACAAGATGTGAGTTGGAGTGCTGTACATCCTGTTTGGACACGTAGGTGATCCCACCAGTCACTCGTACAGTGTTCATCAAAATGTTCCTATCTCAGAAAATGCAGCACTTCACTGCAGCCTGTACTCTGGCTGATAGATGTGTGAAACTGCACACTCCATAGTTCTGGATAAATGGAGTGCTTGCTTCAAAGACAAAGTGCAGGGCTCGTGAACTTGTGCCTGTACAGTGTAAATAGTATTCAGTTTCTAGTCTCTGTGAGACACCAGTTCAAAATTTTGCTGTGGTGTCAGTGGATAAATGAGGAGTACCTTAAGGGTTCCTGCATTCTGGAGTTAGTGCTCAAATGGAGAAAAAAAGAGCTTTTCACATATCCACTTTAATTTTGATAGATGAAAAAAAAATAAAGGCAGTCAGACCTTCTTATGTGGTTTTCTCAGGTATGGGTTGAAGCAGCTAACATTTATATCCTGTGCTGGGATAGCACAGAGAAGTCGACTGCAGATAACAATAGTTTTCCAATAAAGTGATCACAAATTACGTAACTTAGATTATATCCGTGCTCTGATTTATCTTCCTGGTTCAAACTCAACCTATCTGTGCTTATCCATTACTTGAATTCAGTTCTGCTATGTGAAGAAAAGGCACATTTGTACTGTTGAGTCCATGTGTACACTGCCTTGTTTGTGCAGAGACAGCTCTGGAATAAGATTCAGTGAGAGATTCCATGTGCAATTGGTTTCAAAGGAGATTTTTCAAGGTGCTTCTTTTTTTCTTTTTAAAAATGCAAATCTGCTTTTGCCTTCTTTCAGGAATTCACTCCCAGCCTTTTCTTCACTTCTGATCCAGAAGCTTTAAGCAAGACACTTTTGTCCCAAAATAAGCCCAAGGTCCTTTACACTAGTTATGTATGGGAAATGTTGGTGGAGAGAAAGATCACCAGTGCTCGCTAGGAATTGCACAATGTGTTCCACAATTGAAGACTCTTTCTTTCTTCACTAAGGTACCATTTTGTTCTTCAATAAATGATATAATTACACAAGAACCACAGGAGAAAGGTGTGATGTGGGAAGCGTGTACACCTGCACTATTTTGGTCTCCTGATCAAGAAAGGTGGATTCCAGAACAAGGGACAAGGAGGCTGGAAGGAAAGAAGGTCCTCATTTTAGGGAACTAGAAAAAGTGACTTTTTACCTACAATATTATGATATAGAGACAAAAAGGATCTAAATAGCAGAAGTTAAATGCTGGGGAAAGAACCACTCAAGTCAGCACCTGGTAGTGAGAGAAAAGCCCATAAACACCTGAAATAGCTTAGATGGGAAACCAGTAGAAATTTTGATATAGCAGAGGGCAGGGAGTGAGCTTCTAAAAAAGCTTCCCAGTGAGTATGTGTGTGCAAAGGGGACAACAGGCTTGCTAAACCACTTCTAAATGGAGCTAAATCACTTAATGCCCCTTTGTTTGCAGAGACAGAAGTCTGGATTTGATGAGCCAGATGAGAAGGTCAATGCAAACCCTGTTCTACCTCCTCACTACATATAAACACGAACTGATTTAATTATTACATTTCTTCAGGAGGCGAGAACATCTTAAGTGCATTTTGCAACCCCATGCTGTGGTTTAGGGCCTGACACCACCAAGTCTTTGCTACAATTAACATAAATCATGCAGTGTGTGGATGTTACCTGCCCATCATGACTGTGAACTAGTCTGTCCTGTGTTGAGACTGTTTCCCTTTTAACAAGAATTGCCACTGTCCAATTTATAAACCTGCCTGTTGAACTGGGAATTGGGATGGCTTCTTGGGCAGACTAACATCCTAGAGACTCAAGAGCAGCTACTAACATTATCTGTCTCTTCTCATGAGCACAAAATCCATCTCCCAAAAAAAAGCAAGCAATTTCTGATGCTTTTTCAATGAACTGTCTCAGAGAAAGAGTGAGAGGAAAGAAAAGTGTTTGTTCCAAAGTTACGTGGCAAAAGATTGACCACGGAAAACTCTGGATTTCTTTTGTGCTTGCTTCATAGTTTGTAATACCACTAGGATTGCACTCTGAAACTTTCTAGCTAATACTACAGCCTCTTAAACACAAACATTGAATCTGGAAGCAGGCTTATTGCAAACACTCAGAGAGCAAAGAAGATAAACACAAGAAAATTGTTTCAGTATTTTGACAATCAAGTCTGAGAGCTTTTACACACTGACTCTTGACAGTTCAAGATGTCAGAATATTGGAAGTGAAGGGTAGTGACAGGTGGAAGAAAACAAAATAGGAACCCATCCCCCGCAGCAAAATAATAATTAAAAGGCGGATCATAGAAGAAAGATGTGATTTTTTATTTTTTTTCCCCAAGGTGCTGACACACAAATACAAGATTTTGTGTGGTCAGGGTGCTCATGGGGCTTCATTAGGGCATTTATGACTGCTGCTATTAACAAACCAATGGTGTGTCCACTGAAACTCAACATCAGCTGTTGAGTGTCGACACGGGAGCTATAAAAGCATAATGCTAATTTCTCCACATCTGCCTTTTCTTCTTTGTGTATATTCCCTAATTGCAGTATCTGGTTTTGGGTGGGTTTTTTTGAGTGGTGACCTTCAGTCAGATTAGGGTTGATTTGTTCACAAGTTTGACAAGTTTCAGCTCCTAAGAACTTCAATGATAACATCAACAAATGAAGTATTGGAGAAATAATAATCGTCACTAGCTTTTTTGTCTTTCATGCTAGTTTATTCTTTTTCCCATAGGACATTTCTCTGGCTTTCCTCTACACCCCATTTATATAAAAGAAAATTATATTTTCTTATTGAACAGTGTTCTGGTTACCTTCCTCATAGCAGTGTGTGATGCCTAATTTTTTCATATCTCTGTGGTCATCTCTTAAATGATATGTACATGGACAGTGCTGCTTCATGTTTTTGTGTTGTTTTGTTTCTTCTCTGGTAGAAAATAAATGGGATGTTCAACTTGGGGCTGTACCTACATGTTCTTGTATTTCTTACCTTGCTGTGCATGGGATTAAATCCAGTCCAGCAGAAAAGCTGTTGATGGATGCTGAGTTGACTTCCTCAGTGCCTGCTTAGATCTGTGTGACCTCCTGCCACAGGGATACAGGGAAACAGTGGAACTGGGATATTAAGAGGCTTAATGGTGTACTTTGGTCCTTATGCCCACCCAGTTTCAGTCAGCAAAGTGTCCTTGTATTCACCTCTTTTGAGCATTCTTGGTACATTGGTAGAAACAAGAACTTATGCTAAACGTGCAACCTTTAGATGGTTTTGAACAGGAGAGGACCAAAGATATCTTTCTGAGCTTTCTAACAGATTTTCACATGCATGACTTTTGTATATGCTTTGCCCAAGGCTAACACTGAAGTTACAGCACAGAGGGTGAATCTGTACCATTTATGAACCCCCATTTGTGGTTCTCAAACATTCATGCATGCACGTGTGAATACAAATGTATGTACTTTTGTTTGTCAGCTTCTCTGCTCTTAAAACTCTGCATGACACAGGCTCATAGTCGAATTCAGGAAGAATTCCTTCATGGAAAGGTTGCTAAGCATTGGAACAGGCTGCCCGGGGAGGTGGTGGAGGTGTTCAAGAAATGGGTGGACGTAGCACTCAGTGCAATGGTCTGGTGACAAGGCGGTGGTGATCAGTCAAAGGTTGGACTGGATGATCTTGGAGGTCTTTTCCAGCTAAATACTTTGTGACTCTGTGACTTGGCAGGCTTTAGATTTGGGCCTGGCAGCAGGCAGTGGTGTTTACTCAGAGCTGCTGATGGCACTATGTGAAATTGTGGGTCTGTTGAGGAAAATTGCTGAAGCTCAGATTACAGTAAAGGTTGCAGAATTGCTGCTGCCACCACAGCTATTTATTTTCCTTTTTGGATTGTCAGGTGTTTACTCTTGCAGAGGAAGAAAAGGGAACACTAAGCACCTCCAGAAAATACCTTACCCTGGATGCTGGATCAGATCATGTGAGTGCAATAGGAAGGATTTCTAACTGAATGGTTTGTCCTGACACCAAATCCAGATTTCTTCTTTAAAACATCTTCTTCTGGGCACTTTGTATGAAGGAAGAAATTAAAGATCAGCATAGTAGTATTTTTTCCTGTTAAATTCTACAGAATGTGAAGCTCTGTGGAGAAAAACATTTTTTTTTTCTCTTGGTGATGTAGAACTGTGTTTTAAAGTGAGCTCTGTGTCTTTACAAGAGCTCAGTAGTGCTCATATGACAGTCCTCTTTGTAATAAGATTTCCTCTTCCGCTTCTCACTGTATGGGAAGAGGGCTCTGATCATATTGATCATTAAATAAAGATTGTGAACATTCTACTCAGAATGTTGCTGCTATTATAAGCAGTGACAAAACAAGTGTGATGTCAAAAGTTTCAATTAGTCATGCTGGTGAGTTACTTCCTGGAAGATACTGTTTAATAGCCTCTGTAGAAGTGATCTTGGACCATCTCCTTATAGGTGGGTGACTCATGCTCAGTATGAAGTGCCGTTGCATCGTGGGCTTGTGTTTCAGGACTTGGAAACTGAGACAAATAAGGCAAGTTTAAATGACTGGTATTCCTGCTTGTACATGCAAGGCCTTCAGCCCACAAATCACCTTGGAAACCACAGTACCTCGGGCCCACCAGCCAGCAATGAGTGTAACAGCACAGCAAGTAGTCTGGGAGATTGTAGGGGAGGCTTCCAATGTTCCTGAGCTGGAGAAGCTTAGCTCCAGAGAACAGATCTCTTATGGTGCCAGCATGATAAGACCCTCTTGCTGTGCATTGATAACATAGTACTGTGTTTTCTTCAGTCTTCTGAATCTAGTCTGACTAGGTTCTGGTCCTTTATAAAGGTTTCCCAGGACAGGTCTGAAGTACTGGACCAACCTCCTCCTGCTTCCCTCTTAGGCTTCTTTTGTCATGGTAACCAGTGGTACATGATATTTATGCCACTTTTTTCTGTCGCTGGGCAACTAGACAGGGATGACGATTCCCAGAGTGTGGGAAGGGACAGAGTGTTACCATCATCTATCCATAAGTGAGATAAATACCATGTTGCTAATGTGTACAAATGTGTGTTGGGGCAAGCACACTCACTTCTTGAGGTTATGCTGAAATATAATGTACTGCTGCTTCAGAGAACGGCAGTTGAAGGTAGCTCTATTTGCCTCGTTGCCCTGGGTTGTGTTGTGTTTTGTTACCAGATAGAAAAGCCCTTGGGAGGCAGCAGGGAGTAGTGGTAGCAGCAGCTGCTGCTGCTTAGAGGAGAACAGAGCGATCAGCTATTATTCCTGTCACGGCTGAGAGAGGGCAAGGAAAGAATTCTGCAGGGTTTGGGAGGTGGCTAAGAGGATGAGGAGGAGGAAACCTTCACACTTAGTAGATGCTATTAGTGTTGCCCTAGTGGTGGGGAACTTCTGCCCACCCTCCTACTTGAGTAGTTCCTGAGAAACATCTGTGCCTGATGTTTCAGCCAGGGGACCATACCGCATGTGCTCACCCTGGAGTTATTTGGAGGGAAGAAGGCTGTGGTATGAGTCTCCACATGTAGTACTGTTAGCTATAGAAGCCTATTGGGTGGATAAAATCATAAGATGAGGTCAGTAAGAAGGTACTGGGATCAGTAAGAAGGTACTGGGACCTACAGTGCCTGCTGTAGGACAGAAAACTGTGGGTGGGTAAAGGTCTAATTGTGTAAATGATCATCTGAGAGTGCTAGAGAAGAATCCTAAAGACTTGGCAGGGGACATTGTCATGGAATACTCCCTGCACATTTGTGAGTCCTGTCATTTGCATAGTGCAGCAATTAGTTGGGAATCCTAAGATGCATTAGCTGAAATGATGCCAAATGTTGCTATGGTTCTGTAACACCTGTCATTTCACAAAGGTTATACTTTTTTTTTTTTTTTAATTAATCTTTCTTTTTTTTTTGTTTGTTTGTGTCTATGTAGACAGCTAAAATGAGATCCTGTTGGTTAGTTAGTTATAATGCAATGGTCTTCAGCTGGCTCCTACTCCACCTCTTCTGGTTCATCCATTTATAGTAATAGTGGAGGAGTCCTGTGCTCTTTATTTCAGCAAAAATTAAGCAAGCTTGTTGTTTTGAAATACAGTGGGAAAATACTACCTTAAATATGTGGCTAAATCCTTAGAATAGATTAAGAGTCTGATGATTCTAATAATAATTAGTGAGACAGTGCATTTTCTGCTTGGTAACTGACTGGAAGGCAACAAGATTACTTTCAGTGTTTAGCTTCAAATATTAGTTTTCTCTTCCTTAAATTGCATTAGTTATATCTAATTATAGGTACAGTTTGTGGTAATCAATTTGAAGCATAACGATGTGAGTTGCCTCTCTCTATAAAGAATATATTTTGACTTGGAACATTAGAGGTATTTTGAATGCTGTGTGATTTTCATTTATGATTTGATTACCCAGGTAATTGAAATGTGACAGACTCTGATAACATTTTGTTGGAACAAATTGGTGAATTCAACTTTTTTCTCAGATATATTTTTTTGCCTTCATACAGGCAAAAGAAATGAGAATTTCAGCTGCTTGACATACAGATATTTATGAGGAATTTAATATTTTTGTACTGGGTCTTAATTTTTCTTTTCTCTGTGATGCCTATTGGAAAAAATCCAAACAAATAAATCTCAATTTCCCCAGCTAATAAATCCAGGAACAGACCTGTTGCTGCCCAGTGACAGTAAACCAGAATTAAGTGCAACTTTAGCAACCTAGGTATAGATTATAATGAACATATGGCAGTTCAAAACACTGCCTTTGCAATTATGATATGATAGTATTCACAAAAAAAAATCTAGTAGTTCTTGGCTGTGATGAATTGTGAACCTCTACAGGCACCTAAAGATGCCAGAGTTGTGCAATACTGCAAACATCTGTAAAGGCTGTTACAGCTTTTTCTGGTGAAACAGAATGGCCAAGCTTATGTGAAATGTCAATTACAATAAGTCCTTTTTACTTCCATCTTATAATGTGTCTGGGGACTGATTGGGCCACTGCACACAAGTCAGCACACAAAACCTTTATTCAGAAATAAACTATTCAAAATAATTATATGTGGAAGATACTACAAGCAATTAGATTGTACTTAGACTAATTTTTGCCTTGAGTAACCAAATTTTAGACTCCAGTCATGTAAATGTACGCACCTAGATTTACTTATGAGTACATTAACTGCAGCAGGTTGTTACTTAACCATGAACTAAAATGTGTGCATAAATCCACTCAGCATTGAAACTTAAATATGTTGTGATAAATTGGTTTGTTGGAATGAGTAAAAACAAAAAAAACGAGGCTAACTAGAAACTGTTGTTTCCCTTTGGTGGAGAATCTGAGGAAGGATAGAGAGGAAGAGTAAAATGAGAGCTGTTCTTTACCTGCTGATAAGAAAAACTTGACTCTGAAACTTCCCACAGAATACAAATATGCAATATATTAATTCAGGACTATTGCTCATATTATTATGGGTAGTATTAAGGTGTTTGCCTGGGAAAGTGTCTAAAATTTGAATTTACATAATGTATTTGTAGATTTGTGCATAGATATGTGTGAAAATGCACTCTAAAAGCATGAGTGCCACACCATATGTAATATTACAGGTACTCTTCTACTACCATGATTTGCAATTTTTTCATTCTTCATTCTGTTATATGCAGATTGCTAGCATTTCTCCATGGGAGATGTGGATCTCCATGCCTAGTAGATTTAAGCTCTCTAAAAACAAGTCTGCTCTTCCTGGAGGTTTTTGGAATTGTCACAGATTTGTAGAGAGTCATGAAGTTGAGCACAGCTTTGAATTACGGGCAAACGTTTTGCTAGTGGCTTTATTCTTTTCAATTCATCATCAGCAGTGTTTAAAACAGGAAAACAGTCCTGATAATTTTTTTTTTTTTTGGGGGGGGGGGAATATATTGTTCTGTGAAAGTAGGCTTAGTGTGATGAAGCTGCAGAACAAGGTAGAAAGGCTGCTGCCTTCAGCTGCCTGTTGGAAGAGACGAACCGTGGGCTGCTCCTGAGGTTCTGTGTGTGCCGGCTGATTGTCACCACCCTTGTGTGGAGCAGGAGCTCGCCTGGCTCCTTCCAGAACGTGTCCTTCCAGTGCCACCTCTTGGTAGGCTCACAGGCTGGCTGTGCTGCGGAGTTAATTCCACAGTGAGTGAGGAGGTCAGCACAGGAACAGCCTCTGTGCCCTGAGCTGCCTGCTGTGCGAGCACTAACCTCCTCTGGTACCAGGACTCCACATTCATTAGTTGAAAACACTGCTGGTCTCATAAAATGGAGCGGCTGGCTGATGTAACGCTGCTGGGTTTAAGGCATGTTGCTACAAAGCTTTGCATGCATTTGGATTTAGCCCAGTAAATAAAAAGCTGTAAAGTAACATTTTCCAGCAGGTTTTTGTCAATTCAGTGTGTCTCGTTGCCTGGATTATGGTGCTGAGTGCTCAGCAGCTTTTACAGCTGATGTGAAAGGAGCAGTGCTTTCAGTGCATTGAGGTTGCATAACCTTATGTGCTCTGAGGAGTAAAATCAAGCAGCATGGCCTTTCTGGACTTCCTTCTTCCTGCTTCTCCTAAGATATCCATAGTACTTCAGGTTTTAGGGAGGAATATTTTCAGGTGGATAATGGCAGTGCACATTCAGCTTCCTGAAACAGGATCCAAGAAACAAAGAACAAAATGATGTGGGTTCCTAGCCCCAACACTCCAGATATTGTAGTTTATTCATTCTGCCTCAATTTTATCCCTTTCTCCTTTCTTAAGCTGCTGTCTGTGATTTTCTGTTAATTTCCATAGCAGCACAACTGGTAAATCTGCAGGTGAGCACTGTGTGCCCTCCAGCCCTTGCATGTGTGGGCATGCTTTGGCACAGCAGAGACCCTCCTGTCAATTTTGACCTTTGGTCTGTTTGTTAACATCTCTTCTTTATGGAGATGGTATTGGTGGTTATAGTGCTATAATCAATAGCTCCCTCACTCTTTACTTTGCTATAGATTGTACTTAAAAGTGCTGAGGAAAGCCAGAGATGAAGAAACAGCTTCAGAGATCACTCCATAAAGATGCTCATCTAATCTAATAATACAGACTGAACAGAAGAAGAAAAACTGAAAAGTGCTATTCAAATATCAAGCAATTCCAAAGAAAGCATCCTGCAATAGTGTTTTGCAAGGATAATTAGGAAAGAAAACCACTTGTAACTGTACGTAATCAAATGCGAAAGGGAGCACCTCTATCAGCAGAGAAGGTGAAAAGATTAATTTTTCTTTCAAGTTTACTCCTAATGAAGTTGTGGATTTCTGACTGGCAACTGAGCCCAAATGTCCTGCTGCAAATCTCTTACTCATTTTAACAGCAGGTACTTAATGTTTAATTGCTTCAGTATTTTCAGTTGTTTTCCCTCCATATGTTTTGAAAGCCCTTCATAATGATTTTTGCATGGTGGCATACACAAACATCCTCACTTTCTCTCAGTGCAACTGTCAGGGAGGATCCACTGGCAAGGCACAGGCCTCTGGGTACATAGAAAATTAATTTTCTCTGTAGTTTATCTTAAAGATAAAAAAGTTTATCTTGTTTATCTTGTTCCTCTTGAAAATCAAGATTATGCTGTTTGACTTTCTCAGCTGACTGTCCTATTAAAAAAAAAAAAAAAAACACAAAACACTAAGCTTTGGGTAAATGTTACTAGGCCAGAAAGAAAAGTTGAAACATTTGAGGCTCTAGGCTCATCAGTAGGACATTCACCGAGGGCACGAGAGACTGCACTACTTGGAATGTGGCATTTTTATAGAGTTTAATTCTTCTTGGATCAAAATGGAGTTAATTTCTTTGTGTGTGGGTCAGTGAGATGTTCCTTGCAGCTCTCTGCATGATGCTTCTGTTTGAGTAGTTCAAAATTTGGAGTTTTGTTGGCTCACTTTATGGGTGAAGCAAGTTATATGTTTTTCATGGTAAAACAGTGGGCAGCAAGCCAATCTTCCTTAACTGTTGCTGAATCATTCCTGCTTTATGTTACTGCACTATATAGTAGCTTTTTAGTCATCCTGTATTTATTCCTACTAATTTTAGATATTCTGAGTAGAGTGGAGTGTTTCTGAAGTACCCAAACCTGAGTAGTAGGTGTTTGTAACAAGGCTTGAACTCTGAGTGCAACCCCTTCAATACTGGATGGAAATCTTTGTCCAGCTGAAGCTGATGCAATTACCTTCTATCTTTTTCCTTGAAACCAGCTTTTCCAGCCCTTCTACTGTGTCCAGAGTGTCAGCACATGCCTCTGTGTAGAGTAGTTAATGCTCTACTGTTAGGAATTAGCTGCATTAAAACAACCAAAGGAGGGACTAAAATCAAGCTTTGATTCTGCTGTAACATTCAGATTTCTGGGAGAACTGACTTGATCCACAAAAATTTCCAATTCGGGTTTGAGGAGGATATTTTTGTGCGTCAGTTCCATCTGTTTTTCCTTGTATACAAGGCCTGCATCTTTGACATGACCAGCTGCCTCTGCCCATTGTAAAATCCACCTGACAAGTTTAGAGTCCTTGATGCCCTTATTTGTAATTACATGTTGCTCTCTGAAACACAGCACAGCTGATCTTGGTCAAATGTGGTGATTTGTCCCATAGCACATTTTACAGGCAAGTGATTACAATGCAAGTACTGTGCTGCAATTTGAAATGGGCAATAATACTAATAATCATGAATGTGTAGTCATAACGCAGATATATGGAAACCTGCCTGAATAGCTTCTATAATTTTGTGTCATATAAGTGTTTGTCCTTTATAATTTTTTTTCCTTATAAGCCACAGAAGTTTTAATAGGATGTGGGAATTCCCCAAGGGCTCATTCATCACAGGCATACTTATTGAAGTGTGTCTTTATTTTTCAGGAGATGGTCTGCAAATATTGTCTTCTCTTAGTTTGATTAGTGGATGGGAGGAGAAGTGTGCATGGAGTGGTTACAAGCATACACCTTTACTGCCTTGCAGGGATGCACCCTGGGCTTGTGGCACAGGGAAAAACTATTGTGGAAAAGCTGAGTTGTTTGAAATGTGGCATGGTTTGGTGTTAGATTGCGAGTAAGATTAAGTCATTAGTTTTGATGATGATATTCTGATGCATTGGAAAATTGGCAATGGCACTGTAACAAGACTGACCGAACTAAAGTGTTGTTCTTGATGTGAGGTGATACTTCTACTGTGAAAGCACATGAAAAAAACATTATTAATGCAAGTGGTACACTGATTTTAGATTAAGTCAAAGCAGTATGGAATTTTAACAACTTTCAGGATAAGTGAAGCCCTACAGAGGTCATATTCTCCTTGTGTACACTCCAGACTAACATTGAGGCATGTTGAAGAACAGCCGGAAAAGAGCTGTCATAGAGGAAAAACATACTCTCTTCTTCCTTGCCCTAGGAATTGACCCATCAGTTTTCTGCTATGGTGATAGCAGATGGTCCCAGCTGATGCTGCAGGAGCCAAGGAGAGCATTCAGCCACCAAGAGTCAAGCTGACCTCTCCCAGTATTGGTCACCTCATCTAAGCTAACAGCTAGGGCTCTTTCTGTGGCTGATGGAGTTCTCTTAGTGCAAAACCCATCCAAAGTGGATGAACTTAGCTGGCTTTTGGTGACACCTCATTGGTTCCTAATGGGAAGCTTTTAAATGTCCCAGACCAGGATAGTTCTCACTGACAACAGTCAGAAGGTCCTCTCTCTGGAGGGGATGTGTATCAAAATTAACTGTTGGCTCCAGCAGTTGCTGGGAAGAAGTGAGGAAAAATAGAGGGTGAACCAAATAACAGATAACTGAATAATGCATTTGTTTAGCTTCATAAGAACTCGATCACTCTCTCCTTTTTCATTTACATGTTATCTGAGAATTGAGCGCTATTTACAGCTTTATTCCTCGCTGACTTATTTCATCTGCTCATTATTCCAAATAAGAACTTTCTGTAAGTCTCTATCACAGGTGAAGAAATCTAAATAAATTAAGCACATCTGCAAACAGAGCTGCTGCTGTATTTCTTATGAACAAATAGACAAATGTTAGGAAAAATATTCTCAGCTCTCTGCTGTGTCAATGTGTCAAATCTCATCAGGATTAACTTCAACCCCTCTGGGTATCTGCATATCTTTCTTCACAAATATTTATGATTTCCTGGCACTGGTTACCCTGTCCTTACCAACAGAGAGACTTTTATGCTGAGATGAGTTACACAGATTGGGCAGAAACATTAGCACAGCAATTTGAAATGATTGATATGTGCAGAGCCTTGTCTGCAAAGCTAGTTAGTTTGCTACTTTTGACAAGGCAATTTAACAATAGAAAATTGTTGATAGTGATCAAAACAGATTGCCATGTGGAGATGGTGGGTTTTTCAAATGGAATTTAAGCTTTGTAAGCCTCCTAGTTCTGCCAAAAGATATTTACCTAAAGTTACCCAAGTTCTTAAATTACTTAAATGCTTTGGAAGTACTGCCTCTAAAAAGGGGCTCTAGAGAATCACAAAACCTAGATTTCATTTAATTGTCACAAGGTAAGATTCTAAAAATTGCCCAAGTAGGAATAGGATTTGGGCATTCATATATCTTTGAAGTCTGGCTCTAGAACTTCAAAGGCAGACTGTGAAAGTGAACTCCAAAGATACAGAGGTGTGCTTTGGTATTTCATCTCCAGATTTCCTGTTAAAATTAATGGATTTGCTGTACAAATAGAACAATGTGGTGTCTTCTAGGTCGACAATTTTCTTCTGAACACCACTGTGTATTCCCTGTGTTAGTCCTGAACTGTATGCAACCTCTGGTTGCCTTGTGCCATTGTGATGTGTAACTGGAGCTCTTCACCTGAGGTGCATTTCCTTCTGCCAGCCCTCAGTTGCTCCTTGTAGCTTCCTGTACTCTTGTTATTCCTTGTATCACTGAGGTGCTTGCACACTCCAGCCAGGCTTAGGCTGCTTGTTGAGCTTGATGCTGAATGAGAGGTCTAAAGGGATAAAAGGCAGGGAACAGAGAGGTAGGAGCACTTGGAAGGACCTGCCCAGGAAGATGGTTTCATTACCTTTGTTCTTCCTTATTTTGGTTTAACCAGGGATGTGAACATCATATCCATTGGCCTGGGTGGTGCTTCTTTGGATTAGCTCCAGCTTCTGTCATCTGCTGTGGGAAATGTGTAATGGCACTAGAACAGCATGAAAAGGGGATAGCAACCCTGTACTTGGCATTTCTACATTTTTATCAGCTCTGTTGAGCTTCTGTCAACAAATGACTATGTTTTTATCATTGTTGTTCAGCTTCAGGTCACTCCCATGATCTCGTCTTGTATGAAAAAGAAAAACCAAATTAGTTTGTAAAAAAAATTAATTTACGAGATCCAGTTTATGACAGTAGTCTGGCTTCTGTAGAGCAGCAGCTCCCTTATCAGGATCACAGCCTGAGGAGCTCCACAGCCCCTTTGTTTTTATGGTAATCAGATTCTTTCATCCCAGAATCCAAAATGTTGTTGGAGGATATTTAATATTCTAGCCATTCCATGTGTAAAACAAACATTTGGGCTGTATCTAAGGTGGAAAACAAAATTGCATGTTTTTTCCTCTTCCTCTGTATGGCCACCTGTCTTTATGCATGGTGGTGAAAGGGTTTCCCTGGGCCCAGCTACTGTGGGGAAAGGTGAAATTATATCTTGGGAGCCACAGGAAAACCTAAATTTGTTAGCCATGGTAGAGATGCTGCAGAACAAATAAGGAGAGCAGCAGATTCTGAAAGACGCTTTATGATTGACGAAGGTATGGGCGAAGCTGGAGGAATTTTCCAAAGCATCCAGAATTGACTGTGAGCTTCTTGCCATAAATTACCCTGGAAAACCCCATTTGCAAAGTGATTTTAAAAAACAGGCTGGATATAGAAGAGGAACTGTGAATGTCAAGCATGATTTCTTGCCCAAAGCAAGATCGTCTCATGCAATAGGGTGCAATCTATGTACCTGTCTTTTACAGACCTGATTATGAGGGTAATTGATATCTTCTTTTTTTCTTTTTCTTTTTTTAAAATTCACCTAAAAACTGTCTTTAAAATCATAACCCTCTGTACCCACATAGAGAGATAAGAGACAATATGCCATAGATTATTTTGCTAGGTGAGAAAGAAAAGCAAGATGTTCAGAAGACATATTATTTAATTTTTAAAAAAGGTAGTTAAATATATAGATCTTTCCTCATAAATTCTCCCTGAATGGTCCTATTTGGAAATTTATCACGTTGAAGTACTTCAGTTTCACAATTCATTTTTTCCTAATTTACATCTTTAAGTTGAAGATTGATGCCTGATTAAAACATTTTTCCCACACCAGAGAAATTTCCAATTAAAAAAAAAATCCTCAGCAAAAAGGAACATGTCAAGTAAGAAAAATCACAGCTACCTGCTCTGTGGGTTTTCTACCAGATACTGACACCTGAGCTCTTTGTAGGCTACAAGAATAATTACAGTGCATTTGCATAGTTTGGTGCTGAGTTCCTACAAAAAGAAATCCAGGAAAGGATTAGCATGCTTATTCACACACATTGCATATCATACAGTGGATTCTTGAACTAATTGTCTCCTCTTCACCCCCACCACGTCCCCACCTCCCAATTTTATTGTTGTATAATGTTTCTAGCTTGAAAATTCTAGATAGAAACTGACTATATTGGAATTTGTGGAGGGAACCAAGCAGAAACAAAATCAGTTTCCTAAGTAAATATTGGTTTTGCCTGACTTTCTGTGAGCGTTCTGTGAGAGTGGGACCTGAGTATATCACAATCCAAACAGTATTTTCAGCTGGTTGAGGCTGGTCACGATTCTCAAGCTAGGATGAAACACCAACCTACAGTTTGGGGGTTTTTTGCTAAAAAAACATCTAGAAACCCTATCTGAGTACTCAGTTTTCTGTACATAAAGAAAGCACATTCATCACAGGACCTAGAAGAACAAGACTCTTGTCCTACCTACTGCATCTTCTGCTCTTTCATTCCATAGGTTCTTCTGTTTCACTGTGAAGAAGTGATATTCTGCCATTGGTGAAGGGAAAGGATTTTCCTGGGACAGGAAAACCAAGGAGAGCTGTAACTGTTTGCAGGTTTATGAAAGGCTGCTGCACTGATAGGACAAGCAGTGATAAGGCTGAGCTTCAGAAAGGATGATTTAGATAAGATGTGTTAGGTGAAACACAACAACACAGGTAAGAGCTTGTGCTGCCTGGGTATGATGCAGAGATGCTGTAGGAAAAGCCTGGACATGCTTTTGCAGAGGATAAAGATGACTCTAAGGCATTCTTCTAAGCTGCTTTGCTGTCCTGTGTCTCTGCCTTTCTCTGCCTTCAAGGAGATGATGGTCTCTCGGAATTATTGATTTATTAGTAGACAGAGCACTAATGGGTGTATACAAGGCCCTGTGGTTTTTTTCCAGTTTTATTGCTAGCCTGATGCATGTCTTCATGGCGCTGCTGATCAGGGAGACTGCAAGAACCTTCTCATGTGTCTTTGTTACAGGGACAGGACACTGCACAATCCCTCGAATGTTAGAAATGCCCCTATCTTTTTATGGTAATCACTCCTTTCAGTAAGCACTGTATGCACTCTATGTCAGAAGGAAAAAAAGGTTTTAATTTTTAATTTTAGTTATTTCTATTATTGTAGTGTCTACTGTATTACTTTTATTTATTGCAATTTATTTCTGGGTACTAAAACTGCCTTGTTGCTTTGCTTAAGAGGCAACACTAAATAAATAAATGAATAAATTATTTTCCCAGCTTTAGTGTGAATTGCACCTATTTCACTGTAAAGTTATGCTTTGCAGAAGTTATTTTTGATCCTGCAGATTGAAGGGGTTTTGAGATTATGAACTAGCCTTTTGGAAATTCTCGTAGCTGCTCTCGCTCAGAACAAGGGAGAAGAGTTCCCCATCGAGAACAAAGGGAGCTGGGAGGTGCTGAGCAGTTTTGAAACTTCATCCATACAGCTTTAGACTGTGCATTTTGTTAAGGATTCTCTCTGAAGGTTACAGTAGAAAGACTTGGTTTCAGCAGGCAATAACACCAAGAGATTTGAATTGATGCTTATTTTTCCTCAGTTGGGCAAACTAGGGCATACTGGAAAGAATCCGGGACCTGAAGAACAATTTGGTTCCAGCCTGAAATTTACCACTGCTGCTTAGTATAGACCTGCTGCATTCACATGTATTTTTAAGCTCCAGTCTTCCACATATTTATATTTCTCCCTCAGTATTTGCACTCTGACATGACAAGGTCTTTGCCTGCTTTTTTACCAGTGAACCCTACCTTCAATTATTGGTCTCTCTCATTTCAAGACTCTTTCTTTACAGAAACTCTTGAGGCTGACTTTTCAGAAATACTGATCTCTTCACTCTGCTTTTCTACCAATAAAGTCTTGTGCTAAGGCAGTAAATGCTTTTCAACACTTACTTTCCTGTGAGAAAGTTGAATGGTCATGGTTTAAAAGCAGATATCTGCATTTCTTTGTTGCCTGTTAATGTCACAGTATCAAAGTGCTTCAGCACAAACTCTCATATCTCTGAAAAGCAGAAGAGTATTTCTATATCTAGTTTGCAGAAAAGATGTAGTACAGACATGGTATTGCATGACATTTTACTTAAGAAGCAGAAATAAGTAATATCAATATGGTCTATATTAAACAACGTATAATGAAAGTGTAAATCTAAGATTGTTGGGTAGGGGCTTGGATGAGTTAGTCCTTGGCTCTGCCTGTATGACATTTTCATCAAACAGAGCTAAAATCCTTACTGATAAAATCTACAGATGACATTAAGGCTAAAGGAATAGCAAATAAAAAATAAGTGGAAATCATAGCAGTCTGCCTGCAGCTTTTTCCAAGTCTGCAAACATTGTGGGTTCCAGCACGATCTTGTGAAAAGGTGCAGAATGCTCCCTGTACGTGCATGGGTGGGGGCTCTGTCCTTGGACATCAGGTCTCCAAAGTAGCTGGGACTCTGATGGTTGATGAGTGGGACATTGAATGATGGATGCCCTACAGTGCTTATGAGTCAAGATACAAGGGATTTGGAATTCGTGTACCACAGGGGTGCAAGGTTTATATTGTGCTTTGTTGCTGTTAGGACCACTGATGGAATGCATCTGATTTTCATGTTGATAGCTAAAGAATCAGTGAGAAAATTGAGGAGAGCTGTGAGGAAGACAACTGAGGACCTGAAAACCAAGCTATTATTTAAAAGCATACTTGATTATGAATTATATTTCCTCAAAGAAAACCTGGATCAATCTGATCACAGTCTAGCGATATGTTTGGGAAATACAGTAACAGGTGTCCAGCCTTCAAGTGAAGGAACAACAACATACACTAATGAAAAGTTGAAAGCACTGCTTCATTTTCAATGATCAAGATAATTAATGACTAAATATTCAAACCTAATTATAGATTCACTCCACACTGAAGATAAAATAAGGAAGCTTGCTAGTGTTGTGTCGTACCAGCGTTGAAATTAGAAGGTAGGATTGGTTCTAGATGGCTGTAACACCTGAGTCCTGGGGGCAGAACTTAATAAGGGCTGCTTGATATTATTCTCTTCTCTTCTCTTCTTTTTTTATTTTTTTGAGCCTCCTGGATGTAAAATGCAACATGCTATTTCCAGCCCTACAAAACTGAACCTATCTCAGTGCCCTCAACACTAGAAGCTGCAGTCTGCCATATCTGTTTCTTAAGAAACCAGGATAACAGCTAGAAATAAGGGGCATTTCAGTAGGAAACTAGGAGGCATCCCCCTTCCTGCAGTGAAACCAAATTTACCTGTTTACTAGATTTAGGTGATTGCTATGTGAGTAGCTTGGAACCATCTTCTTTCCTATTCATTCACACCTGCTTTTCTCAAAATTCATTCAAACTTGAAGAGTAAAATATAATCTCTAATGCTTATTTCATTACATCTAGGACTGAAGCCATCCATTTCAATAAAATATATCCAGAAGGGCACTGTGTCATTTTCCTGAGCATTGCAGGAGACACATTAAAATGTATATGCTAATTGAATGTAGGGAAGCAGGATTTGAAGGTTATGAGCTCTCTCTTGCTTTTCCTAGCTATTCAGTATTTCCCTTATTTTCATGTCAGTTCCCTGCCAACTTCTTTTCTGTATGAAGTAATCATATTCCGCATTAGATTGTAGGATAGCAATAATAATAATAATAAAGGACTTTATGAATATTTTGAACAGCATGGTATATATCCATGCTCAAAAAATTCTTTGAATATGACCATGATCTCATTTCCTTCCTGTTCTTTCACCATCACACATGCACTGAAGTGATGGACAGTCATTGCCAAGTTCTGAATCGCATGAGATCCAAGGGGTATTTTCACTTCTTTCATCAGCCAGGCTGAAGTGTTCATTGCAACCAGAGTAAGGTCCAATAACGTGAACATTGATGAGAAAACTGCAGAGCAAACAGAAGTACGGCAGCCCTTTGTGTTTGAGATTCAGCAGGCACACAAAGCTGAAAGCGTCTCTTCTGCTTTGACATTATCTACAGGTTCAATCTACAATATGCTGATTCTATCATAATACGGAAAATTGGTTAATTCCCTCTGGAAATTTACAATAAAAATAATTCTCCCCTTGAACTACTCTTGCTTCTTCCTTTGATTGGATGATGCTATCGCCTTCATTTTTAAGTGGGGGACAAAGACAGCATCTATATAGACAAGTTATGTGCATTTATAAAAAATCTGCATGCTTTATGCACATACTTTACACTTTCTCTAGAAATATTGGCAAGTGAAGATAATTAATCAAAAGTATTTCCAAGTCACTAGGACCTTTGCAAAAATTATATCACTCACAGTTGTTATCAAATCACTTTGTTAATTTTTTTTTCCCCTCCCCACAACTTGGCTAGTTCTTTTCTTTTGATTGTTGTCCTCATCCAGGATGGCCAATTCAGCACTGGAATTACAGGTCACCATGTCAGCTGATACCGATGTTTTATTACCCCAATAGGAACCATTTTGCAAGTGAAATGGATGCATTTTGTTCATTCGTGTATGGAAGACAGGAAAGCTTGGCAACAACAACAACAACAAAAAAACCAATTTGAAGTTTGCACATTTCTGCAGAGCACACGCTAGCCAGAAGCTGGGAATAAGGCAGCCATTGTTTTGGCAGGAAATTTAATTAAGCACTGGCACAACTCGACTGTAATGAGGATGAAGTCTCTAAATATAAAGTAAATAAATATAAAGTAGCTGCTAAGGATCTGACCAATGTTATGGGCTCGTCTGGTACTTAGGAGGAGGGGACCATGACTGGTGGATTGAAGAAAGATCAGATGGAGATGGTGACCACCTTCTTCTGCCTTCCTAATCTCAGACACTGTCCATATCCTGAATTTTTATGTGTTTATAAGTAGCGTGCACTTGAAAGTCATGTGGCTTTACTGTCAATTCATGGTGACACAAGCCACACTTAATGGGATGCAACTCCTATTTTCCATGTGTGCCATTGTGAAGCTTTAAGGCATCTTTGTGTTCTCCTGAATTTTGTTATGGGTGAAATCCACATCTGATGAAAGGAGTTCTCAAAGCCATGTCAACTGTTTGCCTTCTGACACAAGCTAGCACACATTGAGTCTTTGACTAGGAGTGAGCATAGATTGGTAGAAAAAGGCCCTCTGGGGGCCTTTCTAGTAGATCTGCCTTGCCAAGTGTGTGTTTTCCCAAAAAAAGTTCTCAAAAATGACAGGCTTGCTGTGTAGTGTGTAGGAAATGCACACCTCGATAGCAACCAGTTACAGAATAATAGTAGACTGGTGGTGATCTCTTATTTTTTTATCAATTAATAGCTCTCTTCTATAAGGGCTGGCTGTGGTAGAAAACACAGATATAGGGAAGCAAAATTTTGTAACATACCTCTGCAGACTTTGAGGCATGCTGGCAAATACTGCAATAACATACACATGCTGGTTCCTGAGCTTGGAAGGCTTTGTGAGAAACTCCCTGCAGTAGAAAGTTTCTCACTAAGAAGTGTGATTTCTGTTTCCTATTGAGATTTACTGACTTGCTTAATTTCCCATAAAACATAGAAAGAAATAATCCACTGTGTAAAATATATTTTTTCTTTTTTCTCTTTTTTAAAATTTATTTATTTGCAAGAAGCCATTTTATGAGCAATTAGGGTTTTTTATTTGCCCCAGAGTAATATTTTTGTTTCTGATTTGGCATATCTTTATTAGGCTAAATAAAAAAGCTCTGCTTAATTTCCAGAAGACTAAAGAAAAATAACTTGTCTGCCAAAGACATATCATGTTCATAGCCAGGCACTTAAGCTTGAGATTGCTTCAAGTTCAGCAAAAGTGCAGGGAGGAAGGGCTGGCTCTGGCCAGAGAATTGCCACAACCTTTGCACTGCCTTCCTTGCTTATTCTAGATTTTGGAAAAATCATGCTACTGGCCTGTGACAAAGCCAGGATGAAGTGGAAGCAAACTGGATCTGGTTTTGAGGGGGAGAAGAGAGCAGCTGCAGCCTCTACAAACAAATGTTTCTGGTACCAGAAGCAGGAATAGCTGTCCCGGGCTTCCATTCTGACCAGTCTCCTCCTGTGGCTGGCAAATGCCTTAAGCCATTTCATGGTCTCCTGAGAAACCGTGTGATGTGTCTGCAGGAAAACCAGATAAAATACTCAGGTGCTCAGTCCCCAGGGAAAGGGAAGCGAGATTGAGGATCTCGATGGTTTTTACGGCTTTCCTTCTAGATCTTCTGCTTCTGAATGCTACAGTCTAGTACTTCTACTTCCCAAAAGGGGAAGGGATATGTTATGAGCTGGCTAGAGAGCTAAGCTGATAGAAATTAAATGAATGGAAGAGTTTGGAAATATCTCAGTTGCTTGCATAATCAGCATTTTTTTTCATTTAAAAATTATCTCAATAGAACAGAGCTTTTAGAAGCAGTTAAAAAATAATAACAAAAGCAAGATTTAGTTTAGCATCGAACTGCTTATATATACAAACCAAAAGTTCTATTTTTTTTCATCTGTCATAAATATTAAAAGCTAACTTTTTGGGAATTACTTTCCTTTTCTATTTTTTGGATTTTTTTAATGAAGCGACTAAGCAACTTCTTATTCACAGGGAAAACAACCTGTAAATGCTGTATAATACTTTTGCCTGTAAAGTGGCTTACCATTATTTGTTATAACATATTCTAGGCAGCTTGCTACCAGCCAAATGAGTTTATGATGAACAGGTGAGTAAAAGATTAATTCTTGTTTAATTATTTCTGTAACTGAATAGCGGAACAGTGAGCTGGAGCATTTCCTGCTGTAAGAACACACTCCCTAAATAATCTCACCCTTAATTCTACATTACATAAGAACTATGCATGTTCAGTTTTGCATTAGAATATTAACACACATCCTGATTGATAGAGTTTTCTTTTTAGAGCAAGGGCATACAAAAACAAGACTACTTTCTAGAGCCTAACAGCTTTGTGTATCTATTAGTTAGAAAGTTCCACCAACTCAAAATTAGACAAGATAGAATAGGATATGTGATATTCTGTTCATGAATGCCTTTTGAAATGGATATATATTAGAGCACTCTCATAAAACAATAAAAGGCAGTATCATAATGGTCTTGTTATAAACACTTTGAAAGTTCCAGGGCATGGAAGAAATTATTCACTTATTTTGAGTTGCTACTTTCTGTTATGACAGAGGAAAGGGAATAAAGGTGAATTGTAGATTCCTGCTGGATGATCCTCATTGCAAAATATCATCTTAACCTCTTGCTTGCTCAACAGCCCAAAATTTTGTTCTTGCTGAGACATTGCCTGTATTGCTTTCAGCAACTGTAATAACTTTCTGTTGTCCCTCCTGATACAACAGTCTCTTGATCCTTTAATTAACCCAGATATGTCTAATAAGCAGGAGATCACAGCTTTTAGAAATCAGTCCGAAATAACACATACTGGAGAGAAGATTGTATTGCTTTGACTACTTTATGTGTTGAGTTTCTTAGAGGAGAAAGCATTGAAAAGCAAAATAGGAATAATAAAGAATTTTATTAATGATAGGGAATGAATTGGGAAAACAGTTCAGATACAATTCAAAAAATTGAAGGAGAGAGGGGTGGTTTTGCTGATGGTTGCCAGTGGCATCTCAGCAACAAGGAGCCAAAATTTCTGTTGGCTCACAAAACAAGGGAAAGTGAAAAATGTAAAAATAAAGAGATGAAAAAAATCCCATATGTCTGTGTGATCCTGATGAACCTTGAAGACACAGTTTTGGTAATCTGGTGCCAATGCTGCGAGCAATAATTCAATAGGAGCCTCTTAGTGATTAAATATCCTTTTTAACATCAGTAATAATTACTGTGTACACTTAAGCAATAAACTAATTCCTGACTCCAATCCCTTATAATTAAGGTTAATGAGTTGAGTTGTCTTTAGTATCAGATAGGGCTAAACATTTATAAAACTACAAGGAGAAGAGAGAAAACAGGAATCTTTTGCAGGGATAGTATAAAAATAATGTGACATGCTCTTTCTTTAAAACAGAAATATCTGAAATTGAACAAAATGTGTATTTATAAAATAAAAAAGTCAACAGAATGGTTTAGATGCATTTTGGCCAGTTGTCTCTCTTCATCCCCTGGTTATAGAGGCTTGTTGTAAATTTTCAGAATTCTAACAAATATTTTGATTATCTATTCCTACTCTCTTTTGAGCTCATTTTCCCATGTTATTCCTGAAACTATTGTAATGGGAAAGTATTTGGATGATTCAAGTAGTTACTAGTGAGATGGAATTCTAAAGCTCTCAGTAGTGGCTTAATTGTGTTTGCCATTCAGCATGAGAAGAAGCAGTGTTAGGGCCAGCAGAAAATGCCAAAGTAAGGACTAGAAGAGTATTGCTACTCATTCAGTTTTGTAGACTCGTTAAAAATAATAATAATAAACAAAAAATTCTATAAAGAATCTCATAGCGAAAAAACACATTACTCTAAGTTATTACTTCTCTTAACATTCCAAGAACTCAGCAGTGCAAAGAGACATTTCATTTCGTCCTACATGTGTGTAGTACAAGCAGAAAGTGGTTGAGGGATGAAGAAGGATGCTTGATCCAGTGGATTCATTTTGTTCTATTAATACCTGCTGTAAGGGGAAAGAAATACAATGAGTCTGTAGTTTTACCTCTATGCCTTTGCTAGCTGATCTCAGTGCAGAGTGATTTGGAATCACATCTTTGTCTGGAATGCATGGTATTTGGCTCTGTTTCTCATGCAAATGTGCAAATGCAGTGGGGCCTGTATTAAAATCTCAGCTGGGATAAACTGATGTCCATGGATTTTGGTACAAATCTGTATAGCCTCAGAAGACTGACAAGGCTCAAAATATCTGGATCCTCTGCAGATTTCATGTGCCTACATGCACAGTTTAATGGCTATTTAGTGTCTTTAAAATGTCTGATATTTGCTAGTATTGCCTTTTCTGAAAATTCCTTTAGATGGCACTTGGGCTGCCTTTGAAAAAAAAAATCTGACTCAAGTCCCTTAAGCAATCCCCGTTAAATGAAAATGTTCAGCCATTTCAATCTCAATGGGAGATTTTTGTCTGAGACAGAATTTAATGTGGTGCTCATTCACATCTGTAGGAATATGTTCAAAAAATCAGAATGACCCAATGTACTAAAATGAAGCACATAAATCATATTATGGCATTAATCAGATTGCCATATGCAGTTGCCAGCCTCTGCTTAATTTGACTGGGATATATAAAAACATAATGCATCAAGTAAAAGGTATTTTTAAATGGGCTGAAAGTAGCATATACTCCATTACCATTTCTATTTTTTTTTATTAATGATCAAATGGAAAAAGCTCATTTGTAGTGTTGATAACTTGAAAACTTGGCAGTCATGTTTTTGTGCTCTTCATGAAATAAAAAATGTGAAAGAGTACGTGTGCCTCAGAAATGGCACAATTTTGTGTCCATACATAAGAGTGTGTTCATATTCACATAATTTACATAATCCCATGTAAGGGCTTTTTTACAAATGGGGCAATGGAAAATGTCTTGAGTGACACTTCTCTGGATATCCCATGCACTTTCAGTAAATTAAGTTAAGGTCCAGTGAATCAAGTGCTTTATAAGGAAAAGTGCCTCTGATTTTTCCATCCTTGATGCATAGGGGATTGAGTGTTTAGTTTTCATGACTCAGATAGAAAGCAACTGAGCTGCAACTGGCTGTATGATTTTCAAGGTCTTTTAATAAGGCTTTCCCTTTTCCATTCTGCATAACACTTTCTCCCATCAAGGTTTGGCTGTTTTTTCACCATTCTCATCAGAATTTCTGTCTTTTATTTTTAAAGAGTGTTTTCAAATAGAATCAACTCATTGTGGTTTTTAGTTCTTTCTGAGTCTGACATTCATAATGAAAATCTAAAAGTGTCAGTGTCACTACCATGCTGGAAATTGATATAATGCATGCTAATGAAGACTTCAAAGGAATAACTGTTTTTATTATTTTAATTTAAAAATGACAGAAATGTTTTCTTGATTCAAGTCTAAGAAGGTACATTTGAGGTAGATAAGTTCAGGGAAGAAGCAGAAAGAGATAATTTATGAAGTGAGCAAAGCTGTTTCTTGCCATCTTTCTTACTGAACTCTGGCAAATTTAGGTATACCTTTTTGAATAGCTTACATGGATTGATTGAAAGTTTATGTATTGGTTGCAGACATCTCTTTCTGTCTTCATATTTTGTGGAAAGAGGAACTGAAAGTGTCAGCATTGTAAACAAGTCACAAGCATTGAGTAAAATGTAAAAATTAACTACTAAATTTAGGTGAAAATTGTAATAAAATCTCTAACTGTGGGGAAAAAAGATAAAGTTAGTTACACATACGCTTTGGTCTCTGTCTCAGATTTGCTGATGGGATTTTTGAAGGGATGAAGTAAAATAGAGGTTTTTTCCTTTTCCTGAAATCTGTGTAGTCATTGCCCTTGTTTAAGATAACATTTCCTTTTACTGCAGCTCATTGCTGCTAATGCCTTTGATATAACTACTTCAGAGACATGTTCCTGATCCTTCTACACCCCTACTTCAAGCCATTTTCTTGTGTGATCTGCAAATTTTTAGTGGCCTGATGAATGGGTGTTAGTATGGAATGGGAAAGGAAAGGCACGTAGGGGCTGCATTTGAACTTTTCACTTCGCCTCAGGCTTCAGCAGCATCCTTTCAAAGGGCTGCTTCTGAAACAAGATGGGCAACTGTGTGCAAGCCAGTAAATGGTTTTCCTGTTTTATGGAGAAGTCACCTCTGGTGGTGGCTCAGCTGAAGCTGTACTTGCAGAGCAGTAGGGCCGCATTTGGCTCAGTTTCTGACCCTGCTGTCCTTGCCCATCTGATCTCTTCAGCTTTCTTCCTCTACTGCATCTGCTAAGCACTGTCTTGCTCTATCTTGTCTCTGAGATATTTCTCAGCTGCGTCAGTGGGCTCATGATTAAAACCTGAGTCTTTTTTATCTCTGAATTACAGGTTTTTCAGCATAGAGTTAATTGCTACATGCATTTTTTGGTGACAAAAGCTTAGGCGTTTATATTCTGTGTTTGCTTTTCCCTCTCGTGTTCTGTAGCTTGCTCCATATTGCATTTGCTAGGCTGTTTGGCTTCCACTGTTTTGCTGTATTTTTCTAGTCCAAGGTGCTCACTTAGGATGAGTTTTCTTCTCAATACTCTTACATGCCATTTGCAAGAGCTGTGCAGGGGAGGTGACAGACTCCAGTTCCAGCCACAGCTGAACTTCTCAGATTTAAATTTCAGGACTGAAAACCAGCCTTGCATTGCTGATAACTTTATAGTTCTATTTCAACAGCTGCAACTTTGAAAAAGTACTTTGTTTTGGATTTTGAACATTTTAATATGTCGCATATTTGAGAGCCCTGTCATCCAGCCTCTAGAAACTAGAGGGGAAAATGTAGGTGGTTTGTGGTAACTTTCAGGGCTAAACAGCAGTTCAGTCTTGGATATTGCTTTTCTTTTCCTCTGTGGGGCTGTGTACAGAGCAGGCTACATTTCCCTCCTGCGCTGTACAGCATTCTCTGCTTCTCAGGGGTACAGGTAACTTCCAGCTTGTCATTTGCTTGATGTTTCTAGTGCTGCAATAAGCTTTCATATGTGTGCATTCTTGCCAAGTATATGCCCCCTTGTCTGGCTCTATTCCTTCTAGTTTTTAAGAGTATGTGCCACATTAAAAACATTGGTGGAATTATCTGCTGGGAGATGACGCTCTGAGATGAAAAAGTGAACTATAAGTAATGAGGAAAGTGGGAAGTAATGTATAAATGCAGAAGTTTTATGCTCTGAAAATTACTGTAGTATCCAAGTCCCTAGATGAGTAAAAACAATGCACCAACATTTCATCACAGACTCTTATCAAAACTTCAAATAGAATTTTTACATCTATACACTATCATGAAGTATTTATAATTATTGTGCCAGGAAATCTAGCGGGTGATTCTCAGAAATCAAAGGATGAAAAATAAAAGATACATAAATGAATAAATAATTACTGACTCTCTCTGTGCATTCTCTAAACCTAGAGTGTCAAAATTTTTCTGTAGCAGGGGATGACTGACATTTTCAATTGCGCTCCCTAGGAGAGGAAATACAAAATGTGCCAGTGGAGGAGGGAAGGCTTCTCTATACAGAGCTCCTCGTGAAATCAGCAGGAATGCTGGCTGTACAGCTTAATATCTATGCCCTGACAGTTAGGGGCAAGTATATTTTTCCAGATATTTAGGCACTTGGTAAATAGGCAACAGTTGGCATCTAAATATCTCTCTAGATGTGGCCCTCGTACAAATGAAGTGTGATGTTTTTCTGCAGCATATAAACATTGTGATATGCACAGGATGCTGCTGCATCAGGATTTCCTTCATTCTGATTGAGGGCCTGTGCTTTCTTCATTAGGATCTTAGAAATCTTAGAAAGGTTTGGGTTGGAAGGGACCTTAAAGATCATCTAGTTCATGGACAGGGACAACTTTCACTAGACGAGGTGTTTAGAGTTCTATCCAACGTGGTCTTGAATACTTTCAATGATGGGACAAACACAACTTCTCTGGGCAACCTGTTCCAGTGCCTCACCACCCTCACAGTAAAGAATTTCCTTCTAATATCTAACCTAAACCTGCTGTCTTTCAGTTTGAAGCCATAATGCCTCTTCCTGTCACTACATGCTCTTGTGAAGTAGGGGAAAACAAAACTGTTTTTTGGAAATCATTGAGGCACTGAACTCCTAATACAATCAGGGTGGAAAGATGGAAGAAGTTGGAGGCTTCCAGCTGAGTGGCTGGGCTGATGCTCCTGTCTTGAGATATCACATGGGGAGCAAGCCAAGGTTTAGGGCGACAGGTGGTGGAAGGCAACAAAATCTTCTTGACCCCCAAGGCAGTGAGGGAGATGGAAACTACTCATTTTGCCTGCTGATGGAGCATGAGAAAAGCATAACCGATTTCTGCTCAGGTTTTACCTGGAGCTCAGTAGAACCTGTGTGATGAGCCCAAGGTAAAGCATTGTGCTGGGATAGCCAGTGTCCTTACCTAGATGCCAGCCAGGCTGGGGCAGGGTGCAGGGTGAGGCTGTATCCTTTCTGCACTGAGAGGGCTTCCTTTTTGTGAAGTGCCATGAAGGTACTGTCCAGGTGGAGGAGCACAGACCTGGTGCCATCTTTACTGCCTCCAGCTACACAACTGAAATAGAGGTAACTAAAGGCACTGGCATGACTTATGCGAAGTGCCAAACAACACAGAACTTTTTTTCCTAATAACATTTTAACAGTTACAGCATGCTGTCAAAAATAGCTCAGTTTGTGGAAAATAAAAGGTATCCCAAAATAGGGGGATAGCAAAGGAGAGGAAAGAAGGAAAGAAAACAGGAGCACATCAAGATCCTGGCCATGACTCATTATCTAGATCCTGCAAGTGGCTTTACAAGATCTAAGTTTTACAGGAAAAGATTCCATATTCTTTTAAGGTCTAGCATGGCAGCCTTATGTCTTAACTTACACATTTTTTCAGCTCTTGCTTGTATTCAGTTGTTCTACTCCCACTGCAAAGCTGAATCAATCTTCGTGCCACAGTTAAATACTGGATGATTTAGTGTGCCATCAAAAACTGCATAAACTGCCTATTAGAAATGTATTAAACATTCAGTAGGAAATTGACTGTTCACATATCTCCTTGCAGTAACAATACCCAAATAATACAGCAGTCATTACCCAAATTATCTAAACTTGGTTAATTGTACAACAATGTGATCGTGGTTTTGTGACTGATGATTTTGATTAATAGAGTGCAAGAATAAAGTATGACAACTACATTTGAAAAGATGAGGCTCTGTTTCCATGAGTAAATGACAGGGGAGTATTTGCAGCGGTGTTCCTTAATCCCTAGCAGGATCTAGACTTCAGACCTGTGACCTTTTCTATAGTAGGTAGATCTCTGATCTAGTAATCACAATTCCAGTGGCAAGAGTAATGAAACAAATTCAGTGCACTTCATGTTAATAGCATGAATTTTCTTCGCCAGATTTATGCCAAAGAGAGAAATAATTTTTCAGATATATTAAATTTTTGAACAGACCTGGAAGATACCTTGAATCACAAGGTGATAATGTGTCCTGACAGTGGTAAACTTTACTGATGGAGTAGGCTCATTGGTTTATTATTATTCACCCACAGTAGTAGAAAAATCCCACATATTAATCTGTATGTTACTCTCATTTTGTTATGAAATTCTGGATAGGAAGTCAGGTCTAATGGCTTCAGAATGTGATACAGTTTATCAGGGTGCTTAAAAATGTCTGACACCATTTTGAAATAGATACTGCCTTTCATATGGCTGAAATACTGAAAGAATATGTACTTATCATCTAGAATGAGGGGATCAGTCCAAAGAGATGATGGGGCAAAAAAAGCCTGTTGATTGAAAGATACCATGAGGATACTCTTCACCATCACTCACACATTGGATGAGGCTGCGGATATGACGACCAGAATTAACTCTTCTCATCATATCTGGCATTTGTAGGAAATTATGTGGAGCACTGCCATGACTCATAGCTTCCATCTAAGCCTCATTACTTCCATCATTACTCCTCTAAAAGTCTGTCTGCATTTTCAGAGTATTTCTGTGCTTTCATTTTGAAAGCACAGAACAGCTGGAAAAGAAAAGAAGTTGTTTGGAACAGGAAGCATGCCTTGAGTTAAAAGAAATGCAGAGCATATTTGGAAGAATTTCTAACATAATAAAGGAATTAAATATTTGCCCTGAATTGCCAGTGTGTCTGTGGAGACAGGGGATAATTAAAAGGAATGATGGTCCTCTCTCTTTCACCCAGACTGATTTATGGTTTCACATTCTCTAAGCAGGGAGCTGACTGATTTGTCTCCAATATGTTTCAACGGGTGCATTTTCTTGTCCTATCTTCCCCAGGGTTTAATATTATGCCTTGGCCTCTTACTATCCTGCAGATTTTCCTGAGGTGGAAGGGTTAGTCCTTCTCATATGAGAACTGCATGTTGAGAAGGAAATAAATTTTGTCCATGGTTGGGCCCCAGACCCAGAAGATATCAGAGCCTAGAGACAGGTTCCCTGTCCCTATTTGGGGTCTATAAAATTGCTTCTCTTTGCCTAGATCCAAACTTTATTTTCAAGTAATGAGAATGAAAGGGAAAAGAATGTGTGCCTATAAGGAAATGCATTGGAAATGGGTGCAAATCAGGTCTGCTGATGCTGGCCGTCTCGTTGAGATGCAAGGATGTTTTTTACAAGATTTCTGTCATAGTCCTACACTGTAGGCAAAAGACTTGAAATGTCTCCTTCTTTTCCTGTCTCTGTACTGCTCAGGCTTTTGCACCATCAGAGGAATGAAAGTGTTTAACTTTTAAACATGTTGTTGAAATATTAAACAAAGTTTTTCCTGCTGATTGTTAATGCCGTATCAAAGCAGGTTTGAAAGGGCTTCATAATCTCTTACATAATGCTGTCATGCTGTTCGTGTCACTGATGCTATTTCATCCTGATAGCTGCCACCAGTAGGAGGCTCAGAAATGTGATTGTAACCATTCTCAAATGCATCTTAAATAAATTTCACAGATTGCTCTTCGGGAGAGGTGCTTTCCTATACTACAGTTTTTAGGTGGAAACCAAATAGAATGCTCCATTACCTCAGTATCTTTGTCTGTGAAATGCAACACAGAAAATCCTCCTCTTCCTCCCAAAAGGTAGGTTTATGCTTAAAACAGTTGCCTTTTGCTGGAGTAGTGTTAAGGAGCTAGAACACAAACTCTTCCCATGCACTGACTTCTTTCATACAGATGATTTGAGGGTTGAATCCTGTGTGGTATTTTCCATTGCACCTAACTCTGGTGCAAGATAATCCCCTTGTACCCAGAGAGGAGTCTGTGAGAGAAATCAAGAAGTGTCCCCTGTCCCCCTCCCCACAATCTCTGATAGCTGATGAAGGGATTGATTCATGTGGGATTAGGAGATCCTGCTTCATCTGAGTTAGATCAATAACTTGAGTAATGTCTTTCCACTTCAGTGGCCATGTCAGTGTGCCTGGATAAAGGAAATCTGTGCTTCTTTGGGAAAAAGAGAGAATTCTTCAGAAAGAATACAACTTAACCTGCTATGGACTGCAATACATACTGAAATAGCAAATATCTTTTGCCAGTTAGGAAAATGACTTAGATATGGGCATGAGAATTTTTTAAAGATTATGTCCTTCAAACCTCAGTGTAAGAAAGTTGCTGAAGCATGTAATGATATCTTTTGGAACAGGAACATTCTTGACTGCTTCCCTGAGACCGAATGCTTCCTTGGAGTTAGCCTTCAGGTAAATATATCTTTTGGCATGTTAATTTCTACCTGGAGCCTTCATGAGCAAACAGGTGTTGGCAGTCCTCATTTGGAGAATGATACAGAATAGTGTGTGTTAGGTGAGGGAAGGGAAAGAAAGAGGAAAAAACAACAGAATAGGGACCCCAGCTTCTTCCCATTTCCAATTTGGTAGAGTATTTTAAATCCAAAGAGAATATAAACCCTGAGATACCTGTGCTTTGGTTTAATAAAAAAATTACAATTGCTGTGCCTCAAGACAAAGTCAACTTATTTGAGAAAATGCTGTCGCATTTCTTGAAAATCAGACATGTTGTTTCCATAATCAAAATTTGTAAATTTGTACAGTCTGTTTTGAAGCAGCAATGGTCATCTGGAAAGAGAAAAGTTCCACTTTGGATGTCATAGGAAGTTTTGATCTAAGAAAAAAAAATCAAAAATTTCTATGTTCTGAAGGCAGAACTGCCAGAAGGGAAATTCAGAGGAAGCCCATGAATGGCCACAGCCAGGGTTGGGAAGGAGGACTGAGAGGATAACATTTGTGTACACCTGGACTAATCAGGAAAGTCTCCCTGGAATCACAATAAAGATATTTTCATTGGAATCCAAAGCTTTGGCAACTGGTCTACTTTTTTGCATGTCTATTGATACTTACCAGATTTGGCAGATTGTTTTGATTTAGTTGTTCAATGTACCAAGCATCTCATGGAGTATGGAATAAGTAGTCAGCTAAATGTTAAATCCAATCTGCTGTCCACTTAATTCAAAAGGAGATCTCCCTTCTGAATTTGCAATCCACATATTTCTTAAGGAGAAAAGAAAACCCCAGGATCTTTTAAAAGGGCAGTGAATTTTAAAATATTATAAATACTGCTCAGATTACCTGTCACTATACTTCAGAGTGTGATATTTCCATCTTGATCTTTCTTTTTGCCGAGGAAATTCACAGCAGTGTGTTGTTTATTCAGTGTTGGGGTGGGGTTTCCAGCTCCAGCAGAATAGTGCCTCACTGTTAGCCCACTGCTGATCACCAAGGACCAATGCCAGCCTCACAACTGGCTGCTTTCTGCACACATATTGGGAAAGCACAAAAAGTTCTCTGGCTCATTCCAGCTATGCTTTTAAATCTGTCTGGAAAAGATTCTTCCACTTCAGCAGTCCTGGTGATTAATTAGCTAGCACAAGCCTCTGCAATAGCTCAATCACACTGAACAAGTGGTGTCACATTCCTTTCCTAAATGTGATTATTGCAAATGTCCATGCCACAGCAGCAGGTTCCTTCAGTGAGATCTTTTACTGCTGCAGAGATTACAGAACATTTGCTACTTTCATTTACTACCAGGCACCAGAACATCTCAAACAATTTCAGCTGTAAAGTCAGGAAATACATATAGAGTTTTTGGATGTGTTGGAAACTTACCTGCACTATTAAAAATTGAACACATACAGGATCAAACTGAACTTACAAGATAGGTAATTTGGAGATTATGTTCTATGATTGATACTTCATTTTGAAAATGTGATTTTATTGCTTTTTCTTGTCTGCTACTGCTTACTTGCAAACACCAACATCTTCTCATGCAGGTAAATTGTCGCCAATTGCACAGGGCAGATATTCCCTGAAGATATTTCTCCACAGCTCCCCCACTTTTTTGGCACAGCAGACCCCTGCCTCCCTTCTCCGGATGCTCATACCTAGGGAAGACAGGCACCCTGTCCAAGAATCTCTGAAACCAGAAAGCTGGGGTTAACTACTGAGCAATGTAATTATAAAATTAGCTCATACTACTGTCACTGGTATTCTGCCTGAATTCTGAACTGGCTGCCATGTCCTCCTCATTGTAATTTCAGCATGTCTCAGCAGGATCATCCTAACATCAGCATTTACAAAAGAAGCTGTCTTAAACCCTTAAGGCCTTTATCATGGTGCTTGTTAAAGAGGAAGGCCATACTAGAGAAACAAGAGACCAAGGAAGTGTTTAACACCAAGGCAAGCATTACACTGGGAGAGAACTGGGGTCCTGTGCGTTCTAACGCAAAATTCTCCCAAGTAAACTTCATTGTAAAAAATGCAGCTCTGAGCTCAGGAGTAAAGGACAAAGCAAGAAAAAAAAGGTGTTTGCTTTTCTGTGTTATAGTTAAAAACTTCCTAGATGTAACTGTTTCTTATTAATAAATTTCCCTATGGAAGATAATACAGGTTTTTTTACACTGTAGTGTGTAGTAAAGATTCTCAGTTTTAGAATCATTTCAGGCTTTCCTGACTTTTTTTTTCTTTTGGTAGGCTTTATAGAAAGTTTCAGGTAAATTTTCTGGTAATGCTGTTTGTGTTCTGGAATCTACCTGTTCTGGTGTCACTTTCATTAAATCTATTTACATCCTGATCCATAAATGTCCCATGCTGATAGTTATTAAAACTGGAGATAGGGTCTGAGCTGCCTAGCAAAGGAACCAGTAGGAGATTAGTCTCTGTGAGTGCAGCTCCAGACTGGAATGCATAATTCAAGTGAAGATAAGGGACAAAAAAATGAAAGGCAGATAAATCCAGTTTCAGTTCACAGGCAGTGCTCCTACTTCAGATGCCTCTAGGAGGGAATTTGTTGGTTAATCAAGAAAGGTGCATAGCAAGACCTCTCTCAGCAACTGCTGCGAGCTTAGTAATATGACATCTTGCCTAGACACAGTGAGGACAGGCATCTCTGGAATATTCCTCTTTGGTGACCACAGACCTCCAGGATCTGGTTGCTGCTCAGACAGTGCAGCAACAGGTATTTGGGAAAAAAAAGAGCTTGTATGTCATGTAGATATTACCATTAGAATAAGGAGGTCCCTGAGCACTACGGGGCAAGACACTGCTAGAGGAGGGGAATATGCAGTCATTCCTGCTCTGCAGATGTTTGGGAAGAGTGGTGTGCTGGTGTAGAGATCATCAACAGAGAGTTACAGTCCCCTTTTATACTGAGTTGCTCTTTATCCTCTAGGATGACATTTTCCTTGCCTCCTTCTCCCTCAAACCTGGCATGTGCCCACAGCTGTTGCTAGATGTAGAATAGATGTTTTCCTTTTAGCTGTTTGGTTTGCACACCTAAGATGTCTTTAGAGTCAAGACTGAGGGACAAGAACTTGTTTGGAAGAAAGGAACTGAGCTTTCAGGCTGTGCATATCTCTTTGTGTTGACCCTAGAGAGCCTCACCAACAGGAGCCTCCACCAGATATCTAAACTCTGTGTCTGGGGCTGCCTAGCAAGATGTCTTGCAAATGAGACAGAGAAAAAGTAATGTTTTTAAAAGCATGGGCAAACATGGTCTCAAGGGTCAGGTGTGTTGTTAAAGGTAACAGAGATTTTAACAGAGTACCTGGTAGTACTAGACCACTAAAGAAGTTGTTACCTTTCAGATGACTCCTTGTATCTTGAGTGATTTCAATCATCCTTACAGAAATTAGGTTATTAGGCTTCGTTTTCTAAAATCCTTTGTTTCGGAAGACATTTATTCTTGAGTAAACTGAAAGTGAGGGACATCATGGTATTTAAGTGCCTCCTTTGCTAATGCTGCCAGTAAACCCTTGGCCTCAGTATCTAAAGCTGAAAAAAACTATGATATACTAATGCCTACCTTCTTCCTGAGTACTTGGCTCTGACGTGGCTAATTCATTCCCATGTTCAAAGCACAGTGGGTTGCAAAATTATGATTATTAAAGCTAGCTATTAGAGTGTTGTCTCCTTTGAGAATATTGATTTAATCACATGTCTCTCTGTATTTTAAGTCTGAAGTGATATGATGTGGAAAGATCAATTCATTCTGTCTGTATGTAGTGAATAATTGTGGAGTCTTCTCTGTTTTTTCTGTAGTGAATAAAAATAAATTGTCTTAGTCAGAAAACACAAGTGAGCATGCTTGACAAAGCAAGTCCACCAGGCCATGCTGCATCTGTTTCTAACTTAATTTTCTTTTTCAGATGTATTTTTTCCTTCTTTCCCATTTTCCCCATCTCTGTTCTAGTCAGAGATGCAAGGAGAGTAGATGCATTGCATTCTGTTGTGTTGCCCTTGTACCATGTTTCCAGAGGAGCAGGGCAACTGGGGGGATCATGCCCTGCCTTCTCTCCAAATGTGGGTTTGCTCGTAGCCAGGTTTTTCTCTTCCTCTCTGTCCTTGTGCTGTTTATTGCTATGGAAAGAAACAATATACTACTGTTTCCATAGCTACATACGGATTAAATCTTTCATGTCACTGTTTTTGAGACTGTGTCCAAAAAGGAAAAAAATTTATAATAGAAGGGCATTTATCTACTTGAGTACTCCCTTGTCTCTGGTAGTAAAAGGTCCAGCTGCAGTGAAACCTAGTCCCCATGAGAGTCTGGCTTGTCCTTCTGGGACAAACATTACCAAATTCATGTGTGTGGCCTTGTTAGTAGGGATGTAAAACCGGTATCACTAGGGGCTGACCTTTTTCTACAAAGCCACTTCAAAACTCTCTGAGATTGCAGACAAATGTTCTTCTTTGTTGTTACTGGCCATGCTGCCTTCCCTGTGTTTTATGGCTTAGGCTGAAAGTAGATGTAGAAAAGAAATTACTCTGCTTCTCTTGAGATGTTTAGGTTTTTTCCCAAGATTTTTGGGGTCCCTGGGTGAAGGGCAAGCAGCTTTGAGAGATGGTAGCAGACCTTTGTAGAATTGATACAGCAGGAGCACAAATTCTCAGCCCTGCCTGTGTGTGTGCACAGAACTGGAGCGCATGTGAACATCTTGTTTTTCTGTGAGGGAGAAGGTTGTGTTCAACTCAGGCTTAAACCCAGTTTATAAAGAAATAGAAACCCACCAAGTATCTCTAATTTCCAACTCCAGCCCCTAACGTTTCCTCAGCTGTCAGCACTGTTTTGGCCAGCTTTCCTAACAGCAATTTTGATCTAGCCTTAAAGAGAAGATTTGAAGGATTGAAGCGCTCCTTTGGGGAATGAAAAATATTTTCAGGTCCAGTGAAAGCTGATTTGCTTTTATTAGATTCACTTCTCTGTTGTAATAAACTAGGGCATAATGTTGTGAAATGCATGTTACAGTATTACCACCAATAATGTCAACACTATTAATATAATGTCTGTAATTCACTGCATCGTGCCTCATTATTTCATCTCTATAGATTCTTGTTGTTGTGAGTATAATAATTTTTATATTGTATTAAATTAACTCTCTAAGAGGTCCAGCACTCTGTTAATATTCCTCAAAAATAGAAGGTACCAAGGTATGCACTGCCTCAAAGGTGTTACATTTTTATTGCAAAGTGATAGACTAATAAGAGAAAAATCTCCCCTTTAAAGTATTTCCTTGGGATCACAATGGCTCCTGCATCTGCTGCTTTGTGCAGACCCTTTTGGGCAGAATACTGTAGTTATGTTATTGTCAACGAAGAAGTTTGTTTGTATCTTACTGATTATCTGAAATCGTTTTCATTTCTGCAGTCTACTGGGTTTGTGTTAGCAAACTTGCCTGCTTTATGTACATGCAAGGATGTGACATGAAAGATAGTTTGGGCTCCATTTTTTGACACTGAAATGATTACCTTTCATTAATTTTATATTGTATGACTATATTATATTTAATAGTAATTTCTGACTTCAGGCAGCTGAGGTGCATAGAGTATTGTGGGAATATGTTAAAGTTGGTGTAGGGATGTTGTACTTTAGCCAAGGACACTACAGACTGCATTAGAGATATAAAGCAGGTACTTGGGAAGTTTTGGAACTTGCTGGTCTGGATGTAGCTCATGCTGTTACTGTGGCACCTTTCTGAAAAATTAATGTAGTCCATATCTCAGAGTTTCTGGCCTACAGAATTCTTTAATCTGAGGGTGGAGTTAAGGATGAAGTCCAGAAAAAAATGGTATTATTTTTTGCCATTTATTTTATTTGAACTATATCTGTATATTTGTGGTGATGTTTGTCTACTACTACCACTACCAAGGTGATGTAACTGGTGAGATGTTTTGGTTTTATTACAGGTCAGGCCTATGGTTTTGAAAGTCTTCCTGCATTCTGGTTAAAATTTTTCAAAAGAACATGCACTTTCAAGCTTTCTCTCACACTCACTTGGACTACTCCCAACAGTTTTTCAGGAAACTTTCATGGACCAAATTATACAGAATGATATATACTGGAAGTAACAATATTATGAAAATAGAAGCATACTGTATGCCCTATTGAAAAATGGGCATCTTGTAACATTGCATCTTAAACTGAACATGGAGTTTCAACAGGACATGGTTTCCTAAGAGCTACAGATGTTTTGGTCTTTGTCTTGTTTCTAGACTTGAAACATAAGGAAGTCTACTCCTTTTAACATATATGAATGCAAAACCCATGAGCTTGTAAGATTTGAAGATTATGATAAAGTGAAATGGAAAAGGCACAATCCCTTAAAATATGTGGAAGATTACCCAAAAGCCTATGCTTAATAGTAGGTTTCTGTGCATTATATGTACTTCTCCTCAAGTGCACTTTTTCTTTTAAAGACCTAAAAGTCACTGTGGAAACCTACTGCAACAGCTTTTGAACCATCAGCAATGTATAAAAGTCTGTTCTGAAAAGGACTAGTGACAAATGAGGTGAATTAATTTCTGAGAACGGCACAGCAGAGCTGGAAAGTAGGAAAGAGCAACAATTAGTGTCTGTAATAAGAGCCTTTGGGTTCGAAGAGGTCAGTGGGTTCGTTTCTCTTCTACAGAAACTAGTAGCTGAAGTTTCATTTACCAACTTCATTTCATAATGAAACTTCCTGCAGGGTCCTTAACAAGAACAAAACTTGTGGAGGAAAGAGATTTAGTATTCAACTGGCTAAAACTACTTTTTCTATGCAGTCAGGAAGAAATTTTTATTTACTGCTCATTATTGTTTATGTATGCTACACCTCTGTATGTAAAACAAGCAATCAATGTTTTTTAGCCTTTTTCATCACTGAATGTTTGCAGGAGAAAGAGTTTCATTTATTTCACTTAAACAAATAGAGTTACTGTGAAATCCATCCTGAATACCTGAAATTCATTTTTAATAGCAAGCAGGACTGATCTTAAAAAAATAAATAGGAAGGTAACGAGAACATTTGGCAGTTAACTTCATCACTTCTTCCCATCGCTGAATTTTTTCCTGTTTCAATTTGACTGCAACTGAGGCAGGAACCAGAAATGCTAATGACTGCCTGTGTATAGGGAATACGGCAAGTAGTCCTCATTTGCAGGCACCAATTACTCATAAAGGAAATGCCATGACACAAGGGATTTTTTCGTTCTTTCATTTATGGTTTGATTCTGTCATCATTATTTGATAGTCATAGGCGTAGCAGGATGCTGCTCAGGCTTTAAAAAGAAGGGGAAGTCAGCCTGAAGCAAATCGCCTTGCACACTGGGGAAGTTCAGAACTGACTCCTCACCAGGCTTGCTTTCCCATTTGGATGTGACTGGAGAACAAAGCTTCCCCCACAGGAAAAACTAAATGTTTTGAGACTTCCTTTCAGCAGGTGTGAGGATGAAAGCAAATCCCTTGACTCTGCTGGTTCACTCTCCTCATCAGCCATGCTGTTTCCTACATCCCTTCACTGCCGCTTTGCATCAGTCATTGTCTTTTCCCTTTGCTTTCAAACATGTTAATGTGCCTCTCATGCTACCCTATGAAAATCCCCCTATATCCCATCTGCTTCCATCACTGTTGCTTCTTCCCTTGTTCCTGCCTCCCTCTGTGTTTCATCTCCTTTAGCAAACTGTACCATGGCATACGTTCCTAGCTGTTCACTTCCATGAGTGGATTGCCTCTGTCCTCTTCTTGCTGTGTGGGCTCCCTGCCCAGCACTAAGCAAGTCCATCTTGGCTGTTCTTTGTATCCTGATCCTAAATTGCCTGAAGCTCTAGGATAAAAGGCTGTATTTCACAGCTTGCTTTCTCGGGAGCTTCTTCCTCAAAGGATGGAGTCTCTGTTCATCAGAGACGAAGTTTACGTATCAGAGTGCAGATTCAACACCTCCACCTTTCTTCCCCTGCTACACAGATCCAGAGATTAAGAAGTGTGCCTAAAAGTCTTCACTTTTCCCCCCCATTGTAAGTCTTGTCTCTCTTCTGAGATTGTCTCAGAAACAAACAAGGAATGGAGGACCTTAAATACATCTAATAAGACTTTTATAGATTTGTTTTCCAGTTGCAAAGGAAAAGTGACACAGGCCATGGGTGCCATGCTCCACTCCTCCTCTTCTGTGGTCAATGGTGTCAATGGCTTTTGGTGTTTTGTACTAAAGGTCCATACAAAGAGTGATGGGAAGGCTTTGGTTTGCTTTGGTGCTGTCAAGTGTTCTGTGACATGTTTATGGGGTTCTCAAGCACTTGTTGGATATGTGTTCCATGGTGAACAGTGTTTCCAACAGAATTGCATGGAGGAGTCAATGAAATTGTTCACTCCTCAGGCCCCAGAGTGGCAAATAATGATTTCTACTTGTACCGCTGGTACTGTTTGGACATAAATCTTCAATATTGTGTGGGAAAATATTGCCACTAGGAAGAGCCAGCTGAGGAGCTGCGTGGAGTCTTTTCCCCTATGTGCTGAAAATTTTGGTCCACTTCAGAGTTCAGGTCAGCATCTTAAACTTCCTGGTCTTTTTCTGTTCTCATTTTCCTCAGTGTCTGCCTTTGCCTTCATCAGGAGGGACTTCAGTTTTCTCTTTGAGTTGTCCTTGAAGACTCTGCCATCTCGTGGTGGTGTTCTCTGGTGACTCTTCCTTTACTGCCCTTTGGGTGGGATAGATCCAAACTGTTGCATGTGAATTCCCCATGCAGATGGTAAGACATAACAAGCTGGAATTCAGAGAAATTTTGTATTCTCTCCACATCTTAGCTCAGAAACTGAACTGTGGGAAGTGAAATAATGTTCCTGTTCCTGCATGGTGAGAACTGATTGGGAAAGTGGCCACAACTATCTCCTTTCAGCTCTCAGCTTTAGCTTCTAATGCTGTTTTCTCTCCCTCCTTGTAACAGCTCTACTTTTTTTTTTTTCTTCCCATAAAGAAGGAAATACTTTCTGCAGTGTTGCAATAATATATATCTGAAATTTAAAGAAAACCCAAACCCAGCTTTTCATGCCCAGTATTCTTGGCACTATGACATCATAACCCCTGTGTGTCCTGTCACTAAAACAAATGCATGAAACAGTTCCACTTCTCCTCTTTAATTGGAACTAGCTTGTTTCAAGGAGCTGAAGAGGCAGACTACTCACAAAGGTTAGTGTGGAGAAATATATCATTGTCTTGCAGGATGTTCTAAGTGGGTCTCTTGAGTATCAAGGTCAGAGTTTATTTAGCAGCAAGTTCTACTGGTATGAATCATCAATAGTGTTTCTTACACAATTTATCAATGCCTGGCAATTATACTTTATTCTCTACGGAAATTCTACATTTTTTTCTCAGGAAATGGTGCATATTTTTAACTCTTCATTGTCCTTTTCAAGTACAACTTTCAGTTTCTTTGACACAGAAGAATGGAGATGATACATCACAATATTCTTTTGAGCAGGTTTTAGCTCAAAAGTCAGTTCTGTATCAAAACCAGAACTTCTTAAAAAGGAGAATTGATTCAGGCAGAATTAATTTTCAGTAAAATCCTGTTTTTCCTGATTTTCTCTGACTTAAAAAATATAAAATTGGGGCAATATAGATATATTTTAATATATATATGTATGTATATATATATTTAATTTCTAATGGGGGAAAACCACCTTATTTCAGACTGGGAAATGAATTTTTTTCAGCAGCTTAGCCCATGCTTCAGTGAAATTCATGAGCTAGGTATTTCTGAAAATTCGGGATGGTTTTTATCAGTTTAGTGAATGAACTCAGCAGCATGAGCTGCTAGACTAAATGTAGGTGGATTCTCATGGCTCAAATGGCTTTGAAATTCCAGCTGCTGGCACCTGTTGTCTCTAGAAATGAGCTGAAGCACTTGAACTGGGGATGGGTCCTGTAAGTGCCAAACATAAATCATAATAAATCATGAACTTCAGCTCACCGAGTTGCCAAGACATTTTTTAGCAGTTAAAGGAATACTGAAGCAGAGAAGATAGTAATAATGGGGGTAGAATTTTGCAAAAGTATAATTAGATCTTGAACTGCAGTTCACCATCTCTCTAAAAAAAACCAAACCAAAACAAACCCAAATAAAAAACCCCAAAACTCCAAATCCAAATAAACACCTAATCACCCCCTGCCAAAATAATCCCCAAACAAAATGAAAAAAAACTCAAACCAAATAACTCAAATAAACACACTCCACACCCATGCCTTGATTACTGAAAAGGGGAGAGGCACATTTTTCAAAGAAGGCTGTTTTATTTTGTACTAATAATTCCCAGTCTCACTGTCTTTGCCTTCTGGGAGCCCTGGTACACTCATCTGTTACACAGTGCCTAAGTGACAATGCTCCTAGACCAGCTCCTGTGCTTTGCTGGAGTGTACAGGACGTGATGAGGTTGCACGTTGCCTTATGTTGCATTTCTGGGGGCACTCCTTATTTCTAATACACCTATTTAGTCAGAGTTTCTCAATGTTTAATCAAACACATTATTTCTTTCTTCTCTGCTCTCACAGAATCCAAAGTAGATGACATAAAATAACCCGCTGAAAACTCATCCCCCTGCAGACCATTTGTTTTTAATTTTTCTGACAATTTAAGTTTCAGAACGTGTCTTCAAGATTCCCCTGCAATTAGGCAGACTAGCAGTTTCCTTTTTGAGAAAAGCTCAGATTGCCATGGAACTGAATTCCAGGAGCTTGGTCTTCAGTGCAAATACTAAAGATCATAAGACTCCCCATGTTTCTATGGAGTGACTTTCCCAAGCTGTTCCTTGAACTGCAGTTTCCCCAAGTTATTTGTGGAGATGAGGAATGCTGCAGGTTAGGCTGTGTCTGAATGGCAGGGAGGCTCTCAGCCCCAGGGAGCAGGTGTAGTTGATATTACCAATGAAGCAAATGCAGGTATGAGCTGACATGTAAGTGGCAGAACTGCAGATCCTCATTCCTTCCTATCCTTTGTGTGAGACTCAAAAGCTGTGCTGGCTGAAGCAGATGTTGTGATGTGGGTGCACAGTCAGGGGAGAGACAGCACTCAGCCCTATCTTTCAGCTTGTAGCTGAATGTAGAGTTGAGACAAGAGCAAAATATTCTGCCCTGCAATTAAGGAGGTTCTTTGTGTTCAGTAGTAGCAGGGGGCTATGCTGCTTTCTGATCTTTGCTTTATTATTTGGGATTCACAAAAGTGTTGATAAACTTTGGTATTAAGTGCATTGAGTCAGCCAGAGCTGCACTGTGAATTCGGTTACAAGGTGAGAAACTCACTTCCATATTTGTATTCTGCCAGGAGAGGTTTGGATTAGATTTTATGAAAAAAAAAAAAAAAAAAAAAGTGCCAAATGAGTGTTTAGAATAAATTGCTCAGGGAACTGGTGGAGTCACTGTCCCTGGAAGTGTTCAGGAGCTGCCTGGATATGGCACTCAGGGATATGTTTCAGGGGTGATTGTGATGGTTCTAGGTCGATGGCTTGACTAGATGATCTTGAGAGTCTCTTCCAACCTTGTTGATTCTGTGATTCTGCATGAGCTGTGCAGATAATGTAGGGCTCTGCTGAGAAGTGCATAAGGTGGGAAAAGAAGATTAATGGGGTCTGTGACTGTACTTTTCTAGTTACCCAGTAGGGAGATTTGTTTCTGCTATAAGCCATCAGGAAATAATAACTTCACTGGAGCAAAAGGAAAGGGGGAGAGAGCTGAGATGCAGGAGTCCTGGGATCTACATATCTCTTTAATGCAGTCATGTCTCAGAGGAGAGTGTCTGCCCATGAATTTTGGTCAAAATTGGCTCATTCCAGCTTGGAAGACACGTACTTGAGCTGATTTGTGAACTGCACTTCGACACACGCCTTCTTTTTTGTACCCATTTGATTGAACAATGAAATATTTCATCAGAAGTAAAATCGAGCTGGTACGACTGAGTGTGTGTTGGCAGATGCTGGACACACCTTCTCTGTGCACAAGTTGCAAAGCAGAAATAAGGAGTTAGATTTGACAGACCTATCACCAAGTCTGGAGGCAGTACAACCATGTCAGCATAGCACTAAACCTGGAGGCAGAGTTTATGTTCTTTGGCACCATGCCATGCTTTTAAGGCAGTATCGAGCCAGCTATTGAGTTAGCATCTCCTCAGGGACAGTGTTGTGCAACTGAATGTGTGCAAGATGAGAGTTTAGTGGTGTAGAGGGTTGTTTTGTGGCTTTTGGGGTGGTTTTGCTGCTGCTGTTGGTTTGTGGGTTTTTTTTTTAATGTATTATGGTCAGCAAAGCAGGAGAGGAAGCTTTTTGGTGCTCTTGGCTTCAGACCTTGCTATGGACCTTGTTCTCTTCATTACAGGCCATTTTGTTCAAGCTATGAGATGACTGAGTTGTACTGAATTTTGTGAGAATGCTTTATGAGAACCCTGAAGTAATGCTTTAAGCTTTCATACAGGCTGTACTCATAAGAAAAAGCTTTTAAGAGGAAGAGGGAAGAACTGCAGTCTTTGAGGCAGTCACAAGTAGTTTAACATAGAAATAATAAACTTGGTTCTTCTAGAATGCTCCAGATACATGTGTAACACCCCAGACTCCAAGGCAGAAGATGTTGATATTTCATATAGTGAATGTTCCATCCCAGATTATCCTGCAAGCCCTGTGTACACAAAGCACAGCAGGGTTTACTAGGATACCACACAGTCTGACAAGCATTCATGAATTAAAAGAAGGTGCACTCTGTTCTCAGGCTCCCTGCCCATGCCCTTTATCTTTTCCCAGGAAAAATTACTATTAGAAGGGAAACAATGTGAAAACTTGGTGGAAAGTGGCTATTTTATTTGCTTATGAGTTATTGAGCCTGCTGGTTGCCTTTTCATTCTGATTTCATCAGAGCCCATGATAACAAAGGATTGTAGTCTTGGTTTTGGTTTCCTTTTAGGGGCACTTCCAGAAAATACATAAAATGGTCAGATGTGTTGAAGAGCTGCATGTTGCTTAAACACTGTATTGAACAAGTAGCAATGCACTGCTGGGGAAGTAGCAATGTCAAATGGTGGCGGATCAAGTGAACAAGGAGCAGTGGAATAGAACAGGGGGAATCCTCCTAATATCTTATCCTCTTATTGATCCTGTTTTCTCCCCGACAGCTAATAACTACTTGAATGTGTTCCCACTGCTTGTGAATCTTCCTCTTGTGAGTCAGCTGTGGCATTGTAAAAACTCAGTGAACTCTGAGTTATCATAATTCCCACAGTGTGAAGAAATTACCTGAGAACTGCAGTGAAAGGTCACCTTAAATGCAATTCATGGGCATTTGGAACACCTGGTCTACTTCTTTTGCACAAAATGTTACTTCTCCAAATTCTCTGAGGATAAGCTGTTCCCATTACAGTTTTCATAGAGATGATGGCTCTGGTACAGAGTTGTGACATGCACCATGCTCTTTGTGGTAAATCTCTGAGGCAGAATTTCCACCCTCTTCCACTGCCAAATCTCAGAGCTTGCTCACCTTGTTCTTTTCTACTCTCATTTCCCTCTTTAACCAGGGAAATTTATAGACCTAGGTGTTACTTCTCTCCTTCAGTACTGTTTTGTGAAGTGCTGATAGCACAGAATCATTAATCTGTCTGGGGGCACTGTGGGACAGAATTTTATGTTCATAGTGCCCTTGGTTTGGGGTAGAACTCATCTTCAAAGGATGTCATCTATCTTCTAGGTATCTTAAGTAGAAGCTGGAGGTTGCATATATGAGAGGTTGTTGCAGATTGCTTAAGTAATTCAAGCCTGCAAACCCAATAATTGTAGAACCATGGTACTGATTAGGTTGAAAATGACCTCTAAGATCATCAAGTCCAACCATTAACCTAGAACTGCTCAGTCCACCACTAATTTGTGTCCCTAGGTCTACACAGCTTTTTAAATACCTCAAGGGATGGTGAATCAACCACTTTCCTGGGCAGCCTATTCTAGTGCTTGATGACCCTTTCAATGAAGAAATTTTTCCTAATATCCAATTGAAACCTTCCCATGAGCAACCTGAGGCCCTTTCCTTTTGTCCTGTCACTTGTTACTTGGGACAAGTGACCCACTTCCCTACACCCTCCTCTCAGGTAGTTGTAGAGAGTGATAAGGTCACTCCTGAACCTCCTTTTCTCCAGGATAAACACCCTAGCTCCCTCAGACACTTCAACTTTGTGCTCCAGACCCTTTCCCAGCTCTGTTGTCTTTCTCTGAGCTCACTCCAGCTCGCCTCAATGTCCTACCTGTAGTGAGGGGCCCAGAACTGAACACGGGGTTTGAGATGTGGCCTCACCAGTGCTGAGTGCAGGGGGACAATCCCTGCTCCTGCTGGCCACACTATTGCTGATACTGGCCAGGACACCATTGGCCTTCTTGGCCCACACTGGCCCACGTTCAGTGACTGTCAAAAAGCACCTCCAGGTCCTTTTTTTCTTGGCAGCTTTCCAGCCACATGTCCCAGCCTTTAGCATTGAATGGAACTGTGACCCAAGTGGAGGACCCAGCACCTGACCTTGTTGAACAGATGGCTTTATGGATTGATCCAGTCTATGCAGGTTCCTCTTCAGACTCTTCCTGCCCTCCAGCAGATCTGTGTCTCTCTGAAACCTGTCCCAGGCATTGTTTAATACAGGCTGAGAACTTCAGAGTAGTAGGGACAGACAGTGTGATTGTGTACTTTTCTATTCCTTAGGACATGGAGACATTGGCTCACTGTGTGTAAACAGAGCACAGTGTCTTTGTAATGGTACCTTTACTAAAATATTTTCTAAGTATTTGTTTAATAAAACTGGAGAAGGAAAAACGGCCAATTTTGCTATTTGCCTGCTTCTTTTCTGTGACTTGGTGTTAGTGACTTCAATTTCCAAGAGGCACACATTTTACAACTTTTTTAAATTATTTAAAATTATGCTGAAGCTCCAGGGGACACACATGGGAGACTGACTCTGGCATTATGGGAACAAGAAGTAGATTGAATGTCAGAACTCTTGGGTGAATTGCCCAGATGAAGCCTACATGACTTCTCAAATAGATGGTCTAAAAATCATCTGACTTTGCCATAAGTTTTCCTGAGGAATTCAGACATCTTACTGTTTTCAGGCACTGAATTCCACACTATAACTCTACAATCTCTGTTTGAGCAGATCAGTAATTTTAGCTTTGACATCTTCTGCAGAATACCATGTTTTGGTTTAGTGGTGAGGCACTCCATTTGAAAAATCATTTTTCTGGGAAACTAAATTTTTAAGGTATTAGAATTTTTTAGACTTTTTAAACAAAATTCTTTGACAAACATGTAAATGTTGTCAGATTAATTATTTTAATTCCGTCATTTTTGTCTCTGCTCTCACTTTTCTTTCTGTTGTTATTTTCTTATTGCAAATAATCAGAAGGGAAAAGTCTGGAAGAAATAATTTTGCTTATATTATATTCCAACAGCAGAAACTTCCCTCTCTGTCTCTCTCTCTCCTTTCTGACTAATTTTCAAAGAAATGCTTTAGACATTTTTTACAGATCTAGTAATGGAATCCTCCCTGTCCCCTGTGTTTTTGTTATCTGAAAAGCAGGGCACAGCAGGCTGTGACTGTGCTGTGTGCCTGTCCTCTGGGTGCAGGCACACAGGAGAGAAGCCCTTTATGATGCATTTACTGGGAAATATTTTACCTGCAGCTGTTGTATTTCCTTCTTGGATGCTTCCTAGCAGGCCTAGGATGATGCTGTGAATCCAAAGAATTAACTCTGTGTCATCATATTACAAACATTTCAAGTGACTCCCTCCCACAGAGCATATGGACTGGTCCCACATCTTTAGTTCTGTGTGCTGCTCTAGAACAGCAATTCCACATAATTATAAATAATTAAAGGACCTGACTACTGTTGAGAAGGGACCCTGTCTTAGTAGCAAGCACAATTTAAATCACTCCCTCCCCTTCATTTCCTCCTATTACCTCATCTGTTCAGTACCTGGAGTAAACATGGAGGTTTTGAAGGGCATGCAGAGTTTTAGTATTCTGTGGGATACCAGTCTGAGCTTTAAATAGAAGCTTTTATGGTCAGTCAGTGAAGAGTGCTTTTCCTCTATGCAGTTTGCCTTGTCTGAAGGGAGAGGTCCTCTGGAAAGTCATTTTTCCTGTTGTCTTTCAAGACCCGGGGAAGACTTGGCTTTCTGTAATAATACTTGGGAGAGAATTTCTTCTGTGTTAGTGCTTAACACGTCCTTGGCACCTGTATGCTGCAACCATGGCAAATCCAACTTCTCATGGAACTGTGCTATGAATAACTGCTGTAACTTGGATATTTTCAATCTGAATTCCAGACAGCTGGCAATAGTGAAACATTAAACATCATGGTTTCTCTAAAGATACAGTTTAAATACTTACATAGTGCAAATAAGTTGCTCTGAAGATACCAAAGATATAAGTTAAGGCAGAGGATACTATTGTCACGTGCTAAGTTAGTGATATTTTGCAATTTGCTGTGTTGATTCCTCCAAGATTCTGCAGTGGTTTTGCTCATCTGTATCAATGATTGGTATCAGAGTCTCCTGTTATGCAAAATAAATCAGTAATATCTCTCCCTTCCAGGGAAAATGTGCAACAGTTTATTGCCTTGTAGAAGGAAAAATAAATTAACAATGCTGACTGTAACTGGAGTGAAACACGAGGGAAATCAGTTTGCCATGAAAACATCTGTAAAGAAATTATCTTGCTGAGAATCAGGTATCAGAGCTGCCGCTTTAGTGAGGCCAGCTTAGATGAAAAGCTGAATTGCTGAGCAGCGTTTCTCATACTATGAAGTAATACAGCATATTTCTAATGCAAACACATGAGCTCAGGGCCAACTTTATGGTACCTAGAGTCGGGATTCCTGGATGCTTGCCTAAGCGGAGCTGAGCTAACCACATGCAGCAAAACTCCAGGCCCTGTGGTTATTAGGAAGAAGACTTACACTGTTTGTAGCATGACCAGAGTCAGAGGCAGGAGGGTTGTACTTGAGGATTGGAGGAACTGCCTGCCTTTTAGGAGAAACACAAAAGAAAATGGGTTACCATGCAATATGCAAAAAAGGCAAATGTTGGGCCTGAGGAACAAGTTCTTGTAGGCTTCAGGAATAAATCTGGAAACCCATAAACCATATGGGACTTGCATTCTCAGTGGCTCTGATGGGGCTGTGCCCCATGCTGAGAGTCTCAGGTGAGTGACCTCTGCTCCTGCTGAAAACCACCTGCAGCTCATCTGGCTGTGAAAGAGAAGCAAGGCATGGGGGGTAGGGCATCAAGGATGAGCTGTATGCTGGACAGATTTCTCCATTGCTATGGAAACAGGTATTGCACTTGCTAACCCAGTGCACCAAGTAGGTGTGGGGAGACCTCTGACCTCTCTGGATTTTACTTTCTTAAGCTACTGAAGGAACAGGAGTGGACAAAATGTGTACAGGAGGAAGTAGTCAATACAATATTTTGCTCGAGGCTCGGATCAGAATGAAAGGGTGTGAGTTTACCTGCAGAAATTGATTATTTTGAACATGCTACAGCTACATATATGAAGTATCATTAAAGTGCAGGGGCTTCCCCACCCACGCCTTTCTTGGAAAGATTTGTATATTGCCATCACCTGGAAAAGAGGTGGGAGTAGACACCCTGTTTATCTTATGCATGCTCAAAAGGCCCCAGGGTGCTATAAGTTCAAATTGAAATTTCTTGCGAGATTTCTCTGTAACGTGAATCCTGGTTCACTTTTAGAATTATTTTAGTATTTCCATCTGACAAAGTCTGTGATATTACAAGGATTTTAGTGATTCTTGATCCGTTTTAATTCTGTGTCACATTCTACTTAAAATTTTTATATACCATGCTGGGAGAAATTTTCTGGCTTTTGAGATTTGGATGGGAAGGAAGGGGAATCTGGACTAATTTCTACACTAGGCCATGCTCAGCCTGGTAAGTCTTGTGGAGATGCCTGGTGAAGAACTGGGTTTGATACCTGGTCTGATGATTTTATGCCTCTGTGAAATAATTCTGTTTGTATATCATATTTGCATAAACATATAAAATGTGGAATACTATCTTTCCCTAGACTGCTTGCTTGTCTTTTTCCTATGATGTAGCTTTGCAGAGTAACTCAGCCTAAACTCTTGGACTTAATAGATAGAGCTGGGACTTACATAAGGCTTTTGATGGGAAATTATCTTTTAAATTCTCTCTGATCTCATCAGTTGTTAAAATAATTTTAACTAGTCATTAAGTGCTTCATTAGAGTGTTTTCTTCTTAAGCTGCTTTAGTTAGATTAAAACTGAATTGTGCCTATTTCTTATTACTCATTTTTGCCTTTTTTTTTTCCTAAATGGACTTTGGCTCATGTATTTTTGAGGTTTAATATCAGTTCAGCTGAACGCTCTTGAGTTTCTGAATTAATTCAGTCATTTTGTCTTAATGACCATGAAGAGTTTTGTTAAGCTGGAGTGCCATTAAACTCAAGCGCTGTAGTGTTTAGAGCTAGTGATGACTGGGGGAAAGCTTGCAGGTAGAAAATAAGATTGGAAGTTGGACAGAACGCATGAGGGGTTCATTTGCTGTGAATTCAGCAATAAACACCTGGAGAATACGTGGTCAAAAGGGATGCCAGATTAGTAGCTTGCTGAAGGAGAGTGTGCTAATTTTTTCAGGATAGATTTTGATCTGGAGCTCAACTCTGCATTTTCTTCCTGAAGTCTGATTAATACTTTATCATCTGTTGCAAATAAAAATATTATATGTTGAGAATATGTTTTATATAGCTACTCTTTAACTAAAGAAAGCTCAGATGACCTTGGCATACTTGACACATTCTCTTCCTATTGATGCTGGGGGAAAATAACCAGACAGTTTCTTTTGTTGTCATATCTGCACCCATTTAAAAAGAAACTGAATTGAATAGAAGGGGGCTATTGTTTTCAGGACAAACTGCATTTTGTCTTAGGACAACCTAAAATTAAATTACTTTTTTATCTTTAAAAATGAAATGAAAGGTTTGAAATAAAAAAGTCACTGAAAAGTAAGTTATTTCTCTCAAATTCTTTTGAATTTTTTTCATCTTTTGTTCAAACACATTTCTAAACATTTTGACATTACCCAATTGATATTTTCACAATGAAAAACCCACCAGATTTAATATGTTAACCTAATTCTGGTTTAATTATTCGAGCTCAAGTTGTGCTCTGTGGATTATAGGAACTGATGTGGAGAAGTTCCCAGGTTATACTACATTTGTGACTGGTAGGGACCACTCCTAGGAGACAAGGGCAGTGTGAAAGCTGCTGGTTTATCCAAATTTCAATGGAGAGTTTTTGCATGTAGTTGGACAAGGCAAGGTTTTCAGGTTGGCTTTGTGCTGACTGAGATTGTTGGGATTAGCAGCCCTGGCAGGCAGCTGATGAGCACTGTGAGAAGCCCATTTACACCAGCTCTCAAAGCAGAATGGCTTCTTCCCATTGCTGAGTGTGTGTGGGGTAGGTGGGTGATGCTGTGGAGAAGCTAGGATGTTCTTAATTTAAGCTAGTGAACTTCACTGAAAATCTTAGCAATGGCAGAGCAGTTTTTAATCTTCTCACGAGCTAGCAGCGTGAGGTAAAATGAAGAGTTTACCTTCACTGAAATGTGAAAATTGTGGTTTTACTTTCCTTCTAAAAATAAGCTGTTATAGTAGAAAATTAATTGTCCCAGGCTGAGGGTGTTTAGAAGGTGTTTGATTTCTGTTGGTTTGTTGTGTTGTGGGTTTTGTTTGCTTTTTTCATGTTTTTTTTTGCTTTTACAGTGGAAATATGGCTCTTGCCCTTTATGCTTAAAACACATCAATGATTTTAAGGGGTTATGTACTCTCCTAGGAGTCTCAGTTTTTAGGTTTTCTATCTGATACCCTACTGGCTGTCAGAGAGCTTTTGTGGCTAATGCATCTCAGCATAAGTTGTTTCTCCTTTGAATAGCTGTGAGTGGTCACCAAACACAGACAAATGTGTTTGCCTTCGTAGAACTTTAGTTCAGGCCAAGTTAAAATCTAAAGGAAATGCTTGTATATTAATCAAATGCAAAAGGGACAAAGTCGGTGTAAATGGTGTTCATAGTGACAAAAGTGAAGAAAAGGAAAGGAAAAGAAACAATATGCCTACTTCACTTACTTCAAGATCACCTTTGAAAGGTGCTTGTGGTAAGCCTCTGGCTCTCCCTGTACCCACTTGGCAAACCTGGAGCTCATGCCAGGCTATGCAGGGCAGGAAGCTTGCTCTTACTGCATGCCCTGTCTTCTCTCTTCAGTAAAGATGCTTGGCTAGAACAGAAAAATATGCTCAGAGGGGTTTGTTCAATTTCTCATCCTTTGCTCTAGATTATTGATTCTTTCTCAGCATACACTTTTGACTTCTCCCTCCCTTCTCTTTTTTACTCTATTTTCCTCTCCCTGGAAGGGTGACCTGGTTGCCCTGATGCACATGCATCCAAGACATGACTGACCTGTTGAAAGGTGTTTGCCTACTCTGTTCCACTTGTAAGGATGTGTGTATGAATTTTTTCCCTACCCTAAACTTAGAGATTCTCAAAGTAATTAAACAATTTCCTTTGGTATAACGTTTATGGAAAGTGAGGCTCATTCATGGCTTCTGTTGTTGATCAGACCCTATGGCAGCTCTTACGCTGGAATGGGGACAATTTGTGGGAGGGAGGAAGTAACTCAAAATTTGAGGCTACTGCTGTAGTCCACTCATCTGTCGAAGTTTTTCACTAATAAATTGCTCATAGGTTAGGCTGGTAGAGAGGTGGAACTTTCTGAGCTGTTGTTATTTAGCACATTCTCCTTGTGAGCTTTAAAACTATGTGTAGCATCCTCCTTCTTGACTGACATGTACATCTTCATAAAATGCGGGCAGAGAGCTACTCCAGCAAAGATTGCCCATGCCTAACAAGCTACAGTGCACTTAACAGGTATACTTCAACTTTCTTTGAGAGCTTTGAAGTAGAACAAGGGTTGCTTTAAGTTGGACAGCTTTACATCACTGCAGCATGTTAGTACAGCATGAACACTCTATATCTTGCATTAGAATAGATTCTAAACTTATCACAGAAAACTGGCAAGTAACTAGGGATCTTCCTGTACTCTGAAAGTGAAACAAAAGCTCCAGCACATGTTCCACTACCTGTAAAAGACACCCAGACCTATGTTTTTGGGCTGTTGAGTGACAGTGCCATTCAATGGGCAGCACAGTATAGGAGAAGTTCTTCTTTGCTATAAAGGCCCCAGAAGCCACGCACTTTATAGCCTGCTAAAACCAAGTGGGAATGGAGCAACATCTAGCAAGAAACAATACGTAAAAGCTGGAGTGGCTTGAGCTAGCAGTAGTGCTTTGCAATTCCAGCAGATTCTGTGACATACCTGACTGGAAATGCTGGTGGAAAACTGGTTGGTTTTGGTCTCAGGTGGAATTGTCTTCAGCTTTTCCAAACACGAAGATAACCTGACAGGCTCTCCAGACTACCAACAACACCTCTTGACAGGTCTTTCCCTTACATTCCATGCAACTCTCCTCTTTCTTTGTTTTCTGTCAATATCCATTGGCACAGCAATCCAGAAAAGTTTTCCGTTTTCCAAAGACTGGTTAAGAGTGTTTGGAATGCTCTGTCCCTTTCCTGTCACTGCCTCTCTGATGTGTTTTAAGTAGATCTGAAGAGATCTGTATTCTCTTGGATCTCAAACCACAGGCCAGAGGGCTTAGTTGCCCTGGATTGTATTTGAAAATATGCCAAGCTGTGGACAGATGCTATTGGATATAGGTGAAGATGTTTTATAGTGAGTTTTGGGGGCAGGTGCTTTTTATGTTCTTTTTCAATACCTGTTAGAAATAGTTGCTACCTTTAATTTATAAGTGCAACAGGAAAAGCAAAAAAAAAAATCATTGCAGTGCTTGAAATATAAAGGGTCAAATAAGGCATAATCAGTCAATATTGCTTTTTTTTGCTTTATTTTTTCTTAGGGCTGTTTGAGAGGAAGAATGCTTTTGAAGCCTTTGTTCAAATCAAAAATTGATAAAGACCACAAAATGGGTGAGATGGGCTAACACTGCAGGAATTCTTGTTCTTAAAGTATGATCATGTTTCCATGAAAGGAATTAGAAATGAATGCCTCTTGAGGGGCTAAGATAACAACAGCAAAATAAACAAATTTATTTTCTGCACCTGGTGTTGACTGTAACTGGTAACTTAGCAAGAGAAATGGGCAGAACTTGTTGTCCATCATCCAAAGATTAGACTAGCTTCTGCTGGGATGTTTAAAATTTTTCTCTTCCCTGTACTTTCAACAACTGGCTTATAGAAGTGTTAGAAAAGATTCCACCCGGTTTGGGGAGGCCATGCCTTTACTGTGGAACAGGGAACATCATCTTCTTGTCTAGCCTTTCACTCTTCCCCTTCATTTCTTCTCTTTCTTTGCCTTGTAAAGAGATCAGATTCTTGGTGAGACATCTGTAACAGAAGGTGAGGAAAAGCATGAAAGTCAAGGTCTAAGAGAATGAATGATGGTCTTTTTCCTTTCCTCAACCTTATTTCTTCTTGCCATCCTGCTTGAATTTTCCTTCTGATCTTCACCAAATGAAGAATGCTGGATAGAGATGGTGGTGAACAGGACCTGTTTCTTTGGTTGTAGGTGCACCAGTTAAGTGTAAAGCTGGCATTGCTTCTGTATCCTTTGACTCAAGAGACCGTGCTGTTCTCATTCAGTAGCTGTGGTCTGACATCATCTGAAAGTGGATGTAGACAGCTTTTTGCTTCAGCTAATTGAGTATTTTTGGTTTTAGGTACTATTTTATGAAAATGAGGTGTCATGGAGTCTTACCTCTTGGACACTTCAGAATGTAGGCATTTCCCTGATAGCATCTGTACATCTCATCTGCATGCTCTTATTACGTAAATAGCAAATACTGCTATTTAATAATGAGTAGTATATCCAACTGTTGACATAATGAGCATGTAAGATAGTGAGTGCTTCAAAAATGAAAAGAAAATCCTGCAGCCAGTTTTGGATAATGATGTTGCCATGGGGGAAGCTAGTAAGAGAGACAAAATTCCTCAAGATGTTGCAGCAGCTGGCAAGGTCTCCATGGTTACATTGCATCAGGGAAACCACCAAGAGTAGTTCATTGCTTGACAATAAAATACCATAGAGGAGTACTCCTTGGTGCATCTGAAGATTATCTTAAAGAGAAGCTTTAATTAAATAAGAGGAGAGAGAAGAGACAAGGTTTGTTTAGAGGAAAAATGCTTAAAATTGAATGCAGCCAGTGACAAAGATGTGTCTGGGACACCTTTAATCACAGGTTGTGGCTGCAATATTTATGTGAGCTGTTGTCTGTCTCTGCTTATTTCATGTATTCATGTGGCCTGACAAGATCAGAGAAATAATCTTGTCTGAATGCAAGGAAATTGTCACAAAAAGAGTAGCTATTCAGATAAGATTGTTCCGCCGTGCGTCGTGGGACATGAAAAGTCCCCTGCTTCATGCTCATAGATGGGAAAGTTCTGTGAGATTTCAAGACGTTGGACTTCTCAAAAAAATTGTATTCTGTCTTAAGAATGCCAAGTTTCAGAACAGTATTTTCTTAATAAGAAAGGATAGCAAGCTACAACTGGTTTTAGGTGGGATGTAGATCAAAATCTGCATATAAGATTTTCTTTGTAAGAATGCTGAAAACGGAAGGAAAATGGCCCCTTTTAAAAGGCATTGTGATTTTTATCAGCATTGTGTCCAATATACAGTGTAGTGCAGTGAATTACCTCTTTTATTTTCCAATACTCACACTTATAAAAAGTAATATTGAGCATCACCTGATTGAGTCTGAATTTCAGGTAGAGCTTTGTGCATATGGCTATGCATCAATATTAAATACCTGTGTTTTTCAGCCCTGCTGCTGAGTTTCAAGGTCTAAGTCACAATCTGGTGCCTCATGAGAAGAATACTAAAAGATATTTTTCCCAAGGAAATATAAGCAGCATTTGAAGACAGTCTCACAGTTTGAGCAGTCTGGGGTATTTTTAGTGAAATAGAAAATATTGATTTGCCAAAAATGTTACTTTGTTTCATTAGCTTATCTACTTTGGCTAAGTTTTTGAGGGATAAATGTTTCTGAAATTTAGGGCTGTCAAAATTTAGCCAGATGTTGAATGTCAAACACTAAGATGGACTGGCTTGGGGTTAGGGACACACAAACTCTGAACCAGCCTTAACAAGAGACTGAGCGTGGGATGTATCCATCCTGCAAGTGCTCCTGCAGGTTTGGGCAGCTGGTTGTTTTAAATATGAATCTTTTGGCATCTCTTGACAGAGTTGATTCATCTTGGACAAATGCAAATTGCTAGCTTATGGGTCCTGCCTCAGTATTTAGTGCTGGAGCACCCACACAGCTGGGACATGAGAGCCGGGCAGACCCCTCCCCATTATGGGAACAGGTCTCTTAGCCACTTGGCCCCACCTCTCATACAGCTGCCATAGAGATGGCCTTGGAGCAAAGCTGGAAAAGCTCTTAGTTAAGAATCTGGAATGCTTTTTGTTGCCCCTCTTGTGCCCAGCTCGCCGTGGAGAATTGAGATGGTTGGGAAGGTGACAATGGGCTCCTCCCTCAGCAGTGACTCTGCAGTGTTGCTCAGCCTGTAGCCTGCAGAACACTTTCCAGATCACTAGATTTCTACTCAAAGGCAGTGATACCTTTTTGCTAGAGATAAACAGGTACAGGCTTAAGCAGAGAAGAATCAAATACCATTCTGGTAGTTAATTAAAAATAAATGATGTTTTGCTTTTGTCAGTGTTTCACCTTTAGAAAAACAGCCTTTAACCAGGTCTCTGTTTTTGACTTCTATAGCAAATGAAGCATTCCTATGTTGTCTGAGAGACTGAATACATGACCTGCTCATTTGTTTCTGTCAACTCAGTCAAAAAAACCCCAAACCCTCCATTGATGTGTTGCATCCTTCAGATCAAATTCTGTGTGGCTGGCTTGTGGAAAAGGCTCAAGCTTTCCTTGAGTGCTACATGTGCCACACTCATTGTTTACATGTCCCTGCCAGAAGGAAAGGCAGGGGAGGGGAAGGCACTGAAATGGGAAGAGGGGATGTTCTTGTTTTCACCTCCTTCCTAGTCTGCCACATCCTCCAATCTCTGTGGTCTTTCAGAGCCTGAAAATCGTCCCAGGGATTCCTGGGGGAAGTCTCCCTGGACTATGGGGAATGACTCAGACTTTGGACTCAGTGGCATGAGAGGAAAGATAATCTGAGTAATTATTTGTGAAATGAAATAATTTTTGACTAAATCTACTTGTTAATCTTCAAAGGTCTTGGGGTTGAGCTGGCCTAAATGTAAAAGACTGTGCTTGGCATTACCAGCTGAGATTTTTCTCACAGCAGTTAAGGGACTTCAGTTTGTTTCTATGAATTTTTTGCACACCACTGGTACACATGAAGCAGCGAGAACCAAAGCCAATTATTTCCCTGGTTGTGTACTGTTCAGGGATGCAGTGATAAGCATTCATCCATCACTAACCATTTTCTGATCTCATCAATAGTCATGATAGGCATATTTAAAACCATGACCTTAATATTATGTTCACAATCTGGACTTAAACTGGTCTTAGTAGTTTTGCAGTGCCTGGGCAGTGTAAAGAAAAATCTGGTTTAGCTATATCCTGATTTTATTGCTCTGAAGGCACCTAAATACTATTGTCTTTCCCATTCTACTTATCCAGGGCTCTTAATGAAACACTTTAAGGCGATGTAAGAATTCCCCATGGTGTGCTCAATCCACCAAATGTTGCTGACAAGTTTGTTCCCTCGGGTTTTCTTGCCTGTCCATTGCCTACCTAACAGATTACACGTGGGGGCAGACCCTTTCCATCTCCAAGATGATGACTTAGCTCACAGAATTCCTCAGCCAGAACTGGGGATTAGAGGCAGTATCACAGAGCAGACTACAAGAGATAACTAAACACTAATTTTTACTTTCTGACTTTCTCTTCAGAGCCTCGTTCTGAAAATCATTAAAGTGAAATGAAACCTCATATTTATTCTTTCCATGACTCTGAGGGAATAATAAAAATTCATACAGAAAATTATTAGTCCCATGCAATATTGGGAATGTCTCAGCTGAATGCCAGTCCAAACTTGCTTTCTTTCCTCTGTATAGTGGTATCTGAATCTGCTTGCCAAGATTGCTCAAGCATTTTCATTTAACAACTCCCCTGCTACTTCAGAATTCTTAACATTGGCGGGTAGTTCTGACCTCTTTTGCTCTCTTTCTGCTGTGTGCTGTAGTTTTTCAGGCCTAACTTGTACGTGTGGAAAGGTCACAATTTTGTTGTGTGATGCTGGGGAGGATGGCCCTTGCTGCTGATGTGGGCCTCCCTGGACTCAGCAATGCATCTTATATTGTTGACAGGTTTACTAACATTCCTTTTTCCATTTCTGCTGTCCTGGGTTAATTCCAGGTCCAGAAACCAGAAGTGCTGGAACCCTCTGAATGATGTGATATGGCTGTGACTATTACTGATTCTCATAACAGCTCTTCCCTCAGGAGACCTTCAGGGCGAATCCATTAGCTCTTCACTGCAGGAGAAGTGAAACTTTCCATACTGCCTGTATGTGTCTGACCATGCTGATAATGAGATTTTCTCTGGAGCTGAAGCAGCCTTTGGATTAGTTTTGGAGGGGGCTGATTCTCTTTTTCCTTTGGCACCAATGTCAAGGGCAATGGCTGATCCCAAAAGGACTGGCCACTTACTGATCTTGCTCTTCCTGCAGTCAAAGACCACCTTGGAGCTGTGTTCTGGCATGGATTCAGTGACATTTAGGATACTTACATCTTGTGGAAGCCAAGGACCTCTTTTTTTCTCACTCTACAACTTTGCAGACAAGTGAGAACTGCGGTTGTTCTCTTAGCAGAATTTCTGTTCAGGAAAAGAAACAGTCCATTTCTGAAATAAAATGGGCAGGGATGTCCCATCCCTAGAAGATCTTTTTCTGGACTGGTGGAAGTTATTGTGAGAGTCCTTTATGGGGTGGTCAATACAGAGCAGATACATTCTACCATCAGTATTGAGTATATATGTGCTGGGTAAAGGAAACATTAAACACACAGAGCTCAATCTCAATGTCCTTATGTACAAAAGCCTGAAGGGTTTACAAAAGTGAAAAAGAGAATAAGCCTCCTAATGTGGAATCTTGAAATGTGACAGACTACACTATAGATTGTCCTTCAGTCATATCTTCTGGGTTTTAAAAATTCAAGTGGCTTACCTATGTTTTGAACAAACCAGTAAATCCTCTGTTTGGGATGTTTTTTAAGTCTAAAGTTATCAATCACCATCTGTCTTCTTTTGTTTTGTGCTGAAAGTCACTAATGTGGTAATTACATCTAAGCAGGACAAACTAAACTAAGTTGGAAAGGCTTAACTGTCTAGATCCTAACTGGCAGTAGGGACTTATGGAACACTGGCTCATTGAATGACATTTTGCAAATGTTTGTTTTGATATTCCCAATTAGAATTAGCATATTATTGGCAGTCAACTCTGTGTAACATTTGGAGCATGATTGCATAACTTCCCTTTTGTGTTTTGTTGTGCATCAGGTATGGGAGCTCTGTCAGGAGAAGCAGCAGCCTAAATTAGGAGCCAGCATCTAATGTCTGCTTTTCATTAGCTCAACCTGTTAATTTCTCTGGGTGTTATTTCTTTTTCTGATGTTATATAGACAAGTCCATCTGCCACAGGTATAAAGCCAACCTGTAGTACCAGTAGTAGTACTGGGTTGCTGAGATGATGGGCAAGGAGCTTTTTCAGCAAGTAATACTGTTCAGTGCTGTTTTAATGGTTCTCATGGCTCTGATTTCAACATATATATATGCCATTGAACAGCTAATATTATCTCAATTTTCTTTTCATATCAGTCTTCAGCCAGGCATTATGTATCATGGACAATACAGCCAAGTTACCCTTGCCATAGCACTCCAAGCTAGTATTTACTTTCTCTCTCATTTCTCAGTAAAAACACAAGTTAGACGAGTCTTTTGCTACTTGTCTATTTGTTGACTGATATAATTTCTTTTAACAATAAGTTAAATTCATAATCTGATATTCAGGAAATGGGTGTTTTTGGAAATATTTAGATCTTGGTTTTTGGTGTTTAAAAAATAGGCTGAATAATAGGGAGGATGGTTAAAGGAAATGTAGCAGGGACAAAAAATTCTGAGGGACATGAAGGAGCTCTCAGCAGAGTAATATTTGAGTGTCCACTGTAGAGTCTGAATACATGTGTAGCTGGAGCATGGAACTTCTCCCAGCAGAGTTCTCCGCAGCCAGCCTTATCCTACAGAACAGGAGCACTGTTCTGCTGGGAGAAGCTGAAGAGACAGAGCAGATGAGGTTCCTAGCTTCCAGTTCTAGACTGTGTCCTCCAAATCTTCTTTTCGTCAACAGTCCAATATTTTCAGCACTGGATTTTCTGGTCTCTTTGCACAAACTGTGAAAAGAAATTAAGTTACAAGAAATGTAGCTTAAGAACATTGCCCATTAATATCACAGGCACGTGGATGGCTGCATGGTGAACTTTATTGCTGACTCTTGAGTGTTCCAGGGTCATGTACAAGGGTGTCCTATTAGCCTTTGCTGCTGATTTATATATTTTATTGATGCTAGTATTAAAATGTGTTTATGTAGAACAAGAAAACTGTGTGGTGTACCATTCAGAATAGACTTTTTTGTCTTGCCTATTTGTTGAATTCATTATTTGGGATGTCAGAGGATTAAGCCCCAAGCCACAGTGGAAATAGGCAGAGCAAGAAGAATTAGGAAAAGCAATGCTTTCCAGACCTGGCCTAAGTGAACTGCTCCAATTATAGCTCAGTAATGAGTTTATTAAAAAAGACAGATGAAAGCAGTAAGTGGTGAGATGGCAATTGTTTTTCATAACTGACCTTAGCTAAGAGTAATTTGAATAGACATAGATAATGTTAACTTGGAGGTTTTAATTTTGGTTAGGATAATCATAGTTTGAGCACTCTGTGCTCTCCTAATGCAAGATATTTATATATTCCATATTTTCTTAAGGGCCCTGGACATAAAGTTTAGCTAACAGATGTGCAACAGATTGAGTTGGGAACAATCTAAGGGTAGTCAAAGGAGCCGCTTTGATTGTAATTTATAATAGGCATATAGTTTCAAATTTAAAAATGTATAAGTCTGTGTGACTTCTAATGCTTTTGATTCACAGGCAGTTACCACCAGCTCCCATTAATGAAAAATGATGATTTACATAATGCTAATATCTATTCATTATTTAAATCCTTAATTATGTGTGCAGCCATGTGGCGCAGTAAAATAATAAAAGGATAAAAAATGCAGGAAGTAATGGCTCTTTCAAGCAACTGGGAAGTAAGGTGGTCATTACATTAAAAATAAAGAAGATAAAAATCATATTTGTACCACCTTTTGATGGCTTTTTAAAAAGGGAGGGCTTCTGTTAATATTGTCATATTTGGGTCCTAGATCTACCCTGACTTTTGCAATATAGCTTCAGAACTCAATTTTGTTTCTCTTATTTGAAATGAAGAGTTTTTAAATCCCATATGAAAATTGGTTGTTTCTCAGAAAATCAAATCTTAACTTGTTCTTCCCCTGATAACACTGCCTACTTGGGGAGTTCAAAAGTTCACTTGTAGATCTTCCTTGCCTATGGTTCTCTTTTGCTGCTTCAGATTTCTGAGTGAATGTCACAGGCTACAGGGTACTCATTGCTGGTCTGTTGTAACCTTTTCCACAAGGTTTATATAAGGCTGATCCCATAAAGACACACTCATGATTGATTTGCTATTTTCCTATTAACTGATTCTTCATTAATACAAATCTATGTGGTACTAAATTTTAATCTCAGTTCATATCAATGCTGAATTTTCATACCTACTGGAGCTTGAAAATTGAATTGTGCTTATCCTAGGTGTAATTTTTGATAGCAGAATTCAACTGACCATTGTTGGTTTGTTGTGGGTGGTTTGGGGTTTTCTTTTTTGGGTAGGTTAGTTGGTTGGTTTGAGGTTTTTCTAGGTGGTGGGTCTGGTGAAAAGCAAGAATATTTCTGAGAATGAATGCTGGAATATTGATCTTGCACTAGATTAATACAGGGATGCTGTTCCAGGATAAGAGCTGGCAATAGGTCATTAAGATTGGAGGGTAAAAAAGAACTCCCTTAGGCAATGTGAGAGATGGCTTAAGAGTTGCTCATCAATTTTCAACACTTCCATTTGACTCCAAAACATAATAATGGACAAGTCTGTGCTTGTCAAATATTAACGATCAAGACACCAAGCTACACTTGCAATTAAGTAGATTAATAACTTCCAGATTGTTAATGATACACTAAAGGGGTCTGCAATTGGTGCTGCCTTTTAAATTCAAGGGTCTGACATGTCACTGATGTCAAATGCATAATTGCTGTTGGTACTCCTGAAATGGCATCATTACCTTCTTACCCTGCTGCACAGCTGAGAAAGATTGGTTGGTGCCATTTTGTATGTTGTTCAGGCAGCTACTTCTACTGGGCTTGTCCATTCCAGTAGATGCTGCTGGGTCTGTTTCCATTCAGCTTTGGGGGAAGGGGAGGGAGGCCTATGGCATCATTTTTGTACCAGAGTCTTTTGTGCAGGCATTGCTCTCTCCAGGACTCTTTGTTGGGCGCTGAAATAGCACCTGAGAATGATCTAGCAAACAGTTTTTCTGAGAGCTCTCCCTGAGGATGTGCCTGTGCATGGTTTAGCTGGCACTGTCAGGCACATCAGATGCACTCATGCTTTCCAGTAACCTCAGTGTGTCTGGAGTAGGTTTCAGGAGAGAGGGATGGGTCACTTGAGTTTGATTTGTATGCACCATTACAGGTAGACTGCAATGAGCATCCTGAGGATAGTCTTTTTTTGGCTCAGGGTGAGGAAGCAAGGTGCAATATTTGGGCCCATCTTTTGACTGATTCTGGTCTCCTTTAATGCAAACAGAGCCCTGCTCACAAGTGCTAATTCCTAGCAGCTACAGAGTCACAGAAGTTGGAGTAGGATTTTCCACAGACCCTGCAGAGACATCTCTAGAAATCTGTCCCAGGCTGACAGCTTGATAGGTCTATGCTTTTGGTGGGGCTGCATGAATAACCCATGACCTGACCCTAAAGCTGGGTAAAGTACAGTGTAAAGGACATATGCAATGGGTGTGCAATGCTTCTGCATGACAGATAATGCAGATGCACTGTAGTTGAGAGATTAAGTGCTAGAGCTGCAAATATTTCAGTCATTGATCTTTTTGTGCCATGATTGCTATGTATTACATATTTTTTGCAGCCCTCCCAGAGCCAGTTGGAGAAATAGGTGGTATAGGCAACTTCTGTTGGTTTGATCACATCTCGATAGAAAATGGAAAATGCGAGACAACTCTCAGTAGAAAATGGTCTCAGAGGCTCTAAGATTACCTGTTACAAATGGAGCTTTGAAGTGACAAAGGGAACAAAGTCTATGCCACTGCATTAATGCTCTGAAACTGTCCTCTGTAAGGTGAGAAAGAAACCTGAAGCATTATTAGAGAACACTGCTTACAAATGGCTTGGCTGCAGCAAATTTCAAGTGTACTTTGACATAACCCTCAGCTTTATTGTGGTTGCACTGGCCGCAAGAAACCTTGACAGCAGATTTGATGACTGATATTTCTGTTTTATTCAGACATTTTATTTTATGCTTGCTCCAATCATCCGTTGAGGAATGGATTAAAATTCAAGCACCATAGGATTGCTTGGACAGAAATAGGAGTTCAATAAATGTCATCTTTCATGGCACAAAATTGACTGTTTATAGGGCTAGGCCTTTGATTCAACCCTCTATTGAACCTCGGTTTATGCTGATTGAAACCTTTGCTGAGGACTTAGTATAGAGAACATATGTAATGGCCAAAGCTTTCTGATTGCCCAAGGCTATTTATAGAAGTCTCTGTCCTATTTCGAAAAGAGATCTCTGCACCAAGAACTCTGAAGTCCTGATGTCCTTCACGGAGCCTTGAGCTGCCTTGTGTCACAGAAACAGCCTCTTAATATGTTTAGGTGCTGAAGGCAAAACTTCACAGCAATTCAGGGATCAGAGCCCAAAAATGTCATTACAAAAAGCTGCTGGCTGAATGCAAGCACCAAAGATGTTGCCTCTTTAAGTATTGGCTTTCTTTTTCCCTAAGGACTTCAGGGAAATATAGCTGTGACTCTCATGTCCAGGACTGACCCAGTTCAAAGAACTGTCCTTGCTTCACACTTAGATCCATCCTAGCTTCCCTCAGGGTTTCATGTGCACAGCACTTGCTAGGCTGCTGGGAGACATAGTCAGTCCTTCTCCAGTTTCAGGGGGATTTTTGGCTCTCTGAAAAATGCTTTGGTGAACAAACAATTCAGTCTGAAGTTTCTTCACCTTCTGTGAAGAAAGTTATATTTTCAACCCTAGCCCACTCAAAATACTTCCCCCATTGTATTTTATATTGTAGTGAGGAACCCATCTCAAACATCCTGACAGATCAGTTGATTTGTCCCAGCTTCCCTGCAAATTTTTGCATTCTTTCTTGCCCTCTATTCCCTCTGCCACGGTGAACTTTTAGAGGCTGAGCCAGAGGATTCTCAGCTTTGCCTTGGGGCATCTTGTCTCTTTCCACTGCAGCATAAGATGATTTTAAAGGTCATTTCACCAAGATGCTGTGGCCTGCATTCTCCTCCAGGCATAAAGATAAGGCATAAACAGTGAAGTCCATTTGCAATGCATTTAGAGGTTGTAGGGCTCTTTATCTTGTGAATGAGGGAAAAAGATGCTAACACTTCTAGCTGTGGATGTCAAAGAGAGGCTTCCTTTTCATAAGAAGATATGGCCTTCCACAGAGTTAAGCCCTGAAGAGGAACTTACCATTTGAGTTTAATTTTCTCACAGCCATTTACTGCAGCAGTGGAGGAAATGAGAAGGGATTGTCTAATGGAATCCTTCCCAGAGTCTCAGTTCCTGAGTTGTGGGAAAGAAAAATACATTGAACCTCCATCATAGGCTGAGGTTACTCTAAGAATATAAGTCTTCCCACGAATATCTTGATCCTCTATTTTCCCCCTGTGCTCTGAGGCTGATGCTTTTGAGCTATATAGACCCTTCTGCTTAAGTCCTCTGTGCCTGTGTGGTAAATATGACGTCGATGCCTTGAGGTAGCCGGGCTGCAGCAGTGCATTATCTCTCACCAAGGTGTCCCTGGAGGATTGGGCAGTGAGCTGAGCCTTATCTCATCCATTGCTGCATACTTAACTGGGAGTGCTTTAGCTAGCAGTGGGAGCACTTCTGCATTGCTCTGCTCATCCTTCCATTAACAGAGAGAAATCTGAACTGCTTTTTGTGTCCTGTTTCTTTCTGGCCATTTCAGAGGGTGATTCGGCACACCATTTTTGCTCTTTATCCACACTGATTCCCATTTAAGCAGTTTTAACTAAGCACCTGAAGTTTTATGGAATGAGTCCAGGTCCAGTGTCCTCACTTTTCAGGGACCTCTACACAGGTTGCTTGCACTGTGATGGCCCTCTGCATATTATCCTGCAGAGCCCCATCCCCCTCCCAAATCCTAGACACGCTGTAGTTACTCAGGCTTATATTAGCTGAATATATGTTCCACTGAGCAGTGTTTCTTTTACCTGTTGGCACAGGGATCATCCAAAATTGCCTAAAAATATTTGGCATCCTAATGATCAAAATTTTTTATTTTATTGCTGTTTCCAAAGAAAAGCTGCTGTTAGATCAGTTCCCGTGATCTCCCACAGTATTCACAGAATAGCATAGACAGGGCAGCCAACAAGAATAACAGAACTGCATGTGTGGGTATTCCATTCCATTGGCAAATTTGTAACTCCTATCAGGATTAGAGCCTTTTATCAAATCACCTAGAAGGGAAACATATTGCTTGTAGTAGAGAAGCAGAAGTAGAAACCTAAAGCCCTGAAAATTTTCAGGCAGTATTTTTTCAAATCCTTATTTTTGCAAGTATTTTTAGCAAGTGAAATCAAGTTATCTCCACAAGCTCCTCTTACTGTTCTGGCTGGAATGTGGGGAGCAGAGACAATGGGATTCACTGTTGGGTTCAGATGCTGCTAACTCCATTTACTGCAGAATATCATCAACAAACTCATCTTCCACTCATTCTTGCTTGTTCATTGTTTACTACTTTCTCAAACAGAAGAGAGCTCAGTTCTTGAGACCAGGCTACAGAATTGCACAGATGCCACATCCTATGTAATACAGTTCATTATTCAATTCTGTCATGCCCCTTGATATCAGAAAATGTTTTATGAGGGAGACAGTAACATCATTCCTTGTTAAATTGCTCCCTTCTAAGAGATGCTGAGACATTGTAAAGCAATGTTGGATTTTTATGCCATTACATGTAACAACCAGAAGATCCAGGAAGCTTTCCTGTTATACTAGATGTAGGAAAAGCATCCTTGTTCCTTCCCCTGATCTGCTGTCACCCCCAGCCAGCAGGGGAACCTGTGCATCCAAAACTCTGTTTGCCTGTACTAGTTCAGTGGGGGAAATGGCACTATTCATCAGCACTTTTATGGTTCCTTAAGTATTTCATTATAGTCCTGTTCATCCAGCTACTTGCAAACAGAATCCGACAATTAGGAAAAGTGTGTGTTCTAGAAAGTCTGGTCCTGATGTGAAAACTAGGGCTATGGAATAGGCAGACACTGGTTTAAGAAACAGAGCATATTTTTTTCTATGTCACAGCTTCTGATAAATACTTGAAACAGGACTCCCAGTAGTTAGTCTGAACACAAATATGAAGATACGCTACATTTGGAAAAAATAGAACAGGACTTAAAAACCAAACACATCAAAATCTGGAGGAAGTAGATTCTCGAATGTAAACTATTCACATTATTCAAAGCTGTGTCTAAAAAAGTGTCAAGAGCTTCTGTGCTAGCCAATAAAACACAGTGAGTAAACATTGGAAAATGTGGAGGGGTGTACTTGTAGGGTGAGAAATGCACTGCAGTACCTTGGAAGGCTTAAGTCAAGCCACACATAATGCAAGGTTCTTCACTAATTACAATTACCTAAAGATAAACCTTGTTCAATTTCCCAAATAACAGATTCCTTTTAAGTTCTCATTTAAGTATTTTGATATGTACCATGAAAATCATAAAAAATTGGAGAAGATGCAGGAAACAACCACCAAAAAAAAATGGGCCGAATTCTAGAGAAAAGTTCTGATGGTGAGAGTTTTAAAGAACTCCATCTCTCCAGCTTATAAAAATGAGTTTGAGGTAACCTGATTTCCGTCAATGGGCCTTTATGGGAAGCAGAAACTAGGCACTAAGTGGACTCTTTAATCTTACATAATTGATTTCAGTAATGTCTACATCGTGTCTTCTCAGCACTATAAGGTAGTAGAATTAAAACTGACTGGAAAATTTCTGATGAGATGGTTTTGAATTGACACCTGGAAGCTACTGGCTTTGAAAATTCTTTTGATGAGAAGTTTCTCAAGCTCCAAAGAGTGTTTCAAGCCCAAACTAATGAGTCTTCTGGAGTGCCAAAAGAAGTAAGGTAATTGTATGGGGTATGGAAAGGAAAGTTCATGCTGTCATAGCACATAATTCATAGTTTTCCTACTGCCTTATGAAAGGGAATGTGTCATCAGCTAAGCTACCTGCTGGTCTGGGAAATAGTTCTTGACCTTTTTTTTTTTTTACTCTTTTATTTTCTCCTTATTTTTTTCTGTATTGACCTTCCTCCCCACCCCCCACCCCCCCATCATTAACAACACCTTTTCTTGAAACAAAAAAGACCCTTTCAAAAACATCCATGCTGTCCAGATACAGGACAGAAGATACCTAAATTCAGGAGAGTCAAAGGGTAGGGAGACTATTTCCTGCAGAGCTGTAGGGAAAATGCCAAGGTAGCTCTTCATGCTGGTTGTTGCATGGTTTTAGTTGGAGCAGATGGATTTTCACTGCTTATGATACAGGCTGTGAGGCCCCTAAGGCAGATGCAGTAATGTAAAGTCATGCTCATCCAGTGAATTTGGTTACAACACCAGTTGCATTCCTCATGGAACAGAATTCTGTAGAGAAAAATTTCCTATTCAGGTGGCTTCTTCAGCAGTTTATTTATGCACCAGTGTTTCAGAAAACATCTTGCTTCTGCCACATTGTAAATAAGGCATTTTTCTTGTAAATAAAATATTGATTGATCTAACAATAAAGGCTTGAATCTATATTGCATAGCAGCTCTAATAGAGAAAAGAATGTCTGTGAAAACAAAAATAAATAAAAATTACATGGTATTTATATGAAAAGAAAGGTGTGACATTCTGTGAACAGCAAAGACCATCCTTGGGAGAAGACTGGCAGCAAAACTAGTTATTTAATGTAAAACAGTGCATGCAAAACAGGACAGATTTGGATCTAAATATCAACTTAATGTCTTATTTCAGGAGGGTTTTGAGCAATAAGGCTTGTCATCTATAAGCTAACAGCTATCATGGGATGATAATTTTTGATGAGGATTTATGAATTATGAATGTTTCCTTTTGACATCATGAGTTAGAACACATTAATCCTGTTTCTTCCTACAGTAAACAAGGAGTGTTTCTTTCTCAGTTTAACTGATGTATTGTAGCTTTCTTCTTTCTGTGCGAAGGCTTTATAAAAGGAAATTTTGATTTCTTGTTAGGGCACCCCAAAATAAAGGAGCTCTGTGTTGTGCTTGTAGTTTTGTTCTCAAAACCTTATGCATTAAAACACAGTGCCTATCTAGGCTTTGTTCACTCTACCCTGGTGAAGTTAAAGTAGCTGTGAAGGGTCCAGTTGTGTTTAGTCAGCCAAGTAGGGATGAGAGCTCAGGATCAGTCTGGGCTAGGCACACGCAAACTCACCCTCAGCTCCCAAAAGGTTTTGCATTTTGTTGAAGAACTTTCAGTTCGCACAGTCTTGCTGCTAGCAGGGAGGAGCTGTCACTTCCTGCAGGTCTATGTTTGGTCCAGCTGCAATCAGTCATGGAGCTTATCACATTCTGAAGGAATGAAAGAGTAGGATTTCAGCAGAGTTGCAGCATTATGGTGATATATGCCTACTGGGTCCTGTTCAAGAAATGTCTGCTGGAATTTTTCCAGGAACCTAAGGGAATTAAATGCCTGAGAGCTTTCAGAGAGCAGTAACAATAGGATACCTGTGATCAATAATTTTCCAGAAGTTTTTGTTTGCAATTTGCCTTTTCATTAAACATGGCACACCTGTCTGACATTCTCCTTGTTTACCACCCTGAGACTTTATTGGGCAGAGTGCTGAGTTTGGACTGCTCAGTCCAAGACAGAGGTGTTGACACTGCAGATAAAAATAAGCACCGGTGTCATCTCCAAAATGGACTCTGTCATTACTGAGAGGAGCATCACAGGAGGCTTTGTCTGACAGCAGAGTGACCAGAGCTGCTTACAGGCAGTCTGCTTACCAAAATATTCTGGGAAAAGCTTGCCTCAGCTGCAGCCAGTTGGCTCAAGAATTAAAAATTCAGGCTCCTCGTTTGGTTGTTACACTTATGTGCTTAGACTACAGCAACGTGAAACCTTCACCATCGAGGAGAATGCAGCTGTATTTTATCTTCCATTTCCTACAGCCTATTGCCCGGTACAGTTTCCCCGGTTCAGCTTGTACGTGGTGGATGGAAATGCTCAGTTTTCTGTGTTTGCAAGAGGAATTATACGGGAAAAAAATGTTTCTGTTTGATGGCGTCTGTAAACTTTGGTGCTTTAAAACTCCCCTTCCAAATGTCCTGAGTTCCTTGATGTCCTGAAATGTTTATGTTTCATGAAAAGGGTTGGCCTAATTTGTGAATATTATCTTGTACTCTGGATGTGGTCTGGGAATCCTCAGCACCTCTTTCAAAGGAGTGTTAATCAGGAATTCTACTGCCTTGTTCAGGCTGGCTTTACCACAGAAATGTGCTTCCTTTTTAGTGCCACTTTGAAACATTCACTTGCAATTGCACTGGCTAAGGTGTGTAAGGGGAACTGAGTTGAAGACAGTGTAAATGTGTTCAGCTCCACTGCTTGGCTAAGTTTGTGCCTTCCTAGGAAAGAATCCAGTTCTTGGATTGTAGCAAAACCATAGAATACTTTTTTTCTTGTTTCTTATTTGTTTTCAGTGCAAAGCAGTATTGGAAAATAGTCTGAAATTAATATTTTTGCATCATCACAAGTTCTGCATTTTGAACATGCATTAAAATAAACCTACTGTGAGATCACAGGCCAGTTTAAAGAGAGCTTTGCAAATTACCAAAACCTCTGGAGAGCTTTTTTTTTTCTTTTTTTAAATTGAACTCTATTTTTACTTACCCATCACAACAAGAAAGGGATATACCACAAAGAGGATGAATACCTGGGATTTAGTCATGGTCGAATCACCCCTGGCATTTTTCCTTCCTTGATTAGGATTTTTTTGCTATTTTGTATACATGTCAAAAGAATTTAAAGCGGATTTCTCTTGGGATTGTTTCATTGCTTTTTTTTTATTTTTCCTTGGGTGCATATCTTTAAAAACGGCAGTAAATTTTATTTACATTTTAGCAATGCCTGGTTGCCTGCAGCCCTTTTTTTTTATTCCTGTCTTGCTGTGGAAAGTGGCTGGTTTGGTTTTGGTTGCTTGCAAGTGTCCTTACTTCTGAATGTCCAAACGAATCTCCCATCAAAGCTGACATCTTGTCTTTAAAGAAGTAGTCTTTGGAATTTCAGTGTTATTATGGGAGTTAAAAAAATGAAAAAAGTTCTAATGAAACTATTTCAAAGAATTTGAAAAACAGTGCAGTGGGGATCTTTGTGCTTCTTCTAGCAGTTTGCTTTCATCTTCTGTATCAGCCTCATTTCCTGAGCTGACGATAATTGATTACAGTCTCCATTTCTTAAATAGCCTTAAGAAAATATACTGGCATCCCTGTGCCTCATTACAGGATTCACATCAAGGCCTGGGTGACCTTGTCAGTTTTATCTGTGTTACAGAGACACTCTCAACCGTCAGGGAGATGAAAGCTGCACAATAGAGAAGGATGATTCCTGGAGGGAATGCTTCCATGAGATGCTTTAGCATCTCTGAAGAGGAGTGGCACCTTGAAAGGTCTGGAGATGTGCTTGTGGCTAGTGCATCTGCCTATATGATTTTGGACAGGAGATTTAGGGCAATGTGTGCCACTGGGTGCCTTGGTGTAGATCCAATGACTGAGCTGATTTCTTTCCATGTCTCTAAAGTGTGTATTCTGTGTTGCATTGCCCCATAAACAAGGAGATATTATGCCATTTTATCAGTCTTTTACACTAAATAGATTTAAAAGCGATTCTGAAGTACTACTGCAGTGGTCAAGGTGTAGGACAGAGGGTTGCATTTAATTTGCTTTTCAAACTCTTATTGGAAAGGGAGGTGGAAGGAACCAGTACAAATCTAAAGCTATCAGGCCCTGGTATGTGGTGTAAAATCTGCATCTCTGGAAACAAGACCTAGAGATTTACACAGGCCTGGGAATGGCAGCACTGAGGTATTTTGCAAAGCATAGGTACTATTAATACTGTCAGCAAGGCAGACTCTTTGAAGGAAATCTTGAGTGGGGTGGTGCCAAAATGGAATGTACGAAGTAGCAGTTTCTCTAGAAGGATATTTAGAAGTCTCTGCTTCAAAATAATATTGGGACCATATTTGCTTTAGTGCTGTTGAGTGCTCAGGTTCTCTGGTAATGAGGAGCATGTGGCTAGAAAAGCTAAATAGTGCTTTAAAGCTCAGATCACAAAGGTCATGCAGCATTAGAAATTGCTATGCATCCTGAGTGATAATATCTTAAAGGGAGATGAGATGTTTGACTTCTTCTCAGTTATATTTATATTCTTGATTGGAACAGGATAAATGGTAAGTACAAAGACAGTGACAATGCCCACGTTGCAGTGAGGAATTACTGAAACACTTAAATATAGTCTATGTGGCTTTTACAAGAGAGGGGTTTTTTCTCTTAGTCATGTTTTCCTGCTTTCTCTTGTGGGATACCTTTTCTTGGACTCGCCTTTTGTAACTTCTAATAGCATGACATGTCCTAAGATGCACAGAGTCCTCTGTTCCCACTGTCCCAAGCTGACCTGAATATGTCCAGGGCTGTACATTCCTGAGTGGGGCATTGTTGTGGAATACATGTTGTGCAGGTAGCTCAGTGTGCAAGCTGCAGGTTGTCCTGAGGATGTCAGGAAGTGACTGGAGTCCATGACAGGAAGCCATGACCTGTTACTGACCCATTTAACAAAGAGTAAGGAAATCTGTCTGACCTGTGTGTGTGTGAGGAGTGCAGGGAGTCAAGCAGGGCACTGGTCGGGTCACAGGAGCCTCCTGGGGTGGAGGAGCCTGGGTCCCAGCAGTGACAGTCTCTGCTGATGGGAGGGTGGCTGCCAGAGCGGATCCTGAATGCTCAGACAGGGAGGATCCCTGAACGGGCAGGTTGTGGTTTAACAGCTGTGGAAACAGACTCTTTGTTTTAGGCTGTGAGAAAATGGCTCTGAAATGACCGCAGTGTGGATATGCCTCCTTGAGCTGGCACTGCTTTGCTGCCAATAACTTGTGTTCAGCATTCACAGCTTTTCAAAAACAAAAGCAGCTCCAGTTTTCAAAGGTTAACATCCACTTAATAAGTTCATGACTTTCCATCCAGTCTCACTTTCTCTTCTTCTCTGTTACCATTTTTGAACACAAAAGTGAATTGATGAATTATATTCTGGTTTTGCATGGTGAGAGAAAGGGAAATCAACAGTTAGACATTTAGGGCTAGTGGATGCTGCCTGTATGTATCTTATTTCTTTGCTGGTAGACAATTATCTTTATTCCACAAGACTGCTCTCCACCTGTGAGGCACAATCCAAGCAGGGACAATAGAGTATGATTCTTTATGGCACGTTAGCTGTTTGTTTCCTTTCTGGTAACGTGCTGTTTTCTGTGAAGAATGCTGTATTCATGCAGAGCTGGTTTTAACACTACACCAAAGCTGCATGGTCTCAAGGCTCCTTTCTTCATAAACCATTTTAGTAACTATTTTGATTGTTGACAATTACACATTCTATATTTGAAACGCATCTAACCCTTCAGAGTGGCAGCATGGCTGAAGGACAGCTTGAGGAACTCTGAACAATCTTTTTGTGTGATCTGAAGGTTTTGGAATGCCTTATGAAGCTTTATGAATAAAGCATTTGAATATAATAAGAGTTTTAGTGTAGATTTACTTATGTTATAGCTTTTCTGATTTCCAGGTGCTGATGATAGCTCAAGGCATAAAGCCAGGCTTATAAAAGTACTTGCTTGGCATTTCAGAGATTCAGTGAGACCTGGATGGAAGGGTCTAAGGATCAGTCAGCTTAGTGACAGTAGGAGGACTTGGACATGGATAACATCCATGTCTGTGATCCACAAGAAACTGTGAATATTTTGAATGTGGTCTTTAATGTATGTATCAAAGTTTCCTTAAAGCATTCTGTCACAAACTCGGAATATCTGAATGTTTGATCTACCCTAGGACTGTGCCATAGCAGTAGCTGAATATCAGTGTTTCTGTGTTTTTAATGAACATCCTGTCATACTTATCTATAGATAAGTGAGGAAAAAAAAAAAAGAAAAGAGCCACTTGGGGTGGACAGATTTATCCATTCAAAGTGCTCAACCTCTTGTTCTTTGTATGGGACATTGGGTTGCTATAGATGTTATTTTGGTTTCTTTAGTCATGGAAGTACTTTTTCTGTCTCTCTCTAAAGTGTTGTTTTGTGTCCTTATCTTATAAAACATGAAGGTAGCAGATACCTAATGAAACAGGAGGAATGTGTCAAGGGTAGAAGGTGAGGTGAATTGGATAAAAACTCGTTAATGAGGAGATAACAATATTCTGGGAAAGGTTGGAAAAAATTGGCAAATCAAAGCTTCTTTCACATGTAGTAACTTGTAAGTATTATGGAATTTCTTTTTCAAACGGTTATTATAGACTTTCCAAGCCAAAGCTTATAAATATGGCACAGTGAATTCCTAACTTAGAGCAGTTTAGACTTATCACAACATGAGCAGACAAGAAATGGGATTACTCTGAGCAAGGAAAATGTGCCTTCAATACTAGAATTCTAAAAAGCTTTTTTTTATGTACTTAAAACATGACTGAGACAGTTGAAGCATGGAGAGTATAACACATTTTTTCTCTTTCAGAAATGTATATTGTTTAGGAAGTGGAATGATTTATTTTCAATGGCATGTTAATTTTTTTTAGCTGAAACATTGGATTCAAACATCACTGTGAGGAATCACTTTGGGTGCAGCAGAACCCTTGCAGTGCCACATGCCTCTCTCATCAGTTGTCCATTCCAGAACATTTTTACATGGGTCTTACAGAGAATGAAATGTGACCAAGGCCCTACCTTCCCAGACCGTGAGTTAAAGCTTGTTTGAAGCACTAGTGGTTGCCAAAGGATTTATTTTTAAACTTATGCTTTTTAGTTGCTGTTTTTCTCTAAACTTCAGGCATCTGAGGCACAGCAATAACTCTTTAACTTTTAAAAATGTTTTCAATAAAGAAAAATATTCTGATTTTAGCTGCTGGGGGAAAAAAAAGTAAAAGTAGAAGCAGTAAATGAAAAACCAGTAGGCTGGGATCATTTTAATACCAAGCTTGATCAGTTTTTTCCCTCCCTTACTTTCATTAAGTACACAAGGCCCCTTTTCTAACTTAATAATTGTCTAGTGAAGCAGGGGCTGTTCTTCAATGAAAAGTATGCAAAATCTTTACTGTGTAACATGCCTATCATGTAGCCATTGTTAGGTACACAGTAGATAATTGTTAGGTCTATTTAAGATCTGCATTTAAAATGTCACTGTAATAACTAGAGAAGAGGAGACCAGGTTGAGTTATCATAACTTTGTGGCAGGGGTGCTTTACCATTGCAGAAAAAATAAGTAATATTAGTCCCACTCCTGTATTGCTGGTAGATGAAGAATGTCATTAGGTCCTGTCATTCATTCAGAAGTGTTTCTGTAATGAGTTCTTTAACAAAGGTTGCAGAAGTGGTTAAAGGAAAATGAAAGGACTCTTTGTTCCACTTAGGAAATTGCAGAGAGTTATTTTTTGTAATGCTTGTGAAACAATATTACTGTATTAGAAAAAAAAAAAAGATTTCAGACCAGAGATTTAATTTAAAAAACAAACAAACAAGCAAACCAAATAAAAAGGAGATGAACTGCAAGGATAGTAATAATTTAAGTCTTCAGCTTCTAAAGGAAATCTCCTCCTTGATGCAAGGTAATAGCTGTGTGGATGTTGGCCTTGTAGTGGTAGGCAGCATGCTCTCTGCCCATTCTGTTTTGGTTTTGTTGTTTTTTTTTTCACAATCAGCCTGGAGACACTGCAGCAGCAAGTTAGCTATCAAAAGATTATGGGGTGGGTTAATCTCTCACTGGGGCTTATGAGCAGCATGACATTCTCTGACAGGTATCAGCCCTTCTCCCAAACACCCTGTGATGTCAAGGGCAAACAATGACAATGGAGATGGCAGTAACTGAAAACATGCCTTGGAAGCATCTCTTTCAGCTGCAGACCCTCTGCTTGCAGAATGACTCTGACATTTCAATGTCTCCAGCCCATTTATTGTAACTGGGCAGGCACTGTACACTGGTGATTTGGGCTGTTTTGGGAACTGCTCAGCTGTCAGGTTGCTTGAGTGAAAGTTGTTATGCAGAGTGGCAGGGCACATCTGCACTTGTAATGTACAGGTATTACACTTGTCTTGCTGTCCCTGGCTATTATGCCTCCCACCCTGAGGTTTCTCTGCCACTGCAAAGAAGCTGAAGCTCTTGTGAAATAACCTGAAAACTTAGAATCTACCATTTAGTGCATGGGCACTGATTTGTTTAACCACAACTGTTGACACAACAGAGGGAAGGGATGCTGTTCTGGGGGTCCTGACCTCAAGAAGTGGGCCCACAAGAACCTCTGGAAGTTCAATAGTGCTGCACCTGGGTTGGAGCAATCCCAGATGTGAGTACAGACTGGGAGAAGGAGTAATGAGTATAAATGTGTGGTTGTACTGCCTCAGGATGAATTTCAGTGGAAACAAAGTTAATTCATTACTGTGTGTTTTTGAAAGTGATGTCTAAATATGAAAGTTCAGTGGCTGGACACCAGAGCTAAATACATGCAGAAATTATACATGCGAAGATTCCAACTACTGGAAAAACTTACCTTAGGAACACGGTTAGTTTGCTGTCACCCATATGATTTGACCAGGATGAGGGATGTTTTGAAAAGCATTTTGTTGTTTAGCAACAAAAATGAAGGATTAGTGAGTCAGCCCTAGTGTTTAAGAGACCAAATGAAGTGGCCATAAGTGTATTTTCTGTGCTTGTCTTGCTTATCTCCCTTAAAAATGTGATTCTTTGGCTGGAGATTGAAACGAAAGACATGAAGAGAAGCTTTTCCAAAGGACAAAATACCAGGAGGTTTGCTTTGCTCAAAAACTCTGTGTACTTCCAAATGTGAGATGTACCCAGCAGATGTGACACCCTTCCAGAAGCTGGCAGGCAGAACGGGCCAGGTGATCCTGCCAGGGCTGGGCTGTTCCGGTTGTGCTTGGACAGGCTTCCCTTCATCCAAGAGATTTTCTCCAGCAGGCTTAGTGGTGTGCTGCTGCTCTCCCTGCAGGGAAGAGCTTTCAGTGACAGTGCTGTCACCTCCCCCAGCCCAAGGCTTTCGCTTTGGTCACGGCAAATTGACCCAGGGAAGGCCTTCAGAAAGGAATCACTTGGCAGACCTGTATTGGAGAGAGGCTGGATGGGGAGCTGCAGGACAAATGCAGATCTGTAACCCCTCCTGTTGGCTGGCTCAGAGACTGCTGACAGCCTCCTGGTGTCTTCCAGAGGGATCTTTCCTGCAGGCTGCCCTGTCCCCTGTTGTGACTCTCCCTGAGCTCAGCTGGCAGGCGCTGGGATGTGGCTGCTGATGCAGGGCATTGGAAGAACCTCGCTGGCAGCAGCTCAAAAGCAGCACTTCTCTGCAGCAGACAACCTCAGATATGTCTTTTTACATCAGCTGTGGTTTTCCAAGGTTTTATTCTTTGAAGGAAACGTTGGAAAAAACCAACTAGCACTCAGTAGAATTACTGCTTTCTTTTTAGATAAGCCAAATGGGCATAAATTAGAGACAAAGTCTGCCCCACATTTCAGAGAGCTTCCTGTGAGATAGAACTGTGCTTTTCATCTGGCATTTGGGAGGGCAGGGGGAGTTTAACATGGGCTTTTCTAGGTAGTGATTTGGCCCTATCAAGTAGACCCATATTTAGCAATTTGTTCTATGAAGTATAACAACGCTGTCTGCAGCACTTCAGTGTTTCTAGATGATGTTTGGACTGTGCAATCAGAATGTGATTAGGTGGTTTACAGTTCAGAAAGCGCTCTGACAGCTGCAATTTTGTGACTGCAGTGGCAGCAGCAAAGGTAGTTCTCAGAAACACCTTTCCTGACAGTATCATCTTGCAATTAGTATTTGAACTTTGGCTAAAGGCCTCACAGGAAGAATCTGTGTGGCTGTGTGCCTTGGTAGTCTGTCAGTGACTGTGAGTGTTTGTCAGACCTGCATCTCGACAATGGCTCCTTACCTGCTATATCACTGGGCACCTGTGCCCTCTTTTCTTGGTACCCTTTATGAACCAAAATATGGTTTCCTTTGCCTGAGAGTAGGATAAGTAAATCCCTGTCACACCCCCTGTGCTGAAAACACCAGCAGATTCCTACTAAAACCCACAATAATTCTTTCTTGGAAGAGCAATGTAGTCACTTTTGTCCTGCTATCAGCAGCATCAAGGGCAATGTAATACCAGCCTGTCTTCTTTCTTCATCTAATGCTATAAAAGAATATCCTCAAAATTTTAACCTTGTAACATTAAAAAGCAAGTATGTGATTTCTATTCAGGGACTCAGGAGACACCTGATTAGCTGTTACTATTATCATTTTCTCTTGATAATAGTTTTTACTGTAGCTGAACAGTGGTGCTGACTCTCGAGGCTTCAAAAATGATTCTCTTTTTCATAGTAACTTAAGTAGAGCCTTTGAAAAGGCATTTTGGGAAACAGACTTCTGACCAAAGTTTCCTTTTTGGAATGAAGGTCTAGTTTTACCCTGTGTATTTTGTATTCTTCCTTTGGGAATTTTTTTTTTTCACGTGATGGTCAGATAGGCTGAGGGAACTACCTGGGTGCCCTAAGGATTTTCAGGGTGCTGTGTGCCAAACATTTGGCTCTTTTGGAACTTGATTTAGCTTCAGACACCCATTTAATTAAAAATGTTCTTTTCGTTCTGATGATTGCCCCAAAATGAAATAAAAATGCAGGGTTTAATGCCAGTTCTTACTGAAACATGACAAAAAAGACTTCATAGAAGATCATTCAACAATTTTATGCAATGTATGCAGTCCCAGTTTTCTTCATGGAAAATACCTCTTAAACCAGCTAGACTCTTTATACATGATGGCTCTAATTCACAGCAATAAATGGGTTGTTTTATTGCACAGACTGTGGAAAAATGGAGTCAGTGTTCAGTTGTATAATTCCACCAATGCAGAACTACTGAAGATGCAAAGCAAACAAAGCATGATTTAAAGAAAAGCCATTTATTAACACTCCACAAGTTTCTGTTAAGAAAAAGATAAGAACATTCCCTTATATTTACCACAGTTTAAAAGTATCACTGTTACATTTGATAATAAGAGCCCATTTATAAATATTTTATTGTGGTTCAATAATTGATAAAGTGATTTACAGCCACCTTGGCATTACATTAATGCTTGCAAAGTACATTATGCTAACCATATTAGCTGAAAATATGTTTTGTAATTGTAGTGGTTTGTCGGTGCATCATCTGTTAAGCTTTTATTGCCAAAGCCTTTTAATTGTTTCTTTGCTTTGTTATTTGAAATTACTAGCTATTTATCTGAAGTGTGCCTGGCCTTTCTGCCTTTTCTCGTTAGTGTGTGTGTGATAAAAGTGCTCCTAATAAATGCAAAGTAGCACGTTGTTACAACCTTTCTGTGGTCCAGCATCACAGGGTTGGTTCTGCATGAACACACCTTGCTTTCCCATTTTTGGAAATACCTACCTCGAAAAAGCCTGGTAAATTCAGAAACTGCTCAGTCTAAGCCTTTTGCTTTCCGAGATTAAAAGCCCCCCAAAATGAGTATCACAGACTGATTTCCTCTTGTCGTAGGCCTGTCATTGTGCCAGGAAGATATGTGCAGCCTGAGAGCTGACCGCTGAAAAGCCTCCAGGATCTCCCCAGGGAGGATTTACCTACTCCAGGAGGGACTTCTCTGTTGTAAAGCTGTGGATATTCCAGCAGAATTTTTGACACAGGAAGCCATTGTAACAAACATGGCAGAGCCCTGTATAAAGGCAGTAATTTCTTTTTATTTTACCTATGAAACTGATTTAGTCAAAAAGTTGAGAGGTGACATTTTTAACAGAATTAAAGACAAACTTGGATTTTGAGGGGATAACTATGTTGTGTACTGGTAAGAGAAAATAGTAAACAAATTAGGCTTTTGGAAGAGGGAAAGAACTTCTACAACAGGTACTATCATCTGTCTATTCAAAGTTGGGAGGATGCCATCCTTATATGCCCACCCAAAAAATTTCCTTGCATTTTGTTCTGAGATGCCTGGCCTTAGCTGCTGCCAGAGGTTGGGCTTGGGACTCAGTGCTCATGGCTTAACCCTCTCCTGATATTTTTAGCAAACTTTTGAGACAGTTTGCTGCAATTCTATCTTGTGTTCCTTTGCCTCTGTGTGCAGAAGCACAAAGGCAATGACTGATGCATGTGAACAATTCGTTGAGAAGGTACATCTTTGTGGTCACCATTGGTTTAAGCCTTAACAGGGATACACATTCACAGGGCTGGCTGCTGTGAGAAGATATTTTCAGTAACAATAATATTTCAGTGCAATATAATTATCTAATTCATCATTATCATGTTCAAACTGAACAGGTTTTCGCAAAGTCAATCTAAAACTATAGCAACTGCCTTTTTCTCTATCATACACAGTTTGATTCTTCTTAATCAAACTTAGTCAACCTTTTGATGGGAAAAAGAAACAGCACCATCACACAATTCACTGAGTGTTTTTCTTTTTGGTGGTAAAACACTCGCTGGAGAAGTGAGTTTTGTGTGGGCTGGAGAGTTATATTTGGGGCTATGCCTGCCCACTGCAGTCCCTGCTGAGAGTAATTAAACAGTGTCAGCATTTTCAGGCTTGGCTTTTGCAGCTTTCCAGAAGATTGGCTGGGAGCTCTATGGTGCTGAGCTTGTTTGAGGAGATGATCCTTTGTAAAGTTTGATCTAAAGGTCTAATTTTAGGTGTGCCAGTCAGGAAATTTGTTTCTTGTTTCCTTTGTGAAATTATTGCATAGCATTAGTATTCAACTGATATTAAGCCTACATTTTCACTACTGTAGCATGACCCATTTTATGAAGTGAAAGCCTCCACATTGCTCTTTAGCTATGTGGCTTCATACCTTTGGAAGTGTACTGTGGATCACCATCTCTCTCCTCATTTTTTATGTTTTGTGTCCCCTTTTTCAGGTGGAAGTACTCTGCTCTATGAATATCATATTTGGTGATTGACCTCCCAGGCTGGTAACTCTTGGGGCTCATTAGAGAGCTCCTTCAGCTTGCTTATTATTTTGGGAATGCTTTGTTTTCTATCCATGCCTGAGTGAACTCACTTTTGATTCTTACAGAGGTAGTTTGAATCAAATCAAGGGAGGTGACCATTCTGTGTACTGAGATGTCCTCAGGCTCATCTTAATATCCATGCCAGTCACACCTCTCAATCCAAAATATGACTGTGTAGAGACAGTTCTAGAAACTCCTCCTCTGTATATGATGTACTTGGAATATGATGTGAAGCTTGAAGTTGATGATTTTGTAAGATCAGTAAGGTTGCTTATGTCCTTAAGCTTTCATCAAAATGCCCATCATTTCATATGTTGGTTTGAGAAATGTGTGCTGTGAGTTGTTCCTTATGGCCCCTACTAAGTAATCTTAGACTTGACAGGGACCTAAAAGGGTCTTGTGTCTACTCTGTACTGCCCAGCATTTACCTCTGCACAGTTAATTTGTGAGAGCTCTGAGAAGCTAGGGGCTTTCTGTGTCACAGAATGTCTGAAGAGGTAGGGAAAATGAGCTTTTGGAAGAGACTTCTAAAAAATGAAGGGTAAAAACTAAACTTTAACCCCCAACAAAGCAACTGAGAAGTGTCTTAATTAGTTTCTTAAATTATATGAAAACACCTTCTGAGACAGTGTGAGACAACATCTTCAGTTTTCACTAAAGGTTGTGTGAAACACTCAGGCTAGAAACCTACAGAAAGAAATAGTTTATCCTAAAATGCTCTGAAGTGCTGGAGCACACCAGGACTCAGCCTGTAGGAAATCTGGAAATTGTAACGCTCGTGTCTTCTGCCAAAAAAAAAGTGCCCCTGGCACTGTACTGAGGTTTCAGCTTCTTGTAACTTGAAAAATTAATATGATTCAGTCTTATGATTATCCAAGATTCCAGACAAGCGTTTGACATATGTAACAGAGTTTGTGTTATCTGAGTAGGTTTTGTTATCCAGAAAGGGGCAGGTGTCCCAGGTCTGTGTTATATTTTTCAGCTGTAGAGTAGATGTTTCTGGTACCTGGGATGTTGTGATGGTGATCACCTGCCTTAAGGAACCTGGGTCACACCAACAATTAACACTAAAGACTGAAGTTTATTCTAGAGCTCTGGGTGTAATATTGTTGGATTAAAATTATCAGTAGATTTTAAAATAGGGACGTGAAGGAAACCAGAAGCCAGCTAAGGATGTTAAAATGACATTATCATAGCACAGAAGTATTCAGTTTACAAACCTGGATCTCTGAAGGTGTGAATGAACATCTGGTGTTAATTGTAGTGATCTAAAGTAGGCAACTGTGATTTTGGGAAGGAGAGATTAGCAAAGCCCTGCAGTAGTGGTATTGATGCCTGAAAGGGATAATTTTAGAAGTGTTCCTCCTTGCATGCAAAGACTTTTGATGTCTATTAACTTTTAAATATACCAGTTTACTTGCACACTATGCCTGCTGTCTCACTATTGACATGGCTTTGGTTTTAAGATCAGCATTCATAGGACTACTGATTTTTGAGTCTTTTTTTTTTTGTTTCATTTTGTAGGTTGTTTTTTTTCCCCCCCATTGGCCAACGTGAGAAATCATAATGGCAATAATTCCAAATTTCTGAAAGCTGAGTTCCCCTCTTAGGTAAACTATATCAGTTGCATCGATCCATCTAAAGTGTATTCAAATATAGAAAAAAATAGTTCCTTTTTAAGACCCCTGTGTTTTGATTCCATCTAGCACATTAGCTAATATCTCAGGTTTAATAATCATGTAAATTTTTTTTATACTCGGTCTTCTGCAGAAGAGTTAATTTTATACTTTTAGCAGATAAGGTAAAAAATTCATTGAACATCTCTCTGCTGAAAACTGACATTTGTCTGTTATAGGAATCCCAGCCCACACTTCCCTCAAAAGTTTCTCTTTTAATTTAACCTTACTCATGATGTGATTTCTGATGTAATTTCTAATGCTACTGTTTTTGTGTGTTTGAAAATATTAGCAGAAATAAGCCAGACTTCAAAAGCTCTCTCTTTGGAGAATTCTGACCAATTTACAAGGGGTTTGTATTACTTGTGAGAGATATGATTTATAGAATTCCATTCATACCTGAGAGTCTCAACAGAGCAGTTAAACCAAAGAGGCAAAGAAATGAGACTGAGTTTTTGGTATTATCATTGGTAAGACTAATTACCTTGAAGAAAGGAGGCTAAGGGACCATTGATTCTAAACCAAACAGATGTGTGGTGTGGTGCTTCTACAGCCTCATATTATTCAAGTAATATTTGTGTCCTTTTGAAATAACACAAGGGGCACCGATTTGATTACTCTGTTGCTGTGGAGACCACAAATGTATGTATCTCAGAAATTTCCACTTCATTCCTGTTTTTAAAGTCATGTGACATCCCCTCAAAGTGACAGTCTCAGAAAGGGCAGCTGCATCCTTACAAGAATAAAATCCTATGAGCAGGACTGATGGCATATGGAGAAGCAAACAACATCTTCTCCATTAGGAGATTAGAAGTAACACCTGACAAGGACACCTAATGAAAGATGAAGTGGGTGAATAGAGCTTTTCCATCTACCTAGTTGCAGTAAAGTTGCTTTATGAAGAAATACCAATGAGTTTGGTTCATTCAGGGCGTTGGGTGACTGCTACACTCCTGAATGGGACCTGCCTTGTTGGTAGATGAGATTTACATTAAGTCAGTGCTTAGTAGCTCATGGCCTCCAGAGTATTTCTGATTTAGCTGAGATGAAGAAGAGAAATTCAGAGAATTTGAGAAACATGTGAAGGAGATCTGAAGGCATCATGGAGCAGTCCTGCCCTCACATGACATGAATTTGAGATCCTGTGTTGGTGGCAATGAATAAACTCTCCAGAAAAGAAGGCAGCCAGGTGAACAGGGGGAAAGACTGCCTGAATAACCACAGCTTGGGATGATGATCTGACATTACCATGTAGTATAGACGCACACCCAGGCACATATCTCAGCTGTTGGAAGGAGATGAGTTATTGAACTGGGAATCAATCAGGGATGCAGGTATCAGGGTGCTTAATGCCAGTGTAAGCTGTGCAAGGACTAACTTGATATGTGTGTGAACATAGCAGACACAGATTTTAGGTTAGGTTGGAGTGAAGCTATGAGTTGTGCTTCCTATGTGTTCCCATCGTATGGAAGGAAATTATGATGAATTATTGCATGTGACAGTATGATTTTAGGTAGTAGATTCAAAACATGAGTCTATGAGACAGCATTCTCTGACGTGCTGGCTGTGTCATGTGCAGGGACAGATGGAGCTGGGGAATCTCAGGTCATGGCTCAAAGGAAAATAGTATGGATGAAGGATATCATATCCATCAGAAAAACTAGGAAAAACTGGAATGGATAGAGGCCATATGGGGTGAGAGAACCAATGCAGAGCCAGCCAGCCAATGCTTGAAATGGAAATTAAAAAAAAAAAATAAGAGAGTTTTAAAACCAAAGGCAAGGAAAAGCTAAGAAATGTGGGCTTGTTGAGGGGAGAAACATCTTTTCAAGGAGAAGTTAAGAAAGTATAATTCTGGACAAAACTAGGACACAAGTTGGTAAGAATAAGAGAAAGAATAACAAAAAGTTTGCAAAGGTGAAGTCCCAATTTATCGGGACATGGAGACACAACCAACAGGACTTCAAATATGTGTAGCCTTTCTGAGAAGACTAGGAAGTATCTGTTATAATTAGAGAACCTGATATAACAGCTATTTTAGAAAGTTGGTGGAATTTTTAAAAAATGGGACACTGCTATCTTTAGGTATAAGGTCTATAGAAATGATAGAGCAGGCAATTCTTTGGAAGTTGCATGCTAAGGAAAGCTTGCAGTGAAGGAAGCGAGCCATCAAGGAGTATCTTTATGGATTAAATTTCTCCTGAGAATGGAAAGAAATCCCTGCAAAACCATTGTACCAGCTAGTCAGAGTATCTGTGAGATACATAGATTGAAGAGCATGTGGGGGAAGAAATGCCACGATTATGGGAACCTGCATGGAATACACAGGGAATGATAGCAAAGACAGCATTTTTTACCTCGGTTAATAAGTATGGGAAGCAACTACTCTGCTGAGTGTTAAAGGAGAAAAATTCTTGATATAGCCTCGAGTAAAGCACAGATTCTACTTCAAATTATAAACTTCCAGTATTTGGAGGCAGAATTATTCAGTGGCCATTTTTCCACAGAAACTCCCCTCCCCCACACACGCGAACTAACACAAGGAAAAATAAATCACCAATCTAGTGTTTAGCTTTTAAATAGAAAGGAGAAAGCTTATTAAAAAGCAGTTTTCAGATAATGTCTCAAAATAGGTGTTTTGTCTAGGTAGGGGACTCAGGAATAGCAACAAAAGTAAAGCTATGAGACTTTGCACTGCTTGTTTTTTTGTACTGTAAAGCAGATGTGTGACAAGGATGCCTTATAGCAGGCACTATGTCTAAATATATGACAAAAATACAATCTTTTTCCTGAAATATTGATGGTTTGAGGGGAAAATAGGAGGGAAAGAAGAATATTTTAAAATAAAACTGTTTTTTAATGAAATGAACACAGGGACTTGGTAAAACTGGAGCTTGCACAGGGTTCAGTTAAGGTAGAATAGATCTATCACAGAAAATATAGTCTTTAAAAATAGCAGAGTTGCTATCCATACCGAAGCTTTTCACCTTTGCTTTCTGAAGTATGAATTCCAGAAAACTTTGTTAAATTGTGTATACATTATACATTTTTCCTGTATGAGAAAGGTCATGTTCAGAAGTGGTTGTTATGCTACACTTGCTGTCTCATGATATAGCTCATAATGCTCTATTTGGCATGAAACAAACCTGATAAATTGTCTCTTGCAAGGAAAGGACAAAAGATTTGAGGGAAAGGAACCCATAAAAAGAAAGGGACCAACTCTCATTTTGCAGATGTTAATTTTTCCTGTGCTGGCTGGGATGACACAGCTATTCTGATCAGGTCTGTCCATTTGTGACTCCACACAGCTGCCTTTTAGCTAAATAACCCAGATGCACAGTTCTGAGCTACAAGCTATGATGCTCATTATAACAGTTTGGAGTTCTTCCATCTGACTGCTTTCTCAAATAAAAAGTATTTGGTATGGTTAAGTATCTTGTTTTCCAAAGGATTTGTGTGAGCATCCTTATTGCAGTCCTGAACAAGTAGTTCATGCATCCACTGAAATGGATGTTGCTGTACAGGTGACTCACCCTCCTGTTTTCTTCTGCAAATCCACACACCCACACACCCCCCAGAGTGCTGCCAGGTGAGAAAGGGTCATGGTTCCTCAAAGAACCTGTGCTGTCATTGAGGATGGAGGCTTGATGGCCTGAACCTGCACTCAGGCACAGACTGTGCTTTCAACTGAAATGATTTGTGTTTGGCTTTTAGGTTTGCTTCTCTGTGTGTGTATGTTTGCCAGAGGTCAACTTGACTCTGAAAAAGTGTTTCTAAAATGAAATTAAAGAGTTTAATGTGGAGGAAAGGTCAAGAATTTCTTTTTGGGCTGTGCTGAGGCAAAGTAACTCATAGAAATGGGCTGAAAGAGAATTAAAGAAAATGTCAAGTAAGATTTCCTAACAATGAGGTTCATTAGTCTCTCCAGGGAATGATAGGAACCTGTGTTAAATCCTTTCTGCTAAAAATGAGGAAGATATTCAGTCAGTCCTGATTTTATATCATTTGGCCCCTTTTGCTGGAGTTAATTCAGTTTGTAAAGAAAAAGCCTCCTGCCTACTCTTCATACCAAGGACTTTTTGGGGGTTGAAATTGCACAGCAGCAGATAACAGGAAATAATGCTACCCTCTCTGTGTGGGGTGGCACCTGTATTCTGTCCCTGGTCATCATTTGAAAGTATAATATATCTTTCCCATGTGGAGGAACAGAACCCCTTGGAGACAGTAAAACAGCTGATAAGAGTAAGATTACACTTAGGCAGTTTAGTATTGAGGATTAGAAAAATGTTTACAGATTGTGCAAACACAGTTAACAGGTGTACTAAGTATTTTTGGCATTGTCAGACTACCTGAATGTGACACTGTACCTTCCACAGGTCTCTGAAGCAGCAACGTTCACACTGTTGGCCAAATCTTAAGTCTTGTGGTCAATTGGGGATTGTTGAGGGTGTGCAGCAAAAAAAATGAAGCAAAAATGCAAACAGTATGGCCAGTAGTGATTCTTTTTTTATTCAGTTATGTGTGACTTGCATGTAAACTCTTCACTTGAAATCCAAGCAGCAACATTATGCACTTGTGCTGATTGTTAAGATATTTTTTCCCTCCTTATATCTCTAATGTCCTTATGTTGAAAAGTGAGTTTTACAGTAAACACATGAAGGCAGCATAAGGATTATAGTAAATCCAGTAAGAAAGTAGGCATGGCTTCAGCCAGAGTTCATTTGTCAGGATTTATATATAGAATGATCACACAGACCACTATTCTCTTGAGACTCTCCAGATAATAATGGGTCAACTCTGCTTGATCACTAATGGATCTGTCAAGAGAAGTGGAAAAAGAAGTAAAGGAGTAGTTTCCTGTTGTGTTTGCATAGAGGACGTTTAAATAGGTGAATTCTACTTTGCAGAAGGGTAAATACAGGTAGCATTCGATACTCTTATTTGGTTCAGACATGGAGTGGATGTAAATTGCCACTACTCTCTTAAGTCAATAAAAACAAGCTACTTATGTTTATGAAGAGTGTAATCCAAAATGTGCATCCAGATTCTACGTAGGTTTTGTGAGAGGCAGGAAAGGAGTACTGGAGACCACTCTGTTTCTATATGACTTTTCCACTTGTACATGCCTTACAAAAGGATTCTGCCTTTGTTTTATGCTTCTCCCAAGTGTATGGCATAGCCTGACTCCCTGATGATTGAAAGAAATAATACAAATTCTGTTCCAAAGTGCCAAACAGGGGGTTACAAATCCATAATAATTAAGCTTTCACCCCTCAACAAAATAAAGTAATTAACATCTTTTTATAAAAGAGCTTTAGCAGCTGAAGGTTTTACCCAGCTGTGATTTTTCTGAACATGATGAAGTTGGAGTAGGCGATTAATACACTTTGCATGTAAAGGAATGACCCTTAAACAATAACTGTTACCAGACTTCTGAGAAATCTCTTAATAAAAGTAACACCCTTATACAATGATGCAGTGATTGAACTGTTTCTCCAGGCATTATTTTGTGTAAGGAAAAAATAACAACTGAAAGTTAAGCCCCGTGTTTTTTAGCATATCTCTCAACGGGGAAAAAAATCATTAATGAAGAAAATACATGTGGCTTGTAACTTGTTCTTAATTAAGTGAAAGACTTTTTTTAAGAGCAAGCAAGGAAAAGAAATATTATCTTTAAATATCACACTCTATGTTACATGAAGCTCCTGAGTTTTTACTATGTCACTTTTTCTCATCACCAAGAGAGAGAGAGTGCCAAGGCTTGAAATCTGGGCACCATACTTGGGTGATGTGACCACTTTGGCATTACAAGTGAATCATAGAATGGTTTGGGTTGGAAAGCACCTTCAAGATTATCTAGTTCCAGCTCCTTTGCTGTTGACAGGGACACCTTTCACTAAACCAGATTGCTCATAGCCCCATCCAACCTAGCTTTGAATGCATCCAGGGATAGGGAATTCACAACTTTCCTGGGCAACCTGTTCCTTTGCCTCATCATCCTAGCCGTTAAGAATTTAATATCTAATCTAAACCCATGTTTTCAGTTTGAAGCCATTCCCCCTGTCCTGTCACTATATGCCCTTGTAAGTGATCACTCCATCTTTCCTGTAGGTTCCCTTCAGGTACTAGAAGACTGCAAACAGGTCAGCCTGGAGCCTTCTCTTTTCTAAGCTGAAAAATCCCAATTGTCTCAGCATTTCCTTATAGGAAAGGTGCTCCATCCTTCTAACAATTTTGGTGGCCTCCCCTGGACTCTCTCCAACAGGTCCATGTTCTTCCTATGCTGGGGAGCCCAAAGCTTGGATGCACTTTTTGTGTCTCTCAGTAGGCTGAGCTTGGAAATGTTTAATTTTTTTTGTTTAATTTTTTTTTTCTTTTTAGGGAGGAGGTTCTATACAATGAAAGTGATCTGTATGTCCTGGGCACGATTCAGAGCATTGCTTGAATTACTCATTAGTCTTTCTGATTTCTCAGTAAATGGGAAATACTGCATCCATTATATTAATGCGAATAGCACTACTATTGCTAAAAACTAGATTCTGAAATGCCCATGAGTCATCTAACTAAATCACAGCTTGTGTTCATTAGCTTATCAGTATTTATGCCCTATGTCCTTCAAAATGTTTTCTGTAGGCCAGTACTACTCATTTGCATACTAATATATTAAAATTCTGCACTCTTTGAAAAGACCTGGGAGATTATTGCATCATCTGGTGATTCTTCCTTAACTTTATGATACCAAATGTTTTGAGAACACGTGCCTAAGCATTTCAGCCACTGGGACGTGCAAGATTTGTGTTTGTTACGTGGTGGGAAAGTTTTCCCTAGTGGGAATTGTAGGAATGAAAAGGGAAGAGAACAATGGTCACTGAGCAGAAGCTGCTGGTTTTTAACTCAGGTTTTGTATACTTGGTGGTTTGGCTATCTCAGGGCTTTGGCTGACAGAACTAACATCTAGATATTTGAATATATTCTCCAAAATAAATTCTGGTTTCTCTATGTGCATATTTCAGATGCAGTATTTCCACTCAAGGCTGGATCTTGATAAACTAAATGTAACTATGGAGCAGTTTTTCACCTGGAAAAGTCCAAATATCTGCTTCTGTATCCACAGGGCTTTTTGTCCCCATTGCACTGGTTTCATATGTATTTGACAGTGGCTTGCTTTCACCATCTTTTACAGGCAGGTACTTTGGTTTGAATTTATCAAGTCACAGTTAAGAGCTGACTGTCACAAATCAGCCTTCCTCAACTGAGGGACTATGGATTGAAACTCATGCCTTCATTTCCTAACTAGCCTGATGTTGTTAGCAAAACGTGGAAAAATTGCCAAAAAAGAGATGGGAAACAGCAATGTCAGACATATTTAATGGACAGTTTGCTACTTCATTTACAGTACAGAAGTTGTGGAAAATGACTGGTTAATAGCAGGATTTTGCTCGGAAGATTCTTAAGGTAATGGATTTTAAGAGCAAGCAGCACTGTTGAACTGCAATAAGGTAGGCAGCAGGAAGGTCCCAGGGCCATGCCTAATGATGGAGTAACCAGTACTGAAATGTTGCATATGACAGTATGCAGAGTGCTTATAACTAGGAAATGCCAAATATGAAGTTATCAAATTAGGTGGCTATTCAATAAAGGCTAGTGAACAGGACTATGTATTCTCTGTGATTTCTTCTCCCCAGCTGATTGTGCTCCACCAGAACAATTCGGTTTCACTCTGAACTTGAGAAACTCAAAAGTCTCCTGCAGTTTAAATGCTGTCAAAGGTTAAATATTTAACAGAACAAACTGAGGCTGTGGTCACAACTGGAAAACCCTTTCTAATAATAAGGGATGCTTGGTAGGACTGTAAATCTTAATTGTGTTAGGTGGGGACAGTGCTATGTAAAAAAAAGGGGTTTAATATGTTTTTACAGTTTGATTTTTGAGTGGATTCACTTACACAATCCAGTGAAACTTTCTTGTTTAAGCTGTGCTTTTCACATGCAGAAAATGTTATAGAACAGGAGTCTGGCCCTGATTTGCTGGCTTTTTGGGTCTCTCTTCTCACATGCATGCTTTCCCTCCTGTTCCCAGTCCTTTCAACACTTCTTCTGCCATTGTGCACATATGAATGTCTGAACCAGCCTTCTAAACTCCCCCAGATGAAAGTCTGGCTATTGAAGAGTTTTAATTTACTTAGTGATGCTGTATTTTCCCGAGGGCTTGATGTATCTCTGCAGTGGTTTCTTGACCTTTCTCCCATGGTTGTGGTGAATAGGTTGTTTCCTTTGCAGAAACCTTTTGTGTATTTAGCAACTTCTCAGCAGTGACCTAGACATGTATATCCTTGCAGTCTTGCCTTACCTGTTTCATACCTAATTTTTATTGTCCTCCTCAGGCCTTCTCCTGCTGTGTCCATATCCTTTCTAAACTGCTGAGTGTTTTTGCTGTGGCCTTGCTGCTGCTGAGGTCAGGAGCTTTCCACCTATTTGGGTACTCTCTCTTTACATCCCCTGGAGCAGCATTTACTTTATCTGTTCCTGTATTTTCATTTATTTAGAGCTAGTTGGGTGTCAGCTTATATTACTGATAAGGATTTTCTTTAGAATTTTGCAGAATTTCAGACGAGTATTTTGTATTCTGTTGGTTTTCAGTCATAGCACGGGATAATGCAGGAATAGGAAAGACCTTCTTGGGAATCTTCTTGATAGTCTGATAGTTTGGGTGGAAAATGACACTGAAGAACTTAGAGCAGTTTTCTGTAGAGAAGCCTGGACTCTGAACACCTGTTTTTTGAGCATTTCAGGGGTGTTTAAACATTCATCTGAGGCTTGAAAAATTTCCTATATTTTAACTCCTTGCATCCTTGAAAAACGCCCCATCTTATTAGATATTTGCTCACATTATGCTCAAATTTACCTGGAAAGGTCATTTGAAGTTATACCTGAAAATGGAATCTACTTTCCTGAATAATTTGTGTGTCTTGTCAGGTTTTATAAAGGTAGTTTAGCCATTAGTGCCAGGGCTGATCCAATATGCAATATTTCAAAACAAAAGAGGAGATGAATATTGGATGCAAACTTATTTACTGAATTTTCTTGGAATTCCTATAATACACCTTATTTCAACCAATAGAGTAAATCATCAGTCTGCTTAAATCTTCAGTGAAGAATGTGCTTGTAAACTACACTTGCAACCAAGTGTAAGAGTTAGTCATTATATGTCAGCAAATGCTCTTGTGCCTGGTTTGGTCAGTTTATAAGGCAGTATACAGAAAACTAGCAGGTTTTAGTGGAATTAGATGCCAAAGAGTTAAAGTCCCTCCAGGGACAGCAAATGTTACAGAGAGCAGGATTCAGAATTCAGTCTTTATATCCTCCCTCAATATGCTGATATCAGTTTAAAGAGTATTTATATTCTCTAAACCTAAAAATTACTGGAAGAAAATGAGTAACTGAAGGTCAAATGCTTTACCTGAAAAATGTATTTTTTCTCAGTGTGCTAAGATACTGTTCACAATTTCATCTATAAAGCAGAAAAACAGAAATCATTATGCAAAGACTTATCCTGGCTGGGAAGGAGCTGAAATTTGAAATACCCTGTCTTTTTATACAAGAATATTCTGCTTCAGAAACACTATGGAGAGCCCTGGTGCCTTAAGCCTATGAAGCTCTTGCAGAAAATTGCAGCTCTGTCCTAATTTGGAGAATTCAGTATCCTTACCTGAGGCACATGGAAACTATATCTGCTGGGGATGGGACTATTGATTTGTTTCTCTGGAGCTCTGCAGTATTCTCCTTGTCACTCAGGCACTCCACACTGATGAAACCTGCAAGTAACAAAAGGAATGTTTTATGGAAAATACTTATTTTTCACTGTGATGGGAAACCCCTGACTTTTTGTGTGTGTGTGTAATTGTCTTTGTTGAAGCAGATTTTAAGCAATCTTCTATTGTGAGCTTTGCTGAGGTCTTTTTTCAATGTCTATTTATATGTGTAAGCTTGTTTAGGAGAGCTGAATATTTAGAGAAAAAAGTAACATCGAACTGAACTATTTCTACATAGTTCTTCCAGAATAATCTATGAGGGTGAATAGAGTCTTTTACCAAAGTACAAAGGAAAGAATGTTTGACTGTGAATTTAGTATTGATATCCTGGGAGAGATAAGAAAAAACAGTGCTTTTAATGGGCTGCCTAATTTCACAAATTACCTTTCATATTAGTAACTGACTTGAAATGAAGAAACATTAATTATATGAAACTAAAAATCATGGATAGTTTCAAAGTAGAGGAGTCTCTGTGGAATGTTAAGTCTTGGAAATATTTCTTACATGAAGTCCTAAAAATGTTGAATGTTGTTCATAAAACAATTTAATATTGAATTCTCCATGTAAGTTTTCCAAACGCCGAGGAGAACAGTAGCTTACTTCCATAACAGAAAATAAGTGCATTTATATAGTTCAAATTGGTCAGGAAACCTCTGCTCTTTGGTTCTATTTTCACATGCACCAGTGTTGAGGAGGGAAGCCTTAACACTGTTTCCATGCTCTGGCAGAAATAGTCTTTTTCAGCTTTCCCTCCTTAATATGAAGTTTTCTGGATATGAAAATCTCAGAGGTTTTTTTTTTTTAGTGCACATTTTTATTAAAAATTGCCTCTCTTCAACCATAGTAGAAAAATGCAGTGATGTTTTAGAGGATAATTTTGTGATAATATCTGCTTTGAAAAAAAAAAAAAAAAAAGAAAAGGAAAAGGTTTCAAAAGGTTTTGAAATGTTGAACTAATAGTGTAAAATTCCCTGCTATTGCCATCACAGATGAAAAGGAAGGAAGTTTCATCCATTTAATTAGGTTTCTGAAAGAGGGCAAGAGTCTGAATGTAGTTTCTGTCCCCATCATCTCCTTAAAGGGTTTAATTTAGGAGCTTGGCACATTTGATAATTTGGAAGTGTAGGAATAAGGAATAGCACAGGAAAACCCCTCAAATATCTTAATGGGAGGCCATAGTGTTCCTCTGTGTAAAACAAGGCAGGCCCAGCTGATCCTTCCCTTGCCAACGTCTAAATAAACACTGTGTAAAGTACAGTCAAAAAAAGCATCACTTCAGAAGGCACTTCAGTAGCACCACAAGTCCCTGTCAGAGCTCCTGGCCTTTCCAGGATACATGGACATGAATGCAGTTTCTTCCAGGTCCCAGTAAACTTCTGGGATTTGAGGTCTACCTCCATCACCCACTACAAAACGAAAGGTGCTGGTTTTACTCCTTTGTAAGAGTGCAGCAGTAGCTGTTGAGTTCCTGTGACTCAAGCTTTACTACTTCCACCAAATCTGTGTGTTTCTTTTTACCTGGAATGGCACTGTTCAGCTTTTCACATCTGCATTGCCTAATTGTGGTTATTTTATGGATCTAACAAAGTGGTAGAAAGCACAGGGCTTTGAACACTCATGTTTAAACAGTCAGGGAAAAGCTGCAGATTTTCTTTTCATTAATCATGCTGGGCTTGACCTGTGCCTGGCTTATCGTGTAGGAACTTGAGGCTTTTCAGGTACACTGAACACACTTTGGGCTGACTTTACAAGAGGCAGGTATCTGCCATCTGCCTTTGCAGCTAAGGAGTCACAACACTCTGACTACTGAAGGATGTGTATTAACCTCTTCTAGCACCTTTATTTCCCTAAAGTATAGCATGTGTTTAATTTTAATAAGGACATGTGCAGTTTTATTGCTGTATTTATTTGAAGATTAGATTTTTAAGCATTCTCAGATGTTAAGGATGCATCAGTTCATCCTATTATAAGACCCTTTGTGAGAGGTTTTAATCTTTGTTTCTTGGCTCCCACATCTATCTTGGCTTGTAGTACCAAGGTCAGGAAAGAAAGTTCTGAACTTGCTGAGTGTCACTACTTTTTGGTTTTCTTCCTCTCTCTGCAGAAGAATTCTTCCAAAACGAAACATTCACCATGTGCATTGATATGTATGGGAATCATTGTCAAACAGGACACAGCTCTCATTTAATTCCTTCCATCCGTATTTGCTCATGCTGCTTTGGTTGAGCTGTTTTGGCTCTTATTTAAACATGGTATACTTGTGACCGTGATTGATCCCAGGCTTTGCACCTTATTTTCTCTGTCATTTGGTCAGGGAACTCACCTTCAATGCATCCAGGAACCTCATGGATTGCTTATGCCCTGCTGCATTGTCCCTCCAGCAGATTTCCAGGTGAAGTACCCCAGGAGGACCAGGGCTGGCGAGCATGAGGCCACTCCTATCTGCCTGCAGAGGATTCATCTGCTCAGTCTTCCTGAGGGGGTGGCTTGTAGCAGCTCCTCACTATAATGTCACCTGTTCCTGCCCTCCCTTTAGTCCTGATCCATAAGATCTTGGTAAGCTCCTAATCCATCCCCAGGTAGCATTCCATGGACTTCAGCTGGTCTTTGACGCAGAGGACAACAAGCTCTCCTTGCCACAGCATCCCACCAAGTCTCCATGATGCCAATGAGACCACAGTCCACACATCTCCAACCCTTCATGTTTATTCCCCATGCTACATGCGTTGGTATAGAGGCATTTAAGCTGGGGTTTGGATGAGGCAGATTTACTGGCTGGAGCCGCTGAAATTCCTTTGTGCTGTGCTTCAGGTGCTCTCCTGCTGACCTGTGATCCATCTCCATGCCCTGGGCATCCTTCACTGTCACAGACATCACATCACACTTGGAGGAGTGGGATGGGTTGAAGTCCATCTTCCTCAGCAAATGTAGTTTAAACCCCCCTCACCATTTGGGCAAGCCCATGAACAAAGATGCTCTTTCCCTTCTCTGGCAGATGGGGACCTCAGGCCAGGTTTCTCCATGTGAGTCCCATGGTTGAACCCCCAGCTGTGGCATCTGCCTCATATCCATTCCATTTGTTACTTACTAGATTTGACTGGCCCTTTCAAGCCTCTTCCTTCTGACTGGGAGGATTGATAAAAAAGCTCCACCTGCAATCCAGAGTCCTTCACTACTACTCTGTAATCCTCCAGTTTCATGGTGACCTCCCTGAGATGAGCCCTAGTAAAAAACACAACTCCCCAGGGTGCACAGGTCTGCAAATGGGTGCTGATGTACCTCTAAGACAATACTTGTTGTATATGTGTACATTTCAGTCATGTATAATATACAAGACCTTTTCCAGGAGATGATACAAACAGGCAGCGTACAAACTATTGCTCCAATCTTCTTCTCTGGATACGATTTGATAGAAGCATCTCTGGTTTGGGAACTAAAAGCCCCAGGGTCACTCTTCTGCCACTGGCTGGAGCTCTTACCTTTAGCAAAGCACCTCTTGTCTCTATCACCAGGTTTGTTTTGCTGGTCAACTTTCTGGAATAAGGCTCTTCTCTCGTTTAAGTGAGTAACTCCTGTGAGGCTTGTCTCTTTTTTTTCTACACCTGTGCTTTTTTTTTTTCTAGTATTGACTTTACAACCCTCTCAATTTGCAGATCTTTGGAATTTTTCCAGTGCAGGTGTGGACTCCAGTTGAGTAAATTTCAGCTTTCTGATAATGGGCTTTCTTTTCTTCATTACCTCTGCTGCCATAATTAAGTGGTTTTGCTTAGTAGAAATGAAAATCCCCAAAATGTTTGCTTAGTTCACAGCACCAGCAATGCTAGATTCAGCCTATTCTTTTATGTGCAGTGCTGAGAACTATCTTAGGAGTGCATGAAAACAGAAAATGTGTTTTGCTTCCAGTGACAACATGATCTTCCCCTTTCAGACTGGAAAAATGTTTTCTCAGAGCGATTGATGAAGATTTTGGTTGTATGTTTATTTCCTCCTGTAAAGACTACTGCAGGAGATGCATGCCTTTAGGTGCAAACCATTTTGCAAACACTTCTAATCCTTTCCAAAATTTTTTGCTAGTGATGTTAACAGAGCAGAGAACAGGAAGGAAATTAATTTGTGGCTGTGTCTGATTGCTGCGACTTAATTCCACATCTAGGTGTGTTCAGTCTGGACAAAGTGCTTCTTGCTGCTGTGCCTGTCCCAGCTGGAAGGGAGCTGGAGAAACATGTGCTCTTAACTTTTCCACATATTAGCCCTCCAAGTGTTCCTTGAAGCTTCTGTCAGGCTGAGCTGATTAGAGGATCAATTGGGCATTTCCATGTCAGAAGTCTACTGCTGTTGTCTCGCCTTGTGAAATGGTTGTTATGTTCAGTTTCACCAGCTTTGCATAAAAAATATGTTATAATTTTTGTAGATTGTGATCTGTTTTAATGGGCATCTCAAGCTAATCTAGGGTGGCGGGTAGGTGGTATAATTTGGATTTATATAAAAAAGATGTTTTGAGGCCTCTTCTGAGTCAAGTGGCAATGCCAATATTTGCAGTAACTGAGGCATTCCTTTTTGTCCTCTGCTTTGACACGGCCAAGTTACCTGAGCATTCCCTCTGTGGTCACTGGCCAGATCCAAGCTACACAGTGCAGGAACACTTCTCTGCTCCAGCATATGCTTTTACTTTATACTCAGCTCTTCAGTGTCTGGACAATTGTAATTCTTATTTGTGCTGAGAATCAAAGTCTTTTCTTGCTGACATAGCGCCATTTAGGTTATAATTTTATTTGGGGAAAATCAAAACGAAATAATTTGTTTTGGGGTAATTTGAAAAGAATGAATTTCCAGGCCTGAACTATTGTGGTGGCATTGAGCTGTAGTCCTTAAAGCTCCTGCTGTTTCCTAAAGCCTGGCTTATGGGTTAACTGAAGTCTTCAGTGCTTGCCACAGTGGCAAACATTGCCTGTGGTGCTCTCAGAAATCCTAGAGAACAGAAATTAGCTGTAATATTACCTTGTACAGCAAAGGGAGTGTCACAAAAGAGCCTTTTCAAGGTTTCATTAAGAAGCTTTAAGTTGTACTGTTTAGATTTTGAGTGCTTAACTCAAAGGCATGTTCATGTGTAATTTCCTTAGCTTGGTCTATTATGATTATTTATAGCACTATAAAATACAAAAATCCCACATGGCAGTGATGAATGCTGGGTGAATAACACGAGATATTGCTGAACTTCTGTAAGACTCAATCAAGTAAGTTACTTCACAGGACCTTTTTTTCCTATGACACCAATTAAAACTACTTATCTTCAGAACTACGACCACAAAATTGTGAGGCCCAGTTCTACAACCTTGCTGCTCAGTCAGAAAGTTATTCAAACCTGATTTGCTTATTTATTTTCAAAAGAAACAAATGTGGGGTTTGTAATAAAATGTTTCCAACTTTCAGAAACAACGGAACAGGTTTTCTTTTCTCTGAAGACCCCTTCCCAAGAAAAATAAAACAAAAAATTCCCAGCCTGGGGTAGACACCTAGAAAAGGAAGTTGCTGGCCAACCAGTTAATTTGGCAATGCTGTAAGTAACTGAAAACAAAGTCTTACCATGAGATATGTCAGACCACTCTAAACATCGGTGTAACTGCCAGTTCCTTCTATATTATCCAGCATTCTGTTCATGCTGTTCTGACCTCTTTTTAAATTAATGGATACAGATTTTTCCCTTTCTGACTGGTAATGGCTTTGATTTTGGTGTCAGAGTGGAAGGTACTTTGAAAAGCATTCACTTGCCTCTGACAAACATCCCCACCAAAAAACCCCAAATGTAAGGCTAAATCATAATGTAAACAGAACCAGTTGGTACCATGCTGTTTTGCTCTTGTTCAGATGTGACAAGCATATGGAAATCATTATATAACCACAGACCATTGCCAAAATGTGTGGATAAAAGCCTCACTCTGATTTCACAAACAGAACAAATGCTTTCCCATGTCTTTGCAGGTGGAAACTTAGGGCTAGGTGTGGAGCAAACGTTTTCAAAACCAGTTGTTTAGCTGTGCTTCCAATTCCTTTCAGAATGAGCAATAACAAGAAATACTGTTTTTCCCATGAATGCTGTTTTCTCCTAATGAAACTGTTTACCAGATTAGTGCCCCATTAATATTTTAATACTGTTTTATCATTTCATGCTCTTTTAAAGGGAATTGCATTTTTATGGATAATAATATTTTAACTTATGTTCTGAAGATATTTTTCATATTCTTAAAGAGGGTTTGGGGATTTTTCCTCTCCCTGCCTGTGTTGGAAGAAGATCTGACATTCAGAGACTTGTTCTCCCTAGGTGAAGAAAACAACTGATTGGGGGTGGTTAAGGGGATCTAATTCCTTTTCCTGCTTACAAATCCTTTCCCTTTTCTTAGAATTTGTTTCCCCTCATTGGTAGCATGGACTGGATTGAGTTTTGTTACCTGCTTTGAGTACTGCTAAGAAGAGACAATATGCAAGAGAGTTTGCTGCATCTTCCTTTGAAGTATTTTCCCTTTTTACATTATCAGATATAACTAGATTTGATTTAGCACAGAGCTTCATTTATGCCTTGAATAATGCTCTTCATTGTTGAAATTCATATTTGGAGATTACTTCAACACTTCCAGATCAAGATAAAGAGTTTTCCCGAGCCTATATTGGCAGCTTGGGTTATTTAACAGTCACTTAATCAGATAATGCAGATATAAGCCCAGTGACTGAGATAGGAAGCACATGAAGTAAATGCACTCTTTTCAATTTATCTAATCTCTTGTACAAAGTACTGGTGGTGTTGCTCTGAGAGTGGGTGTACTTGGCAGACTCTTCTACTGAGTCTATGTTGAATGACATATTTGTTGGCACAGTAAGCAGTGGTACCATTATCCTTCTGATAATACTGTGCAGGCACTGCCTCAGAGGTCTCACACTGTTACTTTGCATCCAATATTTTTGGTGCACATTCTCATGGGAAGCTGCTCTGGCAGAGATCCAGTGACCTGGTTTTGTAAGATGTTTGCTGTCAGAAGCCTGGGCAGAATTTTAGAGATGCTGATTCCTTAGAGCAGAAGGATAGGTGGCACACAGATACAGACTTCAGCAAACTGCATTGTTGTGTTTAGGAGTACAGAGGGCAAGTCCTGATAAGCTTCTGTGGCCCAGGGTCAGAGAGGCTGGGAACTTGTAGCACCCAGGTGCAGCAGAGAGGAGACTACGGAGAGAGAATGTGGCTGTGGGATGGTTGTGATGGGCTCAGAGATTGTTTAAGGGTAGCAGTATCCAGGAACAGGGAAGGAAGGCTGTCATTTTGGTACAGAGAAGACTGAGGATAAAATAATTAAGCTCTGTTAGCTGATTGAAGGTACAGAGAAGATCAATATTCCTATCATGTTTTAGCTAATATTTTGCATTTGAAAGAATCCTGAGCACAGAATGAGGTTTTTATAGCGCTGGTAGGAAAGCCTGGCCTTTGAGTCTGCTCTAACTTCTGACTGGGTTTAAACAGATGGTCTTTGTATTCCCAAGATGTTCTGTACTCTGAGGTACAGCTTCCTGCAGAGCCTATATACAGCCTATGCTCTTCTTCCCAGGAATAATATTTTGAGGTGCTGCTATTCCTCTGCTTCTCATGTTCAACCTTCTTTTGTGAGATACGTTTCATAACGTGAATATTTCCATCAGTAGAGAGAAACTACTTGCTTGTAAAGGCTTCACTATATCTGTAGGAATGGGGAGGAATTAGCAGAAATAGTTGCACTTGCAGTTGCCTGCTGAGATCAGTATTAAGGGGATGAACATATTTTTCCCCAAGGGGTCTGAAATAACAGCTCTTTTCAAAGGCAGCTGGTTTACTTGGCTCCACCTGTTGCTTTGGGTCAGATTCCTGAAATTTTGCAAAGCAACGAACTTCATAGCTGTTTTGGGCCAGGGGCTTTTTGTTTTTTTCAAAGGATCATTCTCACACGGTCTCCCATCCACCAAGGGGATCACCCAGCATGATTGTGTTTGTGCCACTGCCCTTGGTTCTTGGTCTCCTGTGTGTTGTCTGCAAGAGTAAACCCTGTGGATAGGTGTGCTTTGGGGAGCCTGGACCTAGCATTTAGCTGGCCTGAGGCTTCTGTGCCATGCAGGGCTCCTCTTCCATGAGCCTGTCACCAGTTTTTCTCTGTCAAGCCATGCTTCCTTCACTGGCATAGGTAGAGATTTTTAAACTCAGGACATATTACAAGGAAACAACAGTTCTGGGTAAGAAGAGTGTTAGGCATGTTAGGCAGCATGGATTTGAGAAACAAATCCAACCCTATCCCAGACAGGGAATCCTTTTGAGCAACTACCAAGCTTTTTCACCTTTGGTATTCATTTTGAATTCCAGCAGCTAAAACTCTTGCTAAAGTGTATAGAAAATTTAGTTCTGTTGCATTGTGTTGGCTATAGATTCTACTCTTTCATGTTACCAAAGTATAAACTATATGAATGAGCAGGGTTTAGGAAGCTATTTATTGCCTTCAGCAAGCTTATAAGCTCCTCTGAGCAATGTGGTGACAAGCAGTGGCAGCTAGAAATCCCCAACCATGAATCATCTAAAGATTTGCTCTCCACTGCAGGCAGCATCTGCTCCAAAGTTGACGAAATTTGAGGTGGAATACCTGGAAGAATGGTGTCTTGGGATTCATCAGCAATCTTCTTAGTTTTTTCTTTGCATGCCACTCTGTGGGATGTGCATGCCTTTGCCAGTAACCACATTAATTAAACAAAAATAATCAAACAAACAAAACAAAACAAACAAACAAAAAGCAGGAGAAGAAAGTGGATCACATCCCTAGGCTGCAGGAACTGTTTGGCAGGAAGAGTGTGACATTAAATGCCTGAAGTGAAAACAGATTTTGGTGATGGCAGCAGCATGTCCTCAGGTGTGAGGGTAATTGAGAATGGCTGTGGTGATGTGCACAGCCATTCTCACACAGTTCTTCCCTTTGCAAGCTCTGTGCCATGGGAGTAGTCTGTACTCACGGAATGATCCCTTTGCTGCAGCAGAGTTTATCCTGCCAGCAGAAGTGACTGCCTGCCTGCCTCAGGCCCTTCCCTTGGTGTGTTTGCCCTTAGCTCTGTTCAGCAATGCAAGCAGCTCAGCAGGATGGTGAGTTAGGGAGCTCCACACTCACTCTTGTTGCCCCAGACTGCTGTGGCCTGGACTTGCAGAGTAGCAGGGCTGGAGAAATGCACAAAAAAAGCCTTCTTCCCTTTCCTGGACAGCAAACCAGCAGAAGTAGAGAAAAACAGGAGATGTTGTCCTCTTTCTGCTGCCCTAAAAAACAAGAGGGCGACACCAAGGAAAGGCACCTGCAGGAGCATGGTGAGTGAGTAGGCTGCTGATGTGGCTCTCTAAGCTGCAATGGTCACTTCCTTCACCCGTTAGGAAATGCAGATGACCCTAGGGAAAAGGGGCTAGGAAGGGAAATCTGTTGCACAAACACTAGCTGCGATGTAGTGATGCTGAAGTACACCGATATTTAATTGAGAAGAAGGGAAGACTTTTTTATTTTAAGTTTCATGGGCTTTGCGCTATTCTTTCCTTGTCTGTTGAAGAGAGAAATTGTGCTGGACAAAGGACAGAACTGAAAGTAAAGCTTGCAGAAGTGATTCTTTGTCAATGACATTTTGGGGTTTTTGTGGAAAAGGTATTTCAAGTGTTTTGCCTGAAAGATTGAAAACAGTTCTGCAGTTAACAGTTATTTTTGCAGAGCCCCTTGTTTAGCATTCACAGAATTGAGCTTTTGTATGCTAGACATCTCTAATAGTATTTTAGCCTCCAGTGGTATTTTTCTTGGAAATTCTTTCTTTGAATAATAAAACAAAACAGAATTGTCATTGTTGCCTTCACACTGTGTGCAGCAATGCCTTGATTTCAGGTGTTTGATGTCATTTCAAAGAGAATTGTTATGCATAAGACTGATTTCTGAGTGATAAATAGTATACGCAACTGGTTGAAAATACAGATGACCACCTAATTAGCTGGCAAGGGATAATGAATGCTAGTCTTATTAGTACATTTTCTTTCAGCCAATGTATGTATCAAAATATGTGCAAATTCACATAATTCCGTAAAATCAGCTCATATTTCTTCACAAACCTACTGTAAGCACCCACTAATACGTTTTAAATTAAGAGCCATGAAGTATATGCTGCATCATACAGTGCTTGAAAAATTAAATCATAGTGTTTTCATGCAAAGGTCCCATACCTGATAAGAAGAAAACATCAGTAATGGGGCTAGAAATGAATGCTTAAATGAGATCTAAGGCTAAGAGCCACTTAAGAAGGGCCCCATTTTGTGTTGTCCTTACAGGAGTACCATACAATCCTGCTGTGAGGGGGAAGGCAAAGGAATAATACGTTCTCTCTGTCTGAACAGCACTTGTTGGAGTGTGAACAGCTTTTCAATAAGCCCCTGCTGGTAAGAGTGCTCCAGAGTGAGGCTGGCAGTAGGAAGGCTTCCTACTGCCCTATCTTTTAGGTTTTTATACCCTACATCTTTGGTGGGTGGCAGCGAGTAGTTTGAATTCTGATGGTCGACATAGGTTTGTGGCGTCTCCCTGACACACAAACACAGCTGAGCTAGGTTTGTGAAGCAAGAACATGGCATTCCACACATTCCTAGCCTTCGTTTGCATGTGCAGATAAGTTTCTTGTGGTCCACTGGAACCGTGTTCTTTGAGGCAGCATGTGTGGATTTCTGCAAAATGAGACAGTGAGGCTGCCTATGTAACGTGTGCATTGAGTCATGTGTGAAAAAGGATGTGTGGAATTAATAAGTTTATTTTACAATGTGGTCATTTTCTGATGCCATAGTCTTGAAAGGTTATTTCAGTCTCTATCTCATCTTGAAGAACAAAGGTGATAGATGAAAGCCTGCATGAGTTCAGTCGAAACCTAATGACGATGTGCTTTTCAAAAAAAGGTTTTTCTGGTGAGTTATGGTCGTGAGAATTAAAGAAATAGCTGCAGGTTAGGCTTTAGGAGCCTTAGGAGGTAAGGGTCTCCAGTTCAACATTAAAAGAATGCAAAGGATACAGATTCTATGTTACTTGTATCTGCAAGCCTGCCACTGAAAGCAAGAGAGTTGTAGATGCTGTCCCTGAAATCAAGACTGCTCACTGGGACCATTAAGCCTAAGCAGCCAAATTTGAAACACTCTGTAGCTGTGGTCAAAAATATGACAGTAATTCTGAGCTGTAGCCTTTATTAATTGTCTGACAGCTTTAGGATTATTGTAGCACAAGTAGAAGAGAACTAGGCCCAAGAGACCTAATTAATGAAGTGCTTTGTTGCTTGGAAAAAATAAATGAATTACACCTATGTAAAGATAAATATAGCAGTTTGCCATGTGATGATCCAGAAAAGTAGCCCTTGCTGTTAATTAAGAAGTATAAAATGTAAGGACTTGTTAGGCTAAAATTCACGCAGTCCAAGTTTAAAGATTGTTGTAATTCTAAATGCTTTTATTAGAAATTTGCAAAGTTAGGTTATTGTAGTGTCACTGTTTGACAGTAGAGTGCTGCCACAGAAGTAACCACGCTGTGCTTAGCTCCTAGGAGGGATGATTTGGTTCCAAGGTATGTGCAGTACATGGATTGGACTAGGTCATAAAAATGGCAAGGTAAAAGGAAAACCTGCTGGCATTTATCTCCCAAGCAGAGGCATTGACTTGGGGCACAGAAGAGAAGGTGAAACCCATGGTGGTGCTGAGTAGGGTGTCAATGGGGTGATGGCAGGAGCAGAGCCCTTCTGGGGCTCATCTCATTTCTCTAGAGTCCTGCAGCATTTTAAAACCCCTCTGTGTTATGGGGGCTCCTTCTCTGGGCAAATTTTGCCTGGCTTTCTTGCATTTGCTTTTTTCCCTTTTGGATTATTTGCTAGCCTCTTGCTCCTTCTCCAGGTTCTCACAAGTGTTCTTGGCCAATGCAGTGTGTTTTCATATCTTGTTTTGAATCACAGCTGGGCAAGAGGTGGTTGACATTTTGTTTATACCAGTGCTATTTTGTTACCCTTTCTTTTTTGTTGTTGTTTGAGCCTCTTTTACAACCAACCAAATTTACTGCCTCCTCCTTGTTGCTATTTTCCTCTTTATTGAATTCCCTTCTCCACCCCATTCCTTCCCCTGTGGCTCTCCATTTTCCATTGTCTTAGTTCTTTATTTCCCCCCTAAGATCCTGAAACAGCTCTTGGAAGATGAAGCATTCAATCTTATTTTCCATCTCCAGCTAGCACTTTATTAATAACCCATATTTATTTAGCATCCAGAGTCTGCCAAACACACACATACATACACACAAAGCCAGTCACCAGTGTTTGCTGTCAGGATAATGTCTTCCCGGAGGCTTACCTCCCTCTGCCAAGCTAGCTAAATGCCTCTTTGTGGAAAGGAAAGAAAAGGCTGCTCATGTTGAATGATGTTTATGCTCCAGCATCTTTCTGAAGAAAAATGAGCATTGGTCAGAAATGCTCGTGGGCCCTGCTATTGCTGCGGCAGAGTGTGCTGGGCTGGGAGGATCTGCAAGATGAAGAGATGAGTTAGAGCTGGCTGCAGAGCTGTGATCTCAGCATTCAGGGCTGTGAGCAGAGGCAGCAAAATGTCTCCGTGTGTTTCATGGACCTCCCAGTTGCCTTAGGAAATGCCTGAGACCTGGCTCCACCAGGACTGGGAGGCTTCTGGGTTGAGGCTGGCTACTCCCTACCATATGACAGTGAGGGCAGAACGCAATTCCCCCCAGAATGCTGCCCAGATCTGCACAAAGATCCAGTACATGAGGAAGCTGGATGCCTGCAGTCAGCTCAAGCTGCATCAAACCATGGAGAAATGCCACAAACCCCACTTACATGGCAACATTTGTGGATGGCTAGGGATCCCAGCAAGGGATCCTACACTCCACTGGTACAGAAGTATGAACAGCAGCTGTAGCAGTGATGACTTCAGACCCTTTCTTGGGCTTTTGCTCAGTCTTGGGGTCAAAATTTGCAAAAGCTGACTTTGCCAATTTTCTGTCCCTGTTATTAAGAGAACTAGGCTGGGATGTACTCCCTAGGCATAAAACTAAAGCTGGGGGGCATGGCTTAGGTCGCAGTTTGCTAAATCTTCATCTCTCACCATATTGGACAGCCTCATCAAATCCACCATCAGGTCCTGATAATGATCTACTTGTGTCCTGAAACTATCTGGCACAATTCTAACTGGCCTGGCCAAAACTATTCCGATAGCTGCACTGTTTAGATGTTTCTGTGTCTGTGCTAGGGCTCTCTTTGTTTCCCTTGGTGGCATAGATACTGCTGCTGAGTCCTGGCTTCCAGAGCTGAGACTGTGCCAAATCCTGAAGTGTAGCACTCCCCAGTAGACCTTAGGAGGCTGGAGCTGAGCTTCACAGAGCAAAATCAACCTGACCTGGCATGCTGGCCATGCCTGTGAACAGCAGGATGAGCCATGTCATTCTCAGGGTGCTCCCCATCATCTGAAAAGAGCTCCTTCAGAAGGGAGTACGAGCTGTGAAAGAGCTCTTTGAAAAATACTGTTAAAGGGGTGTCAGGCAGTCAGCTCAATCTGTTACCATGGAATCAGTCAGGTTGGAAAAGACCCTTCAGGTCCCTGAGTCCAACTATAAACCTCACAGTGCCAAGTCCATCACTAAACCATGCCCCCAAGTGTCACATCTACATGTCTTTTAAACACCTCGAGGGATGGTGACTCTGAAGAATTTTTCTTAATAGCTAAACTAAGTTTTCCATGGTGCAACTTGAGGCCATTGCCTCTCATCCTGCTACTTATTAATTGGGAAAAGAGACCAGCACCCCTTTGTAAGGCATGCCTGTTGCATGGATCAGACAAGTTGCTGCCTGAGTGTTTAAGGAACTGCAAAATAAGAAGAGCTAATCTCATATGAGATTTAAATGTCTTCCACTAATCCAACTAGGCTTCAACAGGCTTTACATGGCAGGCTGCAAAGCTGGTTGGTTTGTGAAGTTCAATCAGGTTATTTTCCAAATGTCACTGAATACTTGTTCTTGTCAGTTACTGTTGAGAAATTGGGAAATTGTTGAGAAATTTTAGTCTCACCAAAGACTTGGGTTTCCCATTGCCTTTCTTCCCTCTGATTTTTTGAGTGAGACCAGAGTAATGGAGTTTTACTTGTTTGTTGTTTTGATTGTAAGTAACTTTCAGAAGGAGACAAAAAAATTAGAGAAGGAGAGAAATCAATGCTTGATTTGCAGGGAGAAGTGCAAGGGAGGCTTCTTCTAAACAACCCTGATGATCCAAAGATCAGGCTGGTCCTAATTCTAAATTAGACCTGCATTTCATCAGGAATGAACATGAACAGTTTCACTCCATTTGTGACAAAATTCACTAGACATCTGATTCAGGTAGGTTTAAATTCTTTGTCAGGGACCTAGAAACCCAGAGCTGCTGCTGCCTTTCTTGTGGAAACTTATTTTCTCTTGCAAGTACATTCGGCGCCCCCAGAGAGCAATAAGGGTCAAAACAGCAGAGAATAACAAATGAATAAATAAGATACATGTACTGAATATACGTGTTGTGAGTAAGGCACACTTGTGCTGGAGCAGTAGGACTTCCAGACAGAGCAGTCTTTGCTCTGAATTCAGAGATAAGCATGGCCCTTTCTTGAATTGTGCTCAAGTCAGTGATGAAACTGAATGGAAAAGCAAGAAGTTAGGTTGGATGAAACTAGCACTTTTTTAAACCATGGCACACAGCAAAGGGTTCTTCACAGCAACGATACATGCATTTTTCATATGTTCCTCTCTGATATATAGTCAGTTCCAAGAAATGATTCACCTTTTTCCTGATTCTTTTGGCAGTGGAAGGTTCATCATAACAGCCTCTTTGGACACCATTCTGTTTCAGAGATGTGACTTTATTTTCTTAATAATCATCATCATATGATAACCCCAGCGGAAGGAGAGACAAAATATACGTGTCACAGTATGGGGTAGCATTTGTACTACCAAATGCCTACTAAAATGCTTTTATGCATCCACAATGAGCTTTCAAGTTTATTCTTATTACCAAAGTCCTAGAGCTGTTTACGACTAGATGAGCCCCACAGCCTTAGCCACTGTCTCATTGAGTTAAGAGTGAAGCCTTGCACTGACTTCAGGGGAGAACAATATGCATTCAATGTGTACAGAACAACCCTATTGTGAGATTCACGATTATCCAGAACCCAAACTGGGGTCTCTTGACTGAAACAAAAATGCTGACTTACTGTATGCATGTTTGGCAGCTCCAGACCTGCCACTCTATAGCCATGCTTAGGGCACATAACATTTGCACTCAGTGTCCTTCAAGCCTTCAACTTTTAAGGAACTGATTTTTAATGAACTGTGCTGTTTTGTATACGGTTTGTGAGAAAAAAAAAGTTATTTCAGTGTGGGTATAACATGTTAATTTTCTGTAGTACAGTTAAATCTCTTTTGGACTGGGAAGCATCGTGCTGCCAGTACTCCAAGGAAATGCAGTCACAGTGCAGGAAAAAAGTTCACTTAAATTCTGCATTCTATCTTTTTTTTTTTCTGCTTTTGTCTCTGTATGGCATGTTCTTACAGAAGAAAATCATTAGAAAGTCAATGTAGAACTTTGAAATTAGTCAAACTGCCAAATTTCCAAGTTAGAAAGTTCTGTACAAACCTTACCAGAGCTACTTTCTGAGGTTTTGGAGGATAGTTTCATTACTATGATACTTGAATCCAAATTAGCTGTTTCTCTAATGAAGCTGGTATCACCTGCCAGTTTCTATTGTGTTGAGTCTCTCCCCTCAGACGTTTTTTGTGTCTTCTGAGTTCCTGAAACCTATTGCTATGTTGAGTATCTCTAGTAAATTGAGATACTTAATTGAGATTACTCAGGGTGGGGGTTTTTTTTTAGTTATTGTAGTTAGTTCTTTCTGTTTTTCTTGCCAGTCACTTGTATAATTTTATTGAGGTGACCTTGGTAAGATTTCCAGCTGTGGAAAGCAATTAAAAAAAGTAATAATAATTTCCAGGGCTATTTAAATCTACAGTGTTGTTGTTTTGGCTTGCAGAGAGTCTCCATAAGATTGGTGTTAGGAATGTGAAATGTTTTGTGAAACACAAAAAATTCCTGGGTTTTAGCCAGTCGGACATTTCTGATTTTCTGGGGATGAACCTGGAACTCATCAGAGATTTATAAATGTCTCATTTCTTGTGACAAATCCTCACAAATTAAGCACTGAAGAATGGCTGAAACTCTTGGGAAATGTATTTGTGACATCAATAATTTACCACATGTATAGAATGATGACATCACCTTTTTTTGGGGGGGGTGGAAGGAAAAAACTTCTGCACAAAGACATCTAAAGATGGAAACAAGTGATCCTAGATTTTGCTGCAAACAATTAAAAAATGGATCCCTTTAAGGAAAGTTTATGGAAATCTTACAACTCCTTCAACTTCTCTGTAACTGGGATAGCTGAATTTAGCATCAGAATCTTCATGGTTCTTATATCCTGTTGTGTAAGTGATCTGATGGGAACCTAGGTCCCTGAACATGTGTCCTATAATTCTTAAACATCAGATCCTATTATGGGATTCATGCAGTCATGATTCTCAGGCTGTTTTAACCTGAAATTCTTTGCGTTGTTTGCTTTATTTTTCTGGTAGTATTTGGGTTTTGATGGGGTCTTCTCTTCTGATTTTTAGGGTTTTTTGGGGGGTTGGTTATTTTTAATTTTTTTTTTAACAAGAAGACATTTTATTAGATGTGTTTAATTTTGAAGACAATTCAAACACCATAACAGACAATAATGAAGGGAAATATGAGATAATTACAATTGACCATCCAAGGTTGATTGAACGCACAGCAGTTGAATTTTTCCTCAACAAATTGTAATCAATCAAATTATGAACAAATTTACAGTCTGGTAAAAAGAACATTTAAGCTGTTCTGATCTAATTAATGTTTGCTATTTCTTTATGCTGGGATTTGGTCTATTTTGCATCAATCCAGTTTCTGGTCCATTACCAGCTTTTCCCAGACAGAGGAGAAAACAGTGTCATGCTGAGCTGGCAGAGCTGTGATTGCAGCTAGTTGAAATCTTTGCCAGCTGGAATTGAACTGTGGAGATGAAACAGAAAAATGCTGTCAAGGCACAGGTCTGCCACTATCCAGGGAGAGACTACAAGTTCACGTTGGAGAAATCTCCATTGGTAAAGGGAACAAGTCTGAGGAGTGAGGATGGTCAGCTACAGGATAAGAAAATATTCTTCATGGGGAAAAACATCTCAAACCAAGGTGTAGGGTTTTTTTGTTTTGTTTTCTTCTTTTTGCAATAGCATTTCTTGGTTCAGTGAGTGAAATTATGTTACTGAGTGGCAGATCTTATGAGTTCCTGATCTCTATTGACTTAAAACACAGAGATGTGTTTGGTCTCTCAGCTTTCTAAGCAGACTACTGCTACAATAATTTCCATAAGAGAGGTGTTAGCATTGCCTAATGCCCTTAGAGTGAGGGATGCCCCATCGCTCTCTTAACATCTTCTCCCTTCCCAAAGAGAGAAAAGTACAGCTGGAGCTCCAGTGCTTTACTCTTCTCTGTGGGAATTGGTAATAGAGACCATTCAATGCTTTTAAATTGCTTTAAAAAGCAATCAGGAAGTACTAGAACAATTTTCTTCTTTGTCTTCCCACATTTAAAACCTCTTAGAGGGAGCCTTGAAGCTATATCTTGATGATTTATCCCAGAGCTTTCCCTAAATTAAGAGAAATTAGAATTAGAGACAAGGTTGGTATGGCCTGGTAGAGACTGGTCATTCAGAGAATGAGCATGATTGAGATAATGAACCCTTTGTGTGGTATAAATTCAGCAAGAACAGCGTTTTGCCCCTTTTATGGCATTTTTGCTGCTTTTGTTTCTCATCTCTGGCCAGAACTCAAACCAGAAAAAGGACTGTGAAGGTGAATAAAGCTGATGAAACCAATTTTTCCTAGTTTTGTGAAAATCGTAATTTGCTCAGGTTGCATTTAATTGGCAGTTTGTACCAAGTTTCTTTAGAACATATTTAGTTCTTCCTAATTAGTGTGTAGTCTTTGGTTGAGTAGATTATCATTGAGGAAGAGCTGTACTTGCTGATTCCCTTTGAGGTGGTGGGATGGTACAACTGATACTTTTTCACTTCACCAAATAGCTTTTTGGGAGGAAGAGGGTGAGTTCGATATAGCAAAGGCTGTGTGCTTGTTTCCTATGCCTTTAGATAAATAAAACAAGGTGTATCAATGAGGCAGGAAAAGGAAAGACTCTCCTATGAGATCATTTAGGAATCAAGAGCAAATAGTAGGAAAAGTCTTGCAAAACGGGTGTACTAAGATTAGATCTGCAAATATAGAAACCTCTCCCAGCTGCAGAATTTTTTCCTTCCAAACCTTTTGTGATGAATTCCTCTATGCCGAGTAGGACTGTTCATATTTCTGTTCACTAGAAGGTGTGATTTACAAAACAGGCTGCCATAATTTTGGCAAAACTTTCTCTCCTTTTATGTATCATGAAAAGAAAAAAAAACAGCAAACACCTGTTTATAGAAACCTTTCTGTTTGTCAGACTGTCCTGGGCATCTCTGCAACTCCATCCTGTTTGCCCACCTGCACAGGAAGTAGATTGCTAGAATATGATGGGTTTGTTTATTAACCAGAAATTGCAAAAGCAGGTTTCTGTGTTTCATTGGTGCTGTGCACTTGAACATGGGACAGAAGAAAATGATCCATTTTAAAGTGTGTGTTTGGAATTTGTTATAGTTTTACCTGGAAACTCTGTTTTAATACATTCTGTAAGTAAATTTTTGTTTGGGAGGCTCTAGTTCAGTGATGAAAATGCAGAATTTCCTGACAAAAAAACAAAACAACTAATCTTTCAAGTTGAGAAAAGGCACCTTTCAACAACTTAGCTTTTAGACACTGAGCACTGGATTAAATGATTGTGGTCTTCATTGTAGGGAGAAATATTTGAGACACACGGAGATGGAAATCTATTGCAAAGATGTAATTTTGCATCTTCTGCTTCAGTGATAGAGTTTGTTTCCAGAGTCTTGAGTCTGTTTATTGTACATACCTGGGTGTAGTTCTGCTAAAACGTCCTCAACAGTACGTGTCTTTGCTTCTTCTCCGTGAACTAAGTCTATAAATTGCCAAAATTTGGACTTCTCCTGAAATTATGATTCAAATATGGTATCTACTGAAAAAAGGAAATTATAGACCATTCCTTCACAGTCACAGATAGTTTGTTAGGTATTTTTTGTCTTTAAGGTTCTTGACAGTTCACTTTAACTAGCAAATCTATATACTTTCTTTCAGCTGTGTGGTCAGTAAATAGAAAAGCTTTCCTGAGAAGCTTTTCTTTTCTTTTCTGGTATGCTAATATTAGTTGCTGAAAACTCAGATCTGTTTTGTTTTATTATGCTTTTACACCACTGTGGCTCTGTACAGTGAGAATTTTGTTTTTCTGACCTAGGGAGTGAGCTTTCTTTCTGCTTGCTTATGTCTGAACTCTGATGACACTGTTTTAAAACCTCTTCTACCTATTTACTTATGTCCTCTGATTTTTCAGTGTAAGCAAAGAGAGTTGTTTGTTTCCATATTATGAATCTGGCAGATATTCAGAGCTAGTTCTTTGGTTTTGTTTTTCTTTGTTTTGTTGGGCTTTTTTAGCTTATGTAGTGTCTAGTTATAAGCACCTGAAAAACCCAAGCCCAGGAAAGCAGGGCATACCTGACTAATACCTGACCTCACTAATGCTTCCTTGCTTCCTTGTTAGTTTACTTTTGTTTTGCTTCTGTTGACAGAAGTCAAGAGATTTTCATCCACACACTCTTTTCATAACAGTGGGATCACCTTTCACTGTTCTTGCTTATGGTTTTGTACCTCATTTTTCCATTATGGGTGAAAAGGAGACATGATTTGGCAGTCAATGCAGCATAATAGTACCTAAGAAAAAAATGCTTAATTCCTTAATTAATCCTAAATCTCCAACATAACCCTTGGCAAACCAATTGCACCTTTTCTACTTTTAGGAAACATCTTGCATGGAGATTTTTTGTAAATTTGTGATCCCCACCTCAGCATATTTATTTGGACTCAGTGATCTTATAGGTCTTTTCCAACCTAAATGATTCTGTGGCTTAAAAATGTACCCTTGGCAGCATGCAATGGTTGCACAAGTGTTAGCAAACCATAGAAGCAGAAGCAATCCAAATGTAGATAAGGCCTTTGCTACTTACATTTCAGTTTCTGCAGTGCAAATGGAAACATTTTAAACTATTAACAAATTCATGCATTTTCTCTTTTATACATCTTCTGCTCACTACTTCTGGAAAGTGAAAACTGGGGTAATTAAACTTTTGGTGTGCTGCTACAAATTTTGCTTCTGCTTACAATGACAGATTTTTTGTTGGTGGTTATTATCATCATTGGCATTTCTTTGTTTCAGTCTTCTGTGCATCCTCTGGTGTTACTGCATTAGTACTGCTTAGAGTGTGCTGAAACAGGAATTCCCACTGCATGGAAAATCTGTTTGATTTCAAGGACAAAGTTTCTTAGCAGAAGGAAAAATATCCTTTGAGAACAGACCTGAAATGGTACCTAGAGAAAATTAAAGATGTTCATTGCCTTTTTTTCCCAAGGATTTGTAGAGCTTTTCAGAGCAGCCTGCCAGGGAGCAGAGCGGCCTAGAGAGACTGATCCTTGTGGTTTCCCAAGAGCACACCGAGATGCACTGAGCATCCTCCTACTAAATCTTCTTCCAACAACAGGAGAAGCCTGATTCAGTTCTTTAAATATGGAAGATCTTGCAATATCTGTTTCAGTCTTTTTGGAGGAGTCTGTCAAGCCGCAGTGCTAGCAGGGAGCAGACTGTCAGTTTTGAGGAAATTGCCATACTGCAAGTTTTCTGTAGTGTGTGCCCATATGAAAGCATGCACTGTAAGTTGTGAAGCTTCTTAGATTTGGAACCCTGTCTAATGTGCAGTTAGAGAAAAGGAGGGGTGGGTCTTTCTCAACCACAGAGAGTACCATTGCCTTTACATTTTACTCACCAGTCCCTGGTAACTTCTGGTGCCAACCTGGGGGATTTCAGAGGCTGTTGTTTGGACTCTGTGACACTATCTTCATCCAAAATGTAACTGCAAAAATACAATAGGAGTTTAATGAATATCTTCTGTTCATCTAGTGCATTGTTTGCAGTGTACATCATAGAAGAGGGTTAGTGAGACAGAGTTTTTTCAGGCATTTTGTCCATCTCCCCATTTTTTAAAGGGTTGGGCTTCTGGTTAAATAAATTTGATTCCGTCTGCAGAAGGAAAGATTGAAGACATGAAAAGTCCCAAACCAAAATGGGTAGTGTGTGACAGTTTCATCCTTCTAGCCTATTGCTTTGTGATGTGACTGTCTTTAATAACAGACCTTCAGAGACTCATAACCTTTTGTGTGATCTACTGTGATAATCCTGTATGGCACCTGTGCACAGTATTAATTAAGACTTGAAAAGACAGTGCCCTAAAGCTGAAAAATTCTCTTTGACAAAAGGTAGTGCAATGAAAACCAGCAAACCCCCACATGCAGTGATTAAAAAGTTCTTCCAGAGTTGGTTTATGACTTTTTTCCCAAGAGCTGGGAGGAATATGGCATCTTAAAGATAAACTTACAGGCTCAATTGCCTGCTTAGATGTACAACCATGCATTTTTGTCCACTTGAATTAAATGTGCCTAAGGGACTGGGTTTATTTTCTGCATCTGTTCAAGCACACGATAGAAATAAACAGCATGGTCCCAAACATAGCCCGCTAGCTATTAATCTACTAAGTACTCTATTAGTACCTGTCACTTTGGATTAGCAAAGAGTTTTTTATGTTCATCATGTATTTAAGTATACTGACTTTTGGATGGATTAAATCTCTCTTATTCAACTAATTCCCCAAAAGCATCCATCTGGAGAACTTTATGCCTTAGAAGTCTATTTCTCAGCTGTAAGTCCAATAAGATGGCTTTATCATCCCAGAGAGTCACTCAGGATGAGGTAATGAGAATAATAATTGGTTTATTCAGTTTTAAGTTTTTCCTGCTAGAAACCGGCTCATACTAAATCAAAAACAGATATTTCATTTCTGTCAAGCATTTAAATTGTTCAGTGATTGATTAAATGTCAGGCAACCTAATAATTAGTGTATCTGAGAATCATTTAGAATGTAAACTCCCTGGGTGGGGATTTTTCTTCTTCCTTCTTTCTGTATAATCACCATTTCAAGTCTCACAGTGCATGATTTGAACTCCTTAACTGCTGTCATAAAAGAAATAATAATGTCTGCACAACTCCCCAAACTAATACCATATTCTCTAGTGATAATCTAATCACTACATCTCTGAGGCACGTCAATGTGCAGTTTTGGAAAGAAGCTTAAAAGGGACAACTTGGAGTTTTATGTCATTTTTTTTCTACCCCTGTAGTCTGTTGTGCATATGAAGTACCTCTTGCCAAAGCTCTGTTTGAGGTCAGAGATTGAGCCATGTTACATTCACTAACATATTTTAGTTATCAAGGTCAGTCATTGTTTAACTGAGAAGAGCGGGGTGTAGATAGCAGACATAAAATTAATACATGGCTGAAAACTGTAGACTCCATGGCACTGTCAAACAATTTCCTCCTCCCAGCGAAAACTGGAACAACAGACCTGGAGCTTCACTCCCTGCTTTCCCACAAACAGCAAACTGGACTGTGCAAGCGAGGAAATACAGCTGCTGTGACATGCAGCAACCTGCAAAAGGAAAATGGGGAATCTCATGGACTGTTCATTTGGCTCACGGTCTCTCTGCTGTGTCTGAAGCTGTTGGGAATGGATTTTGATAGTGTTTCTCTTAGTGGTCTCAGTAAGAAAGATCCTCCAGTCTATTCTCTTTGATCACCATCAAAGAGCCATTTCATGACGTTTTCTCATAAAAAGATCTGTAATTCTGGGGAGCCAGAATCTCCACAGAAAAATGAAGCTTTACTGCAAAGTGTTGATTTCTTAAGTTTGAAATGTCTGGGAGTCACTGAAATGTTGGTGAATCAAAAGCAATTCATTGAGGATTTGAGGCCTTTGACAAACAATACTTTTCTGGACAATAATCAATACCAGGAAGAATTTGTGAATACCTTCCTCCCTGTCCAATATTATTTTAGCTGCTCAGTAGAAATTCTGGTGTTTATTTTGTGATTGGAATTAGAGGGAACCAGAAAATCCATTTTGCTAATCCATTTCAAGTTCCTAGGGAGCTTCTACTTCACTCAAATTTTCTTGAGTTTTAGGCTTTGAGTCAATGAAATTGGAACAGTACTTTGTGGAAAATAGTTTCCAGAGAATCAGCAGCCATGATTTTTGACCAGTTGAAGTTATATTAGCAGATGCCATGGTGGAATGAGAGACTTGCCCTGGACATGGTGCTGGGTCTGTGTTCTACTCTGATGTGCTGAAGTCTGAAATACAGTCTCTGTTGGCACTTTGCAGACACTGTGTAATTCCAGCAAAGCAAGGTTCCTTCACTGTGAGTCCTCTGGCCAGCAATAAACCCCATGCTTCTGACAGATTAATATGATTGCATTCTCCAAATTAGTTGTAACACCTAATCTAATTTAATTAAGGGATTAAATTTTGTCAGTAACATGAAAGCTTAGGAAACTGAATAATAATAATTAAAAAAACTTAGCTTTTCAGATTTCCTCCACAAAATCCCCATGGATTGTTTTGTTGCTACTTATGTTTGCTGTGCCTGCATCAATGGAATGCTTTGGGTGGTAAGCTTGAGGGTGTTCAGAATTTCTGCGTATCAAACAGGCCTTTTCTCTCCTACCTGATGTATACAATTTTCTATTTACCCATTTTAGTCAAGATAGTGTATAAACATGCAAATGCTGCATTTTGGGGATAACTTGATACATGTGTTTTCTCGACCTCCAGCAAAATAAGTTTTCAGCCAATCTGAAAGCTAATTACATCCTCTAAAACATGACAAGGGTAATGTATTCCTCCCTAGGCAGCCTAAATTTCTGCCATGTTCCTGGCCTTTTTGTTAGGGTAGTTCATGGTTTCTTAGTTGCTTAGCACAAATGCTCAATTTACTATTTAGCTTCTACAGGGAAAAATAATGTATTAGAACAGACCATCCTTTCTTAGATTTGTGCACCACATGCTTTTCATGTCTTGTCACTGCTCATATCCCATTGTTCTTTCTGTGTGTTGTTTTTACAGGTTACTTGGAAATTGTAAACTTGTGGTAGAGACCAAGGCTGGGTTTTCAAAGATACTTAAAGACAAAAGCAGCCCAGTGAATGGTGAAGTGGATCAGAGATCCAGGATGTGTCTTTATCTAGTGCTTTCTCTCCTCTGTAGCTTACAAACTGCATGCATACTGCTCTACTCTCCAATGTATTTATGAAATGTCTAGCACCAAAGATAGGCTATGTAGAAGACTTTGGAATGGGACACTTTGTTCAGTTTAACTTGTGGTTTCAGAACTTCCAGTCTGAATGTACAAGTATCTAGGCTCACATCTGGTATCAGCTTTTGCTTGTATTTCAAGATCAGTCCTGAATATGCATGAGGAGTGATGTCCAATGAGGGGTATAAGTGCTTAAAAGTCTGTCTGGCATTTGGAATGGATTTCACAACCATGAGCAAAGCTCCTGAGTTGCCTGAAGAGAAGTAACTTGGTGTCGTGGTTTTTGTTATTTATGTGATGTTCTGGTGCACAAGCAATTATCTTGGTATGCTTGGTATGCTAAGCCTAATCCTGTACCTCCCCGTGGGACCACTCTGAGAGTCTGCTACAGCAGTTTCACCTGCCAGGGAAAGGATTGAGTAGAAGGGGTAGGCAGTGACCAGCCTGAGGCATCGCTTGGACTAGGCCCCAGTCAAGTAGTTAATTTTATTTTAAACTAAGTTATAGAATTAGGTAATTGTGCTGGGTCCTTTTTCATGGTGCCAAAGCTCTTTCTTTGATGTAGTTCCAGGTGAAGTCTCAAATCTTGTGATCATGTGCAATCTGTCGAGGACCACACCCTCACTGTTTCTACTTTTATGAATTTCTGAAGTTGGGTTATTAAATTTTCTTTAAAGCAACCTCCTTGTACTCAGACTTGCAGATCCAACCCTATAGAAACCTGCAGAAATATTTTATACAGTTGTCTATGTCTGGTTGCTCAAGGAAGGGCAGGAGGAATGTTCCCAGCACACCTGTCAGCACAATTCATTTCTCCCCAGCAATCAGCTGTATAATCTGGATATAACCCAATTAATCTTCCCTGATCAGGCACTTCCTATTCTGTTTTTCCATTAACTCTCTAAAAGGTTATTATCTATCTGATCCTTTGTTCAGTCCCAAAACAGCTTGAGAAAGAGATTTCATGTGTTTCTTGTCTGAGTTGCCATGGCTTTTGGTTGTTTCAGAGCTTACAGAGATTTCCACAGAGGACAAATGGACTTAACTGGACTACTGGCATCAGTGAGATAATTTGTTTGTTTGAAGGATTCATTTACAAATGCTTCGGGGACTGCTCTGGAAGCTGTTCTAATCAAAACAAGATTGACAGACATGAGCAACTTGTGGCAAATTTGAATGTAAGAACTTGAGATAGTCTCTTTGCACATCAGTTGTGGTTATGAGGCTTTCTGCCACACAGCTTGAGGTACTTTTTTGTCTTAATTCTGCCCGCATTGTGCATTTAAATTTCAGCAGGGCAAACGGATTATGATTTCTGCAAGTATATGGAGAGGAATATCTGGACTTTAGAGTAAAGTGATTTGATTGCTGAGAGATGTCTCTACCCAAATTAGGGTGCAAATGAGAACATATGCTGAAGTCAGTAGTACAGATTTTATTTAACAATAAAATGTGTAAGAGAGAAATAGAAAAAAAATAGAAAACAAGATGGGGAGAGAGAAACAGAGAGACAGAGATAAAGCAGAAGATGTTCACCACCCATAGATCCAGTGGCATTCTGTTGGTCCTTCTTCACCCTGGGCTTCTCAGTAACGGGGGTCCCGAGGTCACCAAGAACTTTTCACTATTTATACCTTTTTGCAAACAAGGGAGTTAATAGTGTATAGTTCTCTTCTTTTATTGGTTAGTTATTCTCTTACTTCTAATGCTGAACAGTCCCATGCTCAGTCTTTCTCTTCTTTTGAGTCGCTGGGTTTCTTTGATTTGGTGGCTTGTGAGCAATCTTCCGCTGCTGGAATTGCCTTCCCCCCTGTTGGAGCTGGCCTCGGCACAGTAGCTGAGGTGGCTTTGCTTGAGGGCTCTTTGCAGTGATTCATTCCTCTTCCCCCAGGCCTCAGACAGCACTCATATTCAGAGGATGCAGGAGGGGGTTTTGGTGGCAGATGATGCCATGTGTCCCATAACTCGGGTGTTTTGTTTGACTTTTTGATGTGCGTGGGCAGTGGCCCCTGCACAGTTGGCCACCATGGGAACCCTTGTCCGGATGCACTGCCCAGGCTGTGCCAGCCAGACTGAGCCACAACTAAAGCCAGGCCTCCCTTCTGTCCATTCTGTGCTTATCTCACAGCAAAACCCTTCCGTGGTCCTAACAGTGTCTGAGAAAGGCAATTATGGAGTCCTTACAGATGGCAGGGAGCTAGGGAAGGTGTGCATCCTGCTGGGTTTGGTCAGAAATCTCTGCCACTGGTAGAGGAAGGCAGAGAGTGTGGCAAGAACACAGAGACCCTCAGTTTTTGTTTGCAGATATGCTGGGTATTCTTGTAGGGGAGGTTTTTTTGTTGTTTCTTTTTCTCCTTTTTTTTCTCAGTTGCAAAGTGGTTATCCTGTGTCGGAGAAGGGAGACGCCGACACCAATTCGGTCATCAGCAAAGTCTCGTTTATTGATACGCAGAATGGCGATTAAATACAGTGCTTAATTAGCTCATGCATAGTGCAAAATCTGAGCTCATCATTGGTCTAGCTGTGCGACTTAGCTAAGCACTTCGGCATTCATGTTTTTCTCAATTCTGCGTGTCTTCCTTATCTCAAGGACACTGTATCCGTGAGACTGAGGCCCACTTTGCTAGCTTTACTAAGTTGATCTGACTATGGCCTTTTTCTTCCAGCTATTCCTGCACCAGGCTCTCTACAATCCTGGGTTTAAAATGCAGTGTAAAGTATGAAAAGTTTAACAGGAAGGAGAGATATACATGCTTCCATTTCAAGTTCACCTGCTTCATGCATATTAACACAATGTAGGTAAGCAGCACTGAGGCAGGCTGATACTATTACAATAAAATATATTTCAGCTTGTGTTCCTTTCAGTCTGGTCATTGGAAAGCTCCAGGCCCATTTTTCTTCCTTGTTAATAAAAATCACTAAATAAAAACCACACTCTACCAATATGTAGCAGCAGGAACAACAACCTCACTCCAGCAAGGCCTGATCTTTCCTTGCAGCAAAAGCATTGAATTTGCTATCAGAACTGCAAATATTTGATAGCTGTAATAGCTACACTGAAGGAATTGACTACAGTAATAATGCTTTGTTCTTTCTGCTCAGTTTTTCTAAAGCAAAAGAAAATGAGAATACCAGGCACTGCAGACAGACACCCCACTCTCCCCTCACTCCAAAATGAAAAAAAAAAAGTCTAGTGCACGCAGATACAGAAAAGATTATTTATTAGGAAACTCTGACAAACACCAAAGGAGAATGGTGAAAGCCAATTGAAAGTTTCCCAGTATATTATGCTAAAAAATGCAGCATAGGAAAGCAGGAAGGCAGCAAAACCTTTCCTGTCTTGAGACTAATTTGTCTTAGGTCAGCCAGAGAGGGATTACACCAGGCACTTTGTACCACAGGGATGGAGCTTACTCTTGTACCACAGCCTGCCCACGCAGCAATGTCCTCTGAGTACTGGAGGAGTTTTATACAAAGCACCTCTCAATCTAGCTGTAGATACATATTTGTGAAAATCCAGCCCAAATTAAATCAAAGCCTTTGTTATAAGGTAAAATAAAAAATCAAAATCTGAAACATCCAGGTACTTGTTGGCTGCATCCAGTGGACATACAAAGTGCTTCTCCTCTCATTCAAACACATTCACTAATTAATTGTAAAACTGGACTATAAGAACAGAGTCAGACCATGATAAGGAAAAATGAAATCATTTTCTGTTTTCTCTGGTGCTCCACATCCTGGAGTGTCATCTTAATAGCTAACAACTGAAGTGTCCTTTAGATGTGAGATTTCACATGATTTTGAAAACTTTTTGTTGTGGTTTAACCCTGGTTGGCAACCAAACTCCACACATCTGCTTGCACACTGCCTCCTACTCCAGTGGGATGAGGGAGAGAGTCAGAAGAGTAAAAGTGAGAAAACCTGTGGCTTGAGATAAAGGCACTTTAATAGGTAAAGCAAAAGCTGCACACATGAAAAAAGGAATTCATCCATCTCTTCCCATGGGCAGGGAGGTGTTCAGCCATCTCCAGGAAAGTATGGTTCCATCACACGTAACAGTTATGTGGGAAGGAAAACACCATCACTCCAAATATCCTTTCCTCCTTCCATCAGTTTATGTGCTGAGCATGATGCCACATGGGATGAATTATCCCTTGGGTCAGCTGGGATCAGCTGTCCTGGCTGGGTTCCCCTCCCAGCTCTTCATGCACCCACAACCTCCTCACTGGTGGGATGGGGGAGAGGCAGAAGAGGCCTCGATGCTGTGCAAGAGCTGCTCAGCAGTGACCAAAATACCCCTGAGTTATCCACAGTCTCCAGCACAAATCCCAAACACAGCCCCGTAACAACTACTGTGAAGAAATTAACTCTAGCTCAGCCAAAACCAGAACCCATTTCCATTAGATTATTTAGGAAAAAACTAGCAAGTCCCTGTTAATGTTATTTTAAGAAAAAATTGCAATACAATATAGTGGCTCAGGTACACAGGAAACAATTGCTGAGTTGAGAGATTTTTACTCCAGTTAGGTACTGAGTTAATTTACTTTTTCCCTCGGTCATACAAACCTAACAAACCTAAGAAACCTCTGAACATTGTAGTTCAGGAAAAAAATAGCAGTAAATCACCATAAAATTTGTACTTGAATTATGTACAATTTTGTGTTTTAACACGATCTTCTGCAGTATGGTCTGGTCCTGACTGGGAGTTTTGGGATACTAATTCAATCCTAATGTGTGATAATAGTAATATATGCCTTTCTGAGGCAGCAGTGACATTTTAATTTTCCAAGTGGAGATCAAATAACAGTCTAAAGGAACAGGTGATTTCATTTCTTCAATATATTTTCCAGCAGAAGATGGAGTTTTACTGACATTGCATTGTATGTACTTAAAAACTCTAATGTTTGTTTGAAAGGGTTTTTTTTGAGACTTTTGGGGAAGATAATAATTTATTGTTCCAAATGTTAATAAGTTGTTCCTGTGAAGCACAAGACATTTCAACTTCAGTAAACAAAGTCATAACAATGAATTTAAGCATTTTTTTGTTTACTCTAAAACAATGTTTGCAGTTTAGACTGTTTTGAATGAACAGTAGTATTACTCTAAATGTTTCACAGAAAACTTTTTTTTCCATAAACTTCTTTTTCTCCTATCCTTTTTAAGTATATTAAAAAAAATAAAAACAAAAAAAACTTTTAAATATTTAACTTTATTTTAACTGGAAATCTTTTGATTAACAACAATTTCCATTGCAATCAACAGGAAAGTTCCCTGGCAGAATGCACCTCTGAATCAATGTTGGACAGAAGCATGCTCACCTTTGAAGCTGTAAACATCCAGGGAAGAAAGACATCCCAAAACATCCCAAAAGAACATTTTTATTTCAGGTAGGCACATAGCAAGAGCTTCATTGTCATTTTAAAATCAAATGTCCATTATTTTTTCTCACTTTAGCTCATATGTGTGTTGAATGGCAGCAAGTATAATCTCAGTCTGCAGAGAATTAAAACCATACAGTCATTAATGATGTTTTAAGCCCCAAATCAAAAAGTTTAGCTCTAGGTAGAACAAGTACTGATCAAGTAGCAAAACACACACACATTTAGCATAAAGGACCATGTACAAAATGAGCCTTTCCATTTAGACTTGTCAACATCAATGCTCCTATGAGCAATAGAGATGCTCCTATCTAATCTTCCAAGTTCTATATTTGTCACATGCATGTTGCTGGTAGTACTTTGATAATTTTGTGCTCTGTATGCTTATTCACATTACTGGTCTCTCTAGTGCTCACATGCTTCCAATTTTAATATAGATTTCTGAGAATCTAAGTCATGGTTCAATTACCAAGACTGCATCTGGTAGTCTCAAAATGCCAGGGATGAAGACTATACAGAACTCATTAAATGTTTGCATGGCTGAAAGACTATGAACCAAACATGTTTTTCAAAGAGAATTGTTTGGTTTTTTCCCATTAAGGTTCTTAGGAACAATTTATTCCCTTCCAAGGATCCTCCCTGATAGAGGACAGGGGGAAAATATAATAGCTCAGAAGTGACTGTGTTTTACTCCTCTTCAATCTGACAATCTTGTGTCTGAGGTATTTTTCCAGACTACCATTTTCCTATTTAGCATTCACTCATCTCCCTTAAACTTTAATTCTGAAATTCAAAGTGACTTCAAGAAGACTCAGTGCATCAGTGCTGGCCACTTTCAGAACTTCCCCCTCACATCACTGGATGACATTTAGCTGCCTCAATGTGCCTCCAATTGCTGTGAGTCAAACATGTACATGTAGAGAGTGACCTGGCTCAAAAAGGGCCATGGCAAAGCCTAACAGCATCACAGACAGTAATAAATCACCATGGAGCTCCAAAACCAAGGACTGCAGTGTGATTCTTTTGTAGCCAAATTGGGCTACTTGGCTCTCATGGCCAAATACTCCCATTTCTAGTGTCATCCTTCTATTGTTCTGTGGTGTGAGCAGCAAGGGAATTCCTCACTGCCCATGGCACCCAGGAACTCTTGCCACTGGGACTGTGCCCTTTTCTTTGCTCCTCTGGACCAGAGAGGAAAAGGACAGGATCTGAAAACGCTACTATGTCCTGCCAGTCTTTGGTGCATAGATAAGTGGAAGAAAAATATAATGGGAGGTTGGTGTTTGTTTGTTTGGCCTTTTTGTTGTGCATGCATACCTGTTTTTTTTCTGGCATTCTCGAAGGCTTAAAGTGACATTTGGGCTTATATTCACCTTGAGAGCCACTGGGAGCTGACTGAGCATATATTTTCTGCAGCTGTCTAAGAAAAAGGCAGCTTTTATTATTTTGTCCTAATTAAATGTGCTAAGTCTGATGCACTAGGCATAGCCTGTACCTCATTCACATTTCCCATCAGTGCTCTGCAGCAGTGACAGTCTTCTCTGTGCATAGGGAAGGGGAAGTTGAGGAAGAGAAGTGCAGGGACATCCCATCTCCTGAAGCCCAGGGCAAGAGGTGTGGCAGCACGGGCTGCACATCTGCATGGCACCAACGCAGGGTCCAGCTTGCTGAAGTGTGTATGCAGCACAACCTGGGCAAGAAATTGGAGCAGATGTCCTGGGATGCAGATCAGTGAGGTACAGGACTCTGGGTGAGTTAAGACACAGTATTTCCTCCCAGTGACTCTGGGGACTTCAATGCAGCCTCCTGGCACCTGACACCGGTGTCCTCTACAGCCTCAGGCTGTACAGGGTGCAAAGAGGTCCCCATATGTGCAAAATTACAGGAAGTTTATACAGGCCCCAAAGTCTTCTGCTCTGTATGGTAGCAGAGAGGCTCAATACTCAGGGCTTTTGGCCTCCTCTGACTTTGGTTCATGCTTATTTAAGATTTTTAGGCCACTGCTGTGCCCAGAATTAGCTGCAGGATAGAAAAACCCCAACAATTCATATTTGATAAATTGCAGTTTTCTTATGATGTGGAGTATCTTACAGTGCAATGAAATATCTCCCTTATTGGTCTACTAGTCATTAAATAATTCCTCCAACTCAGTTTATGTCTTTCCGTTGCCAACTTTGAGGCTTATACTGCTTTCTCGGTTAAATCATCGGCTCCTAATGATCCAACTGAATTTTTATGTCCAGCCTATCCCCCAGGAGACTTTTATATACACTGCAATGATACTGGTTTGCCTGGGCCCTGGCAGTTAAGTGTTCTAGCACCTTCTTTTACAGCCTTTGATACATTTCTGAGAAAGCAAGTGCTTATACTATTTATGAGAAATCAGAATGGCAGTTGTGCTAAGACTGCAAACACAAAGCACATGCTGAGCTCTATTCAGATGCTCCAAGCTTTGCCTGAAATGAAAATTCTCTCCTGTACTGACCATTTGTTTTGTCATTGCTATTGCTGCCTTAGTGATGCCATTATTACAACCAGTGTGAGTGAAGCCACTGGGAGTTTGGCACTGGAGAGGTGTCTCAGCATGAGGGAGGGTTTCTGACCATGTACCTTCATCTCTCAGGCTCTTTGGGGTGTCTCACACAACCTACCTGTTATACTTGATGCAGAATTAAGTAAAATAAAACTACAAAATGAGGAGTATTTTAGACGTTTTTTTTTTTTTTAGTATTTTTAATTTTTGAAAATCATGGCAATTCTGGATTATCAGAAACAGAAATGCAAGCATAAATGGAAAAAAATCCCCATGTGATTTGAATATTTTCAGAACAAAAAGATTGTGCTGTTTGGTTTCAAAATATTTTGATTTCAGCTTAAGGTTTCATTTGTTTCATTTATTAATTTAAAAAGTAAAGGCAAGTTTGGGATGAATCACAGTATTTTTTTACTTTTTACATCAAGTTTGGGATGAATCACAGTATTTTTTTACTTTTTACATTAACTCTTGAGGAGAAATATTTTTAGTGCAAAACTAATGGGCTTTTTTTAGGATCAGCATCTTTTTGCACATGCTTGCACACACCAACGTTTTCAGAGGTTTCCAGTCCAGTTATTCAACCAAAAAAATCAATTACTAGCTGAGCCCTTGCTAGGAGCCAAACTAGTTGAGCTGAGGGCAGCTCTCACAGCTTTGCTGGTTCCTTTCTCTTCTTGCTCAGATTCTGGCTTCCACCTCAGGGCCAGGTACCTGTTGTGGGAGGCACTGCTGGGTATCTTCCCTTTCTGGCAGGGAGAGCATCCTTCTGCATCTGCTGAATTGCTTATCAGGCTTTCTTCTCCCCGTTGTTCCCTGTGACATACAACTCCGGGGCTGTGCATTCATCTCTCCTGCCACAAAGCATTCAAGGATAAGATGCCCTACTTGCAAGGTGCCGCTGCAGCTGTTTTAGGGCAGGTAACACAAGTAGATATTGCCTCTCTGCCTGTGGAAGGCTGGGTAGCAGGAAGCTGTGAACAGAGATCCAGTCAGACAGCTGAGCTCTGGTGGGCTGGATGTCCCTACACTGCTTATAACGGAGTTGGGACAATGGCATTTCTCCCTGCTGTGACAGTCCCTGCCAGCCCGGTGCATAGACTGCCTTTTTTTCTTTTTGTTTTTCAGTTTTACACCAAGACTAAAACTCCTGGATTCAGCTGGAAACATTTTGCCTGCAATCCAGAGCTATAAACCTGTAAGCTGTAGTCCAAAACAGGGAGATAATGTGCCTCTTTTTGATTTCAGATAGCTCTGTTTCATTGGGGGTGTATTATGCTAAAAGAGATTTTTATTTTTTAAAATTTTTACTTAAAATCATTGGCATGGCTTTCTTCTTCTGAATGTTTCTTCCTTCAGAGCATTGAGATCATTGCATGAGGCAAATCTCTCTTGGAGCCTGAATTCCTATGCAGCAATGCAATACAATGTGCCCATAATTTTGAATGTAGTGGGGTGTTACAGAATAAAGCATTAACTGAGGAAGATGGCAGAGTTTGAGGGAGACATGTTTTCTTTCAGGGTAGGAACGTGCATGCTGTGTCCATGCAAACCAGTAGTAATTGGGGTTCTCTGCAGGCAGCAGAATTGAGATTTCTGTGAATAATTGAAATTTCTTTTTAAAACTCGTTATTTTCCCTTTCCTTGTGTTATAGTTTGCTGTCTTCATTTAGTTGGCAGAGTTCCTCGGTGCTTTGAGAAATGCTGTGTAAATAATAAGCTAACGATTCCTATTCATCAATTCCTGTTCATGCTGTTTGAGACCATTAGGCGGACACTGAGCCCCCTCCTACCCGCGTCAAATTGCTGTGTGATTTCTAAATAATGATTTTGTGTCATATAACTTAGGTTAACAGAAACTCCTGGACTGAAAACATAATACTGATACTTTGTATTTGGTATTGTAAACATATGTAATAAAAGGCTGCCTGATGTAGTGCAGGCTCTCTCACACTGGATCTGCAGATTTTAGATGATTTGCAGTCACCATGTTACAAGATCTAGGAAGAGATTTGTACAGCATCGGTGTCATGCTAGTTCCCATTAAAATCAAAGGGAGTTTTTCTGCTGGCTGCAATTAAAGCAGCTAGACAGCACAGAACCACAGGGTTAGAGGCACATCCTTCCAATTACAGGTAGCTCAATCAAACCCCTTGGTACTCCTGTTTGTTTACTCACTGAATGGATACCACACGGGGCTATGTGGAATCCCCCCCACCAGGGGAAACAACAAAGCAAGTCGAGTTTATAATCTTCTGTCACACTGTGCTGTGGCATAGCAGTTTCCTATTTATTATCATGTTTTGGGATTTGAAGTTATGCAGTTGCAAAATACCCTTTTAAATATATCACAACAGTTCATTAAGTTGAGACCCTAAATCATAATTTAATAACTCTAATCCAGAAACTGCCAGAGGAATCTGCTCTGAGGCTTGCAGCTATGTTTCCCCACCCAGGCAGGAGTAAGACTTCAACCTGAACATGTGCAGTAAGTTTCCTTCCTCTGATTATTCAGATACCTGCAGGTAAATTTTCAGTCTTAGTGAGGAGAATTTGCCACACAGGGTAAAGCTTGAAAAATAGTGTTTAAGCTCTCTTTTGGAAATTGCAAACCTTAAACTGTGGCTCCAGAAGGAGCATTTCTATGAAAAAGAGGCTGCTAAACTATGAATTCTTTAGTTTGAAAATGCTTTGAGATGACTTCTGCACATGCAGTTTCATGCAGGAAGCTGTAGGTGACAAACAAGGTCTGTTCCCTTCTGAAAATTAGAGCCACACCATTTCCCAAAAGCACTGGTAGCATTTTGTTGTCCCTGTGAGATCCAGCCCTTAGTAATCGGCCAGCTGTACTGTCATCCAGGAGATGGAGGGGACATGGTGACACTGACTGGTTTCTCCAACCAAGACTAAAGGTTCTAAAACAGATGAGATTGGTTGCAAAAAGAAACAAATGTTTCTGGGAGCAGGCCGTGCTGCCCTACCAGCTGCTGACCACATGGCAGTGTGTGTCTCTGTGCCTGTGCCACACAAGACCATCCTTGCAGGAATGATTCATTCACTCCCTGCCTTTCAGCAAACCTGGAGAAACACTGGAAACACAGCAGGGCCACGGCTGCTGTGAAATCAGAGGGTGACAGGTCTGTCCAAGGGTGCAGGCAGGATGAGGGAAGGCAATTCTCCCCTCTGAATGGCAGTCAGTCCCTGAGCCATGCTGAGGAGCAGTTTCCCAGAGATATGGGGCTCATGTTGGCTGGACAGGCTGTTTGACTCCCTGCTCCCTCAGCAGCGTTGGAATTTGCTTGCCACTTAGAACCAAAGTTAGCTGAAGGGCAGGAATTGGAAAATGAAATATTCCTGAAACATAACTGAGAGCTCGTGATGTGGTGGAGGAGAATGACTTCCAAATTGATGTCTCCTCAGTGGAAAAGAGGGCAGCAGGAGCCCAGCTACTTTAATTAGGCACTGGAGGATGTGGATGGGAGCATGCTGCAGGAAAGCAGGCTGGGAAGTTCACAGACTACTTGTTATTAGGCGGGCAGCCTGCAGGGCTCAGGGTTTGCTGGCAAAGTTTGTTTGTAATGCAGCACATTCTCCCAGTCTGCTGTAAAGGAAGCCTGGATGGGGCTTAGAAATGAAATTTAACTCTTTGCTGAGTCCAGTTAAACCTTAAAACACACAGCAAAGCTGAGTATCTGCTTTTCTCCCAACCTTGCCTGCTTGCTCTTGGAGCTTTTCCCTGTCTCTGACCTGAGAACTGTTTCCTGTGAGTCTTGTGGGTCACACACACTCCTGTGAATATGATTGGATTTATCAAGCTGTCTTGTCAGAACAAAAGAGCTACTTATGGTCAGGAACTTTATGATCCCCAACCTGATGGGGAGGAATAGGGCAGCAAAATCTCCCAATAGGTAAAATATCCTACTTCCATGAGGTTCTAGAGCTACTTGTTTTAATTTTATTTGAATATAAATAAAAAAGGATTTGAATATGCAGAGGCTAATCAATCATGTAGGCTTCTGTGATCCTTTTGGGTGAAACAAAATTAATTTTAATCTCTCAATGTTTGTACGAGAGGGAGCAGTAGTATTTATTTGGCAGGCGTGTGGGCACGCTCTCTCTGAAGCACGCAGTAAAACAAAGCATAACAAATCTGTATTTACAAATCTGAGGAAGCCTGCACTGCAGTCAACATATTAAAGTTCTTTCAGCAGCTTGAGAGATGATTTGCATTGAGCGCCTTAGCCCAGGTTTACTGAGACAGAGGAAGGTGTTGACACAATATGTGTTTGAAACATTGCTTACATTTTCTCACATGAAACTTCAGCTGTTTCTTCGAGGTTTGCCACATGCTGAGATGAAGCAAGAAATACTAAAAAAAAATTCTTGTCAGATGCTTTGCTAGATGAGAGAAAAGATAAGAAAGCTAGTACAAAAATACAGAGAAATTATTTCCACCCATTAAAGTCTTGAATTTGCAGTCTTATTCGCAAATTTAGCTAGAGGGAGAAGATCAATATCAGAACTCTGCTAGCAGCATTAGTTGTTGCATGCTTGAGAGAAATCAGGAGCTGGACTTCAAAGTGCTCTTTATTTGGTGAAGGTTATACTGTTTAAGGGTTGGAGATTGCTGCTTAGCAGAAAGAGGTAATTGGAAAGCAGAAGCAAATGCCACTGCTCCAGCAGCATGGAAAAGTGTAAAACACCATTGCCATGTGCATCAGGCTGCAAAATGAGGAAACCCATCTGGGAAATAATGGTTCAGAAAATCACTGTGTTAAGGGATAATGGAAGGGCCGCTCCACCCTCTTGTTGGTCCTGAGGAGGTCAATGGAAAGATAGGTGAAAGGAGGAAAATTGCTTAAAGATCCTGTGCATTCCCTTTGCAGGTAGAAGCAAGAAAGCATACATTCCCCTTGGGCTGGGGACAGCTTTTCCTCCTCTCCTTCTTAGCTGCTTTTTTTTTCCCCCCTGGAATATTTTCATGTAATCTTTGAATAGAGGTTGGCTCTTTTCCATAAGATATGCATCAGCTCCTGTAGAGCCGAGGGTTTGGTAAAGGCACAGAAGATCTCTGTTACTCACCGGGCCAGCTGTGATGTGCACATTCTTTCAAACTATCACAGTTTCAGGTGAAGAAGCCTGGGAAGACATTCCATAGATGAAGAAATCATGCAGATTGTGGCCCTTGCTTATTGTAACTAGCACTGTTGGCTTCCTGAGACTCAAATTCTGACAACTGCAATTTTTTTCCACCTAAATCATGATTCAGTTGCTTGCAGGAAATATGGGGCTGATATACACCAGGGCTAAAGGAAGACAGCAGTGGTGCTTTGTCCCTTCCACACCCCAAGACAGATCCTAAATAGACAGTTTGAAGAGCTAAAATCAAGTCAGCTGGAGAGATGGTGGTGAGGGGATTCTCTAGTCTGAGAAAGCAGGTGGAGGGGATGTCAGCAAGAGATTTGCTTGTCTGGCTCTATTGGCTCCCTGTTGTGCTAATCTCCAAAAGAGGAAAGAGGCTGCAAAGCAGGCTGGATAAGGCTCCCCACAGTTCCTGTTGTCCAACAAATCAGTCCTAATGGAGCACAAGGACAGAAATTTGTCTTAGGAGTAGAGGCCTGCTCCTGGAGAGAAGAAGATTTACAGACAGGTGCACAGCTTGAGAAGTTGTTGGCTTTTTGCCATCCCTCTATACACTTGCTGATGAAGCTAGAACAAAGTGAATGAAATTAGATCTCATTAGGGTTGGTCCTGCTGCTTTTAACTAACCCAGTAGTTATGTCAGCTCTAGGATTTTTCATTTTGGCTTTGTTTTGGGGTGGTTTTTTTTGTTTGTTTCTTTTTTGTCTTTTTTGGTTTGGTTTTTTAATTTATTTTTTTGGGTTTTTTTCTGGGGTTTTTTTGTTTGTTTGTTTGTTTGGGGGGGGGAGGTTGTATGGTTTTTTGGTTGTTTTTTTACTTTCAAGTGTACCTGCCCCACCAAAGGAGGCTCAGAAAGCCACCTGGCATTTGAGGCTATGTTCAGATGCTGGTTCCTAAATGAGCCCTTTCTATCAGTGCCAGCTGTTGTAAGGGGAGTGACTCTTTTCTCCACACTCAGCATCAGAACATGTGGTGACAGCAGAGCTGATGGGAGCATGCTGTTCTTGCTGCTAATCAGAGGAGCTTTGCTCTTGATTTGTAGCTCTCCTGTATTAATCAGAAGAAACATGATATGGAAAAAGATTTGGGTGGCTGTTTTACATCCTTATGCTCATTCCCCACCACTCATAAGGCCTCTGAATTACAGAACAAAAAAAAGTAAGTAGTGCTTATATTTTCTCACAGTGAAAAATAGGCTTGTCCTGTTGTCATTGAGGTTTCCCAAGTCTAGCTAGATTTTTACGGGGAAGGAAAGACAGGCAAGTTTAGTGACTTTTGAGAGCTCCTCCATCTAGGCAGCCTTTTGAATAAGGTCTTTGTATTTGCCTGAGTTCACAAGACTTATCTTGCTGTTTAGATCCTTTAGCTTTTCAAGTACCCTGCAAGAAAAGCAATGTGGAAGCTATTGACTACCACCTTGTGTGGCTTAATTTGTTTTATTTTGGTCAAAATTTAAATCATTGAAGATGTTAATGTCACTTTAACTCTGATCCCATCTCTTGCTGTGAATCCCATGCAAATGCTTCCTTGGTGGAAATCTTTTCTTTTTAGTGCTTTGGCTACAAGGGTGACAAAACAGATAAAAAAGTGATATTTTCCATAAGTCAGACACAGCTCTACCTCATTTGGGTTTTAGTGAATTAAAAGTGCTAAAAAAGGGATTATTCACAGGTTCCCCTTGTTCCAATGACGTTCACAGCTGTTGTGGTTCCTTTTGATCACTGCATCTTTACCAAGGTCCATTTTATTTCCTTTTGCATTGCACAGCATTCCTCAGTTTTAATTGCACTATCATGGGTGGCAGCTGGATCTGATTCACCTCTAGGGGGATGTAAATAAATCTGGATAGTTCTATAGGGTAAAAGCTATGTTAATATTTTTCACAAATAGTCAATAGGAAAACAATGCTTATTTGTCACAGTGCAAAGATACCTGTACAAATTCAGGGATGTTCTTCTGCAGCAAAGGTGCTTCTGTCCACCTGCCCTAATTCAGTCTTCACGTCCTGCTGTAGTGAAGCAGTGTCCAAGTCACCTAAGAGCCATGCCAGCAGGTGGCATCTATTCTAGCCTAGGTGTCTTGGCTTCCATGTTCAGCAGAGATTACTGCACTTTACAAGCCCATCTCCAGGCACATTCTGGGCAGGAGGCTTGCAACATGGGTTTGCATCAGTTTACTTTCTGACAACATTAGTAGGTGAGATGGGATCTATCTCCCCAAATATTTGGTTTACTAGCTGTCTAGGTGTAGGCAAGTGAGTTTACGTTCAGGAATAGACCCTTCTTTAAAATTTAAAATAAAAAAAAAAGAAATTCCACTTTGTGAAAGAGGTTGAGGCTGTTTCATGACCTGCCATTGTAGACCTGAATACAAATAATTCAGTTTGCCTGGGGACCATGCAGGATTTGACTTTCAAAGAAAACTTTCAGTAGAATATGCAGGCTTTCATGTTTGCTTTTTTGAGGGTTTTTCTCCTCATTGAGTCAGTCAGAGGTAACTGGGTTGTCCTGGTGCACCAGGAAACAATCTCTGAGAGGAACACAAGTCTTAAAATACAGATGCTCTCCCTGTACAGAAACAGAAATATAATCCCGGACTAATCACTAAAACAAGAGCCAACTGTGCTTGTGAATCTGACTGCAGCCCAGGCTGAGGGGGACAGTGCAAAGCAGTGGATTGTATTTGCAAGGATTCCCTAGAGTGGAAGCAGTGGGAATGTGATAGTCAGGAACACAGAACTGTGGGACCTGAAACTTTGATCAGCCCAAAGGCTGTGTACAAAATTCCCTGTTTATTGTAGATACCAGTAGAGCTCCCCAGTTCAGGAGATGAGTAAAGGGGCACTCCAAGTGGCAGAAGCTGCCTGCTTTCCCCTGTATGAAGTTACTGTGGGGAGATTTTTGCTGGTAAATTTTAGCCCTCAATGTGATGCCCATGACATCTCCTCTCTAGCTGCACTCACAGCTCCTTTGCTTGCAGGTCCCACACCTCAAGGAGCTGCTCCATAAATTGCCCCTGGGCTGCCTCCTAGCACTGTAAGACTTTCCCTAGTGTGGGGCCTGAGAGCAGATGCCAACTCTTTGGAGAGCAGACAGCTAGATGGCAAATTCAGCCAACAGCCCCTACAAAACTGTAGAACAGCATAATTACAATAAAGTTTTAAAATATTCCTGTATCACTTGGATGATTTTTTTCATTTTCCACTCTGAGAATAACCTCTGATCTTCCATGGAAATGCATCTAGCATTTAAATGGAATCTACATGTTTCCCTTGGACATTCAATTCTGGCTAGAGCTTTCAAAAAAAAAAAAGAAAAAAATCAGACAAAAGATACTTATTCTGTTATAATGGTTCTGTTTCAGTGGTGTCTTTTAATTATGCTAGCTGGCTGTGTAAACTTAATTGCATTAGAGGCTACTAATTATCTGATTAGGAAATGCTTGGCTGTAATAGCTTATTTTAATGAATTGATGATGGATGCATGTAATTTTTAGTTGTTTAGCTGTTACCTCAAATTGTTAAACTTCATAAACTGAATTCAGTCTTTTTTTTTTTAACTCTTAATTTTAAATCTAATACGTGAAACATGAACACATTTTTTTGCAATCTGGGATGGTTGCACGTTTTTCTGCTTGTGCCTTCCTACAAGTGACCACATCTCAGTTGTCATTCTTCTGCTGTGGTGGGTTTTGTGTGGCTTTTTCTTCTTTATTTTTTTGTTCCCTCCTTTCTCTTCATCACATTTGTTTCTACTGAGTGACACAGGAGATTTTATTTAGAAGCTGATTTGTATTTAAATGGTCTCAAAAAGGAGCTATTGGGGTATTCTGCTTCTCTGAAGTATCTGAGATAGCAAAAGGGCTGTCAGAAATTGCATGGAGAAAAAAGATGGTGTTGAGATAGCGTCTTCTGGCGAATGAATGTCAGAGGATCTGGTCCTTTAGATCATCTGCAGGCCTGGATTGTTTGGCTGAATGTGGGCTGTCACATCCATCCTAGGGGTCGTGTCCCAGTGATACCATTGGAATGAGAAGCAGAGATGTGAGCCTGACTAATCTCATTGCACCAGCTGCTTATGCTCATTCTTGGGAATGCACTGAATTGTAAATCTGTAAGTAGAGTTGTGGCCAGGAACACTTCTGAACAACTGTCCAAGCTAAAACAAGGCATTTATTCTCTTGGTTTCAATTGATTTTCAAGGAATGATGTCTTAAAACATTTCTTGCCCTTTTGAGCACTTTCTGAATGTCAGGGGGATTTTGGAGTCACTGCAGAAATGATGATAAAGAAGATGAGATGAAATGGAAGAAATTTGAGGTGTTTCAAACTCCCCTATTCATTTAACCTTTCTGAAGTGGTATATGAGCCACCCATATGCTTTTGAAGCTATGGAAAATATAAAAATACTTTGGCATAGATTTTATTTAAGATGACTTTCAATCTTGATATTCCAGTTCTGATAATGCTGAACAAAATGCACACTCTCAAAGTGAAATATAATTTCTTCATATGGCAGCGTTGGTTTAAAACTCAACTGTCCTGCTCAGATACAGCAGCAAAGTAATGACAGCAACTGGAAATTCATCTTGCTGCTGAGATAAATCTCGGGAGAGTGGCTGTTATTTATGTATTTGACCCTAACCTGATGTTTGGGTACCTGAGGAGGGCTAACATCTGGATCTGTTTGCAGGAAAATTTCCAGTGGAGCTTCCTCATTGTGGTTTAGTCTTGCTCCCATGCCCAACTCTTGCTCTGAGCCCTTTCTTCCTTTACTGTGTGCTTCCTTTTGGATGCATCCAACATGAGTTTTGGAATGTTCCCAAGGAACAGCAGGCAGTCCTGCGTACTAGGCAGGTGGAGAGGGCACTGATAATATTGAATGACATCCATGTTGTCCCCTCTCTCCCTTCTGCCCTCCTCCACCCCGTCTTCCTCCCTGTCTTCCCTCGTCAACAAAAGTGCCCAGCACTGATAGACTCAATTCCTCATTTTGGGTTTATCCCAAATTAACCATCTCATGTAGGCTCACACCAGCAGCTGTGAGGAAGATTCTTCTGTGCCCAGTAGTGCTGGGAATCTGTGGTGCTGGGAGGCTGGAGAGGTGTTGTTTGAGACTGAGTGAAATGCTGTGGCATCAGTTCACAGGAGCTCTGTTGAGCCCTGCCTGGCATCCTTTGGTTCTGACTTATGGATTTTTTTTCTTGATTTTTGCTCTTGAAGTCAAACAGCGTTGATAAGTGCATATCCTGATGCTTGGGAAAAGGTGTGCAAGCCTAGGACAGAAACACAGGCCTAGAGACAGGCTCTAGTGGTGGAGGATTAGGGCAGCTATGAAAAGCATCGCTGGCACAGAAGTGTCAGGCTGGGTTTTACCTTCAGCAGAAGGATCTCCAGACTCCTGCTGAGGTTCCCCAAGCACGTGTGATGATCCCAGGCCTGGAGAGGAGCTGGTACAGCCTGGCAGTCCATGGGAGGGCATCAGTGCCTGCTCTAACCTGGCTGCAGGAGGGACGTGTAGCATGAGCAAGGAAAGCTGTGAACAGCAAGAACCAGAGGAGGGGAGAAGGAGGAGAAAGTCCAAGAGAATGATATATACAGCTAGAAAGAAGGGGTTAAGGTACTAGCTATTGTTTAGTCTTCTGTCACTCTCTGAAAGGCTTGTAGAGAGCAATTAGGAGCTGGTAAGCAAACCTCTGTCCTGCTGCAGGCTCAGCTTTTGCTGCCAGGTGCTGCAAATAAAGGCAGGCACTGCCACTTCATATTTAATTGCTGTTTGGCGAATAAGCCTTTGGCTTTTTTTTAGTTTTCCTTATTGCCACCTCCAGAGTCTGCAGGTGGAAGAGCCAGAAGAAATAGCTTTGGGAACTCCTAAAATGACAGCCCTGCAGGGTTGGTGATAAGAATTAATCTCAGGCATATTTCTTTTTGTTTTGCTGCCTTTGAAGAGAGAGGGGAAATAAGGGGAAAGGTGTATGGAGATATTCTGAGACAGTCTTCTGCTTTTTTTTTTTTTCCCCCCTAAAAGACAGATATGGCTATTGGCCTATTAGCTGTCTGATGGGAGAAAGAATATAAATAGAGAGAGAATGAATTACAGTGTAGTTATTTCTTTCAGGGGAAAAAGAAAAAATTATGGATTTTTGTGATATGTGCTTGAATATTTTTCAAGGGACTGGTGCAATCTATAGTGCAAGATTATGCAGACTTTAAAAGAGTGTTTTCTAATCAAACAAAGCTTTCTTCAATGCTTTACCAAGATTGCACAACCTAAGCACATGACAATTAAATATAGGCACTTGCCATGCTGAAGGTGGCCAGTAATCTTTAATTTGCTGAATGTATCTGCATGGCTGTGTTGAATATTATTTCCATATTCAGAGATGCAGTTATTATAACTATTCCCCTCCTCAGTATCTGATAGCATTAATGCCAAGATTAACTTTTTCTTTACTCTCCTAACAAAAAAGAGGTTGATATAATAAAAAGTAAATTAGGAAAGGCTACTAAATGGGAATAGCCAGCTATAAATAACCAAAACATTTCCTATTAATTACAGTTTTGTTGCTTGCCTTGAAATTTTCTGGTTTTCCTTCTAAAATATTAAAAATCTGACAGTGACGGGTTGGCAAAAACCTTAGGAGAACTGCTGTTACTTTTCATTAGTTTAATACATTATTTTTTCAGTGTAAGATTTTCAGAGTTTAAAGATTCAGGAACTTCAGTTCCATGGAGCCTGTGATATCTCACCTCCCACACTGATGCGCTGTAGGTGTGAAACTTGTCTAAAAGGTGTTTGTGAAAGGATAGCAATGGCCAGTGCAACCATGGTTAGTTTGGGAAGAAAAAAATTTTCCGCAGATGTTAAAAATATGATTAATCATGCAGAAGTAGATTGGAAATTTGCACGCTATGAAAATCACAGATCTAATTTGTTCCCAGAGGATATATTTAAGTACAGCTCCATTGACTTTAATAGAGTTACTTGACACTTCAGAGTAGTGTCAGCAAGAGGACAATCGAACCCAATTTCCTCAGAGTAAGCAAGTGCAGGGGAATTTCAATCAGCATTCTTTTTAGATTTTGGTTACGAAATTGAAGCCACAAATACCCATCTCAAACATAACTTTTAAAACTTAATTGTATTTCTTTTTGACTTTGTGATGAAGGGCAATAAAAAGGAAAGATGTTTTGTGTTAAAATTGGTAAAATACAAGGTATGCATACTTCTCTACTGGCTGTAAGTTGATGCACAGTCCTTGGGGATGGAGTGTGGTTGGCACAAGCAGAAGCACAAGGTAGCAAAGGAGACCCCAAACTTACAGCCTTGTGTTGGTAGCTGGACAGAAGTTACAGGGGAATATGTGACCTTGCTCATGAGTGCAGACCAGTTCCTGCACCCACCTTCCATAAAATCACCCTGACCATTCTCTGGCTTCCCTCTCAGTGGTGCTGCTGGCTATGGCCACACTGCACTGCACTGGACTGCTCTCACCCCCACCCAGGCATGTTGGTCAATTGCACTGTTTTTCTGCCGCTGGTTACAGCCTGGAGATTCTTCAGGGTTTGCTTCGAATTTCATGTTAAACAGGTGCTTGTTACCCTCTCATAGGATCACAGAATGGTTAGGGATGGGAGGGACCTTAAAGATCATGTAGTTCCAACCCTCCTGCCATTGGCAGGGTTACCTTCCACCAGACCAGGGTTGCATAAAACCCCCTCCAACCCCAAGCAATCTGAGTGCTGTTGTTGCTGAGGCTGAGACACTTGTTTGAGATGGCTCACATGGGAAAGGAGGGCGATGTCAGCCTTCCCACTCTGTGTAGCTGTTGTTTGGTGTCATGTAGGGATGAATGTTGTCATGTGAGCAGGGAAGATAACGTGTTTTCTGTGTGAATGGAACACAACAATTAGGTAGCAGGAGGAGGTCGAGCATAATGACTATAAATCCTGGATTGTGAGGAAAATCTCTCTAGCCCTAGACATTTACACAGCTGGAGCTCTATCTGCTCTAGCTCTGTTGGCATTGATCCTGATGTGAGAGAGGAGGAGGAGGAGGACGGTCAGAGTGATTATTGGTCTTTTGTGCCTTGGTCAATGTAAATTTTTGCCTTGCTGAAATGTTTTGATAAATGGGAATCTTCTTTTAACTCCTCTTGAGATAAATGCTTCTATTGAGCCTGGCTTTTTTTTTTTACTGCACAACATCCAGCTCAATGCTGCATTTTGAAATACATTGAAGCACAGTACAGTAAGCAAGGAACATTTTTGTGCATGTAAGAAAAAAGACAAGTCTCTGCTGAAGTTGCAGACAGTCTCATCCTTATTTTGGTTAATTTTGCATGTGGACCAATATGTCAGTTCATGACTTTGTAGATTTATTTTTAAAGAGATCCTTGTAGAGGTTTTATTATATTAAATTTCTATTTGGTGAGTTAAAAAATATTTTCTTAGATCTAACTGATTTGTTTCAGAAAACAACCTAAAAAGCCTCAAACCAGCTGCACAACTAAGGTAAAATTCATAATTGCATTTCTCCCCACTTGAAGGTGAGGTGAAATGATGTTTGCAAGTCCTTTCAAAAAGATCTCAAACCTGAAATCTTGTAAGAAAACAGAGCACTTAAGGCATGTCAGCCTTACACACATGACCATTAGTTTAGCAACACAAAGGGAACTTCTTTTAAAAGCTCTTAAAAGGAAATAGGACTCCGTGGTCTTTTCTCACAGTAGTAAGAAAATTTCCAGTGGCTTTCCAAAGGGTTTGTGCTGGGATCAGTGCTGATACTCGTTGATATTCATCTATTCATTCTCAATATATTCATAAATGAAATGGAAAAGGGGAGAACTGTTATTAGGGATATGATTTAGTGCTATCAATAAACATTATTCACAATAGTAAAGATGAAGGCTGACTGAAATTTATGGAAGGGCGTTATGAGACTCAGTGGCTGGGCAGTAGATGGGCAGATCAAATTAAACACAGATAAATGTTAAGTGATGCATGGAAGGGAAACAATCATAGTTTCACATATTATATAATGGTTTCTGGATTGGCCATTAAGTTCCTGGGAGGTAGATCTGAGCTTATGGCAGAGTTCCCTGAACACATCAGCTCAGAAGTCAGAAAGCCCAGCAGTACTGGCATTATTAAAAGTAGAATAGAAATGAAAACAAAATCATGGTACTGTACAAAGCTGTGGCTTGCATTTTGAAAGTTTCGTGTGGTTCTGGTCCCTTTATCTCAAAAAGAATATGATGCAACTTGGAAAAGTTTCAGAAAATGGTTAGGGCCTGATGGGGTATTGTTGGGAGTGTGGTGGGGAACAAAACTGAGTGGTATGAGAAAGATGAGAGAACCTCTGGTCCAGGTTCTAAAGACACAAATAGTTTTCATGTGAGATTTAATTATGCCCTAGAAGCCTTTGTAAAAGGATGCCATGAACACTAAAAATGCCATGGTTTCTCTGGAAGACTGGATGAATTCATGCAGGAGACAAGTGGTTCCCCAGAGTCCTGGGGAGTTTTCTCAGCGGGGGGAAGTACCAAACATTACTGATCCGTTCTTACCCTTTTACCTTGACATCTGATTTTGGTAGTGGTCGGTGAGAGGATACTGGCTCAGACACTGAGAGGACACTCAGTGAGAGAGCACTGGCCTGACCCAGTGTGTTATGTTTATCTTCTGAATAGATGGGCTGCATAGTGTCTCTGATACTTACAGACAAATTCTTATAAATTCTTGCTGCTCCAGAAACTGAGGGCAAGAAATCGAATATTATCAACCTTCTCTCTAAACTGGAGAGATGTGATGTATGTGCTATTCAGTGGATGACATATCCCGGGTTGCAGAAAAGCAGTGTGGCCAGCAGGGTGAGGAAGGGGATTCTGCCAATCTACCCCTCTTGGAGTACTGCATCTGAGTCTGGAGTAGTCAGTACAAGAAAGATGTGACCTCCTGGAGCAGGGCCACAAAACTGCTCAGGGGGCTGGAGCACCTCTCCTCTGCAGACAGGCTGGGAGTTGAGGTTTGTCCTGGAGAAGAGAAGGCTCTGGGGACACCTCATAGCAGCCTTCCAGTACCTAAAGGGGGCTTGTAAGATAAACGGAAACAAACTTGTTAGTAGGGCCTGTTGCAATAAGACATGGGATAATATTGTGGACTAGAAGAAGGTAGATTTAGATTAGGTATAAGGAAATAATATTTTATTTTATATGTGATAAAACACAGGAACAGGCTGCTCAGAGAGATTGCTCCATCTCTGGAACATTCGAGGTCAGGCTGGATAAGTCTCTGAAGAAACTGATCTGGTTGAACATGTCCCTGCTTACCGTGGGTAGGTTGAACTAGGTGACCTTTAAAGGTCCCTTTCCAGCCCAAACTATTTCATAATCTTATGAAAAAAAAAATCATCTTCTCAGTCCCTCCATTGTCCTCCTCAAAAGATAACTGAATTGTTTAAAGGTTTCTAGAAAAATTTGAATTCTGCTATGCTGATATTACAGATAAAATGGCCAAGAGCTCTCTTAGCACACAGACTGGGGCATGAGGCCACGGTGCTCTTCTTGCTCCTTTGGGATACTCTGGGTGTTTCTCCAGGGCTATCTTCTCTCTGCCATAACAGGCATGTGTTTGATCTTCACCTTGTGCAGGGGACCTTGGTAACATTTATGTCACGCTGGGAAGCTGAAATCAAGTTAAAGCATAGGTAAAAATCCTGTGGGAAATCATTCTGCAGGTGCACAGCTTTTACACATCTTTATATATGTCTGTAGGTGTTTTATCCCTGGACCTTCAGTCCCAAACACTCCTCATATGGTGAGGCAAGATTATCAAGGGATGCAACTTCACTAGCAACTGGCATTCTTTGAAATCCATCTATGTTTTGCCCGTGTGTTTTTGGAAAAAAAAAAATCCATCTACCTCTGACCTTTTGCTTTTGAAAATAATCAGTAAATCACCATGGTGTTTTAGCCTCTCTTTGAAGGTCATGTTTAATTGTGTATATCATTTGTACATGGCTGTGATCTTGCTATCCTTGAATCTGCAGACATCCCTGAAAAGACCTGAATAGATATTTTACATGTTGATGCAGAGGAAAAATATCTCCAGGGATACTTCTTATCTCGTCTGGCAGTGACTGTAGGAAGTCATAATCCAGGAGGTAGTAGGGAGGACAAAGGGTAGCTTTATATTTTTAATGAGATTTAGCACAAATGGTAGGGAATTGTTAGATTTTAATTTATAGTACTTTTTAATTAAAATCTTTAACATCAGAATCATGATGTTCATTCAGAGAATCTTATGGGAAAATCTAAAACAAATTTCTGTCTTTGATTTCTTTTTGCTTATGACAAAGCATCTAAAATGCCAGAGTCTGGGTAGAATATTTCCTCCTGCTATTGAGGTTGGCTTTATCTGGGTAATAGGCCAAAGCAGAGCCTTCAGGGGTAGCTTGAAATGTATTTTAGATCTGGAATGCACAGCAAAGATCCTCCTTTAGCTGTGTTGTCTCTGCATACTTTGATGCCATTATGACAACCTTCCTATCTGATTTTGTCTATGATTACATCAAAATTGCCCTCCTGGTAAAGTGCACTATAAACTTTAATTGAATTCTGCGAAGTTTACCACACTCTTACAGGCAGGAGGAGGCTGTAATGGATTTTTGTGTGCAATGTAGTTATTTCTATTTTCTGAATGCATTTGAAAAGTTGGCAGATGCTAAGAGAAAGGACAGAATGACAGAAGCTGCCCACATTGTGGACTCCTATTAGGACACCTGCATATAAATCATGTTCTCAAGTATGGTGCCTTTATACGTGACATTTGAAAAAGTTCAAGTACCCTCTGGCCCTGCCAAAACCCATGTATCACTATAAAACAATAAGAAAATGTGTGAACACTGCCAGAAACCTCTATCCCTGTGGATCTTTCCTGGTTCAAAAACACATATGTAATCTGGACAACAGAAAATGCCATAAGTTACAAAAGAGGAAAAGCCAAATAAAAATATTTGCTGTTCCCAGCAACCACACACTTTGCAAGGTGTTTAACATTGAGTGTGCAAGCAAAAGTGAGCAATGAAGGAAAACTAGCAGGTTTCTGTGAAACCAAGAGGGTGTGTTTCTGTCTGGCAGTAAATCCAGTGCTTGAGAATTGGTATTAGGTATCCCAGATCTCCCTTCCCAGGAGATTGCAATGGCTTCAGTGGCTTCCAGGCAAAGGAAAGAAGAGACCACACCTGAAAATGCCAGTACATGAACCACAGGCTGCTGGTCACCCACATGATGCTCAGAGAATCTTGTGGGTCCCTTTGTAGGAATTGTAGGAATATCTTTTGAGGAGTAACAAATGTCAGAAGATAGTTGGAAGAAGCACCCTGCAGGCATCAAGAAAGCAGCGAAGAAAGACTCATCTGAGGAAAGAAGTCTCTGCAACTGCAGTACTGAATCACAGACAGAGTAGGACTGCTGAACTTCCCCTTCCTTCAAAATTGAGGTGCAGTTTGGCTGCTACACTAACCTCTAGAGAAGTGTAATGTTTGAAGTTTAAGTGGTTGCTAAAAATAAGGCAAATCTTGATTTCTTGCTTAAACTGGCAAACTGGAATGAGTATCTCCCCATTGGAGGTAGACTTTTAACTCTTGATAAAGAGACAAGATTTTCTTACATATAAAGCAACAACTCTTCATGGTCAAGTTCTTTGCTGAAAATAGTCTTGTTTTTATTAGTGATGTAGAATTGTAACAGGGTTTTTCAGGTCATGCTGGTCTTCATCAACCCTCTGCTCCGGTCAGGGATCTCATCTCTTGAAATGCCCCTATTCAACTCACCAACAACACACAGGCAGTTCAGAGTATTCCTGTTTTGTTTTTTTTTAAATTTCACATGTCAATCATTATCAATTTGTGACATTTGTTCATTTTTTTTCTTTTTTTAAGCAGACAAAAGGAAGGTAAACCAACTGCAGGAAGGATTTTCCTCTCCTTTGATTCTGAAATTCTCTTTTGATTCCTAAAACACATCTTCTTAAGCTGATAGGACTTTGTTCTGCCTATAGTCAGTTGAGTAACAGTACATCTGATTCCAGAAACCTCTACAGTCTGCAGTTTCTCATTTAATAATGCAGAATAAACAGTCACTGATTTACATAATTTATATTTCCCTTGTTTCCAGTGCAGTTTCCTGATTACATTAACAAAATCATGCTTTTACTTTCTCACCTTTGAAGTTCTTACTTTGAAAGCTGAGGATATCTGCTTTATTAATTCAGCATAGGTGACATTAGGAATGGGCCATGGCCCATAGTGCACCAATTACAGGCAGATAAAACAGATTCTCATTAATATGAATATATAATCAGTTTATTAAGGTAGGGTCTGTAGTCTGCAAGGAAACAGGGAACCCTAGTGAAAACTGCTTTGTTTATTTAGGAAGAAAACAAACCCAGTCTTGGAGAAAAAATCAACTAATAACGAATCAACTGAAGAAGACAAAAAACACGAAAAGGAAATGGATGGGGGGAGATCACTATCTGCCATTAGAGAAGTTCTGATAATAGCTGACACCTCCCCAGTGCAATGCACCTTTTCCAGACCAATCTTTCCTTTCATTTTCTTCTTTGTTAAATCCAAGGTCTACATAAATGTTTCTATGTAATTTCAGTCCCTGTATTGCAAAACTGGCTTGAAATTGGAGCTAAGAGGTTTAAGGTGGCATTTTGGGTTTTTTTACCTCCTAAGTTTTATTTCCTCATGTTTTGCTTGTTGACTTGGTGGACTTTGTTCTGTGCTCTGTTTGGGCCCTACAAAATAGCAGATTGATGTGGCCAGGAACTTGATCTTCTTATCTGCTCTGTATCTTACATTGTGCTCCTCAGTGCTCTGGTGTGACTTGCTAGATGTTACTACCTGTCTCTTTCCAGGAGTCCTATGGGGGCTAAAGGTTTAAATTTAACCTTTCTCCTTTAAAAGTGATGTGTTTTTAATCTTCTTATGGAACTTTGAGAACAATGCCCCAACAAATAACGGACTGCCTTTTGAGTCTGGAAACCTGTTTTCATTTGGTGATTAATTTCCCTTAAATGGGGAGCTACGTGTCCTATTTGGGCACCACTGTGTCCACATTGGGAATTAAAGTCTCTGCCTAAAGATATTTGAAGTGTGAGATGATGAAATAGAACTCATACAGCCAAATGGAGAAACTGAGTATGTGTTGAAGACAGTTGAATCTTGATTCTGACAGGACATGAATGTAGTTGAGCACAGTGATAACATGATTTGCCTTTCCAAATCTGTGGTATTAAGGAAGGTTAAATATGCTAAAAAACACTAGGCAGATGTCCTGCAGGTTGCTTAATAAAAGCTGAGCTCAGCTATCCATATTTAATATTCAGAATGGACAAGCTTGCAACAGAGAAGACAAGTGTTTTCTCTGCAGTCATCTCTACTTTTATCTTCACACCGTGTGTTAGAGACAATCCTCATAAATCTTAAAGGATGTGCAGATTATTTCACCCTGTTTAGCTTTCTTGGAGGTACTATGAACTTTCTACTGGAAGTACAACCCTAGCTAGCAATTACTTATTGTACACCAGCCATTAGAGCTGGCCACTGATACAGAAAAGAGAATTGCCTGCTTTAGCTGGAAATGAGCAAAGCTGTATATTCTTGCATTTTCTATCCCACCTAGAAAGGCAGAGAGGAGATATTACCCAGTGGAAAGGCAGGCAAAAGTTGGAAATCCTTGTACCACTATATTTTGATATATCTACCTTGGACCATGTACTTTCCTGCTGTTTGGAAATATTTGAGCTCATTTCTTGTCTTCCCAGATGTGGAAGCTGAAACAGTTGCTTGTGTGTTATACTGCAGAGAGAGATTCATACCTCTTGGTTTAATGCGACTAGTTCAGTTTTCTTGTGCTCAAATTAGGTTCATTTTTCTCCATTGACTGTAAAGGGAACTTTGGCAAACGTTCTGTTTTGTTTTTTGCAGAAATCTCTCTTCATTGACTGTGTAGGAAGCTCAAGGAGTTGAAATTTCTAAATATGCTGGTTTAGGTGTGGAATGTTTGTCAGCGTTCATAGTGTGTCCCCCTTCCTTCTGGCATAGAATAATCTGTTAGTGGGAGGCTCAGGTGAAGAGAGGCTCCATGATCTATGCAGTGCTGAAGTGCCATTAAATTTATGTTCAGGTGTTGTTCTGAACAGTCATGTGCTTCTCTTTGTATTCTGTTTCTTCCCAAGTCCTACACATTAACATTCTCCAATGCTGTATTAAGCAATAGATCTAATATCTCTCACTCACAGCTTATCCTTTCTTGAGCAGAATTTTACATACAGGGTACGTATGTAACATTTGTAAAATATGTATTTACATTTTTGCTCTTTCTAGAAGAACAGAATGGATAAGGGTTTCTAGAAGGACCACAGTCAGTCTCCAGCCATCCAGAATTCCCTTGTTTGAGGCTTGCCCAAATAAACCAGTCATCTCAATGACATTTTGACAGTTGTAGGTTCCATGCAGAGGATGGTGTTTATGGGTAGTGAATCAGCAGGAATCAAGAAATTAAAACTTTCACCCTAGCAAAAGCTTCACTGCACTTCATCTGTCTCATTAACCAGCAAAATAGCTGTGCTACCAATGCTCCAAACATAGCATTGCATTTCTTCTTGTAGCTGAGGGATTGCCTTTCCCTGTGCCATTTGTTGATTCCCTTGTCAGGTTGAATTTGCTTTACCAACTTGTACTTTCCACTGTGGACTTGCCATGGTGCTAATTTTCATCAGCTGTTCTAATGAGCTTGTTTTCCTTAAAGAAACAAAGAAAAAAACAACCAGAGAAAAGCTCACACACCCCTAACTTGGGCTGCTGCTGTTGCAAGGCCCTGAGACTGAAATTGTCCTGATGGAGCACTTTTTCCCTTGAAAATAAAACTCAAACCCAAGTAAGCAATCAGGTGGCTGTGTAAGCTGCTTAGCTGTACCTCGCACCTTGCTGCATGAATGTGCACTGCCAGCTTAAAGTGCATCAGAAAATTATAGTCTGTCTTTTCTAACGTAGGAATGGTCAGTCTCGAGTTTTCTTCAGTGGGGGAAATTAAAAAAGTATCTGAGCCTGAAGGGTAAGTTCAAGATATCTTTTGTTGAAAGGTCTGTGTCATAATATTGATTTGGTTGGGTCCTAGATTTTCTAGCCCCTAAGAAATTCAGTTATGAAAAGGATATAAAAGAGGCATAAAAATATATGGTTTTTTCTATTTTTTTTGTTTGATGACATGTAGCATGTAAGCAGAGGGAACCATTTTGATGCTGAATTCATGAAAAGAAAATACCTAAATTTGTGTCATTTTAGTGGTGGAGCAGGTGTTTTTGTCACATGTAAGGTCAGCTCTTGAGGCTTAAAATAAAAAGGAATGCTGTAAAAATTATGTACATTACAATGAACTTAGTGACTAATAGGAAAAAAGTTATTATGAAATACAGATCTGTCTTACAGAGTTGCAGACTGTGTTTCATACTTTGGTTTCAGTAGGATTTTCAAATAAAGTTAAGATTGAAGAAAATTCTGACAGTAGAAATACAGTTTGTTGGACTCTGTTGATTTCTGTCTATCCTGTGGCTGTATATGGTTTTTGATGTATTTTCAGCTTTGAATTGGTTTCTCCATTCTTACTATGACATACCACAGGGTATGAACCTGGATGAGCAGAGTTAAGAAGCAGTATTAGGAACAAAGGCTCTCTGCTTGCCTAGTATCATACTAGAAACTAAAAAATTGGAGTAATTTGGGTCTAAAACTAATAATAATTTTAAAAATCAGCTAAGGATAGTATTTTACCATAGAGAATATATGAGTTCTTTTAAAGCTGATTAATTAGCCTTTGTGGTAACATCTTTAAGGCTTTGTTTGCAACATGGAGGCTACAAATTAGGTTACATAAAAATAAAACTCCCTCCCCTTGCCATGACTCTCATATATCATATGGACAATCTTACCCAGGTTCCCATAGGACTCTTGTCTCAACATAAATGCTGAAAGTTTATGTGATTTTAAAAGAAACAACTGGAGAAATTTATTGAGATAATATATGCACCTCTGACTTGGGAAGTGTGAATCCTGTGAGACTGAGAGTACATTCTGGGAAAGGTGGCTTGGGAAGAGCGTTAGCTGTATCCAAGTTAACCTTGAGGGGAAGCAGTGCATGCAGAAGTGACTAGAACAGTGTGCTGTTAGTGCTCTCCAGCTGGCCTCCAATGGGTCATGCTGTCTGGGAACCTGTTGCCTCTCTCCCTTAGCCCTGAGATGCCAAACAAATCTAAATGCACTTGTCTTTCCTGTTTTACTTTCAGTGCTCGGTCCTTGAGCATTGCATTCTACAGAAAGTGTTTCCTTCTTCTCTGGGTAGCTCAGAGCAGTTCTTGTGCTCACAGAAGCATTTCTATTCTGATTATTTGGGAGCTTTTATCTCTGCTGCAGAACAGATATTAAACCATTTCTTATCCAAGAAGAATGGATTGATGGCCAGACAGGGAAACTGTGATAGCCCAAGGTTTTTGTAAGGACTGCAGCAATTCCCATCAGCACCCCAGCTCAGTGACAAAGTTTTGCACAAACATGTTACCAAGGAAGGAAGCCAGCCAGCATTAGCAGGCTTGTCTGCAGTTTGGAGATGCAGGTTTAGCTTCACACTCAGGCAGTGCTCTCATGTGAATGTGAGCAAGTCAGCCTGCCTGTGTTGTAATTCTTTCAGCAGCAGCATGGGGATACGAGCAACAGTCCTGCAAGGAAAAAGCAAAGACCACAGGGCGCCCTAGTACAGTGCTAATGAATTTGTAAGTACCACAGGCAGTAATAGGCAATGCTACAAGACTCTTCTGCTTCTAAAATGAAGAGTACATTATCTGCTCCTTAGTGTGCCTCTGTGTACTCAATACCTGCAGGGATGGACTTCTTTACTGAAATTACTATAATTTCACTTGGTAGGTTTGGATCAAAGATTGTCAGTTGAGTCTAGGGATGATAAATTAATATTGTTTTAGCCAGGTAGACTGCTACACTAGTTAGGAGGTTCCACTGATAAACCCCAAATTATTTGGTCTAGGGCACCTTGTAGCAATAAAATAAAAAGGATTTTTTTGATGTCTTGAATAAAAGTGAACTCAGACTCTGGCTTTAGAAGATGCCTCACTAACTTTACTCCTTTTCATTTTGGGGACTTTTTATTCCTCAAAGATAGCTTTATATTTGGCATCTTTCCTGAACATACTATGCTGCCACACTACAAATGTGTCCACATACTCTATTTTTAAATAGAGCTTTTAAGGCAACTGCTGCTCTCACTGGTGTTTGCAGTGGAACACAGATGCCCAAGCCCTGCTGTGGCTGATGAAATAATACAGGCACAGCCTGTGCCTGCCCTGCCCTTCAGTTATCATCTCAGCAGCCACAGTAACGTTCCTGCATCAGCCCACAGGGACTTTGTGCAGTAGGAGAGTGTAATTCTTTGATCTGTGCTGCTTTTTCCTCAGAACCTCTGAATCCTATGCCTTATTAAACGCTCCTCATCTTGGAATGTTAAGGCTGTATTCTGTGTTGTGGTTTCAAAGTCAGAGATTCACAGAAATTAGGTCTGGAAGGAATGGCAAGAGTTCCTCTAATCTTTGCACTGATGCAGTGCAGGGCTGGCTAAATCTATTATCCTTTACAGCAGAAAAAGAATAGGGGAGCTTTATTGGAAAGTATAGACATAGATCTTGAGATCTGTAATTGCAAACTTTATCATGCTCCCATATTCTTAGAGCACTGCAGCCACAGCAGCACTATTGTGATGTTATTTGTGGCAGATGACTCTGAAGACCCCTTAGGTCTGGAGATGCCCAAAGCAATCTGTTCTCTTGCTTATCCAGAACACTCAGTGGAACTCAGCTCCTGGGGATCTCATACCTGCTGCTGCAACATTGACCTTTGCCAGCAGATATGTGGAGCTTATTTTGTGCTGTTAAGGAAGGAAGATGATTGGGTACTGTTCACATTTACAGACACTAAGTAATACTTATAGCAGTAAGTGTAGAAAGCTATTTAATGCAAGGAGAGAAAACATCACTGTAAATCATTGAGGGCGTTGCTGTTTCTCTTTGGTCAGGTGGGAATTTGGGTTTGTGTCCGTGACTGTTGTATGCAGAAGAGTCACAGACTCCACAAATAAGGCATTTTTCCCAAAGCCTGGGTGCAGGGTTTTAATTTTACTAGAGGTCACCTTTTGTTTCGAACAACTTCTGTTTCCAGAAGAACTGTTCCAGAAGTGGGCTTATCTTTGATGAAATGTTTTGTCAATGTTGTGCTTGTAGAGATGGCTCTGATGATGTAGGTCATAGCCATCCCCTCTGTTTTGCTATTCCACAGATTAATACAGTGTGCTGCACACAGAATGTGCAGGGGCTGTGTATATCACCCTAATAGACAATGTTTGCAGAAGTTATAATTCACTAAGGCAGTCACAGCAATGAATTAAGTGCTCTTGGCATTTTGGAAAGAAAGCTCATTTGAAATCCAGCTGCTTGCCAGCTGTGGCTATTCATAGCAATTATTACATTGGTTACTTTTTTCACTCCATCTTTTCATTTTAAAAGTGTAATGAATGATTTTATTGCCATCTTAAAAGTCTATTTATAATCCATTCATCTTGTGATGAACATGTGTATCCGATTCTCGACCTCTGTTTAATACTCTACAAAGTAATGTTGCTTACTTTAAAGTTTTCTTGGCACACATGTGAGACAACCACATTTCTTAACACCTTGAGTGACCTTAACTTTCACTCCTGTACTACTAGGGTGTGAGTTTTAATCAGGACTTAATATATAACTAGGATTATTTTTTTCTCCTCTATGATTTTAGTCATCCCTTCCTTTCATTTCTCTTGGCTAGCAATATCTAGGGAATGACTGGTGATGCTTGGAGGCAGGGCAATATGGGCAGGATTTTGTTAATTGATTCTTTAAGGTACCCACTGCAGTTTTCTTTGCCTATGTGCACAAAATAAGGCATCTGATGGTCATATGGTCGTGACACTTTTGTTTTAAACGTGTTTGCTCTGGCAGCTGCAATTGCAGTGACCACTTGACTGCAGCACCACGTTTTTCAGCTTGTATTCTTATCTGTCCTGCTGTGGCATTTTTGCTCACAGTGACTTTGCCCAGAGCTGATGATGGAAGCAGTCTCAGTCATTGCCATGCTGTTGGCAAGCCTGGAGCCTAGTTGAAGGAGCAGCAGAGGTTAAATGTCTTAGGTGGCCAAGGTTTAGATTCTTGGCACGTGGTTGTAGCAGTGGGCATTAAAATTTCAGGTATTTTTGGTCTTATGCTCATGTATTGGCTGTAATCACCTTTCTTAGCTGCCCTGTCCCAGCTTCATGCTCAGAAACTGGGAGATTTGGGCATGTGACCTTGTTGTTCTAAGATGATAAGATTCTTGATGGGCTGTATCTGTATTTGTAATCCCATCCTCTTCTAAGCTCACTCTGCTGTCCTCTAATTTTCATTAAAATTATTATTCTGTCAAGCCTCTCTGGATAAAAAGGTGGATATTCAGCCCAAAAAAACCAAGCCTCTGTGCTGTGACCTGGCATTCTCAAGACAAAGCCCATGGTCTATGACTGGGTACTGTATTTCCTGACCTACTGGGCAGCACTCTGTGGGCAGGGTGAGGAACGTGGTGGAGGAGCAGATGGATTTTTTCTGAGTCCCTCTTTGGAGGGGCATGCCTGATGTTGCTGCTGGTATCAGCCTGCCAACCTGGGTGTCTGAACAGAGGGCTGTAGCAATCCCTCTCCAGGCATGGCTAAACTGCAATAGTTTGGAGGTGGCCCTTTCTCTAATGAAAACAAACCATAGGCTGTGGGCCCTGGCCAGTGGAAGATCATGCCTGAGAACATTGGCTCTGATTTTTATAAGCTCCTTTTTCATAATTCCCTACCTCAGAAATAAGAGAATTGCATGCATACGCAGGCAGTAATTGAAGGGTGTAAAGAGAAAAAATGAAGCTAAATGATTTATGACAGGGAGGGTTTGAGGAACAGGAAAGGGATCTTAATGGGGAAGTCAGAAACGTTTCTGTGCCTTGTGTGAGGGTACTCTTTTCTGTTTGAGGACAGTGGTAAGACTGAAAGCTGATATCACAACCTGAGCCTTTCTACGCACTAGAAGATCTAGAAAAATATGGCATATATCCATTTTTGCCCTCTTGGGTCCCCAATTTCCTTTTCCATTTACTGTTGTGATATATTCAGCAGAGAAAGCTTCAAGCATTCCAAAACATTATCGTCAACTGTACTCAATAGATTTACTTTATCTATTGGTAGCTAGGAAGAGGAGAAATGGCCTGCTAAAGGTAGTTCTAGGGATAAGAAGCTGAGAAAGTAAAAGAGAATTAATGCATAAGACTTGGCAAAGAATTAATGGATTGAAAATAGAATTGCAAACGCTGGTGTGCGTGCATACTACTAATACAAATAGCTGCTGCTTGAGTTCCTATGTGGTTGGAGTCATTAGCTTCGTGGAGAGTTACTTGAAGAATTACTTGCAGAGTTCTTTATCACTCCTTCTGCAGTTTTTTTCAGTCCTTCTGTGTCCTGGATGAGATTGGACCTCATCTTGCACAGGCTTATGCCACTTCATCATGGTGATAAGCGTGGGAGTTGCCTGTTTGCAGTTAGTTAAAATGCAGGAATGAACATTGGTTTAATATATAATTTAACGATTTTTTTACTCTCTATAAAGAGAGTATACTGTCTTTCAAAACCACACAGGTTACCCCTTCTCCAAAACTGGTTCCCAGTATGAGTAGTATTTGTTGTCTTGAACTGAGATTGTTCCTTACTTAAAATCCTGTTAGAAAAGCTTGAAGTGATTTTTAATTTATTCTGTATTTTCTAAAGGGTTTAAAATGCCTAAGTTTTTCAAGCTGTTACCTGATTTTATGGATTTCCAATACAGGAAATACAGACTTGATTTTTTAAAGAAAATTCTGTGTCTTGGGCATTTAATGTGGCTAAAATGTTAATATGGATAAAAATTCCATCTCCTCCAGACAGATAAATAGTTCCATCCAGGTTTAATCTATCTGTGATATTTTTGTCCAAAGCTTCTGTCCAGTAATTAGAAATCTGATCATAGGATCTAGAAATATTGTTTGGAAGGACTTTTGCACCTTGGAAAGTTTTGCTAGTAATTGTTGTAAAATGACCATACCAGTTAGGAATATAGTTTTACTTTCTGATATGTAAAACACACCATGAAATTAATAACCAGACACAGTAAAGAAGTTCTTTTCATTACTTAAATGGGCTTAATTGGAGTTACAGCAAATTTAGATGGCATACTAGCAGCACTATATAAATTAGGTATGGCTTCCCATGAATAATACAGCTGTTTTCCAGTTCCCCTTCTTCCTAATTTCATTCTCCTTCTTAAAAGAAGTTAACGTTTTTGTTACCTACTTAATACAAATGATATTTTACTCTTAGGAAGGAAATAATAGAAGAATAAATGGTGCCAAACTGTAAGACAACAATTAGAAAGTCACTAGGAGCAGCAGTGAAAGTCTTTTTTACTTTTGTGGTAAAATATGCCTTGAATTTGACTGTGGTTTCGGCATGACAAGAAACTGTAATGTGCTATGACCTGCTACATTTAGCAGACAATGGCAAGATTAAGAGTCAGCAATAAAACATTTTTGTTGATCTTTTTGCTCACCTCTGCTCTGTGACTGAACTAGAGGCACCTGAACAAAGCCCCTCATAAGGGGCATGGGATAAATCCTTTCCAAAGCAGTGACACAGCTCCTGTACCGACATTTACCAAATTATTCCATCGATGGTGAATAGGTGGTGGGCTGATCTCTGTCAGTAACTTTGAGAGAAAGGAGATATGCCCTTAAGGTCAGCTAAAATTTTCGCAGCTGGATGCAAGTGAGGCGGTTTCATAAGTGCTGCTCAATCAGCAGCAGCAGCAGATGGGAAGCCCGGGCTGCCAGTTCAGCTGATGGGGTGACTTTCACATGGAAAGACCACTGAACTAAACACACTCCTAGCAGCTGTTTGCTTAGACAGTGTTTTTAATAGATCATCCAGTATGCCTGAGCAGAGTGGCACTCATTTTCCATGATTGAAAAAGCCCCTAATTTTCAGACTTTATAAAGCCCATGAAGATGTTCCATTTTCTCTTATCCCTCATTGAAAGAATTGAAACAATTCTTATGAAATAGGAAATCTTCCCTTAAAAGCTTTAATTTCTCCAAAAATGCTTTTTGAAAAAGAGGTGTCTGGAACAACTGGGCAATTTAACTTTTAATTTGTGCTTAATCTTTTATCCAGCTTCTCTAGAAGCAGTGGAAGATTTTTAGGACCCAAATGAGAATTAGGTTTGCAAAGCTTCTCATCTTTCACTGTAACTTGAATGTTTCTGTCTTTGAACCTTTTAAATATCCTCTCATAACAAAGATGCTGAGTAAGCATGTTCTTTCAGCTTGATTGAGGGCCAGATTTAAGGGTCAGAGTTATTTTTTAATGGCTGTTTTAGCATTTTTGGTACTTTCCAGTCTCATAGTTATTCAGAAGTGTGCATGAAATGGAAATGGCTTTGAATATTTATCTTGCTTCCCTTTCTATTACTTGCCATGCTTTTTATAGGCTTAATTTTTCCTTCAGTATTTATGATACATTCTGCCTAACCTCAATTCTGAGTAGCAGTTGTAACTGAGACTTAATGAAGTTTTTTGATGGTGAATATAGATGCATTCAAATAAAACATTTTATTGTAACATATTCCAAAACTAGCCAGTGGTATTAATTGCAGTGTTAGAGATTCAAACAGCAAGGTGAAATTTTAGTTTGTATAGTCCTATGGTAAGAGTTAAGTAAATCACTGATAGAATAGAAACTAATAAAGTACCTGAATTCTCACCTCATGGCTGATTTGGCAAAAATTTTACGTTTTCATTCTTATATTCAATTGACCTTATTTATGGATATTCTTTCTGGTGTAAACTCAAAATTTTTCACAAATATTTTTAATGAATATTTCTAAGCATTTCCCTGATCTGTGAGTTTTTCTAAGCATTTGATTGCAAGTAATTGGCAATCAAAATGCAAGCTGTGCTGATTCATTTTTATTAGGCACATCACTTACAGCAAGGTATTGTTTCTCTCCCGAGATGGAGGTTCCAGTGCAGGAAAATATTAAAGCAGAGAACTCAAAGGGACTTAATAAAATGCTTACAGGTATGTTCCTCAGCACTTTACTGAGTCCAGAGTATAATGAGAGTAGCTCTTTAAAGCAAGTTTCTGCTATGCATAGTTAGTGTTTATGAGTTTAAAATACACTTTCTGTCTCTGTTTCTCTGATGTTAAATTAAAACTTGCTGCTTCCATAATATCCTTGCCAGGAAATTCACTTGCCAGAAGTATCTATAGAGAGGGAGTAGAAAATGAATGTGAATGCAACCACAGCAAATGCTGGTGAGTGAATAGTCAGGGGAGCAGGAGGTGCAATTCCAGTCTAATTACGGTCTAAACAATGGATGTCATCCATGAAACTGAAGGATTTAAAACAGAGGCCTTTTTATGTACATTATCCAGTCACCCAAATATGAATTGCTTCTGATATCTCTTGGTTTGTTTTTTTCCCCATATCTGTAGTCATATCTGTAGCAAGACAGATATTTATAGTTTCAGTTTCCTGTCCTTCCCATCAAAACAAAGAATTTTAAAAAGCAGTAGGATTGAATCAATTGTACACACACATATTGACAGATATGACCATCTTCCTTCCATGCTGCCTGGTTTTGTCATGTAATTTAAGGAATGTAATCCAGAGCACTGACAATGACATTTATCATGTAACAGTTTGAAAGACAGTTTGTCATACAGAGGGGCTCAGACCTCATTAAAATCTCATTCCCAGCCAGCATCTGGTGATAGAGGACTTGATACAGGTAAGGAAAGTTCATTGTAGGGTCAGAGCCTGAGGATGGGATGAAACTTCTTTTGACATCTGCCAGGGTGTTGTGACAAGACAAGGGCATGAGGTAGACCTTTTCTTGTGGACAGCAGAGGGTAGGATCTGCCCTGTAGGATCTGCTGATTTTAGACTTCTTCCCAGTGGAATGGCAGTTCAGGCTACTATTTCCAACTGATCATGGCAGTGACTTGCCTCGCTCCCTTAAAGCAACTTCATTTAGAATACTTCTAAAATTACTCTAATTTCAAGAATTGCTCATGTACATGTGGGTTCGGTAAGCTTTAATATAACTGATGTGTTTAACTATATTAGTAATTTAGTCTTATTTTGGACTATGTTCTCAGTTATGACCTGTCTGATTTTTTACTACTGGTTATTTTGTGTATAGTGTGTGAAACATACATATTTTCATAACAACTGGAGATGTATTTGCAGGAGTGTGAAGTTTCACTTGCAGAGTTTGAAATTGTAATCAGCAAACTGTTCTTTAATTTAGACAAAGCAAGCATATCAAACACAAATATTAACCATTCTATCTTTCAGTGAATACTTTAATGTAATAACAAAAGATTTGGAAGTAAATCACCAAAGCTATAAAACTCGTATATGCATTTCCCATGCTGATCATAACACAACTTGTTTACTAAGGAAGAGGGAAGTCTTGCTTACCTGGCAGAAAGCAGGGGGAAATAGTTTCTCTTTGTCAATTACCATGTATGTCTGTGTGGGCTTTATAAAAACAAACACATCAAACATATCAAAATACCAGATTTGCTTTCCAGTCAGTGTTACCTGGCAGAGGTACGAGGGTGGATTTTGATTCATCATATGAAAAACTCCAGACATACCTTCTTCAGTGCAAAGCATTCTGGTTTGGAACACAAATACTTGTCACTGGCAAAAAATACCAAAATACAGATGGATGTGAATCAGTGCAAGGACTTTACAACTCTGCAATAACATGAAGGAGGGAAAGCCAGTGAGAATGGCAGTGGTTTTTTGCTAGGACTGGGAGGCAGTGGTCTGGGCTCTCGGTTCTGCTATTGATCTGCTACACACAGACACATCATTTTCATTTTGTTAAATCAGCCACAGCATCTCAGGATTACAATGAGGCAGTAAGCTCAGTTGGTCCTGTGGGTGCCTTCTGAAATGGAAATTGAGGAAAGTAACCTTTGCTACAGTGTGGGATAAGTGAAAATTAATCTGTGCTATCACACTTTGTTTTCTGCTTCTTTCTCCTGTGAAACACACCTCTGATTTTGAATAGGAATAAAAAAGACCATTAACTCTTCCTGGGTGTTCTGGGTTGATTAATAAAGTGGTTCTGAATAAGAGTTTCCTCTTCAGTCCTGAGGATAGTTATGTTTTCCTGTATTCCTGTGTCCTGGCAGTGGTCACACCTGGCTATGTATCATGGTAGAGCAACCAGATCTTTATTCCGAAGTCAGAAAACTCTGTATGGCTCAGCGGTGGTGCTTGGGGGTTGCCAGCCTACTGCAAGCCTACCTCCCCAACCTGCTGCCCTGCTCTTTCCATCTACATCTATTTAGACCACTCAGTGTGGCTGTACACTTAAAACTGTGATGTGTTTAAAGATTAGTCATTTGTATTAAGAAAATAAACTTTTAAAGAGCTTCTTTTCGGTGAGGAGAGGAGCAGGGTGTGGAGGAGAGTTGAAGAGAGGAAGTGTAAGAAGTTACCTGGGAAGATTCAGTTAAAATCTTAGTAATATTTCAGATGTACTGGAGCAAGACTTGCCCTGGAAATTGCAGGGATTTAAGGAGCACAGTTTCTCTTGGATGCCCATTCCTTTAAGCATGGTTTTAAGGGTTATTGTACACAAGTCAAGCCGTCTGCTAATGGTTGATGTTTTATGGATTGTTAATCCTTCCTGTGGATTTCACACATAGAAGGTTGTGGCAGAAGGGCACAGATCCCCCAAAATGATGTCTTTTGGGATCTCAGTAAGTGTCATGTCACAGTAGTCAGGAGCTCAGAATGCACTAATTTCTCCTGGGAGCATTACAGACTGAATTTGTTGGTCTGTGTTGATTATTTCTGAGCTGCTCCTTTTCTTATCACAGTACAAAGCTGACCCAGGAGTTCATGGCATGATGACATGTACTAAACCTTCCAACATCATATACTCAGTAACTCTGCAATGCAGTTGCTCAGCAGCAGCAAATGAAAATGGTCAGCTGGTGACTCAGCTCCACGCACACAAATTGTCATTGCATTAATCGCCATTATTTCTGAAAACCTGTCAACCTTCCCAGAAAATGGCTCTTGCAGAGGGCTTGGAGGGCCATCAAATTCAGCCTGTTTTAGACAGCTTTTCTGTCTCACCTCTCTTGGTTCAACAGCAGAAGAGCTTTCAGGGCATTTGCAAGCCATGAAAGGGCAGAGGTTGTTATTCTGAGGCAGAAACAGGGTAATGAGTGACTTAGAAACCAGTAGAGGAGGAGGAGAGAGATCACATTTTCCGTAGTGTGGGCCACAAATACAGAAGCTGTAAAGCAGTGGGAAATCAGTGTGAGACCTTTTGCCCCTTCACACCATGCCCTGCTGTCTCAAGCTTCTTCCTTAGTCACAAAGGAGCTGGCCCACAGCTGACAGTCTGCAGAGGTCACCCCTCCACACCACTCAGCCCTTTCACTCTGACAGTCAAACTGGTATTTAGGTGAAGTTCACTTCAACCTGTGAAACATGCACAAATAACCACAATTAGTGTATTAACCTGGCTGACCAGGTGGTAAAAGGCTCCATGCAATGCTGAATGCCTTCAGAAGAGACTGACTTGACTGCAACTCAACATCTGGGAAGAATAATGACAAAACCAAATAAGAGGAAGGCTTTCTCTAGACCAGGTTATAATTATGCTGCATACATCTTGGTGCCTCAGGATGCTAGGGAGTTGGCATTAGAGAAATTTATGTCAATGTGTGACCAGTAAACAGCATAGTCCCCACATAACCTCCTATTGAGAAGATTTTTAAACTGTACATGGCCATTATTAGGAGAAAACTCTCTTAAACACAGTAAGTGCCCACATCTACATTCTTAATCACCCACACTGGCTGTTGTCAGAGGTGGGATTCTGAGCAGGATGTTTGGTCTAAATCTGTGTAGTTGTTTCCATGTCTTTATGCAGTTTTTGATCCATCTGTGAATTAAGACAGGGGTTCTACAGCTTGGTACTTTGTAGCTTAAGCCCAGAACTCTCTCAGGACAGAACTCTCTAATGTACCTAATTGCTCAGTAGACTGGCTGTAGGCTGACTGGTGAGAGGTGAGTCAACTAATTTAAAGTAAATCACCCTAGAATTGTCTTCCCTGATCTCCAAAGTGCATATCCTCTTGCCATTGTAGCAGGATCTTCATGTGAAAATGAAAACAGAATTTTACCTGAAGCTTTAGTTCTCCCAGAGTACTTTAAAGCAGACACAATTTTATATTCACAACACAAAAATCTGATCCATTCTGTATTTCACTTGAGCATGTCATTTATTTTCAATCTCCCTCTGAGTAGAGAAAGGTACTATGATAATAAATGAAAACATAAATTCCCTTGAATTGCTATTCTTTTGCTTTTTATATTGCTGCTGAGATTTCTGCTGGCCTTGGTTTCTCTTCCTGACTGCTTCTGAGTCTATTAAGTGACATTTCTTAATGGTTCCAGCTGGTGTTTAGAAGAGGAGAAAATCCTCTCTCAAATCCAAGGGATCGATGAGACTCTGAATCTGAATTTTTTCAAGACCAGATCCAATATGATATATCTGGCCAGAGCCAGTAAGAGAAAAGAGGCTTCTCTGCACAGCTAGTTACTTTGCATTCTTGCCCACACCTGCCAGGCATAAAGATCTGCTTACCATAATTTGAAACAGGGACTTGAATTTTTTTTTAACTTTATTGCAGTTTGTCTTGCTGGATTTCTTCTTCATGGACACAGTGGATACTTAAACATTGATGGTGACAAAGTGACTGATTCAATGGCTTGTGGACAATCAGCAGGACTGCTTTCAGCTGCATTTGCTGTGCTATGTGTTTTTCTTCTTTGTCTTTCATATCCCAAGAAGTTGCTTTGGTTATTCTGGAAAAGCATGTTTAGCTTGCATATTGCTTCAAAATTTTTCCATGAAAGTTCTTCATATCCTCTTGTTTGTGCAACAGAACCAAATGTCAGATCCTAAGCGTTTGTGATGAAATACAATTTTTGTTTTCCAGACAGACCTGCCTGTGACATAAATGCTGGCAGCATGAAGCAACTGTTGTGACACAGCTTGTCAGGAAAGTAAATCTGGGCCTTGGGCTTTCACCACTTTGGGCTCCTGGTGACAGCTGTCCAAGTGGCTGCTGCCTGACTGGTCTGCTTGTATCCATAAAACCTCACACCACTAACTCACAGCAAAGAGCCCTGACACCCAGTCAGTACTGTAACAAGACTATCACAGAGTGAAAGCTTTTCAGATATGATCAGGTGCTGCTACATCTCTTCTTGATTTTCTCTGCTGTTCCAGTGAGCAGGGCTTTATTCTGGACAAGGTAAATAGTGTGTTGCTGTCACAGCTTTTAGGGCTACTGTGAACAGCAAGAGCCAGCCTTAAATATTCAGTTATTTCAGTGTGCAGTTGAGAATTTCCTTAAAAATGTCCTTTAAAACAGTAACACAGCCCTGTTTACTTGTAGGTACTGAATGCAGTATATCAGTAGCCTGACTACTGACAAAGAAGTGCCTCTAATATCTACCAGCAATTCTGTGTTGTTCCTGTAACCTACAGCATGGCAAGCAGGGGAGGTAAACAGGCTTGTGCCAGTGCTCAAGAAATAAGAGGGAAATAATGATTTAATCAAGTGGATGTTTGGATTGGTTTGTTTTGTTGGGGTGTTTTTGGAAGCTGTGTTATGATTCCTCAAGTAAATTTGTAGATAAATGACTGTGCTATTGCTGTTTGAGCTGCATGGAGGGAACCAAATGGCCATGGGTCATCCTTGCTCTGCAAAGCTGAGCCAATGATGTTGCAAGGAGTGTGAGTCCTTTGCCAGCCTCAGGAGATATGCTACAAGTCTTTAGACCAAAGAGTCATATTCTGAATTAAGGGATGGACCTGCATGCTCTTCATTTCTTAGCTGAAATTACTGAAATATTTCTACTGGTGAAAGATACTTTTCATATAAGTGGGCAGCCCCTTGAGGGATAGTTCACTGTTGTAAATTCTGCTTATACATTTTAATTAATCCTTATTTCAATAGATTTCTACTAGGTCAACATATACTTAGTGAACAGTGAGAGGCCTCTATACAGTCTGCTGCTTTTTGCAGTACTTTTGATTAGGCACGTAATTTCAATTACTGTTGATATGGCTTTATCAAAAAGCTCTTTTAAGTGTTTATCTTTTTTTTTTTTCAGCTTACAGATGCCAACAAAAGTAGTGTTGGCATTTTCATACCACTTGTAGCTACAGAAAAGCACAACTATTAAAAAACCAGTAAAAGAGCACTATGTACACCAAGGGTCAGATTTAAGACAGGGAGGTACCTACATGCCCTATACCCATATAATTCCTTCTCAGTGTCCGAATCAAACTCTCTAAGTCTTTTAAAAAGCCCTGGGCTACTTAAGGCCAGCTTTTCAGCAGTATTCATAAGAAAGTGTTGAGGGACTGTGAACTTTGGTCATTTCAGCATTAGAAGCTTCAAGATAGAGATATCTAGCTAGTGTGATTTTCAGAGGATTTTCATAATATGTGGTACTTAGGCATTTTTTAAAATTCTGCTGCTGTCTGTATCTGCATCTTTAAGCCCTTAAACACTTCCATAAATCCAGACCTAACATCTTTGGGCTGCATCTGAATGTTAGACTTAGACATTAAAATTTTCCTGGTGAAACTAAATAAATGTCCTACTTCTCAGAAGTCAGCAGGAGTTAGTCAGAACTTCTGAAGGTCGGACTATGATTAGGAATGTGCTTAACACTCTGAGGTATGTTAGGTGAGGTTTGTTACTTAGTTTGCTGCAATTAAACTTGCTTGCTTTGAGGGGCTGCTGTTTACAGCATTTCATTGCACCTGAGCAAGTTAACTGCTGCAACCCTGCTGCTGAAAAATGGCTTCTGGGTTGGTTTTTTTTCCCCCCCTTTTTTGTCTTTTCTCGTCTTTGGTGTTCTGAAATAATTCTTTCAGAACAAAGAACTGTGCAAGGGCATGCTGCTATGGGGAGAGAGGACAAAGATGTGGAGGGGATTTTGGTTGTCAGTAATTTGGACAGTGTGTGCTGCCTGGCTTCACACTTGGCTTCAGTTTGCGTAGTTACAGCATGAGATTTAGCCCTGCACTGGAACTCCAGGTGGCTGAGGGCAAGGAGGTGCAACAGGGCCTGAATCCCACATTCATTAGGGAGAGGGCAAGGAGTGTGCCCATGTGTTCAGGACTCTTTTGTCTCTTCCCACTTCCCACTTTGAAAGCATCAGCTGGGGTGACTACAAGACTGGGAGGCATTTATGTATTATGTGATAAAGGGTCATGAGATTCTGGGGTTGTTAAACTGCTGGAGAAAAAAAATATGTGACTTCTTCCTGATAATGCAAGTGGTGATAAGCCCCAGGGGATCATACCATTCTCTGATAGCAGCATTCAAGTTCCTTCCTCTGCTCTGAGGACATTTCATTTCAGGGATATAAGGATAGTAATAAAAGCTTTCTCCACACCTTCTTCCCAGAGCAATTCCCCAGTTCATAGCTGCCTGTCCAAAGCTACGTCAGTAATATTCCCGTATTCAGCCCAATAAAAATTTTGTCAAGAAAGCATAAAGTTTCTGTCAGATCTTTTCCATTAAAAATCACTTTTATAGCAGCAGGCTGTAACAAGCACACAGCTATGGAGTGAAAGTGTGAAATGATGAGAAATTTGGACAGTATTATCATCCAATGGGGAGTCAGTGGCAGGCCACTTAGAATGCCTCCAGTGTATGGAGCGTGACAACCAGAATATTTTTCACAACAGATTATAATGTAAGAAATTTATTGCAGATCTCAGAGGGGAATAACCCACACCACTGATTCTAATCCTTCCCCCCAGATATATTACTCAGATAATGTAAAGTCATAACTCCTTGTAAATTATTTATGATCCTGTCCCACCTTAGATTAAAAAATATTTCTGCTGGATACTTGCAGGGTTAATATCTGTAGCCCTGTGTTTGATTTGCTGAAAGGCACAGTTATTTCTCTAGTCAATGGGAGGTGTATAGCATTTGCTGTATCTGGTAGCTACACAGCTAGCTGTGATGTGATCAGAAACAGGACATGCAACTGTGACCAGAACAAGTAGATCCAAACACAGAAAGACACGGTAGCCCAGGGAGAAGACAGTTATTCAGTGGAAGGATTTGCAACGTGATCACTGACTGAAATGAATCTGATTCATAGCATACTTCTATTTAATCTTTCATATGATGGATCATAACACCAAGAGCATCGTGACATGAGCCAAACTTGGCATTCATCAGATTAATTCCTCATTTTTCATCGAGGAGTCAGGAATGTTGATAATTTGCAGCATATTTGTAGCAGACAGCAATGTCTGTATGACAGACAATATAAGTCAACTACCAGTTCTGCGTGTGCTAATTCTTTCAGGAAACAGCAACCTACTCAAAAAGTGACTTAAGAATATAAGTATTCTGAAATAGTGGCTTCCACTGTGAATGAAGAGGCTTACCACAAATAATGGGTGAGTTAGTTTAAGGAGTACATTCTGATTCTGCACCAGACTTAAAGCTGTTGTAGACTAAAAAAAGTGCTGGAAAAGGAGAAGATTTTTAGAGTCCTAAAAATGAAAAGTTTTTGAGCAGTGCAGAATTAATCATAGAAGACTTACTTGACCTTGCACTTCAAGGTTAAACAAATAACTTGGGATAAAAAGGAGGATTTTTACAGAATATAAATTTAGCCAAACTTGTCTAAAGCAGTATTTCTTCAGTTTCCTCTGACTGTCTTGTGGCTAGTCATTATCAGACACAATATGGTGGACTTGAGGGCACACTGGTCTTACCTAATCTATTGTTTTTTCTGTAAGCTACTTTTAAACAGCTTTGTACCCTATTTATTAATCATGGGTTATAAGAAGGGGACCAGAATGACAGGGCAAGATGAACACCCCTTTCATCAACATGCTCTTCTATAGTCCCTCTTTCTTCCTTATCACAAGAAAATAGCTGCAAAAGTCCATCCTTTTCGTTTTCAGAGAGGCTTCCTGGGTGTCCTGACTTGGCAGCTCGAGTTGATGAGTAGCTTTATGCCAGCAGTGGTGCAGGGTATCAATACTGCAGGGCTGAGTGGTGGTTGCAGGGCTTCTTGTTACTTCTTCTGAGAAAGGAGGCAACGTCAGGAAAACCATGTCAGTGATATAATAAATAATAATAAATCAAAGCTTTCATTGCTAGCAAGGTTTTACTCCTGTGATAACTCATAAACTATCATACCTTTTCCTTGGAAACTCTTTCTGTGTGTGGTTTAAAATCCTTTGTTGTGGTACCGAAGAAGAAAATAATTATCCTTCACTTTTATGGGAGAGAATGGACGGTCTATCCCATGCATCAGACGAGGATGAATTGAATGTAGTTTGTATCCCTTAAGGTATCTTGATCGCTTAGGGAAGAAGAGAGGACAGATTGGGTAGGGGGTTACAGAACTCACAGCATAGAGGGGTATATTTAAGAGAACTCCACCTAAATGTTATCCAAAGCATAATTTAGTCACAGACATATGTGTGGCAGGACAAGAAATCGGTTGTTAAGGTAGAGAGAAATTGTTCTGAGATAAACATAGTAGAAGTTAGAGTATGGCTGTTATTTTATCACTGATGTTCCTTGCAATTGTCTAGATGAGTTGAGTGGAACAAGGTATTTCTCTTGGCTTGGCTACAATTATAAAAGAGTGCATCCACAAGGATACAGCACTCCAAAACACTTCCTGAAATGAGGTCAGGGAATGGAAGGAGGCAGAAAAGTGTTGTGTCTAAAACATGGTGCTTGCTTAAAGCTGCTTGCCAAGAACATTAGACCAGAAGTAACGTTGAAGTCATGTTGTAGGATATAAGCCTCCATCCATCTGTGCCTTTCCTCAGTCAGGTCAGTGCACTTCATGCTGAAAGTGGGGTTGAGGCTTCAAACTAGGAAGAAAAATTTTTTATGTCCTCTTCCAAAGGAAGGTTTGAACAAAAAAGTTAGCATTTACTGCAGTATGTGTTCTTAGATTTTACATCCCGATCTGTTGATGATTTCATCACTTGAACTTCTTGATGTATTGATTTGATTTTACTCGTGACCTTAATGTGATTGTCAGATTGTTCTGTCTTTAATTACCTCAGTAAAATTGTAGTATATTAGCTCAGTGGAGTGCTAATTTAAGTGCCTCTTTGCTTGCTCAACCTCTTCTGGAAAACTCATTTTAAAAAGTCAACATAACAGGTTTCATCTGTCAAACTTTGCAGCATGGACATTGCATTCAGTGGATACAAATAACCTTCAGCAAAGAAGATTGCAAGTCAGTGGTTTCTGAGAGAAACTTAATATCCAAGTCTTTTGGCCTTACCTACTAAGAGAAAAAGCATATTTGTACCAGAAACTGTGTAGTGGGACAAGGGAAATAAGCCATTTGTTAGAGACATTTAGCAAACAACATTTTCAGAACTGTGGAGTAACTTGTATGGATTTAGGGCCAGTGTCTTACAGCCAGTGAAGGCAGGGAACACAAACATTTCAGTGAATAATTTAAAAGACTTCATAACCAAACCCTAGTCCATTGTGCTCCTGTAAGCTACTTAAAGGGGTTATCCCTCCTATATGTTACTTCCACTGTGGGCAGAATATCAGGGGAGAATTTATGGCAGACATTGCCTGGAGTCTTGGTGAAATTTTTCTTCTCCCCCCGTAAGATTTACCTTTTGTTTGTGATTCCCCTTCCCAGCGGTGTGTGAGAGGGGAGAGTGAGCAAGCAGCTGCATGGTGCTTTGTTGCCAGCTGGTGTTACACCACTACAAGCCCCAGATTGCTTCTGCTGAAGCTGCTTGGCTAAAGTGCACTGCTGCTGCCTCAGCAGAGTGGATGTGCCAGCTGTGGGTGGCAGGACAGCCCCTCTCAGCTTGGTGCTGCTTGGAACACAGAGGGAAGGTGGGGAAAGACGATGCTGCTTGGCACTGGAAGGCCAAAGACAATGCTAGTGAGATGATAAAGGTACCTTTATCCCATTTATACCTTAGAGGTGGCTAAGGGGTTCCCAAAACCAGTCAGCTTCACCAAGGAGATCCATTTTCTCAGTAGCAGAAGCGTGCTGCAAGCACTGTTAATCACTCTGACACTGCCCAGAGGTCTACACAAATTACTCTGCTTTTTAGCATTTGTGTCCTTGCAGCCAAACAGCCCGAAAGAATTTTTGAGAGGGGCATTATGAAGCCATGAAAAGCCACTTGGTTGGCTGCACAAATGCACAGATAAAAGTGCATAACCATGTACCCTCTTTACAGTTGTATAAAGCCTGCTGATATCAGCTGTTTCAAATGGGTGTGGGATGAGAGGCATCATTGCTCTTTCACAAATGGACACTAAGGTCACTCAAAATCAATAGCAAATAAGAGGTGAAAAGCAACTCTTAGAGAAAATAAGGTTGAAACTGCTCCAGAATTTAAGGTTTGACCAACCACTTCTGTGCAGCTTGCACAGCTGCAGAAGCAATTGTAAAAACACCAGGAGTTTGTGCTCTCTTGTGTTTACAAAGCCCCTGCCCTCATGTACCTCAAAGACAAAGCCACACAGTTATACAGGAGAAAGAAATAACTAATCCAGAAATGGGCACTGAAATCCAAAGTTCTTATTTGGACACCAGAAGTAGTTCTCTTTGTATTTTCCAGCTCTTTGTATTTTAAACAGCAGCATGGTTCACTGCAATGTTTCATAGTGATGTTTCATTAATATTTGTCTTTTTCTGTATGCTCAAGCACTTGTGTTCTTATGGGCATCTGCAGAAGTTTTATTTTTTTTTTAATGAGCTCACATTTGTGTATAAAAATGTCTGAATTTTTGGCTTATCTCTTTTTATGCTCATGCTTATGGAAAAATGCATGTGAAAAAATAGCTTTTTACTAAAATGCCTGCAGAGATACGTATTTCTATGCAAGTTTTCTAACTCTTTTAAAATAACTTATTTTGTATTGCTTGATATTAGTGAGGAGCTTTTTTGCATTATGGCTCCTAAAAGTAGATACAGTGCTAAAACTAGTGCAGAGCAGGGAAGGATAAGGTTTTGCACCGCAGAGGCTTGCCTCCTTTTTCTGTCTTAGACATTTGCCTTTTCACAACAATTTTCCTGTTGACATGCTCAGCTTGTGATCTAATCTGTGCTCATTAGAGGGCATTTTACACATGCACAGAAGGCAGACTGAGGGAGGGGGAGAGCATTTGCCAGTACTTAGAATTTGAAGTTATTTCCCCAAAGTGGAACTCATGTACAGCAGTCACTCTCCAGGCCAGATTTTGAATCTGTCACTCCAACAATAAATCATATATTCACAGGAGTGGAAAATTCGAATAGGCACCTGCTGTCTAATGGAAAAAGTTTTTCATTCTTGCTCTAAACAATATTGTTTGTAGCTTTTCACTGGCTTGGATGGAATAAATTCAAGCTCTAGCAAAGCTTTAGCACAACTTCTGTTATTCTGAGTGGGTTAGATTTTTGTTAAACTTCATTTGAATGCCTGTGTATTTTTTATGCTATATTAAGTATACCATTTAATGGATTTTGATTGGTAATGCAGCCTGAAGCTTCATTACTTGAAAGCTTTATAGCTACCAGAAGTGTTTTCAGTGTCTGATGGAGAAAAATCACCTTTCTGGTTGGAGGCTGGCTTTTTCCAAACTGAAAAATCAATAAACTGTCTCATCCTTTTATGACAGACCTGGAATTTCAGCTCTGTGTTCCCTGTGTTTTGTTCTGTGAATAACATTCCTTAAAGGAGAATTTAGCTGTCATAATCAATGGGAGGCAGCTTGCAGTCTGTTACCGGGCACCTCAGCCTGGGAAGGACATCAAAGTGACGCTATTTATTGGGATAACCAAGAAAAAATTAAAGCATGAACATGTGGAAAGTGTCACCCTCTCTTGCCTCTGAGTGTCTAGTTTATAGTTATTCCAATGGAGGCACTCATGGTGCCCTATTTACCAAAAGCCTTCTTTCATTCTTCCTTTTTAATTTTTTTTTCTTCTGTCCTACATACTTAACAAAAAAGTAAAGCATGGTACTATAGCAAAACAGGATCAAAGTGAAGGAGGATCCTTTGCTACTTTCTAACCCAAAGGAGAAAGGTGTTGTAAGCAAACAAGTGAGATGTCTGCTGTTCTCTGACACCAGAATGCTGCTTTCAGAGCAAATGCCTTCTGTTTAAAGGCATCCACTGGTGCCCATAGTCAAGGCTGCCTCTTGAGAGGGAAGAAGCGGTCGCAATTAGGATGATGTCAGCAAGAATATAATAATGTTGCAAGTAAAATGTCCCTGTGAATTGAAATTGCCATGAAGTTGTCCTTCAGCAGTGTGCTGAGTGTCTGAGAAAAGCCTTGGTAGAACTGATAATTTTGTTGAAGAGAATGTCTGTTGCAAAGCTATTTTTTTTCTTTTTAGTGAAGAACTCTGGATTCGTGTCATGTTTTCAAAAGGATCAGCTGTTTTGTTCTGGATCTGTGTGACAGAACTGAAATCTTATTGTAGGTTGTGCTTGGTCCAATAAGAAAGTGCCTTGCCAAGATGTTGCAGTGCTGCTGTGTGGGACCTGGGTTCTTGTAAAAGAGAGATGGAGGTTTCAGGGTGTGCTGGTGTTGAGTGATGGCCATGTGTAACTCAAAACCTACAGCACCTAGCTTTATTCTTAGAAGCAAGATCTTCTTCAGATGTGTTTTGTGTCTAGGAGAGAGTTATTCTGCAAGTTGCCATCTTCTCCTTTGAATAGTAACTGTGCAACTTCTTCCTCAAGTGCAGCCTACTCACTCTTCTGTTTGTCTTCAAGACAAAATGGTCCTGCATCAGTTGTGTGCTGCAGATGAATGTGTGAGGAGGAGGCTGGCTGGTTGGCAGGGAATTATCCTCCTGTGCCTAGGAGTGGGTTGCAGATGGGCAGGATAGATCAACCACCATAGATTAGGACAGCACAGAGAGGAGCTGAACTGCACTTATGTGTGAAGCAAAGGGTCTAGGGATGGAGCTGAGTGTCTTCTGTCACCAAAGTGCTGCCTCTTCCATGGAGCAGACAGAAGTAGCTGCAGGCTCTGTATTTACTGCAGAAAATGTGCAGAATACTGCAGAATTGGCTTCTAAGCGTGTGAAGGTCATTAACTGAGTGCCATCTACTGGCACAAGGGGTCTTTATTGTCTCCTTGCTTAACACAAGAAATGAGTGCTGCAGCTCATGCTGAATCACTTCCAGGTGAGCCCTGAATGCAAGGTGCCAGCCTAGTTTTAACTCTGGCCACAACTTTTATTCTTTTTCCAGCTTTTTCAATGTCTTTGGAAATCCCTTCGTGCTCTCCTTAGCAGAGTTCATGGACTAGAACAATCTCTTGTACCTGGCTGGGCTGCAGGACAGAACAGGTCAATGCATATTGTTGAGTGACCCTGTTTAAATGGTCTGGTGTCTCACAGAAGGGTGCACACATTCAACTAGCTTCTGACAGAAGCATTGCGTGTCCTGCCACTCTTCCATATGTCCTCAGATGTCAGCAGGCCCCCTTGGCTCCTTATAAACTCAGGTAGAGAAGCTGGGAAATAATTTGCAGCTCTAAAGGAATGCACAGTGGGGCAGGGGGCTATTATTGTCATTTAATTAATTTAATAAATATACTTAATGCAATAGGAACCATATCAGTGTAATCATCACCACGAGGCCTCTCCTCACCTATTTTTCATGCAGAGCAGATCTTTACAGAACTGGTGCAGTTTCAAAAAATGGTAGGACCAAAGCCTGAGTAGGAGTCAGGTAGATCTTCCAGCACTTGGGAAAAACGTGGATTGATTAGGCAATTTGTCACCCAGTGCTACCGTACAAAGACACTGTATCTACTTTGTTCAGGAGAGAAAATGAGGCAACTTGCATTTTTTTGTGGAGGGTGGAACTGTGACCTTTTTAGCTGCTTGCATCAACAGATGAAAACTGAAGTCCTCTGACAGAGCTCTCTAAGGAAAATTTGTCCTGCTGCTTCCCTTGATTAGGAGAAAGTGGTTTTTTCTGCCTTGCAAAAATGTTTGACATTTAAAAGATTATATAAAAAATTCCATTCTTCAGTAGAATAAAATGACAGCTTTGCAAAGTTCTTCACCAAGAAAGAGGCACTAGAATAGACTGGGATACCCATTCCTGTGATGGAAGCCCCAGGCTCAAGCCATTGCTAGAACAAGGAGCTCCAACTCAAGCTAGGAAAGATGCCCACATCACACAGTTATTCTCCAGTGAAGTCTTCCTCTCTCATGAGCTCAGTGGCCATCTTCTCCACAGGGAGCCTTTGAGAACCATATTGACAGTAGCTCTCTTCACAGAAGAATTTGTCATCTTTGTGCAGGGGAAGTATATTTCCTAGAAGATTTCCATCTGTCTTGAGTACACACTTTGTTTAAACATCCAAAATATTGAAATAAGAAGCTGCTCGCAGAATAATCACCTTATCGTAAAACACACCCTGCTAAGAACATGATTTCTGTTTCCATTTAATGTGAGGCAGTGTTCCTCATTATTCTCTGCACACTGAGCTTCATCTAAATCAAATTGAACTGAAAAGGACAATAGTGCTATTGATTTCTAGTACTAAAAATAATGCATAATAACCCCACTGTACTGTCAAATCTGTTCAGTGAATGAAATTGCTATCACAGAAGATGTATCATTATTCATCAATTTTATTATCCTTGCCAAGCAGGCTGGCATCTTCATTCATGTCATTTCTACGGAGCTTGACTTGAGCAAGAAGTGACAACACGATCTGCACTTTTTGGTCACCCATGCATACCCAGGAGCTGTTTAAATGTCTTTATTCCTGTGAGGAGAGCATGGATGTGCCTTCCTGCTGACTGTATTTCTAATAGGTATGGGAAAGCTGCAGTTTAGCTGAAAACAAGATGAGGAGAGATGGCACATGCGTTTGAATGTTTTAAATCTGTGCGCAACTGTGCCAAGAGCAAAAATTCCTGAATTAGAAAAGATATAACAAGAAGATTAAAAGCACAACTAATTTGTTATAAGCTATCATCTAGGCTTTAAGCTTTTCTCTTCTGTTTTTAAATACTGTTTATAATGAGTGCTGCAAAGGAAACCCTGCAGTACAGAGTGCCAGGAGTCATGTTTTGGGACAGGGAGTTGCAGTTGTCTTGGAGGTTCAGCTGGCATAAAGTGCCTTGGGTTCACAGATGGCATCTCCCTTCTCTGCAGTGTGCTATAACATGGCTCGATTCATGGGTGCATGCTGGGGATGATTATTTTTAGATGATAACTGCTTAGTTCTGAAGGAGCTTTTAGCAGTCTTGGAGCCAATAAGGTAACTCTGGCACCAGCAATGTGAAAATTGCTGCAGCTTGGCACCCAGGAAAAATACTGGTCAGCTTGGGTCAGGTTCTTCAGAGAAAACAACCAGCAAGTACTGACACCAACAACAAGGGTTTTGGGACTTGGGGTTTTTCTGTTGATTAAAAACCCCAAAGAAACAAACACCAAAATCAACCACCCCTCTTGCAAGTATTCCTCACTTCTCACACACACTTGATTTTTCTGAATTGCTGAGGAATTTGGGTTGGGATACACTTCCTCTCTTTGTGATGTGTCAAACATTCATTATGAGGAGTTCTTGATCCTACATCCCTCTGTAGCCTGTGCTTTGTAACAGTTCCACCACTTGCCGCTGAAGTCCAAAACTGCTCTCCTCTTTCTGGTTTTGATTTGTTGGTGTTTGTATCTGCCCTTCCAGGGGCTGGCTGGAACCTGCTACAGAAGGGCAAAAGTGCTGAGTGGAGCATGTTTCACTGGTTTCTTTGACTGCTAATGGGAAATACTGACACTCTTTCAAGAAAGCTCACTCATGTGGCCATCTCGGTTTTCCTTGAAAGTTCAGGCTGACTGCAAGGTTAAAGGAAAGGAGGCTTAACTGACTCCAGCCTTCAAATTTATTTCAGTCAGACTGGTGAGGAAGTTTACACAAGGTTGAACGTCAATTACTTTGTGCGTAGGTGTTGGAAAATTCAGGGGGGAAAAAATAGTTCTTTTTGTGTGAGGTGTCCAGGGACTTTGCTGTAAACCTCATATTTCTGCTCCCACCTCTTAGATCATGTGGATGATTATTGGAACACAGCTGACTTTTCTGACATAAACCCCACTCATTTCTGTTCCAGTCTTCTTCCCAAGTCCTCCTATTCATTCTACTCAGGTGGAAGGAGAATGGGAGTAAAGAAGAGTGGGAAGAACTGGTAAAACCCCAAAACTTGCACATGATGTAGCTTAGCTGGTGATGATTATGGGTCTGGGGACCAAAAGCTTCTGCCATTATCAAGGCCTTTTGAAGAAGGGAACCTCTATAGGGCAGTGTTGCAAAAGGAAGGGAGCTCTTGGGCAGGTTTCACAACTTGAGCTCAGTGGATGGTGTAGGCAATGCACAGACCTTTCAGAGGGCTGCTTTCAAGCAAGAGATTTCCTCAGCTGACCTTGTGGCATGGGCTAACTCTGCTTTGAGCTGACAGTTTGCTTTCCAGGACCTACATGACACCTGAGGTGGAAACGTGCTTCCCACAGCAAGGCTATTAATAAATCTGCTTTTGTGAGCTCTTGGCCACAGTCTGAGGCCATATTCTTCTAATAACCCTAAAATATGTTTTGTTTTCATGTACTTGTGGATATTAGGTTGAACCTTTCCTACTGTCAAGGATTTCTGAAGCCTTAATTGCTTTTCCAGCTTAATTGCCCCTGGAATGAGCTCAGGAATTAGCTTTTTGCTAATGGGGAAATATTTGAGCTGTTAAGGCTCTAAACTATTATTTTTAGACCTAAATTAAGGTGGGGAAATGAGATGCAGATAACAATCAAGGTTTCAGTGTTATTACACTCGAATGCACTAGGACTTACAAGATTAAATACAGCCTAAAATGAGTCCAAGATCCTGTTCAAAATGAGTAGTCTTGAGATGAAACATTATCTCAGCTACATGCCATCTTGGTCCTATTTATCCTTGTTTTAATGTAAAGGTTTTGTTGACAGGCGTCATTCCAATACTTTCACTGGGTTTATATGCTAAAAGAGTCGGTTTTATTGGAATAATATGATAAATTTTTAAGATTTATATTTTTTCTCTCATCTTAGAAAAAAATTGAGAAATTGAGTAATGACCTAATGGATTTTAGCAGATGCTTTGCCAGCATGTGGAGAATTCATGTGGTATTGCTTGTCACTGGGGGACCTTAACTATTTTGGAGCACTTACAGCCCTCAGAAGCAGTTCAGTAATACCTTGCAGTACTTCTGAAGCATATGCAAAATACAGGTTTCAGCAGATACGGCTCAATCAAAGCAGTTTGTGAGAGTAAAAACTGGAGTGTAGCAAATTAGCAGTTTTATTTTACACCCAAGTCATTGCTCAAAGATGGAAAATTATGCTAAAAAAACACTGCATGTGATAAAAACAAACGTTATTTTTATTCCTAGAAAGAAACTTTCATAGAACGGTTATCAGTGTTGCAATTCTCATCATTTGCTGGTTTGTTTCAAGAACTCTTCTCCTATGTGATGGCCCCTCTGACAAGGCAAACCTCAAATTCAAACAGATTTATCAGTCAAAAAGTCTTGCATTTAATCATTCTGCTTACGTAGGTCACTCAATCAGGTTTTTACCAAGATTTTTTAATTTGTGGAGCCTACATAAAGTAATATTTGAGACCCTGTAGAAATGTAACATCTGGTTCTTTCATTAAAGGCTCTCAAAATGTACATGTGCAACAGGACCTAAGTAAGATCTCATTGGGGAAAAAAGAAATTATTTGAACCTGAATGGAAACGTTTATTGTATGTTCTGGTGAAACAAATGGAAAATTCTGCATGAATCTACTCTAGAACTTGTCTTGCTATTTTTCCCCTCTTGACTCTGTCTTTATAACATGATCAAGGCTGTTCCCTGCTGGAGACCTTTTCTGTGAGAAGATACGTAAACATTTGGCTCAGAAGCAGGACAGTTAACTGGACCTTTCTGGAGCCCTGCTCTTTTTTGGTGAAGAGGATGGAGGAAGAAGTGAAGGGCCAGGTACTGAATGGTTCTTGTATCCAGGAGCTGCCAATACAGAGCAGAACAAAGTAAAAGGGGTGAGGAACGCTCCTGGTGTGATGCATGTACGTGCTCGAGCATGCCAGGCTTTACCTGGAAAGACAAATATTCCATCAATCTGATCCTGCTGCAGAGCAGAAATTGTGCCAGCCAACATGTGGAGCTCTTCTCCAGGCCTAGCAGCTGGAAAGGTCGTGGTTTGTGTCATGGCCACTTATGGGAATGTGCTTTGGTCCAGCTGATCCCTCTCCAGGAATTTGCCCCTTTTAGCAGGTGGAGCTTTCCTGCCTTTTCAATGACAGCTGTCTGGCCAAATTGGGCCTTTCAACAACCTCTCACCCCTGCCTTCCATGGTTCCTGACCACACACAGGTCCACTCCCCTGAGTGCTGGGTGCCTGTTTCTGCCTCTTGTGCTGTTTTTGTGTTCCCAAGTGAATGCCGTGCTGTGCAAAGCCGGCATGAGCTGCATCAGGCTCCATAATGAGATGCTGGTGGTACTGCCAGGGCACCACTTCCATCTCTACAGGATAAGTAACATCATTTATGGGAAGTCTTGAGAGCTAAAGCAGATCTGGTTGTGACAGGGGCAATCAGATTTATATAATTTTCTGACAGACAGTAAAGCTTAAAGCTGCACAAACCGGAAATACACTGTCAAAGACAGTTAATGCTTTAGAAACCCAAGGTTTTATGAGGCAAGGCACAGACCTCTCCTCTTACAAAGATGCTGCTGCTTTCTCCTGTCTTTTCAGAAGCCCCACACTGCCATGAGACAAGACCCCATCCTTCCATAAATCTATTTTGGACTCTAATAGATTCATAATAATTTAATAGATTTAATAATCTAATCTAATCGATTCATAAATCTATTTGATCCCTACTAAAGGTAACAGAAATATAATAAATTTTAACAGAAAATAATTGACAGAAATAAGATAAAGATTTTAATGAGGGATGTGCTTGGACTAGACTCTACCATGACTTAGAGTTTAATGTTTGTGTGACAAAAAGTAGCAGCAATTCTCCTTGTTTATAGCTGGAACAATAAGTACATTTTAAAGTCACTAATGCAGGGGAGATGATATGAAATGAGTTAAAAGCTGAGGCTGGGTCATGATTTTCCAGCCAGCACAATGCCCCAAAGGTATCCTGAACCATTAAGGCTGTCTTATGCTGTTTCAGTAGAATAAGTTATCAATTCCATAAGTTTTGGCACAGTGTCTCAAAACTAACATTTAGCTAGGGCATGTAGGTACAAAAGGCAAGAAGGACATGGAGGCTGAAAATTTATTGCACACAATTCTTGCACCCCTGACTGTATATGTTTTGGTGGGAGTGTATGTTGCAAGTCACAAAGTGTGGTGGTGGAATACATGGGTCAAAGATAGGGCTGGTGAAAGTGATGGCAGCAAGGTCAGGTTCGTGCTGTGGAGACCTGTGGAAACTTGTTCTGCTTTATGTGTCATGTAACCCTGCACTGTATCTGGGGGGGTCTGACTGCACCCCAAAAACACACCCAATACCCATGATGTGGATGGGACACTGCAGAGCTTTGGGGGCCTAAATTATTTCAATGTTTTGACTTCAGGTAAGTGATGGTTTGACAAAGCCACCTTGTGCAGTGTGTTTTGATCAGATCCTACAAACCCAAAGAACCTGGAGATACCAAACATCCTTAATTCACTTGATGGGCCTGCTACTTTTTTTTTTTTCCCCGGGACCTTATAGCTAAAAGAGATTTTCTGAGGGTGAAGCAAGTTTGTCATTTGTGTATTACTGCACATACTCAAACCCAGCAGGCTTTTGCAGGACATTCTGTGATCTTGATACCTTATTGTCCCAACTTCAAGAAGCATTTATACTTTTCCTCCTATTTGAGTGTGGTCTAAAGTGAGAACAAAAGAATGAGGAGTACAGACTGTGTCCAGGTGAAGAACAGAAATTATTGTTTTTATTTAAAAACTAAAAAAGCAAATCTTTTGAGTAGCACAGCTTGTGCTGCAACTTCTGTAATTCTACAGAAAATTGTGCAACTTTAGGATCTTTTCGCTGGAGGCAAGCGTTAAATTTAATTCTCCCTCTTATTGTTACAAAATAACTGTACCTGCTTATTGTGCAGTCAAGTAACTCTTTTTAACCAGAGATGATGATTGCAAACTGTTGTTTAAAGATGACAGATATTTTTTCCCCTGCAAAGACAATCTACTGCTTTTTAAATGAAGTACTTTTGAAAGCTAAATGTATCCTTACTGCTTTAACATTTCTTTCATTTACATACTGCACTGAAGAAAAAAAAAAACAAGTAGTAGAAAACCAGAGAAGGAGGTGGAAAAAGAAGACAGAAGTAGATAATCAAAAACACTTTAAATTTTTTTTTGTCTTCAGATATTCCTCCTGCTTCACCTCTATTTATCCATCCAAAAGGAACTGACAGGAGCTCATAATTTCGTAGATTTTTCCATTTGAGTCAGGTGCCTTCATGCACTATCAGCTGCCCTTAGCACTTCATGCTGAGGAGGTGGTGCTAAATAGGTTCATGTATGAAAAAAAGGTAGTTCCCAGGGTTGGGAGGCCCTTCCAGCAGACTGTTTAGGGGAAGCAGCCAAACCCACCAAATCCAAACCCCAAACAGATCACAGGAGGAAGATGAGCAAATTGAAAACAATCAAAAGAAATTTCAGGAATTTTACACTACAGAATAATTATGGGTCACATTAAAATGCTCTTCCTGTTATTATCTTTGCATTTAGTACATTTGGAGTTTTGTTTGATGTTATGGTGATTTATGAGTACTCATGTAATGACAGAGAAGGCAGAATTCTGGTGAAAGGAGAGGTGAATGTTTGCCCTGGCACATGCTGAAATCACCTGGGATTCATGGCTATAGCTTTGCTTGGCAATACTTTCCTAGTTTTTAGAGCACTCGTTTGTACAGTGTTTCAAATATATATATTTGAATACAAATCTTTGATCATCTCTGTGCTAAATGTGTATTTACCTGGGTAAATGTTTTACTTAGGTTTCAGATATATTTTTGGTTGGGTTGTTTTTTACTTCATGATGGTTTTGGTCATCACAGAAAATAGTGGCTCCCATGTGATTTCAGCATGTGCCAGGGTGAAGATGAGATGACATTGAGTCTGTATGGAATCCACAGGACTTGAGGACAGAAAGCTGCAGTTTTAGTGAGATTATGTCAGCTTATGACGGGGAAAATTTACCTACTTGTCCCAAGGGGAGCATAAGGAATTTTTTTGTCAGACCTTTTTATCTGTAAATTTTCTGTTTACTGTTGATTTTGTTATGTATCCATCTGTTTATAATATGCTTGCTTAGGTTTTTTTATGGGTACTTTAATATGGGTACTGTTTTAGATTTTGGATCCTAAACTGCTTTACAAATATTTCAAAAGTTTCTTTCCATCTCACATTTTTATTAGGCATTTTTGCCTCTGATGCACATATAGTCCTCACTGTAGGAAATCCTGAAGTTGAAATATGAATCTTCACAGTTTTAAGAGATGGACTTGAGTGTTGGGAAGCTAGTGGACTATCTCTTTGGATCTGTTTTGATCATAATAAGAGCAAGTCTCCTTCTTTGGTCTTACTATACATACTATACATACTATACAGAAATTCCAGTCTCCCAAGGTCTGAATCCAGATGCTGATGATGTAGTCTGGTGTTTTCCTAAAAACTGAGTGAGCATCACCCTGTAGTCGTGGAAGCTGTTCAATTATTATTTTATGAGATTCCCCATGTGAACCTGGCATGAGTATATTTAATACTTCCTATTTGTAATTACCAATGTTCTGCAACATATTAAAAATAGTCCAGAGGCCTTGGCCCTGTGTGCCCTACAGTATGTTAAACCTTGTTTAGGCTTACTGCATCACTGTAATCACATATCTTGTTGCCTAAGGGAATTTTCTCAAGTTCCTTAATTTAATTAAACATTTCCCTTTAAGTTTAATTAAATGTTAAGATGGAGAATTCCTCCTTAACCCTACAATAATAAGCCTTTACAAACTAAACTGCAGTTTTCACAGATTTTATTCTGAGACTTCATCTTGTTTGATACAGTGAATAGTTTAACAGTGATTTTAACATTCTGGGGGTTTGTGAAGTCTGTTTCTATTTATCTCCCTCCAGCTCATTGGAAGCCAATAAGACAGGTCAGCAAAATGCTCTCACAATTAGAAACGAGGTGAGGACCACGTCTACACCATCTCTGCTTGTCTGGTAGTTGTAAACTCCCATCAGTGCAGTGCCCACCTAAGAATCCTGACAAATAATCACTTTTCTGGAATTTTCCAGATTATCCATTAATCAGAGTATAGCAAGTTCACGTCCCGTATTTTTGTGGTGACAGCACTGGGCAATCAGACTGTGTTGGGAAGTTTAGTTACCATGTAATATAAATAGTTGTGCAAGTTAGCTATGCTTATCTTTATTAAAATTCTGAAGGGTCATGTGAAAGCTCTGTTGCTGCCTGGAAAGAGTACTGTTGTAGTTGTTTTACCAGTGGAGATACTTCCATATTTCTACTCAGAGGGATTACACTTTTTTTCACATTTTTATGTGAGGGGGACTAGAATTGCTCATTGATCCTTTGGACATAAATTCTTTCATATTGTTCTTCAAAGTTTTGCATCTCTTTGTTTTTTTCTCTCTGTGTATGTATTACAAACACTTGGCTATTTAAAGAAAAAAAAGAGAGAAATGTGACACAAGAACTGTAGCTATACACCATCATGCTGAAGGAATTTCAGCTTTAGACTGTTTCTTTAGGCTCTCAGCTGACTTATGATAGCACAATGTGAAATTGTAGAATGAGCAGAGTCCCATCATCACCACAGCTGTTCGGATTGCTTGTTTTTTAACTTCTACACTGACATTCACAAATATGAAAGGGAAAAAACTTACAGTTCTGTCTGATATGCAGAACATTTTATGGTGTAGAAATTTAGTGTAACTATTTTAGTCAAATACATTATTCTGCCATGACCTGGATATAAACACAGTAATTTTACCTTTTATATAAACAGTTTTCACATAAAAAAGGTTTATTTTACAGTACTTCCATGCACAGAAAAATCTGCTGTAAAAGGTAAGCTCCTGGCTGTGTTTATCTCGGTAGAATTTACTACAAATTGCATTTATAGAGCAATGAGGCTTGGAGCTGTCCCACCTTGCTTTCTCTCCAGGTCTGCTGTTCACAGCAGGAAGGAAAGCATTCAGATGCCACTTGAAAGCCAGTTGACCCTGTGGAGATGCTGTTTCTTCTCCATGGTCTGCTGGCTGTATAATGCCTGGGCGACTATTTTAGGCACTATATTTCAGTGGAATGCTGAGCTCATTGTCGCTGCAGCATCATTTAAGCCTGGAAATTTTGTAGGTGGGAAATACCAGAGCAAGTCCTTTACCTCGAAAAGTTGTATTGGCTCATCGATTTTCGTAGGCCACATCACAGGAGCAGGTTTCCTTTACAAAAGGCGTGCTTTGAAAGTTACTTGTTCAGTGCCACGCTCACATACAGCTTCAGGATCAGATCAGGCCTCCTTGGGGATCCACTGCTCTGAGCACGGTGTATGAGCATGATAAATCTCTAATGGATTTGTCATGGCTCTCCCACCCTTGGCTTTCTGAATCACTTCAACAAAGTGTGTAGCCCCCAAAGAGATGCTTGGGAATCACTTTATATTGAACATAAAGATTTTTTAAAAAAAGAAAAAAGTTAAGAAAGAAGGGCTTTACTTCTTTGCTTCTTTCTTTTCTCAGCGCCTTTAAAATTTGGGGTGGGTTTTTTTTTTCTTGTTTATTTTTTTTTCTTGGGGTTGCTATTGTTGTATGGGTTTTTTCGTTTCATTGTTTTTTGGGGTTTTTTTTGGTGAAGCAAGTTTCCTAATTTTACAGCCTAAATTTTGGAATACTTATAGTCAGCAGCACAGAGATGGACAGAAAAATACAAAGAATTCATATGATTCCAGGAAAGACTGTGCAGTTCATTCATGCAGGGAGTTGTGCCAATAGTAATCAGAGAATACTGATAAAAAGTCGGTTTTTCATAAGGAAATGAGCAGGTATGTCTGAATACATGAGGTGAGCCAGTCTGTCGAATAAGAAGATCCTGATTATATGTGACTATTTTTCAGGGCAAATCCTCATTTAAGGTTCTTGCATGGGTCACTCCTGCCTTAAGCTCCTGTGCTTTGAAAGGATAAACACTGTTTCATGCCTATTGGTGTTTTAACTTTTAGCTTAAGAAGAACTGTTAATGAGCAATATAACTGCTGCATTGAGTTACACATTATAAGTCTTTTGGTTGAAAATTAAGAAGACAACTTTTTTATAAGTTAAATAGTGTAAAGCTCCTATTAAGTATTATTAGTTTTTGACAACTCATATTTTGCTTTAAAAATGAGAAAATCGTTACTCAGAGTTCTGTTTCCTTCTAAAGAGCTCCAGACCATAAGCAGGGAGCTAGCAGGGGTTAAGGGGTTTGGCAGAGATATGCAATATGCTGACTGGAGCAGAAACATCCTTCACATGCTTGGTTCAGCAGCAAGGCTGAAAACACTGAAAAGACACTTAGAGACGAAGTCTGCAACCAGTTGCATTGCCTGGGCTGCTTCCCCCACAAAGACAAATTCTTTTATTATAGCTAATTTTCAAGAGGGTGCTAGCAGCCATTATTTACCCATCTGTATAAGCAGAGAGTCAGATCTGTGTCTGAAAGAGCAGTCAGTACCTTCCCAGAAGGGGCTGTTGGCTCACAGACTGGTTGAAAATTGAGAAAGTGCTTTGTTAAATATTTCAGAGCAGCTGAGCCTTAGTCTGCTGTGGCGTCAGTTTTCCTCTCTGCTATTTTCTAAACTTATTTTTCAGATGGGTTTTTTTGAGGGGGTTGGGTTTTTATTTGTTTAGGGGTTTTTTTGGTGGTTTTTGGTGGGTTTTTTTTGTTTGTTTGGTTTGGTTTTTTTACTTGCAATTTAAAACTCATGACTCAGAATTTGTCTGAGAAGGGAGCCTTGCAAGCTGCTTGAAAATTGGTATCACAAACTTATAGGGCCAATAATTGAAGTGTTTTCTTAAAAGTTGTGAAACCAAATTAGCAACTCAATTGGCTTATGATTTTCAAGTGGGGAAAAAGAAAGGGCACTCCTATTTTTGTCTTGATCACTGCCTTGAAGATAAATGACTTTGCTCCTTGCTCTAGGCCAGTGTGCATAGCCTTAGCCACTACACAACATTTTTTTCGGTTGTAATTGATTTTTTTATGAGGAATTTTCAGAACAATTTCAAACCCAAATATTTTCCCTCTACCCTTTTATTTCTTACTTGCTCCCTAGCTGATTTGGCTGTCAGTGTAGTGCACTGACAAATAAATCATTGTCAGGGCTCTGCTCCCCAGTGCACAAGAGCCAGGAGTCCCAAACTAACCCTGCAGTCATGCAAAGGTCCTTACTTCACAGCTTTATCAAGGCTGGCTGCCTTTGCAGCATCCACAGAGAAGGGGAGCTCATGACATGAAAGACTGTGTCTTCTGTACTCGGAGAAAATAGACTGGGCACAAAGGTGCCACACAAATACAATATTTAACACGGGAAGTGTGACTCCTTTTGCAGGGCACATGACCTGATGGGTTGAGCTCTGCAGAATGAGCTGGGTGGCCAAAATGTGAGGATGTCCTCTGTGACCTTGAGCAAGCAGATTCCTGTAATCATAGCTCAGTTTCCATTCTTGTTTCATGACAGAGTTGCTGCATACTTGGAGTAAAGAGCAGAGCCTTGGTATTATGCTTTCCTACCTGTCTGATTTCATGCAGATTGTGCTAGTAAGCCATACTGAAAAAAACATCTTTTTTTGATAGTGTGGGAGCCAATTTGTGTCTCTCAGTGTTTACCACTGTATGGCATCTCATAATTCCAGTGATATCTTTGAGTGTTTTGCTAGAACCTCAGAGGATGCTAGTTTATTGCTAAATATTTTGCCTTTGCCCCTTTTCACAAACATTGAAATTTCAGACCTAGCACCCTGTAGAGGAAAGCTTTAAAATACAGACATTTGGGGAAACTAGATGAAAACCAGAAAAGCTTAAATTTCAGCTTTAACTGATCATGTTAAATTTTCACATACTCACAGAAAATGGAATGTGGGAATTTTCTGTGATGCTGTTTCAGCTTAAGCATACTAGTGCAGATTTTATGGGGTCTGGGGGTTCCTATGTGCTGCAATATTTTAATGTTTTTAACTTCTTGCTGTACTGCAGACATTTGTGGTGAGCAGAAGGCATCAGATGTAGGATAGCGATCTTTTGAACTGCTGCTAAAGCAAAATGTGCTAAAATGTAGAGTGAAAGGTGATGCCACAATCAGCCTTAGAAATTTCACTTCATTCGTTTTTTCAAGGATAAGAAACAGATGAAAGAAAACCTTTTTTTTTTTTTTCCTTTCTAGTTACTTTCTTCACTGAGAAAAATAGTAAATTCACCTTTTAAGATGAATTAGAAATCAGTCCTAGCCACTTGCTCAAGGAGGGCCAAAGAACAAACAAACAAACATTTGAAGTGTAGAAAAGTATGCTAATATGGCCAAGTTTGGAGAAAGGTAATCTAAATTAAGCAAGAGGGAATAGAGAGACAGCAAAGATGTGAAAAGACAAGGAGCCTTCAGAGAGTCCCTCTAACAGATACTGTGTTTACTTTGTTAAAAATGGAGAAAGCAATCTTTGCCTGCATGTTATCAGTAAATGAGGGTTTTAATAATAAATTATCTATGTGATTGCTATTTTCTTTCCCTTTGCAAGAAGAGAGGTTCTAAAAAGAAAATAAGTAATTCTGTAACTAAAATATTTCACTAGTGGTCAGCAAATAGAAATGAGTCTGGATTATTATTGTCTTTAATTTATGGGGTTTTGGATTTTTGTGGACTTTTTGGGGGTATTTTGAACGGATAGGGAGACTTGTTGTCTCAGAATGGAGTGGTGTGAATTTAGTACCATTTATCGTGGCATTAGCAGATCCAGGAGCACTGTGAGTTGGAATAAAACTACAATCTTCTAATCCAAGTAAGTGGTTGGGTCAAAATCGGTGTGGGGACACAAGTGGCCAAAAGCTTGAGTGTGATCAGCAAAAAGGGAGTCACAGGGGTATGACATGATGATCTTTGTGTGTGTTCTGTGACTAAACCGAGTACTCCAAGAGGCAGGTGGCCAGTGGGTGGCTGCACTTTGCCTTTCAGTGCCCTTCTCCTGATCATCTCTTCTTGGGAATGTAAGACTACCTTGGCTCCCTTTCTGCCTGATATCCAGCTCTCTCTCTGAGGATAGTACACCCATGCAACCTGAGAAGCTGTGGAAAGAATTGGGGTGGTAGCACGACTGGGAGATGGTAGCACTTGTGTCAAATTAGTGAAAGAAAAATGCTGCAACTTCGAAACGGAATTAGAAGCACAAATTCATTTTGCTGGTAGTGCTGCTTCTGTCCTAAATTTTGGAAGTTTTGCCTGGAGGAGTGTAATTACATGCCTGGAAAGAGGTCTTAGGTGTCTGACCTTAGGTCCTGTAATTTACATTTTGTGCTTATAGTCACCTGAGAAAGGAAGAATATGCTATGGGACGCATTTATTTTTAGAATGACCATTTGTGCCTTTTTGCCATCTTCTGATTCTCATTCCGTTCCAGCGTTGAGCACGAGTCCCTTGCTTCCCTGTAGGGAGAGATAGATGAGCAGACATGTAAATGAACCTTCTGTAACTCTTGCACAGGATTTCATAGTCTGTCACAGAGGAGCAATCGTCTGTCACATTAATATGGTTCTTATTACAGTATTTATGTCAAACCCCCTGTCTTTCATCATTTTCATTAGCATGAAAAGTAAGGTTTTAACAACTATGGTAATAGGCAATAATGTAGCATTAGAACATAAATCTAGTGATGATACAGATACCCATGAAGTGACAAGGATAAGTTATAATGTGCTTCCAGAACTTATTTTGGGGACAGATTTGTGTGGGTGACTTAATTTTTAGGAAGTATTCACTATAATTGTCAGAACTAAGAGGGGCACTTGGCAAAGGGGAAAAAGAAATCTTTGGGTTGCAATTAAATTGGAGACAAGAAGTAGCAGTAGCAGTTACAAATTACCAACTTTCTGATGGTGCTTGGCACACGTTCCCTTCCTGCTTCTGACCGACATGTGACAAAACCTCACAGTTACAGGAGGGTTCATTGCCAGAATCTCTGACTTTGGTATAGGAAGGACATTTTATATGCAGTGTGTATTCACAGGCACAAGTGGGATAAACTGAAGTGAACCAGATCATTGAGTTAAATAATTTAAATGTTAGAATATGCTTTATTCATAGTCAGAACTGTGAAGTACTTTGCAAAGATAGCGGGGCCCCTCCTGAGCAGAAGAGAAATTGCTCAGTCATGAAAATTTACCTAAAGAGCTAAGGTAAAGGCAACCATTATTTGAAAGAATAGGGCCATTCAGTGGACCTGCATCAGTCTGAGAAAATACAGAAAGGTACATTTTCCCTACACAGTAAGGAAAGGAAAAGTACTTTAGTTATCCAAACTAGCACTTTAACACACTGTTACAGTTAATTTGAGATGTAATGGGGTGTTTAATGGCTTCCAGTGGTCAGAAAGTTGGTTTTAGAAAGATTGTGGGTGAGAAAACTCTTACCCATCCAAAGCATCCAAGTGATTTACAGCATTTGTAGGCTGCACAGTGCATTGTGGTGCTGAGAAGCCCCAAGCTGGCGTCGTCTGCTCTGCTGCCAGAGCTGAATGCAAAGCTGAGGTCTCTTGGCAGTGCTGCTATAGATCTAGAGAGCCCTGAGACCCTCGACATTTGAAGATGTATTAGCAGGCTCAGATCTTGAGGACTGTACACAGCCCTGCACTGTGTGTATCCAAAATAATCCATTTGCTTTGGGCATGGTGCTGGTTTTCACCCCATAGCTCTCTCTTCTCTGACTGAGCTCTGAGATCAGACACCTCATATTGGCTCATATCAAGTCAGATCACATGCCACCACATCCAGCCACCTTGTCCATGATCAGGTAATGCTTCTCCATGACACTCAAGTCCTAGTTTTTGGATCCAGTATAGGTGGTGATGGGATTTTGCTTTCACTGCTGTCCTAATGCTTTCAGGGCACTGAAACTGTAGTTTGGGAGCAGGCTCCATCACTCTTTTCAGGATCACTTAGATTTTCCTAGTCCTGATTTCCACATATTAAAATGTTTTGTGCTGCCTTGGAAGGAGGGGAAGCAGAGGGGACTGATCTCTCTGGTGACCAGTGACAGGACCTGAGGGAATGGCCTGAAGCTGTGTTAAGGGAGGTTTAGTTTGGATACTAGGAGAAGATTCTTCACCCAGAGGGTGGCTGAGCACTGGAACAGGCTCCCCAGGGAAGTGGTCACAGCACCAGCCTGTCACAGTTCAAGAATTACTTGGATAATGCCCTAAGACACACGGTGTGATTATTAGGGCTGATCTGTGCAGGGCCAGGAGTTTGACTTAGATGATCTTGGTGGGTCCCTTTTAACTTTATATTCTGATTCCTTGGGTAAGAAACTGGCAGCATGAGGTGTGTGCATGAAGATGGTGAGGCTACATCATACTGGGATATGAATTTACCACATGTGAACTTGTGCATTCTCTTTCTGTGTGCAAATCCCTGCATCCAGCATGAGTGTTTGGCCAGTGAGTTCAACAGCTGCCCTGGGAGTTTCGGCTCCTTCTCAGTGCACTGAACTGCTCAAGCAGACCTCTGGTTAGTGACAAGGTGCATTTGTCAACTGCAGCCCTTTTTTCCTGCTCATGAGTTAATCAGTCTTTGTCACTTGTGTAACTGAGCTGGCTGTTACTGCCGTTGATTTGTGATACAGAACTTTTCTGTCTGGTAGAGATCAGAGAAATTTGCAGATGAAGGTGAGTGCTCTCATCCCCATTTAACTGATGGGAAAACAGCAATGAAAACCAATTTCTGAAAAGCAGCAGAGCTGAGAGTTAGCCATTGGGAATAAAATCTTGTCTCTTACCATCCCTGTGGATGCTTCATAAATTTCAAGTGAGCCTAATGTGCAGTTTGAGATATATTTTGATATATATCCTTTTGACAGACAAATCATAGTCTATCTTTGTGTTTCCAGATAGGATGAGCCTGATTGTTTCTAAAATGAGATTTCCAGAGGATATTCATGTTCACAAAACCAAATTCCACCTAAGTATTCTGCAATATCTGTGCGTTTAAGCACATACTCTTGCCTGGTACTTTGCTCACTACAGCATTCACAGATATATTTGGCAGCCTGGAAGTGGATACAGTCAAAGTAAATTCATGTGGAGTAGACGAATAATTGCCTACAGAGTGGTTACCATTAATTTATCTAATTTTCAAAATCCAAGTTCAAGTCCACGTGAATAATGAACTGCCTTTGTTATCTCTGTCATCTCTTTGTTTCAGTGTAGTAGATGAGCAGGAAAGCGTGTGCAATCCAGGCTATCAGCTGGTGCCAGCTGTTTGTGCCCAGGGAGAGCCTGGCTCACAGCATGTCTCTCCACTTGGAAGGACACATGGAGCAAAGGAATGGCTGCATTATATGACTAGAAAGATTAAGAAGATGGCTGGTTACATTGTCAAGCTTCCAAAATATTGTTGCATAGACAGCAGGTTCTGCAAAGTCCACTCCAAAATGACCAAGCAGTTTGGCATTACTGTGATGGGCTGAAGTTAAGCACCTTTGGCTTTTCTATGGGTTGGTTCAGCCTCTATTCTCTAATTATGCTGGACCTTCCAACAACTGTGACTGAAGTTAGAAAATCTCTCCTTGCATCCATTAACTCCTGCCCACCTCCACACTGATGCTTGGCAGAGTGACAGTCACCTTTGGGCAGTGTGTGCCTGCACACTCAGGTGTGCCAGTCTGCTGGGATTTATACTTCCATTCCCCTGACACATCTGCAGGGTGACATCTGCATGTTATGAAAGACAAGAAGGAATAAATGCTGCAGGCTTTTTATAAAAGTGTTAGTGCCTCTACACTTGCACGGTAGTGTAGCCTGATTATGCAGGAGCTCTGAGGCTTATCCCAAGATGATGATTTTTACATCAAAAGTAGATTAATGGAAGTTGACAGCCTTGTGTCCATCCAAACACAGTATGAAATGATAATAAGTATAGAATTTCTAGTCAGTAGGGTCTCATGTCACATACTCAGACTAGATAAATGATGAATATGTAATGAAATTACATAGAATTGAGACAGATGGCTCTAGCTTTTGATAAATGCATATATCTTCACAATCAGATAATAATGCCAATGTGTGGAAGATCAATTGGGATATAACAACTTTGAAAAAGAAAGTAATTTCTCTGCTTTCACTTTAAGATGCGCATTTAAATAAGAATCAAGCTTAATTTAATTATAATCTTTTTCATCATGAAATTAAACAAGAAGAAGAAAAGAAGCCAACGGGAAAAAATGCAGGGACATTTTCATCTTATTTTGCTTTGAATTGTAGTTATTTATCCTAGTGCCTATAATGAAATACCATTGCCAAAAAGAAAAGACAATTATTTTCTCTCCAATAAACATTAAGATAGATTGATGGTCACCGCTATAAAAAGGATTAAATGAAATTCTTGACACCTTTTCAGGAAGATGTCAATTTGTTCCTAAGAACTCCAGTTATGAGGAAGCTTATAATACAGTCCACTTGTTATTGATAGGGATGTTTAATATTTTACTGACTATTTAAGGTGCAAAGTCCTTGAGATAAATCAACTTCTCATCCTCTCTCTGGATTTTACTATTTCACTAGAGGTACATCTTTCAGGGAATTGACATGATTGACTAGGGACATAGTGTAAAAAATTTCATTTGAAATAATGTCATTACCAAAAAGGAAGGAATTTTGAGAACAAAATAATTATGAAGCTCATTAAATTCACAGTTTCTGCATATTGCAGATTAGTGAAAGAGTAATGGCAGTAACTCAACACATAACTTTGGATGGTGGTTGTGTATTATCTGAATTACTGTCACTTTCTTTGAATTTAAAGTCCTTGGTTGTGTAGATAAACAAATATATCTGTCCCTCATTTGCATGAGATTTAGGATATTTTCAGGTGAAGAGAAAGTAGCTTTCAGTTTTCTGCAGTCCATCAGCCATACTTTGAGTGGTATTTATAATGAAAGTATACCAGCTGAGGTCTGAGGTGTTAGGTGCTGTACCAACACACAACAAGAGTATTACAGGTATGGGGAGTTTGTAATCTCTTGTCTCCAGATGAAATTTCTTGAGCTGGGAGGGAGGAAATGGGTAAAAGCAGTGCTGGGTGGGAGTACGAGGGGTAGTCCTCTGTGCTCCATGGCTGTCTGAGACATTCCCGTAGGAAAACCTTCAGGTGTGATATTACCTTCTGTGGTTGTGGAGATTTGGAATCAGCAACTGACACAAGAGAAGGAAAATAAAGTTTAGGCTGCAGTCAGCACATGAAATGCCTTGAGGTCTTCAGAAGATGACTCATGAGTTTGTGCAGTGGCATTGCATGAGGGGTACACCATTTACTCTGCACTGAAGAACAGTAAAATAAGGCTCAGAGAGGTGGACTTGGAGGCTTTTGGTGCAGCCATGGGGAAAAACAACAGTGCAAGACCCCTTTCTCTTTTAGTACCATCTCTGCTAAAGAAACAGGTGTTTTCTCAACTCTGTGCATTTTTTCAGAACCTCCCAAATGTTATTTCAGCAGTCTTTACAGGAAGTATTGCCAGGTGATGGCTTACAGTGGAAGTGGGGCAAAAGCCCTGCCCCTCTCAAGCTTCAGGACACTGATGCTCCCAAGGGAAACCCTTCTTGGAGTAGTAAGAATTTCTGCCTCACAGGCTGCTGGTTGCTGAGCCATCACAACAGGAGACACATTTCTTCTTCCACAGTTAGCCACTTCCTCAGTGCTTCCAAAAATTGCTTACAGCTGTCTCAAGCCAAATTACCTAAAGTTGGAGGCTCCCTAAAAAGACTTTTTTAGCTCCCTCTAAGCAGAAACTCTTTGCATCTACCTTTCAAGTAGAAGGTCACTGACTGTCTGAAGCATTTTTAGTGGTATCAGTATTTGCTTTCAGCCTGCATTTACATGGAGTTGTGGAGAATCTGGGATAAGATCTTAAAAGAGCCTATCACTTTGTGATATTGCCTCAAGAGAATTCTTTTTTTTTTTTTGTAAATCATAACTGTGATAGTTTATTGATCAGATTAGGCCAACTTTCAAAAGACGAGATAATGCCATACATTTTACTTAAGATGTTTGTGCTAAACAACTGAACCTCAATAAGCAAACTCCTTGGTTTTCAAAGGTATCACATATTTCATTTTCTATTGATGCTTTTTAGAAGCAAAACAGTGTTTTCCATTACAGCAAGTCCTCAGCTGCCTTATAAATCAGCAAAGATGGAGAATTCCTGGTCTGTGCCCCAGGAGCAGCCTGCCTTCCTGTTGTATATGGCCTATAACCACTTAGTTTTCTAAGCTGTAGCAGATCTATACAAATGTGGTTGGCCAAAGGTGTTAGAAGGAACTGTTGGCTCTTACTAAGGAAAGATTTACCATCTCTGTGGTATAGCAAAAAGGAAAAATATAAAGGGAAAGTCCTTATTTCTACACTTCCACTAGAGCATAGATAAGCATGAAGACAATTTTCTCTTCTGACTTTGGATTATGGGTCTTATCAAAGACAGACAATCCTGTAAGTGCAATTCCCAGTAAACAGATCTTACAATTTATATCTAGTGAGAGAGGTGTGCAGGAATCCACAGAAGGTGTTAAACCACATTGGTGTTTACCATTTCTTGGTCAATGACTTGCACACAAACATGCTGTTTCTGGCATTTCTCATGCTTCGGGATGACTAAGAAAGAATTTTCTTCCTCTCCATCCCCAGTCAATGATGCTACAATGATTTAGAGTAGGAAAGAGTTCTTGGAGCTGAGCAGACTTCTGTGGAAGCTGCTGCTGTGGGAATCCCAGAACTATGTGACATAGGAAGCCTGACTATTAAAATCCTCAAAACAGCAAAGGCCCAGGTTTATTTGGCTCATTTGAAAGTTAGGGAGAAGAGAAAAAGACATAATTCATCCAGGTCTTGAAAGGTTAGACAAAATGAGTTCAGGAGAGCCATCGATGTGATGATAGGTGTCTTTTCAGGGCTTTGCTTGCATGCTACAAACATCTGTTAGTAAAGGCTATTGCTAGTAAATACTCATTAGCAAAAGGCAGACTATTGCCATTCTCTGGTTTTATCCCTACTTTCTAATAGGTGCAAACATCTCTGCAAGTAAATATTGGAGTTAATGAAACTGCAAGGTATTAGACAGTTTCCTGCGTCTCTCTCTGCAGCAGAAAATGAAGTGTGTTCTCCTTTCCTCCATCCCCCTTCCTCCTCCCCTCCACATTAGCTCTGGCTTTAAAGCTGTTTAACTAAAACTCAAATAAAGGCATATGCTAGAATTGGAAAGATAATTATAAGGCCAAAACCCCTCACACCCCACTGGATTCTTTCCCTCCTGATGTGGATACTGGATTTGTCTGTGAAAGCAAAGAAAAAGCTTTCTTTGGTGCATTGTCATTAAAACAGTTAGAATCTGCAAATCCTGTACAGTCAAGACAACAGCAGGATTATGCTTGAATCATAAGAATGAGCAATGTGTTCTGCTTAATTACAGAAGTTACAGAGGGAAAGGATTTATTGACTGCCCCATCCTTCACCCCTCTTAGTGTAGGATTGTTCTCTCCATAGTGCTTCTTAAGTCTTTTTCTTTGCAGTGTTACATGCACCATGTGATGGATCATCCACAGCTTAACTGGAGGTCTTGAAGCAGTTCTTAACAGATTTAAAGGTGTAGTTGAGCCTGCTAGTTGCTAGCAGATCATGTTCTCAATGTGGACTTTGGGAAATTGCCAAGACATGCTCATCTGGGGCTATCAAGCTGGAGAAAAAAAAAAGTGTCTCAGCTCACTATCAATATGTTTTCCCTGGTTTTTACATTGGTTTTCCAATTTTTCTAGTTTTTACATTGGTTGTCTCAATTTCATCAGTGAGCTTTTCCTTATTATTTCTTTTCGAGAGTTCAAAAATAGTTCCCCATCACTCATATTCATAGCCTCTGGTTTCATAATCTCTCCCAGCTGTTTTGTTAATGTGGACTTTATCTGTAAAATGGTGCCTGTCTTTGATCACACTTCAGTTGGTAGGAAATTTCCTGCTAAAATCCTGTATTTTCATAAGCCCATTGCAGGAAACTTTGGAATTATTACAACAGATCCCATCAGACCGAAAACTGATCTTGATTTTTCTTTCTCTGTTTCTTCCTTAACTCCCACCCCCAACTGAAATCTTTCTTATTTAAACTTCTGGAGTTTTATGGGCAGTATTTGGTGTTTACTTTTTTCCTGAATAAAAGGCTGAAGTTTTTTTACACATAAGAAGACTTTCTCCCAGTCTATGTCTAATAGCCTGCACAAATTTGTGGCAGTAGAATACCTTCTCCCAGGTGTCAGATACAAACTCTGATTAACATATTCTAGCTCTGTCTCCTTCTAGATGTGTCACTGAGAAGCACATGACAAATTAAGGCAAATACTTTGACCTCCAAACCCACTGTTATTTCTCTATCTGGGTTCTTGCTATTGTCCATCCAAGATCTTTCAGAATTGTTTCTTTCAAGTTTTTATTTTTACTAAGGATAGAAGTGTTAATTTTCCCCAAATTCTTTCATCCTGGAGTTGCTCCATCTATTTCTGACAAAGGTGTTTTAGTGACTTCCCCACTCCCAAGCAGTCAGAAAAACTGTCAATCTATGGAAGTGCTTTTCTTGCCACCCTTTTGGGTTTCTAGTATTTAAAAATTACAAGCTCTTTCAGATTGAAGGAAACTCCTAGTTTGGGGAAAGCAAACTCAACTCCTCTCCCTAAAGCCACTAACACCCACATGAGTAGAAAAAGTTTACATTCTTAATATCCTGAGAAAAATAATTGACATTTTCTTACTATCTACCATTCCAATTGACTCAGATTTTGATCTTGTGTCTCTGCACTTCCTTCTCTCCCTGTAAAGATGAGTTTATTATATTTTCTCCCTGACATTTAGAGTGTCCCTGACATTCACACTGAATACTATATATAAATTGTTATTACAAAGATGCTTATTCTACTTTAAAGTTTCTCTGAATGTAGGAGTAGAAACATTTGCAATTTTGATTCTGAAATCAAACATCCTAGAGACTGAAGACTAAAACAGCAGAGGGTAGAAGTACTGAAGTCCACTTCCAGCTGATGTACTGTTAGTAGACCTCTTCAGAAAGAAGAGCTTTTTGAAGTTCCATTGCTGGTTTTGAAACACACATAGCTTTTTAATAAATACAAAGGGCTCTTGCTGCTCTGGTTCCTGCTGCTCATCTCTGCTTCCATCTCTTAGGAATGCTGTTTCTTGGCTAAGATAATCATTGACTCGACAATCTAGCTGGGTTGTAAAATGAAGATTTGTTCTGTGCGGTGTGTGCTTTGTCTAACCCCGTGTGCCTTCTGTGGGCACGGACTAAGCTAGGACTGGATGAGATGCCTATGTCTCCAGTCCCTAATGAAGGAGCCGAGGCCAACTAATTTATACAAGAGTTAAATCTCCCTCAGTCATTCTTCCCTGTGTTCCCCAGGAATTCTGTGTGCTCAGTCTTGTACTTGTGGCACCCTGGAATAATTTCAGACAGGTATTATGATGAAAACAAGAAATTCAAAGAGACATCCTAAGAGAAATATGTTACTTTTCTGGAACTGTTAGGTAAAATAAGTGCTGCTTTGGTTACTCTGGAGAGGTTGAACAGATTATCTAGCTTAGGGTTTCTCTTTATGGTATTACCTTAAGCTATCTTGGAAGAGAGAAGATTTAATCATCCCTCTAGGTTATAATTTCACTTCCCAGTAGAAAAAAATCCCTGGACAATACTTTATGACAGCATTCACTATGACAAGGGGTGTCTTTAAAATGATTAGAGAGCCATTCGCTACAGTGATCAGTCAATGAGAAGAGGGAGAAGTTAACTTTATCAGTAGCCTGAAGAATAATTCTGGAGTTTCGCTCAGGCAAAGTGGAAGAAAATAAAAGGCTAGTTTAACAAATCCATGGGAGAAGTTGGGATCAAAAAGAGTCCATCTTTTCTCTAAACTGGATTAGCCAGAGGCAAAATGCTTTCCTCAGTCACTGAGTGCCAGACCTTTTTTTTTATTATTTTATTGTTCAGAAAGCTTTAGCAAGTGGCTAAAGAGAAATTTTCTGCTTCAAAGTATTCAGATATTGGGTCCTGCAGGCACTCTCAGGGGATTATAATATTGTTTAGAAACTCACAGATTGAGGGATTTGGAAACTTGAACTGCAAGACTGCACTCGTACTGGAAAATAGTCATTGTTATTGACAAAGTAGCAGCAGTAGTAGCTCTTGAACCAAGTTTCTTTGACTTTGTAAGAGGTTCAAGGCACCTTTAGAGAACGAATATCTTGGGCTGTAGGCAGCATCAGGGCTAAGAAGTTCATAGGACTTCATTCTCCTGCTGTAGCAAAGTGGTTTTTCCACAAAACACCTCACTAGCTTTGATGTTACTCACTTGCTTTTGTATTATGGAAACTTCTACCACAGTGGCTGAGCCAAGGCAGGAGTTATTCCCTCAGCTGTGATGTGCAGAGTTCTGTGTCAAGGCTAAATCACTGAGACCTTCCTTGACTTTTATATGAGTAATTTTCTCTGGAGCTCTTATTGGAGTTCTGTAGGAAGGACAGGTATTGGAAGGTAAATGCACATACTCTGGTTTGGTATCCTCTTGAAAGGAATTCCTTTGCCAGTGCTTCCTTTGGCTCACCTAATCTGATAATCATCACACGGGAAGCTATTTCTAAAATAGAGTTTTGATAGAAACATAAATCACCCCTCACCCAGCTGATGCTTTAGTGAGCCACCAGCTGCACTGTGTCTTGCAGATATCAATAAGGTGTATGAAAACTGAAGACTGAGCTACTGACAGGGATGGGAAGTGTTTTCAAATAAGTTTATTCAGTTAATATTAAAACTACAGCTTTAAAAGTAACCGTTTATTGTGTCGTAACACTCAGCAAAGCCCACATTCCATTCTGGTAATCTGTCACACATTTTTATGGTTCCTGTCACTTGCTTGCAAGCTTGGAGACTGAAAAATAGGACATCAAATGGATTAGATGAGGCTGTGTTTCCTGAGAAAAACCCTTGCCTTCTGTCCCCTTTAAAGTGTGGGCACTTCCCCTAGTTTATGAATGGTATCTGCTTATATCCACAGTAAGAGTGAGTGTTCTCACTGATGTAAATTGACACAGTGCCACTGAAGAGCTTTAGTCCCACTGCAAGAAAAATTGCAAGCACTATGGTCATTTTGAGTAGGAGACGTTCATCCAAATTGGTGACAATTCACAGCTTAATTTCCCTGATTATTCAGTCTGACCCAAGGAGATACTGACAACTTTTAAAAGCTCACTCTAACATTTTACATATTTGAGTAACTTAAAATATTGTTTGTTTTGTTTTAGTGGTTTCTTTCTTTCTAGTTAAAAGCCCTGAAAATAATGAACCCCTTTCAGCCTGGCAGAAAAACATCTGCTTTATTCATCAAAACTCTCAGTAGGCAGAGCCTTGGGTCTTAAGTGAAAAACATAAGTTTTTTAAATCTTGGGTTGGATTTAGCAAAGAAAGGACAACAACTCTGTTCCTTAAAACAAAGAAAAAAAATACATAAACTGCCATGAAATTTCAAGTCTGGTATGTGACAGGTCTGCAGTTTCTGAAATGGGAATTTTACACTTCTGGAAAGCCATGATCCCATAGTGACAGCCCCCCCCATCATGAAGTATTCTTCTCTTGTCAAAGAAGCTTTGAAAGGAACAAATGCTATTTCATCAGAACCTCGAAAAGCTCTGTGTTAGTTGTGTTTTGTGTATGCTTTAAATAACATAGAGAGAGTGTGTTACATGATGGCCTAGCAATTAAAGGGCACAGTTGGCTGTCATCTTTGTAACACTGCCTTGCTGGTGTCTGTCGAGCAGCCAAAAGTTTTTGGTGTTGCCGAGCACAGAATTTCCCCGCAGGCAAATCCCATTTGGACAGGCTGGAGAGATTGTTCCAAGTTGTGCTGTCCCTTTTTTTAGGCATCTTCCAAAAATTAGGCCAGCAGAGATATTCCAGCATCTTGCAGATGGTGCATGCATTTATTCTGAACGGCAGGCGGCCAGTTTGCTGCCATTCAGCAATCTATGCTGTGGTGACATGGATTTTTGCCACGTGTAGATTTTTCTGGTGTTTTGCTTATTTCAAGAAAAAAAAAAAAAAACTCAACTAGTTTAAGGGTGGGGGGAGCAAACTCCACACTGTTGCTGTTATGAGTTCTGAAGTGTAGGCAGTGAGTATAAAGCCTTCATCTCTCTTACATGGTGATATTTTTGGTTGAGAAGCTATGTGTAGCTGTGTCCCAAGTAACTGTTACCTGCTGCCTTAAAAAGTTCATGCAGATTGATTCTGTAAGGGGTGATTTCCATTCAATATGCCTTCCTTTTCTCATCTAGATTCAAATGAGACATAAAATTGCAGTCTTATTTATTTTGTAAAGAAAAAAACCACCCAAAACACAACCTCTGTTATTGGATAAATTTGTATTAAGATCCTATTTATTATTTGATGGTTCTATATACGGTTACTGTATGCTACTGATTCTCTGTGCTGATATTTTCTGATATTTGTTTTTCTTGTATGTAGAGTTCACCAGAGAAGGTCTGCTTTCCCTGTCTTGGGTATATGTAACAAAGGATTTCAGTGACTATTGTTAGGCTGTCTCTCTTTTTCTCTACTCCCTATTAATATTCATCCCTTTTCAGGTAGTGCTGTACTCTCTATACAGCTACAATTCATTGTGCACAAGAAATAACCTGAAAATACTGAAATGGAATCCTAGCCTTAGGGAAGCCCTTAAGTACCATTTTTAAGGGCCTTAATTAGAACCTAATTATGAGCTTTTTCTCCATTCAGAGACCAGGTACAGAGTATGAACTGAATCCAGATTCCCTGGAATATGACATTGCCAGATAAATATACCTGTTGAAGCAAGGGGAAGAATAGGTGTTGGCTTTTCTAAACCAGCAAGGTGGGACTTCACTTAGTATTAATCTGAGGTCACTAATCTGCTTCTTGCACGTAAAAATACCTGTGAGTGTCACTGGCAGTCAGACTACAGCTGCATGACCTGAAGAGGTGTGAATGGAGCTTCAGAGCTGCTGAGTCTACTCACTACCTTACCTCAAGTGATGAAAGGTTTCTCATTCCTAATGCTATCCCTATCTTCATTTCAAAACCCCATGTCCTTCAGACTTCTCTGCACCTCCCAGTGTTGAATTTCAATCATTAAGGAGCTTGTACATTTATGTAGGTGATTCATTCCTTCTCTATCACTTCTTTTCTGACATTTGAAATTGGATTTTGCAGAGGTACCACTTTCCTACAACTGATAAGAAAGGTTTGTTTCTGGCAAGATGGATTTTCTGTCTTGCTCCTCTCCTCTTTCCCTTTATCTGCCTGTTTTTGCATTGTTCTTGCAGTTCTTTGTCTTCATTTTTGACTTCTTTCTCCCACCCACTTTTCTTGCTCTGACTTTTTTCTCTACTTTCTCCTCTGTTCTTCATGTATCTCTTCAGACTTCTTTTGAATACATTTCTGATGCTCTCCTCCACTGCCTGAATCTCTCAGCATGGAGATCATGCCTGGCTATAAAGGTAGCAGAAAAGAAAATCCAACTTCCTCTTTCCAGTTCTGGCCTGTGTGTCACAGATAGTTCTGGGGCTTTTTTTTTTTTTTTCCCAGAAGCATGTTGGTTTCATTGGCTTTTTCAGTAGGAAGGTTTGTTTTTTGTGGGTTTTTTTGGTTTGGTTTGGTTTGGTTTGGTTTGGTTTTGTTGTTTGTTTTGTTAAAAAAAAAAAAAAAGTGTTCGATTGGTACCAGCAGATGTGGTTTAAGAAATCTTGGTTCCTGCCGTGGTCACCTGATTTTCATTATTCTGGCCATTATTTCTTTTAGAGCTTCATTTTTTATAGACTATTAAAGGATAGTTGAAGGCCAAAAAACTCTAGGCCAAACAAATCATAGTTTGGGAATTCACCCAGAACAAGGGCACCACAGAGTATTAATGAATTATTCACTGGGCTACCTGCTACTCTGAACTATTTAGCTCTTTTATTTTCCAAATGAAATCTGGTTTTTATTATGCCATCTCTTCTCTTCCCAAAGTGCAGAAGAAGCAAATACCAGATTTGGGAGTAGAGAGCTCCCTTCCCCTATCCTCTGTGTGTAGGCAGATGTTTCTTGGGAAGGACCAGATATGGATTAGGCCAAGCTCTGGGGAGCACTATAATCTTTTCTCTGTCCTGTGTGAATCTAGGGGACTTACGCTTTTCCAGTGAGAATAGGAGTGTGTAGGAAGGGGATTTCTACTGAGAGAGAAAGAAAGGAGGACTGGAATCCAAAAATCCCTTGCAGTCATCACAGTTCAAGAAGGGGACAGAGCAGCAGCCTGGATCATGAGGCTGGGTAGGGCAGAGAGAAGTGAAGAAACGGAGTTGAAATGTGACTGGTGAGGAAAAGAGGAGATAAGGAAAGTGAATATGGGGATGTCTGAGGGGACCCAGCAATTCATCAGTCAAGACTCATTATAAGGAAGATGCAAATATAGAATTAAGTAAGGGCTGGATCAGAGCACTGGAAGTGGAAATAGGTTGCTGTGGCATAAAGAGTAGAAAAGAATTGTGCCTGGGAAGGGCTGGAACTTGAAGTTGAATGCAGGGGCTGCTTGGCAGTGCTTCAGGCTCTGTGTCAGTGTGACTTGGTGTGATTTTCTATCCTATGCACTTCAGGGCTTAGGGAATGGGCTAAGGGAGAAGGAGAAAGGCAGCCTGCTGAGACCTTGAAGCCCTTCTCACCATGGGCTATGTTGCTGGCCAAACATCCTTGGCAGCCTGCCACTGTCAGATGAGCTTGTTAGGATCACACCAGCACCTTTCAGAGCTGAAAGAGATCCGAGCAGTGTGGCTCTTTTGTTTAGCAGGAATCACACAGGAAAACCCATGAGGAGTGATACTGAAAAGCAACACCCTGTTACCTTCCTCTTTAATATAATCTTTTCTTATGTGTGTGTACGCTTGACTGTGACTCTCAAAGGATAATTCATTAAAAAACTTTCTTAGGAAATGCAGCCACATGAAGTGACTTACAATCTAATGGCTGTCACTGTACCTTTCATTGAGGATGGAAGACTTTTATCGAGTTCTTTAATTTACCTCAAAGTTTTATTCCATCACTGCTCTATTTTCAATTCCATTTTTATCATAACAGGACTTTCTTTTATTTACATTGGTGAAACCTTGAATTCATAAACTGTCAGAGTGATTTCAATGTAGAATAAGGCTTTATCATTGCATATAAATATATTTAGCCTGAGATTCATTCAGAGCAATCTTTTGTGGTTTCAGAATGAACATAACGCTTTTTATGTGTACATACCACTAGATTTAAAATGAGATTTATGACATTCGTTGCCATTGTATAGAGAATGAGAGGAAAAGGGGGAATATTTTCCCAGTGTTTAAGGCTGCACCACTTTGAAATAATAAACCATTCTCTCCTACTTCAAAGTAATTTTATAGTTATGTTTAAAGAACACTCAGGGTTTGTCTACTGCATTTGTAATTTTTACACTCAGCCAGAAAAATAATCTTTGAAAAATGTCTTTTGCTCATTATTGTTTGTAATAAAATACAGTCAGTGGACCATGACCAACATCAAAGCCTCAACATGTGTTCTGTGCTGCACATTGCAAGGGATAGTTCATGGTACAGTTGGATACTCCAGGCAGAAAATGTTTTCTCATTGTTCTTCCCTGCTTTGCAAGCAAGATCATGTCACAACAGATATTCAGCCTCCTATTTCAGTGTCTCTTTACCAGCTGAGAAGACAGGAGATGAGAAAGCTTAGCCAAGGCAAGCTTTAGCAAAGGCAGTTTACATCAGAGCCAGGAACTAGACCCAGATTCTAGAAGGTCCAGCAAGCACATCCACTTGGCTAAAGATTCCTTAAGGATCTTGTCTGCTGCTGGATTTTTCTTTGGGTTGTCCAGGTTTATTGGCAAACTTGTTTAGCCCTCCCCTTGAGCAGATAGGGTACCATCAGCACTTTCTCTTGAAAAGTTTGGAGAAACTGTGTCTAGCACTATTAGCATTGCAGGAAACGGTTTGATCGATTTATCAATTGTGCTGTAAAATGAACTGTGCAACTGTTGTATTTTTATTAGAGAAGTGACACAGATGGATTTTACCACAAGACGTGCTCTATATCTGTTTTACCAGGAGCGAGGGGTGCCTTTCAAGTGAGAGCAGCTCTCAGTTATGGATATCCTGTCTTCTTTTTGGTTTTCTTGTCACAAAAAATATATGGTAACTACCAGCTTACCTGAAATTGTGGCTGAGACTTTCTGACCTGCACAGAAGTACAGAAAGAACAGAGAGAACAGTGGCTAGCTTAGCAAGCCTAATCTTTCAAGCTGCTTTGGTGCATATGAGGAAAAGATGATTTCTGGTGGAATATAACACTGGTAGGATGACATTGTGGGTAGGAAGAGATGGTTCCAACCAAAAGAGGTGTAAGTAGCTGGTCACATCCATTTTCCCCATGTGAAACATTGATAGTATTCCTCCTGTTCTGTCCATATCTTTGAGGGTCTGTACCCTGTCTGAAGATCTGCAAAGGGCAGCAGAAAGAAGAACGCATTAGATGAATAGGCTTAAAGTGAAAGTATTGTCTGTGGAAAACGCCTGTCAGTGCATGCATTGGAGAATGTGGGAAGCACACATGTGCAGCTGTCAATTTTCAAACAGAATCGAATTATGTGAGCTGCATGCCTTGTATGTGTTGTATGCACACAAGTGTATTTGTACATGTTCTGGAGCCAGTGCTCCCTGTGCATGCTGCATGTGCCTGATGGGGTGGGTGGTTTCTGTGTGTGCCCTGTGTTCTTGAACACACATTTTCTATAGGCAATACCTGATCTTTTTCATTTTTATGGAGTCAGGATTCCTAGGAAGGCTATTACTGAGCTTTTCTGGGTCAGTCCTCATCATGATAAATATCAGTGATGTTCCTCCAAAGTCAATGTACTGGCACTGATTTAAGGTTTGACCTCTTCTTACCTATATTCTTTTGTGAATGTGTTTCTGTCACTAATGTACTCCACTAAGTGCCTGGTGGATGTATTGGAATAGCTTACCAATCGACTTATTTCATGGTTGCTTTTAGAAAATGCATTTCTCAGACTATTTTTGATTATCTTTGTTCTCTCCTTTCAAGCAGATTGGGCTTTTGATGTGTTAGTAATCATGTATTATTCCTTCAAGGTAATGTTTGGAATCTCCTTTCACTGCTAAGGCAAGCTGTCAGCTCTATGCTTTGTAACTCTTTTCTTTCTTTCTTTCTTTCTTTCTTTCTTTCTTTCTTTCTTTCTTTCTTTCTTTCTTTCTTTCTTTCTTTCTTTCTTTCTTTCTTTCTTTCTTTCTTTCTTTCTTTCTTTCTTTCTTTCTTTCTTTCTTTCTTTCTTTCTTTCTTTCTTTCTTTCTTTCTTTCTTCCTTCCTTCCTTCCTTCCTTCCTTCCTTCCTTCCTTCCTTCCTTCCTTCCTTCCTTCCTTCCTTCCTTCCTTCCTTCCTTCCTTCCTTCCTTCCTTCCTTCCTTCCTTCCTTCCTTCCTTCCTTCCTTCCTTCCTTCCTTCCTTCCTTCCTTCCTTCCTTCCTTCCTTCCTTCCTTCCTTCCTTCCTTCCTTCCTTCCTTCCTTCCTTCCTTCCTTCCTTCCTTCCTTCCTTCCTTCCTTCCTTCCTTCCTTCCTTCCTTCCTTCCTTCCTTCCTTCCTTCCTTCCTTCCTTCCTTCCTTCCTTCCTTCCTTCCTTCCTTCCTTCCTTCCTTCCTTCCTTCCTTCCTTCCTTCCCTCCCTCCCTTCCTTCCTTCCCTCCCTTTCCTTTCTTTCCTTTTTCTTCTCCTCCTTCCTTCCCTCTGTGACTTTTTTGTTGTTGTTTTTTTGTGTGTATTTCCTTCCTTTGCAGGAGCTTTGTTCTGGCAGATAATGGAATGGAGCCACAATCCCTTAAGTGAAAGTATTTGCTCATTGCCCATTGCACTGGCTGTATTTCATAGTATTATAAAGAAATTTTATTCTGCCTGGGTAAAACAAGCCACTAATTGAATTTGTACTAAAATATTTATTTGCCTACTCATCCTGTCCAACACTAGCAGATGGCTGATAGGCACACAGTGCTTAAAACTTTGAAAGAGATTTGTACCATTATATATATAAAAAAATCTGAATGGCTTTTGATTCAGTCTTGATACAAAGTGGAATATTTCTGCCTATTGTCTAGTTTGAATATAAAGTATAATTGTGACAAACCTCAAGGACTACAAAAACACTGAAAATGTCTTCTTTCGTATTCCTTACTTGTTTTTTTTATTCTTTTTATTTTATGTTGAAGCTCATTTGGAGTGTTATGGTAATTTCATCAGATCACTTGAATTTTACTAAATTTCAGCCAGAGATGCTTTTCTTGCAGCATCTTTCAGGTTTGGTTTAGCACAGCTGTGACTTTAGCAATAGGCCACCTGGACAGTTTCTTGACTCTTGGGCTCATGTAGGCTGTATATTTCTGTGGATTTTGGCTTTAATATTTGAAAACACAAGTGAGAATGGTTTGCATAGAAGTAGGGCCAGTTGCTTCCTTAAAGCAGATTTAGAAATAGTTTTATTATGGAAAGCACTAAAGGTATGTGCAAGGAGGACAGATGCATATCTCAGTTTATGCCCCAGCCCCAGCAGACCACCTGGAGCAGATTCAGAGGACAGAAAAACCTAAAAGCAAGGTTCCCTTGCAGATGCTGAGGGAGGGAATTTAATAGGCAGAGCATGTTGTGAATGACCCATCCCTCGGATATTTTCCCAGCTTCTGGCAGTCTCTAGTGAAGGGTCTGCCTAGATCAGGGGTTACAACCAGCCCAACGTGTTTACTAGTACCTAAGCAACCTGGACTCCAGAAATTTGGCTGATCCACTTTTTAATTCACTTGTATTTCAGCTTTTGTAATATCCTATTTTGCTGTATGCAAGGAGTACTCCTTGTTTCTTTTGGACTTGCTGCATTGTCATTTCCCTGGATGCCTCCATCTCACTGATAAGAGAAGCAGCAAACAAAATCAGCTTCATACTCATCTTCACAATCTTACAGACATCCTTTAAAATTCCCCTCTGTCATCTTCCCTCCAAGCTCAACTGTCTGTATCTGTAGTCTCTTCTAAAATCAAGCATCGATTATTTTTGCTATCTCTCTTTTCTAGTCTAGTGTGCTTCTTTAGATGGGCTGGTGACAGGCCTTGATGCTGGTGGACCAGGAACACAGATGGAGAGGTAATGAGAGTGATACAAGTGAGCACATCCCTAAATATTTTTCCACAGTTGTAGCTCAGATATCAGCAATAATCATCCCTGTTTTAAAAATAAATCTTTCCCCTGGCTGCTTGCAGATCTGATAGTTCATCTCGAGAGATTTACAGTGATGTGATTTTCCTGCACCCTAAGTAAAGAAATCTCAGATGTACAAAATGAAAGATTCTGAACTGCCTTTAAATTCCCCATACTCAGATTAAGAAGCCCAAAAAAAAAATTAAATACTTGAGTCACTTATTAGGGACAGTTTTTTTCTCTGCCATATCTTGATTTAAATTGAATGTGTCATTTGGCATTAAGGAAAATGTGAGTTGTATCTTGAAAGGCAGCATAACTCATAAATAGTGTAGCCATAAGCCAGCTGATGGCTTACTTATAACCAGGAAAATCTAATATCCTGCTTTGCTGTAGGGTATGTGATTTTCTGTATATGCTCCACACTCCTGTAATTGTTTGTTGTAGAGGATGGTGAATTTGCCACTTGCCATGAGCTCATTTCTTGTCTTAATGCAGTTAATATAGATGAATATATTTTTAAGGATTCTTTGAAATGTCAGTCATATTTTCACATTTTTCTGTATATAATCTTCCCATTGCAGAGAGAATCTGTGAAAAAAATGACTACAGGCTAAATATTTATTGAATTACACTATGACTGAGTCTATATTAAAAGATCCATATGAGGCTTCAAATTTTTTGGCCATTCTCAGAAAGATATACAACTAGATATGAAATTTCTTGCAAAGTAAACTACCTCATAACAAATGGCTTTATTAGAATTTGCTCAGAAAGATTTAAAGGTGAATGCCAGGAAAATTTATCAGGTAACCATATTCTGGCTTCTTTGTCAAGAGAGGAGACAAAAAGTGTATTCCAGAAGCAGTTGCAAGGATTAATATAAAAATTGCATCACATCCATGTGAATATATTTGAACCGAGTACGAAATGCTTTCCTGATCAAGAAATGAAAAATTAACTTTCAGTTGTTTGACAGACATCTAAACATTAGACATTGTAGAAATAATTATATGAAATAAAAATTATAGTAATAGTACAGTTTTTAATACTTCTGATTTTAAAAAATGGCAAATATATTCCTGGGCCTTTCATAAGTATAAGCATTTGCTGACATCAGAAAATACCTGTTTTGTTGATTATTACCAGGACAGGTTTTATAAATGCCTTCAGGAATAAATCACTAAAGCCATTTACTCATCTTCAAAGAAATAGAAGGAAATAATTGACAACAAAATAGAAAGGTGCACTTTAGAGAGTGATATAAAGTAGGTTGTTTTTAAATAGCTTTGCCATTAAAATGCCTTCGTAGCTTCAAGGTTCTGATCTAAACTACCACTAATGTGTTTTTTTAAACATATTTTAAAAAGAGAAGTGCTTGCAATTAAACGTAGACTCACATGCAATGCACACACGCAGATACAAATCTCTGTCTTTCAGAGATTACTTTGCTTACAGCTTTGCTTTTGAATGAACCACAGCCCTTTATGTCAATAGGACCATGTAAAAGGGCCTTCCAGGTAGGTGTGGATCACTGTACACCTCCACCCTTAATCAGATGTAAGAGCTACTGGTCAGTGACAGCTATTGGGGTGGGGAAAGTGTTCCTGTATGCTTGTCTTGGGCTGCAATGCAGAATGTAGCCAATAGTACGTATTCTATAACCAAAAGTATGTATTCTATCACCATCTGTTAAAACCAGGTGAGGCAGTGTTCTTTCTTTTCCATGACCCATCCTTCTTCCAGGGAGATATCTTCTGTTAATGGGCCATTGAGTCTCACTGAATGACTGATAAAATTACATCATCCCACTGGGAGATGCTCCAGCCAGGGAGAGGAGCCAAGCATTTCCTACCTAGATAAAAACTGAAATTTGGAACATCAGGGCTGCCTTTTTCCACTGGATTCCAGAGGAAAATCAGACCCTTCTACATCATCACTGGATCTTTGGAGGAAAACTGCACCTTCTACAGGAGCACTGCTTCAACTGAACCACATCTGTCATCCAGGAGGACTGCAGCCACCATTTAATGGGACTGTTAGCAACATCTTGACTGACGAGGTATCAGGTTGTATTCTGACTCTGTCAGTGTTTTGGGTTTGTTCTCTGTAATACTGTATTTCTATTTTAATTTTTCCTAGTAAAGAACTGTTATTCCTATTCCCATATCTTTGCCTGAGAGCTCCTTTATTTCAAAATTATAGTAATTTGGAGGGAGGGGGTTTGCATTTTCCATTTCAAGAGAGGCTCCTGCCTTCCTTAGCAGACACCTGTCTTTCAAACCAAGACAATGCTCCATTTCTGTGCTAGAGAGTGAAAACTAGAAAAGTCTGGGGCTGGGATTTATCACTCACCCAGTGTTTCTCCTTTTACTTGCCCTCTTTATGAAGAAGCAGCTACAAATAAAACAAGAGGCCACTCTACCTGTGAACGGCCATTCTTCATGTAGAGCATCCTTGCTCCTTGATTAATAGCACATCTCCCTGTAATTTATAACCATGCCTGCATTTGGGTGGCATCAAAATAACAAGAAAAAAGAGTCAGATTTATTAAGAGGGAAGCCATATAGCTGCTCATTTGGTTTTGCTCAGAATCTCATAACCACTATCAGCATAAGAAGCAAAATTGTCCGAAACACAAGGGCCAGGTGAGGGTTCTACACTGGCTGGGATGAGGCACAGTGCATTTCTGGGCCCAGTCTTAGCCCATGTCTGGTTTCCAGTCACCAGCACTCCAGCACTGTCCTGGTCATGCCCTGCTGCCACACTCTGGGCTTTGTGTCTTGCGTGGTGGGATTTGTGTCTCATCCTTGGAACAGGAAGTATTTTTAATTGAGAAGTAGAGGACCATAAAAGAGAGCATGGCAAAGGAGGATAAAACAACAGTGGAAAGTAAAGGAAAGAGACTTTGCTTTAGAAAGAAGTATTTTGATCCCATTTTTGCCAATGTTCATGGCAGAAGGGCAGTAGCTGTGTTTCATCCTTCTCAAACTGTCTGACAATGGCTTGTCTGTGGAGGAGGCACACACAATTTTTGTGAAAGTTTGATCAATCTTCCACATATTTGCTTTCCCTGTTAGTGTAATTAGTTACCTAGACCACATTTTAAAGCTGATAAAATGACATAAGCAGTCAGCTTTGTGGAGTTGTATTACCTGCCTTCCTAAAGGTATTGCAGCAAGCAAGACAAGGCTGACAGTACCAACTGCAGCTGGAAATGTTGCCTGTGTTGCTCTGCAGCCAGTTTTCAGTGGAGATTGGTATCAGCAATTGCATATGGACAAGACTGATAGGTGCAATGGCACCTTTAACCTTTAATTTGGAGTTAGCTGTGTCCCCTCCAGCTCTCCATCATTTAACATAGCTGATGAGGTGTTTCAGATATGGCCTTGACAGAGCATTGATACTTTTCTACTGGAAGCTCAAACTGGCACATAAAAAAAAAAAAAAAAGAGATAAATTTTAGTAAGTGCTTAGGTGATCTGAGTCACTCTGCACCCTCCATTGCTACAGGGTCCCTGACTGCATGGTGGCACATGCTTGATTTCTTGTTTTAAAGAGGTCTGGCTTCCGGGGAGAAGAAAAAATGACATCCAGCTTTGTCTAGGGGACTGAGATTGTATTTAAATGCAGTGATGTGCCTAGTAACATTCATAAGTGAATAGATAATTTTGAAATGTGCTCTATGGTACCTGTCCTGACCCTTCTAGACATCTGGCCTTACTTTCATTCTCCTATGGGATCATATCCTCTGTGAGGCATCTCAAATTGTGTGCCCAAGCTCATTGTACAGGCAGTGGATGGGGTATAATGCTCTCAGGATACCACTCAAAGAACTTTCTGTGACATTTTCTTGCTACAGGAAGCAGGTTCTGAATTTGTCACTGGTATCCTCATTATCTGTAGAAAAGAAACAAAAAGCTTGGAAAAAAATGTGGAGAGTCCCTGTGCTTTATTATCCACTGGCAGGCTCAAAGCATTAGAGTGGCCCTACTGTGGTATTAGGTTTGGTGTGTCACCTGGGAAGGCCATCTGCAAGGGGCTTGTGGGACAGCTACTGGCACTGGGGGGGCACAGCTTTCCAGACGTTTTGTAGGTGCAGAATTAGGTGCTTGTGTGGTGGTTTTAGACTTGGAGAGTTTCGAGCTAATATTTTTGGGAACAGCTTTGATTATGGTGTATTTTAATCAGAAGAAATGGAGATGCTTATAATTTTCTGGGCTGAATTAAGTGCAGGTAAGTCTGGAATAAAAGAGGATTTTTTGTTTGTCGCTGCTTGGCTCAGTCATACTGGGAAATTATTTGATACTCCGGCTCTAATGGCAATCCAGTAACCACTCTGACCTGTGTTTATTCCTGTTTCAACATTACTCAGAATCTCAAAATTATCTTAACATCAAATAAATCTTTTTTATCTGTGAGCACATTGTACAAAAGGAGTTTGTTTATACATAATTTTGTGCTTTTTTTCTGATCTTTACATTTCAGTCTACTCTATTTATCTTAATTTTTTTACGAAGATACTTGAAATCTGCAAAGGAACAAAGAAGGACACATGCCAAAAGTTTGCCTTCAACACTTTTTTTTTAGTTGGTGTTAATTTTTGAGCCATTATTCAAGCAGCTGTCCAGGTCAAGAGAGTTCAAGCATGCTTCTTCTGTGCCACTTGCACTCCAAGACTGCAGAGAAGGAAGGGAAGTCTGCAAATTATTAAGCATTTGGCAGTGCCTTCTAGTTCTATTAGGTTATAACTGCATCAGTTGCATGATTAAGAGGAAGTGACAGGTAAGCAAAATGAGAACAAAAGTCTCATGCTGTTAAAAGCAAATGTCACCATGTCAAACACACTGCACACTTATACCAGTTCTCTCTCTGAAAATACATACAAGAGGAGGAAAATAGGAGAGCAGGAGCTTCTGTGTGCTTGTGGGTGTGTTCTCGTGTGTTTGTACACTTTGTGTACATTGATATTTAGCTCAAGTGGATGTGTCTGTTTCCATGTGTGGAAAGCAATGCACCCATGGAATTGTAGCACGGGTTGTAACAGTGTGCTGGAGATGGAGCACAGTGGTGCCTTTGTGCAGTCCACTGGTCTGTTTGCTGGCTTGAGGGTTTCTGTACAGGTTTTTTTTTATTTTTCCCTTAATTAATTGAGTTCTGGAAAAGTAATGATCACATTTTTAAGGGTTTTGCTTCTCAGGTTACTTACAAACCCTGAATGAATCCAATTAAAATATGAGTATTGTGACAAATTGCTACATTTATAGCTTTGTTTTTTAATTGATTACTCCTTATGTATGCTGTAATATTTTAGAATGACATTTTTCAAATTGCAAGTTCGACAACAAAATAAGAGTGTTTTCACAAACACTCAATAATTGTGACCTTTAGTTTGGTAGATGATGGTCTGTAAAATACGCACGGGGATGAAAATACCTCTAGCTGGCATCTAAGAACCAAAGTGTTTTCTGGTTAGGCTCAAAACTGGGAGTGACTCTGAGAGGCAGAAGCATGACAACCAGTTTTGGGGTATGTGAAAGAAGGTGAGATTGTGTAAGGCCCTGACCAAAGTAAGTGTCTCTGGCTTGGCTGGGGAGAAGAGAGTGCTGCTCCTCTGCTGTTTCAGAATTAATCCTGCCAAGCCTACGGGCTGCTTTCAAAATATCTTCCCTTGGCTGAAGACCAGGGGGAAAACCATATTTTTCAGAGACATTACAGAGTCATATAGAGGCAGGAGATGGTGAGGTTCCTTGGAGACCCCACCATTACATTGCCAGTTGAGATCTGAGCTGAGTGTGCAACAGGACAAACTGGTGCTCTTGGTTTCCTGCTTGTGTCCTTTATTCCATATATTGTTATTTTAACTAACTGGGAGAAGATGAGGAGGGTTGTCATACTGCCAGCCACTGAGCAGGGGTGTGACACCTTAAATTCTTGGGTATCACTTGTGGGTTTGTCTATTCCATGTTATTCTCTTGGCAGTCTGTATTCCAGTTATTCAGCTGTGCATATCAATGTCAGTGGGGTCCCACTTAGCAGGGTTTTGGGCTGGGAGGAGAGTTCAGTTTATATTTTTATAACATCAAACTTATGCACACATATACACCATATATGAATGGAAGTGAAAACATGAAAAAGCAGAGATTGCAGGTTGAGTGCTGAGAAGTGAAACAATGTTCAGGCGATAGCATCACCTGAGTGACATTAATTCCCCTGCCTGTTCCTTACCACTACTGTCATATAATATTAATGGTTGCATTCACAGAGAAAGGAGGAGCAGGCTTTAATACTGGGGATTCACACGACATGGCCGCTGAAATCCTGAAGATAAGGGGAATTTTGCATTCTTGAAGTGCCCAAGTTAAGTACATTTAGAAAATATGTAGACTAGCTTGAGCCTCTGTTGTAGAATTTCACAGATATAAAATGAAAATGTCACTCAGCTTCTGTGTTACAATATATGGAAGTTAAACCTATGTATATTATTCAATCGTAAGTGAAGGTTTCTTGCAGCAGTAACAGTACTTACAAGTTTCATGCTGCTGCTGGATAGGGTATTTTAATTTCTTTATATTTATAGTAATAAAATTTAAAAAGACAGAGACAACATCCCCAATTTTGTGTGCTTAATATGTGTGAAAACACATGAGAAAGAGCTGCTTCTTTAATGTAACTTCAAAAAATCATCATCTTTAAAATGTTATTTTTGAGTTTTCTAATGATATGGACAAAATACCAAGACTGATGAAAACTCAAGTGGCCAAGGAGAAATATCTTGACTAATTTCTTTTCCCTGAAAAGAGACTATGGATATCTAGTACTGCATGCCTGCTCACAGATTATTTAAAACTCATGTGAGTGCCAGATGTTGAGGCACAAGAGCTGGTCAGCCAGGCTGTCAGGGATCTGTTTCTTGTTGCAGTTGAAACTGGTAGCTGAGCTTCTCTTTATTTCTGTGCAGGTGTCTGACTCTGCAACTTCATATCTTGGGATGTTGTATTGATTAACATTGTACAAGAGATGTGTACCTTTCTTTTCTAGCAAGCATACCTGTACAAGTCAAATATTAATGCCTAGGGTATTCTGTAAATAGCATTCATAATTCTGGTCTGAAGTAACTTTCTGTGAAGCCATTTTCCACTCTGTTTCTTAGAGAAAAACAAATATATAACAGAACTCCAAGACTCCTTTCCAATATTTCATTTGCCGGCTTTCAAACGTCATCATGGGAGCAATGAGACAAGAAAAGAGTCTTTTCTTCCTTCAAGGTCTGCAGTGAACAGTGTAAAGCCACGCACAATGGATTTGGAAGAAGCTTTATACATTATGACAAGTGAGTGTATCTCCAGGGTGCTCTGCTGTTGTGGAATGTAGTTCTAAGCCACATCATCTATTAAGTCCCTGAATGTGGTAAAATTTCTCAGGTTCTTGGAAATGAAATGCAGATGAAAAGACCCCCATGACTCAGTCCTTATGAATGCAATGAAATAAGATTATCAGCCTAAATTGTCCCTACTAATCAACAGTGTAAGCTTACAGTGATAGCCTCTGTAAATCTGCAGAGCTTTGGGACTGTGCTGGGTGGAAGGAGGCAACTGACAGCTTCAGGGTCATGTTCTCAATATGAGTCTCAAAATGTTCCTGCTGAAAAAAAGAAAAGAAGGCATATGTACTCATTACTCCTCAGGAGATGTTCATGTGGTTAGAAAATGCATGATTATAAAGCTGTTTCTGCAGAGAGGGTTTGGAGATGGTTTTTTCCCTTTTTTTCATCCTTTCCTCTCTCACAGTTTCTCTTTACTTATTAAGCCCTGAAATTCAGCCTTTCAAAATTTGTCATGCCAACCAAAGCAGGGGATGGCTCTGTGGCTATACTATTTCTGTCATGCTGAAAATGATTTAGTGTTGACATGCCTGCACCGATGTACACCCATACATTTATTCATACCTTGCTTTTCAGCACTGAATAAAGAATAGTCTGATAAATATGCTTAAAATGAGGAGAACGAACTGCCTTCTCATTGATAATCAGAGGCCAGTTATGCTGTCGGTACTTTAACTATAATACCTGGCATCCAAGGGATAATAAATACTTCCTTTAATCTTTTTTTAATTTTCTGTCAGTGTGTGTGTGCTTGTCTGGATACTTTTCATACCTGTGATCTACTTCTTAGATTATGTCTTTAGCTTCTCAAGTTGTATTTTGTTAATCAGCTTTCACAAGTAAGGGACAGATTTCATAGCAAAAAAAAAAAAAAAAAAGGATTGCCAAGTTAATTAAAGTTTAGAAAAAAAGAAAAAAAAACCCCATGCAACAGCCTGACTAGACACAGAAATTGTAGAGAAAAAACAGTATCAAATATGAGAATATCTTATTAAAAAATGCACTGCATGAATCAAAGTGGTTCATCATTAAAGCATTCCTATGGAATTTTTTTTAATAGACAGTTTGCATAATAAATAAATAAATAGATTTTTCTACTGGGGAAATCTTCATTATAATGAATTTTCTCCTTGTCCATTTAGGTACAGTGCCTTCCAAGGAGTCAGTAATTCTTATCCTGTCAAAGTTTACTGCTGGTTTTGGGTAGTCTTAAAGAGAGGTGAAAGAATAAAAAACAGTCGAGTCTTCTGCAGTTAATAACACCAGAAAATGGCAGACTGCTAAACTCAGTGCCTTAATCTTGGTAGAGAGGGAATACTTGGACAACTGAACCTTCAAAAATTTCAAGGTCATATGGGCTTATGAATATACTAAAGGGTCTATAGTAGGAGCTGCAGAAAGAGAGAGACTGAAAAGCCTGTGAGGTGCAGGCTGGGGATAATTCCCAGTGTGTCTCATGTCACATTGCTGCAAGACACAATCTCCAGCAGGAAAATGCCCTGCAGATGCCATAACTTGCTTCAGCACATGACATCCAATTTTGCAAGGTCTGCTGACAGGCACGGAATTAACTTGGTCTGCTCCTGTAGGCATGCCTGGGAGCTGCTTACCAGTTCCAGCAGCATGTCAAGATATTTGCCCCATCTTTTACGAAAGAAAAATAGCCGTCAGCATTGGCATTTGAAAGAGCACCAATAAATTCAGGTAGAAGCTGAAGAGTCATTTCAGTAGTTTCCCTTGTGTCTGAAGTTAAATGTTATGCTAGGCTTTTTTGTTAAACTCAAGTCTCTGTGGAAATACATAAGATTTTCATGACATTCATTATGGTCCTATTTAAATTAATACAAAGCCAACAGTGTTAATTATGGGAAATAACTTGGTATGTTTTCTTTGTGTGTAAAATTCTATAGGTGGAATTTAGTTCTTAAAGGATGTGATGTGACTGAGAAGTCCTATGAAGAATTTTCTTATTTTGTTTTCAGTTTTATAGGACTCTTCTGTAAAAGGTTGCACTAAGGAGATAGGTGCTTTGTAGAAGATTCTATCCTTGGGTAACTATTCCTGTAAGTGCAATTACTTTTTTTTCTCTACATCACTCCTATATAATTTGCTCTCATGAGCTGATTTATTTTATTTTTTTAATTCAAGTCTCTTATCCTAAAGAATAGTGCAAAGTAATCCAAGAGAAGACCTCATAAACCTTTTTGCATCCACCTGAATAAATCCTGATTAGGAACCTGTGCAGTGATGTTATCCTGATTGGTGGGAAATTGGTGAAGGAAACAACCAATTTTCAATCAACATAATTGGTTGCTCAGGAGGTTTGAAATCTCAAGAAAAAGCATTGCATCTTCTGCAGCTGTGTTAAAAGATTTTTCTGGAATAGCAAATAAATTGTAGATAAGAATTGCACATTTGCAAAAATATTTATAAGTAGTTTGTACAAAAGTCACAACAGGTATTTTTAAAATCACTGATGTTGTAGTCTCTTCTATCATTATTGAAGCTCAGTAAATCCAAATTCTATAAAAGACATTTAAAAAAAACACAAGTTCAACCTGCTGCCCAACAAAGAAGCTTCTTGATTGATTTCTACAGGTTCTGAGTACAGTTTTATTTGTTTGATTATTCAATCCTGTAATAAAAATTCACAGTAGAGTTGTACCCAAAACCTGGCTCAGTCCATCTTCATCTGAGTGCTAAGAAATGCTGCTAAATGGCACCTGCATTACACAGTCCCACATATGGTTCATAGTGGTGAGGAGTTCCAAGAGAAGAGCAAATGCAAAAGGAAAAGCATTCCCATGGCTTCTAATCTCTGTGGCAATATGATCTGGTCTTGAGCTGGCTAAAAATCCACCCAAGCCCAAAAAGTCAGTGTCTGTGCCCAGCTGGGAACTTTGGCCCAACTTTGCAATTCATCATACATTTTGTATGCATGGCCTGATGTTTTCCCACTCTAATCCGGCATAAATAAATTAAGAAATAGTATGTTTCCCATACAAAGCCAGTGTAACTCTTAACTATTTTTTTGATGTGTTTTAAAGGTCATTGAGGAACAGAAATGGATCTTTTACTAACCAAGTCAGGCTGAACCGACTCTGCTGAAATATTTTTTGCTTAATATTTGCCTGTGGCTTAAAGGTACCCCAAAGCCACTGTTTTGAAGAAGGTGGCTGCTTCTCTGCATTAAAGCTGGGGAGCACAGCTGTGCTTGTGGTGCCACATCTGGCTGAGACAAGGACACACAATAATGGCACGGATTTGCTACTCGCCTGCTCTGCATTGTGACATTGCAATTAGTGTGCATCTCCCAGAGGAAAACAAAGCTGGATATAAATGGCTGTATGCACATATCCTCTGCATTCTTCCACCTCAAATTCTTCTCCCTTAAATCAGAAAATATGTGGAATGGCCGTGGTGTAACAGGACATAAAACATTTTTGCTTGCTGTGCTTCCCAAGCACTTCCCTTATCACCTTGAGCTGTCCGTTCAAGTGTAAAAAGAAGTTTCACTACCCACCTTCTAAAATTATAGTTCTATCTATTAAAAGAAAGCGGCTCAAAATCCTTTTGAGAGGATAAATAGCACAGAATGCTTTGATTCATATCTGTGAGCTGGAAATTTCACACATCAAGTAAAACACCATGAATACATCATTATTTTGACAGCTTTGTGAAAAAGGAGGCAAGAGGATCTCATTGCATGGATTTAATTTCTGAAGTTTCACAGCTTTGTGTTTTGCAAAAGAATTGAATCCTTCCAGCAGAGCAGAGCAGGTGGTAAACTGAAGGGCAAAGGGGAGATACTGTCAAATCTCATACTTGGCGTGCAAGCCCCCACCAAGGGCTTCCAAGGCAGCTCCTGTGTCTCTCACCTTCTCAGAATAACGTCTTTTGTCTTTTTTCTCCCAGGCTTGGCACTTCTCCAGCTGCAAGGGGGGGGTCACAGAAGAGAGTAAGTTAAATTGCCAGAATTGAGTTTCCCACTGCCAGAGGTGAAAGGAAAGAGTTTCACTTTCCCCTCCAGAGGATAGCTGGATTCCCACCACCACTATGCCACCCAACAAAAGGAATTTCGTGGGCTGGTCTTCAGGTAAGATGAAAAACTTTCTGTAAGTGCTGGGGACAAATGCAGTGTTTGTTTAGCATAAAGCTGAATTTAAGTGAAAAGTGTCATGAATAAGAAGTAATATCCCAGCTGCAGTGAAGGACTACTTATATTGAGGTAGATGAAGGGAGACTCAAAAAATGGGTCCTTTGTTTCTCTGAGCAGTAGTACCCTCTCATGTTCTCATGTCTCTGTGCCTGTTTGCAAAGCTTGCCCACCCAAATATTTATGCACCATGTTTGTGGAAAGCCATTTTAAAGCATTGAGGACATTGAACTGTTTTTATACCCTATGAGTCATGGATTTGGACCTTTCTTTCTAATCGTGAAATGAGAGATGTATTTGTAGAAAACAAAGGAGGTGTCCCTCTCCTATCTCATAACTCCAGACCTGAGCCTTTACAAAAATTAAAGGTACATGCATATATTTGGTTAGGATTTTTAACAAACCTTCTTCTTCCTCTTTTGTTTCCAGTTGCCTTAATCACCTGTTCTCCCTAATCTCATGCAGTTTAGGATTGTAGAAAGCGTGTACTTTCTTCTGGAATAGAAACTTGACTTTTTTTAAGCTTTGGCACTGACATAAAAATACCATAAAAATATGTTAGTGGTGGTATTTCAATACTTTTTCTCCCATGGTCAGGAGAACATAGAAATTGCAAGAATAATGCAAAACCATAATTAAAGCTAAAAGCAAACTGAGTGTCAAAGCTCTCCAGTAAAGTTCACATTTTTATGGACTTGTTATTTTGTACAAATCCATTTTCTTCTTTCCTGTCACATCTCCAAACCTTTCTGTAAGGAATCGCTGTCTCTTCCCCCCCCCCTAATTTAAATTCTGCTCTATCTGTTTGGAATATTAGGTATGCCTTAGCAGTAAAATTATTTTAATGATGTGGCTGAGTGCTCGTATATATTCAGGCAAGCAAACATAAAATGGTCATTCTTTATATTAAGGGTCTATCTATAGTTTAGAAAAGGTAATAAATGATAGATTGGAAGCATAGGTGGCTCAAGTAGTGGATGGTGTGTATTACAGAGGTTATTAGCTCATCAGTTGAAGGTGCCACAGATGGCTGCAGGCCAAACTTGGAAGCAACCTGCAAAATGGCTGGACTCTGTAACAACTGATTTACTATATACTAACATGCATATTAACTCTTTATCAGCTCTTTATGAAATATTTATGTTTGGCACCCAAATGACAAGTAGAACTGTAAAAAGAGACGTAAAATTTCCTTCTGAATGGCACTATACTGGCTCTTATTTTAGTTTAAATGTGCAATTGGATTTGTAAGGGCTCCTATGTCACCTGAGATTCAGGTCTTGTTTTCAGTAGTGGCTCTATGCAGTGACTACTTCATTTCCAGTCAGGATTAGGCCTCTAAATCTTCTGAATAGTGTTGAATATGTTGCTGTCTGTTTCATTTACTGTTAGACAAATGTCCATTTTAAGCCCACAGCTTTTCCTGCAATATGTGTGTGTGTCTGCTTTACCAGCAGCAGCAATAATGGGTGTAGTGGGGGAGCTGCAGGAGTGGCAAGGACCCCACTTGGCTGAGATTCCAGTACCTTTCCATAATCATCCTACACTCTAGGATAAGAGTAATGCTAATAACTGCATTTTCTCCCATGCCTTTGCCTGTGAAGCACAGGAGGCTTAGGATGACCATGGAAGGATTTGCAACCATCCTGCAACCAACTGCTGCAATTTGCAGTAGTGGAAGAATTGCCAGAACCGAGGCAGGTAGGGATCTTTCAGGGCCCAAGCAGAACCAGATGTGCCTTTTTTTCCCTTGTGAAATATAGGGGTTTTATTGTAACTTAAGCCTGTTATTTTTATCTTGTCTTCCCCGGAAGTGGAGAACAGATTGTCCCCTTCCTTTTTCCTGCAGCCTTTTATGTAGATGATTACCACTGTTACATCTCCTCTTAGTTTTCTGTCTACTTGTAGTGGTTGTCCTTGTTTCATGGCTTCATTTGTTCCAATCAGCAGGAAAATTTCCTTATGTAAAGTAGCTTTGGATCAGACTCTTTGCTAGATAAAGCTCTGTATTGAAAACATGATTTTAGAAGTTCAGATGTTACGTATTGGGATGGAAAGCATATGATATTTAAAATTGTGCTTAATGGGCAACAATCTCATTTGGAATAAAGAAGATTTATGTCCAGGCTGCTTACAATCATTATACCTCCTTAGCTCCACAGCTTTATTTTTTCTATCTGTTCTACCACTGATTATGATTCCTTACAGTAAACACTGTAATTTTTTAAAATTTTCATAACCTAAGCTTCTATTGACCAGGGATAGGAAAGCCAACATAAGAATGAAGAAGGCTACAGTGTTAAGACTTGTGGGTTTTGTTTACTAATAGAGTTATTTGTCATTAGGTGTTTCCAATAATGGCTCTAGAAAGCATTGATTATTTTTATGCCTTCCCTTCAGTTTACATATTCAGTTTACCAGAGAATGAGAAATCAAAGATATGGAATGGTTGAAATGTTCCTGGGCAGCTTTACTGATTTTTTTTTTTCTAGGGTTTTCTCTTCTGCTCCATGTAGGCTTATATTTTTAGGGGGGGAAATCTGAATAAATGCAAAACCAAATCACTTGCATATTTTCTTCTTCAGTTTTTTTTTTTTTTCAGAACACAGAGAAATAGGGAATAACCTTGAAGCAAATGACAGGGCTAGAAATTTTGTGGCAAAAAGTTTAAGGATCCATGATGAACAGTCACCTTTCTCTTGGCATGGCTGTGTAGAAGAGAGAGGTTGCAAAGGGCTCTTTTACCTATTCAGTCTGTGAGCAGTAGGGTCTTTGTGGTCTCTGGAGTTTGACAAGACGTGATGGGATACTGCTACAAGGAGGGATTCAAACCCTCATAGCTAAAATTCAGGAGTCACAGGATCAGTTTTCCTTTTTGTACAAATGATCTTTGTTTTTGTAGAGATATCAGTAACCTATATACTATTTTAAGTGAGCACATATATAGCTCTTTTCTGAACGAAGCTTCTACCTTTATTCCCAATGGATGAAAAGCAAATTTTTCTCGGTCCTGGAGAGTTCAGGAGAACATGAGGCTGAACAAGTTTATCGACCAGGCTGGACATGGTTGCTCTTGCAAAGGCACTAAATAAGGAAAATTCTGAATACTGGAGTAAAAGTTATAAAAAGTGGTTATTTAGATTATGGTCCAGAGTCTTTACGTGACAAGAACTGCTGACAATAGAATAATATTTCCAGAAGTAGGTTCAAGGTGCATTGGGATAAGAAGATAGTGGAGAGTTTTGCTAATTTCCTTCTGTCTAGAGCTAGTGTTTTGCCTCTGGGCTTTTAGAAATTCTCATAAACATAGATCTCTGAGAAGAAGCTCTTTATTATATGGGTTGCCAAACTGTGTCTATGAAGCAGGACCTCTTCAGAGCACCTTATGAACACAGGGTTTGATAGATATTTTAGCACTATCTCTGACTTTTCTCCCTGCTGAGTCATTCAGGAGGTGAATAGTTTGATTTCTGTCTGTAGGCAAGGTGGGTTGCACAAATGATATTAGATAAGCAGAAAAGATTCTGCATGTGAATTGTTAGCCAGGTAACAAGTATTTTGCTGAGACTTCTCATTTCTCTGCCTTCATCAACATTAAAATGTAGTAAAGTAATTCAGCAAGAACTGATTTAAGTTCAGGATCATGCAGATGCCTGACTCATGGCTAATTACAAATGCCCACTGGGAACATTTGTAAAGATACCTGACGCTCTTGAGCCTCTACAGTCCACTAGGACATCAGCACAGTGCTGGATATATTGAATCTAATTTAATTTTATGTAACTTAGACTGAGATTTCTCCCACTTCACTGGATATGATTACAGTTGGTCAGAGGTTTAAAAATTAAACTGGGCTAAAAACATTTTATACCTGTCTTGTCTCTACAGTGATCTAGCAGAGGAATATATGCATATTCATGGAAGTGGGAATTAGTCCTGTTTTATGTTAAAAAAACTCAGGGAGCATTTGGGAGTTATTAGCTTAAGTTTGCCTTGTACATTCACTTTCCTCCAGCCAGATTGAACATGAAATGATTTGGCATGTGTTCTTGATCCTCTGTCATTGATGAATGCCACTTAGTGACATATTTTCATGATATTTTGAGCAGGATAAATGGATGCTTGAGTCTTTTTTGGAGGCTTTGACTTTGGATTTTTTCCAGAAATGTAGTCTTGCTGTTGTCGTAAGCTCACATTGTGAATGTTATTTCCCACACAGTATGGCACAAAGTCCTGGTGTTATTTATTCAGGTTGCCTTTTGCTGTGGCCTGCAACTTCTCTCTGCCTGCTATGCAAGCACTGAGAAAAGAGGGGATGTGAAACCTCCCAACACTACCCCCTCTTTTCGTGGATTTCTGGGTAGGGTGTGAAAAACGTGCGAAATGAGATCTTTAAAGATGCACAGTCACATGTGAGAAGAGCAAAATTGCCCTTTCTTAAACATGGAAGCTGTTAAATATATGTAGCTGGAGGGAGTCCTGCTGTGTCTCCTCCATGCTCACCCAAGCACCAAGTGGCATCTGTCCCTAAAACTAACTGATCCCTATCTGACTGTTTATGACTCTTGTGCCACACTCATTATTTATTTAATGAAACGTCTCAGTGAAGCAGAAGAGCCATTCATAAGCCCCTGACAACAAACAATCATGAAAATTGCCTTTGAATTTCCCTAATTTGCTTGTAAGAGTCAGAACAATGGAAGAGAGTAATTGCGGTTATTAAAAGAAATTGCTGCAGGCAAAATATAACCCACTTTGAAACTCAAATCCAGAAAAAGAGAAAGGGGTGCAAATAGGAAAAGCCACCCAGTAAGATGCCTCACGTTCCCTACCTCCTTTTGCCCGTGTAATGAGAGACTTCACCTTGCTGTTTTATTTAGCACTGTTATTTAGGAGGAGAATCAGAGCATTTAGTATCAGCACAGTCAAGCTGTGTGCGGCAGCGCCTCGTCTGGCACAGCCACTGAAGAGCTGCTTTCTTCCAATCTGCATCATGCCAATGCAAAAACATCCCCCTCTGGAAAATGAGTGTATTGGGAACCAGTAGGAGGAAAACTCACTCTAGCGTCAACTACTCTATGGAGAGGACATTAACTCCTCCCTGGGCATGAAGTAGAATGCTTGTGAAACTAAGAGGCTTTTCCAAACACACCTGGCTTTTGGCATCACATCACCCCTAACAAGATTTGTTTTCTTTAGACGTTTAGAGACAGATTTTAAAGAATTTGGATTCCTAAAGGTGTGTCTGTAGAGCTCTGGGGATTCCTGTGGGTGCAGACCCAGCTGACTTGGCACATGGAAAGAGGTAGTGAACTGCTGTGTGCCCTTGGCCATACAGAAAATCTCTAAGCAGTGGCAGAAACAAACAAGGCTTTGGTTTCTGTGTGCCTGACTTCCCTGCGCAAGGAAGAGTCGAGGTCCTCCACCAGTTAAACACTGCAGCACTAAGCAAAGTGATGCTTAAGTACTTGCAAAACTTGTCCCTCCGAAACCAGATGGCATTGTAAGGGGAATTTGTGCTTCATACAAACTGCTTTTGTTCCGGACAATTCAATAGAGCTTTGTCCAGTATAACTGAGCACGGGGGTAACTCTCATGTCTGAGTACAAATGAAGTGTGTTTGGCTCTCCCACTTTTGTATAAGAAGATAACAGAACAAAGGATCACTGCAATTTAAGGGCATGAACTCTCATTTGCTCTGCAGTCCACCTAAATAAAAGAGAATTTCTTGTTGGCCTGTGATATTCCTTTCTGCAAGTCAAAGCCTTTTCAGTTCCTACTGCAAGTAATGGCAGTTTACTCACAATTTTTCAGCTGCATGTGATATCCAAAATTGGCTGCCTTGTTGTAATGAAAAGCAGCCTGCCAACACGGAGGTCCTTCCAAAGAAGCCTGGCTATTGTCAGAGAAGAGAAAGCAACTGTGGTAATACTCCTGCATCGCTGTTTCACTTCATGCTTCGCCACAGGAGCAGAGCAAGGCAGCAGAGACCACTGACAAGTGTTTACAGAACGCGGCTCTTTGACAAAAATGATTGTCAGGCAGTGACTATAATAAAACGTTAGCAGGAGATAGTGGGTTTTCTTGGGTTTTTGTGCCCAGGCAGCTGGCAGTCTTAATTGCTCTGAAGATATAGAAACAGAATTTCATTTTCTTCTCTTGTTATTTGGAGATGTAAATCATTCAGCATTTTAACTTCATGACTCCCTGCCTACATTTTCCTTATCAAACTAAAGGTGGATGTAACTTCGTTTTTGTTGCCTTGCTGTATACATTGAGCAAATCCACTAAATATCTCTGGTTTGCATTGATTCAATGTGAGGAAAAATTAAAGTATATCCAACATCCAGTATTTGAAGTTATTTTCCCAGGTAAGCCCAAAATGTTAAATATAGTCAGTTTGATCTTCAGTGTTATTCAAGGGAAGCTGACAATCTGTATTCACAGCAATTGAATGCTCTCAGGCACATGGTGTGATTCTTGGGGCTGTTCTGTGCAGGGCCAGGAGTTGAATGATCCTTGTGTGTCCCTTCCAACTCAGAATATTCTTTGTTTCTATTATTTTAAACAGATTTTTAAATCCAAACAGACTCCTCCATAAACACTAGGGAATATTAATTCAAGTCTATGGCAATCTGAGGCTGATTTAGGAAAACTGTAGTTTTCCATGTTCTTATTTCGGCTTGCTGAACTATTTTGTTGGCTTGAATATTTTCACTGCGCTTTGGTCTCATGAGTGGCTTTTATGGTATTTAATTTCCTTAAATATCTTGGCCACAGATGATTTGACACAGCAAGTAGACTCAACAAGTCACCAACAAAATGTTTCCTTTTTTTCTGGATAATTCCTGTAGTTGTGCAAATAGGAAGATAAGGAAGAAGAGCAACTGTATTTTAGTCTGTAACTTCTACTCCCTCTCCTTTGTACTCTGGAATGGTATTTCTAGATTTATTGGACCAAACCGTGTTAAAAGTAAGCAGAACTAAATAATGGAAGAATATTGTTGGAGGCAAAGATTCTTCTGTCATCCTTTCCATTTCTATAAGAACCTTAGCTGATTTGCTTGCCAAGTGAAGGCAGAATTTCTGTTCTCTCTCTCACCTTTTTAGTTTGATTAGACAGCTTGGCTGTGGGGCCACGAAGGCACGTGGGAAAGCCAGACTGTAGACTCACACGTTGTTTGCAGTGCCTTTGCTGAATGCACTAGCTGGGTGATCCAGAGCTGTTATTTGGAGCTTCAAGCCACAGTTAGATTTGCTATGAAGCTGTTCAGTGAATGTCTCTCTGCAGAGTGTGAATTTTCCTGTGCATGTAAAGTGAGAGGTGCTAAAGGGTGGTGGCGGTGAAAATTCACTTTGCGTTGTACAGGGGGAGAAGACAAAGCAGTGGCAGCTCAAACACAAGTGTAGGACGTTTTTAGTTTCAGGAAGAGCAGTTCACAGTGTGTGCGATTGTTGTTAAAACAAAGGGTGGCAGTTTGAAGCGTGCAAGGGGATAGTTCACGTAAATCCGTAGAAGGTACAGGGTACAAATCAGGCAAAATATTTCACAGTAACGTTGTTGAATTTAGGGACTGCTTTGGGAAACAAGACCAAGCTTTGGACACCTTGGAAATTCTCATCTTTCGTAGAAGTGGTCGTTTTATAAAAGCATCTAACAAATATTTCATAGCAAATAAGAGCAGTTAGAAAGCAGCCCTCTGTGTCTCCCCATACTAATGGATTCACCAGAATCTCTTCAAAATTGCAGCCTAATGCATGTTACTGCTTCCACTGCACCTCAGCTACTAGAAGTTACAGCTCTTGACCTTTAAATGTTAGGAATAATAAAATTCATTATTAACAAGTAGTCAATTAAAAAATAAATGCCCCTCTGGTAAAACCAAAAAGTAATGTTTTGAAATACTGCCACCTTCTGATCAGTCTGGGATGGAGAACTGAGTTATTAGGAACTTGACCAAAAATTTTTATCAACTGTAATAATGCTGTTCCTGATTTTATAATGTTAGAGCCGTGTTGCACCATTTGATTTTCAAGGCCAGTTTCCACTGAGACTACATTTGTGAGACACATATGCAGTGATGTAAAGAGATGAGGAAAATGCAGTGTGATTTACAAGTGATGGGAGAGACAGCAGCACGCTTGTTTGAAGTGAAGAAAAGCACCTAAGCGTATTATATGTGAATTTAAGGATTTACAAGCGCAGAGCATATGCTTTAAGTTACATAAGCATCAAATGCACTGCAGAATTGCAGCTAAAATGTTGGTATGACCTGAACCTGGTGTAAGTCTTAGAGAAACTGGCTTCCCAGCTCTTCTGTAACACCTGTCTCTGATATCAATGTCTCCATGAAGGGTTATTTTTTTTTACCATTTTACTATGTTACCATTCAGATGGTACTCGTCTGCATATCACCTTTGTGTATATTTTAATTATCCAGATGGTGTTTTATGTGTCCAGTCCCATGTCATTACTATATTACTTAAACTTGGCAGTGATGCATAGAAATAACTTTCCCCAAGCTGGCTTTTTTCTTGTAAAGTTCATCCAATTTCAGCTTTCCAAATGTCCTTTGTGCTGTAGTAATATATATTGTGTACCTAAATGGCTTGCATATAATTTTGAATTCCCTCAATAGGGAAAGCCATTTTGACAAAGAAAATGTTTAAAAGAAGCAAAAGTTGACATAAAAACTAAGATAGTGTGACCTTAAAATTATAATTTCAAACTCTCCAAATTTAGTTTCTTGTATTTCCTTGAATTCACTTGAATTCACCCAGGTTTTTTGTTGGAGTCAAGTGAGGTGAGAATGTCTGTGTCACATTCCCACCTGTGAGATTTTAATGGACCAGGGTGATGCCAAGGTTCTGACTTTCCAAAAGTGTGGAAATAAGATGTGTTTATATTGTAGGCACAGTGGTTTTTTCCCCAGTAGAATGGATATTTTGAGATGGTAGCTGAGAAAGAGAATCCCTCCTTGAAGTGTTATTTGGGATGGTAACAGGACAGCAGCAAAAGGAGAGTGAGACTGATTTTGAAGTCACAGCACTGCTGTCTTGTGAATCCATCCCATATTATAACTGCACCTTGGTAATATTTTACCTTATTAGCTGATTTCAACCTAATTTTAGAGAGGAGGAATCTTGACTGTGCTGAGTTTCCCCATGCTTTCTGAAAATATTAGGTCAAGCAGAGGATTCATAGCTGGCCAGTGCCCCACTAAAGAGAAAGACTGAGCTCAACTCTATGGCTGCACACCAGGGGACCCACGTGCTAGAGAAATGTGCTCAATGAAAGAACTCAGGAATGTCAAAAACTCTTTTGCTTGTGTAATTACTTGTATGTTGGCTTTGGTAACTCCAAAGCCAGTAAAATGGCTGGGTTTAGCCAAAGCAGCTGAATCCTGCAGCAGGAATTGTTCTGCAGTCTGGTAATGGCAGGTGAATGTCAAACCGTTGTGCACAGAGGGGAGTGCCCTGGAGATGAAGCCCCTTATGACCTTCAGTGTGCCTTTTTTGTAATTAAAAACTGAAAATAAGAACCATTTTCTTATGAGAAAGGTGAATTGTCTTGACTCGTGAACACTTAATGAAGCACATGAAGCTGTGTTGCTATCCCAGTATGTGTATTTTCCTTCCTGGCTTCTAAATATGTTTTTCTTGTTTCAATTTAATGCAGAACCATCTCTTCTGCTGAACAATAGAAACTTCATCTCTTCAGTTTCAAACAAGGGACTATCCCATAGCAGAGTGTTAGAGCTTCTTCACAGAATCTGCTAAACGCAAATGACAAGCCACACAGCAAGATTTGATAGCAATCTGCAAGTGTTTTTAAAACAGATCTTAACCATATGTACAGTGTACCACTTCTGCTGTTGTATATTGAGCTCAGGAGAAAGCCAGTAACATAATTGCCTTCAGCAAAATTGTCAAACAAGGAAACCTTTTAAAACTACATAGAAGGGGGAACGTAATGAAAGCCCTGGTAGGAAGAGGCTAAGAGAAGAAAAACTGGCAGGGAACATTAACATATATTTTTAACTAGTCTTTTTCACAGAGAGGAGAATGACCCAGAAGCTTGACTGCTGTAGCTCTTTTTTTCAGTAAAAAAATTTTGTGTGTGCTGCTGTGTAGAAAAGAAATGCTTATTTCCCCTGTGTTATTTTATGTTTCAGTTTGGACAAGCAAGAGGGAGCTTTATTTAGCCTGTTGAGTCCAGCCCCACAGTAATAGAGCACATAAAACTTTCAAGAAGTGAAAGGCATGCTGAACTCACATTTCAGATAGTTTTCAGGATAACTCTTTGGCTGTTATATCCATATGTCATAATAGACATAAATTATTAGAAATTATTTGCTACAGTGTGCAATCACATTAGCTCCCAGGGACCTTTTAGACTGGATTTATGAAGAGAGATGTTTCCTGAATGTTTTTCCTAAAGAAACTACGGATTCCAGAACAAATCATTTTTATGAAATAAGGACTCTGGATTTAAATTGCTGACTGATACCTAAGGGGTAGTGAGTGCATCCTCCAGGGGCAATTAGGGATAACTATCTGCAAGGATAGTTACATCTTGCAGCAATTCCTGCTGGAAGCGGGAGTATTTTTTTTTTTTTTTTGCTTTATGGCATATGCAGATGTTGCTGGGTAGCAGCCACTTTGGTTCCCTTCCTGCAGAAGTATTGTGGAGAAATGGATCAGGAGTAAGAGCTTTAAAATCTTCCATCTGGGTGAGCTGAAAGCTATGAATCAAAATTGTCTTTGGGTAAGGAAAGGTGATGGTCTTTTGGGCCTTGCTGATTTAATGGAAACCTGCAAAATTTAAACAAATATCAGTTGCTGTGGTATTTGTATCCATCAGGGCTCTGTGCTACCCTGTGGTTGTTTCCAGCTTTTATTTACTCGTGGAAAGTGCACTTCATCCCGTTTTTCACTTCAGCCCTTGTCTGCTTGTGTTGTAAGGCAGCACAAACACAGCACATTAGGCAGCTCACAGATGATATGGAATAGAAAACCTTTCTCCATGAGATGTAGGTAGCTTGCTCTGAACATTGAAAATTTACTGTCCCTTTTCCTCTCTTTTCAAGCTGTCCTTGCTGCTTGAGGACCAGTCTTGCATGAATCCATAAATGCCATCTATCCTGTGGTTTAACCACATACTAAGTTCTCATCTGCCCCAGATGGGCTCACGTGAACAGTTGTGAATCCACAGACCTCCAGACTGTGGGCAGCCTGAATCCCAGGGAACTCTGTAGAATAAGAGAGTGCAAGACAGCAATGGGCAGGCTTTAGCCCTTTGTCTAGTCAGTGTTACTGCAGCCAGTGTAGACAAAATTGTAGCAGTCAAGCTTTTCCTAAGACTCTACTGTGCACTACGAGTGTGATAATCACAGTAACCTGGTTCTGAGTGGTGGGAGAAGGAGTCTGATAGGAAAACCTTTTAGTACAGGGATTCCTGACTAGAGGAGTTCCACAATTAACAATAATGGCCAGCACAGGTGACATTTCTTTGTAGTTAATAGCTGCTGGTGTGAAAGGCCCTGAGGCAGAGCCTCAAGCTGCTAAGCTAGCAAGTGAATTGCTAGAGTATTTGACCTGCAGTTCATTCCTAATATATGTGGTGTTGCTATGAAAAACCCAAGCAAAATGTTCATAGGCACTGCTTCTTGGGCTGTGTGGGAATGCCAGCAATTTTGTATTTGGGATCGAAGCAGTTTTCTCATTTTGGCAGTAGGCTATGCACCAACTCTTTAGGAAGATGCAGAACTGTAAGCATCACTTGCATCTTCTAGGGGAGAAGCAAATAAAGACTTATGCACCTAAGAAAGTGTAAAAAATTATAGCCAAATTTTGCAATAGGAAGATTATGGAGTTTTCCACCCTTAGGGCCATGAAAGTTGACCCATGGTAAATAGTTTGACTGAAAAAATTGTGGTACTAAAAGAGGTGACGGCACCTGGGCACATCCCCTTTTCTACTGTCCCCATTTCTGAAGATTCCTTCTCCAACTTTTGTAACAAAAATGGATAGAAAAAGGTAGATGGTTCTGAATGATTCTGTAGGCAAGAGAAAAGGGGCTAGGGTTGTGGTTTGACACTGGCCAAGTGCCAGACATCCACAAAAGTTGCTTACTTTCAGAGAAAGGCTGCTGGAAAACCTTTGAGGTTTTCTGCACTGCACTGCCATTCTGGGAAGGAAGAGGTGTTAAAATGAATTTTTTGAAGGTTTTTAACTGTGCTGCTTTTAGGAGGAAGAAACCAAACATCACAAAACCAACAAAAAGAAAAGCCGAGTGCAGTTGCTTTTTTGCTGCAGTTGCAAGTGCTATTTGTGTTAGTAATGTTTGGCCTCATCACAAAACTGTGCTGTCATCATCTCTTGCATTCTCTCACTTCACCTGTGTGGCTTTTACTGTGCCTCTATTCAGGGTTCTGTATTTTAGAGAAACCTCAGCTATAAACCTCTCTAGCTGGAACCCCATGTGCTTAACAGTTGACACATCAGTTTATTTCTATGGAGTGAATATTAAAATTAATGTATAAGACTAAACCCCAAAGACTAAATTAAAATAACAAAAGAGATATTACTTGCTGAAAGGAAATAAATGGACAAGATTAAACCATAAACCGTGAATTAGATTTTCCATGGAGCTCAGCTTCTATTAAACAGTTGTATAAACAGAGGCACTGAAGGGCTTAACCTCTCCCTGCTCCCATGCTTTTCTGTGGGAGCAACTGGCACAGATAGTTTCTAGATCTGACCATTTTGCACCTTTTTATTTGCACTTGATTTACTCAGGTGACCATTAGTTGATGAGATGCAGACAGTGGCAATAAGCATAGGTGGTGCTGTGTGTGACCTAAGAGAGCTTTGCTGACATGAGATGGGGTGATTGGAGTAGGTCTCCTCTGAACACCAGTGTTGGCAGAGAAATGAGTCCATCAGCATTGGTGCAATCTTATCTTGAATGCTCCTATCCCTGGTGCTAGTCATGAATATTTTAGCAAGGGCTGTAGTCTCCTTGAAAAACATATATTTGATACATACAGAGAACATACAGTTTCTCTTTCAGCATCTTTCAGCTGAGACCCTTGATGGTTTCCAGAATGATCAGCATTGTGTTAATGCACTGCAGATACAGATATTCTTCATTGTTTTTGCAAGAGCAAAACAATGCCCCAATTGTGCTTGGGATTGTGATTTAATTCACAGGTGTTACAACTCTGTTCCCTCCTTCTTGGGGGATGATAAGGAACAATTCTCTCTCCTGCTCCTCACAAAACAGCCAGAGCTGTGGGACAGTTTGGGTAGTATGATCAATTCCTGGTGCCATGAGAAGGGGAGTGTGCTGGCATGGATCAGGTGGGCTTACCTGGCAGGTATTTTCATGAAGAGCTCAGAATCTTGGATAGTTTGGACTGGATAAAGGTAATGTATAGGAAAGTACAAGGTCTCTTATTCCCCGTTTGCACGGCAGTAACTGTTAATTTCAGCTAGTGGCTTGGGAAGCAAAGAAAGCATGTTTTATTAGGTAGTTTATATTAGATAGGTACAAAGAAGGAGATGAACATCTGTAATCATGCAGAACTGACAAATGCAGGTGCTGGGCAGCCTATTCATCCCTAGTCTCTCCATTCTGCCTGCTTCTCAAGGTGTATTTGCAGTGGCTCTGCTGGAAATGGGTTTAAAGGTAAATGGGGAATAATATCCTATAATCCCCCTTATTTCAATCACAAAAAGCTAATATCAGCAATAAATCAACCCCAGGTCATCTCATGCAGTGGGTAATTTTGTGCTCCCTAAAGAACTAAAGCACCATCTAAGTCTGAGGCTGAGCTCTAAGGAAATAGGTATTTAAACACATGGATAAATAAGTACCTTACCCTGTAGTATAGGCATCAGCAGTGACCAAGTACCTGAGCTCTGCTTGGCCTGGGGGGAAGCTTTTTGTTTGCTTGCTTAATAAAATTTCCAGAGATGTCTCTGATGCAAAAAGCTGATGCTGAGTCTCTTATGCTAGAGAGAGCACTTCTGCTCTTATGGTGCTGAATCCCTGGTTCCAGTTACTTGAGCAGTTTGGCTGGTATCTCCTGTGTTCGAACAGTAATAATCATCATCGCAGAAAAAATTAAAAATACTATTCCTGTGCAACTACTGTAGACCATAACATTTTCTGACAGTGACTTCACCCAGTCATACACTTAGTGTGTCCCCAGAAAGCCAAATTTTCAAAAGTGATATATTTTTCATTAAAGACTGTTGCACAGCAATGAGTTTAATTCCAGGTAGGCACATTATATCAAGCTTACCTTATTTTAGATTGTGGTGGGAAAGGCACTCTGTGAAGATGCAGCTTACTAAATTATCTCTGTGAATCTGTAGGTGGTAACTTTGAGCGTGCTGCCTGCCTGACCCAGTTGTTAATATAGCCAGTTAAAGGCTGATGTGTTCAGAGGAAGAGCTAATCTGTCTCATTTAGCAGGCAATGTGTCAGAGCTTGTATGTGATATATCTGACATGGTGACTGGCATGTCTGACTCGGCAGTTGAATAACATTACTCATTCTGGAATACATCTTCTTCAATAGAGAATATAAATACAAGCACACATTTATATTTTTTCGTTAGCAGATGATCGAGCACATACCAGAATGAATCAATCCTATTTAGTATGCAGAAGGGTTTTTTTCCTCTGTGTATCATTCCCCTCACAGGACCATTATTTTACATATCAGTTACTGGGATGTATTCAAAGCCTAAGGGAGAGCACTGACTTCCAAGAGCTTTGGATCTTTAAGCCAGCCCAGCTATTCAGCAGGCAACATCAAACATGGGTAAAATCTGCTGTGTGTCTTCCTGCTTGGTGGTCCCATGAGATGTCCCAAAGAGAGCATTTCTCTCTTTTCCTTGCCAGAAAGCTGTGCTGTATTTACTTTTGACTAGGATGAGCTGGGAAATTCATGGCCTTGAAACTGATGCAGTCTACAATTGTGCTTCTTCCACCGTCTGGTGTGGTGTTGTTTTGTCTTTTTGGTATCGTTTGGTTTGTTTTTTTTTAATGCCTTAGTGCTGGATAAAACAAAAATGCATGTGACCAGCAAAAGCTGTCTGAAGACTTTTTGGAGCTCTGAGCACAGCAAAAGTTCTCAGCTTGTCAAAGAAGTAATTGTACCTTTCTGACCACTGCATACTCCAGTATCCCTACTGTAACTTAGCCTTATACCCATTCAGGGATCAGGACACACTTTTGGCAGCCCATGCTCTGCAGAATGACATATTTTTTCTCGAAAGGCTGAGACATTTGGCAGCATTAGGAAGGTTGGCAGTGCATTGCTGCAGGCTGGCTGGTGCTCAGTACCTTGGGGTGAGGAGTGGTGGTGGTGTCAGCATCTCCTGGGCTGCAACTGAGACCGAGGAATAACGAGAATATTGAAATGTAGCTCAGAAGGGAAGCCGGGCTGCCTCCTAAGTTGAGCTGGCATTCCTAAAGGAACCATAGGAGAGTGAATGCTTATCTGTTGAGTTAGCAGAATGCCTAATGGGAAGGGGAACCGATCATCTGATTAGCATTGGCACGTAATCCTTCAGCAGCAGATTGCCTCAGGCGGTGGGCACAGAGCTGCTCATCCCGCACAGGTTTCACATTGCTCTGCTCCGTTTAGCTTATGCTTTGATTTGCTTCACTTATTTCTCATTTGGTGGAAGATAGAATCAATAAATCTTGAATATAAGTTGCTCAACAGAGGGCTGCACAATTTTTATCCTTTGTACTGCACACCTGTCTGCCTGTGCTATTAGCATGTTTGCTCTTCATGTTGTTTTCAATATCAATAGGAAGACTATCAACTGCTCCTGTTTGTTTTCTTTATTTTTATTTTTAAGAGGTAAATCCCCACTGTGGAAATCTCCAACTGTGTGTGCTATTGATGGAGTCACAGGAGCAGTGCCACAAGCCCAGGGCCTGCTGGTCAAAATGCCAAGCATTGGTTTATATTATTGTGCCCCAAGCTCCCTTTTTCTTTTGTGATAAAATTAGTAGGTTTTTTTTTCTTATGACCACATAAAAAAAAAGTCCTGGAAAAAACCCTGAAATGCTGCCTGAAAGAGCAGCTTGCCTCTTTTTCCTTGCTTGCAAAAATCTTCATTGCAGCAGCTGAAGAAATGCATACAATCATTCCCAAATTAAAGATACCTGTTCTTTATTAGTATTTGATGAAACTAGGAATGGGAAGCTCACCTCCACCTTTATGGAGTATCCTAACCTAAAATCCACACTGTGGTGAGCAAATAGCACAAGTGAGATAATGATGGTTGTGGGCTTTTTCTCTAAGGTTCTGCTCCTGAGTATCTGAAGCAAATCAGAGCACTTCCTCACAGGGGAAAACATGTCTCGGGAAGAGTAATGCACAGGCTGTTTATCTACCTGTCTTGCACTGCTCACTGTGGGATGGGGATGATTTGTGATACTGTTGTTTCTCCAGCATTTACAGAAGTGATAGCAGAGAGCCCTCTTGAGTTCAAAACCTTCCTAAAATTTGGGTATAACATAATTTGAAAGTGGTCTCTGGAGGTCTCTGCTCTGACCCTTTGCTCAAAGTAGGTCGTGTAATACAAGTTTCTTGAGTCTTGTCCAGGTGAGTTTTGAGTTTCTCCAAGAAGTAAAATCCCACAGCTACCCTGGATGCTTGTGCTAATGTTTGGTCATGCCTAACTCAGGATAACTCTTTTGTGTTGCAGGATTAGTAGCAGAGGGGGAAGAAGAATAATTATCAGATATTGCAGTTCTCTGGCTCTTCTACTGTCCGTGTTGAAATGGTCCAAGTTTCTTCAGGACCGAAGACAAATATCTGTGTTTGTGTCTTCAATGACATCAAAAGTTAAATACAGCTTCCCATACTCAACTTGGTAGGTATTCAAATAAAATACATTCCAGTTTTTTAAATAGTTGCAAAAGAATTTTATGGGAGCAGAGCACCCAGGGGAAGCTTGCTGTGTCCTTGTAGTTCCCCTGAACTACTGTTGCTTGCATGTTGGCTCCAAGTTTTATTAGATAAGTGGAAAAAATTACATGAAAGTAGTATTTGGGTACATTTGACAGCTCAGTGAAATAGGAACCTACCAACATGTGTTATGCAAAGACAGTGACTAGCAATAAAAAATAAATGTTATTTATTTTATAGTATGGGCAAACAAACTGTGGATTGCGTCGTCTAAAGGTAGGGTTCAAAAAAATAATGATGCTGTTTTCAAATAATTTATTAATTGGGATAATGTGTGACTTTTAATGCTTCTGTATTACCCTTTCATTAAAATAATCAGAATAAATCTATGTGCAGCATGAGCTCCTCCTTTCCCCCTGCCCCAATAATAATTAACTTAAACCATAATTTTTAAGATATTAGTGATGTGGACTGCCTGTCTTGAGAAACTGCAGATGCGTCCATATAAGTTGAAATGTTGACTTCTATAACTCTGATTTCCCTTTATATCGGCAAATATTTTAAATGGGAAAAGATTTATTTCTTTTAATCAACCAGATATTGCAGTTCAGTTATAACTGTTGCCTGCAGAGGTGAGCTGTAGTACTACAGACATTTGTCATGTGAGAATTTGCTACAGCACAGAATCACTGCTGAAAACGTTCATGCCCACGTCTTTTAGCATTGATTTGAGACAAGCTTACCATCATTTATTTGCATGTGGAAAACCACCTGTCTGCCAAGACATAAAGATGATGATTTTGAGTTGCCACAATTATGTTATAAAAAGTATTTATCCAGAAGCCTGTTGATGCCTTGTGATGCCTCTTCCAAAGGCGATGTCTTCGCAGAGCATATTCAGTGTATGCCCCTTTTGTGGTTTCCACACTATAGCTGCAATAACTGACAGCTGAAAACATCATTGCAAGTCTGTCAAATGTGCTGTCTGCATAACTGGTGATAATCTAACTATTCTTCAGCTGCACATATCAAACTGCTGGGAACTGAAACTTCAGTGCTTGTTATTGGCAGCGGTAGGTGGAATTGAGTAATGTGGTTTGAGTGTCAAAGGGCTGTGGTGCTGACAGGAATATTAACTATAAATCAAACACAGCACAATGGTGGTGCTGGGCTAGAGTGAAAGGCAGGATCTTGCAGCCAGGCTGCTCAGAGCTCGCTTGTGGGAGTAATTCCATTGACCAGCAGATGCAAGGATTGCTAGGCTGGAGCTCCAGCAATGATCCATTTAACTTAAATCCATGAAGGAATGATAGAGATGGAACAAGTGACAAGTGAGATGGCTGCGTGCTCTGCTGAGTGTTCCCGGTTGCCTTGCAGCCTTGTCACGCTGCAGAGGCTGGTGAAGGGGATATCTCATCCCTGATTAGGCAGTGACATTGCTACTCCTAGCTGGATTCTGTTGGAAGCATTTTTCGCTGATGGCTGGGCTTGCACTTGCTGCATTTAAGTGAAGCTTGCAAGGCTGATGTTGAAAATGTCTTTGATTTGGAGCCAGCTTGTGGCATTGTTTCATGCAGCAAATAGCTCTCAGCTTGCAGGAAGGACCCTGCTGCCTGCATTTTGGCTGCTCCTAGCACCCAAAGGGAACTGAGCTGGGGAAGGGGCTGTCTCCAGCCTCTGTGCTAGTAAATGAACCAAAACACAGGGAACTGTTGGTGGGAGATTGCATGGAAGTGTGTGGGTGCCTCATGCAGTCAGTTTGCTTGACTGTTAACTTTATCTAATGGCTTTTAGTCCTTCTGAATGTCACCATCATAGATCCTGTTGCCTTTAGTGACTATTACAGCAAGCTGCTCTGATGCCAAGTTTGGCCAAATCTCTTTTCATAATGAGGTGCTTGATTACTACAAGTTTCAGGTATTCTTTAGTGCCTGTGCATTTGGCTTATTCTCTGTGTTAAACAGAGATGAGGCAAAAAGAAGAAATGACATTGAATTTTGGGGTAGAAATCTGATGCTAGCTAACTCTACCTGGAAATCCCTTGGGGAAGGGCACTGCAAATTTTTTTTGCAATTATGTGGAGTTTCTCAGCAGGGAGTCAGCTAACAATATCCAGTGCAACCCAGCAAGCAAGAAATATAAAGCCAGGAGCTAAGCAAAATACAGAGATTTCATTATAAATTAGTGTTGGAAATTAGACTCAGGCTGTGAAATAACCACAATTAAAATTCAGAGAGCAAAGAAGAAAAAGCTTACCTAGTGACCTCTGCTTGCTGCACAGGGTTAGAAAAGAAGCTGTGCTACTTTAGTATTCTAGCATAATTTGCACATTACTGAAATTGTTAGGAAATTAAAGGAAAACCCAGGGACTGAATTGTAACTGATGAAGGTAGCCTACAGGAAAGTCAGAGAGGGACTTTTTACAGGAGCATGTGGTAACTGGACAAGGGGGAATGGTTTCAAACTAAAAGAGAGTAGGTTTACCTTGTATAGTGGAAAGAAATTATTTGCTGTGAGAATGCTGAGGACCTGGAACAGGTTGCCCAGAGAAGTTGTGGATGCCCCATCCCTGGAGATGTCCAAGGTCAGGTTGGATGGGGCTCTGAGCACTCTGGTCTAATAGAAGGCGTCCTGCTCATGGCAGGGGTTTGGAACCAGATGGTCTTCAAGGTCCCTTCCAACCCAACCATTCCCTGATTTTATGAAAAGCAGCATAACCCAGCTGATATGAAGGCAAATAAATTGATCTACAAGAGCTAAATATGTGCCTCTAAATGAAGGGCTTCCCCTCTCACTAAGCCATTGTAGATGGAGAAGGCAAAGCACCTTTTGTCTGGCAAGTCTTTGCACTGATCCTAAATGATATGCATGAGCTGTTTAGGCATAAAGAAAATTATCTAAAAGTTAACTCCAAAGAGAGAGAAATCGGTCCATAATAGATCAGTAGAATGGGATTTTTTGGGTTAATTCTTTGGTTTTTGAATTTCCTTCAAGCATTGATGACACCAAATTATTCCTAGCTCAGGTTTGTTATAAACATTAAAAACCTAAAATGCCAAACCACCACCATCAAAAAATAGTAGCAGGAATCTAACACAGGAGCTCCCTGGAAACAAATTCAAAGGCAGCCAAATGAAACGAGATTAAAATATACAAAATACTGCAATTTAAAAGAAAATCACTGAATTATTGAAACTCCATAGAAGAGATGTCATAGCAGTACTTCTGATCAGCCTTATTAAAAAAACAGGCTATGCTTTTCCCCCCCGCCTCCTTTGATGTCAGGAAGTGTATTGTAAACTTTAAATGATGTATGTAGTTCAATCAGATTGATCTGGAAGGTTCAAAGGTATTGTAATTTTTTGAGCATTTATGCTTTATCCTTTCTGGTAGAAAGTGTGTTGCACAGTGTAACCCTTTTAATACTTTGTTGTAGGACTGGAAACAGAAAATACTTTTCTGCAGAGTGACAAAATAAGCGGCCTCTGTAGAACAGCTCTGTGCTGACCTTTGCGGTTCTGGGTCCATATTGGATGCAATCAATGCAGTAAGTGTCTCACCCACTTGGGGAGTGCTTTGCTCTCCCCAGTTGCTTATTTTGCTATAAATTTCCATACAGTCTTTGCAAGCTGCCTGATAATTGCAACATCAGCTGGCAGACTTGAGCTGGAGGGCAGCTCCTGGATCCCTTACTCTCCGAGCACAAATGACATTCTCACTGCCCAAGGGGTGCACGGGGCTCGTGGTGGCAATTTTGGTGGGGGGATGCAGTTTGTGCTGCCAGAGGGGCTCTGTCAGTGTTGGCTCTAGAAAGGAGAAGCTTTTTTTAACAACTCCTGCCACTGGTAGTGAGTAGTAGTTTCAGGCTGCTATGGGGAAAGGCTGAAATTATTTGCCTGTTATGTTAGGCATGATTGAGTTTGGAGCCTCTGCCTTAAAATTTCCTCATGTCGGTAAACCAGATGGAAAAAAAACTTGTTATTTCCTTTTTACAGAAGGAAAATGGAGCTGCAGACCAAAGGAGTGCTTGAAAGGTCCAGTGAAGTAGATGGAACAGCAGCATTAAGGTGTGGCAGATTTTAACAAGTAGTTTAGGATTCTGTGCCTTTGCAAAGCACTCAGCACTGCCAAGAAGAGGTTCAGAATTCTGCTTCTAGTATAGGTAAAGTTGAATTCAGGAGCTGTTGTAAAGAATTTAACTCTTAAAGATTTTCCTCATCACTATTTGTAATTTTTTTAGGCAGACTTTATTTAGAATTTTTTATTTCACCAAAAGTGCTATATGCAAAGAACGAGGCATTGTAACTCTCCATCTTTTTATGTAAACTTAAATTTAATTTTGGCATTTCCGTAGGTTTACTCAAAAGACTGCAGAATGGACTTTGCTTGCTCAAGGCCTGTAGTAGGGGATAAACCCAACTGGCATAACTGAAGCTACACCTATTTACACCAGCTTAAATACATGACCCCTGATCTTTGATTTATCTGGCAGAAGAGTAATCCCTGCTACAAGGCAGGGATTTTTCAGTGGTCCTTTATCTGCTTGAATTGTCTGGTCAGCTACAAGGTACAGAGGCTGTAAACAAAGGAAAATCAAGATGGCAAACCGATCAATTACAGAATATTGAAAAGATCAAGGAAATGGCAGCAATACTGCTAAAGCCAATATGGAAAAGCCCTTCTTGTCCAATAACTTCATTCTGGTGACAAAGATTATAACAAGATGGAAAATGGCACAACATGAACGCATTCTGGTAGCGATGATTGCTGTGAGAATTGGGACTGGTTTGTACTTCACCCATTCTGTCTCTCTTTCCTGGATGCTGTATCCCCGGCAACTCAGGCAGAAGGTGTTATATTTATTATGTCCCTGTCACTTTTTATCCCTTGTAGTGAAACTCGACTTTAAATTCTCTCTCCAGCTTCCACTCTTTCATACAAGCAGGGAAACGTGACTGCATTACCTTCTCTTAATCTCCTAATTAACCCAGCAGAATATATCATTTTCTTTTCTACCTGATAAAGTGTGTGCTATGGGTCTCTAAAGTGGCTGCTGCCAGCACATTTTCTGCCTCATCTTCTACAAGGAGCTGCCCTGTGCTTTTGGAGATGGGCTTGGTTTCATTTCCACTATATAGTAGGTTCAAGGCCTTAAAAGAGGCACGATCTGGAGACTGCACAGAGAGCTTAAGAGATGGCAAGGTATCTGTCTGGAAAGGGTAACACTTGCCTCATCTGTACAGGGTCTGTTAAATGGCTAAAGGTCATGGTTAAAAAATGCATATAAATGAAAGACATTTCAGCACATTGCAGGATTTCTGCATTCAGCTTGAGAAATCCTTTTTCTTTTTTTCTGCATTGAGAAAGCTTCTTTGAGCCATTGAAAACGCTCTTTATATCCCAGAGGTTGTTAGCAGTAGGAGGTGTGGAGGGAGAATCCAGCTTTTGCAGTCACGGGATCAAACTTGCCAGGTCAGATCTATATTATTTGTGATACACTGATGAATGTTAAGGTCATCTGGGTAAGATCAGAGCAGGTAACTAACAATGAAGAGGTGACAGCTTCTTACAGCTGCCTTTGAATAGAGTTTGTGGTGCAGCTCCTCTCTCTCCATGTGAAGTTTAATATTCCAGCATAAACCATTGCTGCTGTGGTGGCAGTTTCACCTGAAAGAGAGATTTAAAGTTTGCCATCACCAACTTTTTGCTGTCATCTTCCAGATGACTGTGTGTGCAAGCGGCACAAAACATGAATTCAGTTAAGGAATGATGTAGATTTCACCTTCTCCTAATGGACTACTTTACCTGTGCTTATCTCCAGTGTAAATCATCCATTCTGGCAAGGCTGGCCAGAGGACACAAGTCCTGGTAGGGTCACAGTGAAGGCTTCTTTCTGTTGCTTGCTGTGCCAAGGTATGTTACACCTAGTGAAGTCAAGCCTGGTTTTTTTCAGCCATCGCTGCTGTTCACATGATGCTGCTGCCTGTAACTGGGAAAGTCCAAAAGAAATGGAATAGAAGTGTCAACAGCAGTCTGGATCAACTCCATCTTCTCTGAGCTGGCAGCACTGGTTCCTGGTCCAGGGCAGGGTTGTGAGATCCAGGTAAAGTCACAACCTATAAGTGCCTACCCTAGCTTGTGAGCTCCTTGCTGTCTTCAATCCCTGCTTGCTGTTCAGTTCCAGCATGCTGGAGTGGGAAGGAAATGTTCATGGCCTGGGACTGCAGCCTATTCTCCTGGTCTGGGGGGACTTACCTGCTGCTGACTCAGGATCGATCACATGAGAGCAGATAAGCCAAAAACGGATCCACACATTGACAAAGATAGAGTCTGCTCTAATCAATTAGTGTCACAAGGTGTAAAGCATAAGCAACAGTTTCAACACAAAATTCTGATTCCCTTTTGTTTTGCTTTCTGTTCAATTTAGCTGAATTCCTTCATACTTCTTAGCAAAACAAGGGTCAGGATTCGGAGTGATAGGTGCTCCTTAGTCTTCATATATACCCAGAAAGCTGCAGAGGGCTCTTGTCACAAAGCTAGGCAAGTCCTCATTTAGAAAACAGGGAAGACAGAAATTACTGTCCTGTGATGACGGAGAAATACTTGCTTCTGTGTGACATTGTTTTCCTTCAGTATTACCCATATCAGGCCGGTCTGTCCCACTCACTGTCTCCCTCATTCATTTGCAGAAGAGTAATTCAAAAGTCGCACTGCTGTTTGAGACTTCATTTATCCCTTTGCTATTCTGCCGATAGGCCAAAACAACAGCTTGTTAGTATTTAAATGAGCATATCCATATTTTTGCATGAAATTCACAGTCATTTAAACCTCGTATCTGGTCACTGAAATGATCTCCTCTCTAATTCGTGCTTTGCTTTTAAGCCTAACTAGAGTGTAACACTATTATGCGGTCATTGCCTCTCAAAGGAGGGATAATTCTGAGCCTAATCTGCCATTTCTGGGCACTTTTTTTCCCGATGTTGCTACTACAGTGTGAAGTGCAGAGGATGCTGCATCATTTACATGAAAATGAGGGATATTAGGAGGAAATTAGGAGAGGGAAGGGTGGAGTAGAATATGCCACATTCTCATGCTTCCCTGAGAGAAATTGCAGAATCTGGGGAACAGCCTGTCTGTCAGAGCTTGTCTTGCTGGAAATGCATACCAGCTTAGCCAGGGAAAGTTATGCACTACCCAACTTCCTTGTAAATGTAGATTTTATTACTCTCTTGTAAATGCAGTCTCCTGTAAATGTAGACTGAAGTGCTCTTGGCTTCAGCTGACCCAACACAACCTGATGCTGCTGACTTACCAGCTAAAAATTATAATCATAGTCTTTTTTGGCTCTAATCTATCTGTGTTCAGATGGCACAGGGTTTCTGCATCTCCCTTTAGGACAGGCAGACAGGCTGCTGAAGCCTGTGGTCACTGTGCTTGCAGGCGATGGAGACTCCAGCTCCTCCGGGCTGTGCAGCTCTGGGAATCCAAAAGGTGTATGCGATTTTGGGATTTTGCTTTTTTCCCCTTTTTTTTATTGGGCAGAGGAGGTTGTTCGCCACTCTTTTGCATTAGAGCTTGCAGGTGCCTTATGCCACCTAACAATATGTGTGCCATAAAAATGCCAGCTGATGTGCAAGCCAAAGTGCTATAGCTATCATTGGGGTTGCATTTTTGGAACTGACTTGAATCCAAGGTTTGCATATTTTGGACAAAACCACACTGGCCTAGATCCACACAGACAAGTCCTTCCCCCATTCTGCTAAGTGATTGACTCTCTCCCCAAACCCACTCTGTCTTGATCTCCTCAGAGGTAACTCAACTATGGCTTCAGGGCTGAAAATGACAGTCCATAATAAGCTGAAGAAAACTCTCCAGATTATATCTCCTCCTCTCCATTACCTTAAAAAAATTAAACTTCTGTTTAGTCTGAAGGGCTTCTGTTGCTCTCAAGCCATATCTCCTAATAGGTTTCTTAGAGAAGTATTTTTCTCTATGCAAGTAACTTAAGCCTTCCATGCCCTCTGGCTGTTTTTTAATTAAAAGGAAAATAAAAAAATTCTTGGCCCAAGTAGGGGGCTTAGGCTGTTGATTGACTACAGCAAGGAATTTTGTAGGAATTTTGAATTCTGCACTGCCACATATGAAGTCAGCCCTATAAGTATAACTCTGACCTGAGGCTCGGATTTTTAAAATTAGATCCTTAATAAGAAGGGGAAAAAATAAATTTGACTTTGAATAAGCATAATGCAATTTCCCTTCATGCAAATTGCTTCTTTATTATAGCACAGATATTCACATTTTTCAGTCTAAATACTTAAGTCATATGTAACTTCATTCTGCTGGACTAAGCTCAGCCCTACCTAAGAGGGAATCCATTATTACAGTAGTTTAATTAATAGGTGCTCATTGTTTATGCTGCCATCACCCACCAAACCAATGTGGCCACCAGTTCCCCTCCTCTCCCCATGGCTGAGCCAGGACTGTCTCTGTAATAGAGTCACAGAATGGTTTGGGTTGGAAGGGACCCTCAAAGGTCATCTAGTTTCAGCCTCTCTGCAATGAGCGGGGACATCTTCAACATGTTTTTTTTACTCAGAGTCCCATCCTACTGGACCTTGCACGTTTCCAGCAATGGGACATCCACCATCTCTCTGGGCAACTTGTGCTGGTGTTTCACCACCCTCATTGTAAAAAATTTCATATCTAATCTAAACTTACTCTTCCTCAGTTTGTTTGTTTCCTTGTCCTGTCACTGCATGCCCTCACAAAAAGTCTCTCTCCATCTTTCTTGCAGGTTCCCCTTAGGTACTGGAAGGCCACAATTATGTCACCCCAAAGCCTTTTCTTCTCTAGGCTGAACAATCCCAATTCTCTCAGTCTGTCTTCATAGGAGAGGTGCTCCATCACTCTGATCATCCTGGTGTCTCTCCTCTGGTCTTATTTCCATGGTCCCTGTCCTTCCTGTGCTGGGACCCCAGAGCCGATGCAGCCCTGCAGGTGGGGTCTCGCCTGAGCAGAGCAGAGGGGCAGAATCCCCTCCCTTCCCTCCTGCCCACTCTGCTTTGGATGCAGCCCAGGACACGTTTGGCTTTCTGGGCTGTGAATGTCCACTGCCAGCTCATGTCCAGCCTCTCATTCCCCCAGGACCCCAGAGTCCTTCTTGGCAGGGCTGCTCTGGACCTGTTCATTCCCCAGCCTGTGTTGATATTTGGAATTTCCCCAACCCAGCTGCAGGACCTTGAATCTGGCTTTATTAAACCTCATGACATTCTCATGGACCCACTTCTTGGGCTTGTCCAGGTCCCTTTGGATGGCTTTCCATCTTTCAGCGATGTCAACTGCACCACTCAGCTCAATGTTGTCTGCAAACTTGGTGAGGGTGCCCTTGATCTCGCTGTGTCATTGATGAAGATCCTGAACAGTGCTGGTCCCAGTGCTGGACCCCTGAGGGACACTACTTGTCATGGATGTACATCAGGTGGTTGACTTCTGGATGCCACCATCTGACCAATTCCTTATCCATAACAGTCCACCCATCAAATCCCTTTCTCTCCAGTTTACAGAGAAGAATGTGGTGGGGGAACCATGTCAAAGCCTCACAGAAGTCCATATAGACGACAACAGTAGCTCTTACTCTGCCCTGATGGAGTCACTCCCTCACAGAAGGCCACAACTTTGGTCAGGCAGGACTAGCCCTTGCTGAAGCCATGCTGGTTGTCTTGAACTACCTCAATGTCCTCCATGTGCCATTGTAGCAATCATCTGGACCTGTGACAGTGCCATACAGTTGGATTTTTCAAGACTGTGGAGTAATTCTCCTTTGATTTTTGAGAATATTAGGTTTTTTTCAGACAGGAGAGAAACTGAGGATGAAGGAGATAGCCTAATTTAGCCTGATTTGCCATCAAAAACAAATCTATTCCGCTGCTGAAACAAATCCAAGGAATTTGGTGCATGCAGTACCTCACAGCACACTTTGCTGTGCCATGCCTTCACCACAGCAGTAGGTAGAAGGGCCCAGAGTTAGGGACACTGTGGCCAGAGCATTCCTGTACATGTGGCTTCTCTTGATGGTTTCCATGGGCATGGGGGACATGCTTTGTTCACTATTTCTGGCCTCTTTGTTTCAAAGAAAGATGGTCAGGTTTCTGGTCTCTTCTAACAAAATACTGTCATTAGGCTTACCAGGGAAATTAGGGTAAATTAAAAAGGTTGCCAGCAAGCAGGAAAGTACAGTTGGGTTGTGTGACTTCACCTCCCTATCCTTGCTGGTGGCATATGGACACAGAAGTGTCACACCTAAGACTGGTGTGGGACTGGTGGCTGTGGGCAAGAGGCTGATGGCAGTAGAGGGCTTGGTTAGTACATCAGAACACGTCCAGTGGGCAGGGTGACTTTAGGTGAGTTAACCAGTCAAGAAATAGTTAATGGCAGAGCTACCCCCAGTATGGTATTTGAGAGCTGCTTTCTCAGAATGGGCTGACCTTACATGGCTGGAGTAGAAAAAGGCCTGACATCAACATTGTTTCCTATATCTTCCTTTTTTTTTTAAGACTGACTTTCTTAGCTGAGAACAGGCTAAGTATGTCCTAAGCAACTCAGCAGCTGGTGAAGATAAAGCCAGAACTGTCAGAAAATGCAGAACAGAGAGCAGAGGTATCTTTGCAGGTTAAAGTGAAGGATGGGAGAGCCACATTTGGATTTAAAAAAAAATAACCTTGAACTTCTATCCAAATTCTGATTTAAATATGAATCTCATTTAAATTCAAAAAGGCAAAAAGTATAAATCACTAAGCTTTTTTATGCAGTGTCTGCAGTTCCTGGTTTGGGGAAGCAAAGAGCTGAAGACAGCCAGAGTGCAAGAGAATGGTGCTGACTACAAACATCACCTACACAGGGGGCAGAAGCAGAGAGGTCATTAACTTTTACCCCAGGTTTGTGCCTTGTCCTCTGCCTGGTGTGCTGGATTGATCATCAGGTGGATTATTATCCCCTTGAAAGTGCTGACAGATATAATTCTTTGCAGCAGCACCAGAGACAGGCTTCTTATGTATAAGGTTAGATGAACCCATGTCTTTGTTTAATATTTTGTGAGGTCCTAGTGAGGAATAATACTCCCTGTTAATCCCTGATTTAGGTGGAGCATGCCAGGATGAAACTGCTTTTCATGAGGGAGCGTTTCTTGATGGATACTGTCTCACACAAGAAGTAAGTGATGTGGAATGGAGGACTGAGAAGGAGAAATGGGACATGGTTCAGCCTGGATAGATGGCCAAGCAAAGAAAAGTGCAGTAAACTGGTTACAAGTCAGGTAGGAGCACTTAAATGAATCCAACTTCAAGGCAGGAATATATAAAAACCTACTACTAGCCCTTTACATCTCTATCAGTCCATTTTTCTGATGCTTGAAGTACTCTTTTTCCACTACCTGTTCTGCTCACAACTTTCAAATAACTAGAGAAGGGGTAAGAGAGGAATTAGTTTTGCAATGAGCTCTGAACACATCTAGAAGGATGCCAGTAAGCATAAACTGATGAACCCCTGTGTTTGGTTTTGTCTTCCTGAAGTGGTACATCCCTCTTCTTCTGTGCTGGCAACCTTCTCTGAAGTACTTTTTCAGTGATTATCCCTTGGAGAGAGGTCCAAGGGATAATCCCTAATCTGTGAGATGGACAGATCAACTGGGATGCTTTACCAGCAGGGTAGAGTGGGATTTCAGGGAGGAGAAGGAATTTATTTTATTTTGAAGCACTGCAGTAGCAAAGCCTGAGAGAGCTTTTCTGTTTGGGATGTTTGGTTTGGGTGATTTTTCTTCTAGAAGAAAATTGTGCTTTTTTCCTGTTTAATCAAAATCCCAGTTTGCCGTATCGGTTTTGATGGAAAATTTTCACATAGGTCTTTGTTGTAAGATACCAACACGACAGAATTATCCCTTTATCTCAGCAGATGTGCTTTCCAGAAGGGGAACATCTCAGATGATGAAAAACACAGCAGCTTTGCTGCCTCGGCTCTATCAGATAGTTTTTTTTTATGATAGAGAATTTGTCAAAACAGATTCTTGTCATTAAAAGTGAAATGCTTTGTGGACAGGTTTTGGATTTGCTCGAGTTTTTACTGCTAATTTTTTGCATAGTTATGTGCAGTGAGTCATTGTGCCTTCTATAGTGACAGTATGTGTAGGGGTATGGGATCAAATCTCTGCTTTGTCCTTCACTTGAACTAGTCTGTGCTGAATGATTCAGATGAAGCCAAGTCATGACATGAAAGACTCCTGTTTCTGAGGCTGTCAGAGGTATTGCACTGTTTGCATCTCACATCTGGAATTAGAAAATAGTGTTTGACCTAGAAAGGAAAGTTTTGACCTGATTCCAATTAAGCAGAAACCTTTGTTAGACTGGTTCTTTTCTGAGGACTACAGAAGAGACCCCCAAATGCCTGTGTAATTCTGCCACCAACCACAGTAGGAAAGCCTTGCTTCTTGCCAACACCAGAACCCTTTGAAAAAAATCTTAAAAATATAAAATCAAGATTAGTAGTTTTCATTTCTTTTGCGTAACTATGGCTATTTTACCCAATTTTCATTCAAGAAGGGACACATCTTCAGGATGTGTCTGTAAATGCATCAGCTTGCAGGCTCTGGGAAATGCCTGCCTGCTGTGTGTCCTTGCAATCCTCATTATTCAGTTGGTACTGGGAGAAGTAGCACCTCCCTGGCCAGCAACAGATACATTTTACAGAATATTTGTTTCTCACCTGTTGTCTTCTGGAGAACCCCATGGGTGTCCCAGATGGAAAATGTATATACAGCAATGGCTCTTCAGTAAGGATAGCTGGGTATTTAGATTACAACCAGCAAGGACAAACTACTTGCGAGCAGTGGGGCAGCCTTTTGCAGTGGTATTTTTTGGTAAAAAATCAGCTTCCTGGGAGCCAGTGGAAGCATATTTTCTTTGCTTCTTCCCCCACCACCTTCTCCTAGCTCTGCTCTCTGCTGATGAGCAACTGCCTATGCAAAGGAGATTGAAAAGGGGATTTACTTTGATTAGACCAAAGCCTTTCCTAGTATTTTCAGTCATAAGTATGGCAGCTTTAATAAGCAGGAAAAGAAGATAAATACAAGTCACAGACTGACAAGATACTCAATTGGAAAAGAGTAGAAAGTTCTGTTGGAAGCCATGCTCTAAGTTCTGTCTCTTTCTAGCAGCCTCTGATAATCTGCTCAGTCCGAAGAAGGTAACTTTCTGCAAATCTCTGACAAATACCAAGTGAAGGATTTCCAAGGGATAAATTAAAGCTTTAATTGCTGGGATAGAATTGAATTTATATTCCACCCAGTGAAGGCTGGGAGAATTTCCCATCAGATTTTCTCTTTCTGTGACCTATTGGTTCACAGCCTTCAATGATCTCCTGTCAATCTTGAACCAAAAAGAAGAGGGGTTGTGAGCTGATCTTTTTCATACAAGGGAATAAAGCAAATTTTATAGGTCATAAATAGGTAGGGAAAGAGCCGAGCACAGTTTACCCAATGGAAGTGTTGATTCATCACTTATTTAGGAATGCCACTTACTCTTATCACCTTATTACCCTGCTAGAATTCAAACTAAAAGAAGAAAATGTATACAACAGTCATGAGAGACCCTGACTTTATATTACTCACTATGTCCTTCCTCAGCAGCATCATGAAATATTGATAACAATAATTATTAATGTATGATTAATTATTAACAATGATAATCCGTAGATGAAAAACTGACTATGACCCAGCAATGTGCACTCACAGCCTAAAAAGCCACCTGCATTCTGAGCTGCATTAAAAGCAGTGTGGCCAGCAGGTTTAGGGAGGTGGTTCTGCCTTTCTACTTCACTCTGCTGAGACCCCACTTGCTCTGGGGTTCCCAAGCCTAAGAATGACATGGACCTCTTAGAACAGGTCCAGAGGAGGGCCACAAAAATGATCAAGGGGCTGGATCACCTCCCCTGCGAGGACAGGCTGAGAGTTGGGGTTGTTTAGCCCAGAGAAGGCTCTGGGCAGACCCTATAGCAGTGTTATAGCACTTAAAGGAGGTCTACAGGAAAGCTGGGGACGGCCACTTATTCAAAACACAGTGGATGAGGGATAATGTTTTTAAACTCAAAGAAGGGAGATTTAGATTGGATATGAGGAAAAAATTCTTTACTGTAAGGAGACGATGGAACAGGTTGCCTGGAGTAGCTGTGGATGCCCCATGAATGGAAGTGTTCAAGGACACACAGGATGGGGCTCTTAGTGGAAGGTGTCCCTGCCCATGGCAGGGGAGTTGGAACTGGATGATCTTTAAGGTCCTTTACAATCCAAACCATGCTATGATAATTCTTTTCATTTGTTTGGACAGGTAACCAGCAGCTCCAGCAAAGCCCTGTTGGCTGTTCAAGGCATTGAAATTTCAGGTGGAAGAAGTAGAGAAGGGATGTTTGGAAAGAGCATCTGCTTGAGCAAAGAGGCAAAGTTCTGGCTTTCTTAAGGGTGAATGGCAAGGCCAGTGTTGTCACCTGGGGCCAGCCACTGGCAGAGCCTAGAGTAATGATCAGTCCAGATCATTTCTTTTGTCTAACAGGACATGGTTTGATGTTCAGATGTGATTCAGATAAGAGGTTGCAAAGACATAATTTAGCTGGGCTTTCATGAAGGAATAATTATTTCTCATCACAAAAAGTTACATACATGTGTTTTTAGCATAATCACAGTGTATGTGCTACTAAGTTATAGAAAGATAGCATGCATTACCCAGAGTTTATATTTTTATCTATGATCCTTATTTATTATTGTGCAATGTGTGGAGAAGTTTTATTAAGATATAAAAGAGAGTACAAAAATGCCTTTTGGTATCTTTTCCCAAAAATGACATTTTGCGCAAGCAAAATATTTACCTTTTCCCTCCTGTGCTGGTCTGTATGTTTTTGTATCTCTGCTGTACATCAGATGCTGGATGTAAAGAGATGCATCCTTTCTGGGAACTGTCATACTCCATGTAATGTGGAGATAACAGCCAGGAACAAAGGGAAACTTATGAAAGTCTCCAGAAAATATACTGCAGCTTCATAGATGCCTGTTGGGTGCACTTTAGGGGATAATAGGGCCAAGAGGGAGTTGACCCATGCTGGAAAAGACTGGTGTCAAGGCTTTTTGCTGTGGCACTGCAGGAAAGTCTGATCTACTTCTAACATGATATTTATAGGATTTATATTCCTAACCCTAGAAATCTATATGCTGCTTTATCTTTCTGATGTGTCTCCCTCAGGTTTGGATTGTGTGTTCCACAGACAGCTTTTCTCCTGAGCTAAACTCTCAAAGTATTTAATCTTGAGACAAGATTTCTAGTTCATTTTCAGTAGGGCTTAGTGCAGAACTGTGCTGTTGAATGATGTTTCATTATCTGTAACAGCAATAACTGAGAGGGGAAACCATTGTATAGGGACTAGAATTTGGTGAAATTATCTCTGCATCTGACCAAAGCATGACAAAAGACCATGTGTTTAACAACATAATAAAAGTTGCATGTGCCTTTTTTCCTCCAAGTGAAGGAAGAGACACTATGGTGTGTCTGAGGACTTACACTCCCTCCTCTTTGAAATCTGGTGAGATGTAAGCACTACTTACTTGTTTTCCCAGCCACAGGTGTCTTCTCTGGCCATTTCACACCCTTGAATGCTCACAAGAGTGGTGACATTTTGTGACCACAAGACTGTGGTTATAGCATGAAAATACAGTAGTTTTTGATACTGTAAGAGAACCAAACTATGGTGGTGATGTATCCGGCAGCCGTGAAAGCAGCTTCCATATCATACTTTAGGAAAAACTAGTGAGCTTGAAATTTAGTCAGGTTTCTAAGAAAAATGATGAGACCAGACACCACTTATTTTTTTATTGTTGTTTAAAGACAGGTTTTTTGCAAATTGCTAGTCCACTCCCCCATGATAGGTAGATAGATAGGTGGAAAGAAAATCATTGTGGAAAATATGTTCTGTCACAGTAATATATAATTATGTGACAAAAAAATATATCAGCCTGTGCTGCAGGCAAGACATCATGTCTCATTAGTGTTTGGTGGACTTGATCACAAATAGCATGTTTCAAAACTGTCAACTCCCTCTAATTCTTTTTCTATACTTATACTCACAGTCATGCTCCAAATTAGCAGATTCCTGGATATACTTCATCTGGCCAGCCCTTTTCCTAATTATTTGCTTGTGTAATTAAAGGAAAATGTCCTTTTACAGCTGCACTTTGAGGGACTAAAAGCAGACAGGCTGTTTTCAGTAAGGGAGCAGTCATTTTTTTTCCCAGTTAATGATACCAAAGTGTCCTGTGTGCTGTGTGTTATGACAACAGGCTTAATGCAGCTTTCAAAGACCAGTGCTGGCCATGCCAGGTACTCCTGAGATGCACAGCCCAGAAAGCCAAGAGATCCCATTTGAGATCCAATATTTTCCTCCACTAGTTGAAACTGAAGGCAACAAAGCCATTAACAACAGCAGACTCACTCAGAGCTGTGGATCTGTGCCTTGAGGCTGATACATGGCAGGACATACATGAAAAAAGTGAGCAACCTGCAGTTGAGGGTGCCATCTCATTTTTTCCAGCAATACTGCTGAAATAGATGTAAGTTTCCATTGTTTAGACCCTCCCTGAGTTCCCATCTGTTAAGGCAGTAGAGAGATTTTTTTAAAATATCTGCAGATATTTTGAGATAGAATTGGTTTTAATCCCATAAATTTTAGTACAGCCAATACATGTTGATTGATTTCTCATTGTTTCTGTTTTCTTGAAAGACCACTGTATGAATTTTGACATGCCATATACTCAGAGGCAGACAATAATAAAGCATACTACTTTGACCTTTTCAGTTGCCTGCACTCACTTTAATTTACTGGCTATTCTCATTCCCTTCTGTTTATGGCTCCTCAATATAACTGGCAAGGAGAAAATAGACCAGCCAGCTAGTCCAGATGCAGATTATTTAAAAGGGTAAAGACTGGCTTTATCATTCTCTTTAAAATTTACAGTGTTTTGTGTGTGGTATTGGCCATTAAAATCATGATAACCCATTCTTAGCTATAGCAGCACAAAGTGGCACAAGTTCAACTTCATTTGTAGTGTTTTATGGGTCAGCATCCCCTTACAGTAGTGGGAGTATAATCTGGATTAAGTTTTGTAGGAATCAACTGATTTTTCTCTGAGTTTTGTAAAAGTCTATGTGATTTGTTTGAAAGTGGCTGTGTGGGCGCTCGCCTGACTACTGCTCTGACTGATACTGCTGGCTAGTGGAAAATCAGGGGGAAAATAATCCCATTACAGCTTTTCCCTGTTTTCACCAGTTTGATTCACAGCATCTAGCCCTGCTGCAGGCTGTGGCAGATTTCCTCCACCACCTGGTCATGAAGATAGTGACTTGTCTGACTAATGCAGAGAGGTGAAAAGGGGCAACAAGCTGTCTGTGATCCTTCTCCATGCACTTGTGAAATACAAGCCACAGTCAAAATTCCACAGTGAAATACTCACTGTATTTGGTTATTATCAGTGCCCCACAAAAGTTCTGATCATCCTTCAGTTTAGTGAAAGCCTAGAGGGAATTTTCACAGTGAAGATGGCAAAAGGAGGACAAAATGCTCTGTTGAAAGACTTATTTGTGCAGGGATGTGTGAGAGTGGGATATAGCAACAGCAGAGCCTAGATTTTTGTAGCAGAACTTCGTGTATTGTAGGATAGTTTCAGTTTTCTGGTGGTTCTGAAAAGCACTAAATTGGAATCTATACAATAAAAAGAACAGGAGTAATGAAAAGGTAAAAATAGGAGAAAAAGCAGCAGCTTTGGTTACTTGGTTTGTTTCATTTGCTTTTCATCTAATCATTTTGATTTCAGGCTTGCTGTTATGATGGGCTTTGGGGTTTTTTTATATCTCTGTAGGGTTGCAATAAAATATACAACTAGGAGAATGATGAAGGGTAGCCAAACTTTGATTACATTCTGCTGCTCACTGCATGGATTTGTACATTGTTAAAGCAGAAGGGACAGGGATGATCTGTTAAACTGAGCAGAATGCATTAAATTTTACCCACTGAGCCCTGCTCCAAGTCAAACAACATGGGCCTGAACTAGCTGAAAGTTCTTAGAGTATGTACTTAGTCTTCATTTTGAATGCTTAAGGATTCACAAAGATCTAGAAATCTTTAAAATTTAAGGACACACAGACCACCTTTCTCTGAATTTTCTCAGAGAAGATCCTCCAAGACCTCTGGATAAACTGCTGATCATAAATTCAATTTAAAGAAAAAGCAAATGGAAACACAGATCTCTCTTTTTCATTATTAATCTCATTATTCTGAGTTCAAATTGGAGAGGTAGGAATGATGGGTCTGATAAGCTGAAGAATCTTAGAAGCACTAGAAATGTTCTTTCTGCTTGGATAAACTAAGGCAGTGGTGAACTACTAACCCTTCATTTTCAATTTTAGAAAGCAGAGAAGAAACCAAGAGGAAATCCTACCTCACGTGGGTCTGTAGAGCCTGGCATCACTTGACTGTGCTCCCAGGGTGGTATGGCTCAGGCATCACTGTCTGGCAGTGCTGACTGCACAGACATCGCTTCTCTCAGAGAAAATCAATGGGATTCACTGTGGAGCGAAGCGTTACCAGCCAGGTAAAAATGTCAGAAAGAAAGGATGCAGTTATTTGGCTGGGCTGGCTGAAAATTTTCCATCCTAGTGCTTTCTACTGAAAACTGTGGCTTTTATGAAAGCCTTTGTTCTCCTCCAGCCAAAGTCATTGTTCAGAGCTTGAATGTGTTGTTTTCATTTTGGCTTCGAAAAATTCTGATTTTTTGGGGGGCAAGACAAAATGAAGGTCTGAGCTAAAAGTCAAAACTCAGCAAAAAAACTTGAACAAATGTAAGCACAAGGCATATTTTTAAAGAAAGAGATAAATCTGGCTTCCAATTATGTTTGTTTAACTTTTTTATCAGTTATCAGTGACCTTCTTAAAATATATCAGCATTTTGTGGGTATTCTCTAAAGAACTGTGCCAAAAAAAAAAAAAAAAGAAAAGAAAAAAGAATACAGACTATGAGTTGGCTTTGAAACGTTTGATGCCAGAGAAAGAGAGAGCTCAGACTATGGTTTTACAGGTATAGCCATTTGCCCCAGTTTTCTCCAATGACATAAATTAGCTCAGCTCTTTTGCAGTCATGGGATCCAACTCCCAGCTGATATGAATCAAAGCACCCCTATTGCTGATAGCCCAATTTATGTATGAAATAAAAAGACACAGCTTCTTCATGAAGTCAGGTGGACCACATCTGCAGGGGTGTAAACTTCAATTCATGAAGTTACCTGATGCAGATCAGTGGCAGATTTGACCTATTTGAGATTTTATTGAACAGTCTGAATCATTGCTGAGTTGTCAGCATAGAGTTCAGCAACTGAGAAGCTATGAGCAGGGTAGCTTGGTCAGACATTGTTAAAATTAATCCTTGGAGGTGTTTACTCTGTTAATGCTGTTCTACATAGAAGAGCTGAAAAGAGATGAGATTGGAACAGTATTTGCTGATAATGCAAATTGTAGTCTAAATAGTATAAGGATACAGGAAATGACCTTATATCTATACATTATCTGCTGGCAATTTTTAATTTTCTATTCTATTTTTTTCTCTTGGATGACTTTTACTGTTGCACCAAGTGATCCATAGACCCTGTCAGGTGTGAGGGATTGAAGGACAGAAAGTCTCGAGTCTGACTTTGTGCCCTGATGTACAGAGATAGCTCAGAAGGGGAAAGATGCTTTATTCCACTGTGATTTCTGCTTTGTGCCCAAGCAGCTGCCTTCTGGTGTATCACAGGCTATTTTCAGAGTGTGGACATACATCCCTTAAAAACTGTTCTGAGTCTTGGCATCCACAAGTTTCTTCATAGACATGAATACTTAGTGAAGATCAAAGAAATATTGGGAGAAGAGAAATTATTTTCTCACCCCAGCTCCTGACTGCCTCATTGTCTTGCTTAAAGAGGATTTCATAATTCTTACTGGCATAACATGTCCAGAGAACCCCTCTGAAAAGATTTCTCAACAGATCGCACTGTATCATCTGAGTGGGAAGCCTTATATTCCCTTAAAATCTCTAAAAGGATATATTTAAGGCAGAGTTTTAATTCTCTGCTGAGTTCTTCCACCCTCCCCTGCATACACAGACCCTTCTGTTTTTCAGCCACTGCTGGCTCTGAGGAAACAGGATAAGGTTATATCTTACTACCTGTAGCAAGTAAAGGCAGATGCTGTTGTAGCAGCAAGAGGCAATCATGGCATGTCAGCAAGATTTTATTCGAGCCCTTGCATCTTCCCCTGTTGGGACATATGGGTTTAAAGCTGTCAGAAACTGAACAGCAAAACCCAGGTTCAGAAAGCCCACTGAGAGCCTGAAGGACTGATGTTGGGTGCTTTTTTGTCTGAGCTCGTGTTACTGACCACACAGCGGTCATGCTTGTTGTGTTTAGAAAGCTAGCATTTCACTTTCCATCAAATTGGTGTAAATTCATTTAAGAATTTAATTTTCTTACTCTCAAAAACCTTTAAACAAGGTTTTTCAGCCCTTCTAATCCAGTATCAAGCTAAATTTATAGCTTTATGGTCTGTACTTTTATGTATTCATTTAGGTATTTGCCTTATATGTTGTCTTGAATAAGCAATGCCAGGAAATACAACATTAGAAGATCCCTTCTCCGAAAATGTCTCCTATTTTCATTGTTAGAGCTCGGAGAGGTAAACTTTCCAAGAAGGATGGGATTGTCTGTTGGATGAATCCTTTTGCAATTCTCAGCCTGTGATTGTCATATTAAAAAAAATGAAATAATTAAAATGCAAGATGATGAAGTTTATAGAATTGGAACTGCTGCTTAGAATATTTCTTGACTGTTATGACAGTCTTTCTGCTATGCCCATTAAATTTCCTGCAAGACTATTCCAAATGACTCCTGTACAATATACTCATGAATAAAAATGATTTTAAAAACCCCTACTATGAGCACATCTATTCTTCCAAAATTTCTTTCTGCTTTTCTGATTTCTTCTATGAGTGAGTGTGTTTATTCAGGTACATTCCTGGAAAGACTTGGGCTTACCCTTACTTGCAGGATGATGGTGTATCCCATCCCCTGTGTAGTGGCTCTCAAACTGGGCTGTGCGTTTTCTGTGTTGGCAGACTTTTATCCTCTGAATTCCTTGGAGAATTTATTTGGAGATATTTTAACAAGTAACTATACCAGTGCTGCTCAGTTTCAATTTGGTGCACTCTTTTAATGTTCCAGATAACTTGGATTTAAGAATAAAAGCACATATTAAGGGTGTAGTTTTTCAAATGGGAACAAAATTAAGGATATACTTAATGAAGAATCTGCTTGGCTGCTTCTACCACCTCTTTGGTTAAATTGAAATCTCTATTAATGCAAGATGCAATTTTAGTGCCCACAAAAAATGCAATGCTATTGCTGCTTTTGCGGTGTAATTTTTTTATTTTACTTTCCTAATTACATGGCTTCATAAACTGGGATTATAAGAAAGAATGCTAACTATCAAGACTTGTAATAAAATCATAAGTGTTGGTCAAATACATAATCCATGTTGCTTTTCTATAACCTCTTGCTATAAAGTCACCAAGGCAGGTAAGTAGAATGATGAGATAAAGTGTATGTTCTGCTATATTAATATAGCTTGAGATAAATCTTTTCTGATTCATGAGAATTTTTTTATTGTAAATCCAAAATAAATTTATTTTACCAGCAAAGTTCAAAAAATAATAATAAAAAATTACTTCTTTCCACTCAGCTGACATCAGTAGTTGTGTTTGCCTCACCTAGAAAGCTATACGATATTCCGAATTTATTGTGACTGTAAACAACAATTCTGCTTGCTTTATGGCTTTCCTGGGCTCCAACAGTAAAACACAATATCTCTATCTGGTTGGAATTATGTGTTATAACAGTTTTATGGTGGGGGGAGTAAAGCTCTGATAAAGATAAAATAGAGTTTTGCTTTTTTGTGTGACCTTGTCATTTGAAAAAACATTGCACTCTAACGAGATATAATTTAAAAGACTTCTGGGAGCAAATTGAGTTTACTGAGATATTTCTGAGAGTAATTACTTACTGTGAGTTGTCAGTGCACTCTGTTACAGTTCCTTTCCTAGCAAATGTAGATATCTGGGACTGTGTAGAATGGATTAAAGCTCCTACCATTAATGTTTGATGGGAGACAGTAGTGAAAAAGATGGATGCTTATATAACTGACATTTCCAGCATTTATGGCCATAGACTGAAATGCCAGGCGCATAATTTCAAGTAAAATGGCAGACCCAACTCAATAATATTTAATGATGTAGTAGACCTTGGCTGGGAGAATAGCTAACGGAAGTCATTGCACTGCATTTATCGAATTGTTAAAATGAGTTGAATAATAATTGTGTTTTGCAGGAGTTTTGTTTTAGAAATTTATTTCTGTGATCTGGTACTCCAAAAATAAATTATTTCTCATTCCAGTCAACACAAAATGCAGAAAAAGATTCCGAACTAGCTAACTTGATGGCTTGATTTTTACACTGACTTTGTCCTGTGTTTACAGCCCAGAAATATATTCAATAGCTCAGACACGGTTTGGAAGATTGGGTGAGATTGATTGGACAAGCCAGTGAAAGACAAAATTGCCTTCCAGAAGAATCTCCTTTCAGTGTTTGACTCTTTACAAAGTTGGGCCTTTTTGTCTCTCAGCACACATTTAGGAATGTTCAGGTTCTGTGGAGAGTTCTGCAGTACAGAGATATTTGTGTGCCAGGACTATGATATCACTGATGATGTAAGCAAACAGAAAATTAACTTCTTCTGTACCATTCTGCTAATACTTTAGCTTTGAATAAGCAGAAGGGGCTTTACCTGATGGAGAATCTCAAATTGGTAGAGGTCTGTAGGGGTCTTGTTACCAGGTCTGTGGCCACAGAATCTCCCACAGCTCTTTCCCAGGCAGCGCTTCTCCCTGTGGAGGGCACAGAACAAAGGTGGACTTGAGGAAGAAGTGTGCATGACCTATCATGTCCAGCCAGACCCTAAGGACTGTGCAGCGTTTCCAGAAGTTTCCAGATTAAAAATGGACAGTATATGCATTAAAGTTCAACAACAACAACAACAACAAACCTCCTCAAATTCTTTCTTTTCGAAAGAGAGTTTTTAAAAAATTTTCTCTTTGAAAATCCAAATATCTCCATTTGAGTATTCTGAGTATTCTACTTGTAAGGAAAAATGAAAAATTGTGATTGGGTTTCAGCACAGGCTTTACTTTTCTTTTTGTGGGCTGTCACCTTAAAGAACCATTTTAATTCTGCTCACCATTGACCAAGCTTTCCTCCTAGCTTTTTTTTCACATAAATTTGTCAAAGCTGCATTACTGTCAGTGAGCCATGACATAGCTCTTAGCAGTAGTTAGTAAGTCTTTCTGTGCTGTCAGAAGTAAAACTGAGCCAGGAAATAGCCACACTCCACATCCGAGAAGTGTAGACCAGGTTAACACAAAACTTATGGAGACTTGAGCTTAACTGCAGAATGTCTTAAAACAATTCAAGCGTGGGAGGAATGGAAAGGCTGTTGTTAATAGATCTCATAGGTAGGGTTGCTATAAACCTCCAAGAAATGGTGGAAAGTTTCCAAATACTAGAGAAGTTTTAGGGGGCATTTCAAGAGCAATGATTAAGTACTTATTTTTAGCCTTGCTTGTTTGGTACTGAAAGAATCTGTTTGACAATCTGAGCAGTTTCCTGAGCTGGTAAAATTCCTGGGGTAGAGTAAATGGCAGTCATAAGTATAAATTCCTATAAATGGCAAAATATCCTCTCATTTCAACAGGAGTAAGACATTCCTGAAGTATGAATTTCTGAAAATGTAAATTAAACTTCTCTTGTTTCAGAACTGCCTAAAAAAAAAAAAAAAACAAACCCAAAGGAGTTGAAAATTCCCCCCTGGAGATTGTCAGCAGGCACCCGGAATACATCTCCAGGGTCACTTAATTCCCTGGATCCTACCCAACTGCTATTGAAGTTAATTGAAAAAACTCCCATTGCCTTTAAGAGGTTTTGGATCCGACTCAAACGGCTCAGTGGCAGCAGATTACAAGAAGGAACCCCACTGTGCAATTCCAGCCATCTGCCTATGGGTAAGCATTTATTGATACAAATGTATTTGCTTGGGCTCTGTCATGAGGCACTTCAGCCCCAATCAGGCAGTATTTCAGAACGAAGGAGATCTCCCCCTCTCATCCGAGGTCATTGTTACCAGGCATCCGTTCCGAGCTGCTGAGCTACAAAGCAGCAATAAAAGTTTACCCACAGCAATGTCACAAGTTCTTACTCTGCTCTGTGTATGTAAAAAGATCAACTAGTGCTGGGTTAAGCTGGTGCTCAGATTCCCGTGTGTCTGCTCGCATTAGACAGGACAAAATCTTGTCGTTTCCATCTCAAACCCATGCTCAGTGATACCATTCTCATTATCAGTCTTTTACTACATCATCTCTGGGTTTAGATAAGAGAATTGTTGGGGAAAAAAGCTGAGTACAATATACAAGGATTTTCTTAATTAGCCCACACAACTGTGTTGCCCTTTTCATCTCAAACTGGTAAAGAAGGAGCATGATGTGTGTGGAAAGCACATTTGAAAGATGGCTGTCTCCAGTAGTACTGCAGCATACCAGAGAATCAAATTAGTTTTGATGTAAAACACAGCCAGAGACTGTGTAAATTGCCCCAGCTGATTAGGAACAGGGAAGCTGTTAACATCCTGGAAGGATGCGTGCAACAAAATTGTTCAGAGGTGTGGCTTTGGAGGAGAGCAACTGCTCGGCCTCAGCGGTGTCCTGCACATGCTTTAATCACCAATTACCCTAATTCTAGGGCAACCCACCAACAACTTAATTGTTGTCTGTAGCTCCAGGCCATGGGTGGCTCCTCCAGGCTGTGTTACACAGACAATCCAATCAGCCACTGTGCAGGCTGGAAAGGACTGTGCCACAGCCTCTGCCTCGGCGTGGAGGCACCACTTGAGCTCCTGCTGAAAAAATCTCAAAGCCTTACTCTGTCAGACTCTGTGCCCATGAGGAAGAGACATTCCCCAGTCAGGAAACCCATAGCACAAGTTGAAAAAAGACAGGCTGTAATATATTTTGTAGGCTTGGGGCAGCTGTGTGCTACCAGAGATGTAGCAGAAGGCGCTTCTGGTTATGAAAGTCTTTTTTTTTCCCCAGGACGACGAGTATGAGAGCAACATAAATTTTACACCATGACGAAAATCAGAGCAGGAAGCTCAAAATGGAGTCTAGCCCAAACTTACAGAGTCTCCCAAGACTCTTTTATTTTATTTCAGTCAGTTTAGTTAAGCCCTTGGGCTCTTCTCCAACCAAGTGTTTGTCTGCCTGTAGACATGAGAATCTGCTACTAATCTTATTTCTATCCTAGGCTAGATTGTGTCCTTGATAGGAATTTCCAATATGGATAATACAGAGCTTTTTTTTGCTTGTGGGTTTTTGCTTATATTCTTTAGAAGATGTTCAATATCCCTGGTTTTGTCCAAGGAACCTTTTAATAAATATGCCTATAAGCAAGAAAGAAATTACTCCACTGGAGAGAGCCTATAGTTCAGCTCTGAAAAATGGTTGTGATCTAGAAGCCAGTGATATGTTAGTTTCAGTTTTACTCAGGACTGCAGTTGCCACAGAGTACCAGGGCTCATAGAATCATATAATGATTTGGGTTGGAAGGGACCTTAAAGATCATATAGTTCCAACCCCCCTGCCATGGACATGGATACCAACCCCCAGATCAGGTAGCTCAAGGCCCCATCCAATCTGGTCTTGAACACTTCCACAGATGGGGCATCCACAGCTTCTCTGGACAACCTCTCTTCCAGTGCCTCACCACACTCTAAGTAAAGAATTTTTTCCGAACAGCTAAACAGAGTATCTCCTCCTTTAATTTAAAACCATCCCCATTTTCTTATCACTCTCTGTCCATGTAAAAAAGTTGCTCTCCCTCTTATAATAAGACCCCTTTACGTACTGGAAGGCTGCTTTAAGGTTTCTCCAGAGCCTTATCTTCTCCAAGCTGAACAACACCATTTCTCTCATCTTTTATAGGAGAGGTTCTCCAGCCCTCTGATTTTCTCAATAGCCTCCTCTGGACTTGCTTCAGCATATTCCTGTCTTTCTTGTGCTGGGGACCCTCAGACATGGTTGCAGTACTTCAGGTCGGGTCTTACAATAGTGGAGCAGAAGGGCAGAATCACCTCCCTCGACCTTCTGGCATTGCCTCTTCTGATGTGACCCAGGATGCTGCTGCTTTCTGGGCCACATGCATGCACTGCTGGCTCATGTCAGTTTTCATCCACCAAACCCCCCAAGTCCCTCTCTGCAGAGCTGCTCTCAATGAATTCTCACAATCTGTGCTGTCTGGGATTGTCCTGACCCGGGTGCAGCACTTTGCACTCACACATGTTGAACTTCCTTAGGTTCTCATGTGTCCACTTCTCAAGATTGTCCAAGCCCCTCTGACTGGCACTCCTTCCTTCTGTTATGTAAACTGCACTGCTCAGCTTTGTGTCAGCTTAGCAAATTTGCTAAGGTTGCACTCAATCTCTCTGTCTCTGTCTCTGATAAAGGTATTATACAGCACCTGTACAATGACAGAGCACTGTGGGACACCACTTGTCACCAGCCTCCACCTGGACATGAAGCTGTTGGCCACAGCTCTCTGGTTTTGTCCATCTGGCCAATTCCATACATAGCCCACCTTTCAAACTGATGACTCTCCAATTTGGAGATAAGGGTGTCATGTGGGACCATGTAAAAGGCCTTATGAAATCTGGGTAGATGACATCAGAGTCTTAACCCCACTAATGAGCTCATCTGCATTGATGAGCACCAGGTCCAGTAATGCTTCTTCTCTGGTTGGTTTGTCCAATACCTGGACAAGGAATCTGTCCTCAACGCCCTCTAGAAGTCTCCTAGACTGCTCCCAGAGGATGCATTGCTCTCCCAGCAGATGTCTGGGTAGTTGTTCCATGGCATCTGTGTCAGACAGGCACCTGCACATCCCGAAATCCCATGGTAAGCTCCATGTGTGGCATGGAGCAGGTTGCTTTGTAGGAAAATGTACTAAACTGAAGAAAATTAAGAGTTAACATGCAGGCGAGCAAATCTGAGTTACTAACTAAATTTCCCTTCAAGATAATGGATTGGAGGAGCTTTCCCCTTGTAGTAAAATGCCCAGTTAATCTGAGAGCCAAACAGATGGGAAGTTTTGAGAAGGTAGGAGAGAGAAGGAGATAATAGAAGCGGCATTTCCATAGACAAGATCTGGTCTGAAATAACAGCTATAAATGGAAATTATTTGCAGGATATTGCCCATATGCTTCCCGAACCTGTCCAGGCCATAGCGTTTTCAATTACTTCCCAAATGCTGTCACATCTTTTGGAGCCCTGTATCTGGAGGGGGTTTTGAACATGAAGCTGGGCCAGCAGCAAGATTAATTTCCATATTAAAAGCTGATGATTTTTCACAAAGGTGTGCAGCAGCACCAGAGCAGCACAGCTGCTGATCTCTCCATGTCCAGGCTGCAGGAGCAGGTTTCCTGTCCTTTCATAGCTGGGGATCTCCTACCAGCCCACAGCAGCCTTGCCAGGGACGTTGCCATTGCACACACAGCTGCTCTCCTGGTGAAAGAAGAAACATCAAATTCTCACCTTCAGAGCCTTGTCCTGGTCTCTTCATTCCAGTTATGTCTCCTTCCTGTGGCTCAAGAAACTCCATACTCCCTACTCCATACTTATCAGCCAGCTGGTTACAAGATACCAAGGTTTTAGGGTGGTTCTTTAGATTTGGCTTGACTAACTGCTTTGACAGATGCCTTTGGACATCTTGGCATTAAGAACATAAACCCCCCTCCTTGTAACCAATTTCTGGCAGTTTAAGGATCTTCCTCCCCTGTCTTTACTTGTGGGATTTCTTGCCCTTTTGTATACAAGCTTCCTACTGCTGTAAGCAAAGAATAATGGCTGCTTTTGTGTAGACCCCCCTCAAACGTTGTGAGTATACAGGAACATGAAAGCAGCTTGAGAACAATAGGGCTTTCTCATATTGAGGAAAAATGAGGATGTGACAAAGCCATCTTTTGCCTTCTGTTCTGTTGAAATCTCTAAATAATCTTCATTCTTCTGTTTCTTACCTGTGAATGAGGAGCAATGTCATCAACATCACAATTCTGGGTAGCTGGATAGTAAAAAAATAAAATTCAGTGTAAAAGAAAAAATAAAACAAAGTGGAGGATATTGCAGAATAAAACCAAACTTAGCAATTCACTCAGCAATGGTTCACCAGCTTTCTTCTAGCCCTTCAAATGGAAGATGTTTGGGTTAAAACAGACAGTGATGCCTCAGCATTGGTTTAATGATCAGTAGCAGTACTGAAAGCAGACATAAGGTAAGGTATTAGGAATTATTATGAAGGAGTAGACAACAAGGTGGAAGTCATTATTACTGCACTATAAATTCATAATCCTCACCTCTTGAACACTGTATTTCTGGCAGCCTTACATTTGAGTGGCATTACTGGAAAAAATTCCAAAGGACCCTTTAGGAAAGGGATATCTACACATATCAAGGACAATCAAAATATGGAAGACCCTCAGCACAAGGAGTGATCAAGCAGTTTAGGATTTTTTCAAGTTGGAAAAGCAATGGCTGGAGGACTGTGAACTGAGTTTCTGGCATAGAACAACTGTTCTATCATTCTTCCAGGACCTCAAGTATTAGAGTAGAGTGAAGAAAAACTGTCACATGAAGGCTTAAAGAAATTCAAGGAGGTGTTTTTTTACAAACCATATAGTTCAGCCATGGAAACTCTTGGTGTAGAATGTTTTAACCACTGAAAGTTTACAAACATTTAAAAAAAAAAAAAAACTAACTAAAACTCAAAACACTCTACTGGAAAAATTCACAGTAGAGTTGTGAAAAGCTAACTGTTCAAAGGCAACACTTCTTTATCTGAGGTGTCTTGAATTTTGGGTGCTTTGTGCAAGGGAGCCTGTCTGTAGCTCCTATCTGTGGAACATCTGTTGAATTTCATGTGAACCTTTTATTTTATCCTTACTCGGATCCGTAAAACAACTTTTTCTTCTCCCTTTCAACATCATGGAGAGATGGTTAAACTGGTCTTTTCCTTCTGTGAAAGTCTGTATGGGGACTGTCTCACAGAGAAAGACTATGACCTCCTGTTTGCAGGGTAGAAATGAAAGTAAAATAGCAATCTCTGGAGAAGAGGCTGAGGAGAGGAGGCAGAAAAGAAGCCTTCTGTCTTGCAAGGAAGGCCAGAATCCTTTGCTTATTTAAGGATCTTATTATAAGCTTAAAAGGCAAACTGTGAAGTTAGAAGTAACAACTGCTCAAGGACTCTGCAAACTAAACAAACCCAGCCCATCTCATGGAACTTGGCACCAAATTCCCTCTTTGGGACCAAAGGAATTACAGATCACTCATTGGCAGTAGTGGCCAGTCTCCACCAAGTAGATTATTGCTTTATTCCCTCTTGTCTCTCAGACGAGTTTTTGCCAAGTACTTCCTAGTCCAAATGTGATATAATCAGTTTTTTTCAGGCTAAACCACCCCAGTTCCGTCAGCTGCTTCTTATAACACTTGTTATAAGAACACTTGTGCTCCAGAGCCTTCACAGCTTTCTTGCCCTTTTTTGGACTAACTGCAGCTCCCTGCAACACTATTTGCCCCTCATATTTTAAGGTCTAAACAAGGTACTCCTATGGGTCCCCTGGGAGTTCTGAAGAAGTTGTACCACTATCTGCTCCTTACCTTTCCTTTCCCTCTCATCCTTTCAGGAAGGATGCCTGTCCTCACAGTTGTAGTGTCTACAAAACCTGTGCAAGATTTCTGATCTGCTTCAGTACTAAGGATGAATTAAATGAATCTATGTTACTCTGAGCTAAAACAAGTTGGGAGTGCTTGCATGAGCCACCAGGTATGCCAGCTGTGATGTGTTATAGCCAGTAAGCAAGGTGAGATGTCAAACTGCACTGGTGAGGTCTGCCAGAGAACATTTCTCAGCCATTTTTCCCATATACCTGTGCCATCAGTTGTATGGCAGATCTCTCAGCTGATGCTGGAACAGGTTTCAGCTTTCACAGCTCTAACACTATACACTCAGCCATGTATCTCCAGTGACAGCCTTTATGGCAGCCTCTAGCTAAGTCTTTTTGAACCTGCTTGTGCGCCATCTATGGGAAAATTCATATTTGTCCTACATATTTGTCCTACTTCTTATTTGGAAGCAGGCTCTGGGGAGAAACAGTCAGGGAGCTGCCTAGCAGGATGGCAAGCTTTGAGAAATGCCATCCTGTGCAGCAACTCAAAGAAGGGGAGCTGACAAACCACAAACGTGAAATTGGTTAATGATTCTAAATGCATCCCAAAAGCCATGGAAGTTCAGAGCTGAGTTCTTTCAAAGTGAGAGTCAGCTGGGGCTGTTGTCCAGCCATGAGGTGCCAAAGATGTCCGTGGTTTGTTTTTTTTCCCTGCAGAACTAGAAGCAAAACAGCATAGAGCTTTGTCCAGGCTGGTTCTCCCTTCTTCAGGTCAGAGCAGTGGGGAAGCTGAACTTTTTGGATCTGTTCATCTCTCATTTGAAACTGCAGATTTCAGGGGACAGCAGTGGGTAACAGGCAAGGCACTGCTAGCAGGTGGCTTCTTGGCTGTAGAAGCAAAACTGGATTTTGCTGCTCCCTAGAAGAGGGGTGATAGCAGGACTGATCTATAACAGGCATTTTTCTCTGCAAGAACTCAAAGCCCTGCCATGTACAATTGTTTGAGGAGAGCTGACTCATTTTATGCCTGTAGCCTGTGCTTGAGCTAAAGGCCTGTGAAAGGCAGAAGGGATCCCTTCTGTAGCTTCCCTCAGTACTTTCTCACTTTAGAAAACCCAAATACACAGGGATTACTGTGTCATTTGAAGTCATCTACAATCAGATGTCAAAGAAAAGCTCAAATTTAGTGATGAGAGCAGAAGATTGGGATTGAGGTTCCAGATGTTTTCCTTAATTTCCTGGGGTTCAGTTACTGTTCAGACCTAAGAGAAGGCTTATACAAAATGTCCATGTTGTCAGGCATGCATATTATTTCTTCAGGTATTATATATTCAGTGTCTGTGATATTTATCTTCTTTTTCCAGCACTGCAGCTTGCTTTTTTATTTTCCTATGCAATTATTTTTGTACCTCCCTAAGTTATAGTTCATATTGTTTAAAAAGTGACTGAGACAGGGACGATAAGCAGCTGAGTATTATTCTCTGCAATACACAGCTTTCAGAAGCCATACACCCACAAACACCCACCAAGCTGTCTCCATCCTCCTCTGTGAAAGAAAGAAATTGCTGCTGAGAAATGATGAGAAGAGATGCTTGCAAAGAGATAAGGCTGAGTAAAATGCAGCAGGACATGGGAGTGTGCTCATGGCTTCTCATTAGTGGAGGAATCTGTACGGCACATCACAGCATACACAGGCTCATGTGACAGCTCCTGCACCTCCAGGCTGTAATACAGTCAAGCTGGGAGGACACAAAAGCAAGAAATGTTGCTTTATTCTCCTAATATTTTTTTCAGCAGGTTTTAACTTGCACAGTCTCTCACAATTTACTGACAACTGCTTTCAAAGATGAAATTTTAAGTGAAATCAAATTGCTTTGTGAGAGAAGGTTTTGTGGCTACATTTTCATGTCAGAATTTTAAAAATATGAAGTAAAAAAGCATTTATTTCTAAGTTATCTATTTTAATGTAAAAAAAACCCCACCCACTAACAAACCTGGCCCTGGTCTCTATTTTCTACAGAAAGCAGTAAGTATTTAGTTTGATCTAGTTTTGTGGTTTGTTTCTTTTTGATTTTTTTCTGGGATTCAGCAGTGATTTATTCAGTTACAGGAAAGTATAAAGCTGCTGTTATTTACAGAAAAGTGAAACAAATGTTTGTAGTAGACTCATAGATTTTTTTTTCCAAAATGTGTCCAGTAAACACTATGAAGCATTGATACATCCATCAAAGCAAGAAAATTATACAGGCTCTTACAGACTGTATGGAACAGATGCTAAATAGGCTTGTAAATGATTTTGCACAGTGTATATTCAACCTTAGAAAATTCATAAATAGAAATGCAATTAAAAAAAACACCTAGGAAGAATAAAGTGTTTACATCTTGTCTGCTCTGTTACCATGGTCCTTTATCAGAAAAACTCGTATGTTTATCAGAGATTACAATTTCCAATGACATCCTTGGTAAAAAGGACCATTATACTATTCTTTAAAAGAGTTGTTATTTTCCCAGTGAAGTTCACAGGGATTTTACCTTTGTATGACATGCAAACCAATAATTAGCTATACTCGTGTCTGCATAAGCTATGTATCACGACTGCTGAAATGAGAGAAATGTAGGCTGAAGTGAACTGCACTATCTCTCTCTTAAAACTAGTAAGATTGACTTCACGTGGTAGATTTGTCCCTGTATTGAATGTTCTGAAAAGTGGAACTTCTTTACCTCAACTGTGTACAGCATAGATTTTTTTAATTTTTAAACATTAATCTATAATTAGCCTCTCTAATGCTATTTCCCCACAAAGTGCAGCAATTGCCAGCTGTAAATGTGTAAAAGTCTTGGTGTAGTAAGAAACCTTGTCAAAATTAGGTTCTTGGTTTCGGTTTGTTGTGTTTCACTGGATCGTAGGTACCTGTTCTATGAAACAGAGTTTTGAAAGGTCTCAACCCACTGAAGTCAAGGAATTAGTTGCCACCAACTTTATTCTGACAGGTAAAGGATACCCCTGTGGTCCAAAGGGCTTCAGCCTGGAAATTACTACTCAATCAGACTCTTGCCTGGAGAAATGCACTAATCAAAAAGTACTTGGATCTCTGTCTCACCAATGCCTCTCTCTGAGTACCAAGTCAGAGAGCACTACTGATTTTTGCCATTAAAACTTGCCTCAGATCAGGAGGTGACAGCTCTGCTGTCAGAGAGCCAAGAAACATTGATGCCATACACATTCATCTTCCTACAAATGGAAGAAATTACAGTGGAGTCATGTTTTCCCATTTATATTTTGGTGTAAAGGTTTACAAAGCACACCAGAGAGTAAATGTGATGTATCAGAGTTACAGAGTTGAAGGTTAGTCAAGGCTAGTGAGACATGACTTGAGTGGGAACAAAGGAACAAGCACATTCCCAAGCAGAAAAAGAACCCCAGCATCATGCCTTGTAAACAGATTGCCAGTGGCCTTTGAGTGTGTGAGTCTCAGGGACCATTAAATGGGATTCCAGGCTTAAATAATTAAAAAACAAAACAAAACAACCAACCAACCAAACAAACAAAAAAATCAAAAACCCAACCAAAACAAACAAAAAAAAAACCAACCAAACAAACAAAAAAACAGAAGAAAAGCCATCCCTCATGATATTTTCATGCTGTAACTCAAATATTTTCTTCCTCGCTGTTTTATATTTTTATTTGAAACATGAAACTGTAATACCCTTCTGCAAGAAAAAAAAAACAAAAAAACACCACAACAAAATAAGCAACCTAAACCAAAAATCTCCAAAAGCCCCCCAAAATCACTATGTCTCCCAAAGAAATTATTTCACTTTGTTTTCTCTTGAGGCTACTGTTTAGATTGGACTGGATTCTGTGCCCTGGATTTGAACACAGAAATGTGCTGCCATTCTTTTTGATAGTTTTGGATCAGGCTCCCAGATGAAGATTTTCACATTGTTTTCACTGCTGGAATTCAACCATTACACATTCAGAAACACCACTGAGCTATTATCTGTGAGACTGGGAACCCTGATCTGTGGCTGCACGGTTGTGGGGATAATTTAGCCAGCTGAGGTCTACGTCTGAGGAAAGAAAGGGAATTGGAAATTTGGCAGGGGACCTGCAATATCCAGAAAATGTGGGGGTGGGAAATGCTCAAAGAAATAAATATTCAGATATTTTCTATCTCAGTTCTCCCTGACATATATGTTTTGCCAAAGCCCGTGTTGAACTGTGTTGTTTTGAATAAGATTTTTGAAATATTTGAAGCGAAGAAAATTTCAAGGGTGTTTTCAAATGTGTAAGCATTTCAAAAGGAAAAATTTAGATGTTTCGTCACATATTGTTAGACAGATTCAGAGCAAGCAGTCTGGTTCAGGGTAAGGATTTGTGACACGCTTGCTGATACTGTGAGATCTGCAGTTGTGGTTGAAAAAAACCCTTTTCTTGGCCTGTCTGGAAAGAGAAGCACTATGATTTCTTGTCACTAGTCATAGGAACATTTTATTTTGTGCACAGTGTCATGTCTGTTAATGATACAGACAGAGAGTTCTCAGTGGGCTCATTCTTCCCAGAATATTTCTGTTACTTCTACACAGTTAGATTTAGACACGAGCATCCTAAAATCTTACAAACTTTGTAAGTAATATATTATTAGGTAACAATTAATACTGGGCACTTTCCTGCCAGAAGTGATAGGAACCATGCACTGGTGCAGCTGTAGTCTCATTGTGTCCCAAATTGGTATGTGGTCAGTCCTAATAGCACATTTTTCAGTCCCAATTAATGCACAAAATCTATAAAAATGAAGCTTCTGTTAATGCATGTATTCCCCTCAGGCACGAGACATGAATGTGTTTGAGGAGTGTGGGTGTACAGATATATCTTCTGCAAACAAGTAATTTTGTTAAATTTTTTTTATTATTTGCTTAATTACATTTTTGCCTTAATCTTCAGTTCTGAAAATCAGCCGTGAATGTGAACAGTAAGTACATCAAGGTCTTGTCATTGCTCAAGTTTTAAAGTTTTTTTGGTTTTTTGGCAGAAACAGCTAGAACATGGAGTATTTGATAATTTCCAAGTGCACTGCTATGATATTATACCTGCTACAAGCAAACAAAGATAAGAAATGTGGTTTTAATGGCAGAATAGGTGCACAAAATTGAAGAATTATTTTTTATTGTACTTATTAGTTATGGAGGTGTCCTGGTTTCAGCTGGGATAGAGCTAACTTCTTTTCAGGAGTTGTGTTTTGGATTCAGAATGAGAATGGTATTGATGCTATGGGTTTTTGCTGAGTCGTGTTTACCCTAAATCAAGGATTTTCTTTTGCCTTGTCTCGTGCTCTGCCAGTGAGGCGGCTTTCAAAAGAAATTGGGAGGGAATGTCCATGCCAGGTGACTCATACTGACCACAAGGATATTCCAGACCATAGAATGTCATGCCCAATGTATAAACTGGGGGAGTTACCTGGAATGTGACTGATTTGGGTTTGGGAAGGGGGATCTGTCATCAGTCAGTGGATGGTGAGAAATTGTGTTGTGCGTCCCTTAGGTGTTTTTTTTCCCCTTTGTATTATCATTATTGACCCTTATTATTGCATTTTACTTTGTTTTCAGCCATTAAACTGTTCTTACATTGACCCACAAGTTTTACAAGTTTTGATCCTCCGTCCCATTCCATCAGAGTGGGGGTGAAAGAAAGGAGGGCTGAGCAAGTGGCTGTGTGGTGATTTGTCTCCAGTGGGCTTAAAACTACTGCGGGGGGTATTCCTTGAGGATGACAATTATTTTTAGCTGAAGTATTTGGACTGGATTGGTTTATTCACAGGGTTTTCTGCTAAGGGAACTTAATGAGTTTAGGCCTAACATCTGCCTTAGGCTTTGGTTAATTTTCCCCTCATTCTTGGCTGTGCCCCGGTATTGACACCTGGGGGAAGCCTCTCAGCCACAGAGGCCCAGGGGAACAACACTGCTGGCATGAGTTTCAATTTGCCTGGTTCCATACTGGTACTAAACTATCCCCTATTAAAATGATTACATTTTTAGCAAATTATTCAGCATGCTGAAAGGTTACCCAATGTATCTACTTATTAGTCACTTCTCAAATCATTAACAAGCTATTTATGACACCTTCATGTGCAGGTACAAAGCCTTCTGGAGGATTCCTTCGATTTAATTTCTCTAGCTTAAAGCCGAAAGGAGAGAACAAAGGCAGAGCTCACAATCATTAATTAAGAGGATGAAGGAAGGCAGAGGGGATGCTGACAGGAGGTGACAGGCTCATTGAAAAGAAAAAGCTACATCCTGAGAATGGGGAGATATTCTAGACAATTCTTTGAGGCTTGCTGAAGTGCAAAACTAATCCGTATCTCACTACCTCTTTTTGTTAAAAACTGCTTTGTCCTTAACTATTTACTTAATACTGCACAAAAGCAGCTTATAACTTCACATCTGAAATAATACCAAGTACAAATTCTGTTTTTCTTTGCCAAAGGACTTTGGTAGGACATGTAGTCCCTTGATTACTAAATGCTTCACAAATAGCTGTCAAAGGAGCCAGGCAGGGAATAGGATTTCCCTGGTCCTGCATGCATGCTGTCTGAGGTTGACATACCACACGTGTCAACGTCTCAGCAAATCTTGCTGTCCAGGTGGCCCGAGTGTCCTGGCCAAGTCCTCTAGCAGAGAGAGATTTCACTGGAATCATGTTGGCAAGGAGAGAGCTCTGCTTTGTGGGACAAAGATGGGCTTTTCTGTCATTGCCCAGGGGGTCTCTGGCATCAAGGGCAGGAAGACAGAGGAAATTTCTGGGGTATTAGCAAAACCAGGCATTGCATTTTAAGCAACCCTCAATCTCCTAAAAAGTAAAGATAGTCACTGATAATCGCTTTGGCATAAACTGATTGTCAGCTTTTCTGCTGCCCTCACCTGCTCTTTGTTTTCTCTGTGGTTGCAGTCTTTTCATTTCCTGGCCTCCCATCCCTCTTTTTGCTTCTCCCTTACTCCCCCATGTTTTTAAATATTAAGATGCTGGGCTTTGTGCAGCTGTGATATTCACCAGAATAATCTTCCCATCTGTAGGCAAGGGAGCAATGCCCATCTCTGGAGTCTCATTTCATCAGGGAATAACCAAGGACTTTGCAGTCACAGTGCAAATGCATATTCTTCAATTTCATTCCTCCCTTGCTGTCTTTGCTGCCTCATACCTGCGGCTGTGATGAGTTTGGTGTCAACACCAACAGAGATTGCTTGAAAGGCCCAGTTCCTGCTTGGGAGGCTGAAAATAGCAGCACCCCAAAATCAGGGGTGCTGCATCTCCAGCACTGCCTTGGATGGGTTTGCAGAGACCCTGTGTGATGTGGCTGCCCCACATCCTGGCGTGGGGGCTCCGTGGTCAGCACCACGGTGCACAGGTGAGTCCCCACCAGGTGTGCACTGTCACTGTCACAGGTGGGGACCCTTGCTGTGTGCTGGGCAGCCCACGGCACTGCTGGGGCTTGGACTCCTCAGGTGTGACTTCATTGTGGTAATAACCATAGGATTGACTTGGTTGTTCTTGGTAAATTCCTATAAGGTTTTTAATTGGCTTATGATCCTGGGGAGAAAGTAGTGAACTGTTGAAGTAGTAAAGCTTAAGCACTGCTGAAGTGCTGTTTTGTGGCTCTTGAGTTGAATGGCAGCCCTAGCTGAAGAGGAAGGCTCATTTGTAAAGCTGCCTCTTTCCTTGCCAGTTTCTAAAAAATTTTTATTAACAGAACAACTGTTTCATTAGCACACTGATTAGCTGCGAATTTTTCTGCTGTCGGAGATGTGTGAAGGACAAGCTCTTAACACAAAAGGAGCAATCAAGGGGAAGCAACTTGTTGCAGCGTGCAGAACTGACTACTAAATGTTCTTATTCTGTCCTATTGTATTTGCTCAGGTGGAGAGATCCTGGTGCTCACCATACAGGGGACAGGAGATGGCAAATTGTACAAGCGGCTGAGCAAGGACCTAGAGATCTCTGTGAAACACACCTGCCTCTGAACAATAACTCAGCTGGTTTTTCTCTTGTGTGTTCAAGTGACGAGCAGTGATGAGCAGACTGGGGTGCTGCAGGACAAGCTGCATCCTCTGAGAACAGGGGTATAAGCCCTGGCTGGAGCATCCCAGGTTATCCAGGCCATGTGTCCACTCCCAAGCTGCAGACAGTACAGGCAACTCAGGGTCCGGCACTACCTGTAGCTACCAGCCGCCCTAACCCATGTATGTGACAAATAAAATGGGAGTGTTGTTGATAGTAAGAAGCTGGCAATATGATAGAGATAATTTTTATATTTACTTTTCTCATCTGTGGGTGTTGCAGGACTTGGGATACATGGACTGTCCCAAAAGGTGTGACTTGATACTCATTGAATTCAGTGGGATTTTTTCCTTTTTGTTTCAAGGTAAAGGTTTTCTTACAGCTTTTGAGAAATCAAAAGGACGTTTTCAATTCTTTTTTTCTTCTAATAGCATTGGATGCCTAATCTTCATGCTATGAAACTTCCTTTTAAAAAGTACTTTGATTTTTTTCTCAGAAAAATCAACTTTGAAAAGTTATTAATTTCAAATAGTTTAATTTTTATTTTTTAGAACTGAAATCCGACAAAAAATTTACCCAAAGGCTATATATAAAATAACATCCTCTAAAATGACACCACTTTTTTCTGGTACAGAATGAAGGTCAGATTCTCCATCCACCTATGTCTGGTGGTGTCTTGGCATCAAAGTCAATTTTCTTCTTGCTCAGTATCTGTTATTTTCATTATCTATCTAATCTTTTTTTTAATACAATAACTGACTTTTCTGGTGTGTGATTAATGTCCTTAAGCAGGTACAGATATCAACTGACATGTATGGGCTAGAGGTATTACATGAATTATGCAGGCAGCTGGAGGAAGTTGACATTTAAATACAATTCCCTTTATAAAATTGATCTCTCGTTTTTTCCCCTAATCACTCATTTATACTCTACTTAATTTTTTTTCACTCTGGTCCTTCTTTTCTAATTAACTCTTTCATCCTCCTCTGAGAGCTTTTGCAGCCTGACAAGAAGCAGATCTGCTGAGAAAGCCTCTACTATCATCGTTAGAAACAGCTCCTGTTTGTTTCAACTTACAAGGAATGGTACACTTTGTAGGTCACAGTTTTAGAAGAAATCATAAATATGGGAAGGTATCATTCAAGGAAATTTTAACTTCCAATTTACAGAGTTCTCATCTTTTGAGCTGTGCAAAGTACAGGTATATACTACACTACACCCTGTCCCAGAGAGCTTGCAGTCTTATGGGAAGAGGAGGTGGGGGTGACAGGATTTTTGTGGCAGCTGAAGTGGCTGTTTGTATCCCGGGCCAAGTAGAAGTACCTTGTTCTTTAGCTGCTGATACTAGTACCCTCCAAATTAATTAATCTGTGCATTGTGAGTGGAAGGGCTGTAGTTTGCGGGATAAACCCAAGTGATCTGTATACTCGCCATGTAATTATGTTTTAGTTACAAGGTAACCACCTAATTATTCTTTTTCATATATGTAATTAAACGGTAATACAACCAAAGGTTTTCCTACAGGATTTATAACAATTGCAGAGTAAATATACTTGGCTATTAGCAGCGTATCTCCTATTTTGTCAAAAAGGTAATATATACAATGTTGTTACTACCTTCAGCATCATATATATCACCTTTAATTAAGTGACGAAAAGCAAAACTTTACAATAGAACAAGTTTGTAGTTAGGTAAATCTAACTGGAAAATATGATTTTATATCTATTAATATCCATAACTAAGCTTTGCTTTCAGCAGATATAAATTCTGCCATATCTCTAGTGACTGCTCTAGAGTGTGGGTGTAAAGTAATAAGCTCCTTTGCACTAAGTGATAATCACTATGAGGTCCTGCCCTAAATTGCCTCTCAGCACTAGCAGATTATGAAATGTTTAATAAATGCATATAATGGGAGGAGAACTAGACCCCGGGGTTTAAATGAGACATGCTTATAGCAAAGGAATAGTTATGTTATATTTAAAGCAGATTAAAATACATCTTAATGATTTCATTCTTCTTGCAGCCCTCTCTGTGTAAAGTTGTCTGTAGTTGTAAGTAGCGTGTGCTCTGCAAACCTTTGGGTGTACAGAAGTAACCTGGTGGTCTTAATGCTGTGCCACCTTCTCTAAAGGTAACTTTCCATTTTCCCTTTTCCAGAGTCTGTTGTTCTTCCACCTTCTTCTATTTTTGCAGGCACAGAAAGAGGTGAGGAACTGCTCTGGCACTGGCATTTCAACTCTCATATTTCTTGACTCTAAATAGGGTACACCGACTACTGACCTCGTGCCTTTCTTTTCTTTGTGAAAGCAAAATTGTGGCCATTTGTGAGGCTCTTATCTACTATGATAATGGAGGCTGTAGTATTTGATGTAAGTGAAAGATGAGGGTACACATCTGTAGGAAAGTTTCTAGTATCATATGGAAGCTCTGATTAGAAGTTTTGGATGAAGGAATGCATTTCACCCTAATGGTATTCTGGCCCTGCTAATACTAACAATGAATTATTTTATAATAATAATTTATAATTTAATAATATTTTATAATAATTATTTTATAATATATAGTTAGATAATAACCCTACACATGATAACTGGATATCATTTAAGTGGGCAGACTTCTCCAGGAAGTCAAGATTCAGTTTCCAAAGGGCAAATCTAGCTGAGTAATCATTGCTGTTCAGTGCTCTTAGAAATGAAAGTTTGGAATCCCTTCTGAAGTTTGAGGGACATACCTGCACATGTTTGCCTGAGACTCCCATTTCCCTTGCTCTGCAGACCTGCTTTGGCTGTTCCTGGCTCAGTTTCATGTAGTTTACATCCTCATTGTAGTGACATGCTTCTTTTCTGCCTAACATGTACGTCACATACAAATTATGCAAATTTGTAGAGAAATCAGGCTGTCTGTGTGTGTTTGAGCATGGGAAAATGCCAATGCATTTTACTGTATGTGTAAGAGATGGAAAAAGAATGGCAGTTTATTAATGAAATGCTTTTTCAAGAGTGTTTTAACTTTTCTAAGTCCAGATTTTTAGAAGTGACCAAGGTGTTAGGTGCAAAGGTGTTAGTTAAGTTTTAGTTAATGTACTTATACTTAATGTGCTTTTTTGGTTACTCTGTGCTTTGATATGGGATTCCTTTACAAAAATTCTGTTTGGAGGGCAAAAAGGAAATAGCCAAAATCACAAGTCAGTGCTGAGCTACCAGTCCGTTTATTATGGTAAATTTTTAACAATGACACATGTTTATGCCATTTGGAGAGACAGGATGCCCTAGGTTCTCCTGAAAATAGTAGTGCTTGACTTTAGTTTGCTTGGGAATAATAATGCAGTGTTGGACACATGTTTTCATTTCTCCCTTCAGAGGAGTGCTGCACAATCATCAGATGCCAGTAACTGTTAGTAATCCCCTTCCTTTTGAAAATCACACAGTTTCCAATGGTTTCTTTCACTGACATGGCATAAATGTGATTAAATATACTATATTTAAGTTACAGAATCCCTGAGCTTTTAATCTTGGTAAACCTGAGAAGTTAAACACCTCCTATGGCTTTCAGAGCTTTATTCTATCCAGAAGAAACCATCTGCTTTCCACAAAATATCACTCTGTTTCCTTGATCTCTTCAAATTAATCCTACTGTGATTAACTTCAATCCAATTAAAAAGAACATGTAGGCAGCTGCACAGGTCTGATTACATGTGGACATGATAGTAGGGCTCCTCATGGGGGAACCAGATTAAGGGCCAATATGTTATGTAGACGAGGCTAGTAGCAACACTTCAAACTCTGGTATCCTGGTATGACATGCAGTATATAACAGAACCATACTTGCAAGCTATAAAACTCCTTGCAGTCAAGGAATTTAGAGGTTTTCATGTGAGCATATATCATTACACATCCCTCTAAAGATGCTATGAGACTGAGCATTTATGTCTATTGCAAGATCTTGAAATAGGGCTTTATTGAGTGCAGAGGACTAAGGCGTGATGGAGGGGATAGGAATTCTACACTTCATTTCCATGAGCCTGTGGCAAATAGTGTCTTCTTGTTTATTCTTATTGAAAATGCCAAAGCCAGAGGTGTGTAGGGGCCTAATATTTGCTGGAGCTTTTTTTGTTTTCACAGCAAAGCTTGCAGAGAAGGGGCAGAATTTTAGGTACAAGTTCAGAGAAATGATCCTGCACCTCCAGACTCAGGCCCCCAGACTCACGATTCTCACGAGCTGCCTCAGGGTCTGGCTGCAGGAAATGAGGCATGCAGTTTGCCACAAAAATCTGTGTGAAGCCTGCATGTTCCTCTGCAGTGCACTTAGCAGGCTCCCAGCATTGCAAAACCTTGTTCCACATCACGGAGGAATTACCATCAGCTTGTGCGGATAATTTAATGAGAAGCACTTCAAAAACGTTTATTGTTATGAATCATATTGCCATGAATAGCCCTGCAGTTGGTGGTGGGCCAGACTTGGAAATGGCTCAGTGCCCAGTGCATCTGCTTCCAGATACCTAAGTGGGGAGTTTTGGTGGCTGGGATTTGATTGTTCCCAGGTGGAACGGCTGGAGACTATCCTGCCTTGAAAAAGAAGCAAGAGCAAGCCTAATTTTGGAATTTTTTTTAGCATATGTAAAAAGAAAAGGAGAGAATTTTTCACCCTCAGCTTGATCTTTGAGTCATCTTCGAAGGACCTGCTGTGGTGTGACCAAAGCTAGCCCAGAAACACAATTATAAGACAATAGGAAGAGCAGAGCACTTACGAGTAATGAGTCCACCATTGCAAATTAAGGCTGAAAGCTTTTATGATTGAATTGGTAGCATTGGATATTGACTATTTTACTGTGATTGGAATAGAGGTTTGTTTTTGTTTTGTTTTTTTTTTTTCAATTTGGACTGTTTGTGTATATATCCATAGCTTGCCATTAGTGGTTAGACACTGATTTGTAGCAGCACAAAATTATTCCATTGAATGTCACTGCAGCTCCTATTCTTTTTCAACATCTCTGTTCTTTCCTTCACTTCCTCTCTTTCTTTTCAACTAAAAAAAAGAAGGCGGAGAAGACCATCACCACACTGATTTATGTAAATACAGTCCTAATTCAGGCTGGTGTTCCAGCAGTCCCATAAAAATGATTCAGTGCCATGATGTTTGTATCTTTAATAGCTTCTGGGATGGACGGAATCCTTGTCCTAGTAAGACCACCTCTGAAGGACTGGAAATGTGCAGATTTTTCATCTGAGTTGCACTGAGTATTAGAATGATGAATCAGTGACTGCTGAAGCATCTAATTCAATTAAAGCTCTGCATCAAGGAATTGTGGTTGTCAACATTAGCAGCCAGGTAAGGATCCTGTTGACCTGAGTATTTAAGATGATCTTCAGAGATTTTGAAAACAGATGGCAAATATCCATCTACTACTGATCCAGCCTTCTGCCAGGAAGAAAATACAGAGCTAACTAATTGCTATCTGAGTAAATCTGGAGATTATCAAGGAATCTACAATGTGCTATTTATAAGTCTAGCATAGTTTTGTCTTTTCCACTAAACTTGTGTGTAATTCTCTTGCATGTGTCGTAATTGTTGTTCTCTGGGTTACTCTGTGTACAAACAGGATACGCATAAGGGAAAAATATAAAGCATTCCTTATAGGTTAATGTACCTAATAGAACTGTTCAGTCTGGCATTAACCCATTTACTACTCCAGTTAAACATCCAAAGTTTTTACTGGCCAAGCTGTAGGACGGGGACATCTTCCATTGCTCCTTGGACCAGGGTTGTTTCTTGATGTTGCAGAGTTTCCATTCCCTGAGTCTTGTCTTGCCACCACCATCTTACCCTCTCAGAATTTTTCATCTTCACACTGTACTACTTACTCCCCCCAACTCAAAAATTGTACTCTGTGCTTTCACTTTTCTGACCTTGCATGGCCTTTTGTTCTCATGGACTTTCTTACACCATAACATTTGGCCCAGTAAAACACACCTGAAACAAAAAAAGAGCAGGTGCTGAAACACAGCCTTGCCATGAATATTTCCCTCATCTTTTCCAACTTTCCTCAAGAACTGACTGGACCTTGAATCAAATTGTTTCTGGATACTCTTCAGAGAAAAAAAAAATGGGTAGTTGGCCTTCTGTTCCCTCCTCCTCAGAGTTTCCAAGTCCTCTGCCTGGGCACTGGGCTGCCAAAGCAAAGGGAGCTTTGCTTCCCTTGGTTTCCAGTATAATTGTGCTGCCTTGTATGTACTGTTAGCCTAAAGATAGCTCTGTTATCTCTGAATAAGGCATAATAATTTTTCTCTGTGGAAATCAGCCTTTCACTCTACCACTAGTGTCTTTATAGGGATATATTTCAGCATATATGAGGAAGTTCATACGTAAAGGCTTAAATAGCCAGATTTCCTAAAGCACTAAGCAGTAATATCAGCATAGATCCCTTAAGTAAAAATTATAGAGACTAAAGAGAATGCAGTATTCCTGGATTTTGGAGTTTGGGGTTGGTCGGGGAGGTTTTTTTTGTTTTAGGTTTTTGGTTTTGTCTTTGTTTTTTTTACCCATAACTGGTTTAATTGGGAGATAATGGTTGGTTAGCATACATTATAGGAACTTATCTCACTTCTGGGTCTTATTTATGATGTCTAAAACAGCCCAGTACAGACATCAGATTTTGCAGTACATGGCTTCAAAAGTCATTAGATGAGATTCTGTGAAGGTGGATGCTGTTCAAATAATGTACCAATATTACCTGAGTCTCCTCTTCCATACATGCAAATAAAACACTCATAATGCCACAGAGGGCTTGAAAGCTACAGTGACTTAAAACTGATCTTGACAACAATAGCTATGTGGATCTTTTTTTTCCCTGCACAGACAATAAAGTGGAGAAGGACCTTTAACCTCACACAGGGACTTTACCAAATAAGCTCAAGAGGTGTTTTGCCATTTTCCAGAGCTATCTTGCAAGCATAGTGGGTGAAACTCTTCTATCACTTTTCTGGCAGAACTGGTTTGAATATCTGTCTGAGTTACTAGGAGGTTACCAACAAGTAGATAATTCCCAGTGGCGTTCTTTTCAAGGGCTGAATGACCACATGCAAAGGCAGATGAAATGAAGCCAAGGTGAGTGTTTGTTAGCTAAGGAAAGCATTCTGTTTTGTTGCTGTTAATCACGTGCACTGAAAGAGAGATTCAGTCATAGTGAAGACATTGGACATTCAGCTCAGCTTGGTGTTTTAATTTTATAAACAGTAGGAGACTCGAGAAGAAACAATGATGAAAAGCAGGGCTATAGAATCAGAAAATAGACTCAACTTTTAATTCCTATGTCATTTAAATCCAAATTATAGTTATTTACTCAGTCCAGAGAGCCTGAATTTTTGCCATTTTCCAATTTGAGTAGCTATGACGGCAGACTCCATGAAAAAGTCCTGCTTCAAATTTAATTGATAAATTCACATGCCCATTTTTGGTTTTCCCCCACTTCTTATTCTGCTATGGCAAATGTAATCCCACATATATTTTTTTGTGCTAGAAACAACACAGACTGCAAATATAACCTTTGTGTTAGCAAGATAAAGGATATGCCATTAGTAACCCCATAGCTTCAGATTCCCATCCTGCTCAGCCTCACAGATCAACATTGCAGAGATATAACCTTTATTTGGAGTCCTGGTTCCTGCCTGCCTCCTGCAGGAACTATGTGGACACCTAAGGTTCTGCCTTTCTTGCTGAAGGACAATTTTTAAAGATAGTGACTATAATAGTAGTAATTATTTCTAATTGGATATTTCAATGTCAGAAGCAATAACTGTTTTTTTTTTTCTCTATTTTAAAAACTCCCTCAAAAAGGTGATATTTCCTATACTGAAAAAGTACCACCTTATTTATCAAACGTTGAAAACCATAGATTCATTCCAGCTAGCATCTATTTGTTCAAAACTGGAAAAAGAAAAGCAGTGAAAACTTTGCTTGACCAAAAACCTAGAGCCTCTCAGTACTTTTGGGCATTAGGACATAATATTTTTGTCCAAGCGAGTTAAGCACAACTTCCACTAATTCGGATTCCTCAAGATCTCCATGCTTGTTATTTTCTGTGGACTGACTTGAGACTTTCATTGCCTTTTCCGGAAGAACACACTGGATTTGGGTGAAATCTTAATTCTTTATGCTTAAAGTCCAGCAGGCAGAATCACAGATTTTTAAACTCTTATCTAGGGGACTTGTGTGTATTCAAATTTTTGTTTTTTTAAAGAGCTAGATTAAAATCCCTTTGAAAATGTTAAAATATGAATTAAGAAGTCCTCTGTTCTCCTTGTCATGGCTATGTGCAAGTGTCCCTGTTGGCAGGGCCTGATCAGTCAGTGTACAGGATCTTCTGCTTATTGTTGAGCACCCTCTCCTGGCTCTCTGCTATTTGCACAGAATTTATATCATGGATTGAGTGCTCTGGAATAAACTGCAGTGCCCAGTTGAGTTTAGGAGGATGTCTGCTCAAATAATATGAGTTGCTGGTCTCCTTAAAGCATACCTGGTTTTTAACAACATAGTTGATTTGCAGCCAAGAAATCCTTCTAGTGGTGAAATTCCTCAATAAGGATTTTTCCTTGCCTCTAACACTGCTTCTAATTGATCCCAGAAAAGTACTTGCAGACTAGAGAATATAATGCATAAGGCACAATCTGATAAGGGCAAGATGCCCAGCTGGTAAAAATGTTGTTTATTGGGTGACTAAGCCAGACATCTCTCAATGGATGTTATCTTTCTGTAATACCTCAAGTGGTCTAAGGCTTAATCTAGGCATGAATTGGTGTGTCATAAAGCAAGGGGGTTTTGCTGGGATTCTGGCAATAAACAGCAGCTAGAATGAAAAATAGGAGGTGAAGCTGCAGGGTTACCACTCAGTTAAGTGTTACAATATGAGAAACCGTCATCTGATTTTTGGATCTCATAATAAATTGAGCACACAAAAGTGCTCTTGCAATATGGACTGACTGCTCTCCATGGCTAAGGCAGTCCAAAATTCTTTGAGTAAGTCACAGCAGAAAGGGCATAAATCTTCACTCTTTGTTGCTCTGCTGTCACAGCAATGCAGCCAGGCAGCATTACTGCTAAATTTAACAGTGCCCATGCACCTCATCTGGGTCCATCCTGTAGCTTCAGGTGTCTAATGAAGACACCTACTTATATAGGTCTTGGTCATCAATTTGTAGGAATTCAGGGAGATGAAATTCTTAATTCTGGCCCTTTATGGATTTGTGGGGGACTCTGCTGTTGTTAGCAGCCCATGTGCCTGCTGGCTTCAGAGAGCTATTTGCCCTTGGGACACACGTACCTTGAGGAAATCACCGCTGCACGGAGACCAAGAACCAGTCTCCTCCTAAAGATGCTAACAAGACATTCAAAACAGCATCATAGTTCCCCGAGTGCTGACAATTTTAAATATGAAATTCAAGTCCTTCCAGGTTGGTTTAAATTTGCAACATCATTCAAAATCTCTATGGTATTTGCTCTAGTTATCATGTTAAATAAAACATTGATCTAGCAAGGAGTTTCTAACATCAGTCCCTCTCATCTTACTCTCAGGTGCCACACTCGCCCATCTTGAGGAATTCTCAGAGGAAAAGGACTTTTCTGAGCACTGGGAACATTATAGCTGAGCATACACCAAAGAGTAGGATGCTAATTTGCAGTAGTTGAGGATTATACTCCAACATTTTTTATTGCACTGTGCTCTGTGGCTTTATATTCCTATACAGCAAGTATGACCCTGGCTTTTATGGAGGAAAGCCATCATTTCTCCTAGATGCTATCATGGAACTGTTTGGTGTAAGTAAAGATATCCTGTTCAGCTCTTTGATTTCAGCCTTCAAGCCAGCTTTCATTTTGGATTACCCTCAATTAGAAGGTACTTTGAATTTCTCTGCTGTTTAATTGGAATATGTGAATACAGAAGCAGGTAGAAACAAAGAGAATACAGAAGTATTTTCAGGTCATTGCAAAATGAGAGCAATGGTGTTACTGAATTTGAGTGGATGCAAGCAGGGGCTGTTTCAATTTGTGTGTGACTTTGATACAGGCAAAGACACCAAAGTCTTGTGGTTTTTAAGTTAAGAGGCTCAAAGAATAAATTGACTGCAGCTGAGATCTGAAGCAAAATACTTTGTTTATTTCCTTTGTATGTGTTAGAATACACCTTTTTAACTGCAAGAGAAACTCCCTAATTTGTAATAATGAGATTAACTGGAAGAGAAAGAGTAGCACAAAGAGACACACCGTATCATGAAGTGTTATTTATTCATTCCACAATGGAAAGAATCATCCCAGCTTTCTTTTGTCTGATTCCTAAATCACTCAGATGGAGTTTCATCAGGAAGGAATAAATGCAAGTAGTTCCCCTGAGTTGCAGAGGACTGTGTTCAGCAAACTATCCATGTTTCTTTCCAGCTCGAGTAAGCAAAGAATTGATAATATGTGGCCTCATTGTAGCTGTGTCCTGGCTAGACAATGCTTATTGCTATTGATTAACATTTTTGCCAAGTAATAGAAGCAAGGAGAGGCCATTCTATTAGGCATGGAAAAGGACACTAAGATGGAAGGCTTTGGGGTTGAAGGCCAGCATGGGAGCAGGTTGCTTGCCCAGCTGCAGGGATGATGTTTTTCATCCCTGTTTTTCATCAGAGGACTGCACGGCTCCCCTCCGTGGGCAGAGAACAGTTGCAGAGTGAGAAAACCCATTATACTTTCCCCACACCTGTGAAATCCCTTGCAGGATCTTGGTGTGGAGCGAGGTTTTCCCAGCTCACTTGGCATTGGCACGCCAGCCCTGATGGGGATGAACCTGGCAGCTCTCCACTTGGCAGAGCCAGCAGGGCAGAGCCAAACTGCAGCAGCGAGCAGGCCCTGCATCTTCAAATAAGTGAATTTGCTCGGCTAATTGCTCACAAGTGCTCCCTCCCAGCACCTGTAAATTGTTAAGTTTAATAGGGTGGCAGCTGTTGCTGGCTGCCTGGGTTCTTGCTGCCTTGGAAGTATTTGGGAGATGAGAGCAGCAACTTGTGGCGTGATTATCCTTTTCTCCATTTCCCCTCAATTTCATTGTCATTTTCTTCTCTCTTAAGAGCGCTTAAAAGCATTTTTTGCTCCTTATAATACCCACAGGAGCTGTTGGGAAGTGCACTTTTTGTGTTTAAGGTTTCAAAACCTAAAATCTCTGACTGTAAGAGGTTTGGAGAGTGGTGTAGTTGGAAGACTGCTGCTGTGCAGACACCTGCAAAACATTGAGCTTAAGCTGGCACAGCTGGAGGGAGGGATGGCTCAGAATGATGGGTGGTTACACTATTGTGCCTCCTGTAGGAATGGGAGTCTATTGCTGACTGAGTGGGAAGTAGATGGCTGAATATTTGGATAGATCTGGACTTTGGTTTTGAAAACTTGATATCTGTAGTGGGACAGTTGCTTTTCTGATTCTAGCATCCTAGTAGGAGGGAAATAGAGGCCCTAGTAGTAAATGAGAGTTTTAGTTGTGCAAGGTGTGGGAAGAATGTAACACATCTATCCATGGGATTTACTGGGTTGGAGTAACCCTCAATCTGCAGAGGGTAGAGAGAGTTGAAGCTCTTAATGCAGGCCCTCTATCAATTCTGAAGCATGCTAGAGGAAATTATCCTTGTGGTGCATTACAGATAACCAGGAAGGACTGGCAGGAGATGCATTGCTCTGAAGTGTAGCTGGGCTTATCACAAGCCCTTTGCCACTCCTGAAGTAAGTAAGGATTTTTGCCTCTGCAGTTATAATGGATGATTGTAGGAAACTCAGGTAAGAATTGGGATCTCTGAGCTTTCTAGTCTTGCTATTTTTGCAGGACAGAAATGTGTGTGTGACTGGAGTGCTCTAGCAAGCTCTGCCTTTATGTATAGGTTTGTGTCTCCCTGTCTCTTCCATTCTAGGTGCAAGACATGCCATCCCAGGCACATTTCCTTCTGTGGCAGCTGAATCTGGGTGCATGACCTACACAAATAAACAAGTGTCAAGGTTATGGGAAGATCCCCTGGTATAGGAGTATTGCCCATAGTCTTACTTTAGAAAAATCAACTTTTGTGTTAATGCACTACTAGTGAGAGAGAAACTCCTGACCCTGAGCAGTCAGACCAAGGAAGGGAGGATTCTCCCCTCCCAGGAATAACCAGGCAGAGCAAGAATATACTCTGTCTGGTGTCACAGTGATGCCATGGCACAGCAAAATCCTCAGGAGTCACTGGGAGGAGAGGGCAGGGGGTGGTCATTCACAAGGACCTGACTTTGTAATGTGGTGGGTAGGTGCTCTGCTGGAAGGGTGTGGTGGAGCCTGGGCCCTTCTTCTCAGCACCATCAGCAAATGAAACAGAAAGCAACAACAGATCTGTTCCCCTAGTCTGACCCAAAATTAGATGGCAAACAAAGGATATATCCAGACTAGTGAGCTGTTGAAAACCTGTCCGTGGGTTTTGGAAATTAATTCCCCCTCCTCTGTTTATACTTATATGTGCTGAGTGGCCAGGGTCTCATCTTTTTTCCTGAACACAGATTGCCTTTCCTTGGCTTTAAAAGGAGAGTAAGTTTAACTGGTGTGATAATAAAAGGACAAAGCCTGTCATGATTAATAGTCACATGAAATCATGTGTGAAGAACATTCAGTTATAGCTATCCTCAGGAGAGAAAAGTTTCCCAAATATCTTAACAGAAAGAAGGAAAAAGGACAATATGGCTAGGATTCTGTGTGATCAGTCACTTTGCATGCAGACAAAAGGTAAGAAATATTGCTGCCCTCACAGAGCATTTGAGGGGAGTGGGGGGGGGGGTGGTTGGAAATAGCAGTGAAGGGGCAAGGAAAAAAAAGTTTGTGAAACATTTACAAAAAAGTTTGGCTTTTGCTAAAATTTGGAGCAGTGCTCCACTGGGAGCTCTTCTATTCCAGGGGTTGCTTCTGTTTGAAATCATTAATAGCCAGCTCAATTTCTACCAGTGTGATTGGCTGAGCCAATATTGCCATATTAATTTGACTGAGCTTGAAGATAGAGAGGAAATATAAAAACCTTTTCAAGTTGCTAGTGCCTTCTGGGATCTCAGGCATACAGAGGTCTTGAGAAATCTTGACAAATTCATATTTCGGGGGAAAATTTGCTTAGTGGTTCAGAGGGGCCTAGCTGCATCTTAATGGGTAATGATCAGGCAAAATGTTTGTCCTAGGGTGATGTTATGGTGTTTCTATCTCCAATCGTGTGTCCTGATTATGTTTGGTATTATGTCCTGTGCTTCCAGGACTGAGTCTGAGAGTGAAGCTTTGTTTTGTCTTGTTATCAGCCGGCTCACCTCCCCCATGGTCTATGTTTAGGAGAGGTTTTAGCTCGGCTTGCTTGCTTGCTTGCTTGCTTGCCTGCTTGCTTGCCTGCTTGCTCGCTTCTGCCTTTTTCTTTCCTTCGCTTTGCCCTTGCTTTCTGCTTATTAGTTAGTTCAGCTAGGCAGTCCAACTTTTTCCCTGGACTGTTTTCTCTTCCACCCCGTCCCCTCCCTCTCCTGGATACCATCTGAACGGACGGGGACCTGGGAACCCCAAGAAACACCGGGAGGCTACACTTTGTCACCTGCAGCAGTCATCCCCAGCGCCAGAGACTGATAACTGAGCGACCACTCGCCAGAGAGACTGAGTTTGTCATCCCTTCAGAACGGTGAAAGAGTTTTTTTTTGTCAGCTGGTGTTGTCTTTTTTCCCTGTGCTGGGGAGTGTCTTGCTTGTTAAATAAACAGGTTTTTTTCTCCCACTCTTCTCCGAGGAAATTCTTCCCGAACCCGGTGGGGTGGGGGGGGAGGAGTCGTGGGGTTTGCTGTCTGGGGGCTCCTTCTGGAGGTTTTCCCCTAAATTTGCCCAAAACCAGGACAAATAAATTGGCGCCCAACGTGGGGCTCGAGAAAGTGGGAAAAAAACCCTGTTCTAATAATAATAATTTGGTTCAAATTCTTTTGTGTTGGTATAGAGCAGTTATTGGCTATGTTGTTGGAATTCATGTCTTTTGGGGTGGAGGCCTGCATGGGATTTTGGTCCCTAGGGTTTTTTGAAGTCTTAATACCTTTGTGGTCCCTGGGTTTATTTGCTTATCCAGAAATAGCTCCGGTATTGTCCCTAATGCGTAGTTTCTGTAGCAGAGGGGCATTGACCAAAATATCCATCGGGCTGGGCTTGGTTTTAATGGCCTGCAGGAGATTTATAAAGGTGCTGGAATCTGTTCCAGGAATGTATGGTTCTTGGTTGTGGTTGTGCACTCAGTTTGTTAGAGGAGAAGCAGGGGATGAGGCTTTTCAGCCTTTGTTCTCCTTCTTCTCCTCTGAATTTGTTACATCCTTATTAGAGAATGTTCAGTTCCCCCTGAGTGTTAAAGAGACCATCTTTCTGGTGTTTAATATAGTAAGCTTTCTCTATACAGTCTGCAGTTTCTCTAGAATGAGAGCTGAGATTTCTAGAGGGGCTGAGACCCTTGACCCCAGAGTAGAGCCAGGCGTGAGGAATCCTGAATGGTGTGGGAAATGGGAGGATATGGGCCAAATCTTAAAGGAATTTTCTGACCCTACATCCTGGGATTTTCCATGTGAACAAATTCAGAACCCAGCTGAGGTAGCAAAGTACCTGAAAGAGAAGTGCCATGGTAATTCTAAGGAGAAGAAGATCATTGCAGTGAGCTGGGCCCTGGCATATGCTTACCGTACCCTGCTAGATACTGTAGGGCAGCAGACAGAGGAAGGGGGACAGGCAGATAAATCAGCCACTATCCCAGTCACTCAGGCTGCAGCCAGCACCCCAGGCTCGAGGCCAACAACTACACCAGACAGTGAGCCTAAGCCAGCAGCTAAACCTGTCAGTAAGCCTCAACCAATGGCTGTTGCTACCAGCACGAGAAGTGGAAAGTGCACAGACAAGACTGATCGACCAGTGGATGATGATGATGATGATGCAGGAGAAGGACCCTCGACGCCTCCTGACATAAAACCAGGAGTCAAAGCAACTGGTAAAAGATCAGAGGCCAATATTGAGTCTTTTTCCCTAAAGGACCTCCGTGGCCTAAGAAAGGATTACACCCGACGACCTGATGAGTCTATAATTAGTTGGTTGGTCCGTCTTTGGGATGCTGCAGGCGAGGCTACAATTCTGGATGGCACTGAAGCCAGGCATTTGGGATCCCTGTCACATGATCCTGTCATCGACCAAGGAATGATGAGAGGGCCTAACCCTCACAGCCTCTGGGCACGGGTCCTGGACAGTGTAGCACAAAGATACCTGTGTGCAGATGATCTTTATATGCAGCAGACCCACTGGAAGACGATAGAACAAGGGATCCAACGCCTGAGAGAAATGGCAGTGGCAGAGATTATCTTCTCAGATGACATAACAACTAGGAATCCGGACTTGGTACCATGTACATCTGTGATGTGGCGAAAACTTGTACGACTTGGGCCCCATGAATATGCTTCTGCTTTAGCAATAATGAAGCGGGACGAGAGGGATGAGACCGTGCTTGATATGGCAAAGAAGCTCCGAGCATATGCAGATGCTGTGCATGGCCCAACACATGCCAGAATTGCAGCTGTGGAAACACGTCTGCAGAAATTAGAAGACAAGATAGAGGAGAATCATAAAAGACTCAGGGAGGAGATTAAAGAGGACCTTCTCCAAATCTCAGCAGTACAAATTAGAGGCCCTGGTATCCAACGCAGACGTTCCCCTGATGGGGAGAGGAGGTACACCCCACGAGCTGAGCTGTGGTTCTTCCTACGTGATTGCGGAGAAAACATGAGGAGATGGGATGGAAAATCTACTGCTGCTCTGGCACAACGGGTGCGTGAATTGAAGGAAGGCAAGACCCAAAGAGGAAGTTCCACCAAAAGGAGAGCAGCTCCAGTTGCCCGTAGCCAAGCTGCCAAGTATGATGATGATGATATATCTGATCCCCTTGAAGGAACCTCTAAGACATATGCCCAAGGAAAGAAGGATAAACAGGCTTAGAGGGGCCCTGCCTCTAGCCAGGGAGAGGCGAGGGAAAATCGTGTCTTCTGGACTGTGTGGATTCGTTGGCCTGGCACATCGGAACCACAAAAGTATAAAGCTTTGGTTGATACTGGTGCCCAATGCACATTAGTCCCATCAAGATATGTGGGGGCAGAATCTGTTTCTATTGCTGGTGTGACAGGTGGATCACAGGACTTTACCTTGGTGGAAGCTGATGTGAGCTTGACTGGACATGAATGGAAAAAACATCCTATTGTGACTGGCCCAGAGGCCCCATGCATTTTGGGCATAGATTACCTCCGAAGGGGGTATTTTAAAGATCCAAAAGGATTCAGGTGGGCATTTGGGATAGCAACTGTGGTGACAGAGGGCATCCAGCAATTGAACACCTTGTCTGGACTGTCTGAGAATCCAAGTACTGTAGGACTTCTGAAAGGAGAAGAGCAAAAGGTACCAATTGCCACTTCCATAGTGCATCGCCGACAATACAGAACAACTCGAGATGCCGTGGTTCCCATCCATAAAATGATCCGTGAGCTGGAGAGCCAAGGGGTGGTCAGCAAAACCCACTCACCCTTCAACAGCCCCATCTGGCCTGTACGTAAATCTGAAGGAGAATGGAGACTGACCGTAGACTATCGTGCATTGAATGAGGTGACTCCACCACTGAGCGCTGCCGTGCCGGACATGCTGGAACTGCAGTACGAGCTGGAGTCCAAGGCAGCAAAGTGGTACGCCACTATCGATATTGCCAATGCATTTTTCTCCATTCCTCTGGCAGCAGAGTGCAGGCCTCAGTTCGCTTTCACATGGAGGGGAGTGCAGTACACCTGGAATCGACTGCCCCAGGGGTGGAAGCACAGTCCTACTATCTGCCATGGACTGATCCAGACTACACTAGAAAAAGGTGAGGCTCCAGAACATTTACAATATATTGATGATATCATTGTGTGGGGGAACACAGCAGCAGAAGTGTTCAAGAAAGGAGAGAGAATCATCCAAATCCTCCTGGAAGCCGGCTTCGCCATCAAGAAGAGTAAAGTTAAGGGACCTGCTCGAGAGATCCAGTTCCTGGGAGTGAAGTGGCAAGATGGACGGCGTCAGATTCCTACTGATGTCATCAACAAAATCACAGCTATGTCCCCACCAACCAACAAGAAGGAGACACAAGCTTTCTTAGGCGCCATAGGTTTTTGGAGGATGCACATTCCTGAGTACAGTCAGATTGTGAGCCCTCTTTACCTGGTCACCCGCAAGAAGAACGATTTCCATTGGGGCCCTGAGCAGCAACAAGCTTTTGCCCAGATAAAGCAGGAAATTGCTCATGCAGTAGCCCTTGGCCCAGTCAGGACGGGACCAGATGTGAAGAACGTGCTCTACTCTGCAGCCGGGAACCATGGTCTGTCCTGGAGCCTGTGGCAGAAGGTGCCTGGTGAGACTCGAGGCCGACCATTAGGATTTTGGAGTCGGAGCTACAGAGGGTCTGAAGCTAACTACACCCCAACAGAGAAGGAGATCTTGGCTGCCTACGAAGGGGTCCAAGCAGCCTCAGAGGTGGTTGGCACAGAAGCACAACTCCTCCTGGCACCCCGACTGCCAGTGCTGGGGTGGATGTTCAGAGGAAAGGTTCCCTCAACCCACCATGCCACCAGTGCTACATGGAGCAAGTGGATTGCCCTCATTACACAGCGCACCCGGATTGGAAAACTGAATCGCCCTGGGATTTTGGAAGTAATTACAAATTGGCCTGAAGGTGAAAGTTTTGGTGTCACAGATGAGGAACAAGAACCAGTGACACGGGCTGAAGAAGCTCCACCATATAACCAACTGCCAGCAGAGGAAACACGCTATGCTCTATTCACCGACGGTTCCTGTCGCATTGTGGGGATGAATCGGAGGTGGAAAGCAGCCGTATGGAGCCCCACGCGACGGGTAGCAGAGGCCACTGAAGGAGAGGGTGGATCCAGTCAACTTGCTGAACTCAAAGCGGTTCAACTGGCCTTAGACATTGCTGAAAGAGAGAAGTGGCCAAAGCTTTACCTTTATACCGATTCATGGATGGTAGCCAATGCTCTGTGGGGATGGTTGGAGAGATGGAAAGAGGCTAACTGGCAGCGTAGAGGAAAACCAATTTGGGCTGCCGAAGAGTGGAAAGACATCGCTACCCGGTTAGAGAAATTACCTGTGAAGGTTCGCCATGTAGATGCCCATGTTCCCAGAAGTAGGGCTAATGAAGAGCAGAAAAACAATCAGCAGGTAGATCAGGCTGCAAAGATAGGGGTGTCGAAGATAGACCTTGATTGGGAACACAAGGGAGAGTTGTTCCTGGCTCGATGGGCCCATGATGCCTCAGGTCATCAGGGCAGAGATGCCACCTATAAGTGGGCACGAGACCGAGGGGTGGATCTAACCATGGACAGTATTTCTCAAGTTATCCATGACTGTGAGACATGCGCTGCCATCAAGCAAGCCAAGCGGGTGAAGCCCCTCTGGTATGGGGGGCGGTGGTCCAAGTACAAGTATGGAGAGGCCTGGCAGATTGACTACATCACACTGCCTCAAACCCGCCAGGGCAAGCGCTATGTACTGACCATGGTGGAAGCCACCACTGGATGGTTGGAGACCTACCCTGTGTCTCACGCTACAGCCCGTAACACCATCCTGGGCCTGGAAAAGCAGGTCCTTTGGAGGCATGGCACCCCTGAGAGGATTGAGTCAGACAATGGGACTCATTTCAAGAATAGCCTTATCAACACTTGGGCTAGGGAACATGGCATTGAGTGGGTGTACCATATCCCCTACCATGCACCAGCTGCAGGGAAGGTGGAAAGGTACAATGGACTGTTAAAAACCACCTTGAGAGCATTGGGTGGGGGATCATTCAAAAACTGGGAGCAGCATTTAGCAAAGGCCACTTGGTTAGTTAACACCCGGGGTTCCACCAACCGAGCGGGCCCTGCCCAGTCTGAGTCCCTGAATATAGTAGATGGAGACAAAGTCCCAGTGGCACATATCAGAGGTTTGTTAGGGAAGGCAGTTTGGATCAATTCTGCCCCGAGTACAGACAAACCCATTCGTGGGATTGTCTTTGCTCAAGGACCGGGTTGTACATGGTGGGTAATGCAGAGAGATGGAACAACACGATGTGTGCCTCAGGGAGATCTGATTGTGGGGTGAGGCAGCATGAGACAGAAGGAAATGTGTCCGAATAAGTGAAAGATGGAAATTTCTACTTGCTGAAGTTTTTACATGCTGTTTAGTATGTTCACGATATGGAGATAAGGGGTGGAAACAGTGTGGATCCAATGGCCTACCCTAGGACAATGTTGCAGAATGCAGAATGGTTTCAGCATAAACCCTGTGATGTCTGATCCTTGTTTTTACGGGAGGGATGTTATCTCTGGGAATAACCTAGCCTTTTATCTGGACTTCCAGAGCTTGCTGATATTCTGTCCAATTTTTATAGTGTAAATAAAATTGTTTTGGATGTTTATCACCCCGATCAGCAGAAGTTGTAAGTTATATAGCCCAGATAATAGTAGTGAGATCTATTGAAATGCTACTGGGCTATAACTCAGGAGTAGCTGCCCTAGCCTGCTTCCTTCCCCTGTATTTCGTTGAGTGTTTAAGAGCACCTGTCCATTGACTAAGCTCTTCCCTCACCCTAAATAAAAGCATGTGAATTAATAAAGCAGGAAAGTGAAAAATTACCCTTCTAGTTTTGAATTATTGCGAGGTCCACTGCCTGGGTTTTGCTGCTCCCTGGAGCGAAGTGAGGGTTTTGAATTGCTGTCTCTGTTTTTTTGCCTGGAATTCTGCCCTACTCAAACTCTGTGCTGATGTTCATGTTCATTTCCATGGAGTCTCGAATATACCAGTTCGAGAGCAATTTGTATCTACCATTTATCCAGGTGCCTTTATACTTGTCTATGAAACATAGAAATCCCCAAAGCATAGTTCCTGTCCAAATCGCTGCTCTCCATGCCTAAAATTCCAGGCAAGAGGTGGATTCAGGTATAGACCTATAAACTGCTGACAGAAAGATAATACTGGGAGACATGTGGCACAGCAACCTCAACATGGGCTACTTTGCCATTACCAAGGGTGTCCTAAAATGATGTATGTGCAAGGAAAGAGTGCACCAGGATGGAAAACAGCTCGGGTAGAGATGACAGAGCTTTTATACTGCATCTAAAAGGAATGAGATGTAGAAGGCTCAGCTGTGGACTAAACCCCAGAGAGGACAATGGTAGAAGAAAACGATAGAGTTTGCTCATATATGTGTGTGTGTTTTAATTAGCAAAGTGTGCAACAATTTGCCTTAATGCGAAGCATGTACCTTGATCAGCAAATTATCTGCTTGCACATTAAATTATGCACTGTGATCTCTGAGGTGTATTAAATATTGAAATCAGAAATTTTATCATTAATGGAAAGCTAATGAGCAACAACGATATTATGTGCCTCGGTTGACTTTTGTCAGAAGCAACCCATTGTAGTTGGAAGGTGACTTTTCTGAGTCTCTGGTGGTAACATGCCAATTATTTCAGTTATCAATGCCCCTGGAGGCTCCAAGGGCCTACCATGGATGTTTTACCTCAGACTGTGTATGGAGCAGGGTTTCTCAGTATATAGATAAAAGCCAATTTGAACAGACCAGGGGAGAGACCAGTTTTTACCATGCAGATTTATAGCTAAAGGCATTCTACCAGCTTCTGTGTTTCAGCTTCTTTCATCCAATGAAGTGGCTTTTAGGATGTGCAGTTTCTTTGGACTTTGGGTCATAAAAGCACAAGGTGATGCCTCCACCTACAGTTAACATGTAGGTGCCTAAATTAGAATAAATACATATGCAATGTGTAAAGTGCCTGAGGATGACTCTAGGTGACTCTGTCTCTGAAATGTTTATTATTGGGATTATTGAGCCATCAGAAATCCCAGTCAAGATCATGGTCCCATTATAGCAGACTCTTTCCTGTCCCTGCTCTGCAGTTTAAACAGGTCTAAGAAAGTGATGTGACTTTTTCAAGGACACTTGTTAGTGACAGACAAGGAGCCAAACTGGGATCTTCTGCTGTTTGGTTTATGTTGAGGTACAGGTATTGGATTGCACATCATATATATCTATGTCCAAGTTAGCTTTTACCTAGCAGTGTGGGCTTCTTTTATGGTGAAGAGTGTCTGGGTGGGCTTGTTGGAGCCCATGTCACTGCTGTGCCTTCCCATACTGTCCTTTCAAAGTATCACAGCATGTCCATGTCATCCCTGTTTACACCACGAAGTCTTGCACAAATTAAGCTGAAGTGTTTACAAGATGCTTTCATCAATGAACTAACCTGCTTTTTTCAGCTCAAGTGGATAAGTTGAAGCCAGGTTTGGTTATACAACTCACATGGCAAATGTCACAGGCTCACTGCTGGATGTACAGCAAGTCCCAGCTCCTGGTCTCTGTTCCTCAGCTACTCTGCTGGCTGTGCAGCCATGTCTTTCCCCCTCCACTGCTTGGATCCATGCAGCAGGAGTGGGGCCAGGAAGGTGGTGGCACTAGGAAGGTCATGGCACTGTTAATCCCATTGTGGCCAGCAGTGCCAGGAGCCTTCCCGGCAGGTGCTTGCCTGTTGGGGAAGTTGGGTATTGGTTTGCCTGGCAGGCTGACCCTGCCTACAAACACAGAGCTGGATGAGGCTATTTGTAGGGCTTAGAGATGTCTTGCTTTTACATCCCTCTCCATTGCTCCACATTATTAGACTCCGTTGACTTTTATGAAGGTCCTAAATTGCTACAGAAAACAGTGCTGTTTTCTGCTGGCTTAACTATTGCATTCCTTCAGGCTTGTTTTTCAGTGCTACACTTTACTGCCTGTTAAGTTAACTGGATTTTTATCTCCACTGCCTCTGAATGTCTTCTGTAAAAGTCCAAAGTAAGCCACAGCTTGCCCAGAGGAGTATTCCAGGAGAGAAAAGGAAGAATTCAGGAACAATAATAATGTAACCCTGACAATCCTGTTGCAAAATAATACTACAAAAACATTTAGGCATGAAAGAGTGATTCCTCCCCACAGATATCTACTTAGAGTACGAAAAAAAAAGCTCCCCAGACACTTGCTCCCTTAGAGGAGATTGCAAGTCTAGTTTATCCTCTGTAGATGCAAGTGTACCTTACAGATAACTTTGAGGTGTGAATTAATGGGGATGGTATTTTCTCCCATTCATTATTCCTCATTCTTTTGCCCCTAAATATTGGAGAAAAATGGATTATGTATCATTATACTCCCTTGGGTGTGAAAATTGCCCTTAACTGTGTTGAGGCAGCAATCTGCCCCTTTTTCCTGTCTGTCCTCAAACAACCCTTATTTGATGTGGGGACAGAGCAGAGATGCACAAAAGCAGTTTCCCTGGTAGCCCCAAGCAGCATGGGTTAGCAGTGAGCAAAGGTTATTCTCCATACCGTCTCTTGTGGAGGATAGGGCTGAAATGCAAAATGGGCATTTGATGTCCTATCCTAGTGGTTTATCCTTCACAGTTCAAGGATACTGGGCTGTGTTCCTCCCTTGTTGGCTATAGTTTGCCTGAAGACTTTGCTAACTTTCCCCTGAAATATGTTCCCACAGACTGTTTATGCTATTCTAAGCCAATTAAATAAAAGCACTGCTAAGATGTTTGTGTTTCCTTGTTTAGCAGCCACTGGGCTCTTTATGCTACAGCACGAGCCAGGGCTGCTTTGGGAAGGGACTTACTGTGCCCACACAGAGCTGATCCCACCAGAGCCCAGCCCAAGGCACAGAAGAGACACAGAGTACCCTTTACAAGGCTCGCTGAATGAGAGACTGGAGTTTTGAGAGAGAGATCTATATAGATTGTGAGCATCTTCTGACAATTTGAATAGTTTGGGGTAGTGAGTGTTGAATGAAAGTCTCCCAACGCTGCTTCAATAGCCAAAGTTTGCTGTGGTGAAACTAAGGCTAATGGAGAGTGCTTGCACCACTAGTGGGGCTAAATGTGGCAGACAGTTTTAATTTTATTTTATCAGAAGTTACTTGTGAGCTAATATTGGGGGCTGATCCAACCTGGAGGCAGCTTGCAGGGAAGTGGAAATATCTCCTCTTTGCTCTTCAGTGTGTGTTTGGTCATTAGCTGGGTGATTTATGTGAAGAGGAATAAAAGATGGGTTCTGGTAGTGAAACTTAGGGAGCAGCCAGAAGTACTACTGAAGCTCTTGTTTTATTTCACAGGAATATGAAGGATTCATTACTTCACAGAGCAAATAATGTATTTTTTTTTTGCCGAACAAGTAATAAATGATGAGGAGAAAGAAAGATCTTTAAATATCAATGGACTCTGTTCATGGTCGTATTGCATCACATGGAAGAAAAGACAAAAAATTGGTGTAGGAGTTTCAAGAACATTCAGGTAAACAAAAACTTGATGCAGGGATACAACCAAGGATAGTCCAAAACCAAGGCCAGACCTCAAATTAATGTTCCTAGAGATGTAGAGGGGTTGTCATGATATTTTATTCCTTTCTGCTTCTGATAGAAGAACAAGAATTCTTCTTGAAGGACAGGGCAATTTCTGTTGCCAAGCACACTATCCTGAGTAACAGGAATGAGACCTAAATCCTAAGATTTTTTCTTTGGTTTTGTATGTTTGATAGCTTCTAATTCCTTAACACTGGCTTGCTTTGTGTGTTTCGGTTTTTAATTGCATCTCTCTGAATTAGTTACTAAAATGATTAAAAAAGACAACTGAATGTATCTGTTAGTCATGAGTATTAGGGTTCATAGAACAGGTGTTTTGAGTCTTTCAGAGAAACTGCAATAGTATTTGGCTGAGAGGGTATGGTTTCAGTTCAAATAGTTAAAGAGGAGGAGGACACTGGCTGAATGAAGACACTGTTGTAATCTTATGCATTGATGGATTTCATGAGCTCGGTATACAGGGCTAGGAAAGTGCCTTTCCCCTGTGTAAAGAGACTATAATTGCATTTAAGCAAGTTAAAATATTAATTCAGCAGATGTGTGCCTTGAGATACCAAACTACTTTCTGGAAAGGAGCAATCAATAGCTGATAATATGAGAAATGGTTATTTTCAAATATTTAAGAGCTATTCAAGAGCCAGATGTGCATTAGTTTAGCAATACCCTGGCAGATCAGGTTGACTTTTTAACTCACAGAATGTGGATAGTAACAGATGGTGTCCAGTTAAGCTGAGTGGCCCATTTCCATCCTGGTGTCTCCAACTTGATAATTGTGATAATTAGACATCTTCTAACTTTAAATATCCTCAGATTTATCTCATCATATATTTCCTGCCATTCAGCCCACTCCTGGATGGAGTATTCTGCAGTTTAAATGCTGAAGAAATTTTACTCCTATCACATCTTGAAACTGTTAATAAAAACTATTATTGTGAGACTTTTCTACTTATTCCAGAAGTCTCTTTGTAAAGATGTCTTCTGTCTTCAGTGAAACAAAGAGCAGTGATTGGTGGCAGGCAGAGCATCCAGGTGACTGACCTGTGTTTAAACCACTGTTGTCACTTTTGTGCGAAGCTCTGTGATTATGGGAATGGAATGAAAGCCCAGGATACCTCAGGAAATAAATGCTGCTTTCTCTCTGTAGAGCAATTAATTCACCAGCTACCTGGGAGAGGACACTCTGCCCTTGGACTTCCTGCCATATGGAGGACAACAAGCTGGCCAGACTCCAGCTAGGGCAAAAATTGCTACTTTGAGAGCTGTTTTCTGAAGCACCTTGTAAGATGCCCCTGATACTGAGGCTTGCAAGTCAATTTGGTGCCTTGAAAATTGTGCTGATTGGTCATAATGTGTGTGTAGCAACAATCTGAGGATTAGGGATACCCCTGTCTTGTTTCTTCATTGTCCTTAGAGAGACCTAAGCAGATACCTGAGCCTCAGCATCTGATTTTTAGGTAAGAGAACATAGATAATTTTGAAAACTCAGTTGCATGTCCAGTTTACCACTGAGAACTAGACCATGGGTGGGCTGATTCCTGCAGCTCAAGAAGGCCGTGAAGACCTGAACTCACTCTCTCCAGGTGTCAGCTCAATCTCTTCATCTCTTGGAATTGAGTAAGACCTTTCCCAGATGCTTTTTATACTAAAAATTTAAACTCTTCTAAATTGCAGAGTAGAGAGAAGAATAGTCACCACCCATCAACCTGAGTCCTATCACAAGAATGTAGGTGGCATGTTACATGTTTTTAGTATTGTACTTCAATTTTTTCTAGCTTCTGCATACCCTGGAGACAGTCTGTTGCCATGTGGCCTTTGCAGAGCAGGCTGACCCTGGTCTTGTGCCAGGCTCCACGAGTGCAGCTCAGCCTTCCTGTCAAATTCCATTGTCATTCAATGGCAAACTGGTGCTGCTGTGCCCAGTGAGGTAGAACAGAAAATTCTTCTTCCTTACACTGGTAAGAAGCACAGCACGTGTACGTTTTGTACCATATTGCAACTGCAAAGGGGGAGTTGAAATGACTGGTGGAGCTTCTCTTGGTGCTACTGATGATTTCTCTGTCCTTGAAGTTTAGGACTCCTTCCTTGAAGCTTTTCAATAAGAGCTGCTGCAGACTTGACACATTGGCATTAATTTAGTCTTCACAGAGGAACACAGAACACGCTTTACAGATGTGCAAAACACACTAGCTGGAGCTGCTTCTGCTCTAAGTCTCTAATAATTCTCCTTGGGACAGAAGAAAATTATTAAAAACCTGTGCTCCTGAATCCTTTCCCTGCCTCTGTCCTATGGTGTGAGCATATTACTGAAACCCACAGAGCTGGTGAGTTGCAAATTCCCTGACCAGGGCACTTAGTTTGGATGGCTCTGCTCCCCCTGAGTTATTCAAGCAGCTGCCACCAGCAGGGATATGTGGAATGAGTAGCCCATAGTGTGGCATTTCTGGAATATACTGCAGCCAATTATAAGACTGATGGAAGAAATTACTTTTTTTTCCTAGGCTACAGAATTCAGAGAAATAAATATTCAGGCTCTGTAGCTGCAAGTAAGCCCAAGGGCAAGGTCAAATGTAAACATTTCAGTGACTTTTTGGTTGACCTGTGATGGCCTTTTCAGCCTTCTAGCATATAAGAGTCATCGGGCTTCTGGCCAGAGTATTGGGTTGTGCTTAGAGCTCACGTTATTTCTTCCCTGAGGCAAGATATTGTGCTTTGTGGTTATTCTACTGTAAAGGTCAAGCTGCTGAGGCATTAAATGCATCCCTCCTTTTCTTGTATTAGCTGTTTTCTCTTTTAGGTCTGCTTCCACATTTGGGGTTTGTGCTTTCCCTGGGTAGTCACAATGAGTCTACTTCATAAGCAAGTTACACACCTAATGTACTCTCATTCTGTCTATTTTCTTCCTCTGGTTTCACCAACTGTTTCCAATCTTGCACATTGATATCCCCAGGAAGGCAGTCTTAGTAGGCAAATAAATTAAATTGAGTGGCAATGCTTGACACCAAGTTTATGGACAATTGGTGATTAAGTTACCTCTGAGAAGCATTGACTCCCAAAGAGAGGCACAATATATTGCAAATATGCTCTAGCATTCTTCAAGAATTTTTCGTGTAGAGAGAGAATTATAGGATCATAACTAATGCCTTATGATTAGCTAAAAGTTTGCCTTTCAAAGAACAAGATCTCAGCAGAAAGATAATATGGCTGGAAGTAAAATTATTGTGCTATTTTAGGGGTGTTGGAGTGGTGGTGGTTTGTTCAGGACTTTTTTTTTCTGGTTTTTTTTTGTTGTTGTTTGGTTGGTTGGTTAGGGACATGATGGATGGAAAAGTTTAATTTATTTAGACATTTAATGTACAATGTGGGAGATGATGCTGTTGAGATCTTGGAGTAAATTTGAGACTGCCAGCACAGCCAGGATATAGTGACAGTCAGGATTTGGTCGTTAACCATGTATGGCCAGCAACTCTCTCTGCGAGGCTGGCTTCATTTTCTGTAACATTCAAAATGAACCAGGAAATGTGGATTTTTATTAAGGGGCTTATATGTTTTCCTCCATTCTCTGAAGTTAATATGAGGGATGTCATCCTTGTCTTTTCCTGCAGTCTGGCCAGGGTATAAGGAAAATGATTAGGCTACTGTCAGTCCACCTTTTCTAACTCTACAAAGCAGAATCACGTGTATGGTGTCAAGCTCCCAACCTGTAATCTTATGATTAGACATAGCAGGATTACTTGTAGTTCCATTTGCTATTCAGAAGTTTACAGTTTTAAGACTGAATGGCTGAATTTCTTTAGCCTTGAGTTCTGATTCTGCAAACAGTTCTTATCGAAAGGGGATTTTGTGCAGGTCAGGAACTTGATTTGCTTTTCTGTCGTTTAGTATAACCCTGAAAGCTGCCTTGATGATTATGGCCTTGTGATACAACAAAGGGCAGCAAATGAACTTTTCTTTTTTATGTTGGTTTTTGCTTTGGATTTTATTTTGGCTCATTTCCTAGAAGCTAGTAGCTCAAATTGGTTTGGGAATTACTAAAAGACTGCCTTAGTGCTCTAAGCACCAAAATCTCAGTCCTGCAAGACTCTTATGTGTAGATTTAACTTTAGACATGGTTTTTAGATTCCATCATGCAAAATGGACTTTTGGGAATACCTGAGGATTTTATGCAACTCCAGCCACATTTAGGGGCCACTGGAAGTGGTGTATTTCATGACCCATGGCAGTGCTTCTTTCCCCGAAGATGAGGAGTGGGACACAATTTTAGCTAGGAGGTGTGTTGTTCTAACAGGATTTCTCCAGTATTTAGGATTGAAGGGTGCTTTTGTCCCTAAGTGTGCTGTTTGTTGGCAGTGTGGCTAATGCAGCTGTCTCCAGCTCACCAGTGTATGAATGAGAGAAGCTTGGAAGTGGTTTATGCTCACTCAGACAGCAGCTCTGAGACAAGAGAGAAAGAAAGAAAGGAAACATGCTGTTGCTTTGCACACAGATTAAAAAGCTGCTGCGGACTCTTCTGCCCAGTACAGGACATGGCAGTCTGAAAAAGAAGAAATAAAAGTAGTGTGGGATTTGGTTTCATTTCAGCTGGTGCCAAAATCAGTATTTGTAACTGAATGAATGATAGCAGCTCTTATATTCCTGCAGAACTCATTGGGATGAGAGATTTGGAAACATGTGCTCCTTTTGCTTTGCTTAATAAAACTCAGGTCACAGCATCTCTCAGAGCTTCAGTTTCTCACAAAATGAAGGGGAGACAATATTATTTATTCCATTAATGTGGTCTTTTGGGTTGGACTTACCCTCCATGACAGGAGTTAATCATGTGGCAGTCTCTCTGTAGGTAATAGAGACAGAAGAACCTCCAGAGAGCCAATGAGCCCAGCTGAGATCTGAATTGCTCTCTGGAGTTTCATCTCTGTCAAGTGACTAAAGAAGACATTTAAGCAAAGGCACATACCTTTTAGGTGGCTTGATTAAATGCCTGCAGGACAGCAGAATGAAACAAGTTCTCCTGAGCTACAGATGGTACTGAATTTACATGGCCTGAAGTCTTTTCACTGGCTATGCTGGAATTTTGCAAGACTGTGGTAATACACCACAGTCCCTTTTCTTGGAGGCACAAAGATGTAGCACTGTCCACATGATTAATCTCTCCTAGTAGCCTGTGGTTTCTGGAAGCTTATGCTAAAATTGTTGTAAGGAAGAAAATTCTTTTCTATTAACATGCAAGCAGCATTGCATTCCCAAGTTCTAGGTGTCATTTGGGGTCATTAAACTGCTCTTCTGCTGCAAATTTGGGGAAATTAGTGACTGACCTCATGCAAAGCCAGAACTGGGATATTAGAAATCATAATTTGTAATCAAGCAATGCCCTGAGAACTGCAGCTAATTAAAAGGTGTTTTTCTTGGAGAGGGTTTGTTATTGTTGTTTTAGCTTTTTGTTTAAAGAGTCTGAAGTCTATTTCTTTCGGGAAGGCTTGCATAAGCACTTTCTAACCATTATAATGTCATTATATATGGGATTCATTACATTAGAAACATTAGGGGAGATTAAAAAGGATCTATTGGAGGCATTGGCTGAAAAAGAAAAGATAAAGACTAGTTGCAGTTTGAGCGTTTATTACGTGACTTGAAACAAATGTTGAAATATTGTATTTAAGCTAAATGTGTTTGTCAGAGGTAGCATTAGGAGGGAAAGCAAAGAAGCAAAAACCACTCTCACCACTAAAGAAAAAAATCACAATGGCTGAGAACAGTGTGTTAATTAGCAAACTAATTTCCTTGTACTCTAAGTGCATTACAAGTTTTAAATGCTTTTCCAATGGATGGTATCAATTGCATTTTGCTCCTTGAATGTAATTGTTTCCATGGCAATGCTGAGTACTGCTGTACACGGATTATGTCTGTAAATCCTTCCAGTCATTTATGGGAAGTCTGTATTAGTTTGGCAGCTGACCTATATTCAGGTTATATTTTCCTTTTGTTGCAGTGGTTTTACAAGTAAATGAACAAAAAGAGAAGTCACTGGAACAGGGCCAGTTCCTCAGTCCATCCCATTTGGCTTCATTTCACTGATTTTAGTGGATCTGTGCTGCATTACATCAGTTGCTGCCCTGTTCTTATTAATATCTTCTTTATATATGCAGGAAAAAGGGCCACAAATGTCATCTCCCTGCTAATAGGCCGTTGTTCAGGTCACTTGTAATTTGCTGGTTGTGAGATGCTATCAAGTAACCTCTTATTCCTCAGGGAGAGCAGGTACTGCCAGGGCACTGCTGTAGAGCTGCTGGCCAGGGCTGGGCAGCTGGAAAGGATCAAGAGGGGACAATTGCCAGCACAGGGCAGTAGGCACTGATTGCAGGGTGACCTCAGCGTGCTGTTTGTGTGAGAAAAGTCAAACACGAAAAAGAATAACACACCAACAAGTTCTGGTCTCTTCTAGGTTAAAGCAGCAGCACATCTCCTTTTCTCCGCCAGCTGTTCCTTTTCTCCTTGACTTTTTCACAAGGTGCTGTAAATACAGCTTGCTCAGAATCCCTTTACCTTTGCCCATGTAAATTAGAATCTTTGTTTTTGTCATTCCAGTATGAGAAAGAATAGTTTGTCTTCAATAATTCTCTCAAAGCTGGGTTAACAATACTTAGTCTAAAGACAAATGAGAGGCAGCATTGTCTAAGGCCATTACTCTGGTCTCTCTAACTCAACTCTAGCCAGGTGTTGTTAGCTCTTGTAATACTTGGGACTGATAGGCAGTGAAGAGTGGTTGGGAAAATGGAATTTTGGTTCAGCAGTCAACAGGGTTGTTTAGTTCTTTTTAGAAGAATGGAGAGATGACACCTGTAAGCACAGGCAGCTGCTGGCACCACCTTTGATTACTTACACATAGGAAAAGCGAGGAAAAATAAGTTACTACGTTTTCCTACTCATTGCACAGACATTTCCTTCCACTCCTTCATCCCCCTCAGTGTGTCTTGCTGGGCTGACTCACTGGACTTCACTCTGATTCCTGTGCCCTGTCATGCACAGACATCCTCGTGTGCACTATACATACACACACACCTGCACACACATTCTGTGCACACCTGGCAGGAATTTCGTGTTGAGGCTGTTTTCCTGGACTTTGGGGCTATTCAGAGATTTATCTCTAGGTGTGACTTGGAGCCTGTTAAGGTACTGAAGAAGTAACATATTTTCTTCACTGAAAGGGATGCTAACCATATCATCCAGACCTGCATTGCACCCATGCTCTCATGAGGCTAGAGGAATCAAATACCTTACAGACTCCCTTACTGATCAGCTTGGTGAACCTCACTCTCCAAAAACTTGGTTTCTTTCAAAAAACTTTGCGAGTTCTGTTCCCAGCAGGAGGTTTCAGGGTCTGTGTCTGAGAAATCTGAGATTTAGGAGAAACAGAGATAATATATTTAGAATTTCAGGAAGAGAAGTTTTTGAGGGATTGAAGTTAAACTTGTACACATAACATGGAACATTTCAAGCTCCTGAAAGAGATGACCTGAGGTATTAATGTATGAGGGACTGTGATGATGAGCTAGAAGCATCTATTCCAAATCCCTTTGAGTTTTAATCTGGGGCAGATGAGAATGTGGGAGAAAAAAGAAGATTTAAAAATAGCTGTGTGCCTCTTGCTGTCATTTCACTCTGCAGGAAATCAGAACAATATTCAGGAAATAGTATAACTCCCAGAAAAGCCTGTTGTTTCTAAGCAAAGCCAGTTTGGTCTTATCCACGCTGAGGAGCAAATGGGATTGACAAGCATGTAAAAGAATTGAGACAGAAAGTGTGAAACTGTGTTTGAAAGCAGAGAGAAGCTTAGAGACAATGTTAGTTTCGGTGTGATTGAGAAAGGAGAAGGGGGGAGAGGGTGGAGAAGGGTGTTCCTTGAAGGAATTGGGTCTGCATTTGGCAAAAGTAGTGAGCACCTGAGAAAGACGAAAGAATTCCAGGCTAAAAGCTAGACTTTTGTAATAACAAAAAACAACAACAAAAAAAACCCCCAAATAAACAAATAGCAAAAAAGATGCTGCATACCATTAAACACCCACTTTGCATCACTTCCATGAGTGAGTGCATGAGGACAGGGAGCCTGAGCAAAGGAGTGGGAGGAAAGTCCCACAGGCCAAACACAACCAACCCTCATGAAATAATTCTCTGGCTGAACAGTTGAATTCCTCACTGACTTCAGATAGGAAGCAACTCGACTGAGCGCTAAAGGTTTCATTTCCAAAACTGCCTTGCATGGCAGTGGTAGCTTGTCCATACACAAGCCTTTCATTGCAATAGCACCAAACACACACGAATCTGTCTTTTTCCTCCTGGGCTTGGATGAGTTTTTAATTTTGTTTGTTTCTTTTTAAAAGCCAGAACAAAATCTTCATGTTTGTTTTGTCCTGTATGGTGACATTTCTGTCAGTCTGACAAAAACTGTGCATACTTTTTAGGAGGTCTTTGTGATTTCTAGGAAAGGAAAAGCCACCCCTTATGAAGCTCTCCCCTGTTCCCTCATCAAAGGCGAAGGCATTTGGTGTTCAGGTAACTTTCAGACCCATAAATACCACTCAATAAAAAATTCATAGACAGAAATGGAAAATTTAGGTGGTTTTTTTGGTGAGAAGTGTGTAATGTTATACCTTTCAAACTGCAGCTCTGCTTCACTGAAGAGTATCTGAGTGGTAACACAGACCTGTGCCTGCAGAGCAGGTCATGCCTGAGCTGTAGCCAGAGCTGCAGCATCTGCTGAGGCCCAAACAGCACCCGTGAGATTTGGTTTCTAGGGCTAAAAGCTTAATCTTCTAGTGTATGACCAGCTCCTTTGTTCCTTCTGTCATCCTCAAGGCTAAAAGAACCCACCTGCTGCTTTGTACACCTGCCTCGCTCCCTCTGAGAAATGACACCCCCAAATCTTGCCCTTTGCTTCCTCCTGGGCATCTCTTTCTGCTCAGGATTCTCAGGTAGTATTGGGAAATAGGAAAAACCTCGGCACAGCAGAAAGGATTTGCATGCAGAGAAGTTGCTTTTGTGAACAGGATGAGCTCATCCAAAACTCTGTCTTGTGAGCGTGTAACTTACTGCTCACAAATATTTAAATAGTGGTGATTTTAGGCATGTCATCAGTCTTTCTTTGGCTAAAATAAAAAAGAAGAAAGGTTTTGTTATTTTTCAACTTGGTTATTCTCTTGATTTGAGTGTGCTCGGCCATCTGTTGAGGGCACAAAAAGACAGAAGCAAGTAATTAAGCAGACCAGTTGCACTCAAATAACAAATAATTGAGATTAAGTGTTTAGTGACAGTTAATAGTCTGAAAGTAATTTCTCATAGGTAGCGAGTGCTTGTGAAAAAATTATGTACTTATGAGGGAAAGGCTGGCTTCTCTATAAAAGGCAAATGAGAAATAAAGTATCAGATCAGGGAAATGAATTTTTGGGACTTTTCTCACACTGCTGTGATGGTCTGAAAGTTTCACTAGACCTGCAGGCACTCTTGAGTATTCAGCAGAGATCTGTACACTTATTAAATGAGTTGCTCTTGCTTTTTAGATGTTGTCCTTTCCCAGTGCTCCTGGAAGGAGCACACACCCCAGGGTTATTGAAGACATTACGTCAAAAAGTGAAGTCAGGGGAAAAGTGCTGCTCATAGAGTGAATTCCCAGCTCCGTTAAAATCCAAGGCAATTTTGCTTTTGTTCAGTATTTTCTGAAAAAGAGTCCATTTAGGAAGCTACATCCCCCAGAAACTTACATTAAATGTAAAAAATTATAGGGTAGGTTGAGTGCTGAACCTTAAGTTTAGAAACAAGCAAAAAAGGCAGCAGATAGCCAATACTTCTGTGCCTTCCCAAAAGCCTTATTTTCCCAATAGCATGTGTTTTATTGAAACTGGCATAAAGCACAACCTTGAATGGGCTTTTTACATGAAGTAGTTGGAATAAAAGGATGTCTAGGGTTTTGGGTTTTGTTTGTTTTTTTTTTAATAGTCCTTTTTGGTAAAGCAAGCCATTGTGTCATCCAGTTTTTTCAGAGTGGATGTTAAATATTGTTGTGGGTCTCTGCATAGCAGCACCATTGGGACTTTGTCCAGAATGTCCCAGTAAAACTGGCTGTGATTTCTTAATTGCTTTTTTTCTCAAATTTACCCATCCTTAGGTTCAGAGCTGCTGGTAATATCAGGGAAGGAAGGAAGGACAGACAGACCAACCATGTTGGGAAAAACCATCAACTGATTTAATCACCTTTACTTGTGATGTATTCACATAACACTTTTGGGAGGTGCTGGTGAGAGAAAGGCACTCCTCACTCATGCTGTTGCCAAATTCTCCAAGAGAGAGTTCCCCCTGCCCTGCTTTGGAGTAAACTGGTCCAGCAGTTCTTGTGGAGCTAAGTGTGATTTTGCAGTATATCAGACATTATCAGCTGATGGGCAAAATGACTTATCAACGTTATAGTGGCTGTACTTTGACAGGTATTCAAGCTGAAAGACCAATTTACATTTTCTGAAAGGAAGAAACATGCAGTAGATTAGTTTTCAAGTGGTTTTCAGTACAGGAGATGAACCTACTTACATCAGTGATTTCTAGGGTTACATTTGTTTTTGCTGTGGTTTTTTTTCCTTCCCCTGCTAGATGCAATTTGTATTTGCTAAGGACTCTGGGCATTACATTAGAATGAGGAAGACTTGGAGAGCAATTTTTAAAAAATAGATATCCGAAACACTATCATAATCCTTCTGGCTCTTTGAAAATGAATAGTAGACTGCTTCAGAGAGATGTTTATTGGAATGATTAGTTTTATCATGAAATTGTTACCTCAGCACATGGTTTGAGATTGGCCATTACCTTAGAAAATTTGCAGATGAAAACACAAGGAGAGCTGCCAGTGAAAAAGTCCTGATGGCTGAGAGAGTCCTTTCCTTGTGCACTTTTTTCCCCCCATAGTTATATATTGGCTTCACCTGGGAGAAGTAAACAATCTGTTGAAAAAGTCAAGGATGGAAAAAATAAGCTAAAGCTCTGCTGTAAATTTTATATATCATCTCTTTTGGTGGGGGAAGGTAATTTTACTTATTTATTAATACTGCCAGGTAAATGTTGAAAAAACTCCAAATATTTATGAAAGGATGACTTTTAAAAATAAACTCTCTTTAAACCTAGCTGTAAATGTTTACATGGGAGCCTGGAAAAGAGCTCTTAGCTTTTGACTGAGAATATGAAGAGTATGCAATGATCCTGTTAAAAGGGAAGGCTCTACATGCAAAAGGCAAAGACAACTCCTTTGAAGATTATTAATGCATTGACAGCCTTAACAGATGTGCTTTGTTACAGGTAACCCCTTGGAAAAGAGCTCATCAACATCACCTAAAATCAGAAACTATCTGCCAACTGAATGCTCTAAATAGCAGATCACCCTGTTTGCTTTCTTGCAGCATCACTTCACCACCTGCCCAGTTTAGTTCTAGAAGGACACCAGCATGAACCCATCTTTCTTCACCTAATGGAGTAAGGTAAAGAACTGGGTTCCTTTTACTGAGGCTCTAAATTTATAGTCCTTCTACATATACGGAAAACTCTGATGCTCACAGGGATGGACCTTGAAAAAAATACATGAATGGGTATGTACTCATTTCCATTCCTGAAATGGAGACACATATTTTGGAAGAAGACTTCTATTGCTTTAGTCTTTCATTGTATTTCCTCATTTACTTTTGCTCCATTTCAATTAGATATTGGACCATATAGGGATTTTCTTGAGTAACATCTAAATAGCTCGCTCAGGAATCTCTTCTCCTGTGTTAAGGGAAAAAAAAGGAAGTTAAAGGAAAGTGGGTTTTGAAATTCAGAGTTATATAGTTAATTTTTGTGTCAGCATAGTGGGTTTTGTGATGAAAGGGTATTACTGAAATTTCAACAGTGGAGTGAAGGGAGAATGCCAATGTCCCTTTAAATGTCTCACACAGGTTGCATGAAAGCAGGATTCTATCAGTCTCAGGATGCCAAGGTTTTCTTTATAAAAATAAATTCTTCTAGAAAATATCCCAAGCTGGTGTCATGTTTGAGTGCAAATGGCTCCATTAACAGTTAGTAGTGGTTGTACATATGTCCATCCATCTGCCTTATGACTTTGTATCTGAGGAAAGGGCTGTGAATTAGTTACTTATGTAAAAGCCTGCTTTTAATGTGTGTAAAGGAAAGGATTGCAGGCAGTGATGATACACTTGGCTAAAAGCACTCATTGCTGTAGACACACTTGTCCCTGGGCAAGATGAATCAGAGTTAAGACCAGGCCATATAATGGATTTAACAGAATTATGGGTGTGTTCTCTTTCAATTTTTTTCTTCAGTCAATCCTACCATTTTCATATAGAATTAGAGCACCTTTAAAATTGGCAAGGGAACTCTTTTCTTTGAGTGGGTTGGTCTGTTTGTCTTGCACAAGGCACTGAAGTATTCTCACTGGAGTGAGTAAAATGCTGCAAAATGGCTTTTGCATATTCTCACTGCAGTTCTGTTGCAGCATCTTTTGCCTAAACCTAAGACTGCTTTTTATTTGCCACAGGTAATAATTTTGCTTTTGGCAGTGAGTCAAGTATGAGATGATGCAGATTCAAATCTTAGTGGTACTTTGTGCCAAGTCTCTGCAAGAGCCTAGAATATATAATATTGAGCTACCATTGCAACTGTAGGAATAGAAGTATTTTCCTTGATAAGGAAGGGTTACTGTCATGGGAACATGTTGTTTATTCATCTCTTACAATTTCTCTGTGGAGAAAATTTCAGTCTTCCAGTCAGAGAGGAGAGATACAGATATGTAAGACAGATGCAACTTCAGTGTAACACATTGTGAGTAGCAAATGACTACTTTGAAAATGTCTCAAATTCTACATTGTGTGAAAAATCTTCCTTATAGCCATCTGACAAGCATGCATGGAATTGGGCTTGAAAAATATATTCTGATTTTCAATGGTAACTGAGAGAAAGGAAATAAATTTACAGCTAATGTTATTTTCTGTACATAATGCTGACTAGTGTTTGTTCCAGCAGCTTGAGAGGGCACAGACATCAGCCAGTTTGCTGCATGTGGTGGTTTATTTCCACAAAGTTTTTGTACCTACATATCTGATTCAGCTTTAATTCTGCAGTCCTCTTCAGGAGAATATTTGAACTGGAGCAAAAAAAATTCAGCTACTGTACAGTCATTATTAATCAAGATAAACCATATTTTCTTCCTAAGATTTCCCCTCATGCTCCATGATTTTTGGAAACATAAAGCTTCTGGGGAAATACCTTGCAAACTCTCTTTCAGTAATTTCTATTGATTCGGTCATAAACTGATTTTGCAGCAGTGGAGAAGACAATCAACTCTGTGGAAAGTGTTCTTGCCAGTGGTTATCTTGCCTGCATCCTTGCCTGTCTGGCATGGCCTTTGTCTTCATTTCCCTAAACCAAATGGAGTTTGCCCTCATCTCCTCTGCCCGGCATTGTCAGGCAGCAAACTTCTTTTGTTGTTTATAAAATCTGCTTCTTCTCTGGTCATATCTCTCCAGCTGGCTGGCTAATCCAGCTGCTTGTAAGCTTCTCCATAAAGTGGAATTTATCTTGCTTTCAGAAACAAAATGAATAAATCCTCCCTTTTTGCAGGGATACAAGTTGCTAACCTGTATTCATGGCAGCTTCGTGCAATTCTGTCCAATAAGGAAGACGGTTCCCTGCTGTTAATCATCTTTTATGTGGTTTGTGGTCTTCCTTTTTTAAAAATCAGCAAACAAAGCAAAAAATTCCAAAAGTTAACCCAATGATGTTTCCCCCTCTTATTCTTTCTTAATTGTTCCTCCTAATCTGTTGCATCCCCCTTGTAAAAAAGGAAGAAAATTTTATGTGATGGAATGGACTTTGCTTAACACAATGTTAAATTTAGTATAGGTACTAAATATATCAGTGCCTTCCAATGAAAGTCTATAGCTCTCCTGATTTTTTTTCCTGGCTCTGGCCACAAATGTCTGCTACTTGTAAGACCACAGGACTCCCCTCCATCAGATCAATTCAAAATCGATTATATGAATCCAAGCCAAATATGATCTAACAGGCAAGCAGCAGATAAAATGTGGAATGAGCATGCAGGATTGCCAGCTGTGGCACTTAAATGTAACAAATGTGTTCACCTCTCCACTTCCTGCATCCCCATGATGAAATATTTGCTTGGAACACTTTCAGAAAAGATGCTCTCTTCTCAATCTTAAATTGTACTGTTTTTTTCATTTCACATACCAGCAGTTTGAACTAATTAAAGCTCTTCTAATTGCAGCTGTGATGCTTCATATTGCCATTGATTTTTGTAAAGAAGGTGCTTTGGCTTGTCTGTGTTTCCCATGACTGACCACAGCATCTCCTGGCCATCGAGGAAAGCCTTGACAGAAAACAGAGGGAGATGGCCTGGGGCCACAACTTTGCCAAGTGACAGAGTTAAAGGATCCATGGTGACCCCACAGGCCGCCTAAATGGTAAAATTTGTGCAGATTGGCCTTGCCCTGCCTGGGTAGCTGTGAAAGCCCCAAAGTGTGTCTCCAGGTGAGCCCAGGGCAGTAGTGGGTTTAAGTGAACTGTGAAGCAAAACCAAAACTTGTGGGCTTTCCTTCCTGAGAAGGACTTCCCAATTCCCAGTGTGGTATCTATTTCTGGGTTAGTTTCTGTTCTTCTTGGTAATTTTCCAAGCAGCAGCTTTGAAAATTTCTCTCTTACTTTTCAGACAACCTTTTTAAAAAGTAATGTACAGACCTAGGAATAAAACAAAACACAAAAACAGTCTAAAGCCAAGATGATTGTATTCTGCTCAGCACTAGTTAATGATAATAATGATAATTATAATAATGATAATAATAACAATAGTGGTAATTTCAAATGAATTTATGTGCATACTCATCCATGTAAGTTGGAATATATTTTGTGGCAACACTTCTGGTAATATTTCAGAACTTGCATCTTTAGAAAGAAAAAACAAATTAATTTATTTAAATGTTCAGAAGTACAATTGTAACAGCCTTTCTGCACTATTTGTCCCTAATGAGAACAAACTGTCATTGTCATCGTTTCCAGGCAACTACCATGGAATACTTAACCTTACATGGGGGTCTCGAAAACCACACATTATACCAGGTAAAGCATGTCTTTGAAAAGAGACTAGCTCTAGAGATCACATAGAAACATTTTATTTAATCTCATTTTTAATTAGTTCTTTTTTCTTACTTTCAGAGCAATTATTTTTCTGTCAAAGACTTGCTTTCCTTAACTAGGAAAATCAAATTAAACATGATTTTCACATTCTATTTTTAATATTTAACAAGCCTAGAAGTACTTTGGGCTACAGTGGTTACTGTGGGGTCATTTGGAAAGATTTTGACAGCTTGAGAGCATTCCCTCTTGATGAAAATGGGAAGAGCCAGTAAGAGAAGTATGATGGGCAGTTTTAGAGACTTCCACTGAGACTGGAAACTCATTATGCATCATGCATACTGCAAATGCCCATCTCTCTTAACAGACTACAGCCTGAATAAATAAGAAATTGATGGAGAAATGAGGGTACAGTAACGAGTGGCACAATGTGCAATGGAGGACTCTCCACCCAAGTCCCAAACAACACCTCATGAACTGAGGGAGGTGGCAAAAATTAATCCAGTCTGGCAGTGACCGAAATTGTTTTTAATTTATTAAGTGAAAAAACATATATATGGACTTGAACGTTACTGTGCTTCACATCTGACAGCATCTTAAACCAATTTTTTGTGGTTGTATTAGAATTTGATCATCACCACGTTTTTTATCCATGCTTCTAAACAGTGCTTGATGACTAAATTGGCAAATAACTGGAATCTTTCTTTGGCAATTCACTAAAGTTTACATTTTCTCATCACAGCACTGCTCACTTTGAAAGCTCTTATTACTTGGTGTAAAGAGCAGATTTAGCTATAAAATAGAATGCAATGAACAAACCCTACCTGCTTTTTACAAACACAGTCCAAGAAGTCCAAGGTCCAATGTGTTTTCTTACCCTGTTCCCTCAGCCTCCAGGGAATGTAGAGGAAAACTGGATAAAGATTCATGTAAAACATCCTTATTGATAGTCATAGATAAGTTATAATCATTGATGTGCTTTTCTAGCTAGAGAAAAATTTCTAATGGAATCAGGTTCACCAAATCTAAAGCCAAAGCAGCACTGCTCTCTGGACCTGTGTGGAGATGGACTTTGTCTTATCTTTGCCAATACACAGATTTAATTCTTTTTTTCTTCCAGCAAAAGAAAGTCACGTAAGACCTGCACGATATAGCCTAAATTGAGAAAGAGATTTGTCACTTTTTTGACAATAATTCACATAGGTTCCAAGACAAATGTACTTCTGAGCAGTGACTCCATGAACAATAAAGCAAACACTCTCGACTACCTACCAGCCCATCCATCTTTTTAAATCATGTCAGCAGGCTTCAAATTGTTCATTAAGCTTTATTGTTTCATAGACAAGGAAAGAATTTGTGGTGAACTACACTGAGCCATTGAACTTTGCAATTGTTTATTACTTGGTCTTGATTTCTTGCACATTGCTGCTTCATCATTTATCTATCTTTTTTTGGAAGACATGGTTTATTCTCTTTTCAGAACTCTGGATTGCATAGGTAAATTTGTGTACTGCTTAGGCCTTCTGATTGTAAAAGCATCCACCTACTGTTTGTGAAATCTGCAGTAGTGCTGTGTGTGTGGTTTTGTTGTAGGCAAGGTGTGAGTTCTTTCTTCTTCAAGAAAAAACAGGTATGCAGCCTGGTGTGAAGCTTGCTGGCTTTTGTTTGAACTGGAGGACTGATGAACAGACTTTCTGGAAAGTGATAAAGTACAGGCACCATAGCAGATGGATACGAAGTGGTTGAAGTGGCAAGTAAAGTAAGCTTTGTGCCATAAATGACATCTTATGGTATAAGAACTACTCGGATAAGGATCATTTCTGTGTCATGAGGGAGAAAGAGGTGACTGCATCTGTGCTAAGTCTGTTGTAATTTCTGTTGTTATTGCTGTTATAAATGGGTGTCCTAATTAGAACTGAGGGAATTTATGGGCAGATATGAAAATGTGGTTACTATAGTTACCAGGTGCTCCAGCTCAGTCAGGAAATGTGGCTAATGTAATGATAGCCCAAGGGTAAACACATGAGGTAAATGATGAACAAGCCCCCCTGCTTCAGGAGAAAATATTTTTCTTCACACTTTTTTTGGTGGCTTATTTGCCAAATTAACATCTACCACTACAATTCCTTTTCTGCCCTTCCTTTTCTTGCAATGGACTGGTTTAGATTAGACTCTGAGGAGTTTTGAGCAAAAGAAAGTGCAGAATGAAGTAGCATTTAGAGGAAGGATAAAGATCTATTTGCCTGTCTGTCAAAGCTCTCTTCTGAAATTTCTCATAATTCCTTTGTACATACACTATACAGCAAGGTGAAATATGTGTATTTTCACAAGTTCAGAAAGAAAACTTTTTTATGTTTGCAATGTTTTTTTGTTTATGAACCTAGTTCCAGTAGTGACCCTTGATCTTATGGCAGCCTGTGGACAGGGAAGGAGGAGAAAGGCACGGAGACATTGACAGGGAGAATCCCATGAGAAAAATGGCATCTCAGGGGGATCAAACCCCACAGGAGTGATTGGAGTGGGCTCTTGCTAGAGCTATAGGCTCCAGCCTACAGTCAGGGTCTACATAGGTTGTTCCATTTGTTACAAAGAAAGGAAGAATAGCGAAGTCAGACTAATTTCTGCAGCAATTTCTCTGGAGTCAACAAGGTGTCACTACTGATTGTTTTGACATAGATTTTTCGGTCCTGAGTAATTACCTGTCCTTTTAGAAAAAGAAGACACATGAGGAGACAGAAAATCAGAACAGCTGTTGCTAAGGGAGCTGATCCCCACCACCTTAAACAGTGCTGACCATGAGTTGTTCTCTGGTTTTGGAGGGGGCATGCAAGAGGAGCAAAAATCCTGAAGGATCTATATCCTGCTCCAACAGAGATAAACTGCAGCTACACTTATCAGTATCCAGCATGCCTTATGTTGCTGGTTGATGGAGACTAAAAAAATTACTGCTCCATGATTCATTAGCTCTCTGTGACTGTAGGGCTGGACTCCAGTGACCTGCACAAAAGCAGAGCCACAGCTGCAGCAATGAAAAAGTCAGTGTAAGGACTGTCATTGTCCCTACAAGTTCCAGATTCTTTCTAGGGATTGCTGCAGGCTGATGAACATATGTTTTGAAGTTGGAGAATATTGCCTATCCAGTTTTGTCTCAGATACCTTGCTGAAGTGCCTTAGTCAGACACCAGAACCTTAGAGAGAGAGAGGAGCTACGGAGCAGCTGATTTCCTGCATCCTGGCATTCTGCCTCTCCCTCAGCAAAAAATGCAAAAAAGGCTCTGAGTGTGATTACCTCAGATAGGGTCTTAGTCACAGTCATTGCAGTCATTGATGAACTTGACCATCCTGAATGGTTTAAATTACTTTGGATGATGGATTTTATCCATTAGCAAGAAGATGATATACCAGCTCTGTCACTAGCCTTCCCACAGGAGGATTTAAATGTGCTGAGGTGCAATGTCTGGGCTTCAGCACTATTAGTGGTGCTTTATGAAGCAAAGTGCACATGAGAACACATCCAGTTCGTGTCTCCTCTCTATTCAGAGCTTTTTGGGATACTGTGCCAGTGCCAAAGGAATTAGGTTCCTTGTTGAATTAGGTTCTCAGTGGGAGTAACCAGGCAGAAATGACACATGGACATATTTAGGCACATGAGATTGTGCTTTTCTGCAGGCTACAGGCATTGCTGTGGCTGCACAGGTATCATCTGCTGTAATCTTCTGTGCAGAGGAGGATACTCAGCTCCTCCTCTTGGGAGATGGTCCTTCACTGAGTGTTCTGGGGGATCAGTGGAAACCTCGTGGCCTTTTGTTATAATCTAGCTACTGCTCCCTCTCGTCTGCTGCTTGCAGTGAGGTGCAGGTTGCCCATAGCAGCTTGTCCTTCCTGCAGTAGGCTTACAGCTTTGTTCAAACAAAAGAAATAGAAAATACTTAGGAAAAAAAGACTTTCCAAATGGCTTGGAAAGGAGGGAGGGAGCAGTTTACATAAGCACTAGTGACGAGAATGAGGTTGTCTATACTTTTCTTGGGATAGAAAGATACCAGTGAAATTAAAAGGCTTTTAAAGATGCCTTCTGGTTTAGTATTACTTAGACTACCTCTCTGCTCTGGCATAGCATATTTCCCTCTCTTTGACTTTAGAAGCTGAAGAAAGCTTCCGTGCCCTGGGAGTTTGGGTTTGCCAGGATGGCATTTCTGGCTGTGCAGTCATAGCCTGGATGGGACACAAAGGGACAGACACCATTAATCCAAGTGTTTCCCTGCTCAGGGGAAATGTTCCAAGCAGACCTTCAGGATTTGTCTTCTCTGGACCTGTTTTTGGTTTGATCTCTGTATGGCTTAAGAAAATGAGAATCCCATCCTACCCACTCTTCTGTCTTTTCTGGGTACCTCCTACACTCTGTATTAGTCAACAGCTTCGTAACTTTTATTTTCATTTGAATTTTTGGTCAGATTTTAAAATGTTCTGTTTTCTGCCACACCCAAACTAAAGGAAATGTGAGTTTACTTGTTTACATTGGGTTTCAATTTTGCAAAATGTTAACATTGACTCTTTTTAGCTTCTTAGGATCTTAAATTTAAATGAATTCAGCAGCAGCATTGATAAACGAGCATTTTGCAGGGTGGATAGTGAGGGGACAAAATTCTTTAAAAATGCTCAAATAGAGAAATTGTACTTGGCCACAGGAATTCTCAGTGATCCGTGCCCTTGTGACAGCACCAGAGAAATCCCATCTTCCCCACCTCATTAAGACCAAGGGCAATTGCTATATGCTGAATCTCTGAAAAAAATGTGCAACTCAGTGCTTCAAAACTCAGTGCTTCAGACCTGCCTTTCTTTACAAAGATGATTGCATAGACTTCCTCCCTCCACGAAGTAATAGCGTTAGAGATACTCTGCTCACAAAGCTGGTTTTCTTTTTGCTGCAAGAATACAGCACACAGCCTTTGCCTGGTGATAAGCCTCTCCTAATTGCCTAGGCTGGTTCCACTGTTTGAATTTTGGATTAGGCAGGTGGCTTGAGCCAATTTTTTATGCTTTGACGTTTTAGCAAGACCCAGCTGCCAGCCTGGGTAAGCTGTGAAAACAGTCTTCTGTAGGGCTTGGCTATTTATCTTAGCCACATCTTTAGTGCCAAAACAGTCCAGGAGCATCTAGCTCTCCTGTGGTCTATCAGCCTTGAAATAGAGCCATGGCTCAGACTGAAAAGCCAACAGGTCTTCTGTACAGTTTCAATGCATTTGCTCTTGCAGAAATTTTTCAGAAGGGCAGTTTACATGCCTGAACAGCATTCTATCTGTCCATTTTCCCTATGAAGAAACTAAGAATCATTCCGTTTTCCAGGACACAGAAAATGTGCTTTTTCTCTGATAGCTGAGCTGGTACTATAATACTGTGGGCAAAGTTTACTATTAGAAGTCAGTAAGACAGATTTGCAACCTGACAAGTTTTCTGGCTTGGCCTCGAGTACACGCTGACAAGTCTGATCACTGAGATTGGATAAGTACATACCTCATTTTCACACCTCATGTTAGCACCAGGATAAACAAAAATAATTTTGAAAAGTAGTAGAGCTAGCTGGAAAATGAACTCCCAGCTTTAAAAGTGCTCAAATCTCAACACCTTTTGTCATTTGACTTCAGCCAGAGGTAAAGTACCCTGTAAAGTGCTCCCTCACATCTTGTAACATCTGCTTTTCCTCATGTTTTTGGGTGACATGGATTCTTCAGCTGGAAGATGGAATTCCTATTGAGTGTTGTTTTCAAAATCTAGCCAGCTCATGCTGAAGATGTACTTAAAGATCAGTGATGTTGAAAAGCACTGTAAGTCTGGGATGTGGTTGTTTGGATGCACAGAATGACACTGACAGAGCCAAGAGCTGTGCAGGGCTCCTGCAGTCATGGTAAGGACTTTGTGCAATTCATAAGCTGTTATGAGACTGAAAAGTGACATTCTTCCTCACCTTCTTAAAAATTCTTGACGAAATGAGCTCGGGCACACTCATATATCCTTTTCTGTTGTCTCTCCCCTTTGATATATAATTTTAGAATTCTTTCACCAATTTTAACCAAGTTTAACATAAAAGTGCACAGAAGCAATTAAGCTCCTATGAGAAAGGCAGTCAGATGCCAAGAGAGTGAGACCCCAAAATAACATTCTGATTGCAATGAAGCAACACTGTACAGCAGCACTGTGACAGTAAGAAAACTTACATTTTATTAGACATCAGTGAAGCCAGCCAACAAGGTGGAACCATGCAGAAATGCAAATTTTCAACACCGTTGCTTCTCATTGAATAATGACTTGTTTTCAGAAGAGATTAAAAAAAAAAAAGACAAAATATCTTAAAATAATAGTATAAATATCACCTGGGACAGTGCAATAACTATGAGGTAATGCATTTGCATGAACTACGAAATCAGGCATTCACTTAGGGATGCATCATAGAATTTCTCCTGAAACATACCAAAATACTTCACTTTCTGTTTGCTTAGATTAATGACTGCTTAGAGCTCTCTGTAAGCACTGGCCATGGGTGTGCAGCTCTATATTGGGTTGTGCAGTTACTCCTCTGAACCACAAACCAGCTAACCTTCCCCTATGTGTGCAAATCAGATTAAAATTCAGCAATATAGAGGCACCTAGAACATGATGGAAGACAAAGCAGCTATAAAGCATTAGCCACCTCACTTGGAAATTAAGGAACTGGGAAAGGATTTGTAACTACCACCTGTAGAGATCACTTTTTCAGATAGAGTTGTGTTTTGGGGTAGCTTCATGCATGTGATAAAAGGGTAGGACAATATAGGATGGTGATCCTTAAAGCATGGGACAGCTTTTCAGTGTTTCAAGTTGTAGAAAGTAAATGGTGGATGGCATGTGAGGAAGTGAGCACTGTCAGGGCTCCCATCAGCTGTGGGCAACATCTGTGCTCGTAGATTAAACAGTAGCAGAAAGCAGGTTTTGGTTCTCAGGCCAGCTGGCAGGACTTGACCTTGTCCACACCGTTAAACTCCTTCAGCTGAGCTGCATGCCCACACAGAAGCTGCCTGTTGGACATAGTTCCTGGGCTGTGCTAATGGCAGAATTTGGGAAATGCTTTGTTGGCACAGGCAGCAGCATGCTGGAGCTGATCAGCAGATGTAGTGTAGTCGACTGTCAGGCTCCTGTGCACAGAAGTGGTGTCTGGCATGGTGTGTTTGACTCGTGCAGCTTCAACCCTTCTGTCTGTCCCTGGATTCTTGTATTTACAGTCTGTTGTTTCAGAGGTCAGAATTATCATACATGCAGAAATTTGGTGAGGTGCAAGGAGCACTTAACGTCTGAGAGTGCCCTAAACTCTTCTCTCACTTTCTGAACCTGACTCAGGCAAATCCTCATTAGCCCTGTTAATGACATGAGGTGGCAGTGGAACCATGAATTTGGTTTGCAATAGTGACAGCTCCTGTTCTGTGAGGCGGACTTGTGTCACTAAGCTGTGACCCTTTGGAGCTGGCAGCCCCTCTACCACTGGGAAAGGGTAAGTGCTTTAGGAAAGCTTACAGGTAGTATGGAATAGCATCATCAAGCAGATGGGTTCTGGCTGCCCCAGTCAAACAGTTGTCTTTCAAGACATGTCCTAGATTTTAACCTATTGAACAAAAACACAACAAATCAAATGGAAAACGCATGGTTCACTGCTCTCAGTTTTGATAGCATCAGGAAGGTCAATCAGAGATTAATGCATGTAACTGTTTGCCAAGCCTATCTTTAATGCTTTTAGCTTGGTGTCCAAAGGAAATAGGGTGTATGTAGTAATCCTCTTCTGGTGTTTTTTTCCTTCCCAGTCATTCTTAATCTGAACAAATCTGACAAGCATGTCAATTCTTAGAAGTTTTGTCTATCCCAGTATAGGAGGAAGTCTCTGTCAGTGAAGAAAGATGGCACTGAAGCTCAGGGAAAGATGAGCAGGGATTGCACAAGAAAGAGCAGTTCTATAAATACCCCAGCTGAAGGACTATCTGCTTCCTGAATTTTCTCCATCAGCAGAGATCTGTAATAAAATAGGGCTTGAAAACTGCCTTTGGGTTACTCTCTATCACATCTCAGTCTTTCTTTCAGAGTAAACTTTGCAAATGGGACAAAGTTAATAGAAGGTGCTTTGGAAGGTGGAGCTGCTGTTTTCAACTCTGCCTTGGTAGATAAGAGCAGTAGTTGCTTGAAAAGGAGAGTGATCTCATCTGTCTTTGCTGCCTAGAAAGAGCACTACTGCACAAACTGCAAAGAGATCCAGCTGCCTGGCTCTGCAAAGTGCCATGTGCTCAGAAAACTGTGCACACTGCCACTTGTTCTTAGTGATAACAGACAAGAACAAACAGATGTGCTTTGCCTGGAATGAGATATTTTCACACTGAGTATTTTGAATGTGCCCTGTCATTTCTGTGACTTTTTGTACTTAAAATAACAGCCTAAATGCAAGGCCAGGGTAACAGAGCTGCATGAAAAACCCCAGATAGTCTTCAGGGAGGGAGAAAGCAGCACTCAAAGTTATGGTTTATTATCCAATTTTTTCTAAATTTTTTTCTTCCTTTTTTCTCTCTATGTATGTCTCGGCTTTTTCAATGCCTCCCAAACACCTTCTATTTCTGTCTTTTTTTTTGTGCACCCTGTTGCTGCTCACTTTGTATTTTTTCTCCCCTCTCTTCCTCCCTATTAGTTTATTATTCCAAATAAATCTCATTTATCTGTTTTCAGCCTTCTCGCTCCATTTAACTCTTGTCTGAGACTGTTTCTTTTCTTCTTCCACCCTGCTCTGTATTTTATCACCTTTGGCTCTGCTGATTGTGCCAGAATTCAAACACCATGACTCAGGTGGACAGCAGGTGTCCCTGGCCACTGAAGAGACCCTTCGTTCGATGGCAACTAAAGACAAGCTTAAGTACCTGTATTCTGATTAAAACAGTGTTGCATCTTTCCCCATCATGGCCTGACTTTTCTGCAGCCCTAAGGAGGGTGGAGAATTGGGTATAATTAGGATTAGTTGTCTAAAACTGGAAACAGCAGAGCTGAACCCTGTTGGAGCAGCACTATAGCTACCCAGTGCCATTTGACACAGCCATGTGTGTTTGCAGCAGGCTGAACCCGGGAATGCTGATGGTGCTCCCATCCACCAGAGGCAGTGGGAGTGAGCACTTGCTCTCAGCTATTTCAGCTTGCTATTATTTTGGACCATTGACTACGAATGAAGTTCAAGCCAAATTGAACACAAATCACCTAGAGCTTCATGTGAAAAACCTCAGATAAATTAGTAGTAGAGCCTCTAGCCTCACACAGCTTAAGTGACAATCATTGCATATCTGGCCCTAAAAGCCAGCACTGTTCCTCCTGCCTCCCTGTTGCTGCACATTTGAGAGCTCACAGCATTGCCAAGGCTGGATTACCACCCTACACTCAAACGCTGCCTGATGGATTGCCTTCTTCTGTGGCACTTTGTCAGCAAGCAGAGCAACTTCTAAAAACTGATAGGAGTTGTGACAGTGGGGACTGATGTTTGTTCTGTCTCCAGCAGCATGCAGGTAGTAATGAGGAGTCCCTTCTGCATTGTCCTCCCTGTGACCTTTCTCTTTCCAAGGAATGCTCCTTCTGCTGGTTACTCATGAGCAGTTGCAGGAAGGCTCTGAAACTACAGGACCAGCCATAAGGACTCCATTTCAACCCATTTCTGGAGGAGAAGCTTCGGGAGAGGGCACAGTAAAAAGAGATGCAGGAGTTTGTGTGGGAAATGTTAGAGGACTACCTGGCTTGTCTTCCAGACACTGGAGCTGTGTGGCTTTGTGTGTCTGTCAGTAATCAGGAGCAGGAAAGAGACTCTTCTCTCTAATTGTCCCTCTAATTTTATTTAATTGAGGAAATTGCTCTTTTTGTGGACATTTCTCTCCATTGGGCAGGTTAGAGGGCTGCTTTGGGCATCTTGTGCAGTGCTTGAATGAATGGGAGGAAAAGTGCCTCTGGCTGCATGGCATTTATTCATTGCCTCCTCCTTGAGAGGGAGGTTAGTGTATCACAGCATGATTAAGGGCAAGAGAATCTTACTCTAAATCAGAGAAAGATTGGGAAGAAATTAAAATTTACTTCCTCAGGTCACATATATTTTTTTCCTCACTGCTGTCTTTCCTCCATCACGGAGCTCTAGCATTGTTGGCATGTACAACCTAATGGGTACACCAGGGCCAGCAGCGTGATGGATTTCAATGTCACAGAGAGAGTACTGAGTGAAGCACATAGGGGGAAAAAAAAGAGAAAAGAAAAGATCCTTGGATTTCATTGCACAAATAAATGTCAGAATGAAACAGGTCTGGCATGACTTCAGCTCTCTGCTACCCAAAGTCAATCACACTGAAATGCTCATATAAGGAAGAAATACTGTACTGCTCTGGTGGGGGTGAAATATCAGGTCTAGAACAAACCTTTTTGACCACTTCAGTGCTGCCTAAAACTTAAGAACAGACTTAGCAGCACTTCAGTGGAAGCTGGAACTCTTCACCCAACCTTATAGAAAGGGTAATTAGTACTGCAGTTTGTCGAACCTGGGTTGGAGGGGTGATGATGAGCTATGGGACCCCAGCTGAAGCTTTCCTCACCCCCTTTAAGTGCTGTGCACTGAATACAAGAGAAGTGTGTCTTACACTGTGCCTATTTTTGGGGGGCAGCACGCGTCCATATTTCCTGTGGTGAGCCAAGGTGTCCCCAGCTGTTACAGCAAGGACCTCAGAGAAAAAGAGCAAGAGTGCATCTCTCAAAGGAAAGGCAAAGGTGACTTGGCACCTCCGTGTGTTGCTGGCTGAAATGGAGGTAAGGGCATGGTTGCAGAATTTAGCAATGTGTAGCAAATTCAGGTCATCAACACATCCACCTCCAGATGTGCTGTTTGTGTGGCAGCAGCTCAGGTCAGGTCTTCTCAGTAAAGGTTTAGCCTGGACTTATTTGACTCAGGAGACCAGCTATTGCTGTTTAATGGCTTTTACTGGAAATCCAGTAAGTAGGAAAAGGCTGAGTTTGCTTTGCTTCATCCTTTTTCCTCACCACTTCTCACAAGCAGGCTCTCATTTGGAGGCAAACACTGGCTCTTCAAGGTAAATGAAAAAAAGAAAAGTTTAGAAGTACGAAAGTCTTTCTTTGTGAAATAAATACCCTTTAAGACTCACCAAAAAGATTTTTAAGATTTTAATCACAGAATCATAGAATATTTGACTTGAAAGGGACCCACTAGGATAATCAAGTTCCAACCCCCACCTCTGCATAGGACAACCCAAAAATCACACCATGCACCTGAGAGCATTGTGCAAACTCTTCTTGAGCTCTGTGAGGCTTGGTGCTGTGCCTGCTGCCCTGGGGAGCCTTTTCCAGTGCCCAAACACCCTCTGGGTGAAGAACCTTTTCCTAATAGCCAACCTAAACCTGCCCTGACACAACTACAGACCATTCCCTCGGGTCCTGTCAGTGGTGACCACAGAAACAAGATCGGTGCCTGGCCCTCTTCTTCTCTAATAAGAAGTTGTAACTGCAGTGAGGTCTCCCCTCAGTCTCCTTTTCCCCAGGCTGAACAGACCAAGTGACCTCAGTCACTCCTCATACAGCTTCCCCTTTTGACCCTTCACCATCTTCATTGCCCTTTTTGGACCCTGGTAGTTTAATACCTTTCTTATATTGTGGCACCCAGAACTGCCCCCAGCACTGGAGCTGAGGCCACCCCAGTGCAGAGCAGAGTGGGACAATCCCCTCCCTTGCCTGGCTGCTGATGCTGTCCCTGATGTCCCCCAGGACACATCAAGGCTGGAAGAGACCTTTAAGGTGACCAAGTCCAACTTGGTCATGCCCTCAGCATTGCCACTGTAGCCCTTAAACCACTAAACCACACCACTCAGTGCCAGATCCAGACACCTCTTAAACACCTCTCTGCCGGGCCTCTCTGCCTTTTAGTGATAATATTGCTTGTTGCAGCACAAGCTCTTGTGCTTGTAGAGTCTTCCTAGAATCTGCAAAAAGCACAAAGAAACAAAATTTTCACTAAGTATCCTGGAAAAGGGTACACTTGTGATCAGGTCTAGATAGCAAAGGTATTTTCTTCCTTCATTAGTTCCTCCATTTCTGCAGGCACTACAAGGTGGCTTAGCACATCCACTGTTGTCTGGAAATAGTCTAATCTTTATTTGCCAAAATGATAGCTTAAAACTAGAAACTAGCCTAAGAGACATCATGTCAATTGAACAAATAATCCTGACAGTTTCCATGGCTCCTGCAAGGCTTTTCTTATTTAAAATAACACTAATACTACTGATAATAATAATAATAAAGCTGAAAGCAAGTACTGAATCTTCATGTAACCCCGTGAGGGCACAGACAATAAAATTGCTTTATATGTCCCTCTCTTGCCCTTATCTTTCTTCAAAGTATCAAAAACAAGAGGAAAGCAATAAAACCAAATACTTTATAGACCATATAAAGTAACACAACATCATGATGCTGTTTCTTTCACTGATGCCTGGTTACAATGCAAGGTGAGGGCTGTGTCCTGTTTGTAGCTTTTGAGCTGCTACTTGAAAATTTCATTTAGTTTATGTGGTACAGATGTCTGGAGTTACTTGTACAGTAATGCCCTTAGGAGCTGTTTCATATAGAATACTACAGTATAAAATCAAGTCATTAACCATTTGGGATGGAAATCCCAGCTCTTACATGTCATTAGTACAAAACCTTAATGTAGAACAAAACTGTATGAATAACATGGTTTGGCTGTTTGTTTTTTATTCCCTTCTGGTTAACGGGACAAAAATGGGAAACAAAGTAATTAAAACCTCGGGTTCTTATTGAAAGACAGCTCCAGGGTGTTGAAAGAACCTTATTTGACCTAAATTACTGATTTTTTTTGTTGTTTTAAACATGTAATTTATCTCAAAATTGAAATTCTACTTGCAGTGATAGAAGCATGGAGTGGAAAACAACATCCTGACTCTTTAAACGGGCCTTAAAAAATGGGCACTTGAAGAACTCACTCCTTTCTTCCTACCCATGTCTCTAGTTTCAGTCAGCATCATCATGAATTTGCCATGATGACCATATGGGACACCTGAGAGGGCCTGGCATTTTTAGGAAAAGTGTGGCATATCACAGAAGGCTTCCTTTCAAAAGGATGATCACCTGGTTATACTTTTAAAGTAATAATCTTCTCAGATTCTTTGACGTACATTTTTTCTTCTTGTTCTTTCAAAGATAAATATCCATTAATAACATGTACACACTACGTGGGGACAGAGAAATAGCTTCCCATGAGGTTTTGAAATCCTTCATAAAGTGTTTGCCCTCAAGCTGTCTGATTTTTTTTGCTGGGATTATTCTTTTCTTTCTGTAACATCATTGCTGCTGAATCCCTGGATGCCTCAAACGTGGCACTCTGGGACATGAGAGGTGAGGGGATATTTGATGCTTCACGGTTTTGGTAAACAGTGAAAAGAAACGGGCCAGATTTACCTATTACCTAGTATTTTATGATCCTGTGTATAAGAAGAGAAGTTGTTGACAGCACAGCTCAATAGAAAAGTATGTTCCTCAGGAGTGTATCCCTTCATCATTGGGCAAGAGCAGGATTGAGGACATTTCCATGGACTTGGTAACAAATTAATTTCGGAGGACAGACATGTTATGCCTATGCTTCTGTTCTTCACCAGTGGAGAAACTTTAAGGATAATTTAGTTTGTCTTTTTTTAAATCTGAATTTCAACAGAAAGTACTCTGGCATAAATGTCGAGCTGGAAGGAGTTTTTAGGGTGTTCTCTTATGTTTCTTCTATTTCCTGCACAATTTTTAGCAGAGATGTCAGCTTCTTCTGTGGCAAAAAGCACGAAGTTAGGACATGATAGTGCTTAATTTGTAGCTGATCTAAAGTGTCTCCTTCATTTTTGATAATGAAAGTCAATGAGTTTTCCCACATCTTTTGTTTCATTAGGTGATTCTCAGTGCCCTGGGAGGCAGGCTTCCAACCAGTAATCCTGTAGAAATAGGTTCAATTTGTCATCTAGATGCAGCTCTAGCAGTAGTTTCTTTGGGGGTTTTTGTGAGGTGTTTTCTGGTTTTGTTTTTGTATTTTGTGGTTTTTTTGGGTTTTTTTTTGTGACAAGATGGCATCTTCACTTGCAGAAAAAAAAAAAAAAACTGAAAATTTTCCAGAATGACTGTTTCACTGATGGCAAATGAAATGTAAATATTATAAGTGATGGGTTTGTTTGAATGGCTTAAACGAATCTTTGCTCTGACTCTCCAATGTGCCTTAATTTCCAGGCAGAGGAAACCTTGGCCCACCCTGAGAGGTGCACCAAGAGCAACTTAGGAGACTGCAAGGAAAGCCAGCCTCAAGGGTGTGGATTGGTCATTCCTAGGTCCATTCCACAAAGAAGAAGAGTAATCAGAAGGTGCTGCTAGTGTTTGAGGGGATGGATTGTCTGTGAGCATCTTGTTACTGCCTTTGTTGGGTCCAGTGCTGATCTGTGGCTGTTGCAGCCTTACAAAACTCTTCCAGCAGTGCTAGAGCAGTTTGACTGGCTTTGAAAGGAGATGTGGTAGAGCATTAGTGTCTTTGCTTGGCATGTGTCTGTGGAACAGCTTGCATCCACAACCAAATCATTTCATTTACTTGCTTTCAGTCCATGTTCTCATCTCTTTAAAATGGGCACTATAATGCTGTCTCATTATGCACAGACTTTATGGGAGAGGTTCAGTAATCATTATGAAAAGGTCAGATGCTTCAGTGAAGGGCACCTATAAATGAGTCTATAAATAAATAGTCTGGAAGCCTTTAGGAGAGGCTAACAACTTATTTATCTTTTATCCTGCTGGTTGCAGGGGATGTATTAAAGCAAGAGCATACTGCTAATTAGTTTAATGCTGGAATTTTTGTTAGGGGCCACTGCTGGGTGTAGCAGTTGGCTTGATATGACACCTGACCAGCACTTGGCTCATACGAATGCACAGTGTGGCTCCACGAGATCTGTGCTGAGCCTCACTGGGGACTATGTTTCTTAATTGGGAAAGGATTGTGTTTATTCAGATGATACTTGCTGCTAAATATATCATCAGCAACTCTGTGGCACAGCTTTTTTTTTCCACTTGGCTCAGAGGAGAAAAGCGACTCTTAGTAATGCTTTTTATTGACTAGCCTGAGTGCTGCTAGTTGTTTGGTTAGCATTCAAAAATGTCAGCTCTGGACTTGAAGCTGCCTAGAAAAAAGTGGTTTCATTCCACACTCCAGTGGTATTTAAGGCAGGCAGAAAGAAGCACCCTGTTTGCTTTAAGGTCATTATATTTTCATGGGAGGACCCTCCTGATCTGCCTGTATACCAATGGGATGGATACTTTTGTTTGCCACCTGCCTGCACAACAGGCTTTGGCTGCAGCAGAGGTCCAGGGTGGACCACAAAGACCATTCTGTGGGGTGGCAAGAGATGGGGGAAGTCCTGGGGTGACTGAAGGGATGTCTCTTTGAAAGGCTTGTCCCTCAGGCATCTTGTTTAATTGCTTCAGTATTGCTTAGCTTTTTGTCACATGAGGTTCAGCACTTCCAGGTGCAGAGAAGCCAACAGTTTCAGTGTGGAGGTTTTTCAGAGCCTTAACACGCAGCTCCTTAGGAGATCCGTCTGACCCCTTGATTTCTGGCTGCAGACTGAAGCACAGAAAAAACACTTGAACTTGATTGTAGGACACGGAGTGCCCCCTTCCTTTTCTCTTTGACTAAGGAGACTGGACTTACAAAAGGTGTTCAGTCCCATGTAATTTTGGTGCTTCTGAATCCAATCTGCTCCAGGTAGCAAATCTGCTTAGTCCTCTGACTGTTCTCTGTGGCACATAGTTTAATGGCAGATAAAGAGAGAAGTCAGTTATTCATTGCCCTACCCTTATCTCTCTTCTGAAAGAATTGAGGCAGGCTGCATGTTTATTTTAAATCTGGTTTAAATACCTGAGTTAAAAGACTGGCCTTTTCCCTTGGCAGCCTGATCCCAGCTGAGTTTGCTTTTATCAGCAGTCTGAATGGAATAGGACTCAAACATTCCGTGGCTTCATGACAGACAGTCTCATTTCTACCTGCTGGGCTTGCACAGGATGATACTGGGTGTTGCACTCTTTGCAGGTGGGATTTTAGTGATTGCAACCTTTCTTCTGTTGCAACCCTTCCTTCCAGAGAGGTGGGAAACACATGCATCTGCCCAAGAAGAGAAAGGGCAGAGACAACTTAAAAAGGGAAATGCCTTGATGCACTAGGGGAATAAAAAGTGAAGCTGCAAAATTTGTTCCTCAGTGTGAGATGATCCATCTCAGGAAGGCAGATTTGGTAAGTGGCTCTTTCTGTCTTTCTTTTGAGTATCTCAGCCTACAAAATGTTCTCCTACTCTGGTATTTGCACTAGTTTGATTAGGCTGGAGAGAACTGCAGGGCAGCCCCTTTCTCTGATGGCACATTGAGACATTTCAGCCCAAGAAACAGGAGTACACACTCTCCAAAAGCATTAAGGCAGTGGGAGCTACAGCAAAAGATGCAGCTGAAGAGCACCTGCAGTCAGGAAGGCTCCCAGCTGGTGCAAGAGGAAAGAATTAAGCAATGTGTTAGCATATTGCAGATTAGTCTAGCATCTGTCTGGCCCTCCTGAGCACCCAGGGCAAGCTTATGGTTGGGGTTCAATTTCTGCAGAGGGGCATTGCCTGAACTGAGGTAGTTGTATGTATTAATTGAACCACATGGGAACTCTTCCATTGGCACACCCAACAGAGCAGTTTTATTCAGTGTCAAATATAGCAATATCTGCTGGACTCCTCACATTGCTAGAAAAACATAGGGGTGAAAAAAGCCTAAGCTTGGGGCCTAGAAAGTTGGGCAGTGCCCCTGTGTGTTGCCTTTCAGGGAGATAAAGGACTGCATCTTCAGACTCCATCTCCATCTTGAGAATCATTTGGTCATTTGACCTCTTTCTTTTTCCCTGAAGATCTCTTCCCCTCGAATACCCCTGCCTCAGCCTAAATCCTTTTCTCACAAGAGACTTGTCTGTTTTACTTCATGCCAGCCTTCTGAAGATGTTCTGAGCCATGTATGAAGTGGGGCAAGCTGAAGAAGAGCACAGATGGAGACTTTCCGGATAAATACATCACGAGGTTCCTTAGAATCTTCCAGCAGTTCTTGCTTCTCTTTCTCACAGGGGTGGTGTCAGTTTCCCTTGCAACAGTCCAGAGCAAGAAGATAACTTTTCTTTGCAACTTTGATCATCACTGAGGAGCATTGGATCTTTGCTGGAGGGAAACAACACATTTTTGCAAGCAGAGAAGAAAAGTGCTCTGATGACCACTAGCATCAACTTTCCTTTCAAGCAGAACAAAATGTTTTTGTCAACCTGAGGCTGCTTTACTTTGGGAATCTCTAACAGCAGGGTTTAGAGTCTTTGCTAGCTAAAATATTGTCAGTTCTTCAGGCTCCATTTCAGGCATTAGTATGTGTGTAATGAGAGTTTTCCAGACCAAACTTCACACCATATAAAAGTATATGGAGACAGGGTTAGGCAGGACATAGAATTAGTTAGACTTTCATTTACAGTGTGTTATAGTTGTAAGGATCATTCATTCAAGCGCAAATTTTTGCTATTTTCATTACTGTCCAGGTGCTCCCCTGGAAAATTTTCACCTAAGAATTTCATCTAAAAAGCTACTGCGTTAATATATGTGTAACTAATTTTTCCCCTTAGTAAGCTAGTGAAATAAGAGCAGTTTCCTCAACATCTTTCCTGTGTGAAGTTTTTTCCTGTAATAACAGCAAGACACTTCATCAGTCTTGGTTTATGTTTCCCCCTTTTGAAACAGGCATTAAAGGGTTGGCTAACTAGGCAGATTTGTAGCAAGGATAAATTCAGCTGTACACATGAAGATGGCAGACATTGAACAAGGAAATGCCATCCCAGACCAGTATCTCACTGTCCAAGCTTTGGCCTGGCTGTGGGAGTTGCCAAACAGCTCCCATCAGCCAAAATATTCTTAAATAAATGATTTTTTTTTTGTCTCAAGTTAGATGATGATCATTTGGTGCTGGCTGGCATTTATAATTGCAGTCCTTTCAATTTTTAAGAGTGAGATGATTTTTTTTACATTTGCTAATGGAGGAGAAGTGGAGATATTTGTTCTACAAGTGCCTTCTCTAGACAGAATATTTCATCTCTATTTATATTTCTTCTTTCTACAATGGGCACAGATATTTTTGTCTCATTATTCATAGACTTCAGAGGATTAAATAAGCAATAATGGTGAACAGGCCAGATTTCTTATTTAGAGGTTCCAGATCAACAAGGCAATGAATAAATAGGACAAACAGATTTAGCCAAGGCTTACAGTGTATTAACTTCATCTCATTTCTCATTAGTTTGGTATCAAGCTTGTCTCATAGTCTGCTGCAGTCATACTGTATATAAAAATCTGCTCTCAAAAGCACGTTGGTAGTTTCTGGGATTTATAAATATTGATGCCTCAATGAGGCTCCTGAGTGTGTCATGACATTTCACACTGGAAAAGAAGAAAGTTGCAGCAGCTGTGCAGCATCCCAAGATCCCTTGCCACCAGCCTTTTTTCCTTTATTGTTCAGCCTTTCTTTTCCACCCTCCTGAGGACCAAGATGTCTTTCTTTTTTTTCATGGGTTTGAACCTGCTTGGAAAATAAACATTCTGCATCCATAAAGGCTAATAGCTCACTGTTAATTTTAGGCTACTCTTGTTTAAAACCCCACCTCTTGCATGTGCTTTTACACTGTGCCCTCAGACATGGTCAGAGGTTTTGCCCTTCCGTATCTTGGATGGAAGTGTCAGAGCTGTAATGGCTCAGTTCTGTGAACTAGCTGCTCGAATTCTTTCTCAGCCCTGGAAATAAACAATAGGTGGGTCTTGTGTCTCTAAGAAGTGAAGCATGCACCCTCCTGTCTCTGCAAAGATCATCAGATTTAAGAGAACAAAGCTGAAGATATTTGCATGTGTCTTGCGTACTTACTGAAATGGAAGTGACACTGTTCTTAAGAGCAGAGGTGTAGAGAGCAATCCAGGCTATTGATTTTTGACCCAAGCCCTTTTGTTCCAAGGAAGAAAGTAATTCGTTCTTATATTAGGCTGTGGTTACATTAGATATTGGAAATTTGTATAGCAAGACAAAAAGGAATTGCTGCCCTAAAACTTGTATAAGTCTGCATCTTCTCTGGAAAAATCCCAGGGTAGCTGCAGAATTGGTGACATCTCATCAGCTCTGAGCAGGAATTGTCCCAAAAGAGGGCTCTTGAGCGCTTTGTCATGCAAGTTTGCAGTTTGGACAAGAGCAGCTGAACACTGGTCACTGTCTGATAACTGCCTGTGCTGCAGCTTTCTCCTGTAATGAGCAAGTCAGAGTGTTTTGTATTTTTGTGTTTATATGTGTGTCTGTCTCACAGCTCTTGTAACATTGTCTTGCTGTGGAAATTTGCTGTTACAACAAGTGCTGTGCTAACTGGTGATGAGATGTTTTAGGAAGCAGCCCTGCATGTACTATGATAAATGAACAGAAGGGCTATTTCATAGTGCTTTTTGGGGAGAAAAGAGAAGTCTTTTTTCACCTCATTGTCTCTATTTTGAAAAGGTTCATATTTTATTTCTTCTTAGTTTTTTGTTTTGTTGAGGGTTTTTTGTTTTTTTGTTTGTTTGTGGTTTTTCTGACTGCTACACCACCAGAGCAGCCCAGTATTTGGGAAATTTTCCCAGAATATGTTGACACAATCAGCTTGTTGACTGTCAGTGTCCACAGCTGCTCTACTGGGAAGGGAAAGGGACTTGCTTATTATTCACATTGCTGAATGCTTAGAGGCAAGGATTCCCAATTTTCTCTTCACCTAACTCCTTCATTTATTCTTCTGAGGAGAAAGCAATCCTGTTTGGGAGATACAAAGGCAATATAATGAGGTAGAGTTGGGATAGTTCTTAAGGTAATTCCACTCTATTGTAAGAGATACATTTTCACATGGGTGAATGGGGAAGAGATTTCATGCCCAAATACTGCTTAGCAGTGTGGAGTCACCACATTTTGTCTGGCTGACAAAATAGTGGCCTGGTTTTGTCTCCTTCTATAAAAAATACAGTCTGGATCCAGAGAGAGAGAGAAAGAGGCATTTGTTGCCCCCTCTTGTCACACATCTGTGTGTATGTATGCTTGTGTCTGTCCCTACTTAATTACAATTAAACCCGGTGCCTGGATGCGACCCAAAAGTCTCACACATGCTCCTGTGAATTTCATGAAAATTAGTGTCCAGATGGAAAACAACTGCCCTGCTGAGGGAAGGCCTTCCAAATTCATGCTGTGTTAGACTTTGGGGAAACCACATAGTAGAGCTTCTCGGGTCATAGGATACATTAGCTCTGCTGAACTCAAAAACCTACCTGTTGGGAGTGTTTGGTTTTCAGACTGCCAACAAACCTCTAAAATCAATTAGTCGTGCAGCTTTACTTGCGGTACATATTTTCCTGCTGTTCACAGGTAGAAGCTATTTTATATTATCCCTAATTAGTTTTACATTTAGCTTTCCCTGCTGGCTAAGGCAGGCATTGCTTTGTGTACAGGAATTAGATCCCAGGCACCTCCTGAGTTTTTCAAATCTGCTGTAAACCTCTCTGAATATCTGCAAAAGTATTTGTTTGTGTCTAGCACGCTTGATGGGGAAGGAGAAATTGCTTAGTCTCCCCCAAAAACTTTGGCATTACACTTTGGGGTAAGTGTAAATCCACTTCCTCCTGTGGCCAGAGCTCCATATTTCTTAGATTCAAAGAGATCTTCACAGCTCAGCTCAGAAAGCAGGAAAATGGAATTGTTTGGCTACACTGGTTTTGGTACATTGTATTTATACCTATTGATGTATGCACATGCATTGCAGTCAGTTGTAAGACTGATCCAGGACTTTACATTTCCTAATGTCAAGCATTTTCCTTGTTGTAGAGATCTTCTGTGGTGTGTGGGGTGTGACTGTTCCACAATGGGGAACCAATGCAAGGCTGGGAGCTAATTTTCCAGCAGTTATTATAGTACTAAAGTTTGGATAACCCAAGTAAAATTCACTGCCCTATGTCTGTGTCTTTTGCACATAATTGTTCTGCTAAGGAAAATGGCATGGAGAATCCTCCCACTTAATTTGATGTTTTCCCCAAAACCTCACCCACTAGTTTCTTTATTTGCCAGGCTTTTAAGGTTTACCAGTGCTAAAGCACATCCTCCCCATCACCTCTCATTGTCCTCCTGTCACTTTCTCCATTTGTTCCTCATCTCCCTACGTCTCTTTTGCCCTGTCCTCAGTTTCTGTCCCCAGTTCCATCTCTCTGCAAGTGGTTTCCTGAGAAGCAGATGGCACATTTTGAGGCTTGGGCTAAGCTGCCCAGTGGCTGCCCAGTTGCTTGGCAGGGCACAGGACGTGGGGAATTGCTGAACTCTTCTACTCAGCCCCGAGGAGAAGAGATTTCACAGTTTGCTCAAATTCCTGTGAGAGATTTCTACCCTCCTTTCTAACTCAGTTGAAACTAGGCAAGCAACTCAAATGATGTTAAGAGGAACCTTCCAGACAGGCACAGTGCAACCATGCAAACACATACACTCAGAAAACCAGGGCCAGAAACATGCTGTTCCACCTAAAGACTAAGAATATAATAGGATATTCTCACCCCAGCAGAGTGATCACATTCAGGGTGATGTGTGAGAGCAAAATTGGAAGCTCTGCCTCTATCTCCACCCTGTCCAGTAGCTATCCTAGCAGCAGATAATTTGGTAATTTAATTCTTACAACTTCAGCTCCCCTAAATGACCTTTAAAATTTATTTGCTTCATTTACTTAGGTTTTAAGAGATTATGCTTAAGTAATGCTTTGCCGCATGTAATGTTTTGTTGTATTTAAATTTAGTGTGTAATGATTGTCTATATTAAATAACAGTAGCAACATCTGAAATTATTAATAAACAAAAGATGACAGATAATGCATGTTAAGTTCTCTCTGTATTTTGGATCGTTTATCTCCCAGGTAACATAAGAAGAATGTTAAATCCTGCTGGAACACACTCCTCAGCTGATGTAAATCGGCAAATGTACAGCAGCTGAATTTCTGGTCCATTATGTTTTCTATGAAAGATGTCTTTGCCTTCAGAGTATTAATTATCCATGATCCTTTTACTTTTCTTGTTTTCTGCCTTTGCAGGTGCTGCTAATTCTCTCCATTTCTTCCAGAAATGGGAAAATTTATCTATATTAGGAAATGTGTTCTTCCTTTCTTCAGTAAGCTGCATTTTCATTTTTGGCATCCAAATTTAAATCCTAATGCACATAGAGATATGAATGATGTGGGTTTTACTGCTGACAGTTTTAAATCCTACCATGCATCAGCTGCATAGACAGCTTAACCCCTTCTTGTTCTAGCAGAAGACCATGTATTTTTTTTGCAAAAGATGACCGTGTCACACACTGCGCAGATGTCTCCAGCAATAAACTGCCCCATCTTCAAATCCCAAAATTAAATTAGGTGATAAATGATGTTTCAAGGCTGGATGCTGGAGACGGGATGAAGGGAAGGCCAGAGTCCCTTACCCCCCAGCCTGCTGGTGCTAGCAGATGCTCCAAAAGCTCCCACCCAAAGGGACTCAGTTGAACAGGTTCCCTGGTCCTTTTGCTGATCCCAGATTCCCCCTTCAGAAAAGCTCAGAGTGAAGCCCACAATTTCTGAGCTCTGGAATGACTTCCCATGTCCTGCTGCTGTATGTAAGGGGCATTTCAAACACAGGAGGGTTGTGTGCCAGGGCGAGGAATGTCCCGTGCTGCTCCAGAGGAATTCATCAATGTGACCTGCATCCAGCAGGCATGACTGGACCACAGTCATGGGAGAGACCCCCTGCCCATGAGCCTGTGTGTGCTCTTTGCCACCTCTCAGTGTTTCCCTCACGAGCTGCAGCCTGGATAGAACAGGGGAGAGGGTTAATCCTTCTGTCTCTACAAGAGTTTAATTGGAAGGGAATTGTCTTTGACTTAATTTCCTCTTTTGTCTCCATTCAAGCCTAGTGGATCAAAAGAAATGCAAATTGAAAGATAATATTTTGGATGTGCCCGATTTTAAAGCTGAACATTAATAATCTTTCATGCCTCTGACTTAATGTCTGTATCATTTTTGTCACAAAAGTCTTGAAACAATGAGTATTTCTTTATGTGACAAAAAGAATTTACTTTTCATCAAGAGAGGAAACCTAAGTGTTGCTCTCACAGTACTAGAACACAGCTACTAATTACCTCATGTTATCAAACCTGACATTATCCTTTAGATTAAAATACCATATGTTTTATTTTATAATGAGAGGGCAAAGAGCCAGTTACTACAAAGTATTAAGCCACTGCATGTCGGGTGCCACTATATAGCAGGGTTTATTCACACAGAAATTCAATTGGCTGATTATTAAATTATTGGTTAATGCAATTTAATAAAAAACCCTTCTTCTCTTTTTTCTTTCCTCTTCCTTTCTTTCATTGTTATTTTGAATTATAGCACTAAGAAAGTACTTTTCAAGTGGTTAACTTAAGTTTGCTTTCCAACATCTCTTTATTTGTGAAGAAATGAATTCAAAGGTTCTGTTTTCTTTTTAGTGCTTGTGAAAATGAAGGATAGTTGTGCCTGCACTACAAGAAGGGTGATTTAGGTAAATGTCTCTGAGGCAGCTTGAGTCAATTTAGCTTAGACTTGCCCTGAAATTCTCTATTGCTTTGCTGCAAATCTTCCCAAGAGAAAAGGTTTACTTTTGCTGAGCTCTATTGGAGTAGAAGGTAGTTTTGTTGGTGTCCTACATTATGGCTGACAAAAAGGGTAGAGAAAAATGCTACATTGAACCACATCAATGGAGAGGAGAAAAGATTTACTCACTTTTTCTCCACATGTTCAGTCTGGGGGTGATGGATGTCAGTTGTCATGTCTAAAATTCACATCAGACTTACCCAAGAAATCTATAGGGATTTTTTTTTTTTATTGATGGTTTTCCAAGACTTCCTCATTTCCAAAACACACACGAGAGATTTTTCCACAACTACTTGAGTGCAGATGCTAGAGCCCTACATTTTGGCTGACACATTGGTAAAATAAATGCCCAGGTCTACATTCAGCCCTAGCTTGGGAAGGCCTAAATATAAATTTATAGATGGAAAAAAGAAACAAACCAAACAAACAACCAAAAAAACCCTGCCTATTTCTCTGCCATTCAGACCATACTATCCTGAGAATGTGCTCCATATTTGCACCATGGAACATACAGGAAGTCAAAGCCCTGAGACAAAACAAGGGGAGAAGATTCAAGAGTAAAGAGTAAATGCTATTTTTCCATTACCATGGCATTGGTAATGGAGATTGGGAGAAATAAGTTGTGCCTGCACTTGGAACAGAGCCATTCCTTTGCTCATGCAGAGACATCTCTCAAGCCAGCTGTGCTGCCTCTGAGTTCCTTATTATCAACTCTTAGAAGCGTGGGGGGAAAGCAACAAAATCATGACAATGATAAATGCTGCTTCTTTACAGACTCACATGGTGCCAGCCCGGTTTGTGGTCCAAAAGCCCCACTGTGGTCTGGCTCCGAGTAAACAGAGTTATTAGCAGTCATGAGATGCTGAGAGGTTGGAGGTTCGAGCTGACCAGTTGTTACAGAAAAACAACAGATTCCTCCTCTTTTTTTTTTTTTTTTTTTTTTTTTTTTTTTGGCTCCTTTTATTGCTGAATCTTTCACACCGGAGAAGAGCATTGCTGTTGTCTGGTGGCTAAAAGCAAAACCACATAAAGAGGGAAGAGAAAGGAGAGTAAAACAAAGCTGTCTCTTGCCCCCAGCTCGTTAACAAATGCAGCAAGAGGTCCCCTAGGCACACCAGGTAGTGCCCTTGGGCTGGCACGGTGCCCATCTGTGCCATCTGCTGAGGATCAAGCCTTCCTCTGCTTCCCATCACGTAGAACCTGCTGCAGCCGGGCGCTGCTCTCCTGCTGAAATCGCTGCGGCACACAGCCAGCCCAGGTTAGCAGTTCCATAGCTTCTGCCATGAAAAAAGGGCAAGGGGTGGGGGGAAGGAGGGTGCATTGCATCTTTGTATTTTCACAGTTGTAATCTCTGTTATGGTATTTGTGAGTGTAATGGGACATTTCTCTAGCTATTTACAACAGGTCAGGGCAAGTGTCCTGCTTCCCATATGCCATCTCACTGAAATGGCTCTTTTTGTTTGCTGAATGCAACTTTAGGTGCAGGTTAGTGAAACAGCCACAGTGGAACCATTGATGTGATTACTGGGTTGAAGGAGAACAATAAATGAAAATATGTTGTGTATATTATGAGATGCAGGACTCAAAATGATGGACTGTCGTATAAAAGTGGAAACGAAATAGAAAATTGAGACCCAAAAAAAGGGCAGTAGTAAAAAGCTCAGTATTTTATTCCATGTCAGATGGTTTCTCTTCTATCTAAACTGGCATGTTTCCTACAACAATATGGTTTAAGGAAATAGCTGGCCCATCAGAATGTTTTCCTTCTGCTGTGCATCATCTGCCTGGCATTTTGCTCTGATCAGAAAGGTAGAGTATGAGAACAGAGGAAAGCTTGCAGGAAGAAAAATCCCATGCCTCTAAACAACAATGCAGCAGCTCCAAGCAAAGTCATAGAAGTATAAGAGAAATTCACTAGTAAGTTAAACATTGACATTTTCAAAGAGAGAAAATACATCCCAACTATCATAATTTCTTCCAGGTTTTACAAGGCCACAGCATCAGTACTTCAGATCAATAAGAATGTTAAGACTAGTGTCTGAGATTACAGTAAAGCCATCCAATTTCCAAAACACGAGGAATTTCCAACAATATTTTTAAAATCCATAGGTCTAGAAGTCTTGCATGTGAACAGAATCGTGTTGTTCTAGTCTTAAAAATTGAAAATATAAGATGGTACAAAATGTTTTGAAATGTTGTGTGACTGTCCGCTTGGATCAAATGCTGCTAAAAAAGCCTGTTAGGGTTAGAATATTAGGTTTCAGTTCAACTCTTGCTGGTCTGTGTTAAAGAATATTTTGATTCAAAGGCCCTTCTGTCTAAAAAACCTAACCACAGAAGAATTTAATTTTCAGTCTTATAAGCCTGGGTTCTTTGGAGAATTCTCGCCTCTGGTATTTTACCTTTTGGGGTTTTTTTCTGCTTGCAAAGTTGGAAATCTTGGAGACGCATCAAAATTAAAAGCACGATGGGCAAAAGAGGTGCTTTGCCAGGAATAGTGCAAGTTTTACATGATGTTACTTTTAGACTGCTTTTCTTTCAACTTGAATGGGCTCACTATACTTCAGAACACTTGCAAGAATAGCTCATGCATTGATATGTGATATTGGGTTTGAAGTGCTGGGCAGACACTTTAATAAATAGTGTGATATTTAAAGAGGATGAACACCAAGTGACACCTAGTGAGTTATTAACTTTATTTTGTTCATTTTGCCATCTGTCTTTCTTGCTCATGTTCTCAAATGCAGATCCAGCAGTCTAGCTGATTTTCACTGAAGCAGCTCCGATGGACGAAAACCAAAGTTTTCAAGGCAGACTTGCCAAATTTGCCAATGCTGATCTGGAAGTCAAATACCCAGGTGTTTAGAAGAGTGAAAATGCTGGAAAGGGAGTATCTCACTGAGAGTTTTGAGTCCTTTTCAAAAGCTAACGTTCATATTGCCACCTCTCCCTGAATCCTTTGAAAAATACAATTCTAAATGTGTATGTTTAAATGAGCATTTAAAAATTCGTCTTTGGGTTCTTTTTGGAAACAACTCTGCAGCTCTTTTGAACAGAGTTAAGGCAATTACCGCATCCCCTGAACTCTACTGACATGGTGCAGATAGGAAAAAAAGCCATCAATGCCTTGCATCAACACTTAATTGCATTTGACTAAAGCACACATTTGCTGGAAGCATGTACTACAAAATCCATGCAGATATAAGTTTAAAAATGTTGAAATGAATTGGTTTGGGCTTTTTACTTTTGCTAAAATACAAGTCAATGCTTTTACATTTATAAAACTTCATTTCTGTTTCAAGAGATTTCTTTGAGACTGTAACCAAAGCCAAAGAACAGATGTACCAGAACATGCACAGGAAAGAAACTCTTTTATTTTCACCCAAAATATATGGAAAACCCACAGTTTCTGATCTTGGTACAGCTGATTTACTAGTTTTAACTTGGCAATTTAAAGTCAGAGATTTATGTAGCTTTACTTTTACCAAAACCCTTGCTCTTATGTTGGTTCACTATTTTTTCCAGAGCAGGATGGCAGGATCAGAATCCTCAACTTTGCCATGGCAGCTGCTGCTTGAGCTGGACACCCAGCTGAGGAAGCAACCCCAGGAAAGGGTGCTCAGAGTAGTTCCTGCAGCTGAAGTAAGAGCCCACACCAACCCCAGGACTTGCCTGTGGGTCACCATACTGCTTTTGGTGGAGATTTTTATGGAGTTGTGGGACTTCAGGCTTGAAGGATTACATCGTGGTGAAGTCAAGTATTGCAGTTACTGTGGAGAGCACAGCACTTGGTCTGGGCTAACTAGAAATACTTCATTTCTGAGGAAAATGTCTCTTCAGCCTGATTTAAAGCACCCAGTTCAATGTCCACCAAGTGTTTCAGGTTGTTCATTTGGGGGTTGCTACTTTTGATTTTGCCCTTTTCACGTGCCATCACTAGACATTTCTTTTTGAACCCACTGGCATGCAGTGCTCCATCATATCTCATTTTTCACTTTGCCTTTCCTAGGCAAAACTGCTCATGAGACAACCAGAATTTGCAGTTTCCATCTGCCCCAAGCTGGACTTCGGAGGAGTAGCTGCAGGCTGCTGATGTCCTAAGAAGCACAGGATTTGGTGTCTGTCTGTGCCACACTGCCAAGAGTTCGTTTCTATCTTTCTGGTAAGTACATGGAATGCGGACACACATGTAGCTTTTGTGTAACTCTCCTTTAGGGGAGCATCTAAGTTCTTCTCCAAACACTCCTTTGAGGCTAAGTGTTGGCTGAGTACATTCCACAACAATCCTGCTCTGTGCTGGAAATGTTCATACAGTAAAATCTACTCAGGGCTTCTGCTAGTTTTGCTGGATAAGGTAGATGGAGTTGTGTGAAGAGCATGCAGCCTGAGCAGAGTTGTGTGGGGGCACTTGGGCTGACCTGTTCTAACTTCAGAGCTGTGCACAGAATTAAATGCTGCAGGGAGAACTGCAGGGCTCCTTTTCCTGAATGATAGAAGTCCCTCTTGACAGACACAGGGAAGCTGGAATTGCTGTATGGCCCCCTGTACTGATACAACACCTAACATTTAACCAACAGTTTAATTTTTCTGGGGAGAAAATGTCTCTAAAATTTCTGGGGAAAAAGTGAAATAAACCTTCAGAAAACTGCAGATGGAAAGCTTGTATTTATGTAAAATGGAAACATGCTGCGAATCATTGGAGAAAACCTATATTTTCTTGCCAATTATAACAATATTAGGTAGCAGTGAAGGTTTCCAAGGCAACCTGGCCACGGGTGCATTCATGTGGAGTGTGTGTGACTACCTGCTTTGTCAAGCCAATGGATGCATGTCAGAAGGTGGTGTGTGGGGGGAGTACAGATAATTTCATCAATCCACACTACAAAAACTATTTTAAAGCAGAGGGTTTGGGACTTTTTCTTACTTTTTCTTTTTTTTTTTTTTTTTAGTATTTCTGATTGTGCTGAACATTTCACTGCTTTTCTAAAATACGCAAGATGTAGGAATAGGCAAATATGTGGGAGCCAGGCTGAAGACACCTGGCTGGTGGAGTGTCCAGAGGGATGTTAGAGGAGGCTTTCTGGGCAAATTAGTATGAAGTCTGTTCATACATTCTGTGTGGATGCAAACAAATGTACAGCATCTTCCCCAAATAAACTTTCATCTTCCTTTTGCCTGAACTGACACCAGCCTGTATTTCCCAAGGTGTTAAACCAAAGGAGTTCTACCAACACTTCAGGTTTCTTGCCTTCAATTGCAGAGCTTGATACCATTTTCTTTTTGCCTGCCCCTCATTTCTCTGCAACACATCTTTATTTGGTGTATTGGAGCTTTCCTGGCCTCTCCAGCTGTCCTGTGAATCACAGAGAGCAAAACACACAGTGGTCCTCCCATATGTTTTCTTCAGGCCATCACTCTTGTTTCCTCTGAAGAGCCATTGAAGTTAAATGTTGTGTGAGGATCCAGCTGTCAGTCTCCAGGGAATTCACTGCCTTGTCTTTGAGCTTTTAAAAACTTTCAAGAACTGCAGATTAGGTTTATTTAGGGAAAAAAAACCATCCGGGCTGCCCAATACCTGATACAGCTGTCAGGAAAATGAAAAAACCAGCCCCATAGCCACCCAAGGGAACTGAGAAAGCAATATGGGTCATGTTCATCAGCCTTGACTGCTTTCCAGGTTGCTAAGGCAGCTGTGACACAGTCGTGATGTAGAGTCCATCCCTTGCTTTAGCTGGTCTGGTAAACTGAGCCTGCAGGTCTGAGCTGACACCACTGGCAGCAGGGAAGATCACCAGGGGTCGCAGTTGTAGCCTGAGATTTGGCCAGAAATTTCCACTGTTCTTCAGTAGCAGTCACCTTTCCAAATTTGTTTTGCTTCAGGAAAGGGCTAAGAGAATTCCTAACTATCTTTCTCTAAACCCAAACTGTTGCGGTACTGAGTTCACTGTAACTTTGCAGCTTCCCCTGGGAATTAAAAGCAGTCACAGGAGGTGTTCAGTGAGCAGCTACTCATTGAAAAATCCCTGTGTGATGCCTGCTGGCTCTGGCATGAGGGCTCCAACCACACTGAAACTGTGCACAGCCACATTTCTTACTCAGCCTTGCTTTCAGAGCACCCACGGCAGCTGCTGTGTGCAGCCAATGTCAATCACACCCTGAGCACCCAGAAGTAAGCTTGAGTGAGAAATTAAGATGCTGGGGATTTGTGCTTAAATTATTGCACCTAACTGTTGCCTTTTACCGTGGATTACAAAATGTCCTCTGTGCATGGAGATGTGTATGCTCACACACATCTGACTCAGCTCCAGAGCTCACACTTTTGTGCAGTGAGAACCCACCCAGCTAACCAAGCCAGGAAAATGTACCCATCTACCTTCCCTGAGATTTTCCTCTGCACTGGCTGTCCTGAAATTGTAGGCATAAACCTGGTTTTTCCTTGCTTGTGGGCAAGGGAAGATAAAACTTGGAAAGAGCCAGGCCAGATTGTGTCCTTTCAGTACCTTAAAAGGGGCCTGCAAGAAAGCTGGAGAGGGACTTTCTACCATGACATGGAGTGGTAAGACAAGGAGAAATGGCTTTAACCTGACATAGTAGGTTTAGATCAGATATTAGGAAGAAATTTGCTACTGTGGGGATGGTGAGGCACTGGAATTGGTGTCTCAGAGAAGAGGTGGGTGCCCAATCCCTGGACATTGATGGAAGGCATCTAAATGTGGCAGTAGCTCTTAAGAACTAAATATGTTATTGAATACTTTGGCCCAAGTGATTCAGGTGCTCCTAACACTTAAATCTTGTGTTCAAGCCTCTCAGCCCCCTTAGGGTTCCACATTATTTGTTATTTTGGGTTCCAGAGAAAGGTGCATCAAGCTCTTGCCCCTGGAGGCAAAATCAAACACAGGATTGAATTGCCTTTCCTTTTTACAATATGGGACACTTGACAGAGCTACAGAAATCCCATTTGAAAAACGATAGCTGTTGATTTTCTGCTTGCTGAGAATTATTAGTATTTTTTCTATCCTGCAAAACCAGCCATTAAATCAGCAAAGTGCTTTGGCATTAAAACCATTTGGAAAGTAAAATATACTGCTTCTTCTTGTTGAACTGCAAATGTTCAGTTGCAAAGTTTAGCGAAAATTTAAAAGTACGAATAATTATCTTAATTTGAAAGACATTTTACAAGTAAACATACTACAATTGTAGCTACAAATCAGATAATTGCTGAACATTTTAAAACCCAGGAGGATAAAATTAAAAACAATAAAATCAAATTTAAGTCCAAACAAATTACAGGGGAATTCTAAGTAGAAGGTTCATATTATTGATTTTTTTTATGGACCATTTCTTTATCTCTAAAACCTCAAATATCACATAGTGGTCTCTATGTTATAATATTTAAATGAGCATATACTTTAACATAAAGTGGTTTACAGTCAGTTTTTCTATTACTAGATAAGAAATGTATCCATGAAACATAAAAAGGTCAACTACTTCAATAAAATAACTTTTGAAAATAATACAGTTTTACAGCCATACATAAATATATGTATTTTATTATGTCAAAGAATATGAAAGAATATAGTTCTGTATTAAACTGCAAGACTTTCAAGAGGGATGCATTAGCTTTAAACTGGGATATATGATCATTGAAATACATTATCTCTGCTTTGGACTTTACATTTCCAAGCGAAAGGGTTTTCTTCTCCCTACTTCCCATCTTTTTTCCCCACTGATAAGAGTTTATCAAAGTACTAATGTGTCGCTATGTATTTTAGTAATGACTAGTTAGAAAACTGGGGGCTGTGTTGGCCCCTGCATTGTGTCCAAGCCAGTGGCCCAGCTCTGCCACTCCAGGAAAGCCCAGCTGTTCTGATCCATGCTCTGGGAGGGTGGCAGCTGGGACAGGGAGCAAAGCTGAAGAGCAGCCCCAGTGCAGGTGACAGAGAGGATCTGGAAATATCCCCAGCCGAGATGGGACTTTGACTGAGAGGGACATGCAAAGAGACAGTGCTTAGGTTAGTGGATGGGGAGCATTCATCAGAATTCCCTGAGAAGGTAGAAGGAAAGGGAGAAGTGGCCAGAAAATACATTTTGTTTATGTATATGGCCCTCCCACCTGTGACAAAGTATGGCTTGGTCTGAGCTGATCTTCAGAGAAGTTCCAAGTCCCTGGATGGGTTTTATAACTTCTGACAAGTCTAGAGCAGCCCAGATATCTCTGCAGAGCTGCCAGCTAGTTCCTTCTGTACAGGCTGCCAGCATGTCCCCCTTGACCACGGTATCCCAGGAATTCAGGTTGCCAAAATATCCACTGTTCCACAGCTAACTAATATCTCTAGGCCATACCCAACCTGAGTTTTAATCAACTAATTAAAAGGGTAAGCTTATTTCCAAGGAGCAGCTGTTCACAGAGTTGGGAGGTAGAAGCAAGGTAAAAAGCATTCCCATTCCCTACACATCCTTCCTCTGAAGCAATCAATAAGTTTAATTAGAGTGGTTAGGAATGAACTATGAAAGCAGCAAAGTTAGTATGAGATAAATTAGGGAAATATTGGGACAGGATATATATTTTTGACATTTTTAACAGAAATCTGACGTAGGTAATTGCCAGTGCTGCTTGTTATGAAGGGGAGGAGTGGGTGCATCAGGGCCTCTCAGCAGTGGAAGGAAAGTCTCTTATAATCCATCCATTTCACACACTGTAACTGCAGTCTCCATAAGTAATTGGAGGGGACTGTGGTGTAACACCCACACCACCCTGCTTGAAAATACTGGTGTTCTCTTGCTGATTACCCCTGAAGTCAATGGGTAACATACAGGTTTGGTACAATGCAGTATGATATAATCCTCCTGCCTGCAAGTCATTGCAATTTACACTTCACTGCTTTCTAGTACAGAAAGAAATCAGTCCAAAATAAGCCACATCTCTTCCATTCCCTCTTACAGCTGTGCTGGAGTATGAATCTTAAAAATGTTTAAATACATATTTTTAAGGAGTTTGTCTCTCAAATGATGGGCACAATTCTAAGATATGGAGGTTCTACTGTAGGGATCATTTATAACTGCAGTCATTGCCTTCCTAGAGAAAGAATTTTAAGAAAACACTCTATTTTTGAGTCAGATTTTGTTTGTGGTGAGGCTGTTTATACTTTTGAAGTTATGCATGTTCTTATGAGACTTTCCTCAGTTTGGGTAAAAGTGATAGAGACAGAGCTGAGAGGAGCATCCATAGCAAATATCTTTGTGAAAAATGCTATAGATCTGTTGATACCAGAGTGTTTTGTGGGCATAACCTTTTAGTTCTTTTAGTGTAGTAAAACTGTATGAAATTTTGTCTGAGGCACTGAACTCAAAAATTTTATTAGCTGAAACATCTGAACTTCTGGTTTAAAATTGCTCCTTGCATCCATGTTTTTTGTATTCAATGGAGACACTTCAAAGCAAAACGCCTTGCATTTTAGTGGGGTTTTTGCTGAAAGGAAAGAGTTCATTTAGTGTGGAGGAGAGAAAAGATTGGATTATTTAGTCTAAAGGAGAGAACATGATGGAGGACATTTTTCCAAATAGATAAAAGGCTGCTGCAGTAAGGAAGGCAATAAATCTGCTCTCCATGTTCAGGGTGGATACATGAAGAAATAATGGGACTCTAATAGCAGAGAAAGAAAAAAAAACAAAACATCAAGCTAAGCATTAGGAAAATATTCTACTGGTAAGACTATAGCTCTTGGAGAATTCTGCCTGACTGGAGATCTCCACCAAAGTGTCTCAAACCAGGTTTTGAGGTAAAGCACGCTCAGGATAACAGAAAGGACTTGTTCTGCTTGTGCTAAGGGCTGTTTTCTTAAAGATAAAGCACTACTAATATGGAAAGAGTCTGGTAAGAGATTGTAGGTGCAGCAAGCAGACTCTCAAAGAGAGTTTCCTTTGGACATCAGTGGCTTTGGCAGACTGGTGTGGCTGTCCCCAGGCTTTGCACGTGCCTTGCCTGTATGTGGTGTGTACGTGCACAGGCACAGATGGGGCTGGCAGAGGCAAAATACTTCTTTTAATCCTTCTAAGAAATGACAAATTAAGATGTGATTATAGAACTGTTAAAAAGGAATTACCACAGAGGAATTTCCAGATGGTCATGTGGAATTATTATTGAAGAGTGAACAGCAAGGTTATTTATCCAAGTATAGTTCTTCTCTTTGTTTCGGGTTGGACAGTCCCATTTTGTCTTCCAGGCCATGTAATAATTTCTTATTCATTCCAGTTACAACTACCTTTCTGCCTGCTAGTTCCATTTTCTTGTCCAGTGCTGATAATATTCTTTTAAACCTAATTCCTCAAGAATATAAAATGATGGGCTCAGTTTCTTCCCTGCTGTAGAAAATAACCTTGGGACTTTGTTGGCTGGTGCTAAGCTTATTTGACTGAGTGTAAGGGATGCTTTGGTACTGTTCTGTGGAGCAACGTGCAATTCTGCATAATAGGGTATCAGAGCAAATCACTGCTGATAACCTTCTAGGTTAATTGCTGTGCAAAGAGTGCCTTGGATCAACACATTATGTTAAATCCCAGAATACACTCTGGCTATCTCTTCACTGTGACTCTATGGGGCTTTCAATTGTTATTTATGCGTGATAGATGACACTTATTTCCAAGCTACCTCAGTGATTTAGACACAACAGTTTAACTATTTTGCAGGAGCTCATCCCTGTAGATGAGTCTGGAATAATATACATTGCAAATGTTTCTACATATTCCAGGTAATGCATAGATAATTCCCTACTCCTTTTTCTTATGAAAGCTTTTAAATCCTTATTTGTTCTATCTGCATTTTTTATAAGTCTTTTAAGTGCTGAGCACTGCACTTGAGTCTCAGAGGTGACCATGAGATCCTGATGGAAATTCTCATCAAATTGGAGGTGTATTTGATAGAGTGTCCAAATGCTGTGTTTATTCCAGACGGTCCTCTAGGAGATGATCCCAGGTATGGAGAAAGATTTCAGTCAAATCAATGGAAAAAATCTTGTTGTCACTCCTTTGGCTCAGGCCCACAGAAGCTCCAGAAATCAAAACCCTTTCAGAGCATGGGACTTGTGGCTGCTGAGGATTAGGCTGTATTGCAATTTTACTAGGAAAAATTTCTCAAGGTGTTTCACAGGAACTGGATTCACATTCTTATTGAATTTTGTGGCAAATTAGATTTTGCTACTTTTGAAAAAATATGTCTTTATGATCCAACTGGATCAATGCTATTGTGGTCCTGAAAGGCACGCTGCTAACACAGCATCGAGCTTCCCTAGGTTAAAATAACACAGCGTAACAAAATAATGTACTAAAAGGTAGGACTGAGCTGGCTCTTGTTCACAAATTCACTGGCCATGTGGCATGTGGCAAGAGGAACTCTGGTGGCTTGTTCTATACTTCTTCACTATTCACACTGCTTGTGTTCAGTCTCCTTTTTCATTAGGTCTTGCACTTCCAAATCACAACATTGTTCACAACCTTTTAAATATTCTTGCCATGGCAAATTACAAGGGAAGGCGGCTTCTGTTTCTTTTTTAATATCTTTCCCAATAAATTGTGCCTCTGCAATGCTCTTTCTGTATTTATTACTGTATCACTCACAGCTTCACTTTTTGTTGTCTCACACCTCCTTGTCTGCAGTATTCCATCCATAGTAATGAAGGATGTGACTGAATTTACATCACCTTATGATGCAGGAGTAGGGAAGGAAGGGAGACAATGCTGCACACACCCTGCTCATCTCAGAAAAATGCTCTGTGTACACAACATGCAGTTAGTTCAGCTGTAGTAAAAAACAAAGAAAATGCTGTTTTCTTACATTGCAGTCAGATAGAAGCTATTATAAAAACTTCCACTATTGGCATCAAAATAAATCTTGGCTTCCAGATAAAGCAGTATAAGTTTTCTTCACAGGTTCATAGAGTAGCTCCCAATTTACATCTTATATACAGAATCTGTGGAAGGAATGTGTATTAACTTTTTCATCAAAATGTTGATCTTTGCTTTGTAGCCTGTGAGGCTTTCCATCTCTTCTTTATTGCTTTCAAGGTTGGTAGTGTGCTCACAGTGAGGACTGCTAAAAGTTATTTTTCCTTAATCCTTCTCTATCACATGCTTGGACCTAGAGTCTAAGCCTAGCTTATAGACTTTAAAGTTAACCTTAAGCATTCATGAAAGAAACTTACTGCAAATATAACACTGGCCACTGTAGCTTCTTTGTTTATCATTTAAAATTTTATGGTTTTTTGGAGGGGATCTAAAACAAAATATCATTTGAAGTCATAAAATGCCCATCTGTGAAAGAAGTAATGTAGCTCAAAGTACAATGTAGACGCGGGAGTAAACAGCTCTGGCAATGAAGTGCTCTCAACTACCCTTGCCATGTAGAATGACTAGCCTGATAAAATCATACTTACCAGCTCACACAAATGAGCAGAAAGGTTTCAGTAAAATGCAGGACTTTTCTGATAAATTGCAACTATTTCCATGGAAATAATAAGGATTTTGCTACTTGGGTTATTTCTGTGGATCTGTTGTGTCACTGCTATATACTCTTTTCAAGTTGCACTTGTATGAAAGATTTTACTGGCTGGAAATCATGATTTCTAGTTCGAGTAAAGGTTTTGTAGAGAACATTTGCTGATCCTGATCACATCTTGGTATAATACAGCTCTTTTACTAAATTTAGATTGTAGACTTGTTTGCACTTAGGCCAGAGTTGAGGATTATCCCATAAAGGATAGGTTTACATTCTAATCTAATGAGAAGAAAGAAAATATTAGAGGGTGGCATTCACTGGTAAATTAGGAATATCCTTCATTTGTGGTAAAAGTTAACACTATAGGGAAATGTATACTGTATTACCAGTGGTTTTCTTCTTATACCCTGTGTATTTCTCCACACTTTCTTCTATCTCTCAATTTTTGTAGAACAGTCCATCAAGAATTTTTCTAGTGATTGATAGCCTGAGATTGGGCATTTAAACTTGTGGAATGGTATAGTGTATTAGGTGTGCTGCAATTTTTATTTGGATGGAGGCTTTCAAAGCAAACTTTCACCTGTAGTAAAAAGTTTTGGGCATGTTATGAGTCAGCAAACCATATTATTCTTAACAGGCAAAAGAGGGAAGCTACTCTTTTCACCAGAATCTGACACAAGTGAGGGGACTGCACAAGAATTTTGCAAACTTGAAAAAGCGTGGAAGAAGTAATCATTGTTATGTGCTGGAAATGACAGGTGCAGAGCAACAACCAGCCACCTCAACAGAGTCAGAAATGGCTGGGAAGGTTCCAAAGTATATTTGCAGCTGAACTGTGGGTAGAGATGCTGCCATGATCAGTCCCTCAGTCATTGAAAGGATGACTGTGCCTACCTCAGTGTCACATGCTTCTTCTGTAAGTTTTGGGATGCAATAGGCTACAAGGAACAGGCAACCAGTCCTTTAGACCCACACAGCTCAATCTACTCCGGTCCCTTTGCAGGCTGTCCTGGCTAAAATCCTGAAGCTGCGCTGCTAATCTGTCCCAGCTCTGATGCATCATGGCCCTGCATAGAGGCACCTGAATCAGCTACCTCAGGCTCCTTGTGCTGCAGGTACTGCAGGTTGCCTGTTGGGCTGCTTTAGCTGCTGATATATCACAGGACTTTGATGTCCACATTCTGGTTTAAAACAGTTTTGTGACTACTCTGACCCTCCTGTGGTGAGACTTAATACCCATGAACCTTCTTGGGAGGGAAAAGACCACACTGAGGTATCTGGGCTCCTTGTTACAAAATGCCTCTAAACTCAGCTTTACAGAGGCAGGAATGACCATGGATTAGAGCTACATGAAACAAGGAATAGAGGAAAGACAAGTGGTTTTGGTGTATGGATATGTCTTCAGGGGAATGACCTACAGAGAAACTGTGCAGAGAAAGGAGTATTTGATAATGGCTAACACTCAGTGAGCAGTCAAATCCAATGAAGATATGCCTTAGAAATCAGGTGTGCTACATGAAAGAGAAGTGCAGTAAATTACCAATGCTTTCCTCAATATAATAAATGCTTTTTAACAGATTAGGCAGACTATGATGCTGCACAAGGACCTATCTTTCATAGCTTTAGTTTTATAATGAGACCACAGCAACTACCTTTTGTTACGAGGGAAAAAAAAGTGCTTTCTTTGAACATAAGTGCTAGTAGTTGCATAATATGAAACTTACTGATGCATATAATGGTAGCATTGGGCCGTCTGAGCACAATGTACGCTTTAAAATTAATCTCTGCACAGATCAGCAAGCACATGCAGATTCTCCCATGTTGACAAGAGCAGTGCACTTCTTTAGGAGAAGCCAAACTTTCAAAGCCTGGCAGCTGGAGTTTGCAAGCTTGTTGTTCCGTTATTAACTCTGTAAGCCTTAGGGAAGGGGTAATGGATGAGATGATCCCATGAGGTCTGTCCCAGACCTACTTTGTTTGGTTTCATGGTTCCTAACCAAGCAAGCAATAAGCACAAGTGTTCTCTGAAATGAGCAGAGGGAAAGAGATGTGTATTAGTTATGCAAGATACTCTGTTCAGTTTAAAGCCATGTAGCCCATTCCAGAGTTCAGCAAAGAACAGGGGCAAGGAGCCACAGCCACAAGGATGGCGCTTGGAGGGACCCTGTGACCCCTGGTGATGCTGAATGTAATTTGAGGGAAAACACAAGACTGTAAAGAATTTATTTCAAGGGAGTGAGTTTGGGCAGGACAAGACTGTTAGGGAGAGCCTCTCCCAAGAGACCTGAAATGAGCAGACCTTGCCAACACTGCTTATCAAAATCTCATTTATTTTCCACAAGAAAAAGTGGCATTTTACAGGGATACCAAAATCATTCAACTTATATTGTAAATATGGGGAATTTGAATCCCAATGGCAGAAATATACTGGGTTTCCCTGTTGCTGACTTGTGTGCTGTGATCCTTTAGGGAGTGTAGGTCTGGGGGGAGAGGTCAAGCTCCTACTCAGGGCAAGGCCAGAACTGCATCCAACCATGTTTGCTTGGGGCTTTGTCGTCTTGGGACGTGAAAGCCCCTGAGGTCTGAGATTCCTGTGCTTGCCCATCCTCCCAGTGAGTACAATTCAATCCATTAACTGCTCTCAGGACTGGGATTGCCAGAGATTAACTAAGCCTGCCTGCAGACTGTAGCTGTATCTCACCTCTTTGCAGACCGTTTGGTGCTCCAGCTGTCATCTTCAACCACCCCTTGCAGCTTGCCTTGAAGAGACTTTTCTTGCATATTTGGTGGTTTCAAGTAAGAGCTCCCCCTTTTCCCCCCCTCTTTTTATAGAAAAGGAAGGGCAAATTTTTTTAGAATGAAATCTGTCCCAGTCTTTTGCAGTCCTTTGACTACAACAATGCATTTCTGTGTTTCTCCCTTTGCCTTCTTCCAACAAATCAAGAAGCCTTTGGTTCAAATTTTAAATGGAACCCAGATGATTTGTAGGCATTTTGTTACTCATTGTAGAATATTTCTACATGCATGAGCTCAGGTCAGAATTTTCCTTGTGTCTAGAAGAATGAGCTATCTTTCCCCATCAGCTTTCAGGGGCTTTCGGGCATACATGAAAATACTCTGAGTGATTTAGGTACCTACTGAAAGCCATTCAGACAGAGGACCTATTGCACTTTTAAAAACGGGACTTTCTTCACTGTGTTAAAAATCCCAGCTGCGACAGCTGTGGTGATAAGATGTTAAGTTGAACTCTGCCTTTTTGTAAAGCAGGATAGTTTTTCTCTGTCTTCTGGCAGATATGCAATGCAGAAAAACAAGTCATTAAAAGATTCATTTGTAAGGATAAACAGAATTGACAAATAAAGCTGTTTCGTGAAACTAGGCTGAAAAAGTATTTTTTTCTTGGGAGGTGATGATAGATTTCAAAGCTCAGTCCGTGCTACCTAATGTCTAAACCACAATTCTTCCCCCAATTAGCTGTTTGTAAGGCAGTGCCATCTTCCACTTGTCACATTATAGACTTTATTCAAATGAAATACCTGAAAGAAAAACCTCCAACCTGTCCAGTACTACCGAGCAGAATTCTATTATGTAAATCTACTTCCATATTTTGGGAACAAATGATAGGCAGGACATGAAATGGAAAAATAAATTATACGTACACAAGTAAAAGATCAGTCAGGCAATGTACTGAGGTATCATTAGGGCTGATGAATCACTATTATCATTATAAAAATAACATATAATGCTTCAAATCCTGCATCGTGGTTGACTTCTTTGCTGATGAATATTTATGCAGTTTCTTTTGTTTCTTTGTGTGTCTAACAGATGCCAAGCTAAGTTCAATAGATAAATTGCATCTCTGTGAACTGTCACAGCCTTGTCCTTGTTTTTTGTAGCAAACTGAAGTTAAATAGCAAAATAGAATAAATAAACAGAGGTCAGAACCTCCATCTCCCTACAAAATTCAATTAAATTATAAATAATCTGTGGAAGAATTCAGTTCAGATCAAATAAGGAATGAAATTTAAATCTTCTTTATTTGAAATGAACCCTTGAGTATCTGCACTCTGAGGATCATAAGTTACCTAACCAATGTGTGTGTCATAAGCTAGTTAGCCATTTACTTCTACTAAATTTCTCAATATTCCTTGTGTCTGTGCTCCTTACCTTCAGTGCAGGATGGGAAAATTATTATAAGCGTATGGGGTTTATTAGCAAATAAGGCTTATAAACAAATAAAAAATTACAAGGAGGAAAACAAAGATGGCTATATAATGATGTTTGGAGACAAAAAATCTGAGGTTAATGTAATTTACAACCTTTTTCAATTGGTAATAAATCAATTCAATTATCTCAGTGTCTTAGCATAATCTTGTTCCCTAGCAAACTTTTATTTTAGCACAGTAGTTTTTATGGCAGGTGGGGTTTTTTATTATTTTTTTCTTTCCTTTTTTTTTTTTGGTGCCTCCAGATGTACAGTCCTATTGATTTGCTTTGCAAGCTTTCTGTAGAAGGTAGAATCAATGGAGCAATGTCACCCAAACAACTCTGAAGTAGAATTTATAGATTTGGGGAAATGACTTAATTGCTGGGATGATGCTTGCAGCTAAGCCTGCCCACTTACACTTGTGCAACTACTGTGCATTATCCAAGTCCCAGGCATCAAATATATAGCAGTATATTCAAGTAACTGGAAAAGAATGTAAATACTTCTGGAATGTCATTACTTTTTTGAGGCATTACACAGAATTTAACTGATATTCACACAGGGATACTCAAGTCTCTGAATTTTACTCTTAATTCTGCCTAGAACAGCCTTGAGTCTCTTGACATCTTCTAAGATGCACGAGGCTTCCCACGGCTAACTGGCTATATGAAAGCAGTTTGCCATTTAAAAACCATACAAGGCAGAATTAGGTAAGGGACTTTCTCCTTTCTCCGTGCCAACCACTTCTTTCTGTCTTCATGTGGAAAGTCTTTCCTTGCAAAAGCAGCAAGTGGGATTTGGTAGCGATTCAAAGGGCTGAAGAGATACATGCCTTCCAAGAAGCAAATAGCTCGGCATCACCTCACGAAGTGATGCTTTTGCAAAGATCATGGGTCTACTTTGATAAGTAGAAACTCACATAAAAGTTGATTCTCCCTCATCAGCTTGACTGTTGCAGTGCCCATCGGTACAAGTCCCACGAGTCACTGTGATTGCTTACAGCCCAGCCTCTTCTGCGGGGTCTCGTAATCCCCCGGTTCCAACTTCTTCAGGAGGCAAACTTGCTGATATTTAAAGATGACAAGACTGCAACCAAGCAGTGAGCGTGTTTTGGGGGTACAGGGGGATTGTTTCTTGGCTTGGGTTTCCTTGATTTGTTTTATTTTGCCTACTAATGCAACACTCTACATGTTTTAGGCAGCTTTGTCCAGGAAATTTTTTATATCTTCACAGAAATCATTACCTGCCATACCCAGCTATACAGAAGGTACTGAGCCTTACTCTGAACACCTCCTCCTTCTGTGCTTGGCTGCTGCCAGGATGTTTTCCAGTGATGCCTTTGCCAAGGGTGCCAACAGTGTGTAACACCACGCCATTTGCTAGCACTTCCAGCTCCTGAAGAAACATTAGGTCTGGAATCAGGGGAGTGGTTTTTACAAGGAAATCTTTTTACATACCTGCACGGTACTGTCTTTAGCCAGGAGCTCTTCAAGTGGCAACGTAAAGTCATTTGATGCACTTGCTTGACCAGTTTCTAATTGGATATAATGAAGCAATGTGAGATTGCTGTACACACTCCCTCCAGCACCGCTCAATTATTCCTTGCATCTCTGTGATGAGATCAGCAGGACAATTACATACATGCCGGGCTCTCTGTGCAGCTGACAGTCCCACCCAGCTAATAAGGCTTTACTGCTGTTCCAGCACCATCACATTTTTATTCATTTGTCCTTAGATTTACACTTCATATTCCCCTCTGCAATATGCTCATGCACCACATGAGCATATCAGCTTCTAATGTGAAACAAATACATGATCTGGTGGTGTGCATTACACATGTATACCTTTTGCTAAAAAATCAGCTGTGCATTAAATGGATGGTATTTCTATTTAAAACAGCCAGCATAGTCTGAACAGATACACTGTGAGCTGGTTGCCTAGGCAACAACATTCCTCAAATTAGAGGGGTCTGTAACAGAAGATGTTTATCTATCTTTAATTTTGGGGCCTGGTTTCTAAAAATCTTAATTGACTCCTTTCAAATGTATTTTATCTAGTAATAATGCTGCATTTCAAGCTACAACTAGGACAGATTCATCTACTCTATCTCTGCTGCAAATTATAGATATAAAGCACATAAAATAGAGACAAAGGTTAAAGGGTAACTTGTTTCACAGTTTGGCAATTGTTTAGGTGGTTGAGCCTTGCTCTTGGCTGCTAGGTTCACTGTATATTTGTTTATTGACTTCATTCATATAAAGCATCAAAAATTATTTTTGTCGATTTGACTGCAACTGGGCTATCAGATATCAAAATTCTTGACCTTGTTTTTATGAAGTTCTGTATTATTATTTTCTATAATATTCTCTCTAAGTCTCCCTGCAGCACGCTTCTCTCACCACAAAACTCAGCACCATGGATAGAGTTTTTCCCTAATCCTGGAAATGCCATTGGACCTATTCTCCAGGTATTGTAGACATTTTTATTAGCTTCACTCTTTTTTTTTTACTAAATGGGACGGGCTTTTTGTCTCAGTAGGGTATGACTGAAGTCTCCTTTAATAACCCCCATCCCCCAGATGGACGCAGGACTAGGGTTGCCTGTTAGCATGGCTTTACAGCAAGGTTTTTAGGGCTCAGTGCTTCCACACTGGGAGCTGTGGATCCATGACAGGGCAGCTGTGCCACTCTCAGGGCTTAAATCAGTGTTTTAGGGGCTACATTAGACTCTGTTGTGAAGGGGGACACTGCAGGGCACAGCTGTTCCATCAGTGTGAAGGTGGGGGTGGCTGTACATGTGATGGGATGCTGCAACACCATGTTGGGGAGAATCATTTCAGGTATTCCAGTGCTGCTTTCCCAGGAGTTCAGCACCCATAGCTGGAGGGAAAATCACAAAATGCTTGTCTCCCATTAGTCATTATTTAGCTGAGGAGATAGGCTAAAATATTCAGTGTTGGGTAACATCTGTTTTTCTTACAGCATCAGAGGCATCTGAAAAGCCAAGCTGGTCATGGCAGTATGGGCACATCTTGCAGGTCTGTGGCAGCTGACAAATTGGTTTCAGAGGAGATTGTGTGTTCAAAGTTGTCTCCACTCAGGATCTCTTGGGAACTGCTTTCTGGCTTTCCAGGGACTTTGAAAGGAATTAAAATTAATAGGAAGTGAGCATTCAGATTTCTTAAGAAGTTTCAAAAGCAAAGGCTTAATGTTTCTGTAGGTGGTTTTTTCCAAAGTGCTTGAGAGATTTGAGAACACGAGGCTCCCTGCAAGGCAGCAAGGACTGCACTCCTCAATCCCTTTAGGGAGAGGATTTTGCTCTGCTTACCCAAAGACAGGTAGAAAATATCTCCCTGAACAAAAAGTTGAGAATTCTCCACCTTGTGTTCCCTTTCTGCTCACCTGGATTATACTGATCTGCACTGAAAGAAAATCTAGGACTGAGAATCAATCACGTATAAGTTGCTTCTGCTGTCTGAATTTAGGTGTTTCTTAGTCCTTGTCTGGAGCTGTGATTTAGGCAGAGGCATGAGCAGTTTTGTGCATTTTAAATTTGGGAGGAAAGAATTTGGTGTGCATGTGGTCTGGACAGCAGAAACCTTGCACAGAGTATTGTGTTTTGCCTTCTCCTCCAAAATTAAACCTGAAATTAATTAAAATAATTAAATCCCAAATTAATACTGATTTCCCCACTATAGATTGAAATTTTTCAGCGCTTTGTTTCTAGAGCAGATATTCTTACTTTTCAGCACTGTTTTTCACAGATGTTTTTAAAAACCTTTGCTAAGTGTATCTTGAATGCAACACATGGAAACAGTAATGTGCACTCGTGCTTGTGTATTCAATAGAAATTAAACTGATTGGAGGAAATCTGGTAAAAATGACCTGTCAAATGTACTAAAGCTTCAGTGCAAAATGCAGGCAGCAAAATTTTTTCAGCTCAACTGAGTTTGCTTCATCCTCTTCTTGCTGAGCATCCATTTGCTCCCTCTCCTGAGAATGAGATCTTTCTCACTGTCATCAGGCTTCTCTAAAAATTCAGGCAACATTGTTTGCTGCTCTGTGCAGATAGATTTTGGCCTTTAAAAGCTCAGTCTTGCTGTATGATTATGAAAAACTACCGAATGTTATGATTCTGGTTTTTCATTCTTAATTGTCCATCAGTTTTTAGTGCCTGAAAATCTCAGTGGTTTAGACAAGAGAGATATGTCAGATTCAGCTCAAAGGAACTGCCATGATAGCAGCCTGTCACTAGGACCTCTCAGTGACTAAAAATAAGATGCTTTGTTCCTAAGCCTTCTTTTGCATGTAGCTCTGGACATTTATTGTGACGAGTTCAGCTTAGACAGATGTGTTTGCAGGTCCTGTCTTGTTCTTACAGTAAACAGGAGAGGTGGGAAAATGCACAACTAATTGCCACTGAGGTAATGAATTCCCTCATACTTCGACAGAGCCCTTTGATTAAGCTGTGATCCTGTGAGTTGTTTAACTAATTCTGCTGGGAAAAGGGTAGCCACACACATGGGTAGAGACCCATACCATGCTACTCAGGATTAAAAAGAAAACCTCTGGTTTAGGTTAATGCAAAACACACACAATATAAAGTCTTAGTCAACTAAAATAGTTTAGAGAAAACTTTCTCTTTAAAAAAAATTATTATTATTATTATTATTATTATTATTATTATTATTATTATTATTATTATTATTATTATTATTATTATTATTATTATTGTTATTATTATTTCTTTGGTATTTGAGGTTTTAAGATGTTTTAAAGATGAAAATGAACATTTGGAAAGGAAGAGTCATTTGGAATTGAGTGACAGAAGTATTTATTTAAAGAAAACAAAACAGAACAAAACAACAAGAACAATAACAAAAACTCAAAAAGAAAATCAGCAAAAAACAACCAAAAACTAACAAAAAAAAAATCGCAAACCAACGTACCAAGTTGAGATGTCCAGATTGTTACCATCCTGTACCTTGTTCCTTCCCTAGACCTTCACTGACATGAGGAGTAAAAGCAAACTGAAAGGCTCTTTTTAAAAAAAAAATAAATAAATATACTGTAGTATTACCAGATGACTATTTCTTTTTCTCCCAAAGCATTCTTTGATAGAAAAAAATTCTTTACTTTGTGCTTATCTAAGAGCATGTGACATTCATCTGAATTGCAGGTGAGCTCACAGAGGACTACAGATCTTCTGCTATCAGCAAAAAACAGCTTTTGAGTTAGCTCTGCACTGGAATAGCTGAAATCCTCTTCAACTGAAGGCAGTGGCAGCACAGTCCTTTATGAGAAAAACAAACAAACTCAAACCAACCTGTGGGGCATTTATTAAATCACATAGCCAGAATTCATGTATAGAGTATTTTAAGTCAGTAAAATCTGCTTGTGGGAAATACATTTGGGAGTAAAATACTTAGGATTTCTCAGTGTCATTTTAGTTTGCTTTAATTTTCAAGTTAAATTTGGAATAGCTTAATACTTTTTCTGAAATGTGGTAGGGCAAAGAATCTAATAACTGGAGAATGGCAAAAAAACCCTATGATTGGAGGCAAGAAGCATACAGGTGACTTCTGAACCCTTGCTCCTTCCATGGCTTATCTTACCCAGTATAATATATGCTTACTTGCTTTTAAGAGCAGTGGAAATGGAAAGTGCTAATGGTGCTCCTTTTTTTTTTTTTTTTTTTTTCCCCTGGTCTCTGGTTAGAGGAAATTTCTGTCAATCCATCATTTGGCAGTACTGGATGGTTCTGTTGAAATCACAGCTGGCTGGTGTTTTCCTGCAGTAGCAGATAGACCAGTCTAGCTATCACATTACAGTTTCGTGTCTCCTGCTGGCATTCTCTGTCTCAGGACCACATCATCCACTGTGGTTCAGTGGGTTAGTCCTCCTCCATCTCATCTCCATGCTGGCTGAAGTGCAGACCCAGACATTTCTGTACACAAAAGGCCCAAACCAGGTCCCATATTCCAACTTCATTTCTAGTGTCTGCTGCCACTGGTTTGACGGAGTTCCTCTTTTTTTGAGCCTGGCACTGAAAGCATGCCCTTACAAAGTCCCAGTGGTGTGCTCAGCACCCTCCACAGCTGTTACGGAACTGCAGTGATGGAAGTCAAAGCTTCTATATACAGAACCCCCCTCCTTCTATTGCAGTCAGCTTTTCCCACTCCTTTTTCCACAACCCAAATCATCCATCAGGCTGACAACCTGCCAACAGCTCATATTGACTCCTTCCCTTCATATCTTTAGAGGACTAAGACATTTCTTGAGAGTTTTAAGAAAGATACCTGCAAACTAGTGGCCTGCAGTGGTCCAGCATACCAAAGAAAAGGAAACGAGAAGTTTGTCCTGCAGATTTGGTGAATATTATTTGAATATAAAGGACCCAGTGCCAAAAGGTTTTGTAGATCCATGCAGGAATCACTTCAGTCATCTGCAAAGTCACCTGCAGAATAGCTTAGAAATAATTTCTTACATTAAATATTTATCCTGTAGTGATAACCTGAGGAGGAACCACTTCACAAACTTTATGGTCAACATAAAGTTCTGACTAGAGAAGGGTCTTTTCAACTTCCATGTGTAGCTCAGAGAAATTTTGTCTGTTCACCTGAATGGGAAAAATACCTTTGAAGCCCATTTACACAAAGGAAATAGCTGTATTTCAGGCAGATAAATCACAGTTAATGTTCTTTGAGGGGTTCTGCATTGGGAAGCCTCACTGAAGGCAGCTGAATCTAAGAATATTTGCAGTGTTGATCTGTTTTCTGAAGAGTCAAACCTACTTTTTGCATTTCAGGGATTTTCAGATGCTTGTTCTGTATTTCTTAATTTGCCTGAGTCCTGTGAGGGCTTAGGTCACTCCATACTGCTCACCAGGATAGGGCACAGGGGTTTATGACCTCATGTACCCCAGTGGCATCTGTTCTCTTTCTTTGTTATATTTTTTGCTTTCTTTCCCCATTTCTATGACAACTTTTGACAGTGTCCCCTCTATTATGCAGCTCAGCATAACTTTAAAAAAAAAAAACTATTAAATTTTCAACAGGGTCAGATGTCAGGCTTTTTAGAACAAGATTGAACATTTGGCTGGCAAAGCTCATCTTAGCAAAGTAGAGAAAAATTCCTATGTGGGGAAGCTTTTTCTAAAATGTACAATGTGTCCCGGGATTGTGGGTGATAATGTCTCTGCACTGTATCCCTAGCATGAAGTAAAGGCAGGGCAACAACAGCAGAAAATAATCAGCCACTGGTCTGGACTACCTGTATCTTTTTAGGCAATTGCATGCACTGCTCTCATTGTGCTGCTCCATGGGTTTCTCTGCAGGAACAAGGCACTCTAGTGGACTTGTCCTCATGGTGCCACAACAAAGGGACAGTTTAGAGGGAGGCTTTACTTCTCATCTTGCTTTATTTAATTAGAAGAATCCAGAGCTACCAAGCTCTACTCATCCTTTCTTACTAATAACACCTGAATCCTGCATAGAAAAATGCAGTGGTAATAGACAGTATCCACAGGGCCCCTGTCATACCCATCTGTTCCCCAGCAATTATGATATCTGTGGTGAGCCACCCAGACAGTCACTGCACAGCTGTAAATGACAGTATTTTAGCAATACTAAAATGTAAAAATTGCTGATGTGGTAGTCAGTTCTGTTCCACCACCTTAAGAGAAGCTGAAGTTGCCAGACCTTATATTCAAGGGCTGGACTTCCCAATGTAGGACTAAAATATTCATGGGGGGTCTTCCAAAAGTCTGGTCTGGCTAGTTTTGCCTCTCTGGAAATGAGATGGGGCTCTGACCTTGCATTTGCAGTCAGGAAAGAATGGAAGAAACCCTTCCTGTACACCAAGCCTACAAATGAGATTAAAGGGGGCTCAGAGATCAGATCTTAACAGGAGATTTGGGAAGAGCAAACAGCAGGTCTTTTTAAGAATTCAGATATGTAAAATGAAGATCAGCAGTTTCAGAAGATACCATGTTTATCACTGATACACTCAATTTATTTTTATCTTCTGCCCTAGGAAATGACAGTGCTCTAAATGGTGGGCAATGAACACACCTTGAAACCAGTGGCTTCCCCCAGGTGAAAGGAGGGACACACATGTGCTTGGTTTGCACCTCATGGTACCGAGATGTGAGTGATGGGCCACGATCTAGACCGTGCCTCCCCAGGGGCAGGAGCTGAGCCCTGTGCCTGTCCTGGCACTCCTGCCAAGACACAGCAGCGTGTGGCCCCAGCTGGCCCCTGTGAGCTGTGAGGAGCACAGGGGCTGCACTGGGGCAGGTGTTGCCTTTGCACCTGCGATGGAGCTCGTAGGGAGTTGGAAATCCAGGAGGCATTATTTCGAAGTAGTCCCTCCCTCTGTTGCTTTGAGGGAAGCAGAGAAGCTGTCAGGAGGAATATCCCTATTCCATATGGCTGTTCCCTGTAAATATAGCACTGTAAACAAAGACCTGCCTGGGAATTAATCCCAGGGTGACTAAAAATACATAGGCGTGGTTTTGCTGTCTCTTCTACCACTCAGAGAAGTGAGTAATAGAGGATGGATTATTTATTTTAAAGAGATTCATTTATATTTTTCATTAAAGTATTCATATTTATGTAAAAAATAAACCTCATTCCCCCTCCCCTCTTTAAATCACAACCATATTCTGTTGTTTCTAGATGAAGTTTGTGTTTGTTTCAGTGCTTTGAAATTAATTTTATGTTCAAATAACCCCTTCCTCAATTAGGAACTCTCGAATTTTTCAAAATCATAGGGAACTAAAGGGTGTTGGGAAGTCCATTTCTTCAAAATGATACCGTGATGCAGATTTGAAAGCATTTAGGGGCTGTTTTAATAATCCCTCTACTAAGCTACTTTATAACTTCGGACTCTAAAATACTTCCTGACTCTGGCCTAAATCACTTCAAAAGCAGAACTTAGACATTTAAGTCATTAGGTGAAAGAAATTCTACCAGTAAGACCATAAGTCTTTCTGAGAAAAGGACTCAGTGTCTTTGGCAGAAAGTCCAGAGATCCCAGAAAAGAAAGCAAGTTTTCCTAACAAAAAAAACCCCTCAACTCTGAGACTTAAACTGATGTGATACTCTACAAGTCATACACTCACTGAGGCAGCCTGTCATCAAAGTTCAACACCTTGTTCAGGTCTCTCACACCAGAAAACTGTTGCCTTCATAAACCAGAAGACACATAGGCATCTCTCCAGAAACGGCAAAGCATGACAAATTCCTTCTGTGTCATATCTCATACAGCAAAATCAAGAAAGAGTATTAAAGTAGTTCACAAAAAACAGAAGCAGAAATAATTGGTGTAGACAAGTTAGATGACCTATCTAATTGCACAGTAAATTGGTAATGCCTTTGTATGTACACATGGGAGAGGAGTTAAATATAGATCCTGACTTGTATTTTTCAACATGAGAGTGTGGTTGGTTATATTTTTTGCAGGAGACGGGGAAATCACAGAATTGGACTACTACAAACACGTCACCTTGTGAGTCTGTGTGTGTCTTGCACTAGGTAGTACCTAGAAATAGTTTAGAGCCTCATTTTGCCTAAACCTGGATGCCTACTGCCACAGGGCTGGAAGATGGGAAATATGACCTGTGGGAGGAAACTGTTTTTCTGGAGAGGTAGCCTACTACCTGTCTGGGCAGGAACATCCCTACCCTTAGTATGCAGTCTGCCTAAGGGGTTAGATCACAGAATCATACAATATGAAAAGTTTGAAGGGATCCATCAAGATCATCAGCTCCTGGCCCTGTTTAGAACTATCCCCAAGAGTCACACCATGTGCTTGAGAGCATTGTCCAAACACTTCTTGAACTCTGTTGGGGTTGGTGCTGTGACCACTGCCCTGGGGAGTCTGTTCCAGTGCCCAAACACCTTATAGGTGAAAAATCTTTTCCTAATATCCAACCTGAACCTCCTCCAACACAACTTCAGGCCATTCTCTTGGGTCCTGTCACTGGTCACCAGAGAGAAGAGATGAGTGTCTGCCTCTCCTCTTCCCCTCATGAGAGAGCTGTAATGTGCAATGGGGTTTATCAGCACCTCCAATTACATGGTCCCCATTTACCTCAGAGACAGTGCAAGAAATGAAAGGTGTGCACCCACCCCAGCTGTGCTGTGAGCCAGGCCCTCACTTCTGTTGTGCATGGGGTGACTCTTTCCTTTGTTTGACCAGTTGATTTGATATGATTGTCTTTTCATTGTAGCAGGCACCTCACTGCAGAACAGCTTTCCAAACTGGGAATGGAAATGGCATGTTCCACTTGGGGGTTTAGGGTCACCACTTCTTTCTGCCCCATCTTCCTTGGCTTAGGAGGGATCCTTTATAGTAAAGGCTGTGATAAAGGCTGTAGATGTTGTATTTTTGCTGTCTCTGATAGTAGCACTGCTCTAGCAGACAGAGGTCTCATTTCTTCTTCTTATGTACCTTTTCAGAGAGGAGAGGCTATTGATTTTCCTGGATTTTCCTTGAAGCTTCAGTCAGCTTTCAGCAGGCGTGCACCCAGGCAAAGTAGTCTCTACTTCCCTCTTGGCTGCCAAGATCCTCATTCTACAGCCTTCCAATCCACTTGCTGTGCTCCCAGTGAAAGGAGCTGCTTGTAGGGCTGTAATTGGCAACTCTTCACCAGCCTCTTGCCTCACTGCTGCTTCCTAGAGCATTTTGGTGGGGCACAGTTTTGCTGAGATTATCTCCTTCAGCAGTGCTAGAGGCACCAAAAAGATGTTCAGGTTTTGAAGAATGACATCAGTATCTTTGGACATCTTTGTTATGACAAGATATCTACTGAGATTTTGGGGGGAGAAATAGCTGAGCCTAATAACACCAAACATTTAAGAAATAAGGTTCTGACTAACTCCTTGAGTTTTCCTGTGAAGGTATTATTTTTAGGTAGTAAAAATAAGAAAAGAAATCTTGCTGGTAGTTTGGCCCAAAAAGAGATCTACTGTGAAGACAGGGTAATGGATGTGTTTCATAGAAGGAATATCAAACACCTTCATGTGTTTGATAGAGTGAATAGATATAATTTCAACTACTTCTTGAAGTTTAAATATTGATCCTAAATATGCTTGAAAATAGGCAGAATCTGACTAACTACAGCCCAAGTGACAGGAGAATTGGGAAGTCCATGTAATTTCAGCCAAAAGATGTTAGTCTTACTGCTTCATACATTTTAACCTAAACTCAAGTTTTAGTTTTTTGAGATCCTCAAAGCAAAATATGGGAAGAGGCCACCATAAACTTATCTGCAGTTTGAGAGTGTCTATGTCCATCACTCCACCTGCTTAACCTTCCTGGGAAGCTGATGTTCATCTTTGGGCTTCAGTTAATGATTTTGTTTTACTGAGACAGAAGCCTGGATCAGTAGCACTCGTGTCTGCCAAATGAAAATGGAATTCAAAAATGCTGACAGTCGCTCTAATAACCAATATTCTACTTTGAAATATTCTTGACATTTCCTTTTTAAATTATCTTGAGAAACATTTTCATATACAAAAGTCTTAAGGAAGTTTTCCTGACCCTGGGAGTTTGAAGATTGTCCTTTGTATGCAGAAAGCTGAAGGGAGCTCCTGAGAAAAGAGCCTATAAAAATTGTCATTTTTAGTACTTTGGCTATAACCAAAATAAGCATTATGTAGGTGAAAGTTTTTTGTTTTGTTTTGTTTTGTTTTCATTGGTTTTGTTGCAGTTTCCTTACAGTTCGGCCACACTCCAAAAAGAAATTTGTTGAGACTCAGACAGGAGGAAGTCCTGCTTAATTTAATGTTTGTCAGGACTACAAAGTGGTCTTAGCCCTGGCATGAGAAAGCTTGAATTATATGGTATTTTTGGTCAGGATCAGGCCTTCCTATTTGAGTTTCTGGGCTGCTGGAGATTCAGTGTATCCAACACTCCTTAAGTGGAAGGTTTTGATTTAGTGTTTTCTAATGTGTGATCTGTGCCAACCATACTCATGTTCCTCCAAAAGTCATTCTGACTTTAACCTTACAAACTAGATCTGAACGCATGCTGTTAAAGAGATCTTTGTAAGCTGAAAGTCAGGTACTCAGGTTTTTGAAAAGCACCCCAGTTTCCTCAGTCCCTGCTCAATCTCCCTGTTGGTTTCTCTCACCCCCAAGGCAGGTGTTACTCCCCATTTACAGCTGGCTACAAGGCTATGGGCAGCAGCTGTGGAGCTGAGAGGCTGCTGGGAGGTTGCTGTGCCTTGTTGCTGCCAGACTGCACAGACCAACACTTTGGCACAGTGGATAACCCAGAGTAACTTGTTTTATCCCTGAAGGCACAGTGCTGGCTGTTCCCCTTCTGTTCAGATTCCCACAGTCACTGGTGGAGTCTCTTCTCTGCCCACACAGGTACGGTGTGGGTGGCAGCTTCAAACAGATCCTACTGCAAAGATGACACACTACATATTTCAGTGACTATCTTGCTCAAAGGATGGGAAAATAACAGCCAGCATGCAGAAAAGGAATAGAATAATTTCATATTTTTACAATCTCTTCGTTAGTCATTTCATAACACTTTTCTATAAAGTTACATGCCCACATACTACACATTTAGGTTCTTTTGACATCTCTAATTGAGGAATCTCTTCTGTCTGCAGAGTACTGCTTTTAATCTGTTTTTACGTACTCCTTTTACCTATTTAGGGACCATTAATTTCTGTAATATTTTTCTGAAGGCCATGAAAGTATAGTTCTCACTTCTGAAATTGCAAGGATAGCTTAATGATAACAAATTATACTTTACCAGATTGCATGTGGGAGACATTTGGCCTTAATTGAATTACTTGTTTCTTCCAACTCAAGTATCATTTGCCAATACATATAATTATATCTAGAGAAACTTATATACACTCTTTACAAATTGTTCATAAATATACTTACAATCAGGTAATTTTAATCATATTTATCAGTGGGCAGAAAACAGTTTCTCTTTTGTGAACTCTGAGACACCCTTGAATTTATACCTTATTTTCATCTTTCCTATAACTTCAGTCGTGGTCATGAACTAAGTGTTGTACTTTTTAGTCCTCATATAAATATATAATTAAAATAATTAAAGTTAGGCAGAAAGTACCTGATAATATTTTTGTGGGGAAATTAACTACTTGCTCTCCTGTGATACTTTGGAAGACATTTAAAAATAACATGAAACTGATGTGAATGACCACCTTGCTTTCCCAGCTAAGAAAATCTTCCTCCATATGAGTCAGATGTTCACAGCAGAGTCAGTAGTGTGCTATTTATTTTATTTGGTTTATTAGATATTATTCTTAGGCTCAGATTTTTGCCATCTCTTTTTCTTCACAGGAGAGGTTTTAACCCAGGACTTATAATCCCGTGCCATAGTGTCAGCCTCAGGAAGCAGATGCAACAGTTAAGCCATGGTCACAAACAAGGTGTGATTGTCCTCTACTATTTCATTGGGTTTTGGCCATGATAGAATTCATTTTCCTCATAGTACCTTATAAGCTTCAATAGTTTATACAGACTAGGTTCACCTGCTTCTTTTAAAATGTTTTCTTGTAATCCTCTGCAATGAACCAGAGAGCCCCACTAAGGTTATGGAAAGTGCTTGGGTTTAGAGCATTTTCCTAGCAGTTGATGGGGACTTACTGAATCACTTTGTAAGACCATCTGTTCCTGAAATTTAAAATCTTTGTCAGAGTCTTCATTTGTTTTATTATTTAAGAAGCTAGTTTTTGTTGTTGGAGGGGGGTTTCCAGTTAAAATTAGATTTTTCAACTTGCAGCGTTTTTCTACTTTTTAGCTGAGCTTCCTGGGCTCTTATCTGGTTCTCATTATTGTGATTAGCCTCTGCAGCAGCCATCATTACTAATTAGAATTAGCAGAGGAGCTCTCATGTGTTCTACTTGCATATCCAGCTTCACCCTCTTGGTTATACCTGTAAAAATGCTGTAGCAGTTTGTTCTGTAGTTGAGTAATGAATGGCATTTGTCACGTCTCCCTAAAGTTTCTATATTGTGTTGATGGATGCACCAACGTCTTGCACTGCCCAACAGCCTTAGTTCAAGTCAACTTTTAAGTTTGCTAAATGTGAAACTGTAAACTGAAAAGCTGAGAAGTAACAGAGTTACTGCTATTCCTCACTGCTTTGCTAATCTTATTAATTTTAATGATATTGGAAAGTCACACTGGTAAGGGCAACAGCACCTATAAAAATGAAACACACCACTCATATTCCTGCATATTTTCCATATTTGCCTGATGCAGAGGCCAAAGACCTGTTCTGGGGAATTGCCAGTGCACTGTGTGATCCTGCCTGGCTCCTACCACTTTCATGGGGGTGGGAATGCAGCTCCTGCTTGCTCTGGGGCACAGGGGCTCTTGACATAGCTGTAAATAAATTGCTGACATCACTTGATTATAAGCATAGTTTAATATTGAGTATGTGTTGAATAATCAGCTTACAGGTATATAAATAATAATTAATTACTAGTTTATAAATATTGTCTGCCTATTAAACACTTAATAATTAACTAATAAGCACAGAAAATATTGTGTAACTATAACAAGTTGAGGATTCTGTTTGGCTGCTTCCTGAAGAAGTGCCTTCTTTTCCAAGGGTGGAGGAGCTGGTTCAGTTGTGAGTTCATCTGTGGTGAGTGAGGACAATTGGGCCAGTGACACTGTCCTCATAAATCTCCAAACAGGCAGCACAGATGTGCTGGGACACATCATTTCTACCCTTGAAAAGAGATGGGGAGAGATTGGCCCAAGGCTCCTTGAATCTCTGAGGAAGAAGCCAGGCTGTTTATGCAGAGGACAATGCTGCTGCTGGCTCTGCTCCTGGCTGGGGACAGCCCTGCCTGTCCTTAAACTAATTAAAGCTTCTGCTCATTATAGCACTGTGGGTTTTGACAAGGTCATAAATCAATCACTGTCCTAGGAATATGAACTGCCATAATTGTGCATTGTCTAAATATGAACTAATGACTTAATGACTATTCCAGCTGTTGTACACACAATGAATTAAGAGCTGGACATATAAAAACAGTGTGAAAACTGTCTTTTCCCCCCAGAGACTCTTTCAGACATTGAGTTCAGCCTGATGCATGCTGGCCTCCCAAACTTTGGGGACCAAGATGACTGAACCCCCACCTCAGGCAAGGGTCTCTGTCACCTGCCCACCTCCTGCCTGCCTGGAACCCAACACTTCCCTCCCACTCCTGCCCCCCTGCTCAGAAGCACATGAGTCAATCTCAGTGGTTAAGCCCAAACACACAGGACTTGGTCTCTACTCCAAACACCATCCCTTCCCCAGGAGCCCTTTTATCAGCCCCAAATACACAAACCTTTTTTTTTTTTTCTGGTTTAGAGCCCCCAAAACAGCCTCAACAGCCCATTTTCAAGCCTAGAAAACCCAAAACTCAGTCTCCATTTCCAAATACAGAAAACACAGGATTAATTCTCTGGGTCTGACAATTCTTGTTCTTGAGGCCCAAGGACACACATCTTCCTTTGAGCCCCAAAGCCCATGATTTGCCCTCCTTTCCTGGAGTGAGATGACCTGGGGTTTTGCAGCCCTGAAACAGCCCCCCCCCCCCCACCCCCCGCACCCCGAGCCCATGTCTGTAAAACAGGTTTTAGAATAGGTGTCAGTGCCCTGGGCTGGACCAGCTAGTCTGGTTCCAGCCAGGATGTCGCCTCCCCCATTCCAAGAACTGCTCAGCTCAGTGGGTGCCATATAGTGCCTTCATATCTTGGAACTGATATTTCTAAGAGCAAAAAATGGAGTAAACCCAACCATAATCTGTTTCTAGGGCAGGCCAGAAGGTTTCCTCAGGGGCAAATATACCGGCAGAAGCACTGGATCAGGCACTGAAGGTGTCAGAGCTGCTGTGAGAGCACACAGACATGTTGGTAACTGCAATTTCACTGGAAAGCACACAGCTGTGTGCACAGGGCACTCACAAGTGAAAAATATTGAGCAAGGAGAAAGAACAAAACAAAGAGAAGCACAGAGAACTCCCTAACATATCTTAGCATCTCTTTTTGTACAGTCAGGTTTTTGCACAGGAGGGTGGACATATGGAGGACACACACATTGTTAGCTCCTCTCGGTGTGCCTGAAGGACAGGCACAAAGTCTCCTGCACTGCTTAGCTGCCACAAGTGCCAGGAGAAAAGGGAAGTCCCATGCATAAAAGCCAAGCCTCTAGCCTCAGACAATGGTAAAGGAGGAATCCAGACATGAGCAAAGGCCAGAGCCCTTCCAAACTGTCAGAATATTACCCAGCCTGGCACTGCAGCTGATAAAACTTAGGCTGGACAGACCTTTCCTTTCCCTGGAGCTGTCTGGGTTCAGTTTTCATCCCTCCTTCCTGATTCGGGGCAGTGACTAATTCTCTTGACTTTGGAAGACCTGACTGACTGCTGAGTTTTGGGCAGCAAAAATATCTTGGGAGATGGCTGTGTCTCCCAGAACCATTCAAGGAATACGTGGGAAGATTCTCCAAAAAGCCAGGGATTTTTGTCCAAATATGCTCTGTTTTCACTGATTTCCCAGGGACATCACCTGCTCTCAGGCAGCAAAGACCAGTAGCCCTGCAGGGCTCTTGCCAGCCCTTAGAGCCCCTAATAGTCCATAGCTGAAGCTGAAATGCAGTAGGAGGGCCCGGCTGAGGAGCACTATCTGCTGTAGCTTCTCCTGCTTGGCTGCTGGGGGAGCTGGGCTTCATCTTCCACGCTGATTCCATGACCACAGCTCTGCATAACATTGTGTGCTGGACAACAGATGTATGAGGATGGGGTGATCACCTTTCTGGTGGAATGCAGGAGTGAAATACTGCAGGAGGTAAGAGGACCTTGTTTGAAATTTTTTTCCCTGGATTTTTTCTTTCTTGCTGGTGAAAAGCTTTTGCTGATGTGGAATAGCCTGGTCACTGTTGTCCCAGGGCTTTGCCTTGCCAACTTGTGGGCAATTTGCTTTAGTGAAACTGTTCCTCTGGCTTCAGGTGTGTTAAACTGACAAAATAATGTAAATCAGTCTTAACTTGTCCTTTATAGTGGCCTCGGAGGCAAATTCTCTTTTTGGTAATTTCTGCAATTTCTAGCATGGAAAGTCTTCTTATGAGAGCAGCTGGGATTCTTGGTAGCCTTGACCAAGTTTGGAAAGGTTTACATGGCAGAGCCAGCAACTGGAATCTCAGTGTGTGGTACTCCAGTTCATCAGCTGGGGAAAAGGGCTTTTATGAGCATGCAGTGCTCACTTCTCTGCCCGACTTTTCTCTGTTCCTTGTAACCTTATGTGAGGAGAAAGTGAAAGTACATTTCTCAAAAAAGTCCTTTGTGACCTGTATTTCCCTGTCCCTTTACTGAGGTTGTGGAATATTACAGCTACTGTGGGAGTAGTCAAAATTTGAAAGGTGCAACCTGTCTGCAGACCAAAAGCTGTATTATTTATCACTTATTTCAGAATTAGAATATGTATTTCAGACAACACAGACAGCTTTTGACAGCAGCAAAGCTTAGGTTTGGTTCTGAAGAGAAAATCCCTTCATTTTACAAATGGCTGTCATAACTTCCACTTGAGGATTTAATATCAAGCAAAGGCTCTTGCAAAACCTTTAAGGTGACCTGTAAAGAGCACTAAAATTGCAGTTCTGTTGTTGAAAATAACTTAATTGGTTAAGAGATCTATTTCTTGCTTGGCTTCCCACCTGCCATTTTGTTCGTAAAACTTGAATGAAAGTCCCCATTCCAAGAAAAGATCTTTCCAACTTTAAGACCAAAAGGTGCATTTAAGTATATATTTATGAAGGTAGTGCTTATCATGAGCTGTATTTTCAGAGTTTTGAAACAAGTGTGAGAAGCATATTGTTTTATTTGCTGAGCATTAGTCTTGCAGTCTTGAAATCCAAAACAAGTTAGGATTTTGAATTATTTACATAACTGGAAGGGGACATGGTTGGAAGAATCAGCTGCTGTATATGACAGTCTGGCAGGAGAGCTCTTGCTTTAAGTCGGAAGAGTTTCCTGCATGCGTTGCTGAGAGCTGCTGTGTGAAATCTCATGGGTTGCTTGTGCTGACAGCTGAGCTTGATCCCAGGATGTGCTGTTGCCAAGGTCTGTAGAGACACTGGCTGCACTGTCCTTCCTATGGGTGAGAAACAGTGTCATGCTAAAGATCTGAACAGACATGGACAGTGAGACAGTAAAGGAATAGTTGTAAAGGAAGAAATGTTATTATTGATGCTGTTTAGCATTAATAACGTCCCAGTCCAGTTGTGTCTCATATATACAGTAAGGTGCCAGATACCCACATTATCCTGGAGTGAGGGAGGCATCAAGGTTGCAGGTTTGGAAGAGGTGAACAGACATTTGCTTTGTTATGCTGCTCACTGGTTCTTGGCCATCTGGCCTGCCTGCAGAATACTTTCTTGTCTGCAAAAGCCCAATATTAAACTTTGAGTGGACAACTGAGTGTAATTTATAGTGATTTCACATCCCCTTCATTTTAGGTTTGCATAAAATGTCTTGTTTATTTTCCTGATTATTCATTTCAACTGTACATATGATTAAAAATAATGAATGTTATTAATTTTTATCATTAGTACCATCATTACGCCTACTCATATCCTTTGATATTATTGCAAAAATTATCTTTAATAGTTTTAATAGGAGCTATTCCCCAGGCTAATGAGGATATAAATCAAAGTATTAAACAGGGTAGAAAGTAAAGTTTTGGACTCTATTCTGAAATTGAACCTCCTCTGTGCAGTGGATGCATTCAGGTTTTGCTCAGAAGAATATTTTTGTACGTCTCTTCCATGTACTTGCATGAGATGGGGCTTAAATTTGACTGACATCAATAAGATTGTGGCAGCAGGGAGACAAATTCAAAGGTGGAGAAGGAGCAGCAAGGATGTTGCTGCACTCTGTTCTTGCAGAGGTCAGGAGGTCTTATGCCACTGGCTGTAACAAGGTGAGGTAGACTGAGTACTGTGGGGAATCCCACCTGAAGGACTTTAGCAAGAAGAAAGTAATGAAGCAGTCATTAAATTCCATAGGAGCATGCAGTAGTAGAATCCTCTGTCTAATTACTAGAATTCCATCTGTTAAAGCAGAGACATGGCAAAAAGAAATAAATAATCTCTCTTCCAAATCTTGGTACTCTTCCAAAGGATGTCTTCGAAACATCGGAAACCATTTCTGCCCTCTTATTGTCCTCTGTTGCTTTGCTGTTTGTAGCAGAGTGCAGCCTAGCAAGGATGTGGTGTTGACAAGGGATCAGAAAGTCAGGCTGGTTTCCTGTGCTTTTTTGTTTTATTGAGTGTTTCACCCATTAATTTTTGCAAGGCCTTTTTTTTCTTTGCTGTAAATATTGAGCTAAAGCTCACTTCATACAGCACAACACTCTTGCCAATATGAGAAAAAGCAATATAGCAGATAATACTTTGGCATGTTCTCTGTGTTTCTAAAATTTCCTCTTCAGACTTGAGTTCCTTGCTTTAAGAGGATTGCAGTCTATTTGCTACAGAGCCTCCTAATAAAAGCTTTTCAGATACCCAGTTTAACTAATTGTTGCTAGTCTTGTCACAGTTTTTTGGGGCCAAGGACAGTGCTGCACTTCATGGGGAAATCTGTTAATTCATTGAATGAAGCTGCTGGGAAGCAAAAGCCAAGAAGTGCAAAGCAAACAGAGTTGTGCCACCCAGCCTATGGCTGGCTGAACACTGAGCAATTTGGGGCTTTAGGCTCTTCAGTAGGATTCTGCTGGCTGCATCTCTGAGGTGCTGGTTTTCTCCTCCATTCTGTGGTGAATCCCTTCCCCAGTAAGACAGAAGTGATGACAGGAGTGAAAGGTTGTAGAAGGGTGAAAAGTTCTATGACCCTTGCCTAAATAATTGCCAGGTAGAAGACAGACGCTAACTTGATCCAGAACACATCTTCATAGTTTCTTGCTCCTAGATTTTGAAGACAATTTATTCCTCAGCAATTTAGGTACCAGCCTTTAGATAGGTCACTAAGAAAATTCCCTGAGCCTGGAAGGGTGGAGCTGGATCCCATCTAGAACTGCTACCAGCAGTGCTGGGAGGCAAAAGGCTACTACAGGGGGGTGCCCAGAGCTGTGATTTGGCTAGGGTCATGTTGCAAGCCTGCTGCAGTCAGCTTGAACCTGGGTCCTTGGAGTCCTTAGGCAGCATTGGGAAGTGCCCCCCGGTCCTTTCAGTCTGCCCTGTATTTGCTCCATGATAGGTGCTTCCATTGCACTGGGATAAGGCACACAGGGGATAAATGCTTTCAAATCTGCTTGGCTTCAGTAATGGCTGTAATTGAGGCAGGCTTGAAAAACTAATTTTTAATGTTGCACAACACTTCTGCGTTGTTGGTGGTGCTTTTTTGCAAGAGGAGATGAAAACTATAGAAGGAAATGGGGGGGAATTACAGATGCATTTTCGCTTTGCCCTTAGTAAATGAGGTCTTCGGTGTCAGTCATCTTTCAAACTGCTTGATTGTGTCTATAATCGTGTGCCTGCCTGGGAGCATCTCCCGTTTGAATGGCAACAGCTCCCTCTGTCTGCCTCGAGCGAACCGTGGGCTGGTGCCCTTCAACAGATGATGCCATTTTCTTCTTCCCTGCCCGGTGAAATTCCTCCTCTCTAGCTATGTGTGCAACTTAAATGCATTGACTTCGAGAAGGTTTTAGACTATCTCTGTATATTTTTAGGAGTGGCTGTAAACGTTTTGCTGGTTACTTCCACTACCAGTTTATGAACGGAACAACTGTTTAAAAACCCCAAAAGTGGTGTAGGGGAAGCCATGGCTGTGTTAGTGGAAGATATGATTTTTCTAATGAAAGTAAGCTTTGAACAACCTGTGAATTACTGTCACATTAAACACGTCTCTGGAGATTTGAAAGTTTTATACCCTGTTCTAAAGTGCTGCTATTGTCTGTGTAGCAAACGTGAACTGAGCTGTTCTGTTAAAAGTAAGTCATGCACACTTAAGAACACGATGGTAGCTCAGCGTTAACAATGCTGCTGCATTCATCTCAGCAAACTGCTACTGTAGTACTACTGTAGCTCCAGCAAACCATTTGCCTGGTGATGAAGAGCCAGCATGAGATTAAAGGCATGCTATTAACATTTCCTAGCTCTCTTCTCTCTCTGACTTTTGTCCTCTATGAGGTTTTTTGATCACAATCTCAGCGGCAGACTTTGCTGTGCATAGCACTTGAAGGTTTCATAAAGCTGCCTATAAAGGATACATCACATCTCATCTGGCATTTGCTGCAATAGGTAGAGGAGAAACAATAACCTGCCTGAACTTTGTTTTGTATTAAAATATTGCGCCCAAGAGCTTCCTTTTATTTTTAGTTTTTTTTCAATATATGAAAATAGGGCTTCAACTTTAAAGTACAACACAGGTGATGACTTCATGCAGCTCTAATTCTAGGAGGATGTTTACAATGCTTTGGGGGCAGAGTTTATTCGGATGACAAGCCAAAAATTCTTATTTTCCACCACAGGAAGTTTCCTCCACAGAGTCTGTGGGATATGTAGTCCAGCCAGAACGCTCTGGATTTAGGTGACACATAGAGGTCCTTTAAGCTGACTGTGGTGCCTGTGATGTTTTGCTGGAATATTTCTGAATAAGTCTTTCAGTTCTAGAGTTTCAGTCTTTGACAGATTGTCCTTTTCACATCGAATTCTCGACTAGACGAACACATTTTTCATTTAGGTTGTTGTTACCTTCTTACTGAATAGGAATGAGTTATTTTCAAGAGTGTTCCTCAAGACCCAGATTAAAAAAAAAAAATAAAAACCAACCAAAAAAAAAAAAAAAAAAAAAAAAAAAAGAAAAGAAAAAAAAAAAAAAAAAGAAAATCCACCACCACAATCTAAAAAGCAACCAAACCAATCATTAAAAAAAATAAAATCAAACTAACACCAGTTTGCTGCTACTCCTGAATTCTGCTTCTGGAGTGGATTGCCAAGGTTGTCTTGACATGTGTATGCATGGTGTAAGAAAAGTGGCAATGAATATGGAGTTGTGTTTCATGGCATGGTTCAAATAAGTGTGTATGGCTACACTTAGGAAAAATCGTGTATAAGAAATGCCATTTGTTGAGTCCTCTGGTCTTTCATGCTTCATAATCAGGCCTGAGGGATGGAGTTTAGATGCACATAACTTGTGCAGGACAAAGTTAAAGCTTTGTCCTGATTAGAATGTGCTCACAAATTTTAATAGTGTATACCATTAACCACTGAAGCTGCTTCAGCCCCAAATCTCTCCTTGGAGGTGACAGTCCCACTGTGGATGCTCTTGTCTGAAGTTCCACTCTGAATCTGACTCTTACACTTCAGACTCTCTGTAATTATACATATAAAATAAAATACCTTTATATTTAAAAGGTCATTTCAAATTAATGATGCACATTCTTCTCCTTCAGTATATGTTGTCTGGTTCAACAAACATTCTGGAAGGAAAAATAATAGCTTCTGGGGAAGTGGACAGGAGCCCACTGTGCAGCTCACTTGACAGTCCATTAAGCCCCAGGTTATATGATTAAATTATTGATTTGGCCATTGCTGGCTATTCAGACAGTGACTGGTGCCTGGCTCTTCAAGTGCCTTGGCTCTTTTTAATTGTTTGAGGCCCTCTGTCCAGCTGCTGCTTGCCAAGAGAATGATTGCCAGCCAGCTGAGTGGCTGTAGTCATGTCACTCAGGTCACCCCAGAGTCACTGTGGGAGGCTGCAAATCCCCTCTCCCCATGTGCCAGCTTGAGCTGAGCCTGAATCTGGTGCTGTGTCCATTGGCCAATTCTGGTGTCATACACTACACTTCATGGAGCTCTTCAACAGAAACAAAGGTCCCTCAAGTTGTTTCCCATAATCAAAATACTAATTTCCCTTTACATCTTTCCTGAACCTCTACAATTTGTCCCAGTGAAGAGGTCCTTAACGCAAGCATTATCTTTAGAGAGCTTTTGATGAAAACATGGGGGAGGTTTATATGTGCCTATATTTATAAAATAATCATAACTAGCCATAATTAGAACAAGCGTTATTGTCCTAAAAGAATACTAGTCCTATGAAACGTAGTCATGCCACACCCTTCTAAAAGCTGTAATGTAAACTTTCCCAAAGAAAGCAGCACATGGTGACTGCAAGACAGGCTGCTTATATGTAAGTGATGCTGCTACCAGTGGTGTTGATAACAGACCTGCTGGTTAAAGCAAGGGGAGATGGATGAACAGCCCCTTGTTAATGGCATAGTGAGGGCTGTGTGGGCTGTCCTGGGGTTAGCTGTGTGTTTTCAAAGCCAACAGCTCAGGGACAACTGCTATTCTGTATGCAAAGTAACTCAGTCTATGGAGAATACTGTTCTTTTTCTGTTCACAAATGGCCTCTAGTCACAGCATGGGTTGTGTGAGGCGTGGTATGTTTTTAAGAGCAAAGAGATGTTGTGGGGGAAAGATACTTTGCTGATGTGTACCAGTCAGGTGAATCTACCCAGACAGATTGGAAAGATGAATTTAGGATACAACCACTCTCCCTGTGCTGTACTACAAAGGCAGATGTCTGGCATCCTCTGCCTGTTATGTTGGCATTGCTTGCACAAGCACCCGCTTGTTACCAAGGCCAACTGGCTGGCCTTTGGGATCAGTGATCCCAGAGCACAGCCTTGCTGCCTGAAAAACCTGGAGAAGCAGCCAAGAGGCATTGAAGTCTGTGTGCTTGGGCCTTGGGTGCCCAAGTCTTTAAAGCCCAGGGGGAGCTTTTCCAAATTTAATTAGTATTTTGGATCTCTCGTGAAGTATTGAGTAATTAGAGCTGTCCTGTTTGGGTGGGAAAAAGACTGGGTTTGTTTTCCAGGTCAGTGGAAACTATATGGCCATTCCAAGGGCAAGTGAATGTAATTCCAAGCTGGTTTGGTGTTCAGAGTTTTGAGGGCCATTTCTGTTGGCTACGGTGACAAAGGGTTTTAAGATCCTTCCCATTGCCTTGAACTCCATTGTGGCACTTAAATTCTCCATGCATGCAGTCAAACCAGGAATAGAGATGCTTCTGACCATGTATCTTCTGTATGAAGGATGGAGGGGAGAAATGTCTACCTCATGCCCATTTCATGGTGAGCTTAAGGGAGCTAGGATGAACTCATCTGTTCCTTAGAAAATTCTTCTGCAGTGAACGAGAAGTAAGGGCACTTGAAGGGAAAGGAGGTATGTCCAGGGACAATGTCTGAGCTGGCCTTTGAAATCATCTCCTGGCTGGTGGCACCAGCACCCTGACCTGTGGCACAAAGGTGGCAGGCAGCAATCCAAGCTTGTCAGCTGCTGCATCTAGCAGGGAGGAATTGGGCTAACACACAGTCTGTCTGTCTTCCACCTTTGGGAAACACCAAACATTGAATTCCAGCCCTATATATAAAGAGCACAAACATCAAATGAGGTTTAAACTGAAGGATTAGCCAGAGGCCTTAACCAGTCTCTGGTTATTCCATGAGTGCTGCTGTTGCTCCTGGCTTGCTGTTTACTCATCTGCACCTGCAGTGTTGAAAGCTGTACAGAAATCCTCTTCAGCCTGAGCCAAAAAGTATAGCTAGGCTTTGTGTGTACTGAGGGCTTTATAAAGGTCATGAATTGAGCTTTTGTGCCAACCGTTTTGTGATTTATTTCTCATTGTTTCTCTTTCTCCAGGAATTCTTCCTCTGAATTGCCATCTGCCAGCTCTTTTAACAGAGAGTTCTGTGTTTTAGATTTTCTATTAGCATAAGTCTTACTGCCTTTGTCCAGGAAAGCTGGACCACTGTGGAGGCATCCATGTGTTGCTGTATCTACTGAAGTCATGCTGAAAGGTGACTTGGTTTTTTGAGGGGGAAAGAACAGCTAGCTCCCAATAGTCTGCAGCACTGGGTATACCCTAATTGCTGGGACAGCAAAGAAACCCAGAGTGTGAGTGACACTGTTGGTCCAAGCACAAAATAATTTGGTTTTACTATCACTTTTGTAGCTTAGGTCTGTGAGGGGTTCATTCAGACTCGTTCATAAGCCTTCTGTTATCAGTTCTGAGTATAACTACTTTCACTCTAATGCTGTGGAAAGGGATTAGGCACAAAAGATCAGTTGCAAAGATGCTTCTTGTGGTCACTCATTACAACTAGGGTTTGCTGCTGTGCTCAGACCTGCAGAATGCTGATGTAATAGACTGACATGTTCTTTCTCTCATTTTGGTGACAAACAGTATAAAATGCTCTCTTCAGGATGCTTTTGATTAGAAGTTATGGAGTTATGACATGTGCAGCCTTCATGTGTATGTCTTTGAAAATAGTCACAGTGACTATGGCACACTATCAGCATTAAAAATTCTTCATAACTCTACTCTTGAAAGCAATCAGCACCTCCTTCTGTAAAGCAGAGTGAGGGAAGCTGCTTCTCTTGAAACTCAGACAGGTTTTGATTTAGGAGCTGTGATGCACTGATTGTAAATAGAAGACAGCAGTTTCTACTGCTTGTGGTTTCTACCATGGCAGAAAAGGAAAGACAAGGCTGTGCAAAGCAGGAATCCTGGGGAAGGATTAATTTGCCCATCTGTGGGACAAGTATCTAAGTAATGATTTAAGTTCCCTCAGGTATGAGTGAGTTATCTGTGAGAGGGGCTTGATTTCTTTAAAATAACCAGCTTAGCCTAGATGCCTGACTTTTAGGCATTTAGGGTTGGGTAAGATGATCATCATCTCAATGTCTATATTAAGATACAAGCTATTGATTTTTCCCCCCAAGTTCCATTCTTAAAACATAACAAGATCTCAAAGGATATTGTAGCTAAAGCCAAAATAGGAGTGTGATGTTTCCACTTACTTATCCCTTCCTAATGCCAAAGCCCACTTTGCAAGTGGAAGCCTGAGAATATTGGTGAATTCTGGGTTGTGCTGCACCCCAAGCAAATACTGACTGTCCATATATTTGAATACTGAAATGCAAGTCACATATTACTAAATAATGACAGGTGTCTGCACAAGGTAATCCTCAGGGAAAATGTGTTGCATTCCTTGAATGTAAATAAACCCCACTTTATGCGGGGAGGTTTGATGAATAAATAAAACCTTGATTTTGTTCTGACAGGTGGCATCTCATTTAGTGCTTCTCCATGAAGAGCCAGATCCCTTTGCCCTTTTTATCTCCTGAGGTCTCTGAATTCCAGTTTGTCCCTACTTTCCTTTTACGCACCTGTCTCGAGGCATGAGTTAATATGATGCTATCTAAATGAGTCCCTCAGATTCACTTCACAAAAAATAGGCTTCATCTCAGGAAGCTGCTTTCAACTCAGAGAAAGAATTGCTTTTTGGAGGTAGTATTTATTAGGCAACTTAGTATCCTGAAAAATTGGAGTGGCAACAAAAAAAACCAACTGTAAATAAAAGGGGACCTATGAAGGCTTCATTGCTAAGTTTGACCTTGTGTCCTTAAGATGAGCATGAGAAGCTAGGCACAGCTTTGAGATCTCCAGTTTAAAAATTAGTTTTAAGAGAATATAACAGGTAGATTACAAGAATACAATTCTATACATTTTAAAGGATTAATTCTGAAGGTTGAGACAAATTGAATGAAGTAAGGCCATAGTAAAGATGTGTTTCATTTCTTGGGTTTGGTGTGGAGTGTTTGGCTGCTTTTATTTTTCCCAGTTAACACTGCTTTATTCTTCTGAGGTAAAACTGAAGCTGAATCACAACCTTGCTGGGTTCCCAAGATCAGCCCGGAACTGCAAGTTGTATCTGGCAGGGTTTTCCATACCAATTTTCATATTATTTCCCCTTTACCATCATAGCTAAAACTCCTTTCACTTTCCAAGGTAGAAGAACCTTTGTAGGGCTCAGGTTTTAATGCATAATTCAACCTTCAAAGTCCAAAACAAGCATGCAGAAATCAAAGGCTTGACATGAAGTAAGTGATTTGATTCTGCAAATAGCAGTGCAGTGGTTCTTCCATTGAAGAGGCTGTATTGCCTTTAGGATTTACTGTAATCGAGACAGTCATTTGCTGGATATTGATAATTCAGCGACTGCCCCTCTGGAAAAAGTAATTCACTAACTGCTGTATAACAATTTTCTCAGGAGTTGTCCCCCAGCAGCCTATATGCTTTTCTCAGAGTGTTTTTCTTTCAGTTTTATGTATGCTAATATATATTATTTTTCTTTTGCCTAAGATTCCCAGCAGTAAGTGGCATTCTCATGATGAAAAGCAGTATTTCTACTTTAGATAGTCACAAACCCACAAATCCTGCAAAGGCAGGAGCAGGGTATTATACATACAGCTAAAACACTGAGCAGGCTTAGTCCCTATAACTTGGGTATGGATGGAATGGATATACCATGGAGATGTATATGTGTGTGTATATATATATATGGATGGTATTGGATATATGTGGATTTTATGCATTAGAGTCTGAAGATTTCCAGCCTCATCAGAATTTTTATTTAAATATTGTTTTCTAGCCTATCCCAGATGTATCACTGTACATGTCAGACTGTGTCTTGATTCCAGTTTTTCCAGCTATAATGTTGTTCCACAGGTTCAGGTGTAAGTGGTGGCCTTGCAGCAAGCAAGTTTACAACTCAAACAGGAACTGACTGTTGTAACTTTGCCTCCTAGTCTGCAAGTCCAGCTAATCCTGGCCCTAAGGTGCTGGTTTGGCCATGCTTATCTTAAACCATTTTTTGAACATGTTCTAGTGTCTGCAATCATAACTGTTGTTACCATGGCATTGGTAGTAGGCAGCATCATCTTCTTCCAAGCCACACCTTCAGATTTTGTGTGATTTCTGGGAGGAATAGAAAGCTGGACCCAGTAGTAGACAGACAAGATCCAGGCACTGCAGCAGTGGGGAGCACTGGAGTAAGTCTTGCAAAGAACACAAATCTTTGCAGGTCTGAGGTACAGCCAGCAAAGCAGGGAATGGCTCCAGAAAAGCCCAGTGGACTTGCTGTAGTACCATGTTTAAAAGGATACCATGCAAAAAAGGGCTCCATGTCCCTACCTGAGACTGACATGTACCTTTGGTGTCCTGCCTGGTCTGTGGAGAGACAGGAGAGACGTGTTCCTGCTGCCTGTCCTGTCTGAGGCAGGTGAATCCATAGTGGAATTCATAGACATGCTGAGGCAGAGTCCTCAGTCAGTTATAAATCATTGATGCTTTCTCAGTCCTGTGCTTCTCAGACTTCAATAATTTCATTGTTCCAGCTGAACAGGAGTTTTACCTTGTTAAATTCAGGGAGTGCCACTAATGGCAGCAGTCTTTTATCCTGTCCTTCTCATTTTCTGACAGACCCATAATGAATGATTAATCTCAGTGTGGTGCAAAGGGTTCAAGTACCTGTTTCTTTTTCCTGTAATAAAATATATGCTGTTTGACTGATTTTGCAGCATTTGTATTTGGATTTTTTTCCATTTAATCTCGATTATATTGTGAACCTACTTAAAAAGCTCTACTATAACTTTGGAAAATGTAATTTTTCCTTTATTGTCCCTTTTATTTTTAAAGAACTGATTTCACTATTTTTAAAGCACATCAGTGTGTGGGCCTTTACCATCCATCCATGCTAATACTCAAGTTTATTGATTCTAAATACATATATTTCACTAGCTTTTGTGATTATTGTCAAAAATCAAAGCAGACAGAAACACCTCTAATTTGCAAGCCCAGGTTGCCATGGAGGTATCACATTAAAAATCAAATTTCCCCTCTCTATTCATGGTCTAGATCAGATTCTCCAGGCATGTAAATTACTACAGCTCCATGGGGCTGTGGTCTTCCAGAGCAGCACATTTTCTGACATGGATGAATATTGGAATCATGTCAGTAGTTAAATAATTCAAGAGCATGGAAACACTGGGTCCATTGATTTGTTCTTTTTCTTGAAGTTATTTTAAAAAAAATTTTTTCACTGCTCTTTTTGGGTTGAAATACTGAAAGCACAGTAAGATGCAAAATGAGTTGTATGGAAACATCTTCATAGGAGGCCTGATTGCTGTTAGGCCAAGAGCACGTATCTTAATTTACTAATGTATCATTCATGTCAGAATAAACTTGTAATTTTACGTTGTAAATTCAGTTTATGCAATACTAAATAGCAAGTACTGTATCACTAGTTCTCAGGACTAGACTTACCATAATAGCTGTATTCCAATATATCTTGCCTGCATAGTTTGAAAGCGTAGTGGATTTCTTGCAGCAATTTAACAAAGTCATTGCTGACAGACTTGCTGCAGTGTGGTTTGTCACAGATTAACTCTTTGGGTATCTGGAAATTTACAAGTGACCCTGAAATCCCAGTGACTTATGTAAACATAATTCTGCAACTTGCTTGAATCTTCATGTCTTAGGAAAGCAGACAAAGTGATCACAGATTTTTAACTTGTTGGGTGCCTCCCTGGCACAGGCAATTGCTGGCGTGTTACTTTGCTTTCTGCTTGTTGAAGTGCTTCTTGTAAGCCGATGGTACTTAAGGCCAGGAAATGTGTGGTGATCTTTTTAGTAATGGTGGTGTGAACTTTTGTTTGTAGCAACTCCCCTGCTGTCTATAAAACTACGCTTGGCATTAGTGATGATTTTCAGAAACCTGCAGCTGGTGAAATGCTGAGCTAATGTACATTTTTCCATCATTTATGTTCAGATAGTACAGATGACCTCAGAGGTATCTACTCATTTTATGGGCACCCTACCTCTGAAGTCATTAGTGCTTAATTTTCACTGCTGCTTGCACTCAACAACGTTAGTAGTGGCTTCATGAATTACTAATGTGGTACTTAAAGGTGAAAAGTAAAGACCTCATCAAATTCTGGATATTTGCATATACATTGCAGATAATTAAGTATCTGAGAGGCAACGCTTTTTTCTTCTCTCCCCCTCTGCTGTTAGGGTGTTCAATAAGAGAATCCATTTAGTATCTCTTGCTGCTGAGGATTAACCTTTGTTTAATGCTGTCCGGTGCTATCTGGTGTATCACATGCTGCATTAACCCTCATTTGCAAAGCAGCTTCCTGGGTTCCATCGTATTTACACTGGCGAGATCCGAGAGGTAATTACAGGGCTCCTTTGAAAGAAATTAAGTGCTGCAGATGAAGTCTTTCCCAGTAAATCAGAAATCACATACCCAGTTCAGTTTAAGAACTCAGGGAGACCCTCTATTTCTTTTCCCTCTGAAACTCTTCTCCATCAAATCAAAAGCAGTTCTTCAAAGCATTGAAGTGTATACTTAGCATTACACTCTTGAATTCAATAAGACACTTCTGCCTTTACTAAGCAGACATGTCTTTAAACAAAACACTTAAACACATGCTTAATTAGTTATTGAGACAAGAGGCATGGTGTATGTATTCTGTTCCCATTTTAAAAAGGGAATTTTCTGCAGTATATATTACTTCTCCAAGAAAGAAATGTAATTCTAACTTGAGTGATGTTGTTTTTTTCTTTTTCAATTGCATTTCAATTCAGTTTAGATAAAAATGATCTTTTAAAAGTAAGTCAAAAGTTTAAATACCTGTTTTGCCCAATCCCTTTTGAAACCCTGTTCAGACGTGCAGCCTCTTCAAAATAAATAATTGTGCCAGAAGCTATGTTCATCAGGAAACTGTTTTTAGTATCACCTGCAGAAACCAAATCACAGATGTTTCAATCAAGGATGATTTTTTTTTTTAAAGAAAGGTTTTAAATTGCCTGCTCTGCAGTATCACATGCCTGCTTATAATTTAGTGCCTTATCCAGTGGAAAGCCACAGGGATTAGTTTCTTCTGGAGTACAGAAATGATTAGAAAATTTAAAATCCGTATAAAATTCTGTGATATTTACAGAATACCAAAACCATTTAAAATAATATTTAAATTATTATAATTCTTATAACCATATTGTAAACATGTTTTTCTGAAGTCTACTATACAGTGGGGGATGAGAGGTGGGGAGTGCGAAAATTAAACTTTGGGTTATGTGTTATTTGGGTTTTTTGAAGTTTTTCTCTTTAATAAGGACTGATATTTTGGTGTAGATGGGCACTATGCAAGTCATTACTTGAAAGAGGAATTGTGAGGGATTTTATCTTTTGCACATCTGAGCTGATTGCTTTAGGGACAGAGCTGTGATGTTCTCCATCTGTCCAGTGACAGGTAACAGAACATGCACTATGTAGACTCTGTGGACATTATGGTCACCACTCACAGTTCCAGTGTCATGGTGAAAATCACTTTTAGTAACACAAGCAATGCATTCTGAGTAAAACTGATTGTTCAAAGCTTCAGTGGAAAGTGGTCCTGACCTGTGCTTATTTGTAACAGATGCTAGAGAGAAAATTTTCAGATGCAGGTACACATTCACCTGACTGAACTTGTTGATAGAGAAGACTAAGTCATGTGTTCCTGAATCTGTAACAATGAAGTTCAGACTTGATCACAGAGTAATTTAGGGCTGTTGATTGACAGTGTTGAATGGACATCGTGCATCATTTGGGAGATCTTCCACCTCTAATTCAGCTAGCTGTGTCTGAACTGTGAACAAGAGCCATAGGGGGTTTGAATGTCTTTTAGCTAGTTAAAACACTAGCTTGGCAATAAAGCCTGCTACAGACCTGGAGTGTAAACTCCATCAACTGCAGAGATATTCGTGTTCCTTCTTAGCTGCGCTTCAAGACAACAAGAACAGAGGCCCATTGCTCTTCCAAAGATATATGGATATTTTCATTGTTTTTGTGGTAAGTCATGCAAATATCAGTTTTGCACTATAGACAAATTATATTCCTGAAAGGCATGATTGGCAGGAAATACTCCATACTTGTGCAGAAGCTGTAAAAACAACTTCATAGTTAAGAGGATGTTTAACTTAATTTTCCTCTCCAATCTGTGTAGACATTTCTAAACTACCCTCTTGTTTAAAGCAGAAATAATTAATTTTTCTCATATTAATATGAGGATGTAGGTCTGCATTTGGCAAGACATCCTTTTGTGATGCATGAAAATATTGAGGTGATTCAATCCTGTGAAAAAAATAGGATTGGAAAATAGCAGTTAGCTATGCCTTGCTTTCACATTCTCATATTCCCCAGGATAGCTCTCAATTGCAGGTGCAGAGGTAACCTATCACCTCTTCGTAGGATGCTGCAAGATCTTCAGTCACCACTGTATCAATGTCTCTTGCACCATCGTTGGGAAGCAAAGGAGAGCTATTCTCCTAAATCATTTGTCCAAGATCACAGAAGAGGTGAGTGGTGGAGCAGGACTTGAGCCCATGCCAGCACTGTAATCTCTCTGCCCTGTCACTACCTATGCTTAAATGACTTTAAGGATAGACAGCCAAACCTTTGGAATGCTGCTTTGCTGTAGAGGATTTGTCCATTGTCCAGTGCACAATCCACCTACTTGTGCAAAATGCCCCAAAGCCTAAAATGTTCCTGATTGTAATCAATGTGGATGTAGGAAGTGCTGAAATCAATAGACTGTCGACACCTGTTTAATGGTAAGCAGGTGCTTAAATGTTGTGTTGGACATGAGGGAATGGTGATAAAAGCTGCTGGGTTCTGGTGTTGTGTTTGGCAGCAAGAAATTTTAAAATCAGGAGGAACATATATTTTATTAGTTAGTAGATGTGGCTGTGCTGCAGTATCAGGGAATATGTTAAGTCATGCTCAACAAGCTGTCCAGCTCCTACCCATACTCTGTGCTTGGATAATGAACTAAAAATTCAGTCTCATGAATTTTAAGCCTGTACCTTTAACATGAAATTCACTTAAACTGTTGTGAAGAGTATTGGAGGAAGAGGGAAAGAAAGGAACATCTGAGCTCCAATCCTGTTTTTCAAAGAGATACATCAGCACATAATAAGTTTTTCCATCATATTCAAGTAGATGATCGTTATCCAGCTTGCAGTAAACATCTGACTTGGTCTAGACAATTGTGCAGTGACCTGATGCTTAATCAGTGTGGACCTGACCTTTACAAAAGCAGTTTTAAAAGTCAGATGCCATCTTCTTTCTAGTTTCTATTTCTCTGCCACAAGGCTACCCTTCACTTGCTTGTTTACTTGTCTTACTTTCATTGAAACAGTTTGCCAGAACTCAGACCTGCTTTGCTTAGCTACATAAGGCTCTGGCTTTCAACTCTGAAGCATGTTACAAAACTCTTACCAACTTACCTTTATCACAAAAAAACAACAAAACCCTCCAAGAGACATTCGGATTTCTGTGTTCCAGCTCCCATATTAGGGATGCCATTTGCCAACGAGCACAAAACCTCAAAGTGGATATTTGTGGACTCACGTTTGGTTTGGAGGCAAAAGGCCTCCTGTCTCTGCAGCCTTTTGAGAAATAGCTACTTATCAGTGAAGCTCTGCAGGGGAAGGGAAGGCTGGAGTCTGGAGTAACTGTCCTATCAAACATCTTACTTTTTTTTTTTCTTTCTTTTTTTTTTTTTTTTTTTTAGCTTTATCTAAAACAGCTTCAGGCTACTCAAAATTTTATAACCTTTCAAAACCTTACAAGCTGACTGTAAAGCAAGAGCTCCTCTTGTTAAACAGCCAGCAAATCAAGGTGTGAAGTTAAGGACATGCAGTAGCAAGGGATATAAGAAATATGCCTCTTCTGCTGCATTTATCTTTAATAAGAGGATGCCTAAAAGCTTCAGCTTTCTTTTATCTTTCACAAAGGTTTACCAGAACAAGTGATACTAAGCCTTTAATGCTGTTGCTTTACATAAACCAAAATGTTAAATTTTGTTTTCATTTTCATTCATCCTGCTTTGAAAAATCCTCTATGTTAAATAAGTCCATTATTTGGGAAGTTTGTTTGGGGTTCTTTGTTTGTTTTTAAATGTCAAGCAGTACTGAGTAATAGCAAAATACACTGGGGTATTTTGAATTCTCTTTCACCCTCATAATTGCCTTATATGGCCATGTAGCTTGGTATTTGACTTTTTTTTTCTCCTTTCATCTTAGTGGAAGTAATCAGTACTGCACTGTAACCAGCATCAAAACTTCGTTCCTCAAATCCCCTGTGCTTGTTCAATGAAATGCAAAATGCCGAGTGTGGAACTTAAAGCCTATGTCTGACTCCAGGTTCTGCTCATGCCAAACTCAACTTGACACCTTTTCCTTTGGCCTGTGGTTGCATGGCAGATCATGTTCTGCAAGATCTGAGTCTTGAAGGTGAGGCACAGCTCCTGTAAGCAATTTGCCTGGCCCTTTGGTCAGGAACAGGGCTATGGCAGGGCAAGGACAGTTGATCAGAGGATGGGACTGGCCCACCCTGGCTTTGTGATGTTTCTTTGATATATACTGCGACCAGTCACTATAGACTCAAAGGGAAGTATACATATATCCTCACTCTTTCTCATCTCAACTTTTACAGGTATCTGCTATGATCTTGGTTGGTGTCTATGACCAAGATCTATTGTTTTTAATCAAGTGATGGTAACTCACATTACCCAGATCCCAGCACAATAAAACTTCACTCTTAAGGCCAGTCCTTCCTATCTGTCTGTTACATGGCTTGTGAGATCTCCTAAAGCCCAGCAGTTTTCACTCCTGACCACAGGTGCTATTTCTGGCACAAGGATGTCAAAACGTTGTTTATTCTATGACAGCATGCCTGTCCTCTAGACTCTGAAACACAGTTTGCTTGTGAGGATTAACACAACTGGTTGTAGCCAGGTCACAGGAGTCTGTGTGGAATGTTTTCTCCTACCCAGAAGCCAAAGAAATAATTCTGACTACATAAGTTAGACACGTAGAAAGATCCTGGTTTTAATTTGTTTTTCTTTACTGGTGAGGAGAGAAAAAAAAGGAAAAGCACAACACAAAAAACAAACTAATTGGTCCTGCATTGCACAGAGAGAATGATTAATCTCCTGCATTCAGGAGCATCTGTCTACTACTTCTGCTTGAATTCCTCAAAAGGCTAAGAGTGTTTCTAATGGTCATTTAAATAATAAATGCCACCACACTCATTAAGGGTGTATCAGTCGTTCTTTTTCTGCTCTGGTGCTTGTTGTATTCTATTAATATTTATTGAATTCCAGGAAATTCATCCTGAGCTAGTGGTCCACATTTATTTTCAAGGTCACCAAATATAAATATTTTATTTATCTAATTTAGAAAAACGACATAAGATGCGATGCAGCAAGCATGACAAGAGTATGAATTAGTGGAAAGCTTCCCTCAGGAAATGCATCCATGTACCAGAAATGGATAATTATAAGTCCAATAGCTTCTCTCCTAGCAGGTAATAAAGATACATAATGGCAATACAAGCCCTCACCTGAAGGTGTGCATATGGCAATAACAGTTAGTAGCACAATAGACTATTTCCTGTTAGGGCACTGGAAACGTCCAAATCTTTCTGGTATTTGGGCCCTAAATAAGCTTATTAGAATTTCACCTTCAGATTTTGACATGGATATGCATATGGGCTACATGAGAGATTTTCAGCAGCCCTTTGGGAGTGTCTATGCCTGAATCTGTCAGATGCTCGATGTTGTGTCTTGTGCTGGCCAAAAAACCATATGAGTAGCCAGAGTAGCTCATTTTGAGTATTGTGTGGGTTTTCCTACCCCTGACAGTCTGTTGTTCTCCCTTCAGACAGGGCTGTATTGCCTGCTTGCTGCACATGTGTAGTCCAGGAGTGATCTGTTTCTTTATCACCAGTTACGAGATGAAGAGAAGGTTCTGATGGTATTTTGTGTATGGAATGTTCCATGCCCTTTTCTGCTGCACATTCAACTTCTGCACTCTTGGACTCTGTCATCTTTATGTTCCCTGGAAGTAGAAAAATTCCTCCTATGATAATTTCATTTTAAGCAATCACCATCCTGCCTTCTCCAAAAAGAATGTAGTATGATCTGGGGGTTACATTTTAGAAATTAATAATTGCATTCTTGTAAGTGCTGGCTATAAGAAAACAATGTTTCAAAAAGGAAAAAGCCAGTAGATTGTTTACCTCCTCAAAATGTTTACCAAAGAACAGTTTCCCCAAATTGAGTATTGAGCTGTCAAGACTCAAAGAAAACAAATGAAGTGGCATTTAATTTAATTGAATATTGTGCTTGTGGGTTTCTGTATTCAATTTTTAGTGCATTGTAGTCTTTTGCTACAGCTAAGGTTAAAATTAAAATTAAATGTTTGCTTCTATTGTCTAGAAATATCACAGAAAAAGCACAGGCTTCTGAAGAAATGGGTGGTGAAAAACTTGTGAGGTTTAGTAGTACTGGTTTTTAAATAGTACACAGTTTTCTAGTTCTACACAGCATCTAGGGGAAGATGCTACAGGAGAATATGTTACAGAAAGCAAAGGCAGTAACTCTGGAACTTTGATTTAAGTGTTGTTGTGTGATCTGTGCTGCTTCCTGAGTTTCCAGGTAAGCATTCCTAGGGCCTGTTGTACCGGGTTTGCCTGGCAAAGTTTTGTTAGTGGGCTCCTGTGGGAATCTGTTGAAGCTTCCCCCATGTCTGACAGAGCCAATGCCAGCCGGCTCCAGGATGGACCTGCCAACTGGCCAAGGACAAGCCCACCAGCCACACTGGTCACGTCTCTGGGATAATGTGTTTAGGAAGGGGGAGCAAAAAGAACCCCTGCACAACAGCACCTGCAGCCAGGGAGACTGGGAGTATAGGATACCAACAGCTGTGCAGACACCTGGTCAAGTGGAGGGGAAGGGAGCAGGAGGTGCTCCAGGTGCCAGAGCAGAACTGCACCCTGTGAGAAGGATTCATGTCAGAGATCCTATGGGATGGTCCCCATGCCGGAGCAGGGAAAACAGTGTGAGGAGTCCAAAGGAGGAAGGAGCAGCAGAGGCAACATGTGACAAACTGACCACAATTGCCATTCCCCGTGCCCCTGCACTGCTGGGCAGGGAAGAGGTAGAGAAAATTTAGAGCCAAGTTGGGGCTGAGAAGAAGAGAGCTGGAGGGAAGCTGTTTTCAGATTTGTTCTTATTATCCTATTCTGATTTGAATTGGTAATCAATTTAATTTTTTTCCCCAAGCTGAGTTTGTTTTATCCATGCTGTTAATTGGTGAATGATCTCTCCCTGTCTTTATCTTGACCCAGGAGCTTTCATTATATTTTTCTCTTCCCTTTCTAGCTGAGGAGGGGGAGTGATAAGAGCAGCTCTGGAGAACACCTGACATCCAGCCAAGGTCAACCCTACACACGTTTTCTGATCTATCAAACCGGAGATATACAGCTCTGTCTCGTTGTTGACATTACTGATATTGAGCTCTGAAAATGCAGTACTAATTGGCAGCTCACTGATAGTCTGTGGCAAGGCCTTGATGAGAACAGATATGGGGAATAACTCACTCCATCTCCCTTCTTGCAGTTTGCTTCACGCTATAGGGAGCAGGCCTAATCTCCTGCATTCTAGTTGAAACCATTTCAGATGGGTCCGTGGAACAAAAAAAGAGGAGAAACAAGGTCATTATGTAGTCACAGGAACAAACAGAGCTCTGATAAATATCTAGCTGATGTGCTAAAAGCATTGAAGGTTTTTATGACTCTAACCCTGAGCAGTACTTATGGACAAGTGGCAACAGGGACATGAAATGCTGTGAGAAGAAAGACTGAAAAAACTGAGGTAGCAGCAGAAATTGAACCAAATGGGAAGAGCAGGTATCTCTGGAACTGCGTGTATAATGACAACTTTAGCTCAATGTCTGGAGAGCTTTTGTCATGAATAAAATAGATCCCTGTGTACAGGGACACAGGATGGAAAGCCTAGAGACACCTGAAAAATTAGCATACAGGTGACCAAACAGCTCAGTAAGCCCCTTAAACAGGCAGGGAAGTGTGACAAGGAGCTGAACAGCCTGTGACAGAGCAGGAACAGGGTACATATGGCAGGGGCACAGAGAGAGGAGGGCTCTGGGGACTGCCAGCAAAGCAAGCCAGGAGGGCAGAGCAGCAGCTGGTTGTTGAGGGAGTCTGAGCTGGAACCAGATCTGGAGACAGGCCTGTTATTGCAGGCACTTCAGAGCATTAGGCTGGAGAGGGAGGAGAGGCTTAATGGGTTTGGCAATCAGATGTGATAAGGCTTGGAGTTTATCATGTGCTTGAGCAGTGCAAAAATATTTGTGTCACCTCTGTTCTTGCTCTTCTCTAGAATCGCATCAGAAATTATGCATGATGCATTAATGTATATATCTTTGTGCAATGCACCACATCCTCCCCTTATTTCAAACCAACATGGAAACTATGCATGGCAAAAATATCTTTGGCAGCAAGCTAAACAAATTCTATCATGATAAGCTCCTAAGTAAATACTGAACAGTTACTGAGTAAAGTGCAGTGTATAGTCCTTGGTTTTTCAATTAACACACCCAACATATAGTAATGCCTTAATTATTTTTATGCCTAAATATACTTGAAAGAAATCCATAAGTGTGGAAGTGAACTTTAAAAGGCAAGTGATTCTCTGTATTTTCAGTGGTAGAGTAATGGTGGAATTCCTCTGAAATTGAAGGGAGGCTCTCATGGAAATGTACCACAGCCTGAAGATCTTTGGCCTTAAATAATCTTGTCTATTCCTGTTATTTTCACTTTACTCTCAGATGAGCCATTGTCAATCAATTACTTGCCCCTTAATCAGCCTTGTGGGCAACTAGTCTGCAAGAGACTGTGTTGGCCTTCTGTAGATAGTTCTGTCCACACCAGGATCAGCATTCTCTGCTGTGAGCTGCAGAGTGCTCTGGCATTTTGTCCAAACCAGGCAGCTGCCCTTCCTCTGGAAATGTTGTGGAGGAGGCTGAGTAGCCCCATCATGAGATCAGTGTTTGATGGGTGAGGTGAATTGGAGCCTGGGTGTGCCTGTTCTCCCTCGGGACCCACAAGGAGCTGCCTCCAACAGGTCACCTAACAAGGAGGTGGAGGGCAGGGAGATGCCCATGGCTTTGCTGCTGCCTGGGCTCCCGAGTGCCTAATGACAGCCTGATGCTCGCCTGTTCCCATGGCAGCACTCCTAATGGCCATTCCCCGGGAAACCTGCTTCGGAAAGGATACACCCAGACAAATGAGGGGTAATGGTTTAAACTGCTCAGCAGTGGGATTTTTCAGGAGTGCTTAGCATTAGAGCTTGTCAGGATTGTCCCAAATGTTTTTGATCAGTTTGCTGGTTTATGCAAACACAAAGTTTGGGCATGTTTGCAGGAAGTCAGCTGCAAAATGATTAAAAAAAAAAAAAAAAAAAAGGCCAAATTTAAGGCATTTTCAGACCAACTTGTGTTGACTGAAATGTTTGTCTTCTAGCCTGAAATGAATTTTAAAAGCATGTGTTACTTTAGTGAATTTTATTTTGATTACTGATCATATCTAGAACAAATTCAAGTATGATTGACTTAAGCTAACACTGTGCATTTAGTTTTGGAGTGTGTTTTTGTGCTTTTTCAATTTTAATATTAATATCAATTTGAGCTGGGGAGTATTTTTTGTATTTTATATTTTCTGTTAGGCAGGTAAAATAATCTCCTCTCTATCTCTATTCAATGCTCATCTAAATGTGTTCCATTTTAGTAGAGTGTGTTAGTTTTTTTTATTTTTGGGGGGGTTGGTGGTTTTTTTTGTTTGGTTGGGGTGTTTTTTGTTTTGTTTTGTTTTGGGTTTTTTGTTTGTTTGTTTGGGGTTTTTTCTTATTCCCAGTGGGAGAAAATGATAGGAAAACTCAGACTGTGTTTGAAAAGCCTTTCTTATATTTTGTAATGGAAACCCTATGACATTTTGGGTTTTAATGTCCAGAAGTGTATTTCCCTTTAGTATATGACTTTGTCTTCACTTTGGAGGGCTGGGGAAATGGGGACACTCCATTGAAGTTGACTTCTACTGGTAAGAAATGTACGGTGCTGCTAAGCCACAAAATTCAAGCCACAAACCAAAGTAATTGGGCTGAGAGTTGCTCTAGCAGTTGGCTGCTAATTCTGAAAAATAATCTACCACCTGTTGTTTAGTCTGTAGGATTAAAGAAGGTTTAATGTTTGAGGCAAGAGAAATTCATTGCTCCAGATGGAGCACAATTGTTAAAAAAAAACTGTGGGTGAAGATCAGTTCTGTGCAGTAGTCTACCTCGTTTAAAAAGGTAACTTGGTACAAGCAGCAGCATTCTTAATAGCAACCTGTGGACAGAGATGTTTTTCACCCTCAGAAATTGTTTTCTCTATTTGGAAGTCATCACAGATGAGTTTATCACAATTCTTTAATAGATATGCTGTGCAATTGTCACTGTTCTGTCTTCCGCTGTGTATGTCATCAGATATGTCATAAGAAGCAATAATATTATTGCCCCCCCCAGAATGTAATCAAAGATGTATTTGATGAACAGGATAAGCTGTTGCTGGAGAGGAAAATATGAAAATTCAAGGGTTATTTTGTTTGGGTTCTGTTTACTGACCGTCTGGAGGAAGGAAATACTGGCAATTAGAAACTTTCAGGAATCAGTGGTATGAAATCGATGACAAGACAGGATAAGGTAAATCTATTAATTGGAAAGACTAGAGAACATTGCTTGGAATATTTCTGCTCAGCAAAATCAGTTTTCTGATAGGCATATAATTTTTGTGACAGAGGTGCTTTCAGGGAGTGTTTCCCAGTTTGGAGAGAAGGTAATGGGGGGATGGGAGAATACTTTCTAGTAGGGCTAGAAAAGGGGATTTACTGTCAAACAAAACAGTCATTTATTCAGGGCCTGGAGAACTTACGGGGACATAGAAATGTCCTGGGTCAGCCTGGGATATAAACTTGAGGCATTTGATGGGAATAGGGGGAACTTGACTAACACCCTGCAGAGGTGTAGGTTGTCACAGCAGGCATGTTGGTGTACAGTCAAGCTGCACACACGATGCTCTGGAATTGATAACCAGGATGTTCAGCAGGAGCCCCACACACACGTGCAGTGCCCCATCCTTGGGGCCGATTTTGGGTTATATTAAGAGCTAATCCTATCCATGCTGGATAGGAGTTAAGAATCTTGTCTTGCTTCTGGTCAAGCTTTGTGCTGAGCCTTTTTTTTTGTCCTGTTTCCCTCACAGATTCCAAGTTTCCCATCTGGTCACTGTCAATCCCTGTTTTCTCCAGTCAGATTCATCCAGCTGGGTGTGTTAATGCTGGAAATCCACAGTGACACCGATCACTATAATCACAGCAATCCTGTTCTTTCTGATGCTGTTCCCTGGCACCTCCAATTTGCCCAGCCTGTTCAGCTTGCAGAATCAGCAGAAATCTGGGAACTTGGTTTGCCTTTATGGGGATTTATCAACCAACTGGACAGGCTAGAGACTGGAGACCTGTGGGACTTGCCAGCATGGGATGGCATTAGGACCCCTAAAAATTCAATCTGTTGTAAAGCCTCAGATATTTTTGTCAAGTAAGTGATCCCAGCCTGTTGGATGGGTCCTAAAGTAGCCTGAGCAAGGCAAAAAACGTGTTGCCTTTTTTTCAGCTGCAGCTTCTGTAATAAAACATAAGGCAATGTATACTGAGAACAAATCAAACAGTGCTGCCATCTGTAATAGGTGTATGGAGTGGCAACTGATGACTTTTGGAAAGCTTTGTAGAAAGCAGCTTAATCAGCACAACCTCAGAGTACACCGTTTCTACTGGTTTAAAGCACTGAATTTAAAGCGTCTTATTTTTCACCACCAGCATTTTGCATTTCAGTGACAGTAAATATTCAAGGCCCTCAAGACATAAAGAATCCCTAGAGATGCTGTAGTTCTCTCTTGTTTTTCTTCAGTAGACACATGAACATTAGTATAGCTGGTTAAGAAGAAATAACTTTGTCTAAGTGGAATCATTAAACCAAAGTTTATTGTTTACTAAAGTATTTTGGTTTTCTTGAAATTTTCCAGCAGAGAAGATTTCTTTTTCCTTCGTTTCTGTACTCTTGGGTTAGTATTCCTACCTCTCCATGGGAACAAATTCAGACAGGGCTGACAACACCTCTATGCCTATTATGCTATCCTAATATAAAGAGTGTTTGTCATCTTCTAATGCTTTAAGGCGTGTTGATGTTTTCAAGTGAGTTATGTCACCCAACAGAAGGTTTAGCAGATCAGCAATGAGATTTGAGAAATTCAGTGGAAGGAAGCATCTTTTAAGCCTTCCTTCTATCTGGAGCACCTTCTGGCAGGCTATAAATGTTTACAGTCCTCAGTGTCCGGCCCAGCTCATGGTTTTGGTCTGCTGGAGTATGGTGGGATGTCAGTGGGGCAGTACAACTACTGTGCTTTTGTTCTGGGTTACCTGTGCAGTTTGCAGAGCCGGGTCCCACCCTGGCATTCAGCCTTTCTAACAGCTGCTTTGGAAGTGGCTGCACACTCTCCACATTTATGTAGCAGCCCCCCAGGCTGGTGCAATTGTCCATCAAATAATTCCCAAGCCACCTTTAGGAAACCTCTGCATCAAGGAGTGCTTGCAAGATTTTCAGGGGAATTCAGAACTTTGAAAAGCAGGTCTCAGGCAGTGACTAATGTACCAAGAGAATGGATAATGTTGTGTTATGCAGAATATTCACAAATACTTCCTTACAGTCACACTGATACCACTGTAAGAAAAGCCCTATAAATTAAAGCTGCAGTCCAGTACCATAATATTTCTGCTGCCACAAAGGGAAAAAATAGCCCATATTTAGAAGTATTTGATGGACTTCTCCTTATCAGTACTTTGCCAAAGACCTAGCATTTGAAGGTCTTCGACCAAATGCCTCAACAATGTAACAGTATCTAGCAGGAATATTTTGTTGGGTCCTAGACCCTGTCTAGCTCTCAGTCAATGTCTGAGAACCAAATGTCTTAGCACAAAATCTGCTGAGAGAAGGAATCTATAGCTATAATGCTATGTATGGAAACTCATGCATGTACATCACATACGAATTAAACTCAGAAATTATAAGTAAATTTTAAAATCCCAAAAGTATCCAGGCTCTCTCCCCAGATCCAGTATTTCCTTGATTCTTCATTTATTGTAGTGACAGTGCAATTCTTGGTGGATATGAATGTTATTTTTTTAAATCACTGAACTGAGAAACATTTAGCAGCATTTCAGGTGGAAGAAAACAAATCCATTGACTTTGTCTTAGTCAATCGGTAAATGTTGACCTACCCAAAGTGACAAATGTCAAGAATTTTCCTCATGAAGGAGCTGGATGGAAGGTAGAGAGCATGAAACAAAAACCTGAGCCAGTAGTACATATGAATGCTGTGCTGCTGCATTTTATCCCTCAAAGGCTATTCTATTGTACACAGCACAATATTAGTGTGTTCCATGTTTTCATCTTTATATTTAATTCACAGCCAATTTCACAGGGGAGAACAAAAACTCTCCTGAGTTCTTCAAATGAATAGTGTGTGATATAAATAGTGCTCAGGGAAAATGCTAGCCACCTCCTGGAAGTTTTACTTCCATGTAGAGGATATATAGTGTAGGTTGTGTGTAGACATATTGATGCAATTCAAGCTCCGAAGATTGGTCTGGGATCTTGGAGAAAGCACTGGTTTGGGTTTCAGAAGATGTGGTATTTGAAGTCTCTGGTAAAGAATGTCTTTTGGAACTTGGAAACTCCTTTTTTTCAGAATTCCTAGAGTTCAGTGCCTGCATAGCCTAAATCTGATCCCAAAATATTTGTGTCTGCATTCCTGACACAGCACTGATACAAGGGGTCAAACTTTTCCTTCTGAATTTTATTAAGACTAGGAGGTCTTTTGAGCTGAGGTCTCTGGGAGGTCTTCCATTCCCAAAGTCAGAAGGTCTGCACCAATATGAGTTAGGCTTATCAGTGCCTTTGATTTTTGTATTTGGCATCCTTTAGCACCTATGACTCCTTAGATATGTTTAAAACCTGGCCTCTCATCCACAGTACTCCTCATTCTGATATCCCAAAGTAATAAATTTCCACCACTTCCCTGGTATTACTTAGAATTATTGTGCAGGCTGATGAAGTCAGAAGGGATTGATACCAATCCTGCAACTTCTCTTGACATGTGTGAGTACCTTGCCAAACCTACTGTGGGTCGGTTATTGGCCTCATCCAAATGAGGAAAGGTAGACACAGAGGTTTTTTGTCCTTCTCAGTCAGAATGGACATCATTTTAATCTCATGCATTCTGCTCTTAAGGTGAGGTGTATGTATGTGGATGGAGCTGGCTAAACTTCAGCTTCCACAATAACAGATCTTTTTTTTGCATCGGGAAAAAGATGCAAATTGTTTTTATGTGGCAGGTGTTTCAGCCAAATATCCTGGGATCAAACCAACATTTATTAAGTAACTTGAATCTCGGCTTTATGCACTCGGTGGGCATTGCCCACAAGGAGGCAATGCATCAGTAGGCAGAGAAGCTTAGAACACAAAGACGAGGAATAAAAAAATCACAAATCAACAAACCCAATTGTATTAAACATGCTGCCCAGGGATGCTTTCCTCTGGCAAAAAATAGCAACTATTCAGATGCAAAGCAACCATAATGATTTTATAAAATAAACCAGCTGTAGGTAGATCATAGTTTCGTAACAAACAGTCAAGACCCTGAGCTCCATTTCAAATATCTCCTTGTCATATCATTAGTCCTGGAAGGGATCATTATTGCTGTTCAGTTAAACTGAATTTGGTATGACAGAATCTTACCAAATACTGGCCTCTGAGGGGGTTGTTCTTGCTAAAATTTGAATAACATGCTGTTATGAATGATGATGTTTAAAATTAGTGGGGATACTAAAAGAAGTAAAAATAGACAGAATGTTGTGAGATTTCCCAGCAACTGACGTGTGTGGTCTATTATTATGAAGTTGAGTTAATTTGAAAAGACACATGAATTTCCAGGAGTTTTAAATGCAAATATGCCAAGTAAATTAAATACGTGGGTGTGAGCTTTGCAGTGTATTTTGGTTAGTCAAAATCAGGAAACTTTTGCATGTTCTTTTTTTAACTTGTTAGTGTCCACGAAGGTGCTGAATTTAGACTCCCCATGACTACATCCTTCACATGCTTTATAATCCCTTATTATAGTTTTGTTCTAGGATCAAAATTAACACAGCCAATTAAATACAAAGTGATAGGGGGGTTGTTGTTTTTGCCAGTCTCAGATGGGGTAACCAGCCTGCCAAAGTAACCCTGGTGGTTGCTGTGGCTGGAAGATCCACATTGGTTTACAGAGAACTGCTGCAAGAGTGAGAATATCCTGTGAGTTCCTGCAGTCTGAGAACTAAAAGTTCCCTGCTCTGGACCTTTAAACACCTGATTCGTGGCATCTCAGCCTGGCAGCTCCAAATTTCTGGCATGGGATTTAATGAGCTACATTTATTGAACTACAATATCTCTGGCACTTGTGTAATACAGCGTCAGGAGCTGGTAACAGATATGGAGACCACACTGGAAATAATCTGTGTGTTTTTGCATGTGTTCTGTTTCTGCAGGAAAAGCAGTGTGTTAGTTTCTTAGTGGCACTGATCAGATGAGATGGATTTGAGGCTGTTCAGACTTGTGACATGAGAGATGGGTGTGTTTTCTCCAGCCTGTTTTCTTGTTTTCTGATGTTTTTACTTCGTTTGTTTCCCCTTATTGATTGGATTTGAGACAAGGCAATGTTACTTATGCTTTGTACCTCAATTAAAACTCTGCATGGTGAATTAACGTTAACGGTACAGCTGCTTGCCTGTGTCCTGGCTCTGCCATTCCCCATTTTTTCACAATATCTTCCCTACCAATTAGATTCCATAGTCTCTGTCAGTGACAGCTCATAACAAAGCCTATATTGGAACGTCTCTTAATTGAGCATCTTTTAGCTCTTTGCTTTCTTTTTCATTTCTTAGCTGCTTTAGTACTGTCTTAATAATAGTTTTCTCTGAAGATTTCTTTTCAGAGCTTCTTTTCAAATAAATTGCTGTTAAAATGATCATAACATATCTTTTCTTTTTTTTTTCCACGCACAGAATTATCTCAATTGGCATTAAGTTCAGGGAGTCAAAAGGCCAAATGTACCTTCATAAATCTGAGATGACTTCACTGAAGTCATTGAATTTACAGTCTCTTAACAGAGAGCTCAGGTTGACCCCAGAGCCCACAAAATTAGCTCTAATGGGAAATTTAGCATTTTCTGGTGTGTTGCATACGATGACACATTGTTAGGATTATCCAACGAATGAAAACAAATGTTTACTGTACCATAGCATTCCATTCTCCTCTGTATTTGTGCGTGCTCTGTCTGGTGAATGACAGTGACTGAAATTGAGGGTGATTGTGTTAATAACCACTAATTGAATTCAAAACAGCACTTTTGCTGGGAGGATTTTTCTTTCCTCTTTCAAGTAGAGATCTTGGCCGGGGTTTGAGTTGATTTTGTTATTTGTTCTTTCAGTATTAGTCTTCTCAAGAGCTTCTCTGTGGCTGCAGCAATGGCTTCTCATCATCACAGCCACTTCCCACAATGTTACCCCAGTGATTACTTGGGAGCAGCAGTAATTAATAGTAAGGCCCCAGGTTACTAACACAGGATGTAACAAGAGATGAGTAGTGTTGTGTGGAGTCCTTGAACCTGCACAGTGATAGTCAGCATGGAAGCCAGCACCTCATCTCGAGCTATTCGGTTTTTGTATTCAGACTGCAATTTATTTGCTGCAAATGACTGACTGTGTCTTGGTCATGCAGGTTTCCAGGTAAAAGCACTTTCTTTTTGCTTGTTAGCTTCCTCAGAAATGGAATTTGGTATTTGCAGTGCCGCATCTATTTGTTTGTTTACAATATCAATTACCCCCTTGTTCTACCTTGTCTCAGTGTTGTGCGTTTGTTTGCCCTCTTCTATCAATGATAATCAAGGGTCTGATCAAATCTACATCTCTTTGTCTTGACTCTGAAGTGCTTGCTGATTAAAGTGGGAGAGATAATAGAATACAGTAGAAAGGATATACATTTAGTGAGTTCTGTATACCACATGATGTGTTAAAATTCACCCCAAACATGCTTCTCTTCCATTTCCTGCTGTCCCGTTTATCCATTCATGCCTGGTTTCCAAGCCTCCCTCAGAGAAATGTTGGCGTGCTGGGCAGGATTGAGGAAGTCAAGACTGCAGACCTGCTTCTGCCAAGGTCCTGCTGAATCCCTTCTTCCTTCCATGTTGGCTGGAGTGCTGTGAGTCCCTCCTGCCAGATTTATGTCATATTGTTGTACGTGATAAGAGCACCCAGCCACTACAGCTAATCTGGCTGCCTGTGTCAGTGACCTGCTCCCCTTTGGAGCAGGCTGAGGGCTGCTCCACAGGGTAGGACAGCCACTGGTTCTGTGCTAGTCTGTACCTGTCATTCCAGATGTCAAAGGGTCCAGGTAAACCAGGAATTCTAAGAGCAGACCTACCAAAAATAGCTCATAAGTATGACATATTGGCACCCGGCATATACTGGAGAAGTATCCAAGTCACTATAAGTCATTGCAGAGCACATATTGGGAGTGAAGGCAGGCTAGGGTCCAGCCTTGGGTTTTTTCAGTGTCCTGAACAGAATTTGGCCACAGCCAAATGAAATCTTAAACTCTACTACTACAAAGCAACCACACACACACCTTGACCTGCTTGGTAGGGCAAATGCTTCCTGTGTTATATAATGTCAAACCACATCCCATAGCTGCAGCATCCATGTCACCAGTTCAGTACAACCATGTTGTAGTAATCTGCAAATATTAAGACTATGCATGATTGGCTTGTCAGTTTTGCCACATATGTTTATATGCAAACAGAGCTTATGACTAGCACTTCCAAAAGTAACTAGGAATGTGTCAGTGCTGAACACTCAGCAGGTTTTGTTGGTTGGGCCTGACCTGAATGTTAATCATGTTTTTCCTTAGATGAGCATTAAATCTCTTCTGCTTCTGGAGACCAACATCAAAATTCAAATATTTAATTTGCTCATTGACATTTATTAAAGTAGCTTTGTGCTTGAATATCAAGTTAAGGCAGTGGTAGCTAATTTCGTTAGTCTAGATGACGTTGGAAGTAAATTTAAATCTGATTGAGAAGCATTTAATACTCACTAAGAAAAGGAGGAAATGAAAGGTCAATGGTATGAAATGTTGACATCTACGAACAGCAGAACTTTAGGTTTGGCTTTTGAGGTAACTGAATGAAGCCTCAAAACCAATTAGTATAGGTGTATTTCAAAGTGTTAGGGGAGATTCTTCTACTGCTTCCCAAAACAGTGTCCTAATGAGACAGAGATGACCTCAGACCATTTATGTGTAAATCTTACTCCCTAGGCTGAAAATTCTTTGGTTGGGAGGTTAAATGTGGATTCAGCAGAGATGAGTGTCCTGTGGGTATTTTGCTTTGTAGAACCATAGAATCACAGAGGCATTATGTTTACATCATTGAGTCCAAGCTTTGTCCAAGCCATGAAAACTGCTCTCCTGGTTGCTCTTGCTCCCTGGAGCCATTTAAATCTCCCCCAATTGCTTTGGCACTGCCATGACCTTATCAGCCCCTCTGGTGAAAGCTGCTCTGTCCTGCCAGGTCTCTCCACTCTCACTTGAGTTCCCCTGAGTCCAGGAACCTCCCTTCAGCTCTTTCAGGAGTTTTGCTCCAGAACTTAACATAGTCACCATTGCAAACACTGCTGTCACCATGTACCTCACTGACTGAGGAGAAAGTTGCTAATTTAAATGTTGCCATTTAAGTGGGAATATATTTACATATATATGCACATATATTGTGAAAAGGCCTTGTTTTGAATGATATTAAGTACATGAGGCCTTTTAAGTTCCATATAACATGAGGAAAGGCATTTATAAGTATATATGTAAGGAAAGACTGCATTTTTCAGCTGACTTGAAAATACAGGAAGGAGGGACAAGAATACTTGGCCTCTTAAATAACCTTTTCAAATAGCTGGCTGGTCTCCTACCAATAACTGACTTGTTGGGTATAATTCCAGTTTTACACCACTTGATTACATGATTGCTTGTATGTTGGTCTGGAATACTGAATTGTGAATTTACTGTTAAATTCATTGTGAAACCGTGCAGCTGTAACTGAGAGAAATATGTTTAATCCCCTGGGGTGGGGATCAACTAGAGGCATGTAAGTACAAAGGATTATTTTTTCTTTTTTTAAGACAAGTTTCTGTATGTTTATGGATCAGTAGATTGGAACATTTATTCAGTAAACAAAGAGGAGTTAGTCCTTTTAACAAACAGAGTGAGGTTTGCTTTGAGGGTTTCTAGTTTGGTCCTGTTTCATTGCATTTATCTAGAAACACTTCTTTTGGACATCTGTGAGGGGGTTTTGTTGTTTCTTTAATCTTGGCTGTCATGCTGAGGTAGCAATGACCTCCTGAAGAGAAGGTTAATGTTAGTGAAACTTCCCTAACTTGAAATACAGCTGTCAGCCCCTGTGCACAGGGGTCCAGTGAATAACATCTGTTTGAATAAAGCTGGTTGTTTACCTAGGATAAACTGTTCTGGATTCTCAGTGGAGCATCCTACAGAAGGCCTGAAAATTCATAAAACTTCTCAGACTGAGTCAGTTTAAATTAACCCCAAGTGGGATTTCACACTCAAAAGTTTCTCCTGCGTGCTCTATTTCAGGAATGTGTGAGAGGTACCATACAGTCATATCGAAGAATGTAGATGAGGACATTGCTGGTGACAATTATTTTCTAAAATGCCTACCCTAGGAAAAGGTGACCATCCAATTTTGCAGGCACAGAAAGCAGACATCAATCTCAGAGCATTGTGTGAATGATACCTGTTCCTTGGGTTTTGGCAGACATGGCTTTTCTCTGACACTTGGAATTCCATGTGCAAAGCTTGGGGTCAGAAGGAACTTCTGTTGTTTTGATAAACATTGTTTTGATAAAAATGCCTTGAGGCCCTTTAAGTAACTTTATAGATAAATGCAGCTTTCCAGAGAGTAATTGTCTTCATTTGTTTGTTTTGCAGAATGTGGCAATGTACATTTTATTGTCTGTCTCTTACTCTCAGTTTAGCTGAAAGATCATAGAAAAATTGATTAGGCATTTTTTAAAAACATAATATTGAAAGGAAATGATGGAGTAGTAGTGATTGCGTACCAATGGTCTCCTTCAGAAAGAGGAATTTGGATGAAGACCTAGTTGCCCTCCAAGTACAGTTTCTCTCTGCTCTAGTACTCAGCTTCTCTGAGAAGTAGTGCTTGCAGCTAGTTTAGAGAATACCTTCAGCAGCAGCTTTTCATGCACTGTTTGAGGAGCATGCCTTTCTACAATCTGGAAAGAGCATTTGTAGGAGAAAGCTGAGTCTTGGAACTCTTGTAGTCTTTGAACTGAGTCCAAGAAATGTCAGACTTCCTGGCTGCTTTGTCACAGCAACACACTCTTTGAGAGGAGATCTAGAGCTGGTGAGGAGAATCCCAACCCAAAACCTCACAGCACTCAGTTTTATAACTCTGGAAGTTTTACAGGAGTTTCTGGAGCATTTGAATTCCCTATGCCAGGTAGAACCTGGGAGTGGCCCTGGTTTGCTAGGGCTCCCAGTAACCAGCTGCATACTCAAACTTCTTGAATCTGTGGTCCTGTAGTGAGGAGAAAAGATTGATCAACTTGTGCTGAAGGAGGTAAAAATCATCTCTGAAATCAGGATTTCCAGTTTTCCCATGTTCAGTGCTAGTTGGCAAAGTCTGTTCACATACATGTGTTTGTAGTCAAATGGACTATGGCTTTTCTTTGCACAGATGTCAGCTTGGAACTAGGAAAAAAATGATACTTATCTTTTGTTTAGAACTTTATCCAGGATGTGAAAATGAAGCAATTCTAGTTTGAAGCTAAGTGCAATCTGTCTGTACTATCCTCATGACACCATCATACTCTGTGACCTTTCAAACAGAATCTCTATGTGAATACTCTCTTAGCTAAGTTTTAAGGTCTTGGATTTGGGGATAGCCTATGGTTTTAGCTCTTAATTTTGAGAGTGCTCTGAAATGAACTGTTCATTTCTCTTCAGCATTGAAGCTCATGAGCTTTCTCACCAACTTTAGGAGGTAGTTTCAAAGGTATTAACAAATTGTCAAGAAAACTTTGTTTACAGCAAGCTGCTATCCCTGACAGTGTGTGCATGAAAAATCAGCATTAAGTTCTTTAGGTAGCACAACTGCTCTCATCATGCAGGGCAAAATGCTCCCTCAAAGGAAGAACTGTCCCTTGGATGACTTGTCCCTCGGACTGGTACCTTCCCTTGGTTTCTGTTTTGAGTGAGAAGTCACAACCAGCAAATCAAAAGAAGAAAAATTCAGCCTGTGTTGTTAAATATTGAAGCTATTTTGAACCCTAATGGAATGTTAAGTTACATATCCTGCTTTCAAATGCAAAGGCAAAAATGAATATTTGGTTATTACGAAATCTTTAACACTGAGCTGGTTTGGGGGACACTTACTATAGGAAGATGTTGGTTCCAGGGGCAGTGAGGGAAGAAACATCACAGTATTTGTTTTCAAATTAATCTTTGATAATAAGTGGGGAGATTTTCTTGCCCATCTCTATTTGAGGGTGGGTGTATTATCTTAGTCCTCTGTAGTTAGGAGAAGGACTCATCAATAAAGAGCTCAGAAAGCAGCTTCTAGTGATCTTGAGATCAGACACATGTAAAACAAGATTTATCTCTTGATAGTTTGTGATACATGGTGGAAGCAAGCCTTTTAAAGTTATTTCTGGCTCCTCCTTTTCTCCTGCTTCCGCCATGTCCAGGCTTAGATTTACCCAATCTTTCTTCACCCAAACACTTGCATTTTTTCCAGGGACTGGCACAGCTAGGAGCTAATGCTGTTTGTATTTGATATAATAGAGATACAGAGTTGAAAGACCTGACATTTCTGCCAGCTGGGTCTAAACCTTCTCACTATCTATCTTTGCAGCTGTATGTAAATGCCAGACTAGCTGGGGAAGGAGACTCACTCATTTTTATGGTCCATTGTTATGGGTTTATCAGCTCTAGCAAGAGAAGGAAAATTCACTAGAACTGAGTGCTTTTATGAATGCTATACAAAATCTTGGCATCACATCTCCACTGTTAATTAAACTCTCATGATTGTGACCAACTCCTTTGCCTTTGGGAAAAAAATGACGAATGTAGGTTTAAGCATGAGCTAAACCCTTCTTTTAAACTACAAGAGACTCCTAGGGCCGTGGATAGTGAGTCCTGTGTCTATCAAAAAATATTTTAAGTTAGTGTAGTTGCTGCTTTTGTGTAACTTGTCTGCCGTTCAGAATATCTCCCATGTTATCTTAATGCTTTGATGGGAACTCCTGCCTGTGAACTCAAGTGGATTGTCCCATCTGACTGATTCCATTGTATTGCACACACCTCTGTGGCTGCAGAGAGGCCTTTCAGTTTGGGGGGAGGAGGTGATTTTCATATGCTTCATTTATGTTCTTGCAATAGCTGTGCTCTGCCAATTATGCTATAAATAAACTGGTTTGTAGGAAGGTACTATGCAGGATGTTCCTGGCTGTCTTCTGCAGTGGGAACCTTGTAGGTACAGTGTTGGAGTGTTACAAGGATTACTGCTTGTTTCACAAGCTGGTCAGGGAAAATCAACATACCTGCATGCCCATAGAAGTCTGGGTATGCAGCAGTAGAGAGGATTTCATGGCTTTAAAGCCACATGATGTGTTTTGGAAACTCATTGCTGTCTCTTTGATCTATGCCAATGGACACAATCAAAGACACGATAGATTTTTTTTTTAATCTTTTTTTTTTACGAGGCATCAGCTGTCGTATATTGGCATGTCAAGCCAATTAATCTTCTTTAAACCTTTACATTCAACCAGCACCAAAAAAACCCCAAAACATAATCAAACCAAACCAAGGTTTGCCATTCTATTTGACCCCAAGAGTAAGGAGTTAAAAGATCCACCTCAGCCAGTAAGGAGTCTGGAGGAAAAGATTTGTACATAAAGGATGCAGAAAATGGCTGAAAAGATAAATGAAAGCACAGAAATGGGTAGGATGCTTTGAAAAACCCTATTATATTCCCAGTCATCTTTCTATCCTAGCCCATGGCCCATGTTTTAACCACTGCCTGAAATTAAAAAGCAATTTTAAAAGACATTCTTCAGTCTAATAGGAATCTTCAGTAGAATATAGACTCCTCAGTGATTTCCATAAGTGGATGTGAAGATCCTTAAGCAAGTAGAGGGGCTGGAAAATTGTACCATGTGGATCTTATTGACACTCAGGCAATGAAATTCTGTTTCCTTCTTTGTGACTTCAACATATGCACTGCTGAGAACTGTAAAGAGCAATCTCCTTTCCTGAGAAGTGGCAACACTTGACAACACATTTCAATTTTGAGAAAGTGAATGTGGCATGGTATGTGAAGGGTCAAATAAAGGAATTGGTCATTCTTTCTAAAATTACATGAGACTTGGCTTTGAGATAGTGAAGGTAACCTACAACACAGATCATCCATTCCCTCTTATCAATGGAAGAGACCCCTCTGGAGGCTCTTTGTACCCTGTGAGAAGGTGGGAGGCAGTGTGGTGACACATCACTTATCAGTTCCTTCAGAAAATCAGAAGCATAGAACTATCTCCTCTGGTATCTTTCAGCTCTTTTCTAATCAACTTCAGAGCTGTTGCCCAAGTCTGAACCTTTAATAGAGGCTGGCTGTCCCTTATAATTTTTCTCCCACTTAATCATTCCATGTTTTACCTGCTCTGGAATGCACCTACCTTTCTTCTTTCCTGTTTCTATGCCTTGGTTTTTTTCCCTCCCCAGTCTCTCAGGATTTTTCCCCAAATCCAATCACAAAAACAAAAAAAGTAATCCTGGAATCAATAAACCTTTTTGTTTAATTGGTTGACTTTGTTCAGAAACCTTCTTCTCTTCTATAAGAGAAAACTGACAGTTACTATTTTCTAAGTACATTAGTTAATTTTTGTGTTACTCGCCTCAAACTTTTCAAATTTTTCTGTTATGGAAAGGCAAGTAGCTTTTCACTTTAGAAGCGACTTCTAAGCCATAAATAAATGGAAGGTTTCATATTTTATCAGCAATGAAAAGGTATCAAAAATTCCACTAGAAGCAAATGTATGTGTGCATGTGCACATTTGTCTATTAATAGATGATGAAGAGAGGATGAGTTAACTTGTAGAAGATGGTGATTGCCAGGCTCTCAAGTAGCTGGTATCTAGTTCTTTAGTCCTGATGTTTTTTATTTATTTATTTTTTAAATCTGTTTCCTAGGGGAGAAGATCAGGCAATTATATAGTTAGACAATTTTTTCAATAATTTTAAAATCTCCCAGAAAAGTAGATATTTAAGGCCATTGTGCTCTTATGGGATTCCTAAGAACTGGTGGAAGAGGTGAGCTATGCAGATAAATGCCTGTGCTGGGGGCATTAAATTAACTAAATTTAGCCCTTAAATCTTGTTAGACAACAGCCAGCTCTGTTGCTTTTTTCCTTGTATTGAGTAGTGTTATCTGCATGAGTTTTGCTCTAGATTAGCCACAGCATACAATAGTTTGTGCCACACTGCTTTGTCCAATAGAAAAGGAGGTATAGGGATGTGCAGGAGTTAATGTCCTGGAACACCCATCTTCCAGATGCAGGAGAACCACATTCACTGGTTTCATTGCTCACAGAACAACTTCTTTGGCTTGTGCTTTGTTTTCCATGTATCTTCAACAAACACCAAATTATTACAACAGCATTTAACAGTGCTGAAAGGTATTAATGAGGCCTACCTACAGGAGACTTGGCTTGTGGTTTTAAACTTTCTTACCTGTTCAAATGTGGATTCTGGTATTATAGCATAAAATGTAGTGTGTACTGAGTGCACTAAACCCAGCTCTGGGGTAAAGCCTTTTATTTTTCCAAGTAATTGAATATCCTAGAATAAAATTGAAAATACTTAATATGGAGGTAGAACATGGCACTTTTAGGTGAGTTACAGGTCCTTGCATGGAAGAGCAAAATGACATTTGGTGACATTGTTAGGTGGATGTAAAATACAGGGTGAATTACTGGGCTATTTGTTGTTAGAAAGATCATCATGTAAAAGATGCACTTTCATTGGACTCTAAGATAAATCAGTCACTGCAATTACTCTAAAAATTCAATAAGATGCTATCAAGATGCACCACCTTCTTTTCATTGGCACAACAGCAAGCTTGGTGCCCACTTCTGAGAAATTTTGCCTTGCACTGGAGAGAAATTGCTTTGTGCAGAAGTTAAGTTTTGTGGGTGTGGGATTTAGTCAGTGTAACCCAACTGAACGTCTTGGGGAGGAGGTAGGATGTCTTGGTGAGAATTTTTCATTTATGCCTCTGGGTGTTCTGCATATTTTGTTTAGTTGTCACTATGGTGTCTTCTACAAAATGTTTGGCTTCTTTCCTGAGCTGTGCTTTGGGATATTTCCATATTCTAAGTAGCTTAGCTTGCTGCTTCTCTTATTCAGTGGAGTATTTGTATTCCTTGATATGCTTTTTCACTGCTGTTAAAAGGTGCCAGCACCTTGAAATCTTACTCCCTCTGTTTTATGAAGTGCTAGGTCTATTCCTAGAAGCATTAATAATGTATGCACTTTGCAATTTCACTATTCAATTACTGAAGACGCCTGGTACGTGAGAACCTATTTAAGTTGATAAGGCAAAGCTAGATGAATAGGATTATCTGTTTCCTAAGCATACTGAATACAATGGTATATAAATCTTATACCTGCAATGCTCTTTATGCAAATGTCTCGGAACATGCATTATTTCCCACTTGAATCTACTAGAATTGGAGTTAGAGAGAATAGGATTCTTAAACTTAGAAGGTTATTAAGGGTTAGATAATTGTCCTATTGGATATCTGGGTTACCAACACCCTTTGACACAGTTGAGTATAGGATATGAAAAACATCATAGAAAAAATTGCAAAAGATTGGAAAGTTTCTCATTCTATGTTGGATTTTTTTCCTCTGGAAAACCAGAATCTAAATCTTTCTTCCAGTTTGGGAAGTGATGTCAGACCTTATACTGATGACTGGGGCTTCAGAGAACACCAACTTGAAGAAGCACTTCTCACACGCTTCACTTGGCTTAAGAGAAATGTGATGATGAATCATTAGCAAAACTTCTTTAGCCCCAGGGCATTCATCAGAGACTCCACAGCTATGTCCTCATCTGCTTTTGCCGAGGCACAGCAGGAGAGTGCTGACAGGATTACAGGATCAGAGTTTGGGGAGTAGTGCTGCAGGGCCTGAGCTTGTGTTTATGTTGCTCCAGGCTTCTTCTTTTTTTTTTTTTTTCTTTTTAATAACACCAGGTTTTTCTGAATGTTCTGGTTTGAGGGGAGCATGCTACAGATGTGAAGTTTGGGTTGTTGTGGGGAATTTTCCAAAGGTTTTGCACAGTCTAACTGGAAAAGCACCTTGTCAACGAAAATAACAAAGGCAATTGAATAAGAGTTGGGTCAGCTGATGTGTAAAAGCTTTCCCAGACTTTTTATATTGCATGGCACTTAAGAATCACCTGAGCCATTTTTTCTCTGAAAAAGGGCCAAAAAAAGGTCAATGCCCTCTCATGTGACCCTACATGCTGGCAAACATGGACTTTGCAGTGTAGCTTCCTCTGAGAGTGGCAATGCCTCCCTCATGCAATCATACCACACAGGCTGGACTTCATGATTTGAGTCTGGATGCAGCTTCCACTCCACCTGATCAAACTGGACTTCCCCTGGATCCTTCTCAATCACATCATGCCTCATTTAAGTTTCAGCAAGATGCATAAGAACATGCCTTAACAGCTTAGAATAATCCTGTTAGTCTCAGTGGGCTTACTCATACACTCCAAGCTGGAAGGCACTTTGCTAAATGAAGACCTTTGTAATGAACTCAGCATGAGGAAAATGCAACTTCTGTTCCTTTTGATTCCTTGGAAAACTCAGTCTGACTCTGAGAAAAGGTTTAATCAGGCAAAATTTCCAGGCACATTAGGAAAAATTTTAATTATCAAACATGCCTGTCAGTAGGGGTCATTGCTTAGGAAAAGGAGCTGATGTTAGCAGCCCTTGAAAAGTTTTAAGTATTCCAGTCCGTATTGTTGCTTGCAGTTGCTAGACAAGAAAGAATAGAGAAACAATAAGATACTTAAAGGCTGGATACCTATTGATGTCAATAGGAAAACTGTCTGTTTCACAGCACTCTGGTCTTGCCTTCTTTTCCATACTTAGCAAAGGCAGTGAGGGTGATGTTCTGGAGGCTGCTACTTGGGAAGGGCAATGTGCAAAGCCTTTTTAAAATCAGTACCTATGTTTTGTTGTGAAAAGCACAGCAAGGGATGATGATCTTTGAATTGTGCACAACACAGGTTTAACTTCCTAAGCCCTTACTTATTTCAAACCAGAGTGTGCTGTTTTGGGCAATGTCACCAAACTGGAATCACAACAATGTAATTCTGCTCAGATCTTCTGGGTATTACCTATGATTGGTAGAACCAGGTTGTTAGGGAAGGAAAAGAACACAAGGGATAAAGGATACATGCTCAGAATTCAGTGGGGTTATGGCAAAAGCTGTGGAATGAAGTAACAAACACATCCTGCCTCTTTTGTGTACCACTCATTACAAAAACAGCCATCACCTCCCACAGCTAGAAAATGAGTGAACTGCCTGCTTTCCTGAGGGCAACTGGTCCCTTCAGGAGCTGAAATAAGCTCAAGCTTTACTTCGGAAAGTAATAAGAGAAAATGCCCATTTGGATGAAGGAAAAAACCTCCTGATGTATTTCCCAGGGCATAGGAGAACTTGAAAAATCAGATGGCAGCAGGAATAAAATATGCCTCGAGTCACAGGAGAATGATAACTATGACCCTACCACTGCTCTGTTTCCATAAAGTGTCCCTGCCTTCTGGCTATGCTGAGAGGGGTGCTGAGACCACGAGATAGCTCAGCAAATGGAGACAAAGATCAAGGGTTATTGTGCCTGTCAACCCACCAAGAACAGATCTGCCATTTGAAGACTTGCATGTGAGGGCTCTGAATTAGGGGAACTGTTTCAGCCATATTCACCATTGGTTTTGCAAAGGGAAGGGACAGAGAGGCTGTTGCATGTTGGGGGGTTTGGAGCTTGTCTGTGGGTACCTAACTTGGACTGCAGCTCCTGGAGAAACCTTATTCTCTGTGTGGGTGGTTAACATGGGAAATCTGGCTCTCAGCTCCATGGTATGATGATCCAAGGCAGATGCTTTACAGGACTGCTGGTAAATTGATGCTCACAAAAGCACAGCATGGAGCACTCTTTGCACTACCTATGACTGAAAAGGCGCTGATTTATTATATCCCAAAGTACTGTTAGTCATCATATCTTAAAATCTTAGTCTGATCCAATAAACAATTCTTTATCTAGGGCAAAAACATTCAGTGTTAATTAGAAGAATAATTTAGTAAATAAAGGTCAGAGCTTTTTAAATGCTTTATATAGGGCAAAAGAAAACTTAATCTCAGGGTTATAAACAGTGTTTTTGTTAAGCAGACAGGAAACACTTCCAGCCGGAGTCTCTGAAATGTAAATGAGCCTATTTTATCCCTTGATTTTCACAAATCTCTCACCATGTTGCCACTACAGAAGAGGAGATAAAGAATTCTAGCATTGCTTCCAAAAAGATCATGTGTTTACTGAAACCAGACTGGAGCTAGATATGGGCATACTGTTTTCTGGAATTTGTAGTATTATTTTTAATATTGATTCAACACAAATCATAAACTGATAGACTGGTTTGGATTGGAAGAGACTCAGAGACCATTTAATTCCAACTCCCTGGCCATGGGCAGGGACACCTTCCACTAGACCAGACTGATCAAAACCTCACCCAACCTGGCCTTGAACACTTTCAGAGATTGGGCAGCCACAGCTTCTGTGGACGACCTGTTCCAAGGTGACTCACAGCCCTTAGAGCAAATAACTTATTGAAATGGTAGCTTGCACCAAATCTGGTTTTGTACTGACAGATGGAATCCTGAGTCTGAACTCTTTATGGACAGTTCACGATGGTGTGCACACAACTGATACATGTCCACCTAACAAAGGCCCCCAGTTCCATTATCATACATGGCAACATGAACAAAGCAGAACAAAGTTTGCAAGTTCTGTTCTTGTGAATGAGGGGAGCAAACCAAGGAAAGAGGTGAGTGGTCTAGCTGATGTCATGAAGTTTTGCAGATCCTCTGTAGGGATGTACTTGGATCTCATGTTGGTTCTCATGCCATCCTTTGATTTAGAGCTTCCTCCTGTGCAGATCCCTTAGTTATGTATGAGGTCAGAATATGATCCTTTGTGGATAGATCAGCGAAAAGGGATAATCCATGGGATGGAGTGTGCTGTGTAAAGCTCAGGAGAACAAAACTAGAAGGGTTGAACAATCCTGCTGGTTTTACAGGTGAAGAGAAGCGTCTGCCCAAGCTCTGGAGCTACTTGTATTTGAAAGGTGCAAGAAGGTGCAAGGACAGACTTTGAGGCTTGGACAAGTGATGTCTCAAGGAATGGTAAAGCTGGGAGGTTTCTAAGAGAAAGAAACACAGGCATATTCACTCTTTTATTTTTTTCACTCTAGAGATTGGAATCTCCTGTGGTTTGCAGTAGTCATGGGACTGTTATCTCACAGACCTTCTAGATATCTCCACATTTGGAAGATAAATAAACTTCCACCAGTTTCACCTGCAGAATTGGAGACTGTGAGTTTGAATGGCAACTGAATTGCAACTGCACTGAGGAGGACTGTAGCTGCTCTGTGATAATCAAATTTGGTTTGCTTGACACATAATGAGATTATTGATTAGACACACACAGCTTGCCATTTCAAATCACATCTCCTCTTCATTTCCAAGGGATGATTGACATAGCCTAGCATGCTCAGCATCATTAAATGGTAAGAGTTATTTACGGTGTTGCATCAGAATTTATCACTAATTCCCAGATCTGACAGAAAAGAATCACTTTGTGTGCTAGGCATTTTTATCTTGCCATTAAAAGTGTATCGAAAACTTTAGATAAGAACTGAAGCTGAAATTCCTTCCTAGTCTATATCCAGATAATCTGGCCTGCAAAACTGAAGCAGGGAGTGGTGGGACGTGTCAAATGCAGCTCCCGAACCTTCCGTGACCTCGGACATGCTCTGGCTGCTCCAGATGTGCATCTCAACTCAAAGAGTTTCTTATACTGAACATCTTCTTTGTAAAGTTCTCTTAAGCCTCACCTTCCCCATATACCATTAGTTATCAGCAGCACCAGCTGTGGGCAGACTCCAGTGGCCAGATAACATGTGCTGTGTAAGCCTTCATTTAGAAATTCATAAGGCATCACTTCCATTCAAAGGAGGTGATATTTACCAAGAGCAGGTTTAATATGCTTTTATTACCTTCTCCTTTTCTTGAGGAGAAAGGTGCATGGCACCCAAAACTGTGCAGGAGAGGCTGTGAAGAGGTGCTGTGCTCTTGTTACTGATCTAAAGCTGTTAGTTTTTGGTTTTTTTTTAATCCTGAATGTCAAGCATTTCTCCTTCAAAATCTCCCTCAGATAATTTGTAAGAACCGAACTAGAATCCTACCTGACAGGACAATTTTGCTTTAAAGTAGCTGTACATAAAATCACACCGTTCTCCCAGTTCTCATGCAGATATTCATACCATATTCTGCCAATGGACCTGAATACATGTTCTGGTTAAAAGTCAATTTGATTTTTATTTTGTAAACAGTCTCCTAGACTTTGTGGCAGTACACCTCTATGTGAGACACCACTGGTTCCACACTTGGACCATCTGGAACACCTCTACAAAGTCCCATGCCAGCCTTCATGCTTCTAGAAGTGTTGTGAGGGTGGAGGGTGTTCGAAGAAAACACACACGGTTAAATGAGCTGTAAAAATATGCATTATAGAGAGAGACTCCAGGAGCTCTCTCTCATTTGTCTCATCAAAGCAAAGATAAATGAGCAACTTTCTCGTAGGCTATAATTACCTCTAAGGGGAACAAAAACATTGATAATTGACAGCTTTGAGCTTGACCCTAGGAAATAACAAAATCCAGTAGTTGGAAATTGAAATTTAGAGTGTAGAGAGTGCAATTTAGAAACTCAGAGACGTGATTTTAACCCTGTAAGTTAACTAACTATTGGAGTAGCAAAGTTGAAATTGTAGGATCGTTGATTTTCAATCTAAATTGGGGGTTTGGGGTTTTCTTTAAAGTGTGCACTCTTCTTCTCATATAATTTTAAGTCCTTGGCCTGTATTGCCTCATAGAAAGGGCCAAGAGGTTTAAAGAGCTTAGCTCTTGTTTTGGCAAAAAGATGTTACACGGATAGTATACAAACAGATAATCTTGTCTGAAAGTCATTCTCCATCTTTAAGCTTCTAAAAGGAGAGAGGACTATGGTTCTGAAAATCAGGTCCCACTTGTGGGATTTGAGAATCTGAAGTATTGGGGCCATGAAGCTGAAGAATGAACCCATCCATCAGCATGGTAGAGGGTCTAGAGCAAGCCAGACTCTACGTTTTGAATTCCTCTGTCATTTTCTCCCCTGTGCTTTGTCATGCCTGAAATTTCCAGTTTTATTATAACCGAGATTTAGACTGTCAAAGAATCCCATCTGCCCAAGCAAAATGCAGTGTGAAAGCTGAACCTGGTCAGAGAGCACCTCTGCAAACTCCCTAAGAAATGGATATGTTTCTTTGTGTATTCCATGAGTTCAGTTACAATTCCTTCCTACAGGATATTTTATTCCTGCATCTCCTCCAATACACAGCAGATGAAAAGGACTGACAGGCATTCTTGGCCTTGGTTCAATTTCTTCTGTCCTCAGTGTCCCAACCCGTGCATTTGGGGTTTTAAAATAACTCCTTGGACTTAGGGGGTCCCTCTGCCATTCTTCTGGGTTTATCAATGTCCTTATGCCTATGCAAGGCTTGGCTCATTTGGTACTTTGCATTTGTTCCAAACTGTAGCTGATCCTGTGCTCTCCTTTAAAAAAGCCTATTTTGCTTTATTTAAGGGCTCTCTACTTTCTGTGTAGCAAAAACCCAAAATTAGAACATGAATATGCAGTTGAATCAAGGCGTTCTCTTGTGTAACCAACACAAATGATTTCTTTAGATTGTCCTGTTCTTCAGATTTTTTCATAGGATCCAAGTCAAATGAGAAATCAGAACTGATGCAGCTGAATCAGAACTGATTTACAAATCCAAAAGCAACATGTGGTAATTACAATATTTATGTTAACTATCAAATTTCTAGGTATTGTTTACCTGACTATGCCTTATCCTGCCATGTAGCTGGAGCCTTTTTTCATGCTTGACAGCTGCAGAAAAATGGAGTCTGCTGGAAAAAACATGTTTGGATGTTAAATTAGGGTTGTCTTTTGCCCTCCATGTGTAACTCCAGTCTACAATCCTATTTTGTCTGCCATTGGCCAGTCAAAGAGTCTTAGATGTTCTTTCTCTGCAGTTCCCCCTCTGCAGGTCCTCACCACTTTTCCTGTTCTGAATAGCTTGGTGGTCTTATCATTGGAGGTGAGAGGAGCTGTTTCTACATGAGAGAAAACTTGGCCCAGTGTCAATATAATGAGACCAACATTATACCATAAAAGCCAGAATCCATTCAGGGTCGAACTGGCCATTAAGGCCCAGGCTGGGATCAGGGGATTTGATAGCAAGCCATCCTCTAGGAAAGCTGGGCCTCAGGCTGAACCTTATATGACTTCCCAGCCAAACAGGACACCTGCTCTTCAGTAATCTGTGGGAGGTATTCAAAAAATGTTTTGTGATGAAACACCATTCCTTGGCTTCCCAGCCCAGTCTCAGCTCATTCCTTTCTGCTTATCCTCAGGAACAAGGTTGCCTCATGTTGTACAAAGTGAAAGATTCATTTTGAATGACTTCTGAATGATTTATACTAACCCTAAATACCAGTGCAGCCAGGCTGCTCTTGCAGTATAGCTTTCTTAATTGTTCCTAGCAGGGAATCACAAAATGTGAGGACAGGGCATGCTTCTGATTTTCAACATAGTTACAGAAAGCTCTTCCTTCCAGCTTTCTTCATAAGCTTTTTGTTATTTGTAAATAACATACAAGCTGAGGGTGAGTAATATGTTAGACTCTCAAACCTATTTTTTGAGGCTAGCAAATAGGTCTGTGATGCTGCCAGTAACAAATAAAGCTTTCTTTTTGTCTGTGGAGAAGTTTGGTGAGGGGTTTTTTGCCTTTCATTTAGCTTTCTGAAATTGTAGGCTTCTGACCTTGCTCTAGTTGGCCTCCCTTGATGTCAAAGAGCTATAGAACAGTTGTGACATGCAAAAAAAATACATCTGCAAGAAACCTGACTGCCTTCCCAGCCAATCTTGGCAATGGGAGCCCTTGAGTGAGACTAACCTTACATTCACTGGAAAAGGTTTTGTTCTGTAGTGCCTACGTGCAGCTTGTCAGGGCCACAGACACTTTGTCATTTGGCTCCATCTTCTGGGATAAGGCAGAAGAAACAGAAACCACACGAGCTGACACTTTGCAAGTCCTGTCACACAACATTTATTGGTCTTTTCTTATTCTTCATTAATGCTTCTATGCAAGCTCACACTGGATGCAAACACAGTAGGAAACCTTTTGCTTTTCTGGAGACGTTTTAATGAGAGCAAGAATTCAGTACACAAAAATAAGTGCTGAAAATCAATAGCTTTTTTGTTTTCCGAGACTAAGAAAGGACAGTTAGTGAATGTTTGACTTGCAATTCAACAGTGATAGAAAAAAAGTAGAGTTCAGGTAAATGGCTTTTTGATTCCTGCACAGTTTTGCAGAATTAGCTGTGACTCTGGCAGCACAGTATTTGTTCTCTGCTGCTGAAGCTTTGAAGGAGAAAAGGGGATAAGGAATTATTGCTATAGCAACCTTCAAGTGGGTGCTGTAGGTGATCAAAACAGATTTGTTGATGGAAGTTTTGACCATCACAGTCTTTCCATGCAGCACCCAGAACTGTGGGCCAGCTAGCCGAGCTGTAGCGGCATTTGCTTCCACTTTCCAGTCAGTCTTTGAGTTTTTCCACTGCTCAAAAATTAACAAAGTCTAAAAGCCTTTTCAGACTTTCATCTCTGAAGACTCTGTACTCCTGCTGTTGCTGAGACAGCCTGACGTTCGTCCCTTCCTGGGGGCAGCAGCAGGGTCCAGCACAGTTCCTGGCACTCTGCTCTGGCTTAGGCTAAAAGCAGCAGCTCTACCATGGCTGTTCACTGCATCCATTGGGCACCTATGCTTGCTCCTGGTGCTCAAGATGTTGCTGAAGCTGAAGTAATATTTGGCTTTTGAGATTTTGTGGATGGTGGCTTGTTCCTGGCAATGAGCTCCCAGAGGAGGTGTCTGCTGATTCTTGACCAGCTTTGACCTGCAGGTACAATACCTGCTTTCATCTTGAAGTAGGGATGGCAGTGAGAGACCTGGGAATGAGGTCTCTGTATCCCCAGTAAAAAGCCGTGCTGGTTATTGGCATGTTGGGGAGTTCACTGCAAAGCAGACTTGCAGAAAATAAACTAGGTGTTAAATCAGACCTCTGTTTTGATCATAATTCACCAATAGTTTATACTTTGTTTTTCTTATGTGCAGTTCATGAAGGGTGACTAAATGGTTAATGCAATTTTAAACTGGTTTGAAATAGCTTGGCTAAAATCATACTTTATGTTCATGTATATATCTACTTCTCAAACAACATGCTTATAATGTTTACTGAGCACTTAGTGATCCCTTCTGCATTTTAACACAAGCTCTAACATAAAAGGGAATGCACCTCTTTTTTCACTTCTGTGCAAGACAAATTTATTTCAAATTTGTGGGTTTGACTTGAAAATGACTTCTTAATATCTAAGACGAAGCTTGGTAATCAAATAGTGTGCACACTAGTAATAAAAATCTGTAATTTTATAACTCAGTGACAACCTTTAATTTAGAATAAGTTGTAATTGTAATTTGGTTGAAAAGGAGCTACCCATACAAACGGCTCAGACATCACAGGCATACAGGTGCTCCTTTAGGTCAGTCTTGTATATTGGAGTTCTGGGAGCTGTTCTCTGTGGACACACACATTTAGAGAGCTAGGGAATTACACATTGGAAATTCTTTTTCAGGCCTGGATTTCTCCTGACTCTCAGGTCCATTCCCAGGCTGACAAGCTGACTACAGCTTCAGTTAGGGAGGAAGTCTCCCAAGGTCATAATATGGTAAAAAACAGAGTGGAATTCATAATAAAAATTAACACCTAGTGTCTTTCCCTTGGGATACATCCTCAGGTGGCTGTCCGTACAATAAAGTTAACCTTTTTTCCCTAAAGAAGTCCATGTGTGTTATTGTCCTTTCTCTCTCCTTTTAGCGCAGTGACCACAGTCCTGCTACTTTGATTCTTTCTCTCATTGCCTTGAAGAAAGACCCTTTTCCTGCAGCCTTTGGGAAGGTGGGAATTGCTGCTCTCTGAAAGAGGGTTTTGGCCTCTTTAGTTGTGTAGTAAGCCTGATCTGGCTTTTAGAAGGCTTTACAGGTCTAATTCTCTAATTGAGAATTTGAGCTGAAGAATGGGTTGCTTGGAACAAGAGGAACATAGCTGCTAGGGATGCTGGAATAAAAACTTTAGGTACAACTGAAATTTTGGAGGGAAAAAGTATTTGCAGACTTGATGTGAGTTCTGCATTATCCAGCAGTTGATACAGGACTGTGCAGTCCGGAGTGGGACATGTAACCACATAGGTACCTTAGCAATGCTTGCTGTCTCTTACTCTTTGCCCTGAAAGATGATTTGGTACTTTGCACACTGTAAACTTGGGTAATTTCCATCAGTTTCTGAGAAAAAAAACAAGAACCTCAGAAGACAAGAACCACAAAACCCACAAAACCCACTTTTTTTTCTCCTGAGTTTATAACTTCAACATAGGTTTATAAAATCTCTGAGGATAAAGAGCAAACGACCTCCAATCCCCACACCTTTTTCCTTCATTATTGCTTATACCACAAGAAAGCCAAGGAGATTTGTACTTATAACAGTATTATTCAGAAAGACGTGGGCAAGTGGAAATATAGCTGCTCTGTTCCTCTTTGGGTTTCCCCACTTTACTCAAAATTATCCTAACCTGGTGTTTCTTCAGTCAAATCTTTGAAGATTTCTCTCTGCAATTTCTCCCGTCCTTCTGGATTTAACACTGATACCTTGTACATGTTGTTGAATATGTGACTTTTCCACTGATTTGTGAGTGTGGAGCCATTGCCCTGCAGGTAATTTGCACAGTTACAGGAGGTGGCAGAGGCTTTGGGGAGGTGAGAAGAGCATGTATGGGCCCTGCCTGGAGGCACATGAGCACCAGGGACAAAGTCCCTTTTCCAGGGCAGGCAGCTGTGTTGGAGGGGTGTGCTGAGAGAGGCGAGGAGCTTGGCTCTGTCCCACAGCAGCAGCAACCCCAATGGTAAAAGGGAGACGTGCCTGAAATCACTTTTTGCTATTCCTTTTTCCATTTTCTTTTCATTCCTGTGCAAAGCCTAAATAACACTTGGCATTTGAGCATGCATGAGCAGCAAATCTCTGTTAGCAGTGAGCTCCCAGAGGACAGGTCTGCTTATACCCAGCTGGCTCCATACTGTGGGTGTAGCAGCTTTTTCACAAGGCACTGGCTGCAGGTGCAATAACTGTTCTCTTCCCCAATGCATCCTTTGACTAAGCTTAAACAAATATCAGCCAGTATTCTGAAGACAAAGATGAAGTGTGAAAGAACTCCTGTGAGGGTTTTCCTTCCAAAAGAAGCCCAGGCATTCAGGAACATGGGACACTGACAAAGGTGTGCCCTGCAGACAAGGTACCCAAGGCCATATGTGCCCTGCATGTAGGCACAGCCCGCTCACGTGTGTCATAAGCTCTGTCTTATCAGCTGTTAAATTGTGGAGCTGTTGTTGAATTCTCCCTTGATACTGAAAGACGGATCAGGAGAGAGTTAGAATAAATGAGTCTTGCCTTTTGTTCTCGTGTAGCCCTAGCCTCTGACAACAGGAAAGAAAAGAGAGGGTGAATTGGCAGTGGCAGTCAAATACCTGGCTCTGGTGTGAGATGAAGTGGATGAGACAGTAGCTGAGGTCCCTGCAATTGTTTCCATTGCACAGTGTGGACATGTCAAATCAGACAAAGCTCACTAGCAGTGAGTGCTTGACGTACTTGGTTTGCTTCAGGCAACCTTACAGTAATAGACATTATGTGCCCTTATGAGCAGCATTTCAAACTCCCAGTTCAAAACCCTTATCCACATTGAAGTCTGTGATGAGAAAATATTTTTCTTTGCTGCAGATGGTTAAAAGTGAAGGTAAAGTGTTGGGAAAATTATAATTTTTTTGATGTCAGATGCAGTGAGAATTTACTTGCTCTTCCAGATGGCATTTGCAAAGACACAGAATGTCACAGGTTATTATCTTAAATTGAATAATAAAATATGCACAAGTTATTTTACAGCTGCTTTAATACCTGATTTGTAAAATGATTGCCAGTTAATAACAAATAATAGCTGTTATAATTAGGACTAAGTCATTTGTAATTATGGAACTCCAGAAGACAGACTATTGAAAGAAATGAGGAGAAATAACGTGTCAACTCAATAGCAATGTTTATTGAATTATGAATATTAATGGGCTATCAATTAACTAGTTGTTACCTGATATAAGTTATTTGTAACTGGAGCTGAAATATGAGTTTGTGACTAAGAGCACCTTTGTGGCCCATCCAGAAATTGCTGAGAAACAAGATGCTCTTCATCCCATTGGCTTCACTGGCACGAAGGGCTGAGGCTTTTCTCAAGTGACAGAGTTCTCTTCACTCTGTGCTTTTTGTTAATGCAAGCTGCAGAACTTTGCTGACTTCATTGAGTAATCCAGTTTCCCTGAGAGCATAAAAATGACCTAACCAAATTAAACAACAGGTCTGGTAGGAGTATGTGCCCTGGGGTGGCAGCAAGTGGAGGGAGAGTGGTGGTGCTTCCCTGGGAAGTGGTTTCTCTCAGCCTGGAACTAAGAGACTGCTTGGAGCCAAGGTGAAATTCTCATCTAATGGCTTTTAATTCATTGGCCTTCTATAAAAATGTTCAACTGCTCTTTGAACCTGAGTGAAATTTTGATGTTCACATAATCCTGTAGTAATAACCTTTACATCTTGACTGTGCATTGCATGGGGAATTGTAGCTTTTTCTTTGTCTTGAACCTACAACCTGTTGATGTGACTTGATGCTTTTTAGGCGTTCACTTATAACAAAAATTCATATGTATTTCAAATTATTTTTTAATAGCATTTTTATTTTAAACCTGTATCATAACATCCCTCTTGTATTTTAGGCTGAAAAGCTGTAGGCAATCCAGTTGTTCTTTGTTTTAAAGGTATATCCTAACTCGAGTTTTCCTTTTCCTTTCTAGTTCTACAGCATATTTTTTAAGATTTGGGAAGACTCCAAACCTTCAAGCAGTATTCAAAGTCAGGGTCGCTTTGGATTTATACAGATATTTTCTGTTTTGTTCTCTATTTTGTCTGACACTTTAACTGCTGCTCATTGAGTGTTTTAATAGAGCTCTCTCTTTTAATTCTGAATTCACTTTTCTGAGAGGTAATAGTTTGTTCAGAATGTTGTTGTGAATATGAAATTAGGATTGCTTTTTGTTATGTGCATCACTTTACATTTCTTCAACCTTAGCTTTATCTGCCATTTACTCAGTATAATAAAATCTTTCTGCAACTCTTTGGAGTTAGCTTTTGGCTTTTTTCTATCCTGAACAGCTCAGATTATTTCCTTTTTGTGCATACATCTGTTTCTTGGAGTCTTTAGGAAATGTGCAACACCTATTAGCATGTTCTACCCCCTGTCCTGTTCTAGGACAGTACAGCACTCACTGACATGAAACAGCACACACGTTTTGGGGTGTGACCCCCCCTCTGAAGCCCTGGTGCCAGGCCAAAGGGCTGTCTCCTGGCACATGTGCTGGTTTGCTCTGCTGCAGGTCAGGGCTAGTCAGCCTTTGGGGAAAGTATGGCTGAACAGATCCATCCTCACAGCTGGGCTGGCCAAGGCAGCAGACATGGATTAGTAGCAGATCAAGCATGTCAGCAGGGTTCTCGTGTGGGTGGTCATATCAAGCTGTGCACCTTGGAATTTTTCCAGGTATTTATCTAGAAGCAGGTGGTAGAATCTATAATTCTATGTGATCTTCTTGGCTGGCTGTCATGAGCCAGGCTGCAGCTCTAGATCTGCCTTGGGATCTTTTCTGCCTCAGCTCCTGCACTGAGCTGGAACAAAAATTGTGAGAACCCACCCTTATAGGCCTTCCCATCTCTCTGTTAAATAAATGCTACCTAGAGAGTTCACCTTTCTGGGAACTTGTTGTTGTGGACAATAAATGGTCTGAGTGAGTAAGCCTAAGTTAGGGGTGGGAGGGGGGTTGGAAAGGCACAAAGGTTTATGGAATTGGTACTGAGATGGGGATTTCTCCAGGGAATAGCTGGGATTACAACCATTTAACTGAGAATGGATATTGATTGTTTGCTTCCACTTTGCTCTGCCCCCCTGAATGGTGTCAGGATTGCTTCCTAAGCAAATGCCACATGTCTGCTGCCCAGAGAAGATTGTTTTATACAGTGAGCCCTTGCTTCTGTGAAAACTGTCCTTTCACACTGAGGGCTCCAAACACGTGTCTGCCACATGCCAAACCCAAGCACAGATCTGCCAGCTCTCCTGGAATGCATCAGCCAGCCTTCCTGATGAGGGAGAGAGAGCTTGGTACCTGTGCAGCTCCTGCACTGCTCGTGCATTTTACATCCAAGTCATTGCATTAAGGTAGGGAGGACAGGGAATGGAACAAGGCATAGAAAACCTTTAAAACTTTTTTACTAAAATGCAACTGAATTAGTTTTTTTAATTCCAGTTTGAAAACTTAAAGAATAATTTGGCAAGACTTCTTTTCTCCACATGTATCTTCTCCACCCAAATTTTTCAATCGTGTTTTCTGTAAATAACAAAAATAGTGTGCAAAAAGTGTAGCAAGGAAAAATTGCATTAGTACAGTTTCTCTGAGGATGTATATCTTGAGGATATAGGTAATTCTAACATTTAAGAGATTAGAGTAGTAAAAGTGATTGCACCTCTAATGGCAGGATTAGTAATTAAAATAAAGTAGCATAATTTTCCTTTCCAAAACCACTACAGCATTTTAAAAATAGCTTTATTCAAAGTTTGACTTTTTGTTGTTACAAATTACTGTAAATTGTTACTAGCATAATGTTGATAAATAGGTATTAGGGTGATGACAGAGGGGAGTAACTTGAACTTACAATATAATGGTAGATTCTGGGCTGACTGCTACTCCACAGCAAGTATGTTTGGGATTGTAGTATTAATTTATAGTAGTACCAAAAAAGGATCTCAGCTGTTAGTAATTAATTATCAGATGAGATAATGGGGAATAAAGTCAACCTGCTAGAGCTGGTCCAGAGGAGGGTCACAAAGATAGGGAGCTGGAGCACATTTCCTCTGCAGACAGGCTGAAAGACTTGGAATTTTTCAGCCTGGAAAAGAGGTGACTCTTGGGAGAACTCAGGGTCCCTTCCAGTACCTAAAGGAGGTCTACAAGGGAGCTAGAAAGGTACTTTTCACAAGAGCATATAGTGATGGGACAAATGGCAATGGTTTTAATCTGAATGCGGGTAGGTTTAGATTGGACATTAGGAAGAAATTAAATATCTCTAAGGCTATTTCCAGCCCAAACCACTCTATGGTCCTATGTTTATCATGTGCTCTTTAAATCCATGGTGCACTTAGATTCTGACTGTGCAGTCTGGTCTCCTTACCTCAAAAGGGAAATAGAAGGAAAGTAGCATAGAAAAGAAAGAAGAAGAACAGGCTTCCATGTTGGTGCATAATAGTCAGGAGAGCAGGCAGTAAGAGGAGGGTGGAACAACGGGGTCTTTGAAACCTTGAGTGGGACACAGGAGGTGAATAAGGATCCTGTGCTTATTTTCATTCTGGAAGTCAAGCCTAGAGGCAACCACTGAAGCTACAAAGTGTCAGATTGAAAACAGGGCAGCAGCTTTTCACGTTTTGTAGATAATAAACCTTTACGTGACTTCCAGGAGCAGTTTAATGACAGAGATGCCTCTTAAAGGACTATAAAATAAATAATAATAATAAAAAGAAAAAAAAAGTAGTACCTCTGCTACTCTGAATCGGGATGCAATTCAGCAACTTGGTTGTCTGCAAAACTCAGGAAAAAATTGCCTGGTCTAGGGAGAGAATGGATCTTTCCCCTTATTTGATATAGCTACTCTTACCAAAGTATGTGGGAAGGCTCCCAGTTCTGTTAGAGCTATTCTATGTAGATATCTTAACTTATCTAACAAGAGCCTTGCACTTCTGTGCATCCATATGTGAAGATCAACTATAGATGGACTAAAAGTTGAGTCAAAAACCTACCATTTCAATGAGTGTGAAAAGCAGGAAGGACTTGAGCTCTTAGCAGAAAGCTATCCTGTCAATATATTCTTACCTGAAAAGCAGACTTTTTACCCCTGACACTCTGTATTTTTAAGGAAGCTTAAGTGTTAGCAAGTATCACTCTGCATCTGTAATGTGGAAAAAAAGCAAATAGGCTTTTTTAAAGAAGAACACAATTACACACCAAGGTGAGTAACCTGCTATGATGGTGCAGTCTGCCTTTTTTTTCTTTTCCTGAGGGTTTGTTGTTTCAAAATCTTTTGCATATGCAAGTTTATAATTAATATTTTCCACTCTAGAAACGACCCAGAAGATTTGATGTCAAATTGCTGGAGTTATTTAAGGGGGCGGGGGGGGGCGGAAGACATAAAATATCACCTATAATTGTGTAGCATTGCCTGACCTAAGTGAAACCATGTGAAGTGCTACCCTGCTACCTCAGCATATGCAGAACTCCTTGCCTATGTGGGTATCCTGTTTACAGGGCTGAGAGCTCAGATGGGAGAGAGCAAAGCACTGGACGTGGCATGAGAACCTAAACAGCACTGAGAACTTTTGCTGGTAACTTTATATTGGCATGAAACTTCAGTGCGCCTCGCTCCACTTCTGGATTACTCATTTCCAAACTATTTCTTATACCCTGGTGCAATGGAGGGCCAGTCTCAGGGTTTTTAAAGTTCATTTGAAACTTTATGAGAAGGAAATCAAGACAAGGAGGAAGGAAATAGGATGGTGACATTTTGAACTGATGATTAACTCAGCAGAATTACAGTGGACCAGTTGACATTTTCTTACCATGCTGTCTGGGAGACCTGCCAGTGTGGAATTATATTAGTGTGTGAGCTGACAAGATGCGTGGTCTGGTGTTTGCAAGAGAGAACAAGATTTAGATTGCAGATAGAAGCCTTTGTCACCTTATTCCAATGTGAATCAAAAGATAAATGGAAGTCCTTTTATAAAGACCAATAGTTCTCCACCGATTAGTGCAGCAATTATTGTCATAAGTTTTGCAGAAGAGCTGATGCCATTATGAACATCTCCAGTTTTCTAGGAATCAAGCAATTAACAACAGTTGATTTTAAAAATCTGATTCTGGAAGGGTCACACATGCTGAAGCAAAAGAAATATTAGCTGTGAGTGGAAAGCTAAGAAACTGGTCCTCACTTTCACAGAAATATTATTTCTGTCTCAGTACCATCTAAGGATATAAAAATCCCAGAAGCATAAAATAAAAATAATAGGATCTGAAAATAATAGATCCTGAAGGACCATCTAACTTCTCAGTAATTTTGCATTGCATATAGTAAGAACAAGGCAGTCAAAATACTGACCCAGTGCAAATGCTGAATGAGAGAAATTGCTAGGGAAAGGTTGGTTCTCTGTGAGATCACACCCTCTTTAAGAAAATGAGACTCACTATACAGCTTCAAAATGAACTGAAATTGCAGTGAGAGTGAAGGGAGGTGTAGATGAGCAGCAAGTGTCCACTATGTCTGAAATCTCTATTTTCTTTTGTTACTATTCCAGAACTTGGAACAAGAAGTATGATGTATCAAGTATTTTTTAGTTTACTTGAAATAGACTCATTTTTTTCACAAGCATGATCATATTTCTCTTTTAAATGTATGTTTTGAATCTCTCAGCAGTAAGATAGGCAGAAATGGGAAGCTGCTGTCATTGAGGCTTGCACTCCCTTACCTCTCCCTGAAAAGCGAAGTGTTCTGAAGGTACTGTGGAGAGCAAGAGAGTTGTGGGTGAGGTGAGAGCATGGTGGCATTCAATATTCCATAGGTAACAGGGGCCCTTGGGTCTGAGTGCTATGGGCTTCTGTAAAGAGGATTTTCTGAAGGGATTCTTGCATTTGAAATGACAAGAAAAATGTAAAATGTAAGTTGGGGAAATGGTGGGCAAGAATGAATTGAATGGCAAATAGCTGTAGCTCTGCAGACATACAAATAGTCTGCAAAGTCAGTTTTGTTACCAAGGATGGTATAAATTCTTTTTTGTTTTCTCTCTGCTTTAGTAGCTTTTCATGGAATAGTGTGTCTTTTTCCTCTTTGTATTCTAAAAATAGACACATTTCAGGTTTTGACTGTGAGAAATTAGTTTTGGGTACTTCTTTCTGTGGATAAAATATTGTTTCTCTTGCTATGGGAGTGTCTTTGATTTCATAAAGAATAGTGATTGATCCTGTTGTTGATTTATTTCCTGGGCAAAAAATAATGAAAAAATATTGAAGCAGGTAGTTTATGATTGCTCATGAGTCACAGCTGTGAAATACCTAAGGCTGGAAAGGACTTCTGAGCTTTGCCCAGTTGGGTTTTGGATATCTTCTGGGCTGGAACTCCAAAATGTCTTTGGGCAGGCTGTTTTATCACCCTGACAATAAAATAGTATTTTCTTATGTTTAAAACAGATTTCCTATATTTCCATTTGTGCCCAATGCATCTTGTACTGTCACTGAGTTCCATTGGGAAGAGTCTGGCTCTGTCTCATTTACCATCCTTCTCCCTGCTTCAGTCAGGTTCCTATACACATAAAATCTCCTCTAAACTTTCTCATCTTCATCCTAAGCAGTCCCAGTATTCTCAGCATATTCCAATCATCTCCATTGGCCCTTTACTGGACACACTGCAGTGTGACTATATCTGTCTTGAAGGGCAACTTAAAAAAGTCTTTAATCTCTGAAAAGAATGACAAAAAGGCAGACTTCTAGAAACAGTCTTTGTGGCACAGGGCTGTCAGATACCTGGCTGTCAAAATGGAATTTGAGAGAATACATCAGTAAATCATTATAAATCAGTAAATCACTTGACCTTATCTAAATCTCACCACACAGATGGAAATTTGTTATGCCTTTTCAGTAATATTGTTCCAATGTGATACCTGATAATTTCTTAAGGAAGGGAGAAGGGATGGAAAAAGAAAACCTCCAAATTTGACCCCAAATTATATTATTATTAATGTGTTGCCTTTTAATTATGTTATTCCAATATTATAGGAATTATACAGAATCCTTGTTTTGATATTTTCAGGTGCTTAAAAGTTGGATTGCTAGATAATACTACTAGAGCTAAATAGCTGATAGTATGTTCACTGGAGAAAAGTGATATTACTCCATGGGCACATGAGCTATAGTAATATTGAAACATTCCGTGGAACTGAAGATTGGATTCTGAAAAGTGTGCAGCTTCCAATGATTGCTGTAAACAACACCATTTTAAAAAAGGCAGTTTTTCAGAGGCATGGAAATGAGAGCTAAGCTTTATAGAAAATCTATTCTGGATGACTTCATTATATGAACAGAAAAGAAGAGCTAGTAGTGATTTCACATTAACTAAACTATATAAGCAAAATATAAATATTTGGATAGCATTTGAACACAAAATTCTTTTGCATTTTTCCTAGAGCTGAAGTGAAGTCAGGAAGTGCTGTTAGAATAGGGGAGTGAATGGATGCCAGCAAACATAGCAGTGGCAAGGCTGGCTCTCCAGCAGGAAGGCAGAGTGGGAAGTGCAGCTGAATGGAGAACACCCCTGATACTGCCCTGAGAGGGGTAGCATGGCATTGGCTTGCTAAGAGGCAAGCAAGGAAAAGAAGTGAGGTTGCTATTTATGGCCCAAGGGAATTTAATCCTTCAGGTGTGTGGTATGACATGTTATCTGCACATTTCCAAACTGCAAAAATAGCTGCAGTTCCCAGGGTTAGAGAAATCCCTGTGCCATAGCTCAGGGTGGGAATACTGTTGTCATCAATGCTAAGCACCACGACTGTAACAGCGTTGAGAAGTTTTTTGCCTTTGAGGTTCCCTACTATCCATGAAACCAGACTGTCTTGAAAACCTCTTTGTAAAATGAGCTCGAGATGTGATGTCAGGTTCCTCGAGATGTAGAGCTTCCTTTTTCATAAGGCACCTTTCCCTCCCTCCCTCCCTCCCCAAAGGGTTTGGTGGTTTGAACCTTTCTTCCCTCCAACATCTCCCCACACAACCCATGGGATCAGTTGTTCAAACCTCTTATCCACCAAGTGAACTGAGACAGTGCACAGGCCCTTCCTCCCACACTGAAAAATATATCTAGAAATTGTTTGAGGGAGAAGAAATGGGTGGGAGAGATATAACTTCTGTTAAGCTGATGAGCTGGAGAGGAGCCAGCTCAAATCCAGGAGGAGCAGGCCACGCTGTAATGTTCACAGAGAGCTTGAAGGCAGCATAAAAAACAGATTTCTAAACGTGAGGAAAAGTACCAATATTTCAAGGACAGGCATGGGATTAATTTAGACTGATACAATAGGTCTTCCACAAAAGAATTGTCTCTAATCTATTTAAAAATAATAATAATAAAAAAGGACTACCCCCCAGCTAGAGCTCTCCATGCTTAAGGTAAATTTTAGAGAATTTGCAAGCACTTATTTTCTTGACTAAATTTCAGTGGTTTGCAGGCTGTTATAGGAAGGAGGGAAGAGAACTAAAGGTGAAAGCCATTACTGATGTGATTTAGTTCTGTTTCTTGCCAGAAAATGAAAAGCCTGTGCCTGAATGCCTGACTATAGGCAGAACAGCAGGACAAAAAATCAGCTGCTGGCAATGTCAAAGGTCCAAGGCTTCTCTGTTCTTCTCCACAAGCCAACCTAAAAAACAAATCACACTAGCATTTACTTGAAGCTTTCTTGTTTGGTTGGTTTTATTTGGAATGTTTCTGTGCTTCTTTGGATTTATTCCCGCTCTCCTTTGTCACATGGGCATGCCCACCCAAATGGATCACTTTCTGGAAGATTTTGTTCCAGCCTGTAAAAACATTTTGGGCTTTCTGTAATAGAGATTGAGCAGTAATCTTACACTGAAGAAAAGCTTCATGTTCTTCAGTTTTAACCAGTCACAGGAAATCATTGCCACTCCCAGCAAGGTACAGGAAATTAGGTAGCACACAATAGATTGAAAACATTTTGGACATGTACTTTCCCACCGTGCACTCTTGTCACTTTCGTGAAAGCAGTGTGGTTTGCATGTTTCAGGAAGGTTTTCTTTGAGCCAGGTTTTACAGTACATTAGGCATTCTAAGGGGGTTTTCTGATGCTGGGGTCTCTCTGCATCCTACTGCCTAATTAGCCAAAGGCAGCAATGTACAATGAAGGGACTGGCAGCCCATTTTAGGGACAGCTAATGGGATCTCGGGCCAGGCCCACTGAATGCAGTGGGTCAGTTAGCACGGCTTGGCATCAGGTTGTGATCATCAGAATTTGTTTTGTTGCAATTGTTAAATGCCCCCACAAGACCTGCAGGAAGATCATCACCTTCCTATTGTCAGTGGACTTTGCTTTTATTCCCTATCATTGGTATATGCAGATGGTTTTGAAGGAATAAGAGGATGTGAAATTCAGAGGGGTTTTTACTTCCCTCTGGTGAATGAATTATATTGGAAATTTGGCTTTAATGATGTGTTTCTTTGACATTCTTCCAACCATAGTAACTTTCTGCCTTGTGAAGTCGTGTGTGAACTAAATAAATGCTTTCCTGGGAGCCTCATTTGCCATCTATGCTGGTAGCTAGGTATTAGGTAGTCATTTTGCAGCTAATGAAAGATAAATCAAAGTCACTGCAGGTGATTCATAGAGGGAATATTTCCCTTCTGTTTAGACACAGAGAAATTATGTCTGATTAGCTGGCAGGTCTACATTTTTATGTTTTAGGAAGTTCAGGTCCAAAGTAGGACAGTTGCTTATTGTTATAGCTGAAATTAAAATGCAAGCACATTAAACTTAACATTCTCACTTGGAGCACAGAACACAATAATCAGAGGTCATAAGCATACTTCCCTTAGGGACAATGTCAGAGCAAAACAAAACTCAGCTTTTTCGTGTCTCCTGGATACAGGTAACTTGCTGCATACAATTTTGTTATCCAGCCACCCAGAAGAGAATTATGCAGAAGAGTATAGGTATGGAAAGCATGTGCTCCCCAGGACTATGGAGAATTTCCTGAAAATGTGTGAATTAATTAATTGTAAATTTACCTAGTGTTTTTCTTGTGTGAAATTGTTGACAGATGGATTGCAAACAGCCAAATACTAAAGTTTACTGAGGAAAGTGAGGGCAGTGGTGATGGTCAGGCTGTATTCCTTTGTTGCTCAGGGATGCCGTGCACATTCTGTGCTAAATGGATTGTTTTTCACGATTGATTTTAAGGTGCCACGTGATGGAGCTTTGGGCAGTGTTCTGCTTCTTCCCCATCTCTGGCATTGTTTATGTTATGCTGGTACCAGGTACATCAAACTGTCCTGCTTTAAAGGAGACACCTCTTGCTGCTTTTGCAGCCCATGGCCCAGCAGCTCTGCCCTGGGAGAAAGGAGAGCATCCCCTGGAGCAGCACAGCTGGCATGAAGGTTTGGTGTTCTGCTGCAAAGCAGAAGGAGTGCCCAAATATCACTTGCTGAGAACTAAACAGAGGTCAGTGGAATGATTTGGTGCAGCTGAAATGGGAATGAAGTTCTTGATTTATTTTCCACAAGCAGAGTGGCTTCAGCTCTAAGGACTGATACCTCTTGGTGTCTCTACCCCATCCAGCACTGGGAAGTGAAAGCAAAGCCCTCTGTTATTGTCTGTAGAGCTGCTTCACAGAGTGTTAAACAATCCTTCTTCTTAACATCTAGAAAGACTTTTGCTCTCAGTATGTTAAGTAATAGTTTGACTCTCAGTGAGACGACACCTCTGAGTAGAATTTAAATAAACTAGCTTTCAGCTGGGACATGGTGGCCAAATCTAAGTGCTGGACTTAAGTGTATTTAATTCAATATTTGAGACTTCTTGTTGCCTCAGACAGGCAGACCATGAACAATGTGTTGCCACAGCAACAGGAGTCTGACAATGTTTTGGATACTATTTTCAGCTAAGTGCATGTAAAATAACTGCAATTTTTTTAAAAGCTGTAATAACCACTTTAAGTGAGTTTATGCCTAAAGAGAATTTTTGTACTTACATATTCCTATCCAAGAAGTAAAGAAAATTGTTGTAAAATTCATATTACCAGCATATCTAGACTATTTAAATGGTTAAAATGTATCAAAATAATTTTTAGCAGTCCTCAATTTTATTTATTCTTTGTCTAATATAAAGTAGTTTAAGTAATCTTCATTCATTTTTAACTACTGATAAAAAGTACAAAAAAATGATACTGTTAAGCATCTTCCATGAAAAGTAATTTCTAAACTTCGATTCAGTCACATGTAAGAGAATAAGTTGTGTGCCATTTGCGCGGTGTAATTTGGTATCCATAGCCACTAAGGAATTAGTGTCAAAATTAGGTAAAGATTACATCCTCATTTCTAATCAAACTATTTATTTCAGTGTATTAGTTCACTGCAGAGCTGATGATATCCCTTATGGTTTTCACACTTACACACAGCTTCTTAAAAATAGCCTTTATTTAAGCTGCAATAAAATTGTCTCTTGCCAGGGAGAGTAAAAAGCCTGATTTTTAATATCCTAATATTAAATAAGCCTGGATTTCTTTGGTGTACTCAAAGGCTTGCTTTATTTTTCATTTCCATTTGGCTGAAAAAGTAGTGAAGTTCAATAATGTAAAGCGTTGGCTTTAGGTCTGAGCACATGAGTCTCTGCAGCAGAAGATGCAGGTGCAGATACCCAGCAGAAGGCGCTGATGGTGTCAGATATTTTCCTGCTGGATGTGGAGAGTGTTGTTGGGGTCATCTTCTGGACTATTTCAGCCAGGTGTTCTACAGTGCAGGTGGGATTGGGGCAGGGAGAGGCTGACTTTCCATCTGGTGCTTGATCATTGGTGTTATTCATATGTGATTAGGAGGGTCGAGCATGTTACTTCACTGCATCATTACAAACTCATCTTTATTGAGGAGGTTATTAGAAAGTAAGACTCCAGATTCCCACACATGGGAGGGGTGAAAGCAGATGTGTTGGAGTCAGGGCAGATGTCTCTGTGCGAGTATCTGACCATTTCCATAAGCAGAATTATGGTATGCAGGAGATATGCATGTGCTCAAGTTTGATTTCTTTTGCTGCTTCCATAAATCCATCCGTGGGCAAAACAATGAGTATTCAGATGTTGCAGGCAGAAAAATACCTAATTTGTCTACCAATGATGCTGATACAGAAGCGTCACAGAGTCCATCACAGATTAGTCTTGTTATTTGACTAATTTCGTGGCTGTGTGGAGCTGAATGTTAAGTGCAGCTTACTGCAGGCTATTATAATGTTAGGTTGGACATACTTGAATAGTGTCATTGTTGCAAAAGACTGTAACTACAGAAATTGCACAAGTCATTTCTTTAGGATAAGGTTTGAAAAAAAAGCAATTAGTGCAGAGAATAAAAGACCATGTTTCCTTGTGAGGAAATTTTATCTTCTGAGGGAAGCATTCCTTAAGAAAAAGTGGCAGATAATGATGTCTGTAGAAAGAGAATTAAAGCAAATTGATTTTATTTCTGGGTTTAGGATGACTGCATGGGAGCTTTTTGGGTAAAGTAATCTCTGAGTTCCACAGTACCTTATGATGAATGTCACTGCAAGGCACTAATGCACTTCTTCAAGGAGACGGGTGTTTAAGCTGTGGGAACCACACAGGCTCTGAACAATCACATCTCATTCCTGGAACCTGACAACACTAAGAAGCAGCATAACACATTATGAACACTAGTACATACAAAGGGCAATATTTCTATGCAAGCAGGGACATGGCAAAATTTAGTGTTTTTCTCCTTTATTGTGTCTTTCTGAAATTATTCACTGCTTCTCAGTCATTTAACTTGCACCAAGTTAAGAGGTAGAGCCCTTCCTTGGAACGATTGTTGTTCTACATTTCTGTGAATAATCTAAGTTGAGGTCTGTGTGGTGTTAATCCAGGTTGATGTTGAATTGCATTGATGTTGGTAGGTATGGAAATGGTATAAGTCAAAAGGTCCTTGTAGGTTCCTAAATCCATGTTTACCCCAAAGGTAACCCTTTTTCATGGTTACTATTTCCTTTTCTGATCCTTGTGCTGTCCTCTGACTTTTAAATAATTATCAAGAATAGAACCAAAATAAATAGTATCTCTTTAAAATAGTCATCCTTCAAAAGGACAGAAGCTTTTCTCTTTTGAGGAAGAAAATGCCCAGTTGAAACTTCAAAGGGATAACTGCACAGAACTGATTGAGCTCCTAATGCTTGAAAACACATCAAAGAATCCTGGACTTATAATCCTCATATTTTATTCATGAGCTCCTTAGAAGGAAATGATTCAGCATCAGTGAATTTGCAAACAAGACACGAAGAAGGAGCACTTAGAAAAGAACCCCATTTTGATGAGGGCTGTGGAAACCTACTATAAGAAAACATCATAACCAATACTGATGCAGGGAGAGGAACAGTGCCTGCCTAGATTAGGAAGTAGTTTAACCACTGAGTCTTCTTTTGCAATCCATGCCTGGTGACCAGCAAGTACTTATCCATGTGCTGAGTGAGGTGGGAAGGCTTCAGTGTCCGTTTTCCTACTGCAAGTACAGCCACATCATAAAAAGCCTGCTTTTTATGGGTCTTGGCTCTAATGCTGATTGAGGTTGGAGGCTGAATTTTTGTTTCAACCTGAAAATGTTTGTCAGCATATCCTTGACCCGGGTTGTGATTTCTGACCCCAAGTGTATTTGGAATGGCAGGCTGACAGCATTATCAAAAGGTCACCTAGACCAGTCTACTTTCTAAGACAGGATGAACTATTCCTTCTTCCTGCCAAGCGTGTCAAACCTGTTTAAGATGCTCTGTGGAAAAAAAGACTGGTCTTCCCAATGCTTCTTGCTCACATAGGTATGAGGGAAAATCTTTCTAACTTCAAATGGACTGGATCTGCCACAAAGAAACACTTTGTATCCCACCCACTGTTCACTCAGATCATATTTAGTAATTCTAAAATCTGTTAGTGGAAGTAAATGTAATAAAGGGAGATGATTGAATTTTAATTTTTTTTTTTTTAATCCTCTTTGCCCTGAGTCTGGAAAACCCTGGGCAATTTTCTGGAGCCATGATCCTCACCTCTATCCTTTTCTTCCAGGCTTTGTCAGCTGAGGTGGTCAGCCAAGTTTGACTGGCATGAGTAATTCCCTGGAAGAAGTTGTCAGAGATCCCTGCTGTCCCTTGCTCAGTGACTTTTATCAATGAGGGTGCTATTACTCTTTGAAATGTCTTTTACTGCACTGTCCTTCTAGCAGGAAACCTCTAGATCTTTTTTCTCCTATTTCTTTCCTTAACTTAAATATTCTTTCTTCCCACGCCCAGGTATTTTCTCCTGCAGCAATGTTCTAAAAATATTGAACCAAGAAATTAATGTCTGCTTACTTCCATGTCCCCAAAGAAGAGTGAAAATCAAGATGTTAAAGCAAGTTTTCATGCTTTGTTCTTCCCCATTTGTTCTACAGCACTGGGAAATTGAGATGTTAATAAGGCAGGGCAGCAGGCCAGATATCAGCGTAGTGCAGAAGGTGCTTGCTGGAAGTATATACGATTTTATGCCTGCATTTTTCTTTTGTAGCTTAATGTGTAAGGAAAGACATTACATTTTCCTGGGAGCATAGCTGATTGATTGAAAAACTTGACTGGAAATAAAGAGGTCTAGTGTAGAGTGTTCCAGAGACACTAACCTCCTTTTTTTCATTATTGCTCTTCTTTCATCTTGCAAGCTTAGCCACGGTCTTTACTCTTTGTCTTTAACACTTGGACAATGCAGCCTTTCAAAGATTAGAGTCTTTCAAAATTGACTGGCATTTCTAAGGCTGGCTATTGCAGTTGTTTGGGAATGGGAACTCTAGTAATCTTTAATTGTTCTTATGTATAATGAAATAAAGGTCTTGTGTATCAAAGAAGAGGAAGAAAAGGTTAAAGTAGGTCACCTGATAGCTGCTGAGAGGACAGCACCTTCTTTCTATGAGAAGACCTCTGGATAGGAAAATCTTCAGTGAAATCTCTGCCTTCTGCCTGGTTAGGGAAAGATGTTGCTGCTAGGATCACCAAGTGGAAAATTGGCTTATACATTCTTATCAGAACAAATATAATTATTTTACATTCATACGATACTTTGAGATAGATAAATTATTTGCTATCAAAACTTTACTCATTGATAGAGAATGTTTTTGTATTACCTTAAAGTTTTTTAAAGGCTCTTGCTAAGCTTTGTTGCACTTTTTGATTTAATGTCACAGTTCACTGGTGATTGAATTTGCAGAGACATAACTTTTTCACACATCTTAGTGTCTAAAGGTTTAGTAGAAACCCCAGACCTTGCTGGAATATTCACTGTCTGATATTGCCAGTGAAAGCTCTGCCTGTAGCTTTCTCACAGTTTTGTAGCACTTCAGCCTAATTCCATTGAGCATGTGTTCACTCTATTGGGAAATAAAACTTGAAGGGTTTAGACATTCGAGTTTTGTTAAGAAATGCATAGCCATTCATCTTCTTTATTGTCACTTCTTAGCTCCACTAGCTGAGTTTGGTAAGTGAACATATGGGACGGAAACAGTGATAGACTGTCCTGTCTCTCCCACCCTGCCTTGTGTCTATCTCATCTACTCCTACATTTTTGTCTTCTCATCTGCTTTCAGAAAGAGTCATTAGTTTGATATCAATAAGTACGACAAACTGAAAAATAGTAAATTTGATATTAAATTAAAGAGTTGTATCTTCATGATGACCTCTTCTCTGAAGAGCCCATGACAGCTTGGTTGTCTGAAGTATTCATGGGTTGTTCTGAAATAGTTTAAAACCAATCTTCAAATTTTCCTTGTATCACCTTTCTCGCAAGCAAAGCATTCATATGAGATGTACTGCGTGGTGTTCATCACTCCTGCAAGTCTCCCTCAAAATATTGCACATTGGGAATTGTCCCTAGTAAGATGCATAATACACAGTTTTTAATATGTAGAGTCCATGTTGGATATGAACAGAGCAAAAGCCAGAAGAAAAATTAGTTATACCTGTGTTGTATCCCATGTGTTGATTGTGAAGCTCCAAGAATGTGATTTCTATGTGAATCTCCTGTGGATAGGGCTGGAATTATCATAGAGCTCACTGTGTTACTCAAAGTGATCTGCCTGGAAGGCAGGTCTTTCCACATCTACACACCTTTGAAATTACTTCAGGGCTACTCTCATGGCATTTTCCATTCCCTTGAAATACACCTTTTTGTCCACAATAGAAGTTCTTTCACAATAGAAGTGTGAGTTTTCTAGCCTTTTGTTTTTAATGATTGCCTGTCTGGGTGCATAGGGAAACACACCCTAAACGTATTTCACCGCAGGAGCTTCTTCTATGCGTTCTGACAATTTGTAGGGTTTGATGAATGATTTCAGTGATAGCCGTAGAGGAAAACTTCATTTCTGTAGCACAGTGGATTTCAACAAGAGATCTGATCCAGAATAGATGCAGCTCCTACCCTGGGGGTTAAGTGCAAAAATGAAATTCATGCAAGCAACCATTTCCTTGACAACTGCAAACTTTTGATGTGGTCTTTTCAGAGCTATTGCACAGGGTCAGGATAAGACTATTAAATGGGGCTTAACATAGCACTGCCTTTAATCAGAAAAATTGCCCTTGCATGGAGGAGCTCCTAGAACATCTTAAAAAATATTTCACCAAATCACTTGGCAATCTCACTTTGCATGAAACCTATGGCACATTTCACTTTGACTTCCTAGTAATGGGATTTTCTTTCTGTCACAAAACATTACTTCATTTTTGCCTTGGCTCAGAACAGATCCAGCTGGTGCTGGGTAACAGAGCAAGTGCAATGTTATTCACCGGAGTTTTGTGCTGGGTCAATTTCTACATAGCTGTTTTATGAAAATGGAGTCTCCAAAACACATGTTTTCTTGTTTCTTCCCTTTTTTCCCCTACCCTTGCTTTCAATTAGAAGTACAAATTGTCCATCAGCTGTGAACTCCCTTCTGATATTTAAAGTTGCAGTTGTCTGCAAGTAGTGAACCTAGCTTGAGTGCAGTTTTTAAAATAAGTACTGTTAAAGTAGCCAGCTAAGTGGGTTTAGTATATATGTCACACTGACAGATTGCTACTGCTATATTTTAGTTATTTCAAAATAACTTTTTACCTGTAAAGAAGTCTGTCCATAATATTAGGGGCCTCAAAAATTTCAGACTAGAAATATTTAGGATACAGCTAATGTTATCTCCTGTAGATGCTCTGTTGTATCTTTTGTACCAGAATGAAGTCAGTATTTATATATGGTCAGATATCTATAGTTGGAAAATAAACCATAAAATTCAATCCACGTTGATATCTAGCCTTCAAAATATTATTTATACAAATTACTTTGACAGCCATAATACATCTGACTGCAGACATTCTCTTTATTCCGCATTGGATGCCTGCTCCTAAAAGCAAAACACTGCAGAAGTTCTGCAGGGGAATAGAAAAATGGAAATTAATCCATTGGATAAGGCAAGCTGGAGGGAAGGAACATGAAGATTTCTTGGTACTCTGTAATTAAGTATTTGCAGTCATTATGGAGAATAACTATTATAGGCATATTTTGGTTTGAAACTGAATATCCTCTGTGGGCTTTAGGAAGTATTGGCAGGTTAAAACATACCAAGAAAGTAACAGAGTATTGAGGAAGTAATGAAGTGTCTTAACAATTGGAAGCACAATTATGTTTTTAATTACTTTGTGCAATGATTTTAAAAAATTGGAGCAAGCCATGCTTTAACAGCTCTCCCATTTCTATGGGATTAGGTGTTGGGCGTGTCTAAAGCAATTTTGCAGTCAAATGTTGCAGGTGTTAATTAATGTGAGAATGATCAAGTTTTGCTTGTGTATTCAGCAGAGGCCTAAATTTGTATCAAGACAAATTAGAGAAAGCTGAGTCAAGCTTAGCACAACCAACTTTACAGCCGACTGCTCATCTGCAGCTCCGGCCCAAGGCACCCAAACTGTATCATACAACCCAAAGGGCAATAAAAGGGAGCCACCAGCACAAACACTGGATTTGATGCATTCATTTTGCTGTCAAGTGTACTTACATTGCAATGCTTGTGCATTTGGCTTGTGCAGCTTTCTGTCATCATTTTGTTTTTCATTATGGGGCTGCTGAAGAAGGAGCTACTGGGATATTTCATTTTTCCTTGATGGTCCCAGCCAGTAACTTGAATACCTGCTTTCAGGTTCACATTTTTCTGGTTAGAATCCCATCTAGAAACATTCCTCTTTACTCCATAAATTATGTCAGGGAGAGATCAAGCCCCTCTCAAGGGAAGACTCTTGAGAACTCCTAACACAGATCTTACCTAAGCAGCATCTGAAGTATTTGCCCATTAGAGAGCTTTTGCATGTTGTTACCTCCTCTTTTAAGCAAAAATCAACAAGAAGAGGAAATTGATAGTTGGGTTAGTTGTTCTTCCTATGTGAACTAAATGTTTTATATAGAAGAGAAAAAGAAAGATGTGTTCAATGTGTGAAGGGAGAATGGAATATCTTCAGTAAAAATGCCAACAGTTTATGAAATCTTACCTGCTTTCTAGTATGTTTCAGAGGGGTTAAAGGATGGAGGAGGTTTAATTTTAATTCTGAGGAATTTGAAGAAGACTATGGATGCTGTGAGTGATTGGCTGATGGCCTTTCATGGCATTAATTATCCATCAAATCTAGGCTGCTGGGTTGCTTCTAGTGGGATTTCAAGAAAGAGTTTTCTAGCACAGTGATCCAACCATGTAAAATCTGAGTAACGAGATTTCAAAAGGGACTTTTGTTATCCTCTTATTCTGAGAAATCAGGAAAAAATACAATTTTATCTCAAGTTAAAGGAGAATGATTGCATTAGAAGAGAAGACCCCTAGGAATTTAGACTAGGAAGCTTTCACAGGGTCTGAGGGATGGCTGTGGAGCCACCTGTGCTGATCACAAGGCATGCTGGATGGTGGGAGGACAAGAGCTGAGCACACAATATCTTCTCCCTAACTGATGTGGTGACTTACTATCTGCCAGCTTAGCAAACTGAAAGGGCTCAGTGCAGGGTTGGAGGAAGGCCAGTGTTGGCGTAGAAAGAGTGCAGGGCCACAGTTTGTGATGGACGAAAAAATTCAGGAACGTGACAGCAAGTGATTAGATCAGCCCAGGCTAACTTGGCAGCAGATGTTTAATTTCCTTAATTTTCTCGGTGTTTTGATTGATTCCACGCCTTGTACCTCCCCCTAAAGATTCCCTCCTTGTCCATGTGTCCTAGTGAGCCCACTGTCCTCTAGGCAGCACCACATGGCTCTGGTTGTGCTGCTTCACTGGTGCTTTCCACATCCTAGAAGTATGTAAGGCCAAAAAAACTGCGCTGAAGTTGCAAGTTGTTTGGCTACTAAACTACTTCCGAAATCCTGAAACAAAGCACCCTCAAAGCCATGGTTTCTTCTAAGTAGACAGCTTTGGGTCTCAGAGGTGGCACATATGGGGGAGAGAAGTAATATGGAATTAACAGAAGTCTGTGGCTGGGTCTCCAGTCGGGTTCACAGGAGCTGCCTTGAAGTGATGCAGCACCAACAGGGAATTTCCTGCATTAGGCTCTGGACATGTAATTGAGGTTCCCATCCTTGTTACTTCTGTATGTTCTCTGCCAAGCTTCAGTAATCCAAATCCCTGGTCAGCTGGGGGTCTTGAGGGCTTATACTGTCCTTACTCACATGAACAAGAATGACATCTGTGGTGGTTTATAGCTCCCAGAAATTCAGATAGCAGTCCAAGGTGGATGAAGAATAAATAAATCATGGTCATGGGCCTGGGGAAAAAAACAGACATATGGCTGCATTTCAGATGTTACTTGTGTTTCAGTTAGAGAACCAGTTGTTCACTGCCAGTAGAATTGTGGAACTGTAGAACCATAGAAGGGTGGAATTGTAGCATCATAGACTCATAGAATGGTTTGTGTTGGAAGCAACATTACAGATCATCTAGTTTCAATCCCTGCCATGGACTGGGATGCCTTCTGCCCCCCAGATTGGCTGTTTGCCATGTGGGGACTGCAGACCTTTGCTGAGACTTGGGTAATGACAGTCTGATCTGAGAGATGGTGAGCCCTTGAAACTCCCTTTGTCCAGAGGTGGGATTTTCAATGGATGGTCATTCCCAACTACCTGCTCTGGTTGTGGAGGTGACCCAAGGTTGTAGGTAGCATGATTACCTGAGCAGGGTGCTCAACTCCCCTGACAGTGCAAAGAGAAATGTGTGAGTTGATGACTATCACCAAAATAATGCAGTTTCTTTCAAGGTTTGGCAAGATTTGGCTTAGTTTGTGGGTTTGACAGCAGCTTTGCCCAGGTCCCTACATGCAGCATGTGGTAATGGCTTGTGCCAATGAATGTCTGTGGTTTTGTTCTGCAACCTTTTCCAATGAACATTTGACTGTTAGTTTTCAATTTATATGTTTTAAATGAGATTTATACACAAATGTTTTGCACTGTGCTGTTTTCTAAAAGATGATCAAGATGGGCTGTAAGGATGCTTGACTAACACATATGTGAAATAAGTACATATGGGACAAAATTAAATAATAGACCCTCTCTTCTTGGCAAAAAAACAACCAAACAAAAAAAAAAAAAAACCCAAGACCAAAAACATGTACCTTGCATGTACCTAACATAATTAAGTGCTGAAAAATCTCACTGAAGAAACATAAACAGAAAGTTAACTCTACCTTTTATTTTATTATACTATTTCTTTGTTAAAATCTATTGTTATAAGGCTTATTTTTCTGCCAGTAAAGTAATAAAGGCGTAAAGGTTCTTGTGAAACCACTGTCTCAGGTAAACATTATTTATTCCCTCAAAAGAGATGCTGTGGTTTACTTTAATGGAGCAACATCTGTTCATTCAGAATTAAGTGAGTTCCCTGAACAATAATTAATAAAGATTTGCCACTAAATATGCCTGGCATATTTTTTTGTAATAATAACATAAACCCATACAACTTGGAGGAACAAGAACACAATAAGTACTCTTGTCTGCTTCCTCCCTTCCCCTGCCTTCAGGGTCCCTTAATGAAGAACTTCACTGGATAGTTAATTTTTTGGGCAGAATCCCTAAATACTGATAATTCTTTTTGCTAGAAAGACATTATATGTTCTCAATAGCAATAATTGTAACAATCTCCTTCTTCTGATTGTGTGATGATATAGAGTCAATAATCCAAAAGCATTGTACTAGGATGCTGCAGAGCCTGAGTATACAGAAGAAAGTCCTAATCCACTCTTTTTAATGTTGTCCCTCACCAGCAAAATTCACTAGCCAAGAGAGTAGGTCCCTGACCTTCCATCGATCAGCACACAGCAGTTTATCATTCTTTAGAGTGGATTGTGAGATTTGCAAATAGAAATGAAATCCCCCAAAGTGTCACAAGAAGAGAATGGTGAGTGTTGCCACTTGTTGTTTGGTTGGGGTTTTTTAATATTGTAAAAATATTGAGTTGCACTGCACTCATCTTAGACATCAGTTGGTAGGGCTTTCTTAGGTTTGGTAACCATTTCTCCTGTAACTTTATTCCTGGTTGCAAAGAGGTTTACTATCTCATACAGCAGATAAACAAGATCTGTTAACAGGCTGATGGTAGAACTTACAATGTTATAGGAAAGATGTTTTTTGTAAACAATTGAGTAGTATATCCATGTTATACAATGCTCTTGGAATGTACTTTCCTCTGTTGACAATTAAGGAGAATTATGAATCAGACCTCTGTTTTTTTCTTATTTCTTCATGGACTTATGCTGTTAAAGAAAAAGGGAAGACTGGGTGGCTGAGTTCATGTCCCTCTATTTTTAATTTCTCTGGCTGTGATTACTACTTTCAGTGACACCTTTGCCCATTACATTTATATGTCACTTGATCTAGGGCTGACAGCATCTCTATAAAGGTCAGTGTCTATAAGAGCATGCTGGGATTTAGCTTCCCTAGAAGCATGCATCTTCACTGAAAGGGAGAGAAGTGGTTAAATTTGGAGGGGAGTGGAGGATGGGGAGCTTTTTTTGTTCCATTATGAAGGAAAAAGGCTTTCAAACAGTTCAAGCTCCACAACTGTTAACAATGCAGACTATTAAAGGGATAGCAATCAGCCTACACACCAGACACACAGATTGAATTCTTGCTGCTTGTCATGTAACCAGAGATAAGAGTATTTTCCAGTGACTCTGATAAAATAAATGCTGTCATAATGATTCTGAGCGAGACTCATCCAGATGTTGCAGACTTCTTGCTGTGGTATTTATTCATAAATCTTGTTAAAATATAATCAGAGAAAGCATGTCTCAATTAAAGCCATCAAAACTCTGTGACAATGTTCGTGCAAATGCAATAATAATCCTAATATGTTGACACAAAATTTGTACAGTATGTTACTGGCATATTTGAGCCTACTGATTAGAGCTCACTAATTAATACAAAACTAGCTTCTTGCAAGTGAAAGAGAACATGAAAGTTCCTCTGTACATGAAGGATTATGGATTATGCCCTTTTTGCCTGTGTGCATATGAATGCTTAAAATTCATAAGGATTTTCATATGTATTAATTTGTACTTGTGCTTATAACTTGGTTCCCCCACTCAGTCTATACAATTGTTACCTGGTCCTGGTACATGGTACCACTTCATTCAAGAATTTGGTTGTGTAAAATAATTAGAGAAGAACCTGAGGATGAAATGGAGTTGTTATGAACAATTTAAAGGACAAAACAACTTGCTTAAACTAAGGTATCACCACTCTTCTTTCAAACACTTGACTGTGAAGCCATAGCAGTCTGCTTTTCATTTCCCTCTGGTGAGCTGTATTTAAAGAAGCAAAAAATAACTTTAATTCTATGTTTCCTTCTAAATAATCTGCTGCCCTGCTGTAGGAGTACTACTCAGTTACCACTGGGAGAGGATGGTTCTGAGCTGATGATTCTGTTAGGATGTGATCACGCCATGACAGATTTAACTGTGAAGCATTAAGACTACTTGTGAATGCCAAAAGGAAACAACTTAGCTTGAAAATTGTAACATCATGTGTCAAATATAATTCAGGAGCAGAAAGAGCGTGGGGATAATTCTTGACGTTTAGGCTCAACATTAAAGCTGGATGAGCTTTTTGGGGACTGAAGTGCTGCAACAAAATCTTGAGGATACTTACAAGTTAAGGCATGACTGACCAAATGTATCTTAGCGAGTTCAGGAGCGTTCAGAGTAGCTGGATGGAGGAAGGCTAAGCACCCTTGGTTATTTGACGTGCAGTAGCTTGCTGCTCCCTAGAAACTTGTTTGTGACTGACACCGCGGTGAGACAAGTTAGGACTCCTGCTAAAAATTTGTAGCAGACCTGATAGAAACAAATTCTCGCACTGCAGGACAGAAACCACAATGCTGAGGCTTGTAAGCTGCAAATTGATTCCATGAGGCACAACTGTGCGAGCCCAATGGCTTTATCTTTCAATAACATTGCGCACTGTTGCAAATGGTTCCCTGGGATTCAGATATGCTCTGATTACCTTACCCCACACCCGAGGCTTTTCCCATCAATCTCCGGCCACTGGCAGGCAGCTTCTCCTCTCCTGTCACTACACAGCTAACATTTTCACACTTGGAAGGAATGTGCAGGAGAGGTGTGCAGCTGTTGCACTAATACCTGTCTTTAAGGATTTTTTACATCCTGGCTTGATGCTTGCCAGGCATCAGAAAATTCTCTTCAACTCAGACTTGGGAAGGTGAAATTGGAAATAAAAGAACATAAAACATGACCAAACACTCTAAATTACAAACTAGATCCAAGTTGCAAATTACAGGAGAAGGAATGAAAGAAAACTGCAGCTGATATAAATTCACTGATCTATAAAGTATCTCTCTCTGTGTACTCAGGGGAGTTCCCTTGGAGTTTCCTCATGAGAGATTGCATCCTCCCACATGCCCTAAATCTCAGACGGTCTTTATGCAGAGTGGTCCTAGAAGAGAATCTCAGCTATTACACCTGATGACTTGGAGCCCTCTGGGGGTTCCTTTCAGTCACCCCATTTTCCTTTCCAAAATGCATTTACCTTTGAGTTATTCAGGGAATATATTTTTAGCTTCAGCTGGTGAAAGGACTCTTTCACTTTTTGAAGATGCAGGTGATACTTTTGCAGACTGGAGGAGGTTTTCTGTGCTGGACTGGCCTGGGGTCATTCCTGAACTCTGAGAGTTATTTTCATCTCCCTCACTCCCACGGTGAGCCAATTTGTATGCTTCAGTGTGAAGTGTCTCCATCCACTAACCCTGTCTTTCTTCGTGCACAAGCTGATGTAAAATGTATGTAGCTCATTTTTTCTTTTGAGAGTGGATGCTTTGGGTGAAAAATAGGTTTGGAGTGATTGACTCTTCAAATCCATCTTCGGTATTCTAACACACAGAATTGAGCTACGTAGGTTTCTTTGTCCTTGCAAGCCACACTGAGAGGCAGGAAAGTGCAGTTCTCTGTATTATCCCTAGCAAACCAGAGCTCAAAGAGGCTGAGAAGAGAATCCTCCAAGTATTTCAACAATCAGTATTGTTTAAGTGCCCCTCTATGCCTGAATCAGTGTGCAGGCCATAAGTCTCCTACTGAATACCCCAAGTGCCCAAAGAGTCTTTGCATCTTAAGTCCTGTGTGCTCCCAGAGCAGCCCTCATCCCACATGGGCACAGACAATGAGCAGCTGTCTGTGCCTTCTAGACATTTCTCTGCCTGAGTTTTAAAAGTCCAAGAAGATATTGAAGGGGCTGGAGAAGCTTAGGTTCAAAAGTTATTGATTAACAGACAGCAGCCCAATACCTAGCCCGTGTGTTGGGGATGTGGGAATGGAGGTTTGATGCCCAACTCTGCTTAAAAAATTCAAAACCTTTCAGCATTTCAAGCAGAATAAGAAAGAGCCTGGCAACTCAGGTATCTTATGGTGGGAATAACTCACAACTTTAATCTCTCTCAAAACGTTTGAGCTTATGTTGGAGCATAAATGGGTGCTTTGGGAGGAGGTGGAAGATGTCCCATATGAACTGCTGTGTTTTCTACCTTATGGTCCCGAGACTGATGTCTGGATAACAGTAGTGTGACATTTGCTAATGCCTAAGAGTCACCTGATGCATTTGGTTGGATTATACATCTATTTCGGTTTTAAAATCTTGAGGTGTGGTACTGTTTCCCATTTTCATGCTGAAAAGAAGAGTTATTTGCAAGCATATCAAGAATCTGCTGGTTAAAAGCTATAAACTGTAATTTCATAACCCTTTATTGTCTCGAAGTGTGTATCTAAGGAAGCATTTCAGTAGGCTGAAGTAGTATTGACTCATTCTCTAATGGCTCTACAGCAAACACTGCTCCTCTGTGGAGGGCAATCTAAGGACTGTGGCCCAAAAAACAAATAGCTAAAATATAATCATCACCAGCAAGAGAATGAGTTTGTGACAGGAATTTCTACAGGGAGAAGAAATGTTTAGGACATAACAAATACTTCCTGAAGGATGGATGCATGGCTTTGTGCCTATGATTGAGAAAGTTCAGGTTAAGTTTGCTGAGGGGGATATTTCTGCGAAATCTCTCTTGATGAAAGTCAGGTCCTTAATTTAAAAAGGCTGTCATACTGTCTGCAATCTATTTATCAAAGTAGGATGGAAGACAGTTCTCTTCAAATTTATAGCCTCGTCAGCTTGTATATGTAGAAGTAAACTGAAGTAGAAAGTGTTGTGTTGTTTTAAAAACTGATTACTTTCTGGAAAAGACCTCTGTCTCTGTTTGCTTGTCTCATTATTGTGACAGCATTTCTCTGATAGCTTGCTGCTGCCAGCCCTTGTTAGACAGGCAAACACATAGGTGCTCTGTGGGAGCTGCTGTGTTGTCCTCTAGATGGACTTTGTCCTCTGTCTTCCCAATTTCCCTATGGCAGGCTACTGCAGACTGAGCTTTGGGAAACTCTTGATTTCAAAGGTGAGAGTCCTGTAATTATGGCTTCACTTTTCATCTGTCAGAGAAGCCTCATATTCTTCATCTACCCCAAAGGTGTGAGATGGGGTCCATGTGCATTAACATTTGGATGTTTAAATAATCCAAACTACTGACTGAAATTCTCTTTATAATCACTGAACTGCCTTTGGAGAATGATCTGTCTGATTCTATTACAGTGGTTGTAAAGTGATAGACTCAGGTGTTTAAACTTAAGTTAAAGCAATGTCACCTATTTTACTCAGATCTTACTAGAAAGAGCTGTGACCAGGCATAGAGGACCAGATGTTCAGAGGAGCTCAGCTCTCAGGTTAGGTACTTAAATGAGGTCAGTTTTTTCACTTTTATTTCACTCCATGTAAACTAGAAGGAGCTCATGAGAGCTTCAAAGTGCAGTTTTGTGATTTCAGCTCAATGTCAAAAATACAGCAATGACAAAAGGATCTGAATGTCTCAGGAAACTGCAGCATTTTAGCACCATTGATCTCAAGTCAGGGAAAGAGTTGAAATGCATCAACAGAAAGTTCACAGAGCGCAGGGGTCTTTTACTTCATTATATTGCAGTGATAACAGAATATTTCAGCATTTATCAATTATACTCTTGATTTTGATAATCTCTTAGGAGCTACAGGGCTCCTATGGAGGGGGCAGTTCCAGAATATTTTGTGCATCTTTATTCTCCATTTCTCACAGCCAAGATTAGCAGATAGGGCTCAAAACTCTTGTTTGTCTGTGGTCCTTCTCTCTGTCCTGTTCAAAAAACAAATGCACAAGTGGACCTTTCAGAGTATGAGAACAACCACTGTGACAGAGGATGAGGGAAAGTGCTCGATTTAGTGCCTATGCCAGACCAACAGGTGAACCACTTGCTGGAAAACAAGCTAAGTGGGATGAACTGTAATTACAAATAAATTATTGCTGGTGCTTTTGTGGAAAGTTTGGAAGCTTCTCAGAGCACCTGCATTTTATTTTGCTTCTCTCTGAATGTTTGACCCTTGGCCTGCCATACATAAGCACATTGTGTTCTCTTTTTATAAAGCAAACAAGCAAGCAAGCCTATTTCGTTCTATACAGGAAACAAAATCTGCATCAATACAGTAAAAAAGAAGTAATGCAAAGTGCATCCAGCCTTTACCCCATGGCAGCCACCTTTCAAAAGAAGTTGTATTCTTACACACACAGGAGTTTGGAAAATTCTTCAGCTCTAAGTTGGTTTGTCAGGCCTGTGAATCCCACCAAACCTCACCAGAGATGGGCCGTGTTTATAACAGCCCCTTCTTCCACACATGCAAATGTCCTCAGCAAAAAGCTGCTCCATGAAAAAACATGATTTGTGGCACCTAGGACAGGGGACACACCTCTCCTGCTGCTGGGGGAAAAGCAGCCACTGAGGAGGGAGAGGACTTGAAATTCGGAGTGAACATCTCCTCTAGTCAGCATAGGAAGGGCTGGCAAAACCTGTCACTCAGAACCAGTTTTTACACAAGATCTTTGACTCCTTGGAAACATTGCATTTAGGAGAAGCTGAAGCCGAAAAGGGCTGTGGCCATAAGAGTGAGATGCTATTGCTTTTCCCCCACACACCATCAACAGCTAGACATGCTGAATTTGCTGTGTGCAAGGCCACAGTGCAACAATAATTGTTTTCCTACTTAGATAATGAGTTAGAAGCTTTAAAAAGCAGAAATGAATGCTTGGATGCTAGGTATAGCACCAGGTCTTGGTTCTAGCTTTTTCAAGTAGAAGAAAATAAACATTTTCTCCCAAAAAAAGCAAGATTTTTAAATCCATGTATACTACATATAACTCTTTTGCATCAGAGGATAGATAAATTTTATCAACCTATGAATTTCCAGTTTGGGGGGCTGTGTATTAAGGTGATTTAGCTAATAATTTTAAATGATTTTTCAGATCAGTAGTTCGGGGTTTTCCACGAGGTATTTCTATTTGATTTTGTGTTGTTTCCTTGAGTATTAATAAAAATTGATTTAGGCAATAAACTTTGTGGTGGCAACCCAATAAATAAGAGAGACCTTGTGAAGTGGTATTGAAATGGAGACTTATTGTGAATTGCTTGAGCAACAACTTTCTCCTTCAGGTGCCAAACCATCAACAAGTAGCACTAATTTATGTGCAATAGCCATACTGCTGTTAGGTAAGGACAGGCTGTTTTTTCTTCCAAAAAATCCAATAAGATCTTGTCCCTTCTAAGAAACTGCTTTGGCACAAGTCTGTCATTCAACTGCTTGTCAGCTGTTTCTGAATTTATGTTAGAGAAGTGAGTTCTGGGAAACTGAACTGCTACACTTTTCCTCCCCTTCTGTTTGAGAGAAAGGGATGATGTAAGGAGGAAGGCACACCGTGACAGGGTATGGACAAAAGAGCTGCAGTACCAAAAAAAATGTGTTGAAATGATAAGGTACTGTGCACTTCCTTTGATCTAGAGCTCCTGAATTCCTCAAAATCACATCTAAAAGAAAAAAAAATTAAATACAAGTAAACAATTAGACAGTGGTGTTTTCACCTGCAATGCTGACTCTTACCAGAGAGTCTGTTTCATGAAATGCTGTATTAAAATGTTGGCTTAGTCCAAATGAGAGGTTTTTGCTATGAAGATCAAAGTAAAAGGATTGGCCATGTTGCAGAGAGTCTGGAATGAGGATAGGACTGGCTTACAGAAGAGTGGATAGGTCCAAGCAAGATGTAAATTTGGATGGTACGGTATCTAGTGGCCCATCCTGCCTTCTCATTTTCAGACGGTTTGTTGTTATCTAGTCAAGAATTCTGATGAGGATTTCTAGTGAGATTATCAGTGACATTTAGCAAATATTTACAGCTGCTTTTGAAGACAAGAAAGGACAAAGGGGCATTTTTTTTATAAAGTGAGGGATTGAAGCCACTGTTTTTATTCCAAATGGCAAATCTTCGGAAATTGTTTATGCCTGATGCGTGGAGTTTGCCTTTCTTCAGCATTTTTATGCTTCATAATTATTTTCTCCCATGGAAAATGGTTGATTATTTATAATATTAAGTCAAAAGGGTGTTTTTTCTGTTTGTCCTGGATTCTGCTGGGATAGAGTTAATTTTCTCTCTTCTAGCTGGTACAATGCTGTGTTTGGAATTTAGCTGATGGCACACTGATGTTTTGGCTGTTGCTCTGGAGTGCTTACCCCAAGCCAAGGGCTTTTCAGTTTCCCATGCCCTGCCAGTGAGCAGGTGTACAAGAAGTTGGGAGGGAGCACATCTGCGACAGCTGACCCAAGCTGACCCTAGGGATATGCCACACCATAATACACCACGCTCAGTGTATAAACTGGGAGCAGCTGGCCAGCAATTTTTACCTCACCTTTTGGGGTTGAGCTGTCCTGGATGTCCTGGTTTGGTCAGCATCTGTATTGTGCATTGCTCTTGTTTCTTGAGCTTTATTTCTTTCTCTTTTAGCTGCCTCCCTTATTATTATTATCTTCATTTCAATTACCAAGCAATTCTTGTCTCAACCCAAGTGTTTTACATATTTTTTTTCCTCTCCACATCCCACCAGAGTGGGGGAAGACAAGCAAGTGGATATGTGGTACTTAGGTGTTGGCTGTGATCAAACCATGACACTGCTGCAACTCTGATAGTAGGAATAATGCCTAGTTTTCTACTGATCCTAGATGTGACAAAGTTGAAAGTTAGTGCTGTCCTGCTCTTTGAGGGAGCTGGCCTGTTCCATCAAAAGTCTTGCAGGGTTCTTTGAAAATCCCTGCCAAAATTCCTTCAAAAAGTCTTTACATAGTGTGTACATCAGTGATTTGAACCCATGAATGAGATCACTGGTTCTGACACTAAAACTATTAAAACTAAAGTTAAACCATTAAAAATCGCTCTGTTATCAGAGAGATGTGTTTTTATATTCAAGAACAGTTTAAACATTTAACATTTGCTTTAAAATTTTTAAGACCACTCTCTTAATGCTCTGTGCCATGTCTGTGAAGTGCTGCCCACCCTTTTGGGGGGCTGGTCAGGTTCAGGATGACTGACCATGTTTCAGGTTTCTATGATGCATAATAGAAAATATTAATTTTGAGGTAAGGTTATAGGCCTAGCAGAAAGGTTGCTGTTTACAAATGCTGTTTGCATGACTATGTAAAAGCTGGCTCCTAAGAGGAAGCCACCTCTTTGGATGAAGGAGTGCAGAGTAGAACCTGTGCCTAGCTCTGGACATCTTAGAGCAGACTAAGTGCAGGAAAGAGTAAGAGAGGAGAAAGTGCTCTGGAAGGAGTGGGAGGCTGGGAGCTGTTTGCAGCCCTACACTATCTGAGCAGAGGAGAAAGAGCTTACCACAGTGGTAGACATAATTTCTAGTAATCTCAACCAAGCTCTGACTACAAAGAGACTGAGAATCTGTGATCTGAGACTTACACTTCCTTAATGTAGCAAGGCTAGTAGAAAGTCTACAGCCATGGATATGGCCTGCGGTGCTGGATGTTAGAGAATATTTAGAGCCATAAATATTTGATTTGAGTCAGAATCCACAATGGAGTAGCCTGGACAAGGGAGCATTTTTAAAATTATAAGATAAGACATAAGGTAATGATGAAAAGAATAAAATATATATTTTTTAAAATAAGGTACAGTGAACGAGTGGATCTGTGTGATGATGAAAGCACAAAGGACTTCAGAGCTCTGTGGGCTTGGCTTGAGAAGCAGAGGAACAGCAGGATGTAGGAATGTCATAGCCTAGAAAAGGCTTTACATCCATTTTTACTTGGGAGAGACTTTTCTGTTTCCTGGTATGGAAAAAAAGGTGACAGAGTTATTACACAAGTTTAACAGCACTGACTTGGTGGGACTTGCAATGGCTTGTGGGGACAGGAAGCAGGGAAAGAGTGGGAATTCTCTGAAATTAGGAGCGCCCTGTATAGTGGTCACCCTGCCCCATTTTCAGCTGCACGTCTCATATCAAATAAAACAGAGTTAAAACATGAATATCCAGTAATAAAAACCTTTTTGTCCTCCTGATCTTAATCCTGGAAGTGGCAGTCAGCTTTTGGGAAAACAGTAAGGAAAAACCATTCTAGTTTGGGGTTGTTTTTCCATGTATTGATGAGCGTCTAGAGAGTTGAATGTAGCTTAGAGTAAAATAATTATTTTGAAAAAAAATAGACCTGGTGTAGTTTTACATCTCTCTGAGGCTGTTTTTGTTGTGGTGGCTGGTCACAAATCAAATTCTTACCATCTGAGAAGGGATGTCTTCCCCACACATTTTTACCTGCAGAAGATATTGGTTTCTGATAGTGAGGGTGCATGTGCTTAGGATATGCAGCAGCATATCCTGTGGCAATCTGAACGTAGCAGTGTGACACACTGAGAAGTGTTGGTGGGACACAGCCTGTGCTCTTGGTGCTGGATTTCCAGAGGTTTTGCCTTTAGTAAGGAGAGGATGAATTGTGAAGCTGAATTTCACATCTTTTATCTGAGTGGAGAAAATATAATTAATCTTTGTGTGGCAACCCATCCTATCCATCAGCAGTCTCGTATGGGCAGAGCAGTATCTTCTTTATAGTAAGAAAATGTTACCCAATTGTACTTATAGGAAAAGAGTGAGGAATATGCAGTGAAGAAATGTAGTGAAAGCCTTGCTGTTTGGTAAATTGGAGAGGCAAAGTTCTGCCTGTCTCCTTCTGGACAGTCCTGTGTATTGGTTACCCTTTCCCCCTGCTTTCCTCTCCTCTCCCCCAGTACAGACTGGGGGAAAGGTTTCAGCTTGGGCAGTCTCTTAAACTGGTCATGCCTTTTGCACTTCTTTTTAGGAATTGCATCCGTGGACATCCGACCAGCCCTAGTGTTTAAGTTCAGGGAAAGTGTCTTCCTAGTCAGCAATATCACTAGATGGAAGAGGTTTTGAGGATATCAGTTTGCACAAAGTATTTTCTAGGAGAAAATTAGGAAAAGTTCTGTTTTGTGAAGTTCACCAAACTCTTCCTGGCCATTTCAAAAGGAACTTTTTGAGTCCCCCCCCAAAACCTTTTATAACTGGTTTTCATCACTCCTTAAAGAGTATTTCTAAACATTTTTTGTACTCTTAAATGGAAGCCAGAATTATTGTTTTGTTAAAACAGAATAGTTTTGTCACTGTGCTATGCCCCAGAATTCCATGTGAAAGAAGCTTTGATGGGATTTTTCTATTTGGTGGAAGAGTAAAGTGTCAGCATTCCATGCTGAACTCACACTGCTCCCTAACAAGTATCTGCAAGAGGGGTGTGTCTCACTTTGGTTGTATTTCTTCGCCAAGACCAGATGCTACTTCTACAGGGAGGAAAAAAAAGACAATACTGTTTCCAAGTATTCAGTGTTTGCTTTCTTGAAAATAAGTGCAACTTGCTAAGTGGTCTTTGGAGTAAATATTGACACAGTTAAGATCCCTGCAGTTTTCATTCTATACTGTAAGTGTCTAAAAGACATTGCAATTTAATGACTATGGTATAATGTAGACATTGGGGCAGTTCTTAGTTTTTATTTGTTTACCTGTGACAACCCAGCCATAGACTTTTATTTGAAAGGTACTGAATGAGCTCAGGGTACATTTGATGGGGTTTGTTGTAATAATATAGCTTTCATTTAAGAGCACCTACTCTTTTCATGCAAATTCCTCCATAGATTCAGGGCATCCAGTTGCATTGTGTTTTAAAAACCCCAAACAACCATTAGACTAACCTCATCCTTTTTGACCCCTGTCTCTTTAGAGTTATAGTCTCTGATTTCATTGGGCAAAGTAACTGCTGTTGTTAAATAATTAAGGCTTTTTTTTCTTAAACCAGTAGAGAACACTAAAATTTAGGCTCCTTTGTGGCAAGTTTTCTTCCTCTATATCCTGGCCTTCCCGCAGGAAAGAACTTCAGCAGTTCTGCGTATTTTCAGTCTTTGGGATTTTATTACTTGTACATTAATACATCTCTTTGCTAATTCTCTAATAGCAAATATTCTCAGCACCAAGGAACGCTGCAAATAGCACACCCTGAGCTGTGCAGTCACTCTGTTTTCTGTCTCCAGGAGCTGGTGTGTATGACTGCAATTGTATCCTTTTCATCACTTTCGGGTCTCATAGTAAGCACTTCAATTGTCCATGTTCAGGAGAGGATGGCAAAATATTTGGGCTGCTTAGCAGCACAAATCTTATCTTTCCTGTGAAGCTGAGTGATTTAGGAGATCTGAGTGCTATGTTTAGGTAGATAAATGGAAGCTTAGTAGGTTGTCTCTTCTCCTTCCCCACCAATATTTGTCTCCACTTTTATGTGTGAGCCAAACTGAATCTGTGAGCCTGTGCAAAAGTATTTCATCAGCAGTATTTGGATCAAAACTATGTGGGAGAGTTTGGCAGAGTAGCAGATGTATGAAATTATTCCTCTGCTATAATGTTTTCTTGATTAGGATTTCTATCATATTACAAGAACAAAAACTGAAAAAGGCATATGCTTTTGGAATGCCAGAAAGTTTAAAAAACACCCAAATGCATTTTTAAAGGCATGCAATTAAAAGTCATGAAGCTTTTCTCCTAAAGAGGAAAATCTGTGTTAAACTTAGCTGAAGTTTGGCAGTCTTCAGGGAAGCAAGGTACACATTAAAAAATAAAATATTTTCTGTCATTCCACTCTTGGGTTATGATGCACTGGTTAATCATTTATGACTTGTAGTTTCACTGGGGATGGTCTTTTTCTTTATTTTCATTCCTTAATCCCAAAACAGATTCTTAATTGAGAAGTTCACACTAGAAAAAAGTTTGCTGTTTAGCAGTAAAGGCCAGCAGTATCCTGTTTCAAGCAGTCATAGTTCCTGGAGACTTTGATTTCAGTGCTCATTTCAAATGCTCTCGAGCATTTGGGATGCTGGACAATGGGGTTTCAGGTCACTTCTGCAAACGTAACCTATGTTCTTAGTTCTTTTTGGTTAGATTGTAAAAGCAGTCTGAAAGCTTTTGTAGTTTACATTAATTAAATCTTAGTCTGGGAGTTAGGAGTTAGGAGTTTTGCTCCTAAATTACCACTGACTGGCTTTTACAGCCAGGCCTTACCTGCCCCTTTTGGGTCTTGTTTTATTTTCCAGGCTTAGCTAATGGCACTATAGGGACTTACGAGTTCCCTGTAATTACACGGAGTGCTTGGCTCTTAGCACAGTGTGGTCCTTTTTCAATAGCTGCTCTGGATTATACAGTAATATAATGGTCCTGATGAAAGCAATGGGGTGGAATAGTAACATTGTTGGCTTCTGGAGCTCATGGGCATGCTTCATTTTTGCAAGATAACTCCTTCAACATGCATGTTTCATGTTTTCTTTCAATCCCTTCTTTCAATACCATTTTCAAAGAGGTTACATGACCAGCAGTCGTGTTCCTCTGAGTATCTGTGAGTAGTGAAGACATACTGCTGTAAGATAATACTTATTTTTGAGATAATAATATTGGAGTTCATCAACAAGGCTATTCTATAAGTTGGTCTATTCAACAAGGCTTTCGAATAAGTTGGTGTATTCATTCTAACTATTATAGCCAAGTATAAATTCTGAGTGAAAAGTTCCTTTGTCAAAGGAACTTCGGGTTTGCCTGCTGCAGAAAGTAAAGAGGCAAAACTGAGAAGTATAAATCACGATTATTCTTCATTAAATATTTTATTTTTAATACTGAAATATCTTGTGTTTTGCTTGCATTTGACGTTAAAAAATATTTAATAGTGACATGTAACAGCAATCATAGATTAATCTCATTTCCTTTCAATTGACTATAAAAACAAGATATGACTGATGGTTTACTTGAAGTATGTGTGGGGTGTGTCCAGGGTTATTTTGTTGTGTTTTTCAGGAAAATCAAAATCAATTGTTTGCTCATCTTTTATTATATGTTTTTTCTTATCTGATTAGTTGGATGACCTTGCTGTCTGAGTTTAAAAGACTACCACTGAAAATAGAATTTAAAAGGAAAGGAGTAGAAGATAAGGAAGAAAGTAGTGTTTGCTGCTAGTTGTATTTTGCACATATGTATATATAAGGGGCCTTTTAGCATAGTTACCTAATATGAAGATCTTCAGGGAGTTTATCTCCTGTATGTTAAGAAATATGGAAAGCATACTGGCTCTGCTTGTCATACAGCTAAGCATCCATTTTGTGACTTGTATTTAAAACATGTTCAAATATGCAAAGCATACCAAACTTTGATCTTAATACACTGGGGTTTTTTTAAGAAAGTTGCCACGTCCATCTACCATTGCAAACCAGACTGTTGTCCAAAAAACTAGGGGAGCAGGAGGGAAGGAGAGGAGATGTTGAAGAGGAAAGTCATATCAATAACATAAATGAGAAACATGGGCAGTGCAAAGAGAACCAGTAACAATGTTGGCTTTGAGTAAACATTTTAAAAAATTTTTCCAAGTTAAAATAAGTTAATTCTCGGTGAAGAATTCAGTAAGAATTCGTGAAAATACATAGATGTATTAATTGTTTTGCTCTGAAATCTCGGAAAACTGAAGATATTGCATAAGTATCTGAAAAAGATGCTTCTATACTCATCTAAAATGTTTGGATAGCTTCTGCCTTTAAAATGTGAAGTAGGTAAGAGACAAGCCTTCCTGGTCCCACAAGTGTAATGAAGCAAGGCTTTTGGCTGTTCTGCCTTGTAAATCAGAGCACATCCCCATTTGCAGGTGTATAAATATCCCTCATATTATAGCTAACTGATGCTTTCCTCCCCTTCATGTTTAAATAATGTGTGTCATGGGTGTCTAGCTTTGCCTTTGGGAAGCTTCTTAATAATTTCTTTGCTCTGTAACAGAGTCCACATTTTAGTTCCCTTGCTTCCATCCCAGCTTGGCTCCCATGGAATGCCCTTGCCTATATTTTTCCATCACACTGGGCCAGGTTATGCTGTTCAAACTTGACAGTATTTTATCAAACACACTGTCCTACTGACTCAAAAAGACTTGATTTGCTGTGGTGGCCCTTGGGCTTTGAAGAACAATATTGTATTTCTTTTCCATACTTACCTTGGCTGTTTTTAAAAAGGAGACAAGAAAACTGACCTAGTAGCACTGCAGGTTCTCCACATATCTGGGGAGTAAAACAAAGGCATCACTTCCTCAGGAGTTTTTTTTCCTCCATTTTTTTATGTCCTCACTGTTTTCCGAGTAGCCTGCTCTGTTTTTTTCAATAGGTCTTTAGTGTTCAGCTTCCCCCTCCCATGAGTTTTATGCATGTTATTTAAGGACTGACTTCCAAGTCCCAGAACTTCATAACAGCTTAGTTGTCAGTAATACAAGTTATATTCCTTTTAAAAAAAATATTGATTGCAACGAGAAGCAGAAGTTTCATTTGTTTTACCTGTTTTCAGGTAATTCCTTAATAATTCTTTCTTTCTGAGATTGACTAAGTGACTTTTGAACTGGCAGAATGTGGTGATATTTTTAAAAATACACAAAGCATCGAGGCAAAGTAGCAATGTGGGTCAGTCCATACTGGGTTAAGAGGTATGGAGATTCCTTTAAACCCCGTGTTAAGTGCTGTGCAGTTCAGAGTGTAAATGAAAAGAGATGCTGGATTGAAGGGAAACTTGGATTGGGGATACACACCACTCTAAAGCCAGAAACTCAGTGCTTTATTTCTGTTTCTTCGCTGTGTTACAAACACTTCAGGGGTAGGAAATGACTGGAAAGATTCCTGCCCCCATAAGCAGCAGTGCTGTAGACCCAGAGGGGGCCTCAGGGTGTGTGTTCTCTGCTTTTCTATAGGCACAGAGCACTTTAGAGATGCTCTTACAGCAGCACTCACGTGAGGCAGCTAATGCTGGTTTGCCTTAGGTGGCGTGGGAGTCTATATCCATTATATATATCCAGATAATGCATGTGGTGTGGAGGCAGCCTCACAGATGGAATTGGGCTTGCTTGTGTTTCTCAAGAGCAATAACCTACTGCTGTTTCCCCACCAAATGACTCTTAGTCTGTGGTCTCCAGGCCTGGAATTAGAAAAGTGTGATCCCTGGCATGCCTGGAGCTCTGGTGCAGGGTGGACAATTATTCTGTTGTGTATCCACACGTGGAATGTCTGCCAAGTTCTCTGCATTCATTGACTTTCTTGGCCACATTTCAGATGCCAGTGTTTCCTCCAGACAGAGCAGGTAGGAAATGAAGCTGTGTTCCTTGCTCAGTATAAGAGCCCAAGGACCTGGTTTCAGTCTCCTTTCATGAGTTCCTCAAAGCAGCCATCCTAGACGAGACAGGAGGCAAAATGGGGAGAAAGATGGAAGAAGGCTTCTAGTAAGAGACAAAATCTTGATGATACATATTAGATACGTACCTTCTCCTCCCTCCTCTTATACTCAATAACATAAGGAGCTGCTTACAGCCAAAAAGAACTATAATCCATAATTCACTTTATAAATCTGGCCCTTCAGTATTCATAAATAACACTCAACCAAGGCTTTATAAGGAATTTTTTCCACCAGTTTTCAATAAAATCTGAGACCATAAATGTGCAACCTATACAAATTTTTTGCCAGCTGTCACTGCTATAGACAACTCAGCAGGTAGAAATGTAGCTCAACAGTTCCATCCCTGATCCTCTTTCTAGCTGGAAGAATTTTGCTCATTTATTAACGGGTGGACAAACTCCAAATTCCCTTAGGAAGAATGAAATGTAAGAGTAGGAAAGCTTTCTTGCTCACAGCCTAAGGCACCTCAGACGGTGGCTTTTCCTATGTACTTGGGCTATGTACAACTAAACTCCTCCAGGTTGTCTGCAAGTCCTTTCTTTTCTCCCATGCACTAATAATGTCCAGCAAAGCCTTTCATCTCTCTTTCTGAAATTTCTCATTTAATTCACTTGTGCCTTTTCTGTCTTTCCTCTTGGCTGTCCTGAAGCTGAACTGTGGTTGTTACCCTTGCCAATTGCAGTGAGGCTTCCTGGAAGCTGAACAATATTTATATGATTTCTACTTAACTGTGTACTTTTTAGATATGCTCAACTGAATTAGAATCCAGTCATATAAAAAAATAAAAGTAATTTATGAAACTGGGAATTAGAGCCTTTTAAAATGTTCAACCCAAATCCCTGTTCAGAAAGGGATGGAGTAAATATAATTTCATAACCAAAACTTATAGGTCGAATTCTTTCCACCCTTTTTTTAAGGCTGCTCTCCTGCTTCCTTATGAGATGATATTTCTTTTCCACAAGAGAGAGCGTTGGTCTGTGGCAGCATTCAAGGATTTTAATGATCTTAACATTAGATAACATGATATGTGATGGGACCTATTATCTCTCTTGGGTCATCTTACAGAGTTTTTGCTTCATTCTTTGCACATTTTATCTTCTATTCATTTTGGCTGAGAATATCCCTTACAGATCTGTTTAAATCAGTATTTGTGTCTGCTCTAAAAAGCACAGAATTCATGAACTTGAGTTATCATTGCTAGGGTGAAGTCTCTATGACTCCTTTTGGTCCCTAAAACAGAAAACTTTTGGATGCTGGTGGTTGGTTTCTCTAGAGATGTCAGTGCAGTGTTTCAAGGGGGGCAGGGAGGAGGGTCACCTGAAGGGATGGTGTCTCCCGCTGAGATGGTACAGCATCATGTGATGCGACAGAAAAGTTGCATCTGGATGGCAAAGGAATTTGCTTCCAAGTTATCCACAGGTGAATTGACTGAATTTTGCAGTACTTTTCTTTTTTCTCAAAGACTCCAGAAACTGGAATTTTTTGTGAGACTGGCAGCTTTTATTTGAAAATACACCACGGCTTGTTTTAACTGTTGCTCTCTTTCTATCCACTTGATGGAAGAAACATGTGAAGGGGGAAGCATGAAAAAGAACATAGAGGCAACTAAAACAAGCAAGTATCCCATTACTTTTTTATATTTAAAATCCTTGCTTTTTAAGCCTGCTGTGTACTTTCTTGGAGCTGAGCCCAAGGTCTGTGAGCTGCGTGTTGGCAGCACTGCAGCTGACATCCTGCTCCCTGCATCGTCCTGCATTCTCTCTGTGCTAATCTGACACACAAGTGTTTAAAGCCACAGGGACCATTATCACCACCTGCAGATCACAAATGAAAGAACTTTGCTCAGTAGTTCCTGAGCTTATTATTAACTGTGTAATAGGAAGGGATGTTAAGACAGAGGTGAAATAGAGACCATGACTGTTTGGGATTGGAGTAGGAAAAGAGAGCAAATCCTTTGGATAGACACTGGAGTGTCGCCTGCATATATTCCTGTAAGCCAAATGTATGCATTGGAATGTGTTTTGACTGGAAAGTGTTTTTCCTAGAGCTGTAAAATGACATATAAAATGGGATTGTATTGCATAAATGGAAACATTAGGAGGCTTAGAAAGTCGTTTGGCAAGCAGATGTGTGGAGTTCTATTTTATAGATCTTGCCAATGCTATTAGGAAGCTGACATCTAATAAAACTTAATTCCATAACATTAAAATACTCACTTATTTGCTATAGAAAAAGCCTCACTTTGTGAGAGAAAAGGGTGGAGGGGAATGCTCCTGGTCACTAGGCAACGTGTTGCCACATTTCTACATTAGTGCAAATGAGACATTTACCAGGTGAGCATGGATGAAATATTGTGATTACTGGAGGAACTTTCAGCTTGAAGAAATTATCATCTGCAGATAAAATACAAAAAGAATGGCAATGAGAGCATTATTCATGTGATGGGGAAGGAAAGCTGTGACACATAAAACTCTTAAAGGCTCCAAAGCTCTGTTAAGGGTTACAGCCAGGCAGCCACTCCTGCCTCTACTGCAGAGAGCAATCTTAGTTCTGGTCTTGTGGGGGCAGGCTACATAACAAAAGCTGGCCACACAAGGCCTGGAGATTTTGCTGGCAAAGAAAAATAAGAGAATTTACTTACTTTAGCAATGGGAAAGTCCCTAGAGCAGGAGGTCTGGTTTGAAATCAAAGCAAATTGAGCTGAAGGGTAGTAAGTACTGTGAGGGAGTTAACCCAACATTTCACAGAATAGGTAAGGTTGGAAGGTACTCCACCTCTCTTGGCAGCCTGATCCAGTGCACAGTTACATCCACAGCAAAGGAAAGTTGTTCCTCATGCTCAGGTGAAACTTCCAATGCCATACTTTCTGCCTGTTGCCTCTTATCCTTTTGTATGTCACTGCTGAGAAGAGCCTGGGAACATCCTCTTGACACCTCCCTTCAGGCACTCGTAGACATTGATGAGGTTCCCTCTCAGTCTTCTCTTCTCGAGGCTGAGCAGGCCCAGCTCTCTCAGCACATCCTTATTAGAGAGGGGCCCTTAATTAATATAGGAGGTGCCTTAATTGTCTTTGTCACTGTCCCCTGGACTCGCTCCAGAAGCTCCATGGCTCTTGTCCTGAGGAGCCCAGAACTGGACACAGGGTTCCAGGTGAGGCCTCACCAAGGCAGAGCAGGGGCCAGGATCAGCTCCCTCGACCTGCTGTCAGTGCTCTTCCTAATGCAGCCCAGGATGCCATGGACCTGCTTGGCCACAGGGCATGGACAGCTGGCTGGCTCATGGATGGCTTGTTGTCCATAAGAATTCTTCCAAGAAGATCCCTGCAGAGGCTAGCATTAACTCTCCTGAAATCCATGGCTGTAATATTACTTGCTGCCCTGCTTCCTTCCAACCTGGTACTGAACTCCACAATGCCATGGTCACTGCAGCCAAGGCTGACCCCAGCCTTCACATCTCCAACAAGGCCTGCTCTCTTTGCTACTATGATGTCAAGCAGCACTTTGTTATTTCCTAGCATAATTCTTATTTTAAAGCCACTCCTATGAACTGCTTAAATAAAAATATTTTTGTGTTCATTTTCTCTTAGAAGCACTGTTTTGATTTAACCAATGCTTGCCCATCCTCAAAGGCTGACAGCACGCTGCTTTGTAGGTGGAAAAGTCCAAATCTCAGAGTCTGATTTAAAAAAAAACCCTTCCACAAAGTGTGGTTTGTCAAGAATAGCCAACTCTCCAGTACAGTTGGAAGGATTTATTGTAGTCATGTAGATTATTTCTGTAGCTTCTGGGTTTTGTGGCTCATTCTCAACTTGCTAAAGATAACATTCCACACTATCATGCCCTTGTTATATGCTTCTTTGTGTATTATTTTGATGATTACATGATGATAGCAGATTCTCAGTAGCAGTAAAATATCAATAGTATTTATACTTATAAACATATCCTGGCCCATGAAGAAAAATGTCCACAAATTTTCTTCTTTGTCTAGTTGCAAATGGTACAGTAGTTAGTAACTTAAACAGTATCTTCTAAATTAAATTCCTCTTGAGCGAAAACATTATTTACTGGCATTTAAATTGTATCATGCTGTTTTCATATAGTCTTTACTCAGTTTACATTTATTTGCATTGGTGCCAAAAACACTTCTTCAGAGATCTACAGTTCTTAACAGCTTTAGATGGCTGGCACAACTTTAGCTTGCAAATTTTCTTCTCTCCTCAAACTTCTAGTCTAATTTCAATTTCTCTGCTGTGGATCCAGTGTTAGCCAAATAGCTCAAAAGCTCAGAGATGCATTTATTTAATGTGCAAGAATGGGAGTGACAGCTCTGAGCATTTAAAACATTTTTGCTAGAAGTATCCATGCAATATCTTCTTGTGGCTTTCATCTCTTCAGAAGCATGTCCCCTACCTGTTTTTTTTAAGGAAGATTAAACTATCCCTTTCCCATTTCAGGGGAAAGCATGTGCATGCTTGCAACTACTCTCATACTCTGCCACATACGGAGTTATAGGATAGGGGAAAAGGGTTTTATTCCCTCTGTGTTCCACATCACTGCCTTTGCTCTCTGTAGTGATGAAAAAACACGTTGCTGTGCACAGTGCAGTGATGTGGTGTCTCTCTATTTCCTCTGAAGGCAGAGAGCACCACCAGATGTGTTGTGTGGCCCACCCTGTGAACCTTTTACTCAACCTTCTTGCCATGATATCCGGACTGATATACCAGGGAAGGAGGGTGGCACTGACTGTGGTGCCTGCTTTTTCCATCATCTCTATGGCTGTACTCCCCTCCTGTAACTCAACTGCTTAATCTGCTAGCTGTCATCACCCCAAAATGGCAAGGAGACCATCAGCACTGGAGAAGCCTTACTGCTGCCAGGTACTTGTGTTTGCGTCCAGCAGAAACTGAAGGAAGTTTAGTGAACTGTTCCAGAGAATGGCTGAATAAACGGTGACAGAAACAATAATTGATATAAAGTAATTAGCATTAAAGCAATTTGAGAGCCTGGATAGAAACCTTCTATCTTAATTTAGTATGAGAATGTACATTTATAAGGATTTCCAGGTAACATCAAGCTCTTAAGATGAGGTAAGTGTTGATAGAGCTTAAGAATGAGAGTAGAGCTTCATAGTTAACATGCTTAGCTGAAGAGGTGCCAGTTGATTGGTTTGTTCTGTCACTGCCGAATTAGCTCTATATTTAAAGTAGGAAATGAAATTCAAGTCTGCCTGCGAGTCAAAAATCCCAGTTCTACAAAGAAAACAGATCAGAAATTGAGCAGGTGGGATGGAAACAGGGATGGTGCCTTAGCAGAGGGACTAGAAACATCCCAAACACTGCAGACAATGAAGCCAAGGAAGCTTCATGGATGATGAGAAAATTACTATTGTGTGACAGCTCTGACTGAGAAGCTTTGGGAGGGAGGCTGGCTGAAAGCACTGCAGAAATGCATCCCCCATAAATGGATTATTCTGTGTTGTCAGTCATGTTGGGTTTGTGCTTTACCTATGAAGCAGAAATGCCCTGCTGTGACCAGATTCAGGACACTTGATGAATTTAGAACAGCTTAAGATATTCTGGCAGTTCCTGTGTCAAAAAGCATGTGAGACATCTAGAAAATTAAGCTATGTCAAGTAATTATGAGCATTGTTATTATGGTTTCAACAAAACAGAGATAGCTTACTCAAGATGCATATTAAACACAGCATAAATCTTTCTTTCAAAACTGGGTTGCAAATATGTGATAATCCGGTATCTAATCCAGTCAATTGTTAATTTAAGGCTATTTTCAAATCTGAGCATTCAGCAAATCTTCATGACGGAGATTGCTGGTGGAATCCTGATGCTCCTATTTCTCATCTCTAGGCCCTGCAGATGATAAATCTTTCTCAGAACTCCCTCTTCTGCCACCTTCACCCAATAAGCTCTGGCCCTTGCATGAACCCTGCATTGGTGAAGAGGTTTGTTCTCAAGTTTATTGGAGGATCAAGATTTAATTTCAGGAGATGTGTGTTTTTCATTTACTTTATAATATGGAAAGGGGCTACTTATGTTCTGTCTGCCTTTGAAAATCCCATTCAAATGATCTCCTGCTTGGGCAACCCTAAAAGCTCAGCATGTACAAACATAAATTCAGAACTTTTGAGAGGTTGAAAGCTGCTGCCCTGCTCTGTTAATCCTTTAATCGCTGAGCACAGAACATCTGAGCACTGTTTCCCAACCATTCATTTGAACTACAGAGCAAAACTCTTAGATCCCCCTGAGACCTGTATCCATGGAACTGAAACCATCACCATCCTGGAGCAAATATATTCTGAATTATTAGTTTCACTTCCTTTTCTACATGACCTGAGAAGTGTTACAGTTCTACATCTTCACTGAATATCTTCAAGATGTTCCCAGTTTCTCAGCACTAAGGGAGTTAATATTAATCAATCCCTCTTAGCAGCTCCTCCCTTTTCCATCCCTTTACAGCTGTTCTGGAAGTAATTCCTCTCCTGATTTAATTGCATTGAAGTGCTTGTCTTCAGTTCATCATGCAGAAGTTGCTCTCTGTTCAGTGTACTGCATTGTCTCTAGGTAACATCATTAGCTCAGACTTTGATGTTGCTGTTTATATCAAATTGGAGGAGGGCAGGAATTGAAACAGAAAGGTTTCCTTTCTTATCAAATTCTTTTTGATCAAATTACTTCTGCTTAAATGCAGGTAGCAAGGATTGTCCATCCTACAGATTATATGACTGTGGTCAGGAAAAAACCCATTCTCAGCTAAATTCTTGTTTTCCTCTTGTTAATAAATCACTGGCATATAGGTTCTTTTGTATGTCTGCAGGAGGTCTCTGCTTCCTGCATCTGAGGACAGGCTGTAGGACTGGGAACCAGATGTTTTGGGATTCCTGTTCCTCATCTTCTTGTTAAATCCTTCATTTTTGCCGTACCCTGGAAAAAGAAACTCAAACGAAAGTTCTGGTATCTTCTGCTCAGACATTAAACTCTTCTTCCCCAAAGAAAAATATTGCTTTTTGGTGGACTAGATTGAAGGAGTAGAAGTAGCTCTCTCCTCTTTAAGTGTTCATGGTGCAAGAAAACTGTCTGTCATTCCAGTCCATGTTATATGGAATTCTACATTTTCCTGAGACTTTTATGGTATTTCCAGCTTTCTCACATGTGTGTTCCCAATTCAGAGTCTATCTCTAGGTGGTCCAATAAAGAGACAACAGCTTTCTTCTAGAACATAGATAATGGAGTAGTTGCTTCTACTCAACATCCCCACGGATGTGCTGACACTCATTCTTCTAGAAAACTGCTCAAAAATAAATTTAGGAATTTAATTTTGTGTTTAGAAAGTTCATTATCCCTTAGCTGTAAAATGCTGACTTTTGCAAGTGGTACAATTTTGCAGCAGGGTTTTCACTTATGAGTTGTTGCCTTGGTCATGGGTGATTTAAGTTCCAGTGACAAGTGTACAAAGCCTTTCTTTTGGGGAAGGGCTACCATGGTATAGAGTTAGAGAAGTTCTCGTTGTACTTGGAAAAAATAAAAATGTCTGCACCTGCTTGCAATGTGCTGTCTGTGAACACGTTAGATAATAACATGTTCTGCCCTTTATTTTCTCAGGCAGTGCTTGATAACTTGGAAGGGATAAGATACTCTAAGGGAAGGTACTTTTTATTTTTTATTGTTCTTATGACTGCTTATTTAGGAAGGTTTTATGGCATCTATGGCTTGACGAGTCTGGTCATATTTGAGGAGTGCTATTCAGTACTAGTAAGGATCAGTTACTCTCTTCAGCTTTTAGCACAGAGCCTTTGAGTCAAAGGTCTTCATCCTGAGGACAAGTAGTGTGAGCTCCACATGGTTTTCACAGTGAGCTGTCTTTTGTTTGCTTCAGCATCTCCAGGTTTTAAATCATAACTAGAGAGTCTTACAGTATTTAGACTACTCACCTTCATGCCCTGAAGTATCATAGCAACTGTGTCATGTGTGTGCTATTCATTCAGATTTTATGTATTCTGTCCATCCACTGGACATTTGTTGTGGATATGCAATAATATACTTCAGTCTTGGCACACAAATTCTATGTTCAACTGTATGCTCTTATACAGCAGTGTGAGCTTTACAACATAGTAAGTTTATCTGCATTAAAATTGTGTTCCTCTATGACAGTGCATCTCTGAAACAGGAGGGTTAATTATTTATCCTTCATTTTGAGACACTTTGGTGAAGGTTTCTTAAGGGAAACTGAGTAAAACAAATTCAAAACAGAAAATGTACTGTTCTATATAGCTGCAAATTATATTCTCTCTCCTGGCTAGGTGGTAGGCAATACATATCAATTCCTGTGGGTAACATGTGTTTCCTGCTGTTGGAAGCAACAGCAGCAGCCTTGCCCAGCATGTTACACTGGTACTGTGAGCCCACCAAACTTTGGTTCAGTTTGGCAGCTGATAAGCATCTCGTCAGTTTGGGCACTGATTAAAGTTATTCACTACTTACAGCCATAAAATTCTTCAAGTTATGCTGGAGCTTCCTTTTGCAGGATGGTTGGCATTTGTTTCTCCGAGTGCCAGAGGCTAGGCACAAAGAAAAGTGCCATTTAGGTTGGCAAGTAATGTATGTTATTCTTATGGGGTCTCAGAAGGGAAAGCACAAGATGCTAATGAGAATTTATCCTGTCAGACACAAACTGAATTTAATAGAGATTATGGACTGTGAGGCCAGAAGGGTGCAGAACTGTGTGGAACTGCTGTATGAAGAACAGATGTGGTTGTGGTTTTATACTCTGCATGCAATTTGGACAGCCTGAACGAGATTTGTGCACAGCTTGACCCAAAATTGAAGGGAAGTAATTGTGTGGGCAGGCTCTCCTACACTGGGGAAAAGTGGTTGCATGGTCAAACATGCCTTCCCTGAAGCAGCAGCAGTGTTAAAACTCACAGCTCAACACACAGCCAGCATATGCCCTCACTCCTGCTGCCCAAGAAAATCAACTCACTTTTTGACAGGAGACTGCTAGAACAGATTTGCCCAGCCCTTGTCCACCTTTTTCAGGAAGATTCAGCAGGTGGCCCTGGAGTTGCAGCCCTGCAGAGATCAGCCCAGGTCCCTGCTTGTCCTCCCATGGCCCAAAACCATAATGGAGCTGCACAGGTTTGAGAGGGGATCAGTGCAGCATGAATTAAGGCCACCAGTCCATGGCAGCAGACAGTCTGTCACTGGGTTTCATGGGACTTCATGGCCATAAAAAGTATCTACTCTTCCTGTTTTCTTTGCCAGATATAAGCCTTATGGCACTGTTGTTTCTGATCATGGCTTGTTTGAAAGGATGTACAGACAAACAGAAGACCCTGGTACATCTTCTCACTAATTCTGTTCCTAAAAGGAAGGAAAAAAACCCCAATATTCCTACCTCACCAAATATTTTAAAAGGCACATAATTTCTTGTTTTCCTTTATTTTTGGTAGGACCTGTGGTAAACATAGAAATTCCTCTTTCCTCCAGTCTCTTCAGAAGGAAGCTATTTCTTGAGTAAGAGGAGTGTCTTGGGAATAGGGTGTAGAGGCAGATTTAAAATTATTGTTAAAAGGAGTTGCTACTGTGTTAACATAAAATTTTCAGTCTTTTGGCCTTAGTAAATAAAATTTATGGTAAATTGTAATAAGAATTACACTGAATTGAAGAGTTATAGTCACAGAACTTGTCATTCACTTCTCTGAATGGACAGTATGACCCTAAAAGCTCCTACTGTGATGTGCACAAAACCATGTTCTGAGTAAAAAGCTAATGTATGGACTAATGTATGGTGGTTGTTGACTGTTTTGTTCAGCACTATCATTGCTACATTGGCTAGCTTGTAGATTTGGGGGGATGGGGTTTTGTTGTTTAATACACTATAAATAACATCAAATGAGATGAAAGGGTGAGCCCTCTTTTACTCTGCATAGCACCTGGAAAATGAGATCTATTAAAACTATCACAAGATAGCATCTCTCTCCTGAACAGCAGTCAGAAGGAACAGCTGTGTGTTATTTCTGCCTCGGGTTGGAGCTCATTTCAATAAGCTGAGATTGGCTGCATTTTCCAAGACTCTGCTATCTGGCTCATTTGTAACAGCCATTCTTCAGAGCTCTTGCATCTGTCAAACCTCATACAAATCCTCCCCTAGAGGAAGCAGATGTTAGAAAGTTATAATTTAGATGTTTGTTTTGCCTCTTAGAAGAATTCTGGACAGCAATCACTGTGGTCTGTTAAACATCATTAGCAAATGCAAATTGTTGATAAACCTGTATTAGTTAGCAAGCGATTTTTGTAACAACTTTTCACCTCAAGAATTAGAGCAAGGGGAATAAAAAGGTAATCTACTCTGACAAACATCTAGAATTGACTAAGCTACAGATTAATGCACAAAGTTAAAGGATGGTGCCTAAGTTATAATGCTATAAATGTTTTGCTGGAGTCATTAGTAGTGTTAGACTAAATGGAGAAATCCAGAAGGTTCTGTCACCAGTGTTAAATGTGCGAGCACTTTCCAAAGAAGACCTTCCCTTCATTTTTCAGGTTGGCTTTTTGGCCATCTGGTGCTTATTTCAGTGGTTATTCTTTCCTGGGGGAGTTAGAGCAGATAAGAGCACCTGCCTGGAAATCTGAGGGATTTGTTGTTATTCCAATGGTCTGCAAAGCTCCAGCAGGAGATCTGGGCATTTTCTGTTGGGGCTTGGACTGGGGAGCACAGGCTCCAGTTTTGTATGTGTGTGTGTTCTCAGAGTTTGTTCTGTATGTGAACCATGTCATGTTGGTTTGCTTTTAAAGGTCATGTGAAAAAAAAAAATAGCAGGGAGTGTCTGTTAATCTCGAGCTGACTGCTGCCCTTGGGAATTGAGCAGAGGAACAAAGAGGAATTTGTTTCAGCTAGCTGGAGTTCAGCACTGCAGCAAGCAGGATGGATTCTCTGCTGAGGCAGCTTAAGAGGGATGAAGCTTTTTTCATGCAATTGTCAGGTGTCTTCAAAAATCAAACTCTTAACAAGAAACATGAAATGCAGGAGAGGTTGCACCTAATTTGTCCTTGGCAAATGTAGCACCTTATGTACTTTTGTAAATATCTAGAAGATGTTAAAAACCCAAAATGCGTTGAAGTAGCACATTCTGCTCTGTCTGCAGTGAAATACATGCATCATGGATTCATTAAAAAGCAGATGCTGCACACAGAACCCGATTATTACACTACCTCTGCACTTCAGGCCTTGGAGTGCTGAGATAGGGTCATGGGGCAGATTTTAATGAATTAAAAAAAAACCAGTCCTTTACTCATGTCTCCTAATAATACCATACTGTTGTTGAGTCTGATCTTCTCTAATTTTGCTTTTTAAATCTTAGAAAATAGAAAGCCTTTTTCCAAGAACACAACCTGTATTTTTTCTGAAAATAATGATAAAATGTTCTGTCTGTTCACATGCTGAATTATCATCGACATTTTTCAAAAATAATTATGATCTGTGGCATACTTCATTCTTAATTAACAAAAAAGAGGTTGCTACTATTAACTGCCAACACATTTTGATGTGGGGAAAATTGATTATCCATGCTACAGGAGATAACAGGTCAGATTTTCAGCTGAGACAAGATGTCAGAACTGCAGCTGTTTCTCTTGTCCCTATTTTAGACTTAATACTAGAATAACTTTTAAAGAATCTTTTATCAAGAAATGTTTCTCTGATGGATGAGAAGTGAAGCTAAAAGTGAATTGGGTATAATCTACCCTGTTTTGCTCTGTTGCATAAGTCTGGGCAAGTTACTTTAACCTCTCTCTGCCTGGGATTCCCCCCCCCCCCCCCCCCCCCCAGCACCTAATCCTCTCATCTAATTAGGCAGAGCTCTTTTGGGCAGAGTTGATGGTGCATCTTTCAGGGTGCTCCATTACACTGCAGTTATCCAGTCATCAGCAGCCCCTCAGGTTGGGATTGATCATGGTGATTCTGGAACTGGGGAATTGTCTCCCCAGGGAGATGAATGAAGCTGAAGGAGGGATAATTAGGAAGAGCAGAAGGTAAATAATCTGTCATCTGAATGAGGTCAGCTACAGTTTTGGGGGATACAGGATTTAGTGAGGCACTTAATCCCACTGTAACTGGTTATCACATACTGCAACCAAAATTGTTTCTCAGGTGCAGAGGCTGCTCTGGTCAGTCACAAACTTGGTCTCCACACAAATATCCATCATGGAGCACCATGTTGTCCTACTGTAGCTGTCTGAAGCTTTTCCTGTTGCTGCCTTGTAGTAGAGCAGCATTGCTTAGGACTGTGCAAAACTCTAACCCCACCCGAATTGTTTGTCTGTGCTGGTTCTGAAGATTAATTGTCCCATCTGCTGACTCTGTGCACCTAAAATTGACTTATTTTACTTTGTTCTCACTTCAGTTCCAGTTACAGATGATAATATGACTTTCCTGAGGGATTAAAAATCTCTTCTATTTCAGGTTATTTGCTTCCTATATTGACACTCAGACATCATGATCAATTCACTTTACATACTATCTGCTATTTTACCAGTTTATTATTCCTGAAATGTTCTTGATGAAGAGAACTGCCAATAGAGAGTGTCTATTTGCAGAATGGATTGACAAAACTTTTAATGGTTCCTGGAGTCTGTCTACATTTGCTTGATGGCAGAATTTATTTTGTTATCTTTCAAATATCCCTTGTAGGTGCACATTACACTCTGCAACATCCCAGGGCTTTAGAATCATGTGGGATTAAATTCTAGGAGATCACCTTATTTTTAAATTTATCTTTTAAACAGAGAAAATTAAATCATAGCATTTTGCTTTAAACTGTTATCTTGATGCTTTTTTTTTCTTCTTTCCACTGGGAGGAGAGTATTCTTCTGCATTATTAAAGATATCTGGGTCCCTAAAAACTCTTTGTATCACATAGCAGGGCTGGGTAGACCTTTGTTCTATAGACTCTCAGCTGGGAGGTATAGCATCTGTCATGGCTGGTGAGATGGGAAGCAGGCGGGGGAAGGTGATCAAAAATGTGAATGAATTAACAATTCCTAAAGGAATTAAGTCAAGAAAGGCTTAAAGCTGTAGCGGTGCAAAGACACGGGAAGGATAAATGTGATTAACTAAAGCTCTGGCACTCCTCTGAGGTAAATCAGGTCTTTTCTGAGGCACGGGTTTTGCACAGCCTCAAAGAGTCTGCTCAGATAATGCAGAAGCCACAAGCAAGTAACTTGAGGAATGCATTTCCTCTCAAACAAGGGTTAAAAGGGCAGATATGAGTAAGGCTTGGCCTCTGGTGTAGCTGCCAGGTAGGTGTTTGTAAGCAGTGAGCACTCAGTAGGATAAAGGCTGCATTCCTAACAATATGGCTACATTAACAAAGAAAAGGATGTGTGACTTTAATGCTGAGGTGAATCTTTGCAAAATCTTACTTTATCAACTGCTTGTAATATTTTGTAATGAATTTGTGTGCTCTGTTGTTTCTGCTGATAAGCAGCACTGCAGCCCCACATGAGCTTGGTGTGAATGATGGTGAGAAACCATCCCTGAACCACCATAACTACTTGTGGTTTCTTTCTGAGGCACTTGTGTTTTTCTGGAGCATCTACCAAAGGCCACTAATCTCCTTGGCATCTCAGTGTTCCAGTTCTGTCATATAGGCACATCCAAATTTGCTTTGAACATTGTTTGGGAAGAGATGGCACATCATCTTGGAAATTTCTGCTTGGCTTGTGTGGATATAAAATCCTTACCAACCCTGTGCATAAGGGGATTCTGACATCTGTATTAAGACCCTGTTGGCAATGTTTGTGTGTTCCTACATCTGCACTACAGCTTTTTTGGCTTCGCAGACTCCTCTGATCTTCTTTATCCAAGACGGGATTTAATCTGCTCTGGAAAACTTATTTCTAATGCCTGGGTAGCTGTCCAGTGCTGAGCTCTGGGGTGGTTATAAAGTGCCAAGTGCTTGTATTAGCCATTTAAGTACAGAGATACATGTCCTAAGGACACGTGGGCCTGCAGTGTGGCTAACACATGCTAGGAACAGCAGATCAAGGCTAAGAATTTTGTATCGAGGGCTCAGTGCAAATGTGTGGTAACTCCCTCAGTCATCCTTCTGTATGCATTGCTGAAAAGATGGCATCAGAAGCCTTGAGAAAACTTGACTGTTCAAAATGGGACGTTTATAGTTAGAAACAAAAGGAAATAGTCTGTCCCAAACATTAAGATTGTTTTGATTATTTAAGCCTTTTGTGTTTAGGAAGCAATTTTCAGCTTCATTTAACATGCCAGTCAAATTGCAAGTGATGAGTGCTGATACTGTCAAGCTTAACTGTCTGACTGAATTGGGGTCCAGGTGTCTATTTCATTACTTAGTTCTCAGTTAGCAAAGTGCATGTTCCTCCATGTAGGTTATTGGTTTGCTGTTTATATGTCTTAAACAATAAGAGCATCAGCTCTCCCTCCCTGGGAAATGGTTTGCAGGAAAAAAACGTTTTATTTAGTGATAAACTGTATGCATCACAAGCTCTCTAAAAGTCTGGTTTCCTTAACGTGTCTTTAAGCAAAAGAATACTTTTTTTTTCTCTTTTGCAAAATGCCTCTCTCTGACTGCACCAGTGAGAAATCTGCAGAATGCTGTAAATAAGGTTCAGCAAGAAACTACCCAGTCATCTCCCAGGGGAGGAGCACTCTGCAGCAGTAGTGCAGCAAGGAATGTGCAATTGAACCAACTGCATTGTTAGTGCAATTCTGTTTTGGAACAGCAGCAGTTTTCCACCGAGAGCCAGAATCATTGCACTATGTCTTGTTTGTTTATTCGTTCTTCCCAGTAACCTGCTCTTAAAACCTCAATATCATTAGATTGTGATTACAGAAAAAAGCAGCAGCAATGGGACCTTGTTAATGAATGTGCTCCTTCTGCGTCTCTAAGTGCTATTGGTTACTGCACTGCTGCTGACACACTGTGCAGCACTGAAAGCCTTCCCTGCACTGGAAACCTCATGTAGCATTTATTCGTTCTGATTATTGCTGTTGAGATGTAGTTAAGTGTAGCAGCTGGCAGCTCTAATCAATATCAAGGCCCTGTTATGCTATTGATTGTGCAATGCATTGTAAGGCACAGGTCCTCAGCCAGGGAGCTCACAGGGTGGCAGAACTGGAGCAGTGACTTGACCAGCTTTATGCAACAGGCACCTGGCAAAGCCAGGACTAGTGTACAGGTGTCCTGGAAAGCAAAGAGTATCTGACTTTTCATTCTGTCTTCTGCTTTCGAAGAATGTGGTCTGTTGCTGACGACCCAGTAAAACGAACAGGCCAAGATAGGGAAATGAGCAAACTTGTGACTTTTCATCCAGGAATGAGGCCAGAGCAAGCTGGAGGTAGAAAACTGTTTTTGCAGGAAAACTTGGCCAAATCGTTGCAAATGCAAGCAGATGAATGAAATCCATGACATATTTTCTGGCATGTTGTAAGTCTGTGAAAGTACTCAGTATGCCAAGTAAATAAAACTTGCTAGGACTTTGCTCAGCTCTCAGTAAAAAAAATCATGAGTTCAATTTGTTACTTGACATTTTTCAAATACTACAGCTGCTACCTTAAAGTAGAGATCTAATAAGTATGAACATGGTTTTTAAATGTATTCTGATATTCAGGTCTTCACTTGATAAATTAAATAAACAAATCACCATGTCTTTTAATTTAGGTGGAATTACTGTTTTTCCTGAAGAGACTTCAATGCCTTGGGGCAGTTGGTGAGGGAATCAGGGACACTATTTATTTTTTCCTCTATTCTTCCAGATGCAGGTAGTGACATCGAAAGAAACAGATGGTTTCAGATCCCTGGACAATTAGTGTATTAATACATGGCTCCATGCCAAAATTTCTGTTTTCTTTGATAAAGGGATGGCCTGCATGACACCAGGCTTGCTGCATTCAGATAGGTTTCACCTCTGCCAAAGAAGAAACACAGTCCTCGGTCAAAGGATAGTGGGGCTTATTGATAGGGCTTTAAACTAGATACAACAGGGGAGGGGGATATCTGGTTTAACAGTGATAAGGTGTGGCACAGCATGCCATGCCACTCAGCTCAAATCTGATGCTTGCTCTGAGTTACATAACTGTTGTGTCTCTGTTGAGCTGCAAATCAAGTCCTGCATTGATGCTTAGACAATGCAGCAGCTTAACTTTATCAGTGTATTATTCAAGTTTTTCTTGTTATGAGGAAGAAACAGCAAGGAAGGAAACCTTATTCTTTGAATTTTTTGGCTTAATTTGAAATGAGCACTTGAATTTCCTGATTTTATAGGATATATTCAGAGATGCATTGCTAATGATCTTGTTCCTTTCATCTCATGGGTGGCTGGAGGGATCAGATCAAGGAAATGCCAAATGTACCATTACCTTAATGAGGAGTGTGGTGAACACTCCTGTCTGGTGTTTGTCCAGGGGAATTCCCTACACCTTCACCTCTTCAATACCTATGTGCTGCCAGGCAGTGAATTAGAGCTTTCTGATGAGGCTCTCAGTAAATATAATTAGCTCTGGTCCCCCAAAAGGGAAAGGCTTTCTTATTTTTCAGACAAGAAAGTCAGTGGGACTATCTGTGAGGCTGGATAATAAATTATTATTAATTGCATTATTATTGCATGCTTGCCTGAGACCCATCCTCACTACCTTGCACTGATATCAGCAGGCTTTTTTTAAGTAAGTAGACCTTCTTAGGTCCATGTGACTTCTCCTGAGAGTAAGACTTTGCAAAATCTGATGTCAGCACTTTAATAAATTAAGTCCCACAAACAAAAATATGTTTCCTGTTTGCAGGTACTGAACCTATGTACCAGATCCATGTCAGTGGGGAAATACGCCTGTCGTGGAGCAAATGTTCTAGTCAGCAAAGCACAAGGATTAATGATGGAAAATACTAGATGAATGAGTATTATAAAAGCTGCCAAAGCTCAGACTCCCATATCAGTTACATTTTACCTTACACATCCCCTTGGTGTTGAAGTAAATTATTAATGCCGAAAACTGTTATTTCATTCATGAATAATTGAATATGGCACTGGATGGGTGATGGGGGGATAGCATACAGTGTAGGAACAAAGGCAGTGGCTCCTGCTGGTCCAAGATGCTCTACATGCTCAGCAAGAACAGCCCTGGATCATCTGTTGTGCACCTAGTAGGCAAGAACAGAATGGTTGGGTCCTGGAGCTGTTCAGAGTGCATCTGGACTGTGCTGCTGAGTGATACCAGAAGCAGTATCTGCAGAGAAAGTTTCAAGGAGTGGTATTTAAGTTATGAAACTTCACAGGGAGGGTGTGTTCATCTTGGCTCAGTATTGCAGAGCACTTTGTCTGCAAATGGTTGAAAGGGGAAACTGCATTTGCACCATCAAACACAGGAGGCAGAAGGAAGAGCTGCCTGAGCTCTGTGGCAGAGCCTACCTCATACTGTCAGGAGGGGAATTAGGAGTACCCTGGAGCTTTGCTTGAGTGCTGTGAACTGCTCTCTGGAGAACACTTAACTGTCCAGGGATCTCAAACATGTAGATGCTCCCAGACTGCTCCTCGAAATTCTGCCTTTCTCACTTTTGTTGTTTGCAGTCCTTTTCTGGAGTGGTTCAGGCAACAGAACCACCCTCCCTTTAGACACTGAAAGACATTGATGAGGTCCCCTGAGTCAGCTCAAGGCTGAACAGGCCCAACCCTCTCAGCCTTCCCTCATAAGAGATTTTTCAGTTTCTGAATCATCTTTGTCACACTCCACTGGACTCACTCCAGGAGCTCCATGGCTCTTGTCCTGAGGAGCCCAGAACTGGACACAGGGTTCCAGGTGAGGCCTCACCAAGGCAGAGCAGGGGCCAGGATCAGCTCCCTCGACCTGCTGTCAGTGCTCTTCCTAATGCAGCCCAGGATGCCATGGACCTGCTTGGCCACAGGGCATGGACAGCTGGCTGGCTCATGGATGGCTTGTTGTCCACCAGGAGCTCCAGGTCCTTCTCTACAGAGCTGCTTTCCAGCAGCATCACCCAGCTTGTGCTGGTGTGCGGGGTTTTTCATTCCCAGGTGCATGACCCTGCATTTGCCTTTGTTGCATTTGAGATGGTTTTTCTCTGTTCATTTCCAACTTATCAAGGTCCCTCAGAAGAGCTGCACGTCTCTCTGGGGTATCAGCCACTCCTCCCAGATTTATGTCACCTGTGAACTTGCTGAGGAGGCCTCTGCCCCTTCAGCCAAGTCATCGGTGAATGACTTAAACAATATTGGGGCCAGTATTCACCCCTGAGGGACATGGCTAGTGGCCTCCAAGTGGGACCTGCTGTTCTCAATCCACCTTACTGTCCACTCATCCATTCTATGCTTCCTGAGCTGCCCTGAGGATGTCAAAGAAAAGTCTTGTGTGTGTGTAAAAAGCCTTGCTGGCATTGAGACAGGCAATACCCACTGCTCTCCCTTCATCCCCCAGGCAGTTGTTTGATCATAGCAGGCAATCAGGTTGCTCAGGTATGATTTACGTTTTTTTTTTTTTTTTTTTTTTTTTTTTTTTTTTTTTTTTTTTTTTTGCTCCTCCTAACCACCTTCTTGCCATCCACATGGACAGAGATGGCCTCTAGAATGAGGTGCTCCATCTGCTTTCCAGGGGGGAACAGTTTATTGAATCCCACCACAACTCCAACTATAACATCTATTTTATATTTCTATGCTGTATTTAACAGCATTTCCGGTAGAGCATTGGGAAGTATGTGATCTCTGAGGAGGCAAAACTGTGCTTAAAGTGCACTTGTTTGGAGCACACGCACATCTTGGCACAAGAGCACCCCTAAGGAGACAGCAGGGTTGTCTCTAGGTCGACCTTCCAGCCCAGTCACCGTGCTGGGGTGTTGTTTGCAATTTGCAGGCTTCACTATCCTTTTAGGTGTATCATGAAACACAGGATGAATTACCAAGTTTCTGGGGTGATTTGTCTTTGTAGAAGTTTCACAGCTTAGTTATTCGTTGCTAGCGGGGATGGAAATGTCAAAGCGTTGGTGACAAAGAAAGGTTTCTCACTGTGGTGTGCCAATTAATTGGTTCAGGGATGATCTGAGACCAAGGGCTTTTCAAGTATGGAAAGAAAATGAGGAAAAGGTTGGATTTGCCACCATTTTTTTTTTTTTTCTTCTGAAGAGTCTGATGGCTGTGCAGAATCTGCATTCAAAGAACCGGGATCCTGATTTTCCTGTGCTGTTGTGATTACAGGGGAAATAGGGGGCCCACCTCACCTTATCCTTGCATAAAACGAGAGCTTACCATGCGTGTGTGCAACTAGAAAGGGGAGTGCTGGGAAAAACTGCTTCCTGGAGGGAGGGAAAAGGAGCCAAAATGCAGTTATTGAGTGTCTGCTATTCTCTGAATACTTCTACCTGCTTGTTGTTGTTATTTCTTCACTTGTGCTTTGCAATATTGAAAAAGTATTTTGAGTAAAGTCTAAATCCACTTTCTATTGTCTTCAACATGGAGAGAACTTCTCCCCTAATTTTGCTGTCAAGGCAGCAATCCCTTGACCCTAGCATTGAAGAATATTATGTTGATGCTCTTAGTTTTGTTTGGCAGCGTTTATACCTGGCTCAAGTATGCTGACAGTTTTTTCCTGACTTTGGGGATATCACTTATCCTAATGAAGGGGATACATTTTGCTTAACTGGCACTGTTCATGGTACATGATTCCATTGCCTGTGAGTGACTCTAAGCCACAGAGATAGGCTCATAAACAAGATATGGATGAAAAGACTAGCTGATGCCTTTTTTTAATTTGCAGAGATATGGTAGAGCTAAGTAAATTAAATGATTCATTTATGCTAAGTTCACATGCACACCAAATAATGCATGCCACTTTTGTACTTGATTGTAATATCTCTAATTCATGGAGATTATAATGTAAAATCAGCAATATTGCGAATTGAGTAATTGGTGGAAACTCCATGGCTCTCAAAGAGAAAGGAATCTGCCTCATAGTAAGGCTATCTTTAGACATGAAAGAGGGGGGAAAGGAAGGGTGGGCATATTCATGGCATAGTAAAAAATCTATTTGAGTTAGGCAAACAATCTATAAACGATTCACTTGGAAGAGAGCAGGGTAAAATAAACCATGTGATTTTATAGGAAAAAAACAATCTGAAAAAAGTTTTGATGTACCTGGACATAATTTAGGCAGCACAAAAATGTGTCCTGCAGAATTTTGTTTGTTTGTTTTTGTTTTTGGTGGTTCTTGCCTTATCTGTATGTCAGGAAGTAAGAGCTGGCTCTTGCTTGGTGAGAATCTTTTTATTTCCAAGCAGTTGCTGCAAGGTTATAAAAATGTAGCTAATCAAAATAGCCTGCTTACCTGAACCTGATCTCCTCCTGCATGACAATTAAAAGCCTCATTGAGCCAAAGAGCTGCCACTGAAGGAGGCTGCGAGTGTGGTGGGTGTCAGGAATGACGTCTCTTGCTAACACAGCTTGTGGACAGCATAAACATCCAGATTTTATCTTTGGAATTGCTTATCATATTGATAAAGGTTAGTTAAGTTCACTATCAGCATTTTTATGAAAGATTTGATTGGAATGGTAATTTGTGCTTGTTAATTAGAAATCACATTGGAGCATCTTGTGACCTAGATATCAGGATAATTTGCATGCAGAGGCCTCTGCACGCAGTAGTGTTGTAAACTGAATTATTTTATATGCAGCAATAATAAAAATGTAGTTATTTCTGTTTGATGTCTTCCCCCTTCTCATGATTGCTCCTCTTCAGATATATAAGTATTACTGATATAGAAAAAAATCTGAAAATTACCAGCACAATTCTGTGACACATGTATTGCTAGACTGTTCCCAGATTAGTTAGACCTCATGCAAAAAATGACTGCACAGACTTGTGTTTATTAATAAAAATGGCACCACATTTTGAGGACGGGAATCTCCTTTCCCAAACTTTTCCCTTCTTTTTTTTTAGTTATATGTTAGGTCAAGTGATATTTAGGGTACCTATTTGAATCATTGACAAACATTTAGTTCAGAGACGCAGAAAATTCTGTCTCTGAAAAATGAAGCTTCTTGTAATGGGAGCATTACAAATTGGTTTTCCTGTCTAAAATGTTCAGATGTTTCAGCTTCCTCATAAAGATATGGGCTTGTGAGGAGGAACTGATGTTGGTTAGCATTCAAATGCTGCTCTGAGCTGCTCACACACATCTCAATGAGTTGCTTGACTAAATTTGAGCAGAGCACTTGGAAAGGGTTCCCATCTGCACCATGCACTGGGCTGAAGAGCAGCAAGTGGTTGATGGATGCAGTGTTGTGTAGCCCAGGCCACTGATAGATGGATCCTGGACACAGGAATCACAGGAAGGTCCTGTGGGAAAGCAAAAACTGTGTCTGGGTTGACTACAGACCAATGCTGGACTTTGTACATCAGTGTGGCCAAGCCACCATTACAGAGGAAATTGTCATAGATGCTGTATTTTTCCCTTTGCAAATAATGCATTCCTTCTGGGAAGGCCTGAGGAATGGAATAGGGTCATTCTGCTGATGCTGTATTCTGAAAGGTGAAGGAAGTTTGGGGACTCAGAAGGCAGAGCCCGTCCTCTCAAGAAACAGGCTTTTTTTCACTTTTTTTTTTTTGTTTGCTTTGTTCCCCTCCTGACATGAGAGGAAGAAGTTGAGCTAATTTCTGTTTGAGCTGAGTGGTGAAGAGCAGAGCGGGTGTTATACTGAATCACTAAAGCTGATTGTTCAAGTAGACATTGGATTCTTTGGTGTTAAAATAAGCCAGTCTCCTCCTGGCAGTCAGGGCCTACATTATGCAGCTCTGGGAAGATTGGGAAAGATGATTTTATGTGGTGTGGGACTCCACATGCAGCTGCCACAAATGGAGAAATTCTCTCTGGATGTGTGGACTTGCAGCTATAAAAATTCTTCTGGGCTTTGCAGGGAAACTTTTGAATGGAGAAAAAAAGTTTTGATGTGCTTTATTTGAATCCTTAGTTCCCGTACCCATGCTATTGTATTTTCCACCCTTCCACCTCTTCCCTATTAAAAAGTCGTTCTTTCATATCCTGAAATAGACCCAAGAGTGTTTGCAATAGAAGAACCACCATCTGGTAGGTGGGATTCAGAGAAAGTCTCTCTTATTAATTTTTCTGGAGTGGAATTAAAAGTGCCCAAGGGTTTGATCCAGCTGTTCTGTTACCTTTTGATGATGCCCTGAAGTCTTATCTGAGCCCTTCTTGCTGTGTGCAGCACCTGTCTATAAGTATTAAGCAGGCAAATCTGCCACCAGTTCTTTTATTTCTTTCCAGTAATCAGTAAAGTAGTGCTGGAATACATTTGGGATGTTTGGAAAACCAGGCTCACCTAGGACGATTCTCATCCTGGGAATGTTTGTAAATCCTGACTCCTGATTTCCAGCAGGGTGTCTGTGACTTGTATCTGCCTGATCCAGGAACAAGGCCACAGCAAGATGATGGTCAGATCTTATCAAAGCAAAGCACTTTGCTGATTAATGCCATGTAGGTAGCTTAGGTCTCAAGGCAGGGCTTTCACAGCCTTGTGGCAGTCACTGCGTGTCTCCTGAAGCCTGAGTGATGCAAGATTACTTCTGCCACGATTTAATTTGCATTTTACTGATAAGACTCAAAGTAGATCTTGTTCTGACTGCACAAGTCTCCAGCTTTTTCGTTTGTCCTTTTATTGAGAACTTAAAGTTAAAATTTAACTAAAAGTTAAAAACAATTCAGTTAAAGCTGAATGGAACTGCAGATTCATAAATAGAGCAGTTGCTTTTGGAAAATGTTAATATCTTGTGATAAAGCAGTCATTGCCATTTTATGATACCTGACAGAAATTACCCAGTTTCTTTGCACACAATTAAATGGAATTATCAGCCCATTAGGTTAGATACATTTCACAGAAGGAAAATAAAACCTAATGTTTACTTATCGATGTTTAAATAAATTGTAATTATCATTCCATGACAGTCTTGTACTACTGTAATTAAGCTTTAAAATAAAGGGTAATTGGAATTAAGAGGGCTTATCTACATTTCATTTAGAAGTTATTGTTGAAGTCAGCTGTGGTAATGAGCAATAACTTTCGGAAAACAGCACTCACCTGTTTCTGCCACGGATTCCATTCAATGATGCTGGCACTCCAGAGAAGGAATTTGTGTGCACCTCACTGAGGAGCCAGCTGCATGTTTAGGGAAACTTCCTTACACTGAGCACTGACTGTTTGGTTTTTTTTCCTTTTCTTGGGATTGAGTGCCTTTTGAGACTGAATGTCTTTCGAGACTGAGCTGAGCTTCCTTGTTTTTCTCGCACTCTTTGATTTCTGTTTCTTGCAAGAATAAGTTTTTCAGTTTCCAGATTTTTTCTGCCCAGCGTAGCAAATGGAATGATATGGATTGCTGGCTGTTTGATTCAGCAGGCTTTGCATACAAACCTTTGATCTGCCAAGGAAACTCGGGGCTGGGTGAACAAAAAGGGCCCAAATCTACTGCTTGGGGACTTCTATATTCCCAAATTTGATGCAGCCAACAGGACTTGGACCTTCAGGGGATATATTCAGTAGATATGGGGTTGTGTGGGGAATGCCTCAGGGAGAGAAATCAGCTCTCCCGTCAGTAGTAGCAATATAGGAACAGTAATGAGTTAGCTGAGAGCTCTTGGCACTATTCCCTGGGAAAAAAAATGGTATGCCTGACTCTCCAACACTCCTTAAAGACTTCAACAAAAGGATTTTAAACGGGACATGGGCTCTTCTGAAATGGATGATTCAGAAAACACTGGGAACTAACAGCCTTCTGTCAGACATGTAAGTAAGTGGGGCATTCAGGTTCGCACCAGCAAAGGGATGCTCAAACATGAGAAGAGTTGTAGCCTGTGGCTGCTTAGGTAAAAATACTTCTTTTGAGACTGTGCCAGACACCAGGAAAGACTGTGATCAAATCTTTTGTGCAGGTTGCTGGGGGTTTTTTTTAATGTACTAATTTTTTAAAGGCTTAGAGAGGCATACTCTTTAGTTTTCTTTAAATTTCATTTGGATATTTTGAATATTTTGCATAACCAAAAGACAGCAGCCGTTCATGTACATTAGTCATTTGTTTGAAGCTGTTTGTTCTGGTGGATTTGGAGTTGGTCTTGTTTCCTTCCTTGAATTGCTCTGTATTAAGAATCAAAATTGCCTGAGTTTCTCCCTAGGCCCTTCAGGTCACCAAGGGAGTGGACAGACCATAGCCTCACAGGCAAAATGCATTTCCCATGGGATGAGCTCCTTTAGTTTAGGTTTGTATTGCACATGAACACCGGTGATGTTGGAGCAGTGTTGGACATAGTCTTTACTCCTTGTTCTCTTCCCACTGTGAGTAGGATGAATTTTCCTTTTCATGCCCTTCTGTTCCTCCTGGAGTCTGTGGGATTCCTGACACACTGTCAGGGCACAATAGCAAAGGTCTAAGTACCAGGAGGCACATCCTGAATATTTCCCAGATTGAGCTGTTCGTTTCTCAGAAGCCTGACAGAGGCCACCTTAGCTGATAGATACACTCCATCACACCTTGAGGTCTCATGGTCTCATCCCATTCTGTGACAACAGCCAGGAGGATAATTCCTGCGCTTAATTTGAGAGGGACAGCTTCAGAACCTGAAGTCAGGACTGAGAAAGCACTGCATGCTGGATAGGGGTTAAAGTTAGCTTTAATTGCCCAGATTGGTATCAGGTTTTGTCTGGATTCTCATAGTTAGGTACTAGTATTTCTCACAAGCCCATATAATTTTAGGGAGACACTTTAAGCAATAGATTTAAGGCCTGTATTTTAATTTAGTAGTGGCCTTGGAACTCTTCTTGTGATGTAGAGTCTATAAACATTCAAAATGCTCTGAACTAAAACTCTGCCACCAACAAGGAGCTGCTCCCAAAAGAAGCTTGTTTTCATAAAATATTTTGAGAGTTGTGGCTTTTTAATATTGAGGGGGAGCTTTGTGAAAATGTCAAAGCTGAATCATTTTTTTTCTTGGAGTCTTTAAGTGGATTTGGATTAAAGCTCATCTTCAGCTTAAATATAATTTAAGAATGTAGAGTGAAGGCATAATGACATTCAGGACTAGCAACTACGTCACTTTGAAAACTAATTAGGGAACAAATCAAGCTGGAAGATCATATTAGTTATGCAGTATTGCCATGTAATCTTTTTTTTCTAAAGGAAAGTAAACACATGGGACTATTAGTCAGCTGGGATAAATCAAATTTGTTCCTGTTACTATGGATTTATATTAGCTGTGGATTTACTTTGATTTCTAGGTGGTGCAATTCAAAATTATTTATTTCTGATTACCTTGAGATTTTTTTTTTAATTTTGCATATTTTAGAGGAAGTCAAATTTGCAGTCTTGCCATTGCAGCTAAAGCACATGAAATTACTTGGAAGATAATTTTCACTTTTTTTTTAATATGTATTCTGAGGCTGGCATGATAGGAATTAACTACCTTCTTGAGTTTAATGTGGCATGATTTTTAGCAATTCGTCTTTGATATTGATAATAAGATATTATTGGTTTGGGGGTTTGGTTTGGTTGGGTTCTTTTGGTTTGGGTTTTTTTGTAGTATCCATCAAATCTAGAGTTTGGTTCATCATTTTCATCATGGGTAAATTAGAAGACTTGACCTGATTTTAATCCTGGTGAATACAAGACAGGAACCTGCCCATGAAGTGATGACCAGAATTCAAAATATTTGTTTGGAAGTGATTTTTAATGATTTTCCTTAATTATCTGTCAGTGTATTCATAGAATTCAGATCTTGTTTCTCTTTTTTTTTTTTTTATGTATAAAGGGAAAAACTGTACCTAGATTAAACAAAATTTTAAAAAGGTGCCATCTTACAAAGAAGTTATATTAAATTTTAGTGTTTAAGCCAAAAAATGCCTCTGCAGCCAGCCAGCCAGCTCTGGAAGATTTAGTTTGATGTGCTAAGCTAACATAATTGAGTGTGGTTACAGATCCACTCAAGTTAAACGTAAAGTTTCCATTGTTAGAGGGCTTTGATCAGTAGTTGGAGAGGGGGGATGTCAGACACATTGATCTTCATGTTAGCTGTATTCACAGTTAAATTAGTGGGTTGCACACCATTTCCTGGGTCAGATCTGCAATTTTGTGAGCTCTAAGTTAGCGCCTTATGCTGTGTACTTTCAAAGGCAAACATCAGAGAGAAACATGGATCATCCAGACAGCTTGCTGAAAAAGAAAAATTCTTCGTGGAGCTGGTTGGCAAGAGGGGCAGCTGGGGGTGGCAGGTTTGTTAGTTGCCAGCAGCTGTGTCTCTTTGGTGAGGAGGTTCTTGTGAGAGTTGTGCAGCTGTTGTTCTGCCTTCCCTTATGACTAGTGCCTACCTTTTATTACTGGAGGCTGAGAAACTTGTGGAGCAAGGTTCTTCCTTACTCTTCCTATGAATGAGGGCACAACTGGGTACTTCTTGTCTGCTAACCCTCAGGATGTGCTTTGATTTCCTGAAGGGTAACAGAGACACAGTCTGATAGACAGCCACAGTCTCAGCTGCACTTTAGCAGGCTGGGCTTTGTGATGGAACATGCTGAAATGCACATGATAGATAAAAGAGTGTTGAAACAGTAAAAGTAGTTTTAAAATTCCAGTACTTGTTTATTCTCAGTTAGTGATCTTTACCTTGGAGAGCAGATGATGTAACAACTCCGTTTGAGCCTGGAGCAGTGGAGTGCAATCATGCTTTCTTATTCCACTATAAAATTTTACATTGGATACAGTTGACATTTTGGTGCAATGGACCATAAATTAATGCTGGTATGAGCTATAAAAGGAAGGACATTAGAATAATCAAGTGGCTACAGAACCAGTTGAGTGTGTGACTGTCCACGGCACAGAATTATTCGATTAGCTTGCTTTTATGAGTCTGCTCTCTTCACTTTGTCTATATCCAACATATCTTAATTTCATTTTCTCTCCAAAGTAACTCAAGGGACTGCTGAACCTCTTGAGTTATGAGATTTTTGTGTCAACAGAAATTTAATTACTTTAGCGAAATGAATCATTGTAATCCATCTGCAATAAATCTCCACAATATAATCCAGAGACTATGTTTTTTGTTGAACCATGAAGTGTAATCTTTATTAGCATTTGTCTCTCTATTAGTATGACCGTGTTAAAGACATATTTGTTCACTTTTTTGTTTTGTTTTCCTCTGTGTGTGCTTTCACACAGAGTGTGAAAGTGTGACACACAGTGTGTCATTGGGCTCAATCTCTGTTATGAGGGTAAGGAGCTGTGCATGGCACATCTCCCACACTGAGGTTTGCATTTCAGAGAGGCACTGTTAGCACTCCTGAAGTGACTTGCTCACGCTGTGTTTGCCAATATGAAGTGACTACTTTACACTGGAGTTGACAGTTTTTCACCCTGCCAATTATTTAATCAATGTTAATGGCACATTGAATTACCTTAAATTGCTCCTGTTTTAGAAATTAAGGCTTGGACTTCTTTTTTGTGGACTGTTTCCCAGGGCACGAGTATTGGCAGGAAATGGGGAGTGAGGAATTAAAATGAGAGGAAGAAAGGGCTTTGCTCTGTGTTACAGCTGGAATGGAATAGTGTACTCTGCTCCATGTATATTTCACCTTACCAATGAGACCTGTAAATTTGTTGATTCAAACTGAGTTCTATGCAGCAACAAGATAAGATTTTTGTTTCTAGCTACTGAGAAAATCATTTATTTTTCAGGCATTAAATTTCTCAGTTGATGAAACAACCTGAGCAAGAAAAGTGTGGTTGTGGTCAGTGGTTGGTTGGTTAGGTTTTTCCTTAATCAGAGTTCAGACTAGTGCTGGAGTCAGGAGTTCTTTCTTTTTAGTAAGTTGGTGAGCTGATTTCTTTCCAGTTCAGAAAGATGAAAAATTACTTTTAAGTGCACAGTAGATGTGAAAGCTTTCGTTTCCACCCTAAGAAAAGTTGTTACTGGGAAGAAAAAAAGTTATTCTTTTTTTCCCCACGAGGAAGACCATCCTTGTTTTCCTTATAAGTTTCTTACTGAATGATGGTCTCAAAGGAGTAAAACTGGTAGTCTTCTGAGCATTTTGTTCAACTATCTGCCACAGCAATACAACACTGATGTATTTCAAAGATATCTTATGTCTTTGTAATAGCCTGTAATTTGCTCTGAAACAAATATTTTATTACTGTGTTATTTCTGTGTCAGTGGAGCCTTTAGATTGTGATGGTCTACAAGATGTCTTGCCTTGTGTAACCCATCTGAATAATTTTCAATTTTGATCCCTGTGATGTATTTAATTCTAAAAGAAAATAATCTCTGTTGGAGTAAAGGTGTATAAACTGGTGCTATATAATTTGCTTTTAAATAGGAAATCACTTTCTTGCACCATACTTTACAGCAAATATGCTCTTCACACTTGGTGACCAACGGGCCTGAGCGTATTATTGAAACTGGTGGGATACCTTTCCATGCTGCCCACGAGGTTTCCTTGTTTTGGTAGCTGCTTGCAGTGAGGTCAGTGGGATCAACTATGATTCAGAGAATCTCTGAATTCTCTGCCAGATTTGACTCAGAGAAATCATCTGACACTGAAGGGATCTGGGATGTGCTCTCTGTGACAGAGGACAGTATTCTATCCTTCTGTTCACAGCCTCCAGCAGTCAGGATTATTCACCTTTTCCAGTCAACTTTTTCATAGAATCATGTAGAAATTATTTCCTATATTTATCTTGAAACTGTTTTGCTGCAGCTTACTTCCATGGCTTGTCTGCATCTTTAAGATATGGAAGATAGAGCCCTTGGCATGTTTTACATGTGGATGCTTTACATTTAAAGCTACCATACTTCCCCTCAAGAGCTTTCCTTTTAGGTTATACTCTGAACTCATTATGTCTTGCTGGTAGGTGCAGTTTTCTAGATTTGAATTATTCATAGTGTTCCCATCTGGATTTTGTCCAGACTCTCCTTTGATTTTTTTTTTTCACCAAATATGTTTGATTTGTCAGGATAATTTTGGACTTAAATACAATTTTACAATTTGGATTATGTCCCTGCTGGTTCTATATGCTCCTCAGTGGTGTTTTTCACTACTGAATCATTCACGTAGTTCATGGAACTACTGTCCTAAGTCAAATCCTGTGTTGAACAAGCACAAAAGCACCTGACTTTAAGAATGGGTTTACCTGCTTCTTTTTATCCCTAGGTGAATGTTACACCTGTTTGACATGGTGCAACTTAGGTACAAAAGAGTTATGGGGGGATAATTTTTTTAATTTTATTTTTTATTTCCCACTTTTTCCCATGCCTGCCAGTCTTTATGCTTCCATAGAAATGCTTCTTAATAACTGCCAAGCAACTCATTTTCAGCCCATCAAAATAAAAATGCTACCGAAGCAGCTCAGGCTTGCTCTTAGGTCTGAAAAAGGACTGACAGAGCAATTAATTATTGCTATTCCTAATGACACCAATGTCACAGAACATTTACTGTACTTGCCTGCATGGAGAGAAAGAATTAAAACATTCCTTTTGACCAAGAAAAGGATGAAAGAAATATGAAGGTGGGCAAGTGAATGCAAAAGACCACAATGTACCTTAAAGATATGACACTCTGAAATGAGAGTCTCCAAGATATTTTCCTAAACCTCTGCCATACTGTCACAGTGGAATGAGTCATCTGAGGACATGAGCAAGCTAGTGGGTGGTTTGTTTAATTAAGAATTCCTTTGGTACAGAGATATTATATTTTATATACATATATGCATTCAGTGAAGCTTATATGCATGCTAAATAGGTATAAACAGAAGTCCTTGGTTTCCGTCCCCACTGCCTAGTGGTTCATAAGGCTGTCAGCCCTCCCTTACAGAAGTACAGCTTTTTCTCTCAAGCAGCTGTAGCTTGTCTTGCTGTGACCCTGCTTGATCCCTCTGGTTGGCTTTAGGCAATATTTTGAAATCTGCCTTACAAAGCAAATAGAACAGCAGCCATTTGTGGGCATATGTTGAAATGGTTCTTTGCTCATCTTCTGCTCTGCTTGCCAAGAATCACATTGAAACTACGCTTATTAATATAAAGTAATTTACTGCACTTCCGCTATTCTCAATCTTTCCAAAATGCATGCTTTGTCATTGTACAATACCTTTGCTGTTTAAAAGGGCCTGCAAGATACCAACAAAGATTGCTGCTGTTACAACCCAGATCGTGACTTGCTGTAAATCACTGCAGTTAATAGAGCAATACCAATTTCTCCAAGAAATGATGAAAATACAATTTTCTAACAGAAACTGCTTATTCAACAAGATCAAAACATTTTGTGGAACATACCAACTTCAATCAAACTCCATTTATAAAAGAAATCAAAGTGAAATAGCCTTTTACCTCATTAGAAGATAGCTTTTTGAATTTTTACTTTGAAATTTAGATGAGGAATTAGAACATGATATTTTTAAGCATGTTCAGTTTTCATTTATTAACTGAAATATTTGCACAAATATGTACTTTAAGGGATGTTTTGACAGTTGGCAGTTCATTTGGATGCTGAATTAAGTTCATGAATGGTACAAATTCCTGCACATCTGAGGACTTTTGCTAGGTATTCAGGGATACAGATCAGAAGCCATTATCACTGATGACTTTTTGGCATTTTCCAGTGTAGTCAATGAAAGATTAGGAATGGAGAAGCAATTCATCCCTAAGGTTGGAATGGTCACTATGATATCTTCTAATGGGGAAAGCATAGGGAATTTTGCATTTTGTGTGATATAAGGCGTACTTGCATACCCATGTCTAAATGGCTTCACATTTAGGGATGAAAATTATGCAAGATTCCTTTCAGATTTATTTCTGTATTATATAAACACACAACATGATAATAATGTCTTTAAGTACAAGTAATGAAACTTTATTAGCCTGTGATAGCTATGTCAATAAAAATGTGAAGGGTGTGCAGCTGTTCTGAAATAAGCTTTGAATTGTGTGTGGCAACAGAGTTATTGCCATCTTTGCTGGATAACACCCACTGTAGAATCACCAGAGCTTTGAGGAAATGAGCAGGAAGTTGAAACTCTGGGCCAAGATTTCCTGCTTTTCTGGGAAAGTGTGCACGTTATTTTGGAAGAGAAGGGGAAATGTTGGCTGTGAGACTGTGGTTTAACCAAGTGGATGGTGGGGAAGGTAAGAGGCAAGCCAATGGAAAAACTCTTGGGAGAATATTTGCTGGGGACTGTTCACATTAAGGCCATGGAGGTGTTTTTTCAGTGCTTCCCTGAACTGAAAATCTGATTATGAGATGGATGAGTGAGTAGGCACCATGCCCATGTTCCTTTGTGAGAACAGGCAATGATACAGTCATCTGAGCAAACTGGGACTTGCTGACATTGGCACCCCTTGGATATTTCTACTGTAGCTAGGAATGGTCATGCTGTAAAAAGCCTTGGAGACACCAATGAGTTTTGTGGTAGCTGCTCCTGCAATCCTTGAAGAACTACAATATTAATCTTTGATTAATTAAGAACAAGAAGCAACTATGACTCCTCAGCTCTAGCTGATATATGACTGTAGTTGACTGCATGTCCATATAAATCTGACATCCAAATAGTAAACAATTAATTTAGGCTATAAAATCAGGCAGTGAGCACTCTGGTGTTGAGCAAGGCTTAGATCCCACATAGTACAGGTGATTTTTGCTTTACAAATAACTAATAATCACACATATAGTTTTTTGTAAACATCACCTAACATGATGGAAAATTTGTGTAGCAATTTGATGATATTTATAACTTTGGACAGTGCTCAATTTACCTGTGGTTCAGGCCCATTTCTGTGTGTAGAGATGTGACTGCCCATCTGTCCAGGCTCTCCTTTTCTATTGGTTTGTCATTAGTGTGGTATGGGTGTTTAAGAGAGGACCACTGCTATTTCTGCCACTCATGTTATTCCATCTCCTGCTGTTCACCTGTTTCTGGATCTCTCATTGCTGTAGCAGCACAGTTTTCTTTTGCTTTCATAGCACCAGACTAGCTGACAACGGGGAAGGATCCAACCCAAAATAGAAAAGTCACTCCAGGACAATAAGAAACACCACAGTATAATGAAAAGTATAAGTTTCTTCAGAGTTACTTTGGATGAATTTCAGATTGAATTGAATTGAAATTCTAATGCTGAGTCACGCCCACGTATAAGTCTGGCTGAAACTGGGTACCCTGAGAAATGAAAGATGCAAGTCAGTACAGCTCATTTCAGTGCTGAGTTTCCATTAATCTTAAAGATACACAATTTCTGCATTATATTGCAGGAAGGAAAAGGTAAAACACTGTCTGAGTATATTTACACATATATTTGCAGTCACATTTTTTAACTTTTAAAGATACTGTGGAATTTAAGGTTCACAATACCAACCTGTTTTGCTAGCAAAACAAATTACTCAAGAGCCCTTTCACTGTAGGGAATTTTTCTTCCTGAAGAGAACAAATCTGTTTTCTTTCCAAGTACAAATTAAAGAACAGGAGTTGCATTACTGTTGGCAGGTGAAAAGATGGCTTTTTCTGTGCTGTACGCTGATCAGGGTTTAGAGCATGAAACTGAAGTTACATCAATTGTTTTTACCAATTCCTGGGCAGAGCAGATTTTTCTACTATGTTATAGCTTTTCCATGATGGAAAATATAGTATCTGCTTTACAATTTAACTTTGTTGCATGTTAAGATACCAGAAAGATAAGCGACTTTCTAGAAACTTTGCTGGACTTGGTTAGCAGAAAAAAATCCCACTGCCTCATCCTTTGTTTATATCCAGGTATAGCCTCTGGATACTATCCAGAGTTGTTAAGTGATTCAGAATATTTTAGCACATCTTTGCAATTTTTCCATCCCTTCAGGTTATACTATTCATTAAAATCAGTTCATTAATTTACTACTGTCTGTGCATTCTTTCTAAGCAGCAGCACTAATATTCAAAGTTATCAGTTATTGTTTTCTTCCAAACTATTTTGTTGTCTCAGCTTTGTGCAAGCCAAACACTTTAATTGCCGCTTTTAATCTTTCAAAGTGCTTTGCGACGGTGAATTTATTAATCATCATAGCCCCCTTGTTGAGCAGGTACATTTGCAGTGGGCATAATTTGCAGGACTCTGTGCTTGCACCTGAGTGCCCAGTTATGTTCCACATGGGTCTTGTATCAGGAATATGTCCGAGGATTTCAGGCACTTAGGTTCTCCAATTTCCAATAATTTACTTGGAGGAATATAGAGGCTCTGGCTGCAGAGCTGAGCTAGCCTAAGGGAGATATGTCCCAGAAGAGCAGGGTCACTGTGGACAGTGGATGGAGGCAGTGACCTCTGTCTTAGAGCCCTTAAGGTTTAGGATAATGTAGTGGTACCCTTTTCTGTGACATCAATATTCTAAATTTAGTGCAATTCATGCCCCTGCAGGTCTCGTTTGCTCATAGTGAGAAGCACACTCCTTCCCCTGAGCTTCCTTGCCCATAATTTACTTGGGGCCTGGACACCCCGGTCCTACACTGGCCAGCCCCAGGGACTGAGAGGTTCACCCAGGTAATAAAAATCAATTTACATCAGCAAAAGCCATTTCCTTTCCTTCTCAACAGTAATGCTTGCACCCGAAGTCTGCTGGGGGAGCCTTCTACATGAAACGCTGTTTCTTGTTGAAAAGCAAAGTGGAAGCACTTGTGTCCTATAAATCTTTGACTAAAAAGATAGGTTGTCAATTTTATCAAAGTTGCACTGCAGAATAGCCCTAAGCAGGAGTTTCCAAACCCCTACTTCATATTCTACAGATAAGGATAAATTATAAGCCTCCTTGCTATATATCTCTGAAATGTAATGTACCTATGTCTGTAACACAGGCTATAAAATGGAAATGAGATAGCCAGCACTGCGGTGTTTTTCTGATGTACAGAGGTTATCCTGGTAATATATCTCAAAAACCTCCAGCAATATTTTAAAAGATCAGCAATGTCAATTTGCATAATTTGGTATATAATCTTTTCATTTTTCCTAATGGCTGAGGAAAGGTGAATAAAATTTCACACTGTTCGCAATAAGAACAAATAATTTAAGGTGTAAAAATGCCACTGTCGTCTGTTACACAAGGACCAAGGAGAATACCTGTGACTTCCAGAAACCTATCAAAATTATCTTGGGCTTATGCCTTGCACCCATAGTGAAGTTACAACTCGACATTATTTAATTACCTCTTTGTCAAACCGAATGGATATGGAAATTTTGTGGTTGACCTTTGACATTTTGCTAAATTTAATTAATTAGATTCAGCATTTAACGGTGTACTTAGCTTGGATTATTGCTGTGCCAAATGTATGCAAGTTCTTTATAATAAATGCTGGTTACTCAGTGTTGGTGTTCATAATTCAGTGGCACTGCCAACCATAAGAACTTAACTGTTTTTAACTGGTCTTCACTGGATGAAATCTGTTGTGCTTCATTTTTCATAAAGACTTGGGATTTCCATTTTTTCAACGGACATACTTGGTTAAAAAATTTAATTTATTATTCTGTGAGGGAGATTTTCTTTGATTTTGTGGGGGGAGAATTGAATATTTGCAAAAATTTCAAAAATAATTAGCACCAACTTCAAATTCCCTGTTCTGCTTTGTCAGCAAGTCAGAAATAATTTCTTTCATTTTGAATGAAATTGTGACTGTCTGATTTGGGGATGAAAAATTGAAAATGCCAATTTGAGGGGAAGAATCAATAGCTCCATTTTAAAACATGGCCACAAACTTCTGACTTGAGCTAGACTTTAGTCTTAAATTCAGAGAGATCAGCCCCATGTTTTCTGTTAATATGCTAGGTGTCAGAAATCTCTAATCAGCCTCTCAGCCAGGTAAATCTCTTCAGTTCTTTCAGCTGCATTTGACCTATCAATATGACAGGCTGTCTAATCCACAGATATTTCTTCTACATCTACCTCTCTGGAAATATTTGCTCAGCAAGTTAAACTTATTAACTGATTTTTTTTCCAGCTCTTGAAAGCCGATCAATTCCTTGGACTCAAAGTATATAAATTCTCTCTCATACGTCATCTTTTCGTCTCATTGATCCCCATATTATAACTTTCACTACGTGTATTTCACTGGGGTCTCTGTTGAATGAGACCAGACCAATTTGAACTGGAGGTCTGTATTTTGTCCTTTTATTGGTGTTTTGTGAGAGCTTTCATAGCTTCTGTTGCCTTCAAGTTACTGCTGTGTAGCAGGGTGGATGTGCCTGGGTGAGTGTATTCCAGTTCTGCCCAAATAAGACTCTAACAACTGACTGTGCAAATGTATTTGCTACAGAACTGTGTTCATTCTTGCATACAGTCATAAATTTGGAAACAATGCCAGTCTCATTTTTTTTATAGAGAGTCCTATATTTCATGATATATAAGGATATTGCAATTTTCTTCTGTTCCCAAAAGATCATTTTCAAAAACTGAGTCATGCTTGGGAAGATATATCTTGGATCTCTCCAGAGCAAACAAATATAGAATATAATATTTTTTTCCTCCAAACAAATACAGAATATAATTTCTTTTCTCCAGCTAACTATGTTGACAAAGCCTTATCTACTCCATAACGAAAAGTTTTGGTGACTCAATTTATCCTTTAAAAAAAATTAACCTGCCTAACTGTTTTGACACATTTGTTAACTTGTCTCACTCAGAGTTGGTATGGATACTAAAATGTGAACGATGTGTTGATGTTCAGTCCTTGTTGAAAAGTGTCTTCGCACAGTTAAAATTTATTTTCCTTCTGATTCATCTTAAAACCAGAGGTCTGGTAAGTCTGTGCTGTATGGTCCAATAAAGGAGTGAACTGAGACTGAAGGATCTTACTGCATCAGCAAAATATCACCCATATATTCAATGTTCCTCTGGTTTAGCTTTTCTGTCATCTCAGACTGCTTTTTCAGGGAGTTTCTCCTGAAGGCTCAAGTGCACACACTGATTGAAATGAGAGAGGGGAATGCCCTAGCTTCTCTTCCTCATCCCAGAAGAGCAGGGTCAGGCACCCATCACCACTTTCCCAGAAGACTGACCAGCATTTTTTCATGTATTTCATTCTCCTGGTTGGTCTCAAGCCAATCCTTTCAGCTGTAAGAGAAGGGGCACCCTCACATCTCATGAGATTGCATCTCGTGTGAATAGTGGAAGTGCTCAGCATGTGCCCTGTTGCCTTGGTCTCCAGGAGGCCAGAAGTGCTGCTGTCTCATCATGCACAAAGTCTCCAGCTGTCATCACTTGCACCTAGCTGATGCCTGCTGTATCCAATACCATCTTGCATCTGCTCTGTGGGTGTTCACTGCACAGTCACTAATTATTGCCATATGTAGCCATTTCTGTGTCAGTGATGTTTGCTTCTTGCTTCTGGCCTCAGACAGCGGATGTGAAAAACAGTTTGTACTTCACTGAGACCTGTGGCTCTGAGCCTGACTCCAATCCTGGTGGCAGTACTGCCACTGGTTACGGGAGGTGATCCTGGCGTTTTAATGGCATGCTTCTTGCAAGAGCTTCTTAGTCCTGTGACCATATCCTTCTTGACACTACCCATGTACAGGAAAGGGTCCCTAAGAGCAGTGAAAGATCTCCATTGTTGCTTTTAATAGAATATGTGGTTTGACTTAAATATCATTTTTGTTAATGCTGTGTTTCATTTCATCAGACAGAGTGCTTGTGTGTGGGGAAATCAGTGGACTTGTTCCATGTGAACAAGTGCTTAATTGCCTTTTTCATTTTGTGAGTGATTTCCTTATTTGGAGAGGCAGAACTGTAGTTTGGGAAAAGAGCAGACACCATGTTGTCTTACAGGTGCAGGAGATGGAAGGGACAGGATGGTGCCCCTGCACAAAGTGGGAAATTGGGCTGTATCTACATCTATTCTGTTTCAGACCTCGTTCCTTGAAATTCATCAAGACTGGAATGTTTCCATTAGCTGAAGCCCATAGTCTGTTATTTGACTCACAGATGAGAAAGTCAGGGGGCCACCAACTTTCCGGAGCTCCTAAGGCAGATGTCAAAATCTCTGTGTGCCTGAGATTAATTCAGTTTATTTCTGGTGTGAGTTGGAAAAGGGAGCTGTACATGTAGTTTCTGGGATATCCATGACACCAGCTTCCTTGGAGTCCCACCACCCTGTTGTGGAAAGGCACCAGCGCATTAGTAAGGTGTGGAGGACACTGGATCTGGATTCACCAGCCTCTTCTGACTCAAAGCTTTCCAAGGACAACTTGTCAAAACTGCTGGCCATGTCAAACTCAGCCTGCTGAGATCTAATCTTGTACAGAGTTAGGGAGCATAAGGCAGCTGGGAGGCATTAATGAAATGAGCAAAGAGCTGCAAAGGCCAATTGGTGGGGAGTAACACAGGGAGATGAAGGGATTGAGCATCGAGATTTTGGGCTAAACTGGTAAAACTGGTAGGTAACTACTTCTGTGGGTTTGCAGAGTTAGTCTGTACATTGTGTCACAGTGTTTCTTGAAATGAATATCTTTTGAATATAAACTTTCCCAGGAGCTTTTTGGGCTGCTTTTTTGTCTTTGGAATGCACTTAAGTGATGCAGAGCAAGGCATTAATGAACCACACATTGAAGAAATTCTTTCTTTGAGACCTTGAGTCTCAATGATTTCTGTACAGCAGATCAGGGTGGCAGAGGAAGGAATGCATGGGAAAACAATGTGCTTAGAAAACCTTACCAACATTAAAATTCATTGAAAATTCAAAGTGTAAGAGAACACATCATCCACACTTTACCCCCTAACTGCAGAGACCAAATGTAAGTTAAGAGAAAGACAACCTCTGAAATATTTGAAGGTTTGAAAGGATTTCACTTAGTTTGGCCAGAGTTTTTCTCTGCAGGTGCAACATGGATCTGAGCAGTTAAGATTGGCTTTGTTAGAGATTCCATAAGGCAGGGGAAATGCAGAAAATGGATCCTGTCAAATTACTTAAGCCAAGTCTACAAAACCTAGCAAAATCTAGTATTGGAAGAATCTGAGAGGGCTCCAGCCCTGCACAGATGGCCCTGCTCTGTTGCAAGCATTAGTGCAATGCATAGATCCAGGGAGAAGATACCACTGCATTTGAAGTGTTATTCAGCAACCAGCATGGAGTGCCAGGACAAGACGAATGGCCTGTCAGCCTGAAAGTTAAGGGACACTTATTAGTTTGAATTGGACACGGGTTCAGAAGGCAACATGGTGCCAGAAACCATGTTAGCATTGCAGAAGAAAACACAGATGGTTGATAGAAAATAGTTAAAAGTCCTGGATGACAGCTGGGATCTGGCCTTTGCTTTAGAAATACTTGAACCAAATGTTTAGCTAACAAGGTGAAGTAGATACAGTTGGTAAAAGCCTCTGAGAATGGATCACCCAGTGGATTAGAAACAAAACAAGTCCTTGGTTACATGTGGAAAATGCTGCTTTTACAAGAGCAGAGTAGAGATTTACATATCTGTCCCCTTGAAGATGTGCTCAGACACCTTTCACAAACTTTCTGCACTCTGCCAGAGTCTGAGCAAATCTACCTGGGGATCAAGATGTATTTGAATTGTCGACCTTTTGTTCAGAGTGATTATAGGAGCTCTTGCCACAACATGCAGAAGGTATCTGATTTTTTTCCTCATTAATCAATGCCTCCATCAATACTGCCAAGACATAGTATTTCCAGACTAGGAAATATTTCCAGAGGCAGCTAGCCACTCAGGAATGTGTTATTGAGTATTTTCACAGGGTAGATGAGAGAGGAGTATTGTGCTAACATGGAACAGTCAACAAATTCCTGTCTTTTCACCTGTGAGCTATATGTCTATCAGTATGTTTCTAGTTCAACTTTACCTTACATTAACATGCTTTTTTGGTTGTTTAATCTTTCCAGGTATATGTTTATGGCAGCTAAGTAGCCATTGAAAAGAAAGCTATAGAGATGTACTGATGTAAAAATAAGGATTCTTTCAGTTCATCAAGCTTCAGTTTGGGTGCTGCACTCATGCTCCTGCTAAATCAACAGGAATCACACTGTTTCTTGGCATTTGGTGAAAACAGCATTTAATTGAAGACCCAACCAGTAGTTACAGATGAATACTATTCCTCATTTTGCTTCTGGACACTTTAATCAACCTGCCTGCATGTTGGGATCAATCAGTTTCAGCAGTTCTGTTCATTCATCTTCGTCCTGCCATTCATCTCATGGCAGCAAGGAGAACACTGTGTAATTGAATTTAGTTGAAATCTAATAAGAAGAAAAACCGTGACAAGCCACCTATAATCAGCTCGATTCTGAATTTTCAGAACAAGCATTAGCTTTGTATTTCCAGGAGGAACATATTGGGGATCCCACAGAGCTTCAGTGAAAAAGATGGAAAAGGGAGTGAAACACTGGAGATATGGAGTCTCTTTTGTGGTTTCGTTGTGGATTTTTTGCCATTTATACTAATTTAAAATAGAAATTATGATGTCTTGCTTGCTTTTCACTCAGCTTCTACACAATTTACTTAATTTAGAAAGGAAATCCACCACCTTTTCCCCTGTGTAAGAGGTATAAAATGACATTTTGTGGTGGGTGTGTGTACGTATTTGGGTTTTTTTAAGGCTAATGTAACAAATCATAGAGATGAAATCTCAAAATATTTTCACTGAAGCTGATGCAGGTTTGAACTTTAAATTTTTCCAAAGTGCTCAGCATTTGATCCACATTTCCACATGGGCTCCTTTAGAACGATTGCATAGTGTCATGTTCATGGAGTTGCTGCTTTTTTGAAAGCAGGATATTAACCACTTGGGTTTAACATTCTCTAAGTTATGTGTGCTGTCTTTAGAGTTTCAGCTGATCTGACTTGACTGAGTATTCCCATGGAGCAGTGCCTTTTTTAAGTCTTTTACCATTGCAGATCTTTCTGACAGAATTGGAGGACATGACTATAAACAGAAACCAACTTAAGAATACTCAAAGGACTTCTCACTGCCTACAAATTCTTTATTTTTGGTAGTAGTTTTACACATGAATTGCAAAATGTATTCATAATCTGAAATAAGGGAGATAAAACTGGAGAAGGAAAGGTCCCTATATACATATGTATGTGAAGGGATTGCAAAATAGTCCATCAAGGACCTATTACAAGGGCTTATAATGTGTTACTCAAATAGGATATTTAATAAGGTATCTCTTTTCTTGGAGTGTTATTGCAATATATTGCCAAGCTCTTACAGAGTTAAACTCCTGGGAAGTGCATGTGTGACCATTTTTTCAGACCAGACGTGGTGAGGGGAATATGCATCAGGATACAATTCTATTTTTTCCATAATAGTTAGACCCTACTATCTTCCAAGACAGCAATATTCACGGTCCTAAGGTTGTTAGGTTGTAATCATGTGTCCTGATTACATATATATAGTTTAAGCAAAGTGCTTCAAAAATATTTTTAGGTGAGGAGAGGAGTAATAAGCCTATTCTTCACATACCTTTTTAAAAAACCTAGGAAAATATCTCATTTTGCTGGATTTTGAATCCTGTAGTGATTCACTGAATAAAAAATTAATATGCTCAGAATGCAGCTTTTGGCTTTTTGGTGATTTCAGATTAGGACATCAATGAATGCTTTAATGTTGTACAGTTAAGAACACCCACTGTGCAGCTTTTAACCATGGGGTGCTGCACAATTTTGAATTAAGCTTCCTGTATTTTATGCAGCACGTTGGACTGGCATGTAGAGAAAATGGGTATAAAAAATGTAGAATAATCACGTCAAAATACCATTTTTGCATAATAGGGGACTACTTTCCCAGCCATGGCCATGCCTGGCTACAGGAAAGGAGCAGCTCTGTGTACAGCCATTTGTCATGGGCGAACGAGGAAAGCACAGTGACAGGGACATGTGCTGGCAGACTTGAATTCACTCTGCCTTTTTTCTGACCTGACTGGAGATAAACAGGTTTTGGTCTAAGGCTGTATCCAAGCTAACAAGCCTCATTCAGCCTCTTTAATTCAATTACCTGAATTTCCCAGGTCACACAGCTCTCACAAGCCCTCTGCCTGCTGGACATCTTTCACAGCAGTCAGTCACTTGAGGTAGTAGGGAAGAGCACAGTAAGTTGTAGGCAACTGTGGATCATTTGTGCTTTTAAAAACAAACCCAAAACCCTTCACAAATAGCACCATGGACACAGTAGTTAATTTTCTATCACTTGAACCAAAAGTAAAATTAGTTGTAATTGCTTGTTGGTTATTGTCGTTATTTCTCTGCTGTGAGAGTAAGGTCTTGTGTAACCAGTCCAAGCAAAAAGTATCCAAGGCTCAAACCCTGTAACTGTAATGTGAGATAAGTAAGAGTGGGAGAGTACTACAGGGTGGGCAGTAAGCAGTGCACAGTCTGCTAATGAGGTCAGCACAATTAGTGCAATAAATTCTGGCCAAATCTTAGTAAGTGCTTGTGCCAAGAAGTTTAATGCATTTTTTTCCTTTCATGTGAAAAAACTGTGGCAACTGCCTAAGTAGAAACATGTCTTTATTTTGATTTTTATCTGAAAGTGTTTATTTTTTCTTCACTCTAAGTAAATAAACTCTAATTACAATGTACTTGCATGTACTCTCCTTGCTGCTTTCTATTAGTGTATTTTTGAAATCACTGGGATGCCTGGAAGTAATTCAAATAGAACATCCAGGATGTTCTCATAGGCATAAATATTATGTGGGAATGAGGCTGCTAAATCTTTTTTATCCACTAAATTTGAAACATATATAGATTATATTCTGAGACAGAACATAATTTAAGGGGGATGTAACAACTCTCATTACATTCCCATTAGTCGGTAACATAAACCACGTTCTAACTGTGGAAGACTTGACAAGAATAGGCTCTGGTATTGTATGCATGAGATGTTATTCGTGGTAGTGATTAATTCCTGTAGTTTCTGAGATATTTGGAATATGTACCTGACCTGCACTGCCTCCAGTGTTACAAGTACTCACTTTTCTTACTTTTCTTTCCTCATAACACTATAACAAATTCGAATTTCCAATCTTTCCTTGGGTGACAGAGCTGTCCTCCAACAGCTACAGGTATAATTGTCTACTGGTGAGAACAGGCCACTCTAAAACAGAGCATGTTCATTGTGACAATTTTTTTTTTATTGTAAGTTTTAGAGTGCTGCAAGAGGGAAGAAGAATATTTTTGAATGAGATTAGCTGAGATATTCAGGCTGCTTCATCCCAGGTGAAACAACTTTTTAAAAAAGAAATTCTTCCCACTTCATTCTATTACACTGAGCATTTCATATGTTGTAACCTTTGTCAAAATTTTATCAGTGCTTTCACAGTGTTTCTAGATACACTGATAGCAGTAGAGTTTGCCTTCTAGTTATTCTCTTCTTTTTGCCAAATTTTACTAATTTCGAGGTATATTTTAAACCCTGAAAGGACCATTTCATTACCTAATAAAATACTAATAAAATACCCAGACATCCCCTCCGTAATGCAAGTCAGTAGCAGAGAGGTTTTGTAGGCCTGGGGAGGGATTGGAAGAAGTGGGTTCATGATCCAGATTCTTTGTGTCTCACTCAACAGTTATCATTTTCATAAATCTACACAGCAGAAGAGAATAGGGACAGTAACATGAGAGTTCTTCCCTTCTGAAAGGATTTATTTCATACTAGCAGCACGTATACATAATACACTCTGTGGAGAAGAAATTTGGGTCCAGAAAGTTGGTGGGAGTTTACTCATTGCTCTCAAAAGGCCAAGATTTTGTTCGGTCTCTTATGCTTTAATTTACTGTAAACAGCAAAAGCATTCCCACTTACATATGTGGGAAGGTCTAAATCATTGTAAGTCAGTGCAAACAGAGGAAAACTTTATATGCAGCCTGTCAACAGCAAATGTCAATGGAGGAGCATTAGTAATAAATGTCATGGTGTGCTCTAATTACCTCCTACAGCTCTGCTCCTTTAGGGTAGATGTTCTATCCATTGAGGTCATGCTGTGGTACATATTAATTAAATCTCTTCAGTGTTATCTGCTGTTTCTGGAAGGCAGCAAATGTAATGTGCAAAATAGTGGCTTATCTGGGAGGAAAAGAACACATCCCAGAGCAAGGAAATATCTTTATCTTTTTGAAATAGATATCATCTATTATTAAAGAAAGCAAAATGGGTACCTGCTGGATTTTCTGCTCTTGTTAATAGCATAGTTTAGAAATATTGACTAGAAAGAGGAAAGGGAAATATGCTCAGACATGAAAGCACAAGAGCCACAGTTGAGTAAATATGTGTTTCTATTAAAGTTATGACCCTGTAGAGTCAGGGGCTAGTGAAGAGAGGCATCCATAAGCATTGGAAAGAAATGCAGCTGCAAGCCGCTCTTTGCCCTTTGCTTGGAGAGATTCTGTTTTATCTGATGGAGAAGCAAATTGTTCCAATCTGAAATCCTAAAATCCACTAAAGTCAGCCACTGAAAAAAATGTGAGGCTTTCCCTTGCTGCATGTGTCTGGCTCAGGTTTCTGGTACTCTTCTCATGTATATTAACACTCCCATAGCCATTTTTGACAGAGCTATTTTTAAGAACTATTTTTGCTTTTTTATTTCAGCTACCAAAATATGTATCTGCACAGGCAAAACCACCTTTTTACCAGTCAAGAAATAGGATCCTGCTAGATGACACAGTGGAAAGTGGAAATTTTTGCAAACTGTCTGGGGAGAATACATTTTGGGTTTGATCAAGCTTGCATTCTTGTCTTTTACATCTTAGCAGAAATGCTTCTTAAATCTTTGAGAGTCTTCAGAAGAGCAGTCTTCTCTATTCTTAGAATTACTGAAGAGTAACTTATTTTAGGAGCAGGGAGTTGGTTCAAAGTGGGTGAGAAAACCACTATGGTTAATTAACAAATTTAGTATAGTCCAAGAATCATGAGTTAGAAGCATTGCAGTCCAGTTTCTTTGGCTTTCTACTGTCTAGGCTCTTGTGCCTTGTTGATGAATTGGGATCAATGTTCTGTGGCAGGTAGAAAAAAACCCAAATTTCCATTACACTCAGTTATAATGTTCATTTAAATCATTAAATATGGACTTTTTTTTTTCTAAAATCTGGTTTTTGGGGTTTTTTTGGTTAGGTCTGCAACAGAAATACGAGTGGACAAATACTTAGAAGAACTCAGAGTATTTAAAAACATAATTTTCAGGAAAGTTCAAGAGCAAGTAGTTCCTCTTGTTTCCTAGATGTGTACATCAGTTTTGAAACCTGGCTACTGTTTTAAGTTTTTGAGGGACTGATCATTTAGTCTGTTAATTACCTGATTCAAAACATTTTGGATGCAGCATCTGATGAGACACAAGTCTAGCTCTGTCAATAGCATGAATGAATCTCATACAGGTTACTAGAGTTCTGCGTCCAGCCTGAGCTCCATTAAGCCCCAAAAACATAATTTAGCTGTACCCTGGGTGCTTTCCACCATTACATAGTGATTTGATTTGTGAAAGTGCTGGAGTGCTGGTCATCCTGAATGGTGATGATCTCAGCCTTGATACACACACGCCCTCATCCCTGTGCTGGCTGAACAGAGTGTGAGTGCACGTACATCCAACATGGCCCTGTAAGCCTAGGATTACTGTGCCTGGCTTTACACTGGGAGAGTAATGTTGTGACTGTTCCCTTCATCCTGGAGACCCTAGATTTTAGCTGGTGAGTGTTCAGGGTAGAGAAAGCAATGCTTCAGAGGGGCTCTGCAGGGCTGCTGAGGGTGTGATAAGCTCCTTGAACCATCTCGCATACCTGAAGTGGTGTTTGGATATTGAATAGCAACAGCTATTAGCATAAATTATTACTTTAAGGGAGATACTTTGGTCTACCGCCAAGCAATTACAATAAGTAGTGTTTAACTAGGTGTTAACACGAGGGAGAATTTCTTTCTTTATTGCACTATTCAAGAGAGTTACCAAAAAAGTTCAAAAGAGAGAATGGAGAAAAAAAGCACATTGGAAGAGGATCCCATTGCTCTGTTACTACCCAGCTCAAATCTCTTCCTCAATTTTCAAAAGTACAAGGACCAAGTTCCTAGATGGGTCCCTGAATTTAGATCTAAGTTTCTGTCCTGAACTTTTCTTTGCTTTAGGTCAAACCCAAATTTTGAAATTTTGGAGGAAGGCGAGCCTGGATACAGAGATTAATATCTAGCTGCTTTTGAGCTAGGGTGCTTAGTCTAGATGTGGTGTTTTGATGCTGTTACTTCAGGCCTTCTTCTAGTTTAAAATGTTTTCAAATTGGACTTGTTTTTTTCCAAAGCAGGGAAGAAACAGGGCAGCCTTGGAAAAAGAGGGTGTTGTTTTCTCTGTATCTTATTTCTTTACAATCTTTCTCAGCTTATAAATATTTAGCTATGAATATGCTTGACAGCTTGTCTTCATCCCATGCCTAGAGAGAAGGCTCCTGCAGATAACCACTACCACTTGCGTGCCTTAACCCATCTGCCCTGAATATCCCTTAGTGCAGAGATGTGCTTTAAAGGGTCTGGGAATCGCTCTGGTCTCTGCACGCATCACAGGCTTTCAAACTCCGGGTCGCTAACAGGTCTCAGAAGCCATGGGCACCTCAGCCTCCCACTACTTGCTGCATTTCTTGATCAGGCAACAAGGAATTCTTGTGGTATTTACTTGGGAAAGGAGATCTCATTATGGGAAGAGCAGAATATCTGGATATCTGTACTAGCTCTTGGCTGTAGTTCAACACTCATCTGTTTTTACCAAGGGCAGGGGACTGGCATTGACCTTTCTCAGCAGACATGAGGTGAAAAAGTCACATTAGAGAAGTTAAAAAAAACCCATTGCTTTCTATTTTCAAGTGTGGGTGCATAAATCCTCTCTCCACAGCACCAGGGCATAGGTATGTTACAAGCAATTGGAAGTTTGCATCTGTTACTTGATAGAAGACCTTCCCACAGTGGTTTTCTGCTGACTTCAAATAGTCATAAAGAAATTCTTTTAATTACCTAAAATGAATAGATCTTCCCATATATCAGTACCCAAATGTAGCTGTATGAATGTTAGATGATTTTTCTGTTAACCTAAGGTAGTCGCAATATGCAAGAGCATCACACAAAACAAATTTATGCCATTAATGATGCTGCAGGTGTCGAACAACATCTGCTCTTTTTATTACAGTACATCTTCTGGTGATGTGACAAAAGATACGGCTAAGGCCATGGCACAGAAAGATACCTGGATGTCAGTTTGCACAAAGATGAGAGCTGCTTTCTGCCAACAATTCATTGGAAAGTCAACAGACATATGCAGTTTCACACAAATTTGCAAACATTGCTCTTTATTACATCTAAAGTTGTGTCTTTGATATCACCAAGGTTACTCCTCTTCTTCATGCACCTGAAACATCCCAGTGCCCAGCTGGGTCTCCACCAGCAGGCATCCTTTGGGAAGAAAATGGCAATGAATGAACTTTAAATCTAGTGAATTATTCCAACAGTGTGAATGGATGTGAATTAGAGCCCAAGATCTACTTTAGGTTGCAGCAGAGTTTTCAATAGTGTGCAGCCCCCCTGTTGGCTTGGGATCACTGGATGGGAAACCACCTTGCATTCAGGGACACAGTTGTATTGGGAAGACACAGAGGGAAGTGCAGCCAAAGGGAGCTGAGTTTCAACTCCAACTCCGACATGACCTTGCAGAGAATCTTGAGGAAGTAATTTTGCCTCGCTTATAGGTAATTCTGGACCTGTGCTTTTCTTAACATGCTCCGCATTGATTTTACTCTCTGGCATTAGTTTGGGAAATTGTTTTCAGTCATGTAAGCAGCTAAGTTGTTAAATCACTTCGAAAAAAAACGAGGAGTGCAATGCTGATGTGAAATAAAATTGCATCTATGCATGTTAATGCTTAAGAGGCAAATATTCCACTTGGTAGGAACTCCAGTTTCTTATGTTACCTCCCTAAATCTGTCACCTGCTGCCACGTGGCACTCAGCTGCCAGGTATCCAAAAAACTGCAGCCCTTGCCTTGGGACAGATTTGGTTCAGTAGTATGGCTGTGAAGGAAGGGATGGAGTCTTGAGAAAGGAGCACTGGAAGCACTTTACCATGACCACCACAGCTCTCTGCTCTGTTCCTGCTGTCTATCTCTAAAACAACCACCTGCATGTCACATTTCTTCTCACATTTCACCTTTTTTGCTCGTTGCTCCTTATTATATGTTTATAGACTGCTTGAGAGTGGTGGAAAGCTCTGTGCTTGGTGCTAGAGTAACCCACATCACCTTACAGACAAAGTTCTAAAATCTTTGTGCTTGCAAGGCTTCATCGAGATTTTATGGTGCATGTAGCAATTTTTAAGTGCTGCTTATAGAGGTTCCCATTTAAATGACAGTTTATACACAACTAGCTAATCATACACTTCGAGATAATAGAGCTGGTTTACAGTCCATACAGCTTAACTTGGTGTGCTTCAGAAATAACTGGGGATCTTTAAGGCACTCCAGGTAAGGTGGTCTTTGAGTTATTCACATTTCCAGCACTAACTCAGTCTTACAGGAGGAGTATCCACACTTTAGTCATTAAGCAAATCTTTAGGCAACTAAGTGATTTTCCTCAATCTTCATAAATCCTTAGGTCTGAAATCTAGATTTCCAGAAATGCCACAGAATACTGAATGCAAAATTCTTTCTAAATATCAGGTTGACTTTTTTAGACATTATATTTTGAAAAAATTGCTTCAGCTTTGCTCTCACAGATCATTCAGTGAGTTTCTTCATTATATGCACTGATTATGTTCACAACATTAAGGTTTTGACAATCTCCTTGCCCTTCTATTTTCCTAAGTGTTGATTTTTTATTTTTTACAGGGAGAAAGGGAAGAAGGAAGAAAAAAATTTAAATAGAGTTATATTCAGCACTACTTTGAAAAACTGTCACTTGCAAAAAAGTGTAAACATTCTCAGTATCTGTTATGATTTCACAGAGTACTAACAATAGCATAAGACAGCAGATTCATAAAAGAGAGTATTTTTCTTCTTTGAGAGAGAACAAACTGCAGTTCTTTTTAAAAGGAGGATCATTTGTATTGGGCACTGTGGTTCTGACAGATTAGTAATAAAGCTGCAGAATTCTTCCTTTGAAATCCTTGCTTCAGGAAGATTTATGGTGAGACAGAAAACTCCATTTGATTCTGCTCAAAATTTTGGGCATGAAAAGCTTAAGTCTAAAATTCTTTTGAAGAGAGTCCAAAGTAATAGAAAAGATAATTTTGAAGGAGCTGTGGCTTAAAAAACTATTTGTTTCAGAGTTAGGAGCTCTGCAATGAATTTTGTGCGTTTCACAAGAGCTGTAATATAGTTCTTCTGCAATGGCTTAAGGCCAAGTACTCGCCACTACTTTCAGGAAAGTGATTTACAACATGCTTGTGCCTTTAAATAAGACAGTTTGACTTCTCTCTGGAATCTTTTCTGTCAAAGCCAGTCATTGCCAGTCTTCAAGTGACCCACAATATATTTCTTTAATCGGCTACCTTTTGGATTAGATTTTTTCTTTTTGAGGTTTTGTTAGCTCCTTGACAACCTTCACCGTATAGCAGTGTTAAAAAACAACAGCATTTAAAAATAGAGGCCTTTAAATCTGGCTGGTTGGTTGTGTTATGTCTTTTTGTTTTGTTTATGACTGTTGAGAAATAGCGATGCAGTTAAATATATTTTTCAGCAATCCTTTAAAGGAAGCAGCTCCTGCCAAACCACTTTCTTTAATCTCATTTATTAACAGTGACTGAGTGTGCCATCCGTTTGGAGACACTGTGCTATATTGAGATGATGAAAAGATTCATCTCACCTCTGTGTGATAAGGATTGCAGTGTACATGCAGCAGAGTTTTTATGTAGCGCTGGAGCTGATTTCCTCAGAGCAGCGAGTATCACAGTGGGATCTTTTAAATGTTACTGTGTGACTGCTCCTTACACTCTTGAGGAGAGGAGTTCTGCTGAACTTTGGATTCAAATCTCACCTCAGTTTTCATAGCCTTAAATAATTTCTGTATCTTGGAACTAATTTTAAGTGATATTTTCTCTAAATTGATTACTGACAGGAATTCATGCTCTAGAAGGGAATGGACAATATCTAGCCTTAGGGATTCATTTTCAGGATCTACATTTAGGGTCAGGAAGGTGGAATGATTCCTGGATAGTCAATTCTCTCTAAGTCTGTTCAGTCTACCTCCTTTACTTCTGTTTCTACAGTGACTAATTCATGTGTCCTCCGGGCTTCCTTCATGCACTGAGGTTTACTTTTTTTATCTGTTTCCATTTACTGCTGTAATTTGGCATAATGAAGTCGATTTCCAGTTGTATCCTGATTTTATGCAAGCTTATTTTCAGGTGGCTGCTAGAAAGCATAGTACTACATATAGTTATTCTTATGATTTTGATGGACATCAGCATTTGAGTGTCAAGTAGTTGCTTATCTCATTTTGTAAGGAAGAATAAAGCACTTGTGTAAAGACTTTGACATCATCTTTCCCATGCTTTTTTCCCCCGTTGGGATTTTTCTTTTCCTGTGCCCCAGGATGTGATATGTAGGCACTCTTCTGTGCTAAGTTGCCTGGTGCAGCTCATCCTACAGTGCTGTTTCTGGGAATAGCTCATTATTATCTCTGTGCTTAGTACCAGGATGCATAAAGAAAGGACTTTATTTTTAGGAGGTAAGATTCAGATAAACTTACAGTCACTCCCAATTCCTCCTGAGTGCTAGAGGCATCATTTCAAACTACCATAAAAATTGAGAAATAGATATTTCTGCTTTGAAGCAAACATATGTCTGTGGTGCCAAACTAGGTCCTCAGATGCTTAAGTGCTGTCTACACTGGAGAATGGGGTTGTCCTGTCTGGGAACACGAAGCAGAGTTTGGCATAACACAGTGTCTCAAGAATTATGAATTGGCAGTTTAGTTCTTACTGCTTTAGTTTAAGGCAAGGCTGCAACAAAATTAAATAACCTCTGTGAGGCTTAACAGTCACTTTGCTTTTCAAGAAGCAGAGAATGTCTGTTGGGGAGATTTTAAAACCTGAGTTTATATTTTGAAGTAAGTGTCCTGGATTTCACGTATGTTAGAATATGCATTGCTTTTTGAAAGTCTTACCCTCCTCTTTCCTGCTGCTGTCTCTGCTGCTCTTCACCATCCACCTGATATTAGCTTCCCACCAATGAACACGACAGATCCCACACCACTCACTGTTAGACTGGAGGCTAAAACAGCACGGAGCCACAGCAATAGCCATAACACAAAGCATCCTTAGATTTAAGAACTCAGCCTGTTTATTGCTGTTCCTACCACTCTCACAGAAACTTTTAATTAGAGAAAGTTCCTCTTGTTGATCGTGCTGCTAGACTTGAAGTTCCAGAATCTACCACAAAAACGACCTGACTACCTCTGACATCCCATTTCACCTCACCTGGCTTTGTTTGGCCCACCTGCAAGGGGCTCCCAGTGTGATCTTTGGACACTGTGCTAACAAACTGGGCATCAGGAACTCCTCAACCTGCAGGACTGGTCAAATGGGCTCAGCTGAATGAGCTCGCATTAAATTAACAGATTGCACCTTGCTGATGGAGACATGCCTTTCCCTTCCTCTCTAAATTATGAATAGTGATGATTTGGGCAGCATTTCTCCTGAGTGAAAGCACTACCAGCTCAGTATTATGACTCACCAAGCAGCACATTCCTATAATGGTAGGCTTTTCAAATATTTTATGGAGTATTTGTATGGGATGGAGTAAGACTAAGTAGAATTGCATAGAACATTTTCCACAAAATTTGCTATAAACCTCTAACAGGGCAAATCTCATTGCAGACTAATTAAAGAGATCCTGCTAAAATGAAATTAGTCTTTACTGCTCTCACTTGAATAGTCTGGAATATAGCAGTATAAGCAGACCAATGGATTTTTTAATCTTAAGATAAAGTAGAAGTATTTAATAATATTTCCCACTGTTTAACTAAAAAGAACAACCTTTTACTAAGTCAAATCATCAAGGATCATCTTTTAAAGCTGATTAATATTTGGAAACAAACTTTCCAGGCAGTCCCCACACTTTGTCACTTCCACATGGTGAGCACTTTCTCTGCAGGTGTCAGCACCCTCCCTGCAGCTCTGATGAGCACCCAGTGCTGTGCAGATTGAGGCTTTGTTGTAAATTCAGTGGTAGCTGTCACTATGAGAGGGTTTGAACACCATTGTGAAGTCTGAAGCTGTAGCAATATCCTTGCACTAAGGGAGAAGTAAGAGATGATACCTGGCTCTAAATAGGTAAGTTGCAGAGCTCTTCCAGCTTTTTCCTGTCTCCAGACTTTCCCAAGTGCCCAGGTTGTGTCAGGAGCAAGAACAACAGATGCCATAATCTTCATCTGCAGGCCAGAGAACACATCTTTATATCTGCTGGTGTTTTTGTTTTTGTTTTCATCTTGCCTCCTGAAACTTGGAAGAACTAAGAAATATGTGTAGTAGAGGAGAAAGAATATTTTTAACATGTGTGATAATTGCAGTGTCTGCCCTGATGTATACTTCATTATATGCTGATAGGTTATTCATTAAGAGCTTTATTACAAACACAGACATCTGACACTTTAATTGAAAGAAATGGAAAAGTTTGAAAATTGTTTTGTGCTCAATTCTTGTATAAAAATTACAAACAATTTCTCTTCCTGATATATAATGCTGATTTTTCATGCTAGAATGCTCTACCTGTGAAATTTCATCCAAGAGTGCATTTTAATAGCTGACTTCTTAACCCTTCCAAATAAAAGAGCATAATGGAAATAATGATAGACTGAAATTCCACCCTTAATTTGAGCTGTGTTAGAAAGCCTGGGTTTCTATTATTCTATTACTTTTTCCTTTTTCAAAAATGAGTATGTACTTCTGTCACTTGGCTTTATGCATATTCATATACCATTTAGCACCCTTTGCTCAGCTGGATAAGGTATTCCCTAGGTAATCTAGCTCATTTATCTTCAGCAGTGCAACTTGTGCTTGGCATTATTCACCAGAGGGGCTTGTTACGCTGGAATGGGTGACTTTTTTGTTTTGGTTTGGTTTGGTTTGGTTTTATTTTGTTTTTGTTTTAGCTGTAATGTGTGTGTTATTTGAGTTGTAATAAATTCTGGAAGCTGTATATTTAGGTGCACATGTATTTCCACATGATAAAGCCTGGCTGAGTTAATGAAATACAGTCTGTAGAGCTTTGCAGACCCTGTCCTCTGCTGCGTTGTCCCTGTGTATGCTGGTGTGACCACTGGTATAGGAGTGATGGAGAGGAGGAGGTGTGACAGAATGGACAGCAAATTCTGAATCCCCAGGCACTTTGCAATCTGTTATGGTGAATTCTCATTGCTGGAAGACAGCAGTGTATGTGAGCTCCAGCTCAGGTCACAGGAGCTTGGACCCACTTTGGGGTTCTCTGTCACATTCTGGCACTGGCTGGGGAACAACTTGTGTGATCTTTTGACTGCTAAGAAGTGGCCACAGAAGGGGGAAAACAAATCTCAAGTCCTCTTTGAAACCACCCTGATGAGAAATTATTACTTTTGGGCTTTTTTAATGATTCCTTACAGTTTTAGATTCTGAGGCGTCAGAGATTACTGAAGAATGTTTTTGTTCTTTAGCTTTAAACTGAAGGACAAACAGTGATTTATGCCCCACAACTTTGGAGCACTTGATTTTGATTTAGGCTGTTCCCTGCCATTTGCCAATAGAAAGAGAATGTTAGAAACGAGCAGTGTCCCTGCATAAGGAAAATATCCTCTGGATGTAAATGTCTCATCAGTGTAGGTCTGTCAACGTGCATTTCAAGAAAAATTGATGCTTTATTTTTCTCCTTCCCTTTAGGCAATGGTGAATCATTAAAAGAGCCTTTTGTTTGTTTACTGTGGGGCTGACCCCATGGGAGCACGGATGTCATGTGTGATAGATTTATTGACGGATGATCATTTGTTTGGGGCTCTACTGTGAAAAATGGTTTGACTTCATAAGTATCACCTTCAGAAATTATTTAGAGCCTTCTCTGTTTAAATTATGAATCTTTGCAGCAAGGAGAATCCTTGACAGAAGCTGTCTGTAGGAACAGGAAACCTTCTCATATATGAGTAGCATTAACCAAGTAACCTCCCCCGGGGTACATCTACATGGGCCAGACACCTGTGTGGGCTCAGAACAAGCTGCAATAATGTAAAATTGTGAGCTGGTTTCTCTTCCTCTGTTAGGTATGTACATACCCTCCATAGCTCAGATAAAGACAGTATGGAACTGATTGCAAACCAAATACCCCCAGTACCTGGGCTGCAGAGCTTGAGGCTGCTTGCACAGTAGAGCTCGAAAGTGAGTTAAACCAGGTAGGGAAAAAAAAAGATAAAAAGACTTAGAAAATGTGAGCCTAATAAAGATGGAAGTGAATGCTAGTACTGGTCTGTACAGTCTCTGCAGAGTTAGTAGTATAATATTATAGTATAATATAATAATAGTAGTGTATAATTCAGAGTAGCTTAGTTTGTCCTGATTACAAGACACTGAAGAAGAGCTTTACATTGATGCTTCATGAGTTACTAAAACCTGCTGCTAATTGCCTCAGTCTGGAGGCCTCATAAGGAAACAAAAACAAAGATCCTGCAGGTGTTTAAATTGGTGTTCACAGAGGAGTCCTGTTGTGCTCCATGGATTTGATTCAAGCTGTTCTCAGTGCCCAGATGGGAGGTGGCAGTGCTGTTGCCATCTACACTCTGTGGGTGCTGCAGCCTCACGAGGAGCCCCAGCAGGTGCCAGGGTTACAAAACAGGTGGAGCCATGCAGGGGAAAAGCATTCCCCTCCTCCTGGTCTAGGATCCCAGCAGTGTGTGGCAGGTGATGCAATGTGGGGGGAAATGCAGAACAGCAGGGAATGTAGCACAGGCAGTTGCAAAAACAGTGGAGAAGTTAAATCCACATCAGTTAACACCATGACTGGTACCTGATGGCAGTGTTCTCCCAGCAGTGAATGTAGGTTACTTAAGAATGACAAAGAAGATACCTCTCCTAAAACACTATTTTCTTTGGGGGTTGTTTTATGTCCTATAGCATTTACTTGATCCACTATGAACAGGTCAAAGAAGTTTAAGACACACTATACAGAAACTGCAGTGCTTAGGATCACTGTATGGATATTAGATAAATGGTGATAATCCTGGCAGGTAAAGGTAAGCCTTGAATACCTGCCATTAGATATTACAGTACATTTGTTACAGTACATTTTCTCAATAAATTTGTGAGAGACCATTTTGTTTATCTGTCAGGCATGAATTGTTTTACAAGAGAGAGGTAAACTAATCTGCTAAAATTAGCTAGAAATTAGGTAAATTATTGTGAAAACTGATGTTTAGCTGCTCCCCTTTGTTTCTTGAAGTACAGTCTTCTCATGTCTAAATTATTATAGATTGATTCAGTTGTGCATGAATAGGGCTCAGTAATGTTAGAACAATGTTTTTTGGCATTTATAAACCATTGTGTATATTCAAAGCATTTAAAAATATGAAAGTTTAGATTATGATCCACTGCAGTTACTATCAGCCACGAGTCACTGGTCAGTAAAGAAGGCAACGCAGGACAAACATTTCCCTGCCTGTGTTAAAATTCTTGTTTGCCACATAAATGGAAAAGTTCTCATCAAATGACATTTATAGGTCTCTAGGGTTGTTTGTGCTCAGGATATCAAGACTGTTGTATCAAGAGTCAAGCCTGATCACCCAAAATGTGAAGTACAGTTTTTATTTAAAGCAGAATCAAAGCAGAATTGGGTCAAATTCTTCCCATTGAAAGTTGATTGAAAATGTGTGCCTGAATGTCTTCCACCCTTTGAAAATCCAACCTAGATACTTCATTTTAGGAATCATAATCAGTTAAACTTGTATGGTTGGAGGCACATAGTTTGAATGTGTTATTTTCTATAGGACAATTTTATAGGCTGATATGATCCTTCACCATTGCAAAGCAACTTGACTTCATGGTGATAAACTACTTCACTCAGGTGTTCTATCAGTCAATATTTTAACATTTCCTGTAAGAGAAGTGTAAGTCTGATGCTTGCTAATTTTTATTCTGATAGCAATTTGACACCTCCAAAGAATGTATTTTAAGGCCAGTGGGCACAGCACTGAAATGTGTGGTCTGCCTTAGCTGTTAGACTGTTTCAAGTGACTCATTTTTCTGTATTTGGACTTTTGTACCTGGCTGTGGTTCAAAAAGAAAGCAATGATTTTGGCCTTCTCCATAAAGCACTCTGAGAGTGGTCTATTAGTTAATATTTTTCTTTTTGCTTCCTGTCTCAAAATCTAATTTCTGTAACATAATCCATGCAAATTTAGTGCTTTGTGGGCTAGAAAAGAAACTATTGGAGTAGTCACATTTTTCCTTGAAAACTGAGGTTTCATAAGAAGAAAACAGTGAGTTAATAAGTTACCCCAAATCTCTGAATTCATCTCCTTGGATTCCTGGCTAGCTTTATCCGCTAATCTCAGGCAATTTTCCCTCACAAAACCACACGTATTCTATGCAGCTGTTTTAGGTTTACTCTTGTGCTGACATATTTAAGGCAGGACACCTTTTCAAGTGTGGACAGGCTCATACTAGTGAAATATATACAAAGAAAATGGTAAAGACTACCAATGCCAAATTAATGAATTACATTATCAATGCCTTATAGAAAGAGCCATGAATCACATTACAGGATAAAGAATGAATTTTCCCCCTTTGCTTTTGATAGAAAAATAATATATGGTCTGCAGTCTAGCTTTGATATTTCTCTCTACTCTTCTCCCTCTCAAAGCTTTCTCATAACCAATAAAATTCACAGGTTTGCCATATCTTATTCAGTGAGAAGGCAACTTAAAAACTAATATGCTGCGTTGGCACCAAGTGAAAGAAATTGATTTAGAAGATGACAGCAAAAGGGCCATGCTGAAATGTGTATAGCCAGGCAGTGTCACACTTCCTTGGAAAGCATTCAAATCAATTTCTCATGGATATGTATTCCTGAGGAGCTGTATCAGGCAAAAAAAAAGCTTCCTTCAGGAAGCACTGATCTGTCCAGTGGGCTCCCATCAGTGCACTTCCACAGTGCCACCCCAGAAAGATGTACTGGATTAAATGTACTTTTGCATTTCTCTGGTGTGTTAGAGCAGTCTGCCTGAGGTGGCAGACTAGGCTGGAGCCCAAGATTCCCAGTTCTGAGCTCAGCTTAACTCTTCATTTGTCCCTTGGTCAGGGGCAAGGCACATCCTCTTCAATTCACTCCAGTTTCTCCACCTGCAGAATGGGACAACTGAATCTTTATACTGAGTGTTCTAAAAAAGTATCTGAGGAAGAAAGGATGAAACCAGCTAGCTTGTTGCTGCCTCTACAATTGTTGCACTTCAGCTCAAAGCATTGGATTTAGATATCAGTGTTTAAGACCCCAATAAACTATAGACACTTTTCTGTTCTCATGCCAAATGTTCTCATTGGCCATGCCAGACTTTAGGCTTACACACGAAGGACCAAATTTCTGAGGGAAGTTTTGGGATTTATGGATAACAGTCTGAAGTAAACGACCAGCATTTATTTTTCAGCCTTGGTGTCACCAGCCACAGGAAGACTCTTTTAATGTATCAGGGATAGCTGGGTTTGGAGTTGCACAGTGGCCAGCTGTCCAGAGAGCCAGGAGATCATCACAGGAAGCAGAAAGTTTTGGTAAACTCACAACTTCATGGCAAAGCCTGTTGGGATTCAAGGGTACAGATAAGGTTTTGGGAAGATAGACACTACCTAGAGAAATGGAGATTATATCCATAAAGAAAGGCAGTGAGATTGGACTGTTTAGAAACTTGTCTTTTAAGAAATAGTGACTGCAGGTTTCATATTCCCAGGGAATGAGATTGCATGCGCAAGCAATACAAAAAAAGGAATAATAATGTGAAATGGAAATAGAGCAGATGAGTGTGACGGTTTTCTGGTTGCTGATCTTCTCTTCCTCCCCTGAATCACAGAGTCTGTCTGCAGGAAAAAAAATGTTAGAAGTGGTTTCTGTTATTCTCCCTGGCAGACAGTGCTTAGCAAGTTGATAACTTAGAGGTTGTCTTTTGCATTTTTTTAAAGAAGATCATCATCATTCCTCATATGCATGAAATTCTGTATATCACCTTAGTGCTGCTGAACTCACTGCTGCTTCAGAGTTCATTATTGGAGGGATTAATTTGTTTTTCTACTTAATGGTTTTGTCTGTGTGGTTTATGGGTTTTGTTTTGTTTTGAACTACAGAAGCACTACACTTGCAAGCATTTCCTGTATCTTCAGAAATCATAGAATTATTTAAGTTGGAAAACACCTCTAAGATTGAATCTAGCTATTAACCTAGCCAAGCCTCAGGTGCCTGCCTACCACCCCTTTGGATGCATAGGTCCCTTCCTGCTTCCCCTTTGCTCTTAAGGAGACAGCCCTTTGCTGTTTGACTGACCAAATTACATACGTTCCTCTTTCCCATAAAAGTTTCCCAATAAGATGCCTTAGTCTGTGCAGTCCAGCTCTGTCTTTGAGTTACTGGATTCTCTGGAAGTCCCCTTTGAAGTGGATCCCACTCCTGAGCAATTCCTGTGTGTGTGGAGGTCAGGTGGCACTGAACCCAAAGAGAGTCACTCCAGGACCAGCACCAAACTTTCATTTCTAGGTGCTGATATGCTTTCTACAAATGTAAGCACATTTTGTAGATGGTTCACGAGGGTGCATTTGAAGGAGTTGAAGGCACTGCATTAGTTGTGTCAGTTACAAAAAGGTAAATGTAGCTCTTACTATGGTCTCCTGAAAAAGTGGGTTGAGCTGCTGCAGAAAGAAAAATACGAAGACTATGAAAAAAGAGTTTCAGTTTTTGTCATACTTTATTCCTGTTCCTTTGATAAAATGAATGGAAAACTCTTGGTTTAGAATTAAGCAGAAATGCAACATTTTCATTTAGAACAGGATGAAACGCTTTGGGGTTTTTTCCCCTGAGACTTGTGCCTTTTTTCTAGTTTTTATCTCTTATCTCAATCCACTTTTGTAATGATGAAAAGGAGAGAGCAAGGAAAGAAAAAACTGCAAAAACTGAAACCTAAATCTTTCTCTCTGATTTTTATCAGCATATAATTTACTTTGGCTGTCAGAAGGTTTTGCCACTCTAGCCGTCTCTGCTGTTGGTGAAGGGCATGAGGCAAAAATGTGTCATCTGGGTATGTTTGAAACAAGGTAACATTGCCTTAAATTTAATATTTTATAACAAAACAAGCTGATGCTTTGTAAACAAATAAAATAGCATGTGAAGAGTATAGACAAGTCTTGACAGTTTTCAATCTGGTAATCATTGGAGTATTTATCAGCATGTCAGTTTTTCCTGGAGGAGTAAGCTGGGACGATTTGGTTTGGTAGCATTTTGTTTCCCAAGTGTTATAGTAGAAAATCCTCAATATTTTCTGGCATCTAGCAGTTAAATATTGAGGAATTGATATCTCTATTTTTGTGCTATCAGCAGGTCAGGACTAAGTTTTCCTGTATGTACTTATTTTTGAAAACTACGATAAACCCTCCAAACCAGACTTAGTTTGTTGATTTCTTCTCAGCAATTCTTCTTACACCTTGCAGTATCATTACGTAAACAAGAACTGTATTTTTGAAATATACTTCACTCTTTGCCAGTCTGGCATGATGCACTCACTAGACAGTGAGATTTTCCTGTTTTGCAGAGGCTGATGGATAAAGTGCTTGAGCATAAGCAAACTGAACAGAAAGTTATCTAAATATTCAGGTGTTCAATGCAGTAATTCACTGACACATCTTGTCATAGCAAGTGGCTGAGATAGAAGAAGAATCCTGGCAAAACTTGGGGTGGGATCCACAGATGGCTACCACCACTTTGCTCCGAATAATCTTGGGCATACCCCACTTTGAACACACCCCACTACCTGCGAAGACCTGGCTGGCTGAGGTTACCAGGGGTTATTGTAGGCTCTGCACTGCTCATGAAGCTCAGGTTTTATGAGTATCAGGCTGAAAGATGAGCCTGATATGCCTGCCTTCCAGCTCATAATTCCAAAGTATCCTCAGCAACCCCATGTAATTGTGCTGCAGCAGAGCTGAGCTGTGGGCTATGGATGCATTCCGGGTGCTCCTTTGCTCTGGTTCTGTATGATGTATGACACTAGAGATTAATTAATTGAATATTTTATTTAACCAAGATTAAAATAAATTAGTAAGCTATGTACTGCCTGGCCTGAACACCCAGTAAGAACTAGTAGTTTTCATTATCCCTCAAGAAATCATTGACTATTTTATGTGATGCAGTAATGTATTATTCATAGACAATTTCATTGGTAACATTATTGTGGATTCTCAATACAGCAAGAATGTATATAAAGACATGAAATCCTAAGGAAGAGAAAGACAGGTGATCTTCCATAAAAATGAGGATATTCACTGCTTATTCATACACACAGAGGACTAGAGATCTTTGTGGAATCAAGCAAACACCTGATCCTTGTGGTAAGCCTTATTCTTAAAGCATGGTTGCTACTACATATTATAATGCACTAATCTTTCTCAGTTTCTTAATGATCAGCTTGAAATATCTACCTGAAATGTTGTTCTCATGCCTGAAGCTGGATATTTTCAGTCCCATTGTTAGCAGTGCACCTGTATTTATTACATGGACGAATGTCCGCATTCCCATCCATTTTATTCATCAGGCTTGGGAGGTAAGAGTATGCACCTGGAGAAACTGTGTAGCTTGAAGTCTCATCTTCTGCACTGACAGGACACAGCATACAGAACTGTGTACCCCACGCTGTCATCTAAGGAGAAGGACTCAATTTCATGGTGTCTCTGCAATGTAAAGTAACAGTGGTTCAGAGACATTTGTTCTGCTCCTCCTTGTGTGAAGATGCAGAACTTTTCTGGCATCAGGGAATTCACCTATTATCATTTCAGACCATGTCACCAACCATAACTCTGCCTTTCCTCTTCCTGGAGTTTCAGGTTCCCCAGCCTGAATGCTGAACCCAAGGCAATTCTTGTCTTGCCACAGCAGGTTTTTGTCAGCAGTGTGCTTCCTTCTAATCCATGGTTACACAGGCATTGTGAAATCGGGGAATGAGCCTTTGATCCAGTAGTAGCAGATAGCACTGCTACTTTGTGCTTCCACCCTGAAGCACCACCCAGATGGTTTGGGCCCTGCTACAAGGGACGAACTGAGCTCTGTCTCACCCACCGCTGCTGCACAGGCTTAGCTCAAGTTCTTGTCTACCTTTGGGGACCTTGGTGCTGTCACTGCACTGTAGGCATGCTCTTTAGCTGCTAGAACCCATTACCAGACTGGCATCTGTCTAAAGGCAGTGCATCTTGGATGTCACATCAACAGTAGAGGTCTAAAACTGTCATTGTATCCTGCACAGTGTGTCCAAACTGTCATCTTGTGGAATGGACTCATAAACCAAGACCTCATGATACTTGCGCTGAGTTCAGTGTAAAAGCATATTGTGTTAATCCTTTTACTTTTGCTCTGTGTCTTCTGGTTGTCCTTGAAACCTTGCAGGAGGTGTTGTTATCAAACTGGAATATATTGCTATGAGAGCTTGCTACACGGCAAGGGCCCTTTAGAAAGCTTTTACCATTTCATAATTTAAATGTATGCTTCTCCCTCTTTAATTGAAAAGTTGTTAGGAGTGAAAGGTTTGTGTGTCTGAATTGTTTAAAGGCTGCTTTGACTTTTGGTTGCCGAGGAAACTGTTTTAATTGAAGAATTGTATTCCAGTGACTTCAAAATCTCTGTTCTGTTACGGTTCATGCATTCCTTGGGATGGGAACTGTTTCAGTGGGAAACTGTTTCAAAGTAGTTTAATCCCATCTGGGTTTGGCATATCTAAAAAGTGCTGATGGGGCTTCAAAGTTCAGCTGGCGCTGAAATTTCTAGGTGAGTTCTATGTCCCGTACGGATCCAGCGCTGGACCCAACACCAAAGCTGCTGACTTGTGACTTTGGAATATATGCACCATCATGTTACCCTGTATTCTGACTCATCCTCAGCTTCTTGTATTACTCTTTTGCCTGTTCATCCGAGTGGAGTATGCTCCACTGAAGTCAGGATTTACTGAGAAGTGATTATGTGATTATAATGGGGAATCTTCACAATAAAGCCCCTATGAAGATGGGAAAACTGCTTTTTATGAAGATGGAAACTGATGAAATCTTAGATGAAGAAGGCAAAGGAGGTGATGGGTCTACAGGTCTGCAATCCTTGTCCCTCTCATGCTCAAGGTTTTGGAAAAGAGAATTAATCCATCTCTTAGAATCCCGTGTTGAGACTAAGATGCTTCTTCACCCTCCTTTCAGGCCACTGTATTGTCCCCAGAGGTGGGTGACACTGATGCATAGGATCTTCCATCCATAATTTAGAGCTGAGCCATCAAAGTGTAGAGTATGGATTTGCTGAAGTCCTTGGAAAGATTAGCTTGACTCTGGTCAAATCTTGGGATTTCTAGGAATGCAGCCACTGTCATGGCTCAATTCTCATTGTTCCTGAGGCTGGGATAAAAAAATCCACATAACTTGACTGGACTCCTCTGGCAGCAGGGCCTTTCTTCTCACAAGCTATCAGAACTGCACAGCAAATAGATGCTGTGGTGTAACCTCAGGGGCAGGAGGACACAATTAAACCCAGTTGTCTAGGGGAGGCATTTCCTTTTCACAGGTGGGTATCAGAAGGTTGGGTGGTAGACACTTCTTGCCCCCATTGCAGCATTTAACAGACTATCTGGAATGGTATGGGAAGCCCATTGTAGTCCAGGCACTGTGCTGAGGAAATAGAGAGGAAGGGGAAAACTCTTCTATCTCAGCAGCTCAGACAACCCTTTGGCTGCATCTGCCAGCCAGAAGCAGCTTCAGATCATGCAAGTTGCAGAAGCGCCTTCCACTAAGGGTTGTCTCCCACATCAGGAAAAGACAAAGCTTATCTACAGTAGTGGTTATGGGGAAAATAGTTTTTTTAAAAAGTGTATTTTCTCCCGGAGGCACATCCCTATGTACCTTTTATGTGGAGCATGAATGCATTAGTACAGAGGAAGAACTCACTTCAATAGCAGGTTCTGCTGCGCAGCAAAAGGCCACTGCTGCATGGACCTGAGCCTCCAGCCTAGAAGGGGAATTGCACATCAGCTTTGGAGGCTAATAAAGGCATGACCTTCTTGCTTAATGAAAGAAAAATTTCCCAGGAGATGCTGTTCCCTGCTGGCTGTTTTACGTTTTCCCAGTCACAGGCCACAGTCCTGTCCCTCCTTTGTAATCAGCGGCACTTGTGTTGTCACCCGAGCACCAGCTGTGGGAGGGAGGAGGGCTGGCTGGATGAGAGGCTGTGGGTGAATGATCAGGAATTTTTTTCAGGCAAAGGGGTCAATAAGAACGTCTTTTATTGAAAAGGAAGCCTAAGACATGAGGAAATATAGCAAAGAGAATTCTTGAAGGTGGCTGGGAGATGTGGGTGATGAGCCCTGTGTGGACAAATGCTTTACATGTCCTGGGGTTTGTGCTATCAGGAGCAAGGCAAAGAGGCTGGGCAGGGTATCTGGGCCGTTTTTTCAGACCTGGTAAAATATAATAATTATTACATCGAATGGGTTTTGAAGTTCAAGGGCTGAACTGGGCCATAGGATTGAGTCATTTGGAGAAACCTATGTGAAACTGATACTCTCATTTTGATTTCATCACAGTCCAAATAGTTCCTGAAAGTGAATTGATTTCTGAGCTGCTATTTGGAAGCAGTAGGGGAGAAAAATCTTGATTAATGTCAAAACATCCCATTTTGAATCTGAAAAGACTCCATTTGGGTGGAGGTTTTTTGTTTGGTTGGTTTTTATTGGGATTTTTTTTCGGATTTTTTTTAATGGCATCATTGTTATAATGCAATGTATAAATGCAATCTAATTTATTTCATAGCACGCTGTTAAATCATTCCAAAGCAATTATTTTTCTTCTAAAATGTCATGTTTAATTTTGCCTTTTAATGAATTTAGAATTGGAAATCTCAAAGCTGTTGATGAAACCAAATGTTCATCATTTTTTTGGACAGTTCTGTTCAGGTACTCTACATTTGGCTGTGGTAGAGTCACTACATAGCGCAGACTGCAGTGTCTTCCTCCTACCCTGAATCTGGTTGGAGTGAAATCACTTCAGAAAAGAAGGGCTTTTTCCTATGTAAACTGTGAAGTGGAAAGGAGTAGTAATTGTCATCAAGTTTTCCAGGGTCTACTACAGTATTAATTCAGGCCACGTATCCTATAACAGGCATTAACAACAACTGTATATATAATAAGTTTGACACATTTGAGTTCTAAAAACCTTAAACTCCAGGGATTCAAGCCAACTTCATTAAAACGGTGGAAGAAAATGTTAGCAAGTCATTTTAAATAGTGTTGGCATATATACACCTTTTGACTTGAATCACTTACTGTTGTCCCAGTAATTCAGTCTGGGTTCTCTGGCACACTGTGTGAATATAAGGAGGAAGTGGTAGGGTTCCTTTAGACTCCCACTGATGCTTTGGCTGTTGTCTTTGCAGTATTGCTCCCTCTGCGTGTATTTTTTTTAATGTATTTATTTATTTATATTTTTTTATAAATGGGGGAAAGCTTGTATTTTTTTCATATGCAAAGTATTATGGAGCACAAACCCAATTTTTAATACTTAAGTCTGTTGGGTATTTTTCATCTTGGTTGCTGTGGTAGGTAGTAGGGCTTAAATAATTCTGCAGTATGGACATGTATATTCGTCTGTCTAACAGTTTTTGAAACTGGTGGCCAATTTCAATTCTATTTTGAAGAAAAGCAGAGGTATCAGAGGGAATGCACTCCTACAAGTTTTTAAGGATTAGTGGCTCATAGAGGAGCCACAGTCAAGGAAAGCTAGCCCTTTGTTAGCAGGAAATCATACAGAAGAAACACTTGTGAACCTGGTTTACTAGTTCCTATGGCTCATTCAAGTTATTTGTTTAAACGTGAAATATGCCTAATTTATACAGAGAGCGGTGCGTCTGCACGTACTTGTCTGTTATACACATGCATAATGTTCCCTGAAATCCTTCCAGAAATTAATTGTGCTCCTCCTTGCTAAAAGCAGAACCTCAGCTCCATCTGGTGGCTCTGTGATTGGTAAGACAAAACTGCTGAAATTTGTCTTGTCTGTGATTTTGCATTTTGTCTAGTGAAAAAACATAAGCATGGAACCAAGCACCCAGATAAGTGTTAGCTCCCTCGAGATCGATTCTATCTATAACACAGAAGGCCCTTATCTTTTGATTCCTTTCTTTAACGGGGGTTGTTTTTCTGAACTTAATGCCTTTAGAGATTGAGGGCTTTTTCTTCAAACATGAGCTAAAAAACTGTTTAGGAAAAAGGGAGAAATTTCCCTCACCTCCATCTCTTGAGAGCAGAAGGTAAAGCTTTATGAGGAAGGTCAAATATTATATCTAGGTTGCAATGTCTTCTTGTCTTGTGACCCCTGGAACAAAGCTTCAAGCCATCTCTAAAACCAGAAATACTAATGGACTGGTATTGCTAATTCTTCAGTAAAACACATTTCGATAAAAGTCAATGATAAGAGTCGGTATTTTCTTCCTTCATTGCTTTTTCTCTGCTTATATTAGGAAGGCATTGGGCCTAGATTTTCTGTTTTGTAGCTGATTTGTAGTAAGAAATTGCTTTTATTCCAAGTGGGATAAGAAAAAATAGTTCTGAAATGAATTTTTCATCAAAAATTAGTGTTAAATCTGGCAGGTTTTGTTTTGATTTTGGTCACGTGTTTTTAAAAGAAAAAAAATCAGGGCAATGCTAAAAATAAATATTAAGAATAAAAATAAATTGCTCAATAGGCCAGGCTTCGCATTTTCAGAAAAATAAGTGATGTAAGTGGATGAAACATTTTTTTGGTGAAAAATAAAATGGCTTGTGGCAGTGAGCTGTGCTGTCTCTGATTTTGCCTGAACATGAGGGCCTGGAAATAGGGCAGTGAAAATTAGTATAGGCATGCATAAGGTCAGCTGAAAATTAGCTCCTTTGCTCTTTTTCCATTGTGAATTGATACAACAGCACTAATGAAACTCTGAGCTAGCTCATTAATTTAAAAATATTCTAAATTGAAAAATTTTGTTTTAAAATGTTAAAATTAAACAACTTGATTTCCTTCTGCCTGCCACTGTCTTCTGAACCTGACTAAAACTCAATGACAGTTTGGATAGGCTCAGAAACATGTCTTTAAATTTTAATAATGTGGCTGACATATAATTCTTCACCCCCTTTTGGCAATTAGCAGAATTGGTATTCAGCTTTCAGTTCTTGTTTTGTATATTGCATGTGGCCATGAAAATGGAAAACCTTACACTTAAGGAGCTGATGAGGAAGAGGAAGAGATTGTGACTTAGTCTGATGAGAGGAAAGCCAAATCCAACTTTTTCAGCAGATACTTGTTGAGAGAAGAAGTGAGGCCCAAGACTGTGGTATGGAAACAGTAATCCAAGACTGTAATTCATTATTCCTTGTACTGCCTTAGTCCTTTGGCACAATCTGTCTCTATTTTACAGCAACAATGCTCTTAGTGCTACAAGCAGTGAGCAAACCTGGCCCTACACAAAGGAGGAATGGAGAAGGGTGGGCCAAGGCAAATACAGACAGGTAGAACGAATTTATGAGTCACGAGTCTGAGTAAAAGCAGCACATCTTGCAGGCAATTTTAATCCTTAAGACATTCAAATTTGCTACAGAGGTGCCTTCAGTGAGGTTTACGGTCTCCATGTGCTCCTGGCTTATGTCACACTTACCCATCGCTAGGCATTTGGCAGTGGAGCAGTTGCACATTCTCTGCTTTTTATACATTGCACTTTTCTATGTATGGGGAAGAGTTTTATATAGCCACAAAGAGTTTTATGTGCCTTGGTGACATTTAATCTACATACTCTCCTCTACTTCTTCGTTTTCCTAATGAACAAGCTGTAGGCTGCATATTTTGCATACATTAATGCTTTGTCACTTCGAACTCAAGACTGTTCCAGGCAGAAATACCATCTTGTTCCTGTCACAAGTCTTAATACAGGAGAATATAAAAAAACCTGCAGCATTTGGAACCTTTTAACCAGTTTTAAGCAGCACAGGGTGTTTTCCTGTCTCAACTGTTTATAATAATGCTTAAGATCTTAAATGAAAGCTGTTTCTCCATGTGGGAAGCAAAGAGTTCATTAATAATAAAAGACAGCTTTTTCCTAAGCTGTGTACAGTCATGATAGACTGTGGCCAGGAAATGTTCATCCCTCTTACCAGGAATTGGTGCAAAAATCACCAAATATGACCAAGGTTACACAGTGATTGTGTCAGAAGGGAGATTTAATCTCTGCTGCCAAAAATAAAAACATACACACATACACAAAATGTAATAAATTGCTTAACACTGAAGCTAGCTGAAACAAATGTGTAGTCTACTGCTAGGCAGTTGTAAATGGTGTGCTCCAGAGAAGGGAGATGTGCAAAATGGTTAAGCAAGGCCCATGTGACAAAACTATTCCCCCATTTCTGCCACTTGCACCTTTAAATGGATGTTGAATGCATGTTTGAATGATGGCATCTGCAAGACAATATTTTCCTGAGAACAAACAAACAGTCTTGTTGTGGAGCAAAGCTGTTCAGTGTTTTCTATTCCTCTCATGAAATGGAGGTGAACTTTTCTGGCATTTATAGAAAGAAACAAGCCCAGAGGACACAAGAGAGCAATCATGCTTGCACATGTTTATGTTCACATTCAGGTGCAATGGGGGATTGTGGTATAAGAAGGCTAGATATCGATCTGGGGAGCACAGACTTCTCAGGACAGGCTAGAGAGATCCTCAAAAAAAGGCATCACAGCCCATGGGGATCCTCTGGCTTTCCCCCACATCTGAGCAGCCCCAGTTCTGCTTCATAGCATAAGGTACAATCCCTCCACGTGCTTGTGTGCACATTTTCAATGTGGCATTAAGGAACAAGACTCTCTATGTACAGAGGCAGGATTTGTTGAGGGAGCTGCCTCAAAAAGGGCACTGACTTACAAGTTCACACATCACCACAGAGACCCTGAAATGTCAGCTCTTTAAGGATATAGTAGATCTAAAATATTTGTTTTAGAAGGAAAGTGGTCTTGCCCTACTGATCTGTAAGGAGCATGGAAAAGATGATGACTTGACAGGTAGATAAATACACAGCATATACCTCCCCCATCCCCTTACTGATCATCAAACCTTTTTTAGTGGTAGGGAAGCCTTCTGGGGGGTTTGGCTTGGGTTTGGTGTTTGGATTGTGTTTGGGGTTTGTTGCATTTTTTGGGGGGGAGAGGAATTCATTTGTTTTGTGCAAGCAGAGAAATGAGCAACAAAAAGCCAGAAGTGTGTGTTCATAGCAGCGCTGTATGTCTGTAGCATCACCACCTTTTCTGTGAATACTGCAGTGTTTGGAAGCATTCCCTTACAGCAACATACTAATAATTATGCACTAGAGATCATGGCAGCAGAGGAAGTATTCACTTTCATGTGTAGTAGTTAGCTAAAACCTGACCTTTTGATCTTCGTTTGACCAAAAAGGATAAAATCAATCATAAAATTAATATATATTCCCAAATCAAAGTGTATTTCTTAATTGGCAACTCTTACTGCACTGCAGCAACAGTTTTCAACACGCTTGATGCGATTTTGACACGTTGCAATTTGGTCTGTGGAGTTCTAACGATTGTACGTGAGGTAACATTGATTTTAAGCTTCTTTTTCTCCTTTGCTGTTTTTCTTAGTCACCTGCTATGGCGTCTGAATCCACACACATAAAATGAAGTGTTGTTCAATCATGCCACAGCCGTGGCACTGTCACTGCCTCTGAGCTTCCCTCCTTTGATGTTAAGAGAGCCTGCAGAGCCCAGGCTCCTGGCTTAAGCATCAGAAGGAAGCTGCTTAATGCAGGCTATTTGAATAGCCTTTTGCTGCCCCTTGTCATCTCTTGTAAGGCTTTCTTAAAGTCACGTGTTTATTTAACAATGACATTTTTAGAGGAGCCTTTAGCAAGGACCCAGTGGAATTCAGATTGAGAGTGTCTCTGAATACCTTAACTTAAATATATTGTAGTTTTATGTAGCTACAGAGGGCAGTTGTAGTGGTAGTTTGGGTATGTCTGTCTCACTGGTTGTCTGCCCTGTGAAGCTGTTTGCACTGCACTGGGTCAGAACAAGAAATATGACAGTGGGTGTAATGGAAACATTGGGAGCTCTCATTAGGGCTGGCTGACCTTTCTGTCTGAGCCGTGGGTCTGCAGCAGGTTCCATTAGAAGCAAATGTCCAAGGAACTGTTTGAAATAAGTGGTCACTTATTTTAAGTGACAGCAGTATCAGCAGCAGTGTCCCTCTGCTTCACAGGGAGCCTCACACAGGCACTTCCCAGTCCATAGAAAAGTAATTTTTCAGGATCACAGAAATACCGATACTGGCACAAGGAAGAACATTTTTCACTAGGGCGAAAAATTCACATGCTTTACCTAGCATTAATTTAATCAAAACATTAGACACACTAAGTTGATAATTTGACCTTGGCTTCTGAAAATTCTAGAATGGCCCTAAAGAAAGCTTGGGCCAGAGAAGATAGACCAGACAGTCAAATTCATCTAAACTCAGCTTTTGAATTACATTTATTTGTACTGTGTGTGTTGAAAAGCTGAATTGTTACCATCCTTCCCAGGAACAGGTTGTTATTTTTGGCATCAGTATGTGTGTTATCATCAATGTCTGATCACTTTGTCTGTGTGTGGCAGCCCCATTCCTCTTCTTGTGGTCCTCCACAAACACTGCTCTACTCGGAGATGCTGGGGAGGGCAGGACTTGGTGCCCAGCTGTAACAGCAGAGACTCCCCCTCAAGGAGCTTCTGATTAAGATCACGAGGCAAAGTGCTGTTTAATTTAAGGAGAGATAATATCCAGAGGTGATATATTCAGTCATAGCCTAATTGAAATCAAAGAGCACACAAACAGGTGAGGGAGACAGCAGACAAAAGGTTAAACAGAGCACCTTGTATCAAACGTTCAGCTGACGATTAGCTGTTGATTGTGGAGCATAAGCCAAAAATCAAGTTTTATTGTGTGCCCTACAGTGATTTCTGTGTTCAAAATGAAATCAGAAAAACAGGCACTTGTTTATCTCCATAAGTTATTGCAGCATGTGTGACAAGAAAATAAAGAAGTCATGAAATATTATTAGTGCTTTCTTTTTTATTGATTACCGTGTTTCTTTAGCTGCAGGAAATACTGGAGAAAATTTATGGCTCCACCCTTTAGTTTAAAAATTAGTGTAATTGTTAAGCTGTGGAATTATGAACAGCTGCTTGTCGAACAGTAACAAAAAGACAACCTTTACAAAAAGTACCTAATATTCTGCCTGCATCCGGAAACTTTCATACAATAACAAAAGCTGATCAGTAAGAGTAATAGTCTGCTTTAAAAAGGGAAATGTAGATGACAGTAAATAAGAGCTGCTGAAAGAGGAAGTGTAAGGCACATAATGAGGGTTTTTCAAAGAGATTTGCAGTAAATACAGGGTGGGTTTTTTTAATAACAGAATGTTTACTATTTCCTCTCACTTTTTACTCCTGAGTCCATCAAAGTCATTCCACTAGCTTACGTGGCACAGGAATCAAGTCAAGCCTGATGAGAGTTAGATTTCTATTTTAAATCGCACCCACTTCATCCTCCTGGTGCATTTTTGCTTGAAAAAGTTTCCTTCACAGAATGCTGTGCAATTCTTTCAGAAGAGTTAAATAATGGGGGCAGTGGCTTTTCAAATAAGCTGTTGGTTGTATCATCCTTTGTGGCTGACACTTCATCTGTCCATAAATTTTTAAGTTGCCATTACAGAGCTGTTGTATCTTTAAGGGAGTGATGCCTCACTTTGCCCCATCCAAATTATCTTCCCTTTGCATGAGTTCCATCTGCCCATATTCAGAAGAAACTATTAAAAAAAAAATTAAAGATTGTTTCTTGTTTATTGTAAGATATTTCTATTCCTAAGGCTCCTTTCACTTGATGATTAGCATCAAAGAATTCTGTAAGCCTTGATTCTTTAGCTTTCTCAGTAGTCTCAAGGTATTTTGAGAAAAAGGTTTTGCATAGCTCAGAGTTGAAACTTACTTCTTAACAGCACAGAGCAAGGTGACACAACAGCTTGGGACAGAATTAAAAAGAAAAGTGATGGTTGGCTAAAACTGTAAGAGGAAGCTGTTGTGGAGAATGGAACACACGAGTTGAGTGCTTCACACACAATTGAGACCTCCCTGTCTTTCACCTTCACCTTATTTTGTCCATAAAGCTCTGGAGGAAATAAAGAACTGGGCACTGAACAGAGACTGCAGAAAACATTGCTGAGCTTGAAAATAGAGATGTAGTTGGAGAACACCAGTGCAGGGTTTAAGGTCAGAGCCAGCTTATGGGAGACCAAGGGCTTGGGATACTCTGTCATGGCCAGCAGATTCACTGGATGAGCAGCACCACAGCTGGGATGTGTCCTTGAAAGTCCTCCATGTAGCTGAGAACTGGGAAATTCAACAGTACACAGGAGAACTACTGCTTTGGCAAGCCAGCCAGGAAGGGAAAAAGCAGGTGACTATCCTACATCAAAAGGGACATGGCAAACAAAGCCATCCAATTCTGACCATTACCTGTTTCTACTGGTACAGTAGTGCTGAAAAAACAGTTATTCAGTGTTAGCTATAAGCCCTCTGAGATGTTTACACATGCTCTTTATTTCACACTAAGAAATGGTCAAAAGAATATCATTGGAGCCTTTCACTATAGAAAAATTGAATGAGTGCCCAGTCTTTGCAAGACAGAATGGGCAGATATGATCATAGGTGTAACAAATACCATCAAGTGAATCACCTCCTCTATCTGATTTTCAGGCGTGTTTCACACCTCCACCAGGGATAATGGTTTAAAGAGCTTTGTACTCAAAGGGAGCAGATTTCTGAGTGGCTTGGCACTCTTTGGGTGCAATCTATTCCCCTAGCATCATGAAGAGATGTGCACAGGGTGATCTGGCAGAACATGCTCTGACCCACGACAACACAGGCATGTGTCTCAGTCTTCAGTAACTAGCTGCCAGTCCTTAAATATGATGCTGAAATGGAAAAGGATATGCAGCCTGGGAAAACAATGGCCAAATTTGTTTAACATACTTTACAACAATGGTTATGTCACATAATTTTAAGTAAATCTTGCTCGTTAGAGGCTGAGTCTCTGCATTCAGTGCTGTAGAAGCCTGAAGGAATCATAAAGAATTTTTCTAATTGGCATCACGGATAAAGGCTGCTGAAGCAGTGGGAATGACCAGATCTTCCACACCAGTAGGGATCTTATTGCCATAGTTACAGTTGTCTGACTCTCCTGCTTCCTGCAAGTCGACAAATAACATTAATAATATTTGCAAAACCTTGAAAGTCTCACCTAGGGTACAAGTAGTTGAACAGCTCCCTTAGAAGCCAGTTCTGCCTATAGCCATGCCCAATCCTGCTTCAGCTGTGGGAGAAGCCCTCATTGTCTGTAAAACCAAAATATTTGTACACTCCTTAATCCAGGCACTGGCACCCCAGAAGTTTCTTATGTGTCTTCCTGCCTAGGGAAGGGAATAAATATTATTCTTGCAAAACTGTTCAGATCAGGAGCCTGGGTTAGGACAGGGACACTGAGATGAGAGTGAGTTGGTGTTGACTTGTCCTGGCAAGACTGAAATGTCTTTTCTTTCCATGAGATAAGAGTGTTGATTCCAGCCACCCGTGAAATTTGAGCCATCCTTCATTTCCCACCAGGAAGCAGTGCTCTACCTGCACAGGGCAGGGGCACAACAATACAGTCTGAGAGTAAGAGCCAGAGCAAGGACACTTACCACTCTTGACTAAGGAGCCTCATATCTTGCTCTCTGAATTGAAGAATAGAAGGCTCAAAGGAATATGGTTACTAACCCACTATGGCACTTTTAATACCAGGTCATATTCCAACCCTTAAGATTTGTATCCTTTTTTTTTTCTCTCCCCTCTTCATCTTTCTGTTAACAAGCAACAGTAGGTTCTTTTTCCACTTCTTCCATTTTCAGCCCCTCTTGTCTTAAACTGGGTGATAAACAGGGTGGCCTGACTTAGTCAGGTACCTCACAGGTATTCAGATGAATTTTCCTTTCCAAAGCACTTTGTGTCAATTTCTTGGTTTATTAGGATCTGTGTGGTGATTTTGGTAGTTTCAGCATACTCTGTAATCCACTGTCTGTCTTTTTACATGGAAAATGTGAGGATGTCATTGTCAGGCATGCACAGAAACTAGACTGCTGGCTATTCTTGCATGTATTTTCTCCTTATTTTGTAAACTGACTTGATAAATTAAGAATGGGTTTCATACAAACAGACTTCCAAGGTGTCACTTAGTACAATTAGTATAACAGGATGGGCAAAGGGTCTTTTTATCAAGCACACTATCCTTGTGCTCATCTGCCATCTCCTTTTACAGACTCATTTAAGGTGAGTTTGAAATGCATTCAAGGTTTCAGAAGAAGCATCCATTTGAATCTTTTAATTGAGGTCAGGAGAGCAGAAGCAGCAAGCAAACTTGAAACTCTGGAAAGGGGAAAAATATGTCAGTGGGTCTGAGACAAGCCTTGTTGCAAAGGGGCACAGGTTTGGAGAGAGGTAGGGCATGATTTTTTCTTACAGTTTGCTGCAGCTTTTGTGATGGTGTCAGTGAGCCTCTCCCTCCCTCTCAAGCACAGTTTCCTCTCTAGACCATTGCTATGCGGGGCTCTGGGGACACAGCAGCTTGCAGAGGGGGAATTTTTCAGTGTCTCATGGGAAATGGAGTCCACTTAGAAGCCCTAGACTTGAAGAGAGACCCTGACACAGAAATAGCCATGGGGAGCCACAGCAGTACTAGCAGTTAAGTGTCAGTGGCACCTTACAGTGTTCAGCTTTCCATTAAAAAAAAAAAAAAACTGATTTTCGTGAAAAATACTTTTCTACATATTTTTTCCAAGCCTTTGCCTGCATCTTTTACACAATTGAACCTTATTATCCAGCAATGTGGAAGGGATGAACTCTGCATCTGCCCAACATGCTCCTCACTCACTGCATTAAGTGCGCCTCCTTGGCCATATGGATTAATGTTTAGAACTGTCACCTGTAGTCAATTTCATAATGGCCATTAATAACATTAAAAGTACATGTGTATTGAAAAAGGAGAGAAGCAAGCCCCCTCCTTTAGGTGACTGAGCAGCTGCATTATATCTGCATTGTCATGGCAAAGTTACTATTTTCCTGTGAAACCTTGGCTTGCGATTTTCTTTGCTTGTTGGGTGAATTGACAAAGATTGCATCAGGCATGACTTAGAAGGCACTGGATCAACAGAATACAAGGACTCATATTGTATTATGCCTTTCACAAGTTGTTTGAACAATGGGTCAATTCTCAGTTATCAATAGTTTTCAATGAGAGATCAGGCTGTGGTCTTTGATATGGTTTTTAAGTTGACCCCTACTGATTCAATTGTGCATGCAGAGGATGTCTGCAATCACATTTTCGATTTTAAGTTATAACCAAGCTGTAGGAAAAAAAACCTCCATGCCAAATAAATTACAGAATACTTTATTTTACTTAATTTTGCCCAGCAAGCTAAAATAAACATGCATCCTTAGATGTACCAGTAATTCATGTAACATGATAATTACTCACTGTGCAATCATTACCTTTCCAATAGCACTCATTACCCCAACAGTTTTCAAGCATTTCTGCAGCAACACCTGGCTTGTAGCTATAATGATATCATTTTGCAAGTTTCTGAAGGCATTTTTTTGCTCTGATTGGCATTGATTGCATTTCATTTACCTTTTTGCCCCTGCTATTGTTTATTGGCAAGAGTTTATCAATTAGCTCAGTCAAGATCCCAGCAAAAACTACTGTTTCACTCACTAAAAATCAATAAGTAAACTCAATAACTCTTTCCAAAACCCAATAAAGAAGCAGCAAATAGTGTTCACAGCAGATATGTGCACGGGGCTTTGGTTGAATAGTTTATCTGATGAAAAAATCATGGTTTTTGTTGGCTTTAACTACCTACCAAGTGCAACCCGAACCTGCAAACAATTTGTTCCTGCCTTGCCCTTTTGCTTTTGTTTCAAAATACTGAAATAAAGGTGGTGTTTTCAAGGAGGAAGTATTTTGATAGTTTAGAAAACATGTATTGAGATAAAGGTTATAGGAATGTGAAAATACTACTATTTTTGAAGGTTTGAACTATGATGAAACCAAGCCACAATATTGTATGCAGGGACATGAAGGAGGAACAGTCAATGTTACACTGCTCAGCTCAGACCAAAGCAACCAATCTTTGCTTCCACTTCCAAGTGACTTTGTAATTGTTCTTTTGACCTCAGTGGACATCCATTCCTCATGTTTAAAGTGGGAGTCCATCTAGAGTATATTTTTGGGGATATGAGCTAAAGTTCATTTGTGCTTTTCATGATGAGGCTAATGTAGTGACCTTCATAGCAGAAAGCAATAAGAAATTATTTTGTATTGTAGTTTGGGATGAAAAATTCAAGAGGAATATATCTGATGATGAGCTAACTAATTCTAATGCAGAAACAGTAGGTGTTTTCAGCACAGCTACAGCAGGATCAGTTTTCAAATGCCCTTTAGATATGGGCAATAATTCTTGCTCTTTCATACTACTGTGGCAGCTAGAGGCTTCCAGCCAAGCCAGGATCCCGTACACTGTGTGATGCTGTAATGTTCGTGCACACAGTGCAAGACACTCCTGCCCCAGAAGATGTGCTAAAACAAGCAGATAAGACAAAAATACTGGGAGAAAGAAAATACACTTTATTTTTGCTTGTTCAGCTGATGAAGATAGGGAGAAGTTGAGAGATACTTCCTGATTACCCGTGAAGTTGCAAGCACAGCCCTGAAGCAAACACTAGTACCTTCATTTCCAGTAGGATACTTTAATCTTGTATTATCCTTCATGTGCACAGGAACCAGAACACAGCACTTGGGAAACATTGTGCTTCTCATGTCTTGAAATGGTCCCGAGCAAGCAGCCGTTTTTGGCATAACAAAACTGCTTAAGGCTTGTCAACAATTAACATTGTGTTTGGAATGGAAAACATATATTTTTAAAATCTGCTTCACTCTGATCAGATTAGAAAATCGTGCCAAAGCAATTAAAGGAAAATAAATAAGGATGAAACTGCTCTCAGAGTAATGGAAAAATAATTATCAGTGTGCCAGCTGATGGGGTGTTGTCCCTGCTGGATGCCAGAGGAGAAACATCTATTTTCAAAGTGCTTCTTGGACCTCATCCTACATCGTGCTCAGCTTGCTCAATTCCCATGCAATGTTGGTAGAAACTAGAGGCACCCAGCACCTCAACAGCCACCCTGTGCATCTTCCAGGATCAGCCCACCATGGACAAGAGCAGGTTGTACACTGGCAATGACAACAACACAAAGGAGTTGAAAACACAACAGAGGAAAATAAAATGTGTTGGAATATTTCTTAATTAAAGATGATGGCTTTTAATCGTGATTTATTAAGACCATTGCTGCTATGTTTCCAGTGACTGTCTGCTGTTTTGGAAAAGTGTCTCCTTGGATGTGCTGACACAGTTGTGTCTGTTTATGGTGAGAAATCTCCACAAAACAGTTCAGCAGCTGAGAGACTGCTGGTATACTGGAAAGTGTGTTCAGAGGGCTTATCTCCAAATCTTGGAGAAAAGCCCTATGAAGTTTAGTGAAGAGATTATCATGAACAGACTTTGAAACCTTGTCCTCCCGTTCACAATAGGTTACTCCCAGGAAGGGGAATTGAAAATAAAACTCTGATTTTAATAAAAACTTTGGGAGTGTTTACATTTGCTTTCATGGCCTTTAGTTTATAAATTCCTGCAGCAGCAAAGGGGAGGCCAGAAGTTGTACTGGGAGCTAACACAGATGCAGTTTCTCATGGCAGAGGAAAAAAAACAGTGAATTGTATTAAGCTGTTGGATTTTATTCTGCCTTGCTGCTATTTAGCAAAGGTAAATGCATTGTGAAGATCAGGGGCACAGCAGTCATATGCTCTGGCCTGTGACATGAGCACATATCGAATGGTTCTGGAGGTTTCCCTTTCTTGGCTAAATAGACAATGGCAGCAGGAGAGCTTGTGCCTCACCCTCCTGCTCTAAATGCTCTTAGACCTTTCTAAGTACAGCCAAGGGGAGCACTTTCTTAATCAACCTCATTGGTGATCTGACTGAAGGTCTTTAACAAGGTTTATTATTTTCTTCATCTTTGGCCTGAGTTGGTGAGATGGGTAATTAATTATAGTTTATCCATTTGTCAGGATGATTAAAGCAGCTTTGCCATGTAGCTTGACCTTGACCTTCAGGTAGCTAGAGAATTCTTTTCACTTAACACTACCCTACCACTGCATGACATTTGTGCAGCCTCTTGCACCTAATATTTTCCTCTACATTTTTCTCAATGCTTTGTATTCTTCTAGTATGATTTTTATTTTTTAATATAGGAAATACATAGAATCATTCTCACGAGGATTGGAAGAATTTCTGAGGCCCACAAGAACATTGATATTGAATATTGTGGGCAGTCTTGTGCATTTATTAACTTTTCTACAGATCTACATCCCTCTTATTGAAACTAATATATAAAACTTCCCTGCCTCTTAGTGATTTATTCTCTCTTTCTTTACTGAAGCTAAAGATAAATATTTTGTGATCCTACTCTCAGAGGTTTTACTGAAAGCCACACTTTTGCTTATAGAGGCTCCTGAGAGAACCAATTTAAATGCCTACCAGAGTGGTGGAGGGTACTGAGGTTTCTGTACTGAGACTCCTGACTGGTGTTGGAAAGGGTATTCCTGCAATCTTACTTGTGCTGAAACAGTAAAATAAACTAAGGAATATCTTTCAGATTTTGTTTGTCTGTATCATTACTTGACTTGGAAAATCTCTCCATTTCTTCCTCTTTCCAAGTTATCTCTTTCAACTTGTCTAACTTGGCAATTCGAGCAGATACTCCTGTTTCTGTCTTGGGAAGGACTTTTAAGGAGCCTAAACTGTAGTGGTTCAGACCTGGCAGCATGATGGAGGGCAGGAAGCCTGAAGCTTGGCCACCTTCTTTCTGGTGTGCTCTTGAGAAGTGCCTGCTGTTTACTCCCTGATGAGTTTTCTCACAGCACCATTGTCTGTTAGTTCACCACATGTCAAAGGAAAATGTTCTAATTTAAAATACAATAGTGCCTTCTGTCGATACTGTAATTGTGTATTCATACTCATAGATCACTTCAGAAAACTCCAATACTTGCCAGAGTAGAGGAGTTGTGAGCAAAGATTCCATGAGTCATGAGATTGCCTTAAAATCTTGAGACTCCAGGGTGTGTGGATGTGTATTTCTCTTGGGTATTTCTTTAGGGTTTATATTTTTTCAAGCTCTCCCCAGTCAGCTGAAAAGCAAGTCACTTATGAATAAAAGAAAAGCTGAGAATTTCCTTCATGTTGGAGGGCTTCAGGAGCCACAAATTGAGCATGAAATGTCACTGGATTTGTAATGAAATCATAGGAGCTGGCAGGACTACCAGCTTTCTCTCCTTTGCCTACTTCTTAAAAACAAAACCCTTTAAAATTGGACTGCTGTTCCTATAATAATTATAATTAAATACTACTGTCCTTTAATAAATACCTCCTATTCTGTGACCTCATGTGTAATTATTTTGCATTAAGCATATGATTAACAGCAGATAGAAGTGCTTGATAATGATAAATAGCTGAGGATTTAGTGTACGTCAGGTGTGAGTCCACCTCCTCTTTTGTGTTGATGTTTTTTATCTGCAGTTACACATCTGCAATCAAGCTGTAGTAAATACTTTGAGGAAACTTTTTTATTATTCCTTCCAAAATGGATTTTTCTCCACAGCCCAAACTTTTGTAATTTAAAACGAAACATATGCATTGTCCACACATTTCAAGAGGCAGCTGGATTAAAACCTTTTGGATGAGATTTTAATGAATGACTGTGTTCTCCCACTGAATCAGTGCAGGGAGTAAATTTTTAATGACTCATTAACAAAGTTAATAGTTTTGAAAATCATTACAGTGCGATTCCATTATTTTGTTTCCTTTTTGCAGTGCGACTAATGCTCCATGCATCATAGTAATGTTTTTCTTTTGGTGCTTCCAACAAAAGTTTTTCTGACTCAGAGCTTCCTCTAGGAAATGTGTTATGAAAATTTAGAAATACACTGAGATGCTCAGGAGTTGGATTTAGGATCACAATAGACCTACTTGAGGGCCAGACTCTACAGCTTATAGGGGCCCCTTTAGAAGGAGATACATACCTAATATGATTTTCAAAAGTATTTGAGTAGCCTAACATCTTAAGTATGAATAAGAGGCCAGGTTTCTGTAGGTGCTCTATATAACCCTGTAAGCTGCCTAAATTTTTTTTTTCCTTCCCTCACTGTTTGAAATGTTTCAGATGGTCCTAGCATTCATTTCAGATGGTCCTGCATTCATATGCCCACTGACCAGCAGCCTTTGCCTGGCATAATAAGAGATTTATGTACAATACTGTGTATTCCCCTCTATCTACAGGCAGCACTTTCTGTTGGCTATATTTTATGTACAGACATAACATTTATAGGAGCCTTTTTGCTACATCTGTCACCATGAAAATCATTCTGTTGCATTCAGTTCAGATCAACTACTTTGAGTGGATAAAAAAATACCTAAAATAATTTTCTGTAATTTATCTCCTAGTCAAATGTCTGTATAGTCCATTGCCCACTGAGTGAAAAGAATTTATAATAAATGTTAGCTAACAAGCTTCTTCCTTGCTAACTAGAGCATTAAATTCATTGACAAATGTTGTCATGAGTTGGTTTGTGAGGGAATATATGGAGTCCGGAAGAAAGGGGAAGAAATATGAGGCCACAGAAAGAGACTTGGAGAAATTTGAAAGCTTAACACTTGTCAGTATTAGAGAAGACCTTTATCCTGACAAAAAATAGAAAATATACAGAAAAATGTTTTATAAAGTGATTAATAGAGGTGATACGGTTCCCCCAAACCATACTGAAATGTATATAGGGGTTCAGAGATAGTAAAAGGGGTGAATTTTAAAATAAAACTGTGATTCCCATTGATTTGAGAGCAATTCATGGCACTAAATGAGATAAACACAGCTGATCTTATTGTTTGTGAGGATTACCTCCCATATAGTTCATGGCCAGACTACCCAAGGTGTCTGAAGGCATCAGGAGATGGTTTACATTTACTGCTTTACAGACAGCACCAGTATTGAAACCTGCACTCATGAAACCTTGCACCTTGAGCCTAAATGTAAAATAACCACAAGCATAAGCAACTTTCCCTCTTGCTTATCCAGCCCCAGCCAAGCATTTTGTAATTTTGACTCTTACAAGATCTTTGGAGTTAAGGAACCTCTTAGCCTGCAAGCACAGATTTCTACTGAAGCCTTAAGGTGCTGGTGGGGGTGTTATATTTCTGAAAGACTCTAAATTTTAAGACATACCATCTCCACTGTGCTTCTTTCCTGCTTGTCATCATATGCATCTGTGTCATGATGGGGACTGTGATCCAGGAGATCTTCACAGATTTTATTTCCTGAGTCTGCAGGCAATAGACCCTGCAATAGCCTCAGTGCTGCTGTTTTGCAGGGACTAAAACCTGCTGCCATAAGAGTTAAGAAATTAAGTGCTTTCAAGGACAGGACTATGGGGAAATCAGGGTTTTATGAACCACCATGGTTCCTACTTACCCAAAAACTGCTTGCAGATCCCACCATTTCAGTCATAAATGGAAAGTCACCCATATGTCAATTATCCTATCTCACTCCTGCTCCTGGTGCTCCCCAAGTTTATTCCCCTTCGACAGTAATACTGATTTTCTTATCAGTCTCATGGTGGTGATGCCTAAAACTCAGGGCTGGCACTGCCTGTGCCAGGAGCTGGCATGACTGAACAGGTCTTCAGGCAATTTGGTTTCAAAGGAACAAATTTATTTTTTACATTGGAAGTGACCCTTGATTTTAAAGGACAAGAAAGAAATCCAGGGAAAAAGAGTAACCATCTTGAGGGCTTAGACCTTGCTAAGCAGCAAAGGGAACCAAGACTTTTGGGCACCAGCCTGCAACCAGCAAACCTGGCTGTTTCTGCAGGTGCTCTGTAGTCTCTCAACAGGTTATTGCTGTATTATTGTAGGTGCAGATAAGTCAATCTAAGCAAGCTATCATAAAATTTGGATTTAGGTGCATGCATGTTTAGGTCTTTGCAGAGTGAGAGCAAGGAGCATTCTTGGAAGGGAGGCTGCTTCACATGCACTGTCTGTTACTGCATATTTAAATCAAGGGGAAATTCAGTGCTTTGTCCTCACAAGAAATCAGTAAACTATAATGTACACTGGAAGTTCTGTGTAGAGTTCTTGGAAATGGCAGTGCTGAAAAATAAAATGAACTAATATTATCATTGGCTCATTCAGCACTGCAGTATTTTTAACAGTATTTATTGATAATATATAGATTCTAATTGGTAATTCCCACTTTTAATTATCTTATATTTAGTTACAGCAAATGGTCCCCTCGTTCTTTAATGTAAATAAATTTGTATGAGCATGTGTTTAATGGCCTCTTTCATATTTTCCTTTTAACCACCACTAGAATTTATTCTGCTTGAGCTAAGCACCTCCATATTTTGTGGCAGTTTACTTATCTATCGTTCTTCTGAAAATATCACAGACAAGATAAATGGATTGGCACCAATTTGGTACTTGAGTGATTAATGTCAAAGCTATTTCTAAACCATTAGTTTATAATACATGACATTTTATCTTTGTTTAGAAAAAAAATGTACTAAGTGCAGATGCTAACTATAGATTAGGAAAACTTAATTTATTTTGAAATGCAATAAACTTTGGAGAGGGGATTGCCTCCAAAAGTAATGTCCTCACCCATAAGTGCTCAGTGTTAAATATTTCTATTTTAAATCCACTTTTACTCATTAGTTTGAGGTGACTGTCTGTCTAAATAACAATACACTACAGAAAGACTGATTTATGTTTTGTTTAAAAAGAAATAAACACCACCACTACTCAAAACACACTGTTATTCCTGCAAATCCCCAGCAACTAAGGGGCACTGAACAATTTGATACTCCAATTCCAGTATCGGATTTTGTGTATGTCACTTCTGAGTGAAGATATTTCATCTCCAGCAAAAACCAAAAGCTTTTGTCCTTTAGTGCTTTATTCCCTGCTCTAAGTTGCATTTGTGATTTTATGCCTGTATACAGCCTGAGTAAAGGTTTGGGTCTGGGGCCTTCAGTTTTACCAGATGCAATTTCTATTGAAAGAAGCAAAATTTCCAACCAATTCATGCAGAACAAATTTCAGTCTTGACTGTGTAGCTGATCAATGGATGACACAATGGTCAGCCAACAGTGTCACACGTTGCAAAACATCTTGGAGGGAATGATTCTGAGCAATACAAACTGTAACACAGACACACAGTCACTATTTGCAGTCTGTCACCTGAACCTGCAGAGCAATAAAGCAGGGAAATGGAACTATGAATTACCTTGGGGAGGGAAAGATGGTCAATAGTGTGATATTAATGAGATTCATGGTATAGATTTCCATTTGCAGCTGCAGTGCTGCTGATAGAGAAGTAGTAACAACTGTGATGTATCTCATGAAGGTTAGATCTTGTGTGCTGTCTATTTGAAAACAAGTTTTGCACCCCAAATCAGTTCTTGGTAGGCACAAAGTTATCCAACAGCCCTAAGAGACCCTAGTCCTTGATTAGCTGGGAAATTGAGCTTGGAGTGATGTTAATGGCAAACTAATTCTATGGTTTGGAATAGCACACTGTATTTTAACTTCTACCCTTAAATATTAGTTTTTCCTTCCATATTGTGCCTAAAATTATTTCATATTTTACTCTAGGGGATTAAAATGGAGTGATTCTTGAAAATGTTCTCCTAGCAGCAGCCAGAGAGGTAGGAGAAGAGTGCTTGAAGTAACTTGAAGACAAATAATTAGCACTGTCAAGCACATTTCCCCAAGGATAGGGATAGCTCTTTAAAAGCCTTGATTTCCAGGAATCCCAGTGGAGAGCAACTTGTGTGTCCCAAGCACTTTTGCAAATTAGGCTGCTTATGTTGTCAGTGAAGTATCCTTGTGTAAATTTGAAATATTGATAGACATATATCAGGTTTCTGCAGGGCTCATGCATGGTGACTCCTGTGGACTTTGGCCATTCAAAAAATACACTGATTGCAAGAAATATTTCAGTGTGTCACATGGTCTGTCTGCATGTGGCATCTCATGTAACAGTAAGTGAGGGGATAGTTTTTCAATTGAATAGAAATAATTTTGCAAAATGAGAGCTAGTGAGAAAGAAAACTGAACGCGGGAAGATAGAAAACACCATGACAGAATTAATAGAGTAATCTGTTCATCAATTACTATTTGAAGAGTATGTCAAGTTCTTTTATTTTGATTGGTATCAGATGGATCAGCACTGCTTCCAGGAATAAAATCATCATCTTTTTGTTCTTTTTGTTTTCTTTCCTTTCCTGCCTAGGACATATAATCAATATCTATAAATTTCTTCATTTTTAATGTTCCAATGTGATTTTTTTAAAAAATACTTTTAGTTAAGTCTTCATCAGCAAAACATTTTTTTCCAGTGACACTGGAAAAAGGTGTTTTTAAAAAATACTTTCAACTACATCTTAATAGGCAAAACACTTTTTTTCCAGCATGTTGATCTTCATTCCTGCTCAGAACTTGGAGTGAAACCTTCATCTGATAAGAAAGCAAATAGAAATAGGTCACCAAGTTGTATCTTTATCTTGTACCTCTGTGCACAAACCTCTATATTCCTGGGCAGGAAATTCTACAGCTGTATTTTCACTACCTTTTTTGATATTAAATTTTAGGGTTTTCACTTAAAAACTGGCAACCAAAACATATTTACCTCTCTGTATGTGTTCCTGCTTTTGGTAGGAATCATACAATTATAGTATAATATGCCAATGGGCACAGACTTCTGTCACTACATCAGTTCATTTAAAGCTATGTCCAATTTGGCTTTGACCATTTCCAATGATGAGATACCAAAAATTTCCCTGGGCAACCTGTTTCAGTCTCTCCCCCTCCATTGTATAAAATGTCTTTTTTACATCCAGTCTAACTTTACCCTCTTTCAGACATGGAGGTTTTGAATCTTTGTATTTGCATTGCAAACTTGAGCACATATAATTAAAATAAGAACAAAAGCATATAAGCATTTCTAATTACTTGGGTGTCATTAATCTTTGGATTAATTTTCTTTGAGCAGCTATAATTTCCATGTGATGCTATCGAACAGCAGTTGTCTGAGCTGTTGCTACTAAGCAGGGATCTGCTGCAGGAGTGTAGTAGATGTGAGCTGGAGCACAGACGATTGTTTGGCTTCATGAACAAAACCTGAGTCAAGCTTGGCATGCTGGGGTGAGGAAAACGGAGTGAAGAACATGCATTTACTGCATTGTGGAATATAAAACAGAGAAAATAAGAAATGAGAGAGTGTGAATATGTGTATGTCTGCAGGTGTACTAGTGTTCACAGACCTCTAACTCTAGAACTATTCATTCTTTGTGCTCTGGATATGGGTTTTCAGGAGATCTAGGAAACATCATTCAGCTGTGAAATAGCCTGACTTCACTGCACCTCAGCAGAGTGCTTGACCTATCTACTTTTTAACTGGGTTGCTTTTTCCTGTCATCCTTCTGATTGCACTGTGTCACTTTGAATACATCATTAAAAATTCCTTGGAACAGAAAGAGCCTGTTTCTCTCTGGCATGTCGGATCATTCTTAATTCATGCCATAAGAACAGCTGGGGAAGAATTTGCCTGAGAAGGGTCTGCAAACACATGTGAATCCTCTAGTTACTCAATAGGTTGTCTAGTTTTCTCTGCTGTCCTTTGTTCCATCAGTATTTGAAGTTTCCATTGGGTTCAGTTTCTGCTCGGGATTTTCCTCAGTGTAAAAGAAAGAGACTATAGTGCAGAGTTGCAGCATTTCTGATTGATATTTTCTTCTTGGAGGGGCAGTACTTCCATGTGAATTACTTGTAAGAGGCAGGATTGTGACAGTATGCCTAAGGGCTGACTATCAGACTGGAATGAATGAGAGCATATATGCATTAGCTGTGTGAAACACTGCAGTCCTGAAGTATATGCTTGTGCATTTCTACAAGATATACAGCAAGCTTTCTTGGATAAGGAATTGCAGAGGTTTTGGACAGCAAGCTCTTATGTGTATTGATAGCTGGCTCTGGAGCTGTACTGTGACCTCCTGGCTTGCATTCTACAAGAAATTCCACATACTGCTTTATCCTGCATGAGAGCTGTGATACCACTGAGGCTATAAATGCAAACATAAATGAGAACAGGGTGGAAGAGTTCTGTGCTGTAATTTGCTGGTCTTTTTGCTGCAAAGGCTGGTGACAGGTCAGCTTGAGAGTAATCCTTTCTTCTTTCCACTATGTGTGTCCAAAGGCAGTCCTCAGCAGTGATAGCCCTTCTCTTGTGAAAAATTAATTTACTGTTGTCAGTCCCACTGTATGGGCTCTGCAGGTGGCATTTCCTGGCAGGATCTTTTGAGATCTTTGAGGAGATCAGATGCCATAAAGGAATGCATTCAGATTGTAAAAGTAAAGATCAAGTTATCAATGGGCATTTGTTTGCCTTTTTTTTCCCCCCCATAACCCTTAACTGCAAATACAGACTGTGCTACCAGGGTTTGGGTCTGGAGTATGGGCAGGCTCATTTATGCATCTGTGTGTATGTGCCTTGTAAAGGGGTCAGGTCAGCTCATCTCTGGTAGACACAGTTTTGTTCCAGCTCACACTCCAACAACCTTCAAGACAAACTATGAAGTTCTAGGCCAAGAAACAAAAAGGGGGACTTGAACACTTTTAATTTCTAATTTGATCTGACTTTTTGGTGCATGTGGATGTATGACATTGTTTGTATTCTGTGTGTGAGCTGATCAGAGAAGTGATTGATCCCTCACTGTCATTCACGGAGCACAGGATTTCAGGATGCAACACCAGACTTGACAGCTTCTGGGAGAGAAGGTGAGTCTCTGCAGCAGATGGGAATCAAGCTGTAATTTTGATTTCCTCATCCTGGGCCATCAGCCCAAAACGAGAAGGGAACTGCTGCAGGCAAAGGCTGCAGGGCCACATCTTTGCTGAATTAAAAAGGACTGGAGGAGAGATCAGCTGGGGCAGAATGACCCTGCTTTATACCTCCACACAATTTTTGATGGGATTGAGTAATGCTTTGTGTGTGACTGAGGCCCTGTACTGTCTTGTTCAGTTTTCACTTTGATATAGTGTATTTGCACTGGATCCTGATAAATTTGTTTAGAACCATATTGTGAGAAATGTGATTTGGCTAAAATTCTAGTACTGTACCAGATCATAGCTGATCACAAGACACTTCTGCAAAGCAAAAAGATATGGAACCCTTTTAGAAATATGTGGTTTTGATCAAGAAGAGGTTTAAATATATGTTTAACAGCATTTCATTTCTCAGTTTGCCAAGATCTTTTCAACTGGCTTTCAAACAGGCAACAAAATTGAAACAAAAGTCAGGTTTACAGGAGATGTATGATTCCACAAGTAATTATAGAGAGTGTTACTAAGACAGAGCACCTAAAACAATGCAACTTAATTATCCCAAGATAGATGTATAACAAATCTTCTCAAGATTAATTAAGGTCAACAAACACATTTGAAAGTCTCACAGAGGGTAAAAAAATAGGAAGGTTCTTTAGTCATTAATCCAATTTTAAACCTGAAAGATCTTATAGAAACAAAGTCAATAAGACAGGAAGACAAAAAGTAGAGGAATAATTTGCCCATAAAGAACAAAAGTTGCAACTTAGAGTTTGAAGGTTTTGGTTTGGAGTCACTGATGACAGTCAGAATGAATCATTTTTACTCTTAACTTTACAAGAAATGAAAATACAGGGATTATTAGCATCTTTAAGAAGATACAACTTTTGGGGCTAAAAATACAATGTTAAAAAGTCTGAAAACAGTGATCTATGTTAGTAATCGTTTGTCTACTGTCATGATTGTCCTTTGCTCTCCTGCAGTCTGTCCATGGTAGTGCCACGAGCTGTAGTATCCCCTCTCTCCTATCTCTTCTCCATCAAACATGCCTGGAGATGTGGAAGCTCCTTTTTGCCATTCAGGTCAGAGCTGCAGGCTGGCTAAGAGCTTGTGTTTCAGAAGGGGCAGCCACCAGGATTGTTGAGTCAAGTTCCCAGCATCGTGGGTTTCAGAGTCATCTTGAACAAGTGTGTGGCAGCCAGTCCTCTCTATATCTTGGGGATTTTTTTGCCCTGTAAATTAACAGTCCTGCTGTTTGCCATTTCCTGCATGCAGGGTGTATGCCCAATAATGGACTGTGCAGGTGCCAAATCTCTTCACTCAGTTGCTTGGCTATAAATGTTAATAGGGCAGAACACTTGACTTGGAGACCTAAGATGGGCATTAACTCAACAGGTTCTCTGCTGATAGCATTAGAATATGAACTCCTTTAGAAGCTTGACCTTTTAATCACATACACTTTTGCAGGTTAAATAATAACATTTTGATGAGTAGAAGATACTTGGAATGGTCTAGGTTTTAAAATTCCAAGTGGTGTCTTCAGTGGCAGCTTTTCATTCACCTGCCCTAGCTGACAATGCAATTATTTTGGCAAATGAGAGGACATTTGCTTGCGTGGACAGAAGCTCTGTAGGATAAAGCAATCTGAAAATATCAGAGAGATGTTGGATTTATCAAAGTAATGTCACTGGATAGTTGAAAAAAGTCTCACCTGAGTTGATGAGCTTGAAAAGGAAGTACAAGACTGTAGAAAAGCATTTTGATAGGTTGCATTGTGCTTAATGATGTTATATTTTTAATTTGGGAAGATCACAATCTGATACAGAGTTTAGTGACACTTGCAAGGATTGGTGCTACATCAACACACCTCAGTGATGTGGAGCTAAAAGGAAACAGTTTTGAAAGGTGTTTTTTACCATTTACCAGCTTCCATTTTTCAGATAAGAGCTGCAAAACCAGAGTTATCTTACAGTCACCACTAGTTTGCTTACCCATGAACAGAGTAGTGGAGCCCTTTTTTGCAGCAACAGACCCCGTATTTTATAAATGCAAATAAGAAACATGTCAAAACAGGGGTTTTCCACTAGAATAGTGCAGTTTCAGAAAGCAGAAACTTCATGGGAACATATGCAATTTGATGCCTTTTTCCATCAGAGTGATTGGAAGCAAATAGTTTGTTCATGTCATTTAAGTAATGCTGAATTGTTTCTCTCAGTTAGTTAAAACATTGAATTTTCATGCTTTTTCATTTAATTCCATTGATACTTTTATACTTTTATAACATTCTTTTAAAGCTAAAATGTTCTTTATTTTCTCTTGTATTGTTTTAATGTTCATTTAAAACATCCCCTTCTCTTTTTAAACAAAAAAGATTTATCAATATGAAAACAGCCTTTCGGTATTTCACAAATTTTGCAATAATTTTTAAGTATTTTTAAGGTTCACAAGAAACATCAACTCTTGTGCTACTTTGCAATACAAATGCATTTCAAAATGACATAAGATCCCACTGAACAGAAATATTTTCTTCATGGTTCTAGTCGATAAATTGCTTTTGGACTGTTACAAGTACTGACAGGATGTATTATTACTTCTACTGGGTGGTATTTTTTCATTATGTCTTCAGTTTGAGTTCTGTCTAGAATGTGTTGAAGTACTCATTATATTGATCTTGTATCACAGGCTCTTTTTTTTTTTTTAAAGAGGTATGCATTATTCAGTTTTCAGTGATCATGACCACACACTGTATAAAAAGGAAGGGGTCAATGTCTTTTCAAAGAGGGATTTTATGCAATTCCTATTCATGTTATCCTAGTTTAGCACTCTGCTATTTGATTTTTGTGGTTTGTTCACTATTGTTTTGGTTTGGTGCTTTTTTTTCCTCTGGGTGGCATGTTATTATTTCTAATCACAACCCAAACAGCTATTCCCACTAGTCAGCCATGTGGGCTTTCTGATTTTGTTTGTGGAGGATTTGGTAAGGTTACTCACATTCCTTAGAAAGGACTGGGTTTTGTCATTCACCTACATGACCGCTTAGGATAGCTGGGTACAGTGTATGGGGTATTTCAAAGCAAGTTCAGGCAGCACAGCCAAAATCTTGAGCTAACATCCAGGGTTTCTGGCTGTTTGGATGTGTGCATGCTTTGGAGTGTTCTGCAGCCTACAGTCAGCTCCAAGCCATAGACAGCATCCCAACACCTTCATCTGCAGACGGTGTTTGCCCCAGCCCTGAGCACATGACTCTTAATTTCAGTTTTCTTCTACTGCAAACCCCTTACCTTTGTGAATCCCACTTTTGCCACAGATAAACCTAATCAAATTTAGCTTCTCAGTGAGGCATGTGATTTAATTGCTGACCAGTGCTAGGAACTCTTTTGTACTCTCTCAGATCAGAGATAATCATGAAAGCACCGAGGCAGAGTGGGGAGATGCAGTGCTTTACGTGAAGCAGCTGAGCAAAACCAGCTCTAGTGGGTAGATGTCCACTAAATCTTGGTTGGTAGATTGTTGGCAGGTTGGACAAGGCTTGTGCCATAAAAATAACTTTCTTTTGGACTGCTCACACATGACATTTTGATGGTGAGGACTACGTATTAGCATTTTCAGAACAGTTTGATTTCAGAATTGCATTTTTAAATTTAGTGTTCATGCAGTAATTGTGGCTGAAGACTTCTGGAGTGATTTAGATTTGTGGTGAGCAAGAGCAAAGCCTTCCCTCTCCCATGCTACCTCAGGGGATGATGAGAAGAAAACCTACATAAGTGTACTTTCTACACTTACTTTTAAAATCCTTGTAATAAGTGAATATATTTTGGTATTTTTATTAACTGCAATTAACAAGAAAGGGTGAATCTGCTCTCCTCTGTGATTCCCAGAATGGGAAGAAATGTTGCAGATTTTTCTCTCAAACTAACTCAGAGTAGGCTTTTAGTGAAATGTGTAGCTAAATGTCCAAGTTTCTTTAGGTTACCTGTGGAGACCTTGAAACTCCCAGTTAGAAAGATAGGAGAAGTCTCTCAGTTATCTCCTTTTGATAACAAATCCTGTTCTCTCAGGTCAAGACAACCCTTGTTCTGTTCCTTAGGACAGCCCCCTGCCCTCTCTCTGTCTGTCAGCCTTTTGGTCACTCCCACCCTGGTTCCCTGTTGGCCCCTACGCCCTAAGCCCACCCTTGTCAAACCCCCATGTAGCTAACCCAAAGCCCCAGATCATTGCCTTTGCCTCTGAGCTCCGGGACTGTGCCCACCCGTGGCTGAAATAAACATCTCTGTGAAACCCTCACAAAGGCCCTTCCTGCTTCTTCACCTACTTCACCTCAACAAGAGCCCCAACCACAACAGTAATCCTTCCCCTTTATTCCTGCACTGAACTCATCCCTAAGCCTCCTGTGTGTAGGACACAGAAGAGGGGAAAAGAATGGCTGTGAATGTAACTGTTATCCCTGCTTCACAGAGTATTTGCAATACTCCTCTCTGCTGTCAAAAACCAAGTACCAGAGATTATATGCTCCCTAGTTACTGGGAAATTGTTTTCCTATTTATTATTTCCTATTTGTTTTATGCCCTTAGTGCTCTTAGGACTCAGTATCAGTACTCTGCATTAAAGAGGAAGGCTAAAGAAAGATATAATATTTTGCTGGACTTGTCTCCTGTGCTAACAAAACAGGAAAACCAGAGAGCATAGCTCCTATAAAGCCCATAGAACACCGTGTTTCTTATTCCTGAGGTTCTGCATAGGAGCAAATCGAGTGTAAAAAAAAAAAGTAAAAAACCTAAAAACTGAAATGTTAAAATAAGCATTTCTAATGGTGGTGTTATGGGATCATTTGCTATTGCAATGACACTATCAGCAGGTCTGAAAAAGGGGAAAGATTCCTTGGCCATGCTGGTCCAGATCTTTCATGGCACATTTTTCACTGCAGATGGTCACGTCAGAGCTAGAGGCAGTCAGGACAAAGGAAAAAAAAAGTGCTACCCCCAACCCCCCAAATTATAGTTTCCAAGGCTACAAAACTGAGAAATAAAATCAAAGGCATGACTGTCATTTGGTGTCACTGAAAATGTTTTGCTAAGTGTTCCAGTAAAGATGATACAGTAATGGTGTCATATTGTGCATTTATATGTCACAATGCTTTTTACAGTAGCTATAGACTTTCAGATGCACTCCTTGATAATCCGGCAATTTTATCATCAGGGAGTGATAACCTCTCAGATATGAAAGCTGATGTCAGCGTCTTCTGCCACTTTGATCTGCACGAGCTGATGCCTTGAAAATTAATGAGAATACTACATGTGAAATCAAAATCAATCTACTGTGGATTCCTCTTTCCGCCTTTCCAGGAGAGCTGGCAGGGGGAGGGGGTCGGTGAGAGACATGCGTTATCAAATCTGATGCATGGCAGAGTATAAAGGCTGTAATCTCATCTCAGGATTCTTATGGCTTTAATAAACTCTTCATGCTTCATTCTTGCAGTTTACTGCATCATAGGGGCCCCTCTGCAAAATTGCAGCCATAAATTTTCCCTTCTGCTGGACAGATTTTACTCCCTTGCTTTGGTATATATGTCATCCTGCTTTCAACAGAGTCGAGACATGACAAAACTAATTAAATATTTGTATTACCTTTTCAAACTAGAGGAAAGTAATTTCTTAGATGGAGGGAAAGAAGGCCAAAACATTGTTTAGTTCATGGGGACTTCTTGGTGCTTACAAACAGGCAGCAAAAAGTAGAATTCAACTGCTGTCACCTCTTGGGATGAAAATTCCTTGTCGCTTGGTCTGAGATTGGCAAAATATCTCTATTACCATTGGCATTTGGCAAAAGGTATTAGTCAATCATCCAAAAAAGCATTATTGTCCTGCCATCTGCTCCCACATCTGCTTAAGCCCTGATGGCCCCCAAGAAACTGTCTGCCATTAGCAGTGATCCCTAAAAATAAAGTCCTTTTCACTACGACTAAGTGAGCTAAGTAGACCATGTTCTCCCTTAAGATGCTCGTCTGGCTGTGATTGCACATTAATTATGTTTGGGGCTGACAGTTGTAAATTGCAGTAAGTGTTTGTTGGCCTCTGCTGGAGGAATATGTGGGGTGGAGCTTGTTTCATCCCTGTTCTTCCTCTCCCAGGCCCAGGCATAGCCTCAGCTCACCCTGCTGCTGGCAAAGCTTCCTCCTGTGCTCCATGTTCAGCCCGCTGGGGACAGCTGATGTGGCACCAGGCTGGCAGCAGCAACCGCAGCTGAATTGAGCACAGCAAGGTGTGACACCTCTGTGCTCCTGCTGCTGTCACCCATTCCCGGGAGGCAGGCTCCGAGGGCTGCAATTTCCTCAGCAGCAGTGCTAGAGCAGAGATGGTCTCAGTGTTCTGCAATGATGGGATGTCTGTGCCTCCCGTTTTCCAGCAGGGAAGGCATCCCCAGAGCTGCCAAGGGAGGGAAATTGCAGAGTGCAGTTGGAGTCAATACAGCTGGCAAGCACCCGTGACAGCAGTTTGGTGCACACAAGTGAGTGAGCATCAAATCACCAGTCCGAGCTGGAAGAAGGCAGCTCTGGGCACTCTGTGCATGCATTTAGATTGTAATCTGCACTACATGGAAACTGTACTTACATCTAGGAGTAAAGTTTTACGTGTTTGGTCTTCATTGAATGCTGTGTTCAGTGTTGAAATGGGGTGACAGCGTGGAGCAAGTAAAATATTTGCTTTATATTTTGGCAACTAGGAAACAAATTAACCAGATTTTTGGGGGGGGCGGGGGGGGGGGGAGGGGGGAGCTGAGATGATCAGAGACATGTCCTTTTACGTGAACAATGGCCTTAAGTGCTTCATCTCCATTTTGCTAAAATTCTCCAGTAAGCTGCAGAAAAGGTATCGTGCATCACGAAAGTTTTCCATTATGAAAAACTGCTTAGTACTAAAACTTTAAAGTTAAAAGCACTGCCCTTACATTTCTTTTCTTTCAGGGACTTGTGTTCAAATTAATCATGACAAATACGTAGAAGGCTCTTTTACTGATAATGAAAAATAAATTTAAATAACCCTGGTGCCTTGGTATAAATGTCACAAAGTTTGAAAATGCAAGTCTAGAGTACCAAAACTCAAAGGTCTTCAAATTAAGAGCTAATTTTAAATTTGCAGTTATCATGCTGGTTTCAGCAGGGAGCAAGTGTAAAAGAATGCAGGGCGTGAATTGAAAAAGCAGTGAAGATTTATGTGTCTACATTACCACTGCCAAAAGAATATTTTCCTTCTTTATTTTTAATGGCTCATATAAAGTCTGAAGATTCCAAAGGAAAGCAAGAAAAGATACTAAGCCTTAAATATGAAGACAAGCATGGAAAATAAACATTTCATAGTTGAGGAGGCATGTAAGATGGATGGGAAGGAAGATGGATAGACAATAAGTAGAGTTTCTTCTGGCCTTATTTCCTCTTGTCCTACAAATCTGATCACTGATTGTGATCATCCACATCCATGCTGGGACTCATTGGTCTGTAGGACACTGCTGCTATTTGCAACCCAGAGTGCTGAGGATGGAACACAAAACCCTCCTACAGTGTGTGTGCCAGCTGTATGTATGTGACGAAAAGACCTTGAGGACTTTTATAGGGTTTCACTGCTGTTTTGCCTAACAGATTGTTTAAAAAAAAAAAAGAAGTGATTGAAATATGGAAAATATGGAACACCAGATTCTCATTCCCAGTGGATAGAAAAAAAAAAGAGGATTTCCAAAGTACTTGTGGGATTTAGGAAGATTGATTTCTTAGGAATTCATTAGGAATTCATAGAGCTGGACAGGAAATTACTATCCAAAAGATATTTTAGTGGAAAATATGGTTCCTGCTGAGTTGTTAAAGGCATTTTATTTCCAGTGGCAAAGCTGAAAACTCCATCTCAGGTCGCCTTCAATACTTGAACTTTAGGGTTCTGTGGATCTGTAAATAAGAGGCTTAGGGTGAACATTCTTCTAGTAACTTGTATTTCGAGCCCTTTCCATCTCCTCTAGACAGAGTCTCTGAAGTACTGGTATTTCCAATGTGCACTGTGCTAAAATACATGTAACTCAGCTGTACCTCACAGCCTGACACCAGAATAGATGTAGTGCTTTAGGAAAGATGTAGTTCATAGTAGGATCTTGGGCTACAAGCAGGGCAAAGGACTACAACTTCCAGAAGCCACTTTGGGGATCTCAAATGAAGAAGCAGCCACTGCAGCATTGGTCTGCCAGTTTTAGCCAGACAAGGACTACACTGATGAACCTTCACATCTCATTGCAAGGTCTATTTGCTCAATGCTTTCCTTGAAGGGGAGAGGTTATATGCTGAACCCATTTGACAATAAAAGCATCAATGTCAGTTCTGCAATCCTTGATGAACTCATAATGTTTTAAATTGAAATACATTTGTTCAGAGCCTGCCATGGGTACATATCAGAGAGGAAAATGAAGTATTTCTGATCCACCAGCAGTTGTGCAGAGGCTGCTGCTCTGTGTCAAATGCACTACTTAACCAGGTGGAACAGGGGCAACAGAAGTGTTCACTGCCATATCCTCCTTCCATTGTACTGCTGTATTGATTGCTGCATTTCCAAGTATTAATTTCAGTGAAAACTTGCCTGAGCATTGGAAATTTTCAAAGATATCCAGGACAGCTCATCAAATGAAACCCTACACATTTCAGGATCAAGACACGAGTCTACTAGTCAAATAATATGCTGCTTCTTGAAGGTTTATTCAGTCCCTATAGCTGCACACGCAGGAGTAGAGCAGGATTCCAGAACAAGTTAGTGCAGGATCCAAGGGAGAAATTAATGCATATCTGCTAAGCAGGAGGATGTTCACGAGAACATATAGCCCATTTACTCCCCACTACTCTGATTAGACCTGTTTTAGTGAGATCTGTGATCTGTGCTATGTCCTAGAATATCAGAGCATTCAGCCAGTGTAAAGCAATTCTTGTTCATAGGACACATGGCACTGTTTGTATGTCAAGAACCAAAGGCAAGCTGCAGACTGGTAGCAGTGTTTGGATTTTCTCCTCTCACTGTCATGCATTGTCCCTGTCACTTGGCCTTTGCTAGTGTTCTGTCCATTATGCTTGCTCAGCTACTTCATCTGTTCTTGTAACAAAGCTACAAGAAACAGGTTAAGCTACGTATTAATGTTTCAGTGCACAACACTGCAATTTGATAACAATAAACAGAAGCTTTTATGAGGCTGTAAATGTCTCTTCCATTTATAAATATTGTACCATAACTGCTGGCTCTAGGGTTATCAGGCAGTCAAACCTTTCATCAAAGCCAAATAGTTCCTAAAGTACCACTCTTAAAAATCTTTTGCAGGCATTAATGTTTCATTAATTCACTCAAATTAGTCTCCTTGGAAATCTGTATAGCAAGTAAAATCTAGCTCTTACCCATGGAAAAATTAACTGCATTTTTAATTCCCTTCTTTAGAATTTACTCCACATGGCTTTTGGTGGTACATAGCTGGTGTTCCAAATGTACTCAGCTTAAAGGGAAGAAGTAAAATTAATAACATATGTACAAGTGTACATTATGCCAATGCACTCCCACCCTTGCAGCCAGGATTCTTTCTGACCATCCAGCTCTCCTGGATGGGAGAGGAAGAGGGGGGGATTCCTGCCTCTGCTTAGCCAAGTCAAATTTATGAAAACTGCTCTGAAGTTGCACCCACAGTGCAGCAACCAAGAAAGCACTGTCCAGGTATTTGATTGAGTCACAGATTCTCAGGGCAGCAGGGACCACTGTGACTTCCATTAATACACATTGTTTTTATCCAATGTACTTGAAACAAATCGTGCCAGCAGCACACATAGCCTGTGAATTTACCATTCCTTTCTACCTCCAGCCTTGTAGAGTATATATCCTCAATTCCTGCTCAGTGTTTAAATGTGTGTAATTGGCAGCCTGTTGTTACTGCATGTTGGCATGGAGCTTTATAATTGGTGTGAAAGAAAATTATTAGGGCATCTGTAATGGCTTTATCTCAGTTCCTATCTAGCCTTCCAAGCAATGCTTAATTTTGTGCAGCTTAAACAGGAAACCTTTAATATAAAGCACAGATTGGACCTGCATCTTTGAATTCACAAGTGACTGGCAGTTTTTCCTCTGTGAGAAGGTTTTTGGGGGGACAGTCAAGGCCCGAACTCATTAGTAGATGTGCTTTGTAAGCATTTGTGGCCTCCTAGGGGTAGAAACAAAAGGAAATGCCTGCATGCTGCCCTTGTTGGGATGGTGGGATTTAGCATAGCAGGTGCTGGAGGGAGGAGAGAGGTGAAGGACAGGCAGGAGCATGTCAGGAAGGTGCATCTCTGGGTGCAGGTGTGGGAGTGGGAATGTGCACATGAAGTTCCAAGATTTATACCCCTGTCCAAACGATTAGTTTGAATAGGATTGTAGTTCAAAGTACGGTGAGCTGAGCTGTTCCTTGCTTGGCCACGCCCTGCTCAGTGTCACCTTGGCTCCCTCAATTCAGAGAACTTTGGATTTTGGGATGAAATGAACTGCTAGCATTGGGAAGAAGTTTGAGTCTGTCTTTGAGAGTGAGCTTGAGCATGGTTTTACCTGATGTCAGCATGTCTGTAGACAGCTGCAAACTGTCTACATTAATCTCATTCCTCTCAATTCTCTGTTACTGAACCAATTGCAAGTGTGTGTACTGATACCCAAAAGCACTGGTAAACAGGGAGTCAGCAACAAAATGGTCACCTATCTGACAGGTCCCCCAGAACCCTGATTGGACTGATTAGTCTACAGTACCTGTTTCTGTAGTCTGGAAGAAACTGTTCAGTCTCTGACTAAAAAAAAAAAAACAAAATTAAATTAAAATTTACAGAATTTTTAGTAGATTTTGTAGAATTTAGTACAGTATTTTATAGAATTCTATAGTATTTTATAGAATGGAAAATAGTAATGGGCACAATCCCATTATATGGGTGCTGTGAGGCTGTGCTGTGGTGCCATAGCTTGAGCCACCCCTATAGCACCATCAGCACAAGGTTGTAAATCCAGGGATGCACACCAAGGCTCCTGCTGGGCAGGTGGTGTGGAGTGTCATAAAATGGTGTCTCAGGAAAGGAGCTGAGCATTGCAAGAGTCACAGCCAACAAAACGTGAGGCAATGACTTCTGCAAATATCTGCCTGTGACAAACCATTATAACAGGGCACGGGGATGTTTTCCTGAGCCACCTGCTGAAAGCATTTGTCACATGCAATGTCACATGATCATTTGCAGCGACTAGAGAGTCCCACTTTGTGCATTCACTCCCCAAGTTTTCCCTCTTTCTTTCTCTCACACTTGATGAAATTGCCGTCTGTGGCAGTGACAAGGCAACATGTAAATACCTTGCAGAAGAGTTATTCATCATTAATGCAGGCCGTTTGAAGTCCTAATCAAACAGCATTTTCAGGAAAATCTTTTTAATGAGAATGGCACTAAAGAATTTAATTTAAAACACGTGAAGGGATTCTTCTTTGCACATGCCTCTCTTCTCAACCTTCCAGCTCTTTTTCTGTCCACTGAAGGGTTAAAAAGAAAAAAATTAGGAACTTTGGGGTTCATTGACTTCACATACAGTCTTTGCCACTAAGCTCCTCAAAAAAAAAGAGCTGCAAAACAACTTAAAACTCAGGGAGAAGTGCAGCAGGGATTTTTGATACCAGAAATCTCTAGGGGGGAAACGGCATCATGAAAATAATTGGCTGGAAAATGAAGCTGGCCAAAACGAGTATATAAATAAAGTGGAAATGTTTAACAGAGAAGGAACACCTAACCTCAAGCTGGGGTGAATGATCTTTCTGTGACATCTCTCTAAAGCAACTCCTAGTGCTCAGTCAGGAATTACGGGGTCGATGCAGAGATTATTTGGTATTGATCTTTGGCCTGGCTTTATGCAGAGCATAAGCCTGTAAAATTACAATGATCCTTGAAAATTTATTAAAAGGGCCTAAAATTTATTAATCACTTTAGAAATACAGGTCATGGGCTCTGAACTAGAATAATAAAGCTTTAAGCCACTACCAATTATCTGAGAAGTTTGTACAACACGATGGTGCAATTACCCTGTGTGCAGGTTTCCTAGCTAAACTGCAGCCAGACCGCATTTGCCATCTGTCCTTTCCTAAGTAAATGGAGTTTCCAGCCCCCCCCAAATTCACACCATACCCCACCATCAACAATTATTCTCATCAGTGAGGTAGATCTGCAAATATTTAGAAGGTTATTTAAATATATTATTATCATCAGAATCAAAATGTGCCAGACATGAGAAATGGGAGACATTATAAAAAGCTATGGGCACATATTACTGTTCATGGGGGTGCTTTCTTATCTACACAGTAATAATGGCTGTGCTGTCGTATCCCATTGCTCCTGATAAAGGAAGAGGTCATTGTTGTACATATTTTTTGACAGAATGAGGTCGCTGATGTAATCTCTGATTAGTTGAATAATGGTCATGACAGATTCTTAGTTGTCCTACCTTAGAAATGACAGTCTGCTTTCCTATCCTGGCTGACCTTTTTTCTTAAAGGGAACTGTACTTGCAAAGCAGCTGCAGAAACGGAGAACTGTGGGGGCCGAGTTTCCTCCTCTCTCCTTGTGCAAGGGTAGTGTGAAGAGAAGGGGAATAAACTAGTAGCACCAAGCACTCCTGTTTATCTTTCAGCACACATGGAGGATATGCTCTCTGTGGGAGAAATTCCTCCACTCTGGCAGATTGTTGCCCCTTAGATGAGGAAGGAGAGCTCCTTGCAAGGTTATTTCATTAGATCATCTGCTTTGCCCTCAATAGCATCTCAGCCCTGTGCCCTGCTAGCAAGCATAATAATGTGACTAAAACACCTCTTAACATTTAACAGCCCCATTAATTCTCCATTGATGCACCACACAGACTAAGGGATTTGCACCCTTGACCTTGGGCATCTAACACATAAAATATTAGATTATGTTTCCGCAGCTCTTTTGTACACTCTCAGTCTTTCAGTGCTGGGAGCACAGACAGGTATAACCAGCTTAGACAGACAACATAAAAATTTAAACTTTTCTGGCATAGACAAGGCTACAGACACAGGAGAAATTCAATGTCCTTGTCTTGTTTAATAAGTCTGCAAGCTTGAAAGTCTTATTAAGCATTCAGAAAACAGAACGTGACACACTTAAAGAAAGTTTCTGGAAATTACCTTTTTTTTTTTTTAATTCTTGTTGAAGTCTCCTTGAAAAACAAGAACTGAGAACAGAATTCTCATTTTTGGTGCCTTACAGTAATTTGGATTGAATGTGAACTGTTTTCTTTTCCTCTCCATTCAGTTAGCAAGCAAATGGAAAACATATTTTGTTTGAAAAACCTTTAGGGAGTGAATAGAAATGAAGTTATTCTAAACAACCCCTGCGTTAGAGAAGTAATATAAATGAAGTTCTATTTTCCTGTGGAATTTCTTTGTACTTGACTTGAAATGCAACAAACTATATCAGAGACACACCCTTTAAGGAACAGTTAAATTATAGAGAGTAGAAAAGGATGTTAAAGTTAGAGCTAGAGCTGACCTATATTTGTTCTCTGGATCACCTTCCTCCCTGCCAACAATACTTGGATAAATTCAGAGGGTTTAGTGCATGTTCTCAGATACTCTCTTAAGCAGCTCCTGGGAACTAATAAATCACTAAGAGTTCATGAGGACAAACTTTAGTGAGTAAGGCGGTTGCTTTCCTGGGAAACTCCTTCAAACACTTCTTTCTTTGTTTCCAGCGGGAAGAAGGATGAGATGTAGGTGCAGGGTGTCTGGAAAGCAGGAATAAACTCTCAGGTGAAGCGTGGTGCTCTGAGACTAGTGTGCCACATGCAGCATCTCTTGGGATGTGGCAGGAGAGCAGGGAGGCTCTGACCCTCTGCAGTGTCTGTGCTGGGTGGTGTCAGTCCCAGGCCTTGCTAGGCACTGAGGTCTGATGCTGCAGGTCTTTTGAGGCATGTTCTAAGCAACAACACCTCTTTTTTTTTTAAATTAAATGACTCCTCATTTTGCATCCCGTTCGGAAGCTAACTCAAAGAGCTGTAGTGCTCCAGCTCATCCTCCTCTATCATCCACTACAATGAAAACAATGAACAACCCCTTCGCAGAAAAACAGAGGGGGCAGTCTGGGATGGAGAAAAACAGGCTGACAATCTAAAGTTATAACCACAAAGAGAAAGACAAAATAATATTTTCTGAGCTTGTTATCAGGGAAAGTTAATAAAGCTCTAATGAATATTAATTTATACCATATAGATTGCTAACTTCTGTGGTTTTGCTGACATGGCGAGCAATCGGTATTTAAATGTCTAGTATTTCTTTTGATTTGCCACAATTAATGTTTCATGGAGTGTATTTGAGTCTATAAATTAAAACATTTAATTACAAGTTGTTCTTCTTGGGGTTTTTTTTGTAAAGGCTGAATGGCAAACAAAGCTGCAAGGCCGTGACATACTCAGAATCAGGATGCTGATATAAATATGGGTAGATGATGCTAACCAAGTTATTTTCTTTTAAATCTCTTCATATTCTGAATGGAAACATGGCTTTAGATGAAAATGCTCATTATACAAATTAGATGGATGTTATTATTGAGCACATTAATCATTTTTTCTCCAATGTTCGCTTTACAAATGTAATTATTTTTAATCATACTGGTTCCACTAAATTAGAGATTTGGTTTCCTTTTACACTCAAATTCAAGGTCTCTGTATTTAAAAGCACATTATGTTTTATAGATTATTTCCTGTCATTTTACTTCAAAAGCACCTGATAAAATTTCAGTAAATGTGATTAAGTAGCACAGGAAAGTTGCCATGGTACTTTTCTTCCTTTCAGCATCATAAAATCACTGGTTTCTCTATGGCAGGTTTAAGGCTTCACAAGAGTGTAGGTGTGTAATTAACCTGATTTCTTAATGAGTGTATTGAAAACATATTCCCTTTCAGTTCAGTGAGTGATAGTAAGCTATTGAGTATTTAGCATTGGCAGAAGATCAGGACAGACCTTGTATGACAATTAAATACCACCTATAATTTATTTTGAATTCTCATAAGGTACTTAGTAGACCTTGTTGACACCTCAAAAACAAGCACAAATTCTATTCCGTGCTTAAAAAAATCCCAAATCCTCAAACCCACAGGAGATTTTATGACCTGCTTTTCCCCTGGTCATTTGCAGCAGAAAAAGCAGCCCAGCATCTTGTGTTATCAACAGCCATCTGGCAAAATTTCATTGTCTGAGCTTTTCAGCTGCTTTATGAGGAACAACAATTTAACTCCACAGTGAAGACTGTGCAGGCTCACAACCAGATCCAGTCATTTTCAGTACTGACTCTCTGTTAGTGTGCATAATTAATATGGACTTTGAGACATTAAGCAACAAATTCTGTAACTGGAAGATATTTCATGTGCAGATTAGGAAGTAACCATCTGCCACATTCTTTATGCAGTCCTATAGTTTGTTTTAGAAAGAGAGGAAAAATCCCAACATATTTACATGGTTTTGCAAAGACTATGTATATTCCCAAGAGAACCTGGCTTTGCCTTTGCTGGAAATATACTTCAGTTACAAGTGTAAATATACACTCTCTATATACATTTTCCATAGCGATTTTGCTAGTATTTTAAGGAATCATACTTCTACCTCTCCACACTTTGTCTCCTAAAGGGATGATGCAAAAATGCAGATGAAGAAAAGAGATTAATTGATGGGAAATTGCAGTTTGTGAGGAGGCAGAGATGTGCTATGAATATTTGTATTAGTTAAAGAGAACACAGGCATTCATGAACAGGTAGAAGAGAATATACATTCAAAAACTATTCCATGAAGAAACATTGTTTACCTCATTGTGTTAACAATTCAACACATTTTGAAAATTTCTGTGAAAGATGGTTCTTTTTTAATTCTTTATACAACAGGTTGCTGAGCACAGTATTATAGCACTGATGGCTTATGGTTTCAAAGGCATTTGAAAGGCATTAAAAATTGGCAAAACATCTCTACCAGTTTTGTTTAAAAAAAGCAAGCATCTGTCATAAAGCAGGACCAGGAAGAAAAGACATTGAGGACATTGGAAAAAAATGTAGCAATGTTACATGCAGTGGGCAACTTGTAGCCTGTTGGATGCAAGTGTCTACAGTGCTGGACAGTGGGAGGAATTCCCAGAGGAACTGGGGTTCTCTGCCTATGTCCTCATCTATGTTCTTCTGCAAGGCCTCTTCCACAACTCACTCCATAGACATTTGAATTGATACACAAAGGTATGTAATTCCTGTCTTGATTTTAAAGCTCTTACTAGGATGATTCTCTTAGATTTACACATGAAGTTTAAGGAGGCAGGGAGCTGTGTTTCTCTGAGTTGTGCTTGTCTCATAGGGTTCTGTAAGACCTCAGGAGAAATATTTCTCTTTTGAACTTCCTTTTGCAGGGTAAAGCTCACTTTTATTCTTTCTTCTCCATAGTGGACTCACCCTCTCCTCATAGTTCTAAATATAAAAGCCCTTGGTGAATGACCACAGAAATCCAGTGCCATAGACTGTCAGGACAGGAACTAGCACATTAAAGAGCTGGAAAGTCCAGGGATGGTGGGATGGATTTAGTTTGATTTTCTCTGGCTTTTTGTGTCAATATTGGCTTGTCAGAGGCTGATAGAGGTGATTCAGCCACATCTGTTCTTTCAGTTGGAGGCTGCTAATATATCTCTCTATTAGCTTTCCCAGTTTTGTGAACATTTTCAGGAATTTACTGTCTTTAAGATCTCTGCCTTTTTGTCAAACTTGATGGAAATATTCACATTTACTGAGGAAGATGAAGGTCTAGATGTACACACACAAAGAGCACGATTACATAGCCTTTGTTTCATTAGGGAAACTGGATTAAAAGTGTCCACTGCATGGCCAGTCTCCATCAATATGCACTAGTGAAGTTGTCTTTCTTGAAATGCATTTAATTATGTCACAGTTTTAAAAGAGAATGAGTGATGTGAGTTTGTAATAAATGGGCTGGGATTTTTTTTTTGTCAGTCCTCAGAATCCTTGACATATAACCTTTAGCTTATATAAAACACTTCAGCTGTTCATTCATAGGTTTAACTATGCTGAAGACTATCCAGTGGAAAGAAATCTTATTATCTCCAGCTTAATATTTCATTATCTGGCACAATATAAGGATATTAGACTTTGATTGCTGGTTCTCTTCAGAGATTACAGCATTTAAATTCTTATTCCCATCTGCATTTTAAACTTCATCTTTTTTTATTTTTTTAAACTGGTCACATTTACGTTGCATTTAAATCTTGTCTTTCAAGTTTTTGAGTTGAAAAGTTTAGGTGCAAAATATTCAAATTAGGTTTGTCCTAAATTTCCCAAACTGTTCTGATGTTCACCCACTCATTTCACATCCTAACAATATGCAGACATAATAATGGACATCAAGGAATTGTAATGGTCATTCACTACATAGCAACATCACACATCTGACCAAAAAAAACCTCTTAAAGAAGAATATGATGACCTTATGCACCTAAACCTTTTACAAAACTATTAATCTGTGACAATGTCACCCAAAGTTACAATAAATAAGTTAGTGAAGTCGTTTTATGGGTCACAGTAACGTATCTGTTTGGAATCCGTTGTACTCAGACAGGCATATACATTTGCTGTAAATGGATCTTCAATCTCTGTGAATCATTTTATTCTTTTTATACACACTATAAAATTGCCATTTTTATGGCCAGGCTTGATGTATGATATGGCAGAAGAGCTGTATGAGTTAATTAAAGAATAAAGGGCTGTCCCTTCTGCTCTATATTTCTGTTCATGACATTAGTATCTGAGAACCACTGTTTTGTACCACGCAGAGATTTTGACTTTAAGGGAATCATATAGGTTGAGGTATGCATAATCTCATACTGTGCAGGGCATGTGATTGGATCCAAAATCCAGAGGCTTTGTATCACCAAGGCAAGCATTTGCCCTGCTGAGGCACAGAATGACATAATCACTGGGTTGAAAGTGACCTTCAAGATCTAGTCCAACCCATGCCCAAACACCTCAACTAAACCATGGTACCAAGTGCCACATCCAGTCTTTTTTAAAACACATCCAGGGATGGTGACTCCCCCACCTCCCCGGGCAAACCATTACAGTACTTTATCACTCTTTCCATGAAAAACTTTTTCCTAATATCCAACCTATATTTCCCTTGGTTCAGCTTAAGACTGTGTCCTCTTGCTCTCTCAGCTGCTGCCTGGTGAAAGAGACCAACCCCCACCTTTCAGGGAGTTGTAGAGAGTGATGAGGTCACTCCTGAGTCTCCTTTTCTCCAGGCTGAACATCCCCAGCTCCCTCAGTCATTCCTCACAGGGTTTGTGTTCCAAGCCCCTCACCAGCCTTGATGCCTCCTCTGGACATGCTCAAGTGTCTCAAGGTTCTTCCTAAACTGAGGGGACAGAACTGGACACAGCACTCAAGGTGTGGCCTCACCAATGCCGAGTACAGGGGGAGAATGACTTCCCTGCTCCTGCTGGCCACACTATTGCTGATACAGGCCAGCGGCCATTGGCCTTCTTGGCCACCAGGGCACACTGCTGGCTCATGGTCAGCCAGCTGTCAACCAACATCCCCAGGTCCCTTTCTGCCTGGGCACTGTCCAGCCACACCGACCCCAGTCTATAAGGTTGGAGGGGGTTATTGTGGCCAAAATGCAAGACTCGGCACTTGGACTTATTGAACTTCATCTTTTTCGACTCTGCCCACCCATCCAACCATTCCAGGTCACTCTGCAGAGCCCTCCTCCCTTCCAACAGATCGACACACACTCCCAGCTTAGTGTCATCTGCAAATTTACTAATTAAATACTCAATACCCTCATCCATGTCATCAATAAAAATATTGAACAGAACTGGCCCCAGCACAGATCCCTGAGGAACACCACTGGTGATGATCCCCAGCTGGATGCAGCACTGCTCACCATCACTCTCTGGGCCCGGCCATCCAGCCAGCTCTTAACCCATCCAAGAGTGCTCCTGTTCAAGCTTTGGGCTCCAGCTCTTCCAGGAGTGTGCTGTGGGAGACAGTGTCAAAGGCCTTGCTGAAGTCCAGGTACACAACATCCACAGCCTTTCCTGCGTCCACCAGGTGGGTCACCTGGTCATGAAAGGACATCAGGTTGGTCAAACACGACCTGCCCCTCCTAAACCCCTGCTGGCTGGGTCTGATACCCCGGCAATCCTGTAAGTGCTGTGTGATTACCCTCAATATTCACTGCTCCATAACCTTACCGGGTATTGAGGTCAGGCTGACTGGTCTGTAGTTACCAGGATCCTCCTTCCCACCCTTTTTGTGAATGAGTGTCACATTGGCCAGCTTGCAGTCACCTGGAACCTCACCAGTGTCCCAGGACTGCTGGTGAATGGTGGAGAGTGGCTTTGTAAGCTCATCTGCCAGATCCCTCATCAGCCTGGGATGGATCTCATCCAGTCACATAGATTTGTGAATATCCAAGCAACTCAGCAGTTCTCTGACTGCTTCCTCCTGGATAATAGGGGGACCATTCTGCTCCCTGATACCATTTACCATCCCAGGAGGACAGCTGTCCTGGGGACAAGCCGTCTTCCCACTAAAGACTGAGGCAAAGAAAGCGTTAAGCACCTCCACCTTCTCCCTATCTGCAGTTACTAAGTTCCCTCCCTCACCCAGTAGAGAGCAAAGGTTGGTCTTACCCTTCCTTTTGCCATTAACGTATTTGTAAAAACATTTTTTATTATCCTTTACAGAAGTCGCCAAATTAAGTTTGAACTGAGCTTTGGCCTCCCTAACTTTTTCCTACATGATCTAGCACCCCCCCTTAAATAATTCCTGAGAAACCTGACCTTCCTTCCAAAGATGATACATCCTCTTTTTATTCCTAAGTTCCTTCAAAACCTCATTGCCCATCCAGGCTGGACATTTGCCTTGTCAACTCATCTTTCAGCACACAGGGACAGTCTGTTCCTGTGCCCTCAAGATCTCTGTTTTGAAACATGCCCACCTTTCCTAAACTCTTTTGTTTTTAACAGCTGCTTCCCAAGGAACTCTCTGAATAAGTCTCCTAAATAAGCCAAAGTCTGCCCTCTGGAAGTGCAGTGTAAAAGTCTTATTGATGCTCCTCCTGATGTCACCGAATATTGAAAACTCTATAATTTCATGATCACTATGCCCCAAGCGACCTCCAACCACCACATCTTCCACCAGTCCATCTCTATTTGCAAACAACAGGTCTAACATAGTCCCTCCCCTCGTGGGCTCACTCACCAGCTGCAACAAAATAATATCCTCCACACACTCTAAAAATTTCCTGGACTGACTTTTTTCTTCTGTATTAAGTTCCCAGCAGAAGTCTGGCATGTTAAAGTCACCTACAAGAACAAGGGCTGCTGATCCTGAAACATTTTGCAGCTGCTTATAGAATAAGTTGTCCACCTCTTCTTCCTGGTTGGGTGGATGATAACAGACTCCCAGTAGGATGTCAGCCTTGTTGGCCTTCCCCTTAATTCTTACCCACAGGCATCCCTACGTTTCTTTGAAAGCTTCAATAGCATCCCAGAACACAAAGCAGAGTAGTTTCTGTAAACGTCAATCCCACCAAGAAAATGAATGTAGAAAAATAGGGCAGCAAAGGATCATTTAAATTCTGTCTGCTGCCATCACAGGTGGCACACACCAGAGCTCAGCCACATCTCTCAGGTCCTGCTTTGCTAAGCTCAGTAAGATAAATCCTCTGTTCACTCTCCAGAGATAAGCTCGCCTTTTCTTTGATCATCCTTCACCTGTGCCCCCTTGAGTTTGTACTTTTGCACAGAGCTGGCAAACACTTCCCCCTAAACTACAGTCAGGGTTTCCCCAGGTTGTCTTCCGTGGAAGATCATACTCTTGTCTCCTGGAAAGAGAGAATCAGGACCACCAAAATGGTTTATATTGCATCAGCCTTTGGAGGTGAATGTGTGCCCAAACACCTGACTTAGCTTTGTACTAGCCAGGTATTTCCCAGTCAGTAGCTCTTGTCTCATTCCAGAGCAAAGATGAGAAAAAATCCCATAGCAAGGGAGCGTCTTCAATTTCAATTCTTTCCCTTTAAATTCTGGCTGTTGTGCATTAAACAAGATATTTTCTTCCTTTGAAACCATGTGGTAGAAGTTCCCATACACACTTTCCTTTCATCAAGAGAATATTATTTAGGCAGCCAAAAGGAAGGTAATTGTAGCATAGGATAATCACTAGAAAAAGAAAAGTACGCCTCCTTATATTTACATTTTAGAAAGCATGAAATTCTGTTTCACTTACTTGTCATTATCTAGTATGAGCTAAGACATTTGCAGAATGTGCACTCTCCAAAACAGTTTTAAAAGATAAAGTATTCTGATTGCTCTGAAGTGTAGAACAATATTTTTCTCCATATTAGTGTTAGAGAAAAATAGCACAAAAACGTCAGGAACTGTAAGTCATTGCTCTTTTTTCACATAACTTAATCATGTGCCTTCATTTTGAAGCCCACATCCAACAAAGCAAATTCACTTTGAATGACATCTTTAAGAAATCATCCTTCTTCTGTATGGTCCATATTACTGTTGGGCTCCTTCTGTCTTAGTTTTTTTCTTCCTGTAAATGTTATTGTAGATGCAGATCTTTAATATCACGATACCTAAGTTTTCTTCTTGAGATCACTTTGGTGTAAGAAAAGAGGTATGGTCTTTACTCGTCACAGAGACAGGTAGATAGAACCTCTCACTCCCATGAGGCACTGATTTGCTGCAAAGAGTCTAGAAAAAAAGAGTTAAAGAAATGAACACTTGAGATGGCAAAACATTGCACGAAAGATTTCAAATGCCATGCAGGTTATAGGTCTTTAAAAGGTACATGGATCTGTCATATTCCTTCCCAGAACCCAATTTTGTCTGCACAAATATGACATACAACTATCATTCCTCTCACATATTAAGCTTATCATCTCCTTGCCCTTTACAGCCTTCCTCATGTCCTCTGTAAGCTCTAATAAAACCTAATACATAAGAAAAGGCTCAAAAGACCATGCAGACCAAGCTCAATTAGTTCTTTGATTAACTTCATAATTGAGCAATAAAGACATAGAGCCAGACCTTCTTCAGCTGAAAGGGGTGACACTCAGTAAGGCAGAGCTGCCCAACATGGGTTTCTGCACAATTTTATTTATTTCATAGTTTTTTCTAATTTAAACTTTCTAACTTTGCATGCAGGGTTTAGGGGTGTATACCTTGGTTAACACCAGGTAGGCTGCCCACAGCTGTGCCCCAAACCTCTCTTGGGATCATGACCCTTTCCCTGACATCATATTTCCATTCCTAAGGTTTGGTAAAGGGGTAATCTGGATGTAATATGGGCTTTTATTAGTAACACCAGAAGATGAGCAGCCAGACCTAGACATTAACTTTTAAACCTGCTTTTAAAACGGTGGTGAGAATGTCCCTCTGCAGTGTACTGCAAAAATGCCATCCTTTTTAAGGCACCTCTGTAAAGAAGCATTGCATTAAAGAGGGTGAAAAAATCAAGGATTTGGGCTGGTTCAGGAAAGTTCTGAGACACCAGTATTTGGGAGTAAAATCCAGATGTATGTTCCTGCAGGGGGGCATCTATCCTTCTTGGCACAGTATATGCAGTATATGAGGTTTTCCATGTGTGTTCCTGCACTAAGATATCCGCATAGACAAGACACTATAGGTGTTTGGAGATGAGACAGAACAGTATATTTATAAGGACTCTGCAGAAGTTACCTCTTGAATAATCGAGATTGAATATTCGAAAAATTATCTCACAATAAATGTATGCCCATCTGTGATATTCACAGCTTGTTTTAACTTTATGATGCTGGAGGCAGACCTCTAATCTCAGCGGGTGCATTCTCACTGAAGAAATGGCCCTATAAAAGATAATGGGTAATTAATATAATAAAAAATTTCCTCAGTAATGACTGGGGATATCAGAACTTGGTTCGTATTTCCTCTTGGGACCCTGGAAATAAAATTTTATATTTCCCAGCAAAAAAGGCTGATCTTTGTATTTTGAGTACATGCAACAGCAAATAGTACACTTCCACAGTTTTGTAACATGCTGGATGGAATTTGATTTCTTCCTTTACTAGTCGAGAAAGGAAGATCTGAAACATCCTCAAAGTCTAACAAGATGCTAATATGCTAAAAAGAGCCTTTGAATGAGCTTGTTTTAGTCAAAATATTGCAAGTGTGTTAATTCTAAGACCTCTAATGACACTAAAAACACTCATTGACAAATGCCTCATTTTCTCTTAATAACACTTGCTTTAATGTTGCTGTAAATGATATCAACTTTGCCATAATGATACAGCGCTAGCACTTAAAATCTACCTTCAATGGTTATTCGTATTTTAAATTTTGCATTTTCATTTGATCCCATATGCTTTTGACAATGCTGGATTGATTTAAAGCTAGCTGATTACAGAACACTGAATTAAGGCAGAATCTCAGGTACATTACAAAGGTGAAAGAGCACTTAGATCCTAAGCAACACCTGAGCTAATGTCTCTTTTCTAATTGAGTGATAGTCAGGCAGTTTGCAGTGCCAGCAAGTATGGTTAAATCAAATTGACTTTTAGTGTTAGACCAATGGTGCTAATAGACTGGGTTCACTGTCTATAATGGGCATAGAAAGACAAATACATTAAAAGCAAAGGTCATCCTTATCTTTTGCTCTTGACAGTAAAGACTTAACTGTACAAAGTTAGTTTCCCCTCCAAGAAATTATCGTTCCTGCAGTTTATCTCAAATGAGTTTGGTAATGAAAATCTAGAAGGATTTTTTTCTTTCCATGTCATCCTCCATAACTCAAGACTTATCGCCCTTATACCTGGATGCATTATTTGCCTTTTCTCCTCATACTCAGATGGCAGTAAGGGATTGTTTTCATTTTTGCTTACAGAATCTATTATTATGATCTCCTGATCTTTGCTTCAAGTGCTTATGCATCAATTAATAAGCAACAGTGGGTCCATGTATGGGAAACAGGAAGAGACTGTGAGTTATCTGGAGGAACGGAGCATGTGGTAGGAAACATGGGCCATTGCTTCTTTCAGCAGTCAACAGAAAGACAAATAGGCATCTTGGTGAACTTGAAACACTATTCCCCTGTTGAGCTCATGAACTTCTTGCCAGTGCTAAAAAAAATGTCCTTTCCATATAGCTGAATACTGTGGGCAGGGGAAGAATTTTGATACTGCTTTCAGCATTAAATTTCAGGCACTGAGGGCTGCAGAAGTCTTAGTCCATTGATTTGTGTGGGGCTTGCAGTCTGCTTGGGGTTAAGTATGTGTGTGACTGTCTTGGCTCAGGATGGCAACCAGAGAGCTCTGAAAGCTCATGAATTGCAGATTAATAACAATGCAGGTAGCAGTTAGGGTACAGAATAACTTCCTTCAGCACAGTGATAGTGATGCATGTTTACAGCTGAAGTTTTGAAGCTCTGGTGATGAGGTAAGATGAAGAGAGTTGCGTTTCAGTAAGGACTTCAGCAAAAGACAGCAACAACATCTTATCCTATGAAGTAAGAAAAAGATTTTGTCAGTAAATAGCAGGATCCACTACCTATTGTCTGATGTTGGCAATGTCTGATTTGTAATGGTATGCTGTATCTAGGACTTTCTGACCCATAATAGGCAGCTGAGAGTCATCTGGGCAGTCAGTGCCGTGCCCCACACCAAGTCACAAATGCAGAAGGGGAAATTCTCGTGGGAGTCTGATCTAGTTAGGGGATCCATATGGGGCGCGCTCCAAATCCTGAGAGCACCCACAGGGTGGGACAGGAAAGAGTTCTCTTACTTCTGTCTTAGACCCCTCTGATATGCCATACCCAATGGCCAAAATTCAGTGGCAATTCATCATTCTCTCCCTAAGTGCAGCCTTACCAAAGGATTTCTCTCCAGTCTCAGACTCCATGGTTTGCTTTCCTGGAGGGTGCACATGAATGGAGTAACTTATTCATGCTCGAGTTTAATGAGTTGAGAACAAGCAGTGACCTGTGCGGTGCTGTTGCATCCAGGAAAGGCTGCATCGTCCTGCTTGACACAGTTTTCTTCCCCAATAGTTTTATTTTATCCACCAATAGTGCTGCCTATTTGTATTAGTTTGAATGATTAGGAATTTTTAAATGCAACTGTCATACTCTGTCTCGTTAATTCCAGTGATTCTACCATGCTGTAAAGAAACATTTTGACACTGTAAGAACAAAACTTTTGTTAAAACATTTTTGACATTCAAAAAGGTAAAATTTTAGTATAACTTTCATGGTTTCACTATAGGTACAAAATTCGGTTTCACAATACACTTTGAGTGTGCTACTAACATTCCTTACTTTATTTAGGAAGGACAGAATAACAAGTCAGCTGAATAGCAAATGATTGGAGTTTCTAGAAAGTTGAAAATACCATGGTTTGTTTTCCACTAATACCAAGAGAGATAAAGTTAATCTGAAAGTACACAGAAATTCACATTTGCAAAATCTGGTCTCCACAAGGCCATGAAATCCTTAATTTGTTTATTTCTCCCAGAAGAATATAAATCACTGTTGCATCGCCCAAATGTTTGTGAGTTTATCAAAAGGAGAGTTTATTCAGCATTCATTCCACTCTGTCATTAAATCCTCTGGATTATATGGCTGTTGTTGTCTTTTAAATTCCTGATAAATATGTTGCTGACAGCCAGCTGTTCTTTCCAATGCATCATAACCAACCATCCTAGAGTAGATCATTAGTCTGCTTGCATCCATCTATTTTATTTATGCCATTCAGGGAGATTACAATGGCCATCTGCAACTGTGGGCACTTTTTCTTTTGGAGGAATGCACCATCAGTGGCACAGGAATGTGAGGGACAGGGCAGAGTTTCAAGGATATCAGCTCTCTTGGAGTGAAAAGGTTTGCCTGCTCAGTGCAGGGACGCTTTGGTGTCTCTGGTGGCTTCAGCCCTTTTTCCCCTGAGGGGTTTTGGAGCCATGCAGACTGGTGGCCCTACAAGAAGCCTCTTGGGGCTGGACCCCCAGGCAAGGCATGGGGAAATGCCTGACCCATCACAGGCTTATCCCTGTGAGCAGAAATTTGGGTGTACAAAATTTCTCAGTTATGGCAAAGACTTTTCCCTCTCATACTCCTATGCCATGTTACATTTGTTAAATAGAAGGTCAGAGCTTTCCAGAGTTTGCCACTCGGCAGCAAGCTGAATTTTCCTGCTGCTCCTTTGACTTTTCAGTGGTCTGAAGCATCAGGTTTGGTTCACTCACAGTTCAAGCTGTCAAACTCCCATGTACAGAGCAGTTAGAGTATGTTTCTGCTGGGGAAATCGAACGGTACATATTCCAGTTTGCAGCATTCAGCCCACATGTTTTTTTCTCAGAAAACAAGGGAATGCTGCCCCTTGCACTTGTAATTTACAGTAACTAGCAAGGGAATGGTGCTTGCTTTTAGAGAAAGAAGCACACTGAGCAACCCATTCCTAAAAAAAGGTTTGGAAAGGAGGCTCACATAAGAAAGTAGTACTTTTATTCCTGTGTAAACATAAATATTCAACACTTTTTGCAAATCAAAAATCAGAAGGGAGAAAAGCAGTGATCTTTGGATTGATTGAATCTCTTTTTTTTCCTAGCTTATGCTGAGATGCTTATGCTGAGATGCTTAATATTTCAGCTGTGTGTGACATGCAAGTAACCTGATAGATTGGTTGTATTAATTGGAAAAAAAACCTAACCCAAAAAAATCCTAGCTGAGACATTTTATTTGCAAAGAACAGATGGCTTTCTTTACTTACAGCTGTAGAATATTTTGCTGCACCATAAAGGCATATAGTATATCCTCTGGGGATGAAGGAAAATGAGATGGAGAGAAAATATTGCAGGGAAAATCATTAGAAGCTCTAGAAAAATAGAAATACCAGGCTTGACTTTTGGTACCTTTGTTGGCTTCAGACGACAAGTCCTACTTGAGATTAAGACATCAGCAGGACCCCTACCTGTCCTGAGTTTCCCACCCTCCTCCCCATGAGGACAGCAGCAGGAGAAGCCCCATCTGCAGACATTTCTTGTGGCAGAGGACGTTTTTTATGTTTTCTCTACCAGCCTGCCTGGCTTAACCTTTTGACCATCCTTCAGCTGCCTCTTAATGTGACCATTTTATCAACAACTGCAGTTAAAATGGCAGTCAGTTTAGCCAGCTCTGTCTGCTGCTGTTTGAAATTTTATGTATTGTGACCTTCTTTGTGCCCTTAATTTCTGCTGGAGATGCTCATCTCCTTGCACTGTAACCAATGAATCAATTTTATTTTCTCTGCTGAAAGTGTTGGGGGGGTGCAAAGCAAAGTTCCTCCCCCTGCTCCTTATCTCAAATAAGAAAACTCCTGCAGGTTTTCTCTCTTTGTAACTGCCTATTGATTGTGTATGTCAACTGTACATCTGTGGGTGCTGAAGGATTGGATTTTATTTCTGTTTGCCTAATGATATCTAAAAAGTGACTGCTTGAAGGGCTGCTGGAGAAGAGGGGCTCTTGTCCACAGGTTTTGTAATGCATTCTTTGCATCTAATTGTATCAGAATGGTGTAATTACACAAGGTATTTCCTTTCACTTGTTTAGGTATTCTTTTTGGATGATACATGCATGATACATCTGCAGTCCCAAGGCCCCAGAACCGCCATAGGTAAGATTGCCCTATACTGCCTTACACTTGGCCAGATTTAGTGCTCTTCCATGAACTGTTTGCCAGTAAATAAAAGTAGTCATTTTTCTGAGTGTTTGATGGCAGTGGAAGCTGCCTCACTTCTGTTGGTCTGGGCAGTCCTCTGCCACTGAGAGCAAGTCAGATATGTGCCTGAATGAAACAGGCTGGGAAGGACTAAAAGAATTGCCTAAGGAATGAGAAGCAAACATCAATTATTTGTTCAAGGATAAAAAGGTGTTTGGTAGGCTACTTATTTAGATGGCTAAGCACATCTTGCATTTGGCTTCAGCATCCTGACCTCGCACTTAGAGCACATCTATCACATCTGTGACACTCGACCGATTTCAAAGAGGGCTTGTGAAACTTCTGAAACTTCTTGTCAGGGCCAGGGCCATCAGCAAAGGAACTCTGAGGAAGTAGCTGAGATGGGCTTTGGTCCATGATGGGTTCAGAACCACCAGCACCGGGGTGGGGCAGTCTGTGGGCACCATTAACTCCTGTGTTTATGATTCCATGATCCAGTAGCAGGTCATGCAGTAATTGCCTGTGTAACCTGCATTACTCAGTGAAAGTCTGTCATGTGTGTGAGTGACATTTATTCTAAAATTGGGATTTCCAGGCATAGTGCAAAAGTGTTTGAGGTACAGCTTCCAGCAAATATTTGCACGTGGTCAAATACATTATGTCTCAATTTAATTCTGGATCTATAATCAAGATAGCCTTTATTATATTTCAGGAAATCTTTATTGCACTGCCTTTTCCTGGGAGAGGTGCCCAAGGCACTGAGCCCCTGAGCAGAAGCCTGAGTGAAGTAGAAGTAGGTCTCCATTTACCATAGCCCTGTTCAGTTTGTCTCTGTATCAGTAAATGCAGAATATCTATCTTCCTTTTACCTGCCAGGGCCTGCTAAATACGAAAATGTGTCAAACATGGAGGAGAGTGTTGCTGTTTCTATTGTTACAGATTTATGATTTCATAGCAAGATACTAATGCAAACCTGGAAGAATTAAACCTCTAATTTTGCAGAGAGAAATCCCTGAGTAGCTCCAGCCCTTCAGAGGTCAAGAGCAAAGGAAGAAAGGAGAAGCATTTTGAAGCTAGGGCTCAGATAATGCCAGGTACTGCAACTCACTGCTTGAAGATTTAGCTCTGTGCTTGCAACTGGATTAAGGTGGGATGTTTGGCACCTCTCTGAAGATAAATGAACATTGTGCTTCACATTGGACACATTTAGCACATGTAAAAATGGCAGCAAAGTATTAGTGCATATGTGGAACAACAGGGCTGGAATTGGTTAACAGGATACAAAAGATTCTACATCCTCAGTGTTTTGAAATGAAGGGGTTTTCCTGTGACTTAATTGTGTATATCAAAGCTCTAAAAGATAAGAAATTTAGAGTTTGAGTGACAGACATACAAGTTCAATGCAAAGCACCCTCTGCAAAAAGATGATGTAAACCAGAAGGGGGAAGAATACAGTGTGTGTGTATATGTGACAAAAATTCCCTGTTGGTTCAAGAATAGGTGCTTTGTTTTTCATTAGATATGAGAGTGGAGATATGTCATCTTTAATCCATTTCTGTCAAGCTCAGTTGTCAGAAAATGTGAAATTTCTTTCAAAATAGACATAGCTGCTAATCCCTAAAAGCACAGTGCAACTACATTCTGGTCCTTCCAGATCTCTAATCAATGTCTCCTCCTGCAAAGATGCCCTAGAACCTTGGAAGTGGCCTCATGATATTAGTAGAAAAGATTAAAAGCACCCTTTTCTCCCTACTCTTACCTTGAGGAGAGGGACATCTTTCTAAATATTTGTTTCTTTTGTACCTTGGTGTCACAGTTTCATCAGTCAACTGAAAACTCATCAACTTTTCAGTATGAATTAGAGTTTAAAAAATGATTGATGTGGTGGTCTGTTTTCTTTGGAGCCTGCCTTGTAGTGCTTTAAAAGAGTCTCCATATGGGGAAACCTGCAATTTTGAAACAAAAGCCTTCTCATTGAGTATGGCCAGCTACTCAGAATACCAAAAGGAATCAGTCATGGAGCCCTATTACTTTTTCACAGGGATAATACTATGCGTTAGGAAAAAAATGGATAATAATCAGACTTCTTTGACAAAAGAAGTGAAGTTTGCTTTTTAAAATATGGAATTCATTAGTATTAGTGAATAGCCTTATCATATTTCTTTTAACTATTAATGATTTCCTCATACTTGGTTCCTCAGTTTTCAAAGGCTTTAGAAGTTACATAAAAGCAGGTGCACGATAGAAGACCGGGCATTGTGGAGGTGTTAATACGTGGCAGATTTTTTTATAACCTAAGAACACATATTTCAGGACTCATTATCTTGTCTTTTCTTTTGATGAAGTGATTTTTGATTGACTATTACGTTCCAAGGAAATCCAACACAAAATATTTCAGTCACACAGTGACCAAGACTCCTCACCTGGACAGCTTCTTGTCCGGTTGAAAAAGATGGAAGAATAAATGTGTTCCCAAATGTCTTCTCAGGGAAGAACTGGGTGAAATGCAGTCTCTGGTGTGCTACACAAATGAATAACCAAAACACTAGGACCATGATAAAGGCATGGCACAACTCAGCTCTTGGAGTTGATACCTGCAGAAAGAGTTGTAAGTTTGAGTCACAGGTGGCTGCAGGATGTGCAGAGGCCATTAACATAAACATTCTCCAGTGATGCTAAACATGTGTGACGTGAAAATCATCTTTAATTGTAGCTATACAGAAGCCTCTGTGCACTCACCTATGATAAACCAGACCTTTCATAAAAAAATATTGCTCATATAGGTACTAATCTGTGTTCAGTGACAGCACAACACTTCATCTACATTTATTTATTGAACACTGAGATAGGCATAGTGTGTTTCTCTAAAAATTTCATGAATGTTAATGACAAGGAATATCACTTGTAGAGTGCACTCGTGCCTAGGAAAATATAGAAAAGGAAAGCCAATAAAGCATCATGTGAAAAATATTAGCTTGCTGAAAAGCTTTTTACGGTTTGAATTAATTTTTAGTTCAGCAGCACTTGTTAAACTATAAATAGATAAATAGTCTCTTGCCTTCCAATACCTTTTTTCCTCTTATAGTGTGCTTTAGAAGTCTTCACATTCAGTGATTTTTATTTTATTATATTTAGTTAACACTGCAGGCTCTCTTTCAGAGAACTGCTTTGATAACCGGCTGTTTTATCTCAGTTCCTAGTGCGATAAAAGCCAATTTGCAGTCACTTACTTTATACAAAACAATGCAAAGTACAAGATATTTTGATGATAATAGCAACTTTAAAAAAGGATGACCATCTGCCTTTATTCAGTTCTCCTGCTTTCAGTGTCCTTTAGAGCTCCACTTTCCCTATGGAAAGATGAAATCACAGAGATCATTTTCAGTCCTGTCAGCTGTGATGATGTGGTAACCATCTTATAAGATAAACATATGGCTGGGTCTTAAGGGCTTTTTCAAACTGGGAATCCAAATATAGGCTGCCAAGTTGTGTACAGAAGCATCTGCCACGTCAGTTCCCCATCACAACGCCTCCCTGCATCACCAGAAAGCCTGAGCTGGTGCCTGCTCTTTTCCAGGTTGGCATTTTATGGCAAGAACCAGCCACAAAAATGTGGAGCTGTGTATCTGAAGGCTTAACTTTAGACTCCATAATCTGAATGTTTTAGGAATAATTTGGGGCAGATGAGACTCATCCATCTGGAGAGTTCCAGCAAAATCCCAGCTGTAAACTGCAGGGTGAGCATGGAAGGATCTGGAAGTTGAGCAATCTCTGTGTGGAATAGGGAGTGATTATTTTGAGATACACTTTAGTCCCACTGGCAATTCCATTCACAGAGTCCTTATTGGGCAGGCCAGGAAGGATCTATTCATTCTCTGATTTATTTTTATATTTTTCCTGGCCAAACTGTTGTCCAGTCATCGTATCTTGCTTTATTTTGGTTCTCTTGCTTCCAATGACTTCCCTCCTAAGGAGCGCTGAGCAGGAATTGCCCCGTACATGGGTCTGTAGCAGTTCCTCATAGCTAACCAGAACATTCACAATTTCAATCACTTGATTTTCCTGCTGTTCAGTGCCCCTGCCTCACTGCTTTTGTGAGGAATGTTGTAATTTGCCTCTGTGAGCTGTTATGGCTTTTACTGGAGGTTGACTTCCTTCAACCTTGAAGCATTGGGTGGGATTCTGGTAGTGGGGTTGCCTTGCCCATGGCTTCCTTCTACTGGGGGCTCTGAGAAGTGAGGTCTGTGCTTAAGAGAAAACACAGCCAAAGGAATTTGCAGTTGACCACTAACTTCCTCATAGCCCCTCATACGAGAAAGACCCAGACATATATAGAGCTTAATAAGGAATTTTTCTCCAGGTAATCAGCACAATTATGAGAAACTTCCTCATTAAAATGTTTGTGAAGACAACTGTTTTAGTTGAAAATGTGCATGGTGCTTGTGTGCTAAAATCACTATTGATTATTTTATGTAGTAATATTTTTCTTTTAACTATGTGGGTTTCTTTTCTCTACTTGACTTTTTTGGTGGTCCAAAAGCAAGGCCTATGAAATATTTATCAAAACAAAGGCTGCTGATTTTTATAAACTTTTTGTTTTGAAGCAGAACATGCCTCCCATTCCAGGAAGTTAATTTACCTTTTCTAATTGCATGGAACTTTCCCTGAAAATCAGAGGAGGACATGTAACACAGAGAGATCCATAAAGGTCCAGGTAGTTAGATTTATTGCTGTTTGTGAAGCCATTTAACACTGTTCAGAGCAGTTTTAGCTCATCAACACCCCACTGGTGAATCTCAAAGTATCCATCATGTTTATCTGAGACAGCCTTCTGCGATGTATTTTCATTTGTTCTTACTTAGTGTTTGCACACGCCCTTTGCTTTACTTTTTACCTTACTTTAAAACTTCAGTCATTTAGTTCAGGAGCCAAAACTCTTTTCCTCCTTACCCCATGTACTACTGAATAACCAACTAATAAACAGGGAGTTAGCAATTCCTGAGGTATTTCCTTCACCTAAGCTAACTGTTGAATAGGAACTGTGTTCCTAGCAATTGGAATCCCACTGGAAACATGCTTTGAACAGACTTAAAGCTGTACCCATTGCAATCAAAAGAATAATAGATAAGTAATTGATTTTAATAAGTTACTCCTCTACACGGACTACTCTAAAACTTTAAAATAAGACATTTAATAAACATGAAGGGAAAATAATTTCAGTAGCTGGATTAAAAAAAAACAGACAACAGCCTTTACTCACACCTCTAACATTGTCTGGAAAAAAAAGAGTCTTAAAAATATTGTGATTAAGTATTCAATTAAAGAGTGCAGAAAATAATTTTTCAAAAATAGATCTTTATTAGCAGTCTGGTTCGAGAACTGGATATTCACTTTGATTAGGGTTTTCCGTTGAGAGGAATAAAAATTTTATTTCACAGGTTACAAGTTAAAAAAATATGGAAAGTGATGTATTTACATTACAAAGATGAAATTGAGTTACAGTGGCTAATAGGATAAGTGTTGCAAGTTAGACATTAGAAGAAGGATATGAACCCAATTTACCAGGCAAATTAACTTTGTTAGAGCACTTGAGCTGGTGCAAAGATAACAGCATCTTTAGGAGACAAACTGCCTGCCTTGCTTGTGTACTCCAACATTTCTCTAATGATTGTAAAATTCTTTAGGCAAGATTTTTTCACCCGCCTAAGGGCACAATATCAAGATATTGATAAATATGCAACAGAAATAGAATGAAAGCTGGACTCAATGCTCTAACTCTTCATATTCTAATATCTGCTGAAGCAGTTCTGGTTCTTTTGCTCTGCCTAACTAAAATTGTGCCCCTGCATGACATGGGTGCCACTGATTTGAAAAAGGAGCTACTCAGTATTTTCAGGACTTGAATAACAAGCCCAGAGAATCCCTTAAAAGATAATGTCCTGGAAAGCAAAGTGGCAGATAGAGCCTGTCCAAACTGAAGGGGAGCTGGAGCCTGTCAGCAGTGTCCATCTGAGGCAGGTCGGATATGGACTGAAATGTGTTTGGCATCTCTTTCCTCTTTGATAATGAGCCGTACTGTGTTTCACCACGTGCCCAAAGATTTCACAGTGCTTCATACAGGTAAGGTGAATGGTGTCTGGATACAGTCAGGCACTGAACAAGAGGATCTTAACACGCTTGTTAAGAAGGTTAACACACTTGTGCAGAAGGTTTTCTGCTATTTCCAGACTGTTCAGTGTGAGAAAGGGAGGTGAGCTTCAATGATGTACCCAAGGTTATGCCTCAAATTAGTTACAAGACGGGAAGCAGTCACAAACAATTCCCTTCTGGGATCGTGGGGCTGATCTGCCTACCTAAAAATGAAAGAAAGCCAGTCCTCTGCATTGAGCAATTTAAGCCAATTTGTATTAAACAATTTGTTATGAAATTGGATTTAAAAAAAAAAAAAAAAGAAAAAATAAAAACTTTGTGAAGCTAGACTAAACAGTGTTCACAGCATAGTGGTCGTCCTTTGATGTGACACTTTAGAGGACCTGAGGCAGAATGTGGTTTTTCTGTGCAGTTAAATAAAAATAAGGCTGTGAAACTTCTTCTGATGCAAAAATCCAAGACTGTCTTCAACATCTAACACTGAACCTTAAAATTAGCATACCTGAATGTGTGCAGACAAGTTGTGTTCATTAATTTTAGCAGCATCTGTGCCCATTTACACCAGCTAAATATCTAGCATTCAATATAATTTTCTTGTCCCTTTTCAATTAGCTCCAGTACAGAAAATCTAATTAAATCATATCTTTTAGCAGGAACCAAGAATTCAAGAGTTAAATTTTTGCATTTAATTAAAATCTCTTCATCTTGAACTGTGTTAATTTAACTGTGTGTTAATTTCCTGAAAAAATATATCCAGTAGTTTTTCTTCTGATCCACTTAGTTCCTGAATGAAATGGCTCATTTACTCTGAGTTGGCTCTTGAAGTGTATACTTAGGCTCCAACTCTGGTGACAATCTCAGAAGATGATGGGAATCATAGCTGCTTTTCTCCTCACTTCTGGATAAAATCTCTTCAGATACAGCTTGTGTTTCTTCTGGGCCCACAGAGACATCTGGATGACCATCAGGAAAGCAAAGATGCCAACTAGCAGTGAAAAAGATTTTAAGAGAAGGTGTATTCTTTCAGTGCCTGTTTCTGTAAATACAGTAGTGTTTATGGAAATATTTGCAGTCTCTTCTTTGGGCAGAGACAATTCTGCAGTTCCTCTCAGCCTGCCAGTTGCTGATATGCCATAGCCCAAGGCTCAGCCTCCACCTCAGAATTCACACAGACGATGTTCACATTTGTCAGACACACCCTGTACCACCTCTGGCTTCACCATAAATCCATGTATCACAAGGCCTCCTTGGCCATGGTGCTGTCTCAACCCATGGCCTCTCTCGACCATATTTTTAGTTTAGTTCTGAACTATAACACTTCTGTGTTTCTACCTCTGGCTGCCGACCGTGACAAGGAGCTGTGCTCTAACTCCCTGTTGTGTGAAGGGAGAGCTCGGCCCTAAAGCAAGTGGGCAGCAGCTGCCTGAGCCAGCAAATAGGCATCAAATAGGAGATCATTTTACTGGATTTTTATTTTGAAAATTCATTATCCTTTGGTTAATGTGGAGGTGGTTAATCAGAAACAGGTGTCCAGTCAAGTTACGTCTGGGACATTTACAGCAAGGATGAGTGTGTGCATATCTTCCTGCTCCTGCCATTGGAGGGACAGCCCTGCATTGTCCCCAAACTGTCATACAATTTCCCTACCAAAGCCTAAAACACAAGAATATTTCATCTTTTCAAACAAAATTTCAATTTAATTTTTACATGATGCAGTTTAACCCACTTTTGAAATTTGTTTCTTTTTCATTTGTAAGCCTCATGGGGCTACTTCTTACAAGTAGTTTTTATAGGTTTCTATTTTGAAATGGAAAAAATAATTTAAAAGTGAATATTTTGGAGAGCTCAGTCCCAGGGACCATATTTGTGTCAGTGTTTAGGTCTCTAAGGATGCAGCAAAGTACTGAGCAAGAGTCACAAATGCTAGTAAGCAGGCTGCTCTTACGAGCATCTTGGAGGTTTATCTCATATGGCAAATTTGATGGCAATATTTCATATACTATAAACTTTTTTGGCAAATTTGAGATTCTGTTTCAAACTTACCTGGCAGAGTTTGTGTCATCACTGTGAAACTAATCCAAGACCCAGCCTGTTGCAAAGAAAAAGGCATGGTTAGTTGTATATTTTATGTAAAGCAAAATGGCACGTTTTCAAAAGCTCCCCATGGAAAAAGTGTGATACTTGTACTGGAAATGGGAGAGGAAAAATAGTAAGGAATGAACCCCCCAATGTGCTGGATGGGGTGAAGAGATGGGTGGTAAATCTTTAGATCACTGGGGAGACTCTAGTGGAGGGAAATATAGGCAAAAATCGGTGTGATAATGATGTGAGGGAAGAGGAGAGTCTGGTGAAGAAACATTTGTGGGAGCAAGGAGACTCTGACATACAGAGCACAAGGATTGATGTGCAGAGGGAACTGCTTGGGGGTGTTGCAGATTTTCTGCAGACCAAGGCTGAAGCAGTAACCACCTACCCTTTGCATACAAGCAGAAGAAAGTCATGTACCTCGTATGTATAGTTGGGACAGGACACCAGCAGGAAGAGCCACGTGAAGGGGTTGTAGGTTGGACTTGGAAAACAGGTCCTATTTCCTTGTGAAAGGGAAAAAAATAAAAAGGGGGGGGGGGGAAATCCAGTTTCAGTACAGGGAGAGGAGAACTGAGCCTTATCACAGCCTGCCTATGTAACAGCAATGCCCTGGGCCAGTGTTCTCAGGGTACAACCTATTAGAAAAGTTTCAGTGAAGTCTTTTGAGGTAGCAAAAGCTGATTTATCCCAGTGAGAAAGAACTTAAATCAATTTTTTTGGCAGTTGCTGCTTTCAAACTGAATTAGGCCCCTTGCAAGAAATAACATAAGCAGTTCCCTAACCACAGAGCATGAAAATATTCCAGAATAGAAACTAACTTCTGTGTGTGAAGTTGACCATACTGTGCTGTTTTCTTGAATAGGGTGTTCTAGTGGGAAATTACACTATTAGTGTCTGAAAACATATTTTACTTCCCGGTGTATATTGTATAGCTTTTATTCTCATGACACAAAAATGCTGGAACTCCAACCTTTTAAGAGTATACATAAACACTGAGGCCTAAGTATTCATGAGTCTCTGTATATTTGAATATATGCATGTGCATCTTTTGCCTGAAATGAATGTGCCTAAAAACTCTGCAGTACAGTTTAGAAGTTTTTGACACTTATTTAAAATGAAATACTTTTATGTCAGTCACCAGCATGCTTTAAAGAACTTTACTGCTTAAATCCATATTTAACTTGCAGTTGTGTCTAATTAAGATAAATTTGCTATGAGTTTTGAAACAACAACAGTGTTGCTAATGTTTCCTTGTCACAATTTTTTGAAGGTATTAGACCAATGGGGTGGTTACTACTTCATCTTTCTTTATTCAGTGGATGTAGGTACATAAATTACTGTACACCAGCAGAAGATGGATAGGTTAAGGAACAGGAAGCAAAGACAGACCTGAATTGGTTTGGTGAGCTAAAGCTACGTTGATAAAGTGATTTCCAGCTTCACACATCTGCAAGACATTAAAAACATATTTTCAGTTGTGTGCCTAAAAGGCTGTGGCAATTGTGTGCAGTGCACAACCAGAACCCTCCACATTGCAACTCAGCCTCTGTATCCAGGAAATACGCATTCCAAAAACCAGCCTGAGATCTCTGTCACACACCCAAGTGTGCAGCGAGCACTGTGGGTGCAGCCTGGGGCGAAAGCCCCTGGCACAGAGCTGTGTGCAGCCAGGCCTGCAGTGGGGTTCCCACGCCCAGCACATGCAGCAGGTTTGGCCCTGGGGAAATCAGGGAGATTCCCTGGCTCTAAAGAATTCATCAAGGTGCTCTTCTTGACTTTTCCTGGGTTTAATCCAAGCTGCAAAGAAGCAGGGGAAAAGCTGACCTCTGGTTTTGTAAAGATGTCATGAGTCAATGTCCCTACCCTTCTTTCTATACGCACTTTCAAAGGTGTTCAGCAAAACAGGAAAGAATAAAAGGGTCATTTAAAAAGCAGCAGTCTCTAAAAGGCTGACTGGTTGAATGGATAGTAATTAGGGATGGATAAAGGAAGGGAGCCAGTACTGTTCCTGGTTCTGGAACTCTCTGGTTATGCTGTTTCCAGCCATAACCAACTTCTCGAAGTTGGTCTCTAACATTTAGGTATTTCAAACCTTTGGAAGAGATACCATTTCTCCCCATTTGCTTATACAGCCTGTAGTACAAGCTGATTTCAGATTTGCTTCAGGCTTTCAGTACTTCCTTCATCAGTTACAACTACTGAAAAATGAAAATCAATATTTACCCATATTTAAAATGGGAACAGGTAGGAAAATCAGTTTAAATTCCTGAAGAAGATGACCTGTCATCACAACTATGTAATTTTATGGTTTTCATTTTTCTTCTAGTCTGTGAAGAAAACTCAAATGGTGTACACAGTTCAAGCTTAGGCTGAATTGAACTTTTTTATTAATCTCTGGGTTGGAAGACTGATTTGTCCTCTCAAATTAAAAAAATGCACTGTTTGAAAAGTTGTATTTTCTTATATAATTTTCCATTCTATATTTTGAAAGGATCAAAAAAGTTTAAGAAATTAAAATAAAAAGGAAAATGTTAAAACCAAGATATGTTAAAAGTATGAAGTCACAAAAATAATATAAAAATAACTTCAATTGTCATTTTTAAGTCAATTCTGAAAGTCATCCATAACAAATTTTTGTTAAAGCTAATTGAATGAAATATATATCTTCATTTTATGTTGAAATGTGCTATTATCTGAAAGAACATTGTAGATAGAAGAATTGCTGAAGTATTTTCCCCTTTTTGGCAGAGATTTTTGTGGGATTTGTTTGGAAGGTTTAAGTCAGGTCTATTAGTAAATAGACCTGTTATTAGCTGTTATTCTGCATGGGTAGGTAGTTACAGTTCAATTCCGGGTGTCCATTTAAATTCTTATAATTCCAGCTAACTGACAATCCTCTATTATAAATACCAGATGTAAAACACTAAATAGCCAGAAAATGAAATTCCATTATAAAATACTATATCAGAAGCTATAACTCTAACCATAGCAATGGATGTAATTTTAATTTACATACTTCCAATTATGAACTGGGAACGTGATTTGTTTCTCTGATTCCTATTATTTTAAAGAAATAGATTTTGTGGTTAAAAGTGGTTTTGTAAAACACTATAGCTAATGAGGTACCCATACTATTGTGGAGCAAGAGATATTCACACATTATAATTAACCCCTACCAATTCTAAGTAAAATAAGCTAAGGGCATTTCTGCAGGGATATTTATTGGCTTACCTTTGACTCTGCAGCTGCATTCTGCTGTGATTAACTCTTATGTCCCTCTTTAGACATGTGACTGTTAATGTTCTACATTGAGAACCGTTGCTAAATTTAAGCTAGTCCTCAGTTTAACATATATAAAATATGGGGCAGCAGGGAACAGCAGAGAAAAAGCTGATGCTATTTACAATTATAAAATATTGAAGCCTGCACACTGTTTCCCCTCTTTATATTCCAAGTGTACCCTATGAGAAAAACATCCCTGCAAAGCTTAATTTCTCTAAACATGAGAATCTTTCAGGAGGGCCTGCAGAAACCCTTCATATTACTCAGCACTTTAGTTTACAGTAGCTGCAGATGTATACACTTAAATCAGGATGTCTAATAAAGACAAGACTTAGAAGAGGATTAAAAAAAAAAAAAAAGAAATCTTCCAAATATTTTATTCATATTCATTTTATTCTGGTTTTAGAAACCTGTGAAAACAGCTTCAAATTATTTTATTTTGTATGTTGATGTTTTGAATTCATTGTCTGGGAATCTGCCAACACAAGATCTGAAAGGGACAGGTCTTGAGTTTCCATGGGTAGGGAGTTCTCAAAGAGAGCTGTAAGAATTCAGAGTGCAGACCTGGTGCTGATGCAGATCTTAAGGGGATTGACATATTTTATAGCAAATACCCCCAACAGGACTCATCCCTTTGCTTGATGGCAGTATTTTCCTTCCAGGGCGCATTCCACTGATGCAGGGAAGGATGTTTCAAAGGAAAAGGAGGCTTTCTCTAAGCAGAGACTTTGATGAGAAATAGTTTTACTGGCAGCACTGAATATTCAGACAAGCAGTCTGCTTGGATTCAAGCACCCTCGGAGCCTGGGAAGGGTGCACACAGCAAGATTCTAGGCGTACTGCTGGCTACCAGTGCCACAACCTCCTGTCTCTGCAGTACTTGCTTATTGCTTTTGGCTCTAGAGCCTCATGGAGTGTGTGATCTTCTTCATAGAAGTATTTTTCTTGTCTTTCCTGTACCTTATAAGAGCAAGAAAATATGAGAACTGCATGGACAAACCCAGAGACAAATACTGCCAAAACTGTGACCTTTATGGGTCCAAATTTACAAAAGCATTTAAATATTACTAACTAGTTTTTGAATGTTTTTCTAAATAGTGTTTGCCTGAAGGAGCCTAGACATATTACTGTCCCATTGCCTTGTCATATTTCTGAGAACTGATCTGTATCTCATTTTCAAAGAGGATGTTTTGGCTAGTGGCCCAGCAGTTCCAGAGGACAGAGAGGATATGCATTTCCATGTGAGAACTTCTTACCAAGCCTCTGTGTCACTATACAATTATATTCAAACAGCAGCTTGGGTAGTCTCAGCCATCCTTCAACAGCTGCACTTTCCCTTGGCTTATCCCATTTTGGCAAGGTTCATTTATACCGTTTTTATTAACTGTTGATATAAGTTACTCAGGGTACTCTGAACTATTGCAAAGTCTGCTTAGCATGTAATTCTTCAGTGTTTTCAAAATGACAAGTTTCGGTCTGTCTAAAAATTAGTGCTCTGACACAATTACCAGTAGTAATAATGCTGATTATGTTCTCACAGCTCTCAAATACAGTACTTCAGTTTAAACCCTGTGTATGTAAATATTAGTGGGACACTTCCTGACTGAGAAACCATAATAAATTAGTACTAAATCCAGTAAAAGTACACAAAGCTATGGACATGGACTTATATATATGTATACACACAAATGCACAGAAGCATTACTGCATTTTAGTAAATTGTGAGTTAATCCTATTCCATAATCATAAATAAAACTTAATTTTTGTACATACCAGAAAAGCAAGAGCAGCATAAGAAACTTGTTTGTGGCCAAATGCTAGAAAACAGAATGAAATTATGAATTGCATTTTACGGTATGCACATGGTTTGCTATGGGTGAAATTAATCTAGTGCTGAGGAGCAGAAATGTTTCTTTTCTGACAGGCTCTGCAGAAAGATTGGATATTATCACACACAATATGAAGACAGTACAAACAGTAACAGCACTGTAGAAATGCCAGTTTTACACCACTGATCTCAAGGCAGTTTCACCCAACTGTTTTTAGTATTTGCCAGCTTCATATATCCAAGTGTTTTGTCAAAGCAGCTGGTGGTGGCGAATCCCTTGAAAAGGCAAGAAGAGTGGGGTGAAGGTCAGTGTCAAAATCGGGCCCAGAATCACAGCCTTATCCATAGACCCTTCTAATTCCACAAGCAGAAAACTCAATACATAATCTAGCCATTACATTTTTTTACTTTAGTAGTGAGGCAATTGTGAGCCTTTACTACACAGCCACTGCCTGCTTCACAGTCATGAAAAAAATACATTTAACACTTGTAAATTTTACCTGCCATCTGACTGCCCTCTCCTTTTTGCTGTTGTCCCCAGACCAGTGTGGGGCTCGACCAAGCTCATGTCCAAAGGTTTACAGCTCCCAAGCAAATCTTGGTCACAGCTGGGGGACACAAGCCATGTGTACATACCTCACTTGCCTTGACCATGTCTCATCAAGCCTTTACTTTTGAGAATTCCTTTTTCCTGGCTGGCACAGGACTCCTTTGTGGTGTAAAAGGTATTTTAGGGCAGTGGCAAGCAATTAAAAAAAATTCTCCTGGATTCTTCCTCTTTTGTGTCCTGAACAGAGTTCCCCCTATAAAGAAGCTGCACTTATTAATTTGATAGCCCAGACTGCTAAAAACTGTGTCTAGAGAGCTTTCTGCTTTGTTTGCAGCATTGTTGTTAAAGCCACACCAAATCCAGCTGTCATTCAATGAATCACATCATTTTGAAATAGAACTTCTGTGCTAGTTTGAAAGAAAAGCAAGTGTCATGTAGGATAAATTTTTGATTGAAAAAACTTAGCAATTTAACTGAGTATAAATACAAATGGCAAAGCAAAGACTTTTTTCCTAAAGTTCATTGACAAATCTGAGATACAGAGGAAAAGAAAGACTAAGGTATAACAAGGAAAGTGGCAGAGAAAAACCTGTGCCAATTATTCTCAAAAGAAGCAAAAGTCCAGAGAGCAAACAGAAAAAAAATTGTGAAGAAACAGCAATGCAACAATAAAATATGATAAGAGGGAAAAAATGATGGATGAAATCTGAAAATTTTAAAAACACTTTCTGTTATCAGGAGTATATGATGGATTTTTACTGGTTTCTCAGGGGGAAAAAAAAAACAACCTTAATTTTCATGAAAAGTATGTATCTTTAGCAAATAAATATCACCTCCAAGAAAATGCAACTAGCTCTAGTTCTCTCTTGCATTCTTTTATATGAATGTTGTGAAGATGAGCAAAATATATTGATCTTTGTATTTTCCCTGCTTGTCCAAAATTTCGTGTTCATAAACTGGACAATGATAGACCATTGCTGAACAGGCGCAAACATTCAGTGGCACAAAGCAGAGGTGTTTCCAACACAACAATCTTCCTCCTGACAGGGAGCAAAGACTAACTTCTGACTGGATCAGTCTCATGATTTAATGTGGGACCAACTTCTTGCTTTTGGAGGACTTCAGGTCACACAGCAAAGACTTTTTCAAAGCGAGTTTGTCAGTTCTGTGTCCTACCCATACCTACATGGTGGCGTGTACCGCGGGTGGTTGATGTAGTATGCGATCCAGGATGTGAATCCCCAGTAAAAGGCACAGCCCTGGAACAGACAGATAATTTTGTTGAAAGGGCAATAAGGAAGTGCAAACTGTTACTTTATAAATTCTGCCACATGCAAAACCCGGGTGACCACTGAAAGCCTTTGCAGTTGCTTGCGAGCCTTAGAATATAGATCTTTCTAAGATGCTATGAAGCCAGTAAAAAAAGCCAAAATTGAAGACACAGTGTAGATTTTTTGTTATTGTGTTGAATTTGTTTTACTCCTGTTGTAGGAATTGGCACTAGTTTTCTCCTTTTTTGATTTTACTGCTGAAGATCACATTTCTATGAGCTGTGCTATTACAAGTCTAGGGCTGATTAACACAGCTTAACTATAACTGTACCTGAAATTCAGCATTTCCAAGCAAGATAGAGCAAGACAGACAGAAGGCTAAACCAGGCAAAACATGAAAGAGTAAAAGTGAAACCCTGTATCTTAGCCATAACCTCCTTCACCAAAATCCTAATATTTAAAGGGTGAGTCTTTACATCACACTGAATGGGATGGAGGCATGATACAAAACAGCCAAGATAGAGCATGTAAAATAAAAGAAAAGAAGGCCTGTGAGTAATGACACACAGTTGAAATTCAGGAGGCTTTGGAAGAGCAAAGACCTGGCCAGCTCAGTATCTTCCTGCCTGAGGCCCCCTTCTATAGAAGGAGAAATGTTTTTTTCCTACTTGTAATTTGATTTTCATTTCCTTGCACAAGACTTGTCTCTTACTCTGTATTTATATTGCACCAAGGAAGCAGTGTATGATTTCTGTCAACACTGCTAGATGTTGCAGCAGCAGCTATCACCATAAAATAGCATTCAGTCTGAAAAATATCCTGGACATGACAATCAGCCCCTTGGGTAAATGAGTCAAAGTGGACATTTACATGCAGAAGCTAAAGTGGACATTGATTTCAATTTATGTCCTTGGGGACGTGGTCCTGAAATCCTTCCTGTTATCTGTGTTTTCACTAAACATAATTCCTGGAACTACAAAATAAATTAATTTTTATTTCCCTATCTTCTTCCAAGGACTGCTTTGGTATGAGGATATTCTCTCTTACACAAGATGATAAACATGCTGTCACCTTTATCATATTTTTCAGAGGAGTGTGCCCTTCCGAAAACTTGTGAACAAATAATGTCTCCAGAAGATGTCTGATGTAGTGTAAACAGTGACAGAAGCAGGCCAAGCTGCAAGAGAAAAAAAAGAAGGAAATTAAGGTAAGTGAAAGATTGTTTTTATTATTTCACAGTTAATGTCATTAAAAGAATAGGAACTAATATTCCAAAACTGCAGTCACATTAAAATTCTGGGATTTAAGATACTGTCTTAATTGAGGCATCTGGAACCAAAGATTAATGGAATCATTTTCAGTGTTATACAAAGTTGCTTGCATTTTGCAGGGAAGCAACTTATTTTTACTAGCCTTGAAATAAAAAGAGCTCCTCGAGCTCAGAATGTGATACATAGTCCTGACAAGACATTCAGACAGGACAGCTGTGTATACAGGCGTCTGACGCACTCTTCCAAAAGATGTCTCCCATGTTTTAAGGCCACCTTAATGCTCCTGTAGGATGTGTCTGACATTTAAAAACATTCTGAGTATCTTCTGTATGGTTTCCTTGTCCTTTGCCAACTCTAGTAGCTGCATGGAGGTAGTTTGTGTTTCATTTCCTTGTGGATGCAAAATGAGATTGTGTTGCTAAGTTAATCCATTCTGATGGCTTTTTTGTTGCCTGTTATAAAGAAGTGAGGCAATTGTGGTAGAAATTATAATATTGATTCTCTTTTGAGGAAGATTATGAAACAATAACAGGCATTGCTGATTTGCTTCCGAGAATGAGCTGCAGCTCACAGTGATTGAGTTTCAGAAACAAATGTCAGGAGTTATTCCTGATGGCATTTCATCTTGGTTACATTTACTGTACTACCATAGCCCATCTTGCTGCAAACCAATTATAAGACATAAATGAAAAGTGGTTTTCAGCATGTGAAATCTCAAATAATTTTATTATGCATCGTGTACGGTAGCTAAAGTCAAAGATTAAACAATTTCAAAGTAATTAAACCAGAGAGAGTTGAGCTAAGAGAATTTCGAACAATTAACGACTTATCCAAAGCCTGGAGCAAACTTCCAGCTTTGCTGGAAATTTTAAAATTAATTTGGCTTAGGATGGGGACCTCAGATGAACCAGTGAGAGAGTGGTCACTGGCAGGATTCTGCACAACCCTTGCCCATGTAAAAGAAGGTAAAGGCATTGCAGGTCCTTCTGTGCTGCCAGAATCTCTCTCCTTTTAAGCATATGCACAAGAGAAGGAAGACAAGCATCTTGCAGCTCTGGTTTTGAATTCAATTATTCTGTGTTCTCATTCCCAGCTCCACTAACTCCCTTAATGTCTCTCCAAGTGCCTGTTCCTCCATCTGTAAATGGCATTATTACTCACTATATTTCTCTGCTGTGTACCAGTTCCCCTGATCCTGCAACCACAGTGTGGAAGAAGTGTGTGGGAAAGCTGTGCAGTCCTTGAGCCCCCTAGGTCCCTGTGTGTGCTCCTATATGTGGTCCAGCTTGTGCAGGTGACAGGCTTTCCTTCTCACTTTTCTGCTAGGCACTAATCACCCAGAATGGGAAAATTCCACGGAAGGAAAGTCCCTTAAAGTGTGAAAGTTCCCAGTCTGCCTGGTGCATTCTACCACCCCTGTGGAAATGCTTCTTCTGCGTTTCTTGACCTGACTCACGACATGCACACCTGCTGAATGTTCTCCTTCTTGTGCCTAGGTGAGAGCTGGTGTGGGGGTAGTTATCTTCTGTGCTGGATGCTGATGCTGCTCATCTCAAGAGCAGGAATGTGCAATAAGAAAACTGGGAGTGGGGCACCTGAAGTCTTGTCTTTTCTGTCTAGCATGACTTTGGGTTATTACCCACCGTATTTATTATTTTATTTTCTGACTTGATGTCAAAGTATTTGGGGAAAACACTGCATCTCCATGGTGACCAGGGGCAGTGACCATTGCTGGGATTCCATTTTTGTTCAAGCTTAGGAGTGCTGCTAAAATGACAAACAGGTATTGGTAATAACTGAATCTGACACCAGGCAGGCAGCCTCAGACCCCCTGTAACATCTTCAGCTCTGGAAATGCAATCTCCATCCCTTTGGTTTCTCATGATCCGGGAAAATAATTCACACAAGTGTCACTTACTGAACCACTGGGTGGCGGAAATTCTTCCTGCTTTCCACTTGATCATAAATAGTCGAGAGGCGAATGTAAAAGAGCAAATATATGAGGAGAGGCCCGGTGTATTCTGTTAGAAAAAACTAGAAATGAAAAATAAAATAGCTGTGGCAGAGTAGAAAATTGTATCAGGAAAGGCGTGAGAAAAAGAATACCCCTACCCAAAACTCCTATTCATCCTCCAAATGACTTTTGGCTTCATGTTCAGGACTTGAATGACACATAGAGGATTCTTCTGCAGTCTCTTTAGCAGAGGAATAAAATCCATCTAGGAAATGAGAGATAGGTTTCTGTGCAGAGCATTAACCCAGTCAGGAATGCTTCATGGAAGGTGGTCAAAATCACAGTTATCTCCTCTTTATGTTTTTGGCTGTGCAATGGGGTGCCTATTTGGAATCTAAATAATGCTGAAAATCAAGGCCAAGAAACTGAAGGCAGCTTGCTCGCTGCCAGTGTTTTTTGCAATTAAGTGGTACATCAGTTAAAAGCCAACCAGGCATGACAGAAACACAGCTCTGAGTCCTGGTTGCTAGCAGAGTCATCTGGAAGGGAGGCTATTATTGCTTGAAATTTGGTGGAAGATGAAAGAGTAGGACCAGCCTGCCTGGTCCATGGTGCTTTGAGCTCTTTTTTGGTGCCTATGTGGTTCTCCTCCCTGTGCAGGCACCAGCAGAAATAGCCTGTGGTGGGCAGACCAGAAAAATTACCCTACTATGACAAAAACAAAGAAGAAATCATTTCATCTCACCATTGTCAGTCCTGCTAGGCACAACGAGCTGAGAGGAGGGGCAGGGAGAGAAGCTGAGTCATGGAGATGACATGGGCTGCCCTCAGTTTTAAGGTCTAACTTTGGTTTGGTACAGCCTGTATTGCATTTTGTTGGGGAACATTCTTAAGCCACACACAGATGGAAGAAGTAAAACGACATTAGAGTGATGAGAGATTAGATTTGATCACCTGTCCCCAGTGGACTGAATCCCAGAATAAAATGGAAGTGGTGTAGTCCTACATGTTTACAAGGACTGGCAAATTGTAACTCAAGTGCCTATCATTGCTTCAGGGAGAAAGATTTATAACTGATGGGTTATTTGGCTTTATGGTGTCTATTGGCGCTGCTGTAGAATTGTAATGAATAAACACCTGTGGATTAAGGAAGCAACACTGACTTAGACTACCTTCCTCAAAGCTAGTATTTGGCCCCGCAGCAGGCTGTTCTTCTAATCACTCTTCAGAACGTTGAAAGAGAAAGGTTTTCCTGAAGAAATATCTGGCAATTAGGTTCCCTTTTCCTCTGTTACAGGGGGAAACCTTTTGAAATGCTATCCTTTTATAGCAGGACAGTCTCCAAAAGTAACAACAGACTTAAGTGTTCTCTACCAGGGGAACATCAAATTCCCTTTTGTTCCAAGTGACATCATGACTCCTGAGCTCCATTTAGGCTCTGCATGATCCCAAAAGCAGGTGTGTGTGTGTGTGTGTATGTGTGTTTGTGTGTGTATAAAAAAGATTTCATATAGGAGTCCAAGAGCACTCGTTGTGGAATACCTCACAGCCAAGGACTTACTAGAATTTTGTCCTAATAGCAGTTGTATGGGTCTTTTCCAAAATGTGAGCCCACTGTGTCTGGCACTCTGTAAACACTGTAAGGAATAGCTTCTGCTATTTAAACCTAACACACTAAATCTAGACTATGGTGGTATAGGGGACAGAGGCACAGGTAATGTGGTCTGGGCAGGTCAGGGGAAGAGCCTAGAAAGAGCTGCTTTCTTCGGTGTAGCTTTTTCTCTCAGTCATGAGCTGCACCACAAAGTGCATCTGTCACTGCCAGCTTTCAACAGCTGTTTGGCATGAGCACATTACAAAGCTGCCAGGAAAAGTTTGGCAAGACCTAGCACCAAGTTGTGCTTATTTGTCACTGCACCAAGTGTTCCTCCCTTACCCCCTGACTGATTGCAGATGCTGAAAGGAGAAGGAGAGTTTCAAGGTTTAGTAAAAAATCCAGTCTGTCTTTAAAAACCAGAGATCCAGACACAAGATAACTGAATCCTTGTGATGGGCTTTGAGGTAGGAAGGGGGGATGCAGCAGTGCAATTCAGTTGAGAGCACTGACAGTAGCTCTTGAGCTGGAGTTTGTGGAGGTGAGCAGCATCAAGATGCTCAGGGTGTGCCCTGGTGGCCAAGAAGGCAAATGGCCCCTGGCCTGTGTCAGGAATAGTGTGACCAGCAGGAGCAAGGAGGTCATTCTTCTCCTGTACTTGGCATTGGTGAGGGCACACCTTGGGTGCTGTGTCCAGTTCTGTCCCCTCAGTTTAGGAAGAACCTTGAGACACTTGAGCATGTCCAGAGGAGGCAACGAGGCTGGAGAGGGGCTTGGAACACAAACCCTGTGAGGAATGACTGAGGGAGCTGGGGTTGGTTAGCCTGGAGAAAAGGAGACTCAGAGGTGACCTCATCACTCTCTACAACTCCCTGAAAGGTGGTTGTAGTCTTGGTCTGGTCCTGGTCTCTTTCACCAGGCAGCAACTGACAGAACCAGAGGACACAGTCTCAAGCTGCACCAAGGGAAATAGTTTGGATATTAGGAAAAAGTTTTTAATGGAACGAGTTATAAATTACTGGAATGTTCTGCCTGGGGAGATGATGGAGTCACCATCCCTGGATGTGTTTTAAAAAAGACTGGATGTGGCACTCAGTGCCATGGTTTAGTTGAGGTGTTTGGGCATGGGTTGAACTCGACAATGTTGAAGGTCTCTTCCAACCCAGTGATCCTGTGTGATTCTGTGATTCTGTGGAACAGGGCTCAATCTTGTTTGTGTGTCAGTTGCATCACTCATGTGGAGGGAGGTGGTGCAAGGTCAGCCATGAGATTTACAATTTAACTGGGCACTGTCTGGCAGGCAGGACTGCATTTGCCTTTGTCATAACTGAGTCACATAGCTAAGATCAGCAACATTCTGTTTTAGAGGATGAGGCTCAATTTGCTGTAGTAGTTTTTGTTGTAGTTTAGTTTAGGTAAGTTTCAGACTCCTTCCTTCTGTTGCATCTCCTGTGTTGTGATCACTGCTCTCATTCTCTGGCCCATTGATTTTAAATTTGTCTTAAATGAAAAATGAGTTCCAGAAAGGCAGGCAGAGAAACTGCTAAAAATTCCCATGGGTTCAAGCAGGTGAAAGGGAAAGTAGTCTAAATTAACACAACATTACAATTATTGCTTCTACCCACTGGCAATCAAGGGCAAACACCATTCTTTTACTATTGATTCTCAATGACTTTATGCAACTAAGCCTAACTAGTATCTTCATACTCATCCTATAGCTGACTAATTGCTGGGCTTGGAGAGTTATTAGTTGTGTCTAGGACGAGTTCAACCCATCATTTTTATAGGTGCTCTAAATTAGAAATACCTGCTGACATATTCTGCCAAAATAGTAATCACATTTTAAACAAAGGCCTGAAAGTAATAACACTGTAGCTTGTTGTTTCTGAAAAAAAGAAATATCATTTTATAAAAAAAGAAAAAGTGATAATTTAAAACACAGAGCACATTTATCTTGTAGAAATATAAAAAGAAAAAAGAAAACAAACAAACAAAAACAAAAATACCAAACCCTAATATTTAGAAGAAAATTATTTTTTCTTTACCATCTCGTGGTCTTGCCTAGATCATTTTGATTTCTTGGGTGCAACCAAATATAGTGATCCATAATAAACACAAATATCTTTTCATGGAGGAGCGGTGTGTCTCTAAACAATGAGCACAGCTCAATAAGATTTAACTGTTGAGCTCATCATTAACACCCTGAAGAGAGAAAACGGAGATTGCTTTTTTTTTTCCCCACGTGTACACACTTCTTCATATCTTGCACAGTGTCCAGATCTCTTACCTTCCTTCTCTCCTCTCCAGTGTCTGACATGATATACTTTGTAGACCTCTTATTCTCAGTAACAAAGAGAAAGTGCTCTTAAATGAAACTATTCTGGAATCAAAACTCTCCCCAGCAGGGTCTCCATACAGGGTGCTAAAACCAAGCTTCCTTCACCATTTCAGTTACCAGGTCCTCAAACTGACTCAGTAACACCTAAATAGGAAATATCTACAACGTAAACATCAAAACTAAGCTCTGAAACCAGTCAAAAAAGAGCTAAATAGGAGTTTCCATTATCCAAGAGATGATGGAACAAAAGGTAAAACAGTACAGGAGAGCTAATGTGCAAATCAGCAAAGCATCTCATCTTGCATAAGTCAGATTGTACCTCCTTCTTTTATCTCTTATTCAGCACATCGTGCCAGGAACACCTTGCTGAACAGAGTGACAGCCAGGAATTCAAATCCCAGACCTTGTGAGGCAGAGGGTATATTTAGGGAGGTATGAATGCAGCAGATATGAAAGGAGCTCTTTAAAGATTTTTTGAAGGATTTTCTGGCTGGTAGGGGTGACATAGTGCCTGACACTGTCCCAGTAGGTCTTCTAAAAAAGTGGAAAGGATTTTGATGTGAGTTAAAGTACCATGTTTACTGGTTGGGAAAAGGCAGAACAGGACAAAAGAAAGTTGTAAACACAGGCAGTGGAGTGGAAGGAGTCTGAAAAAAGTCCAACCAAATCTTTATAAATGAACAGCCCACATAGTAGTATCCTCACATGAGGGCATCAGCTAATTCCTCTCTGTAATGTTTATGACCTGCCCTTTCTGTAATATCACACAACACACCCTATCTTGTTGCCTTTTGGCATAGTCTCACATTATCTCATTTATGACAAGCAGCAGAGCTGAGGAAAGGCCATACAGCCTCTTCCACACTGATCTCTTCCTGCAGCTCTTTCCATGCCATGTAGGGCCAGTTTCCCAGCCACTGGTACTGCCTGTGATGTTTTCCACTGCCCACAGGATGTCTGGATGGAAGCAGAGAGCATGGAATGAGGGTAATACCTGCAGTCAGAACAATGACTTTGGGTCACTGTCTGTAGTCCACAGCACAAGAGACAAAACAGCTCCAGCATGTCCTGGGTAACACTGATGGAAAAGCAGCTGCAGTATATAAATTATCTAATGGACAGGGCTTAGTTTCTCTGATAAATGTGAGACAAAGGCAGTAGTTGCAGGTCTGAGCCAAGGTCAGACTGGCACAGTACACACTGCACAAAGAGGAGGATCTCCTGCTATCAGACAGGCAGACCACTGCTGTGTGTGAGTGTACAGAACACAGCTGGGATTTCACAGAAACCCAAGAGAAACAGACAGTTAAATCCTCCCAAGTCCCCAGATCACATTAAACTCAGCATATAACTGCCTTAGACTCCTTTTACAATCCCAGCCCTAAGTACTCTTGAGCTAATGAAGAAACGTTATTAATTTCTAGTCTAATTTCTACTTCATGTACTTTGCTACCTCATTAAAGGCCATACAGTTACCTGGGGATGATAATGGCATAATTTTAGCACCTCCCTTAAATCTTCACCTTTGTAAAAGTTTTGTATTTTCATGTTTGCAAAAATCCACAGCAGCAGCAATTTTGCATCAGGTAATACAGTTCTTAAGGGCTGCTTGAATATTCAATTACTTTTTGTTCCAGTTTTCACCAAACTGGCTAATCCAGTCTACAAAAATTAAATTGTGCATGCAGGGGTACCTGAAACTTCCCTTGTCTGGACAGATTTTGCACTAACTAAGTGTCTGTGAATATTTCAGGCTGCTGCTCAGTATTTACTGCAAATACCAGAGATAGGGTTGGATTTGCTGTAGGATTTTATAGGCAAATTGCAGCTGACTCTGGCCAGTTTCAGGAGCTGGGGAGTGAACAGCGATGGATGCTGTTTGTCCCTGAGTCAGGCCTGTGAATGCTCTGTGGAATGAGGGAGGTGAAATCCCAGCTTCTTCCTGTCTATTCTCCTAAGACTGACCTCTCTGAAACCTTGGCATCAGACCACGTCTTGCTATGGTCAACATTCTTCCCTGAGAGTACTGGGGACTGAAAAGCCGTTTCGTGTTTCTTATTCAAAATGTAAAATTATTGCAAATTAACAAATGTAAGTCTTATGCACACATATACATGTATGTTGTATATGTTTGTACCGATACATATTTAGTGAGGAATTCAAGTTCTGTTTGTAGCCAAACGCCAATGTGAGTTCAGATTTGCTGACATATCTTTACAGGTCTTTGAAAGCATTTTGAAATCTGCCTTATAATGTGCAGCATTTTAAAATGTGTATTTACTGTCTGCTATGTAGGTATTTTTTTTAAATAGTGCTTTTTAAACACCTGGTTATTGTAAATAAGCTCATCTGTGCTTTTCATCCAGACGCCTCAAAGCATTTTCAAAGTGGAAAATACTGTTACATTCTTGTCAGTGTTTTGGAAGCTGAAATACAGAGAAATTCAGTGATTTGTCAAAATCACCAGGCAAAGGTAGGAAAAAGGGGCACCTGGTCCTCTCAAACTCTGGTTCAGTCTCTGGCTCACTGTGCTGAACACTGGTTCACCCTATGGTTCAATCTCCTCTGTGCTCTCCTCACACCCTGTATGTGGTTGGGCAAAATTCCCCATACAAAATAGTTGTGTTAGGCTTATGCATTCTAGAGGGATGAAAACTGCTCAAATTTGCATAGATTGACAAAACCTCCTTAGTTACTCTGAATACAAATAGGAAAATGTCTACATTTACCAGTTCTGTACATCAAGCAGCTCTTTGTTCCCTAAGTAGCAGGAAGGGTTTAAGGATAAAGTTATGTATAACTGAAAGAAACATATTCTATTTATGTTTACTGAATTCCCTCTACCTTCATTCCCTCTACCTTTTCTTTGCACTCAAAGGGGTAAAAACTCAAGGCCATTCCTATTAATACTTAGGCATAAGTCTTTCAGTCTTTACTATGCTTAACAGTAACTAGAACCCTCAGAATTAATTTTTCTAGTAGCTCCCTAGTTCCCTTTGGCAACTGAAAATTTGACACTCTGGCATGGTTCATCATGAGCTAGTGGCATTTGTTGCTGAGACCAAGAGAAATTATTGCAACACTGTTTGCATCATTAGAAGCAGCATCTGAGGAATCCAAATCAGCCAGCTGGGCAGTTTCAGAGGTCTCCTCTTCCCTTATCAGCTAACTTCATGCTGCCACTGGGCAGTAACAAAGAGCCAAAAGTACTTGTGGCCCAAGGAAAGGCACAAACAATATAAAACCATGGCAAGAAATCAGGCAAATGCAAGCTGTTCTCTCCTGATAACCCTGGAGGCTGAAAAATATTAGACTTAATTAAATGAAAAATAAGAGCAATCTCGTGTGTGTAGTTTGCCTTTGTGAAAGGTCACAATGTTTTTAAAAGTTCGCAGCTTTTGACTGGGATCAGCTCAAGACTTGGCCAACTGTACCAAGGTAGAGCAATACTTAGTGTGTGTTCAAGCAGAAACCTCTGCCAACTGTGAGCTGTAAAACAGAGGTGCTTTGCATTGCTAATAATTGTAGTTGGAAAAGGTGCTGTCAAGGAAATTGTGACTTCTTTTTTTTCCCTGGAGATCATCTTCTATACCAAATTATCTATTGATCCAAGAGGTTTAGCAATGAAAATCCATTTGACGATTTTTCTGTCTTTTGCACTTTTTTGTAGCTGTTTATAAGCCACAGATTCACACAGAATTAAGCTTTCTGTTTATTTGGCACTTCTGCAAAGTTTTCCAGGTATCCACAATTCCCTGAGTGTGTTATTCAATTTGTAGGGTCCTAGTCCCACAACTAATTCTATCTGAATTGGCCACAAAATATGCAAACCCTGATATGTATCTGCTGAGAACTATATTCAGTGACATTCTCTGCTACATCAAACAGATCCTCAGCTCCCTCTCTTACCTGGACCTCAAATTCCTTCCTAAGCTATGATAGTATAGGTTTTCTTACACTTATCATCTTTACACTGTCTCACTAGTTTGCTGGGATTCCCAGTCCTCACACTTACTCCTCAGATCTTCTCTTTTTTTCTTCTCTTGTAATTGTCCGTACTTGTACATTCCATTGAGAGATTATAAACCTTTACTGAAGTCTCTTCTTCTGTTCCCAAATTAGGGAAAATATCTTAAGTTGTTCCCCATGGGGAGTCCAAGTCTAACCTCAGTGTAGAGAAGGTGGAGAAAAGGAGTCTGCAGCAGTTTGGCTGGTTTGTTTTCCAAACCCATCAATACACAAAATGCTTCCTATTACATGGACTTCTTGGGATTGTTCCACATTTACAGGACCAATGGATTGAGCTGTGCCAGACAGTCAGAGCAAACTGATGCTCCTGTTCACCAACAGAACTGAAAAGCTTTGATGCAAGAGGAGAGAACCACACTGACCAAAACACTACTTTCCCCTGGAGAGAACAGCAGCAACCTTCCCCACTGCATACACCTGCTGTGCACAACCACAGAGCTTCAAACACAGATCCCTTCCTGGCTTCTGGTTCATTTTCCACAATGTCTAACTTGGGATAAATTTGCTTGCCAGCCAGGAGAGAACAGATCAATTAGTGAAAAATGTGGATTTTCAGACTTCAAAGATGCTCCTGGGTTCAAAGAATTATTTTTCTCTACATTTCTAAATTGAGCAGAATCTTCTTTTCATTGGAAAATTTGAAATGGAGCAGTTCTTCTGCCAGCTTTACTATTTTAAGGCTTCATGAGCCAAAGTACTTAAGCAATCCCTAATTTTAAATCACAGTTACGAAAAATATTTACTGAAGTAAATATTCAGTAAATATTCAGAGTTAATCTTCTGAAATTCACAGGCTTGGAGGTAAAATAAACTTTTTACAGTTATGTGCTGTTTTCTCAGTTCTATTTGGATCCTTTTGGTAGCTGGCCCAGGTAGCAACAGGACAACAGAAGCTGATAAATCAAAAATTGTAATCATTGCTCAAATAAGGAAAGCTTTAGCAGTAGTGTGAATTTGAGCCAGAAGAATGGATTTTTTCTGTTTTTTTTTTTTCTTTTCACTACAGCAGAAGTGTATATTCTTAACAGTAAAACACCAACCATGTTTCAAAAAGTCACCATGCCGCGTTGCAATTATGTAAAAATAGGTGTCTGTCAAACATGCTTAGGCCCAAAATTGCGTAGAGATTAAAAATAAAAGCCATCACTCCAGTGGTGGGAATTTCAGACATCCCTGGGGGTAAAATCTTTACAGGGCCATATAGAACAAATCTATAAACTCAGCTCCCATTATAATCTCTGCAGCATCAGTCAACAAACCTAAACTATGCCCTCCAGGCAGGGTAAAGAAATTGCAACTCCTGTGCAGAAGTAAATTGTGTGTTTCAGGTAATATTTGTTTTATATAAAAGAAGGGAGAGTAGAGCAAGAGTTCTAATAAATTTCATGAAACTAAGAAACAGTTTTTGTATTTTCCCTGAATTATATTCTGGAAATCAACCTTGAGGGCCTCCTTTTTTCTAAAAGAGCCAGCTGAGGTTGAGTTTTATCCCAGAAAAGGACCTCATTTCTCAAAAGAGACTGACAAATAATTGTTCCAATGGAGGAGAATCACAAATCCTCACCCCCGTTTGTCCTTCTCCCTCCATCAGAGCAATCCAGCCTCTGGAACTTGTTGAAAACTGGTCAGCCAGTCTCAGAGCTGTGGTGTAACCTGAGCCCAGGGGAAGTCTGGCCTTTCACAGCACAAAACACCAAAAATATTTTGGTCATTGTGCAACAGTGTTTTAGGAAAACTGAAGAAGAGGAAGAAACCTCCTTCCTGCAAGGTGCCAGCCTCTGGCAGGGGGACTAAGTAGGCAACAGGAGACAACAAACCCTTGAGCTGCCAAGGTGGAGTGTTGTAAATCTGAGACTGACCATGCTACAAAAGGGAAGCTGAAGTTTCTTGATTTTCCCAGACTTATTGATACACAAACTCTTTGTTTGGGAACAGACAGCAGCATCGCTTTTTATTTTACAACGTTTGGAAAAGGGTGCTGCTCCCAGGAGGTGCAGGTCAATCCTGATTTCCCCTTTTAAAAACCAGAAGTCATTGTCTTGGTGTTAATCCCCAGCACTGGTGTTCTTGGTCCTCAAGTGTGACCTCCAGTGAGGTGACAGAGCCCCAGAAAATCCAACTCTGTGCTGAATGCTCCCCTGTACAGACCCATATCTAATGCATCGACCTCTGGAGAACCAACATGTCTCCATATTCTTCTGTATCTCTTTTTGGAGTCTAGATCTGAATGTAGCCCTTTGTATCTTAACTATCATTTTGCTGATGAAATAAGAATGTTTTTATTTTGTGTCTTGTTTATTTAAATGTCAAACCTTTAAATCAGAAGCCTCCTTCACTGTGTGCATAAATCTGGTAGAGCATCAAGGGGGATGGGAGCACAGGAGATCTAAGGCACTAAAAATGGCACTAAAACTACACATCCTGTGTACAAATGCATTTCTAATTGCTGTTGTTAGAATACAGTCTTTTGTGAGCCTTCTCTCTATTGCTCTACACCAGCTATAATATAAAAGTCTCTTGACTGTTTAAATGACGTGGCTAGGAAGAAGATTTCTCGCACTGAAAATGGAGACAATTTAGAATATGGAGCAGAATGGGATAAGATGAATATTCAGAAACTCATAGAGTCAACTTTTTGCATGCAGATTAAATCATTAAAAAAATGCCACTGCCTGCAGTACCTACTCCTGGTCATAACTGCAGTATTTATAATGGGATATTAAGCTTTAGTTATGTTACTGTCTCAGGCTACATAAACCACCAGGAAAAGAGAGAATAAATAAGGTTCTTGCAGATTACTTAATTGTAGCAAACAGGAAGCTGCAGTAATCACAATTTTGCTTTGCAAGGAAATTCCATGGTTGAGAGGTGGTAGAATGGATTCGTGAAGGAAACAGGACTAGGACTAGCATTAATTAGTCTGGCCCCAGCAGGCCATTAATCAGGATGGGGTAAAGCCTCAGTAAACTCACAGACCTCTACTCAAACAGGTAGGTCACACAATGGGAAATGCTCTAGCTCCACTGATGTAAACTGCTGGTCACCCCCTGGGGATTTGGATCCTTTCAAAACTGGGAAGGATGGACACAGGTCATGTTCTTCTTCTCAAGGACTAAAAGCTGCCAGAATTTGTGCTGCTTACAGCTAGCTGCTTCCCAAGAGAGAGAGAAATGCACATGATCTCAAGCAGCTGAGATGGATATGTGACCTTGTAGAGCTGATCCAGAGGCTGACTTATCCCAGATCAGGGGTCACTCTTGTGGCAGTAACCTTCACCTTGAGTGTACATTTCAACAGATAAGGAACTGTAAAGTAGCACGTCCATTCCAAGTGTCTTGTAGGAATGCTTCCTGGCCTGTAGTGACCCATTGGAGAGAGGAACTGGGACTGTCACCTGCAAGCTGACACTCAATGCTCCATCCTTGTAGGCACAGCCAAGGAAGAGCAGTGGTTTGTAGTCCCCCCATGTGAGCAGGGTGGGATCTGTGGGCTGCCTGAGGTAAGAATCTAGTAATTTGGCCAGCAGCCACGATGCCAGTTAGCAAAAACTCGCTTGCTGCATTAAAGGAATTGCAAGCAATCAGTGGTTTGCTTTCCATTGCCATGAGTCGTCTTATCATGGCTATTATGGCTTTCAGAAACTGTATACTGTCTCACCCATGTTTCTCACTGCAGAAATTGAGAATGTCATTACCCAATGTACAAATGTAGGCTGTGTATAACTTCAGCTAATGCTCTTCATGCAAACTGCAGCAAAAGCTTGGTCAAAGTGATCATGAGACTACTCTCAGCTCCTCCACATGTGCCTGCTGCAGGAACATTGGAAAGGTCTTTTCTTCTCCCATTCCTACACTGTCCTTTCAAACCCTTCAACTGTCTTCTGTCTTTGGGCTGTGAAAGAATTTAATCTTTCACACCTTGCATTCCCTAAGGAGCCTGTAAGGTTAGAGTTCCCTATATTCCATTTGAGTGGGATGTGCTGCCTCTCAGCACCCTGACCTTCCAACTGTTGCTTATAGCAAAATAACAAAAGTCAAACCAGGTCTACCTAGAGCATAAGACAGGTATTGTTGTCATGGCAAATGCTTCTGTTTTACAAGGAGATTCAAAAGTTTTTACTCGTGAGCCTGGCTGGACATCTCCTGCCTGGAATCCTTGGCCTCTCTCAGAACTCTTCTTTGCTTGAACAAAGAGTAAGGTATTTCCATCCAATTATTTTCCTGCATTAGTAACAGGATTACTAGAAATCCATTTTTTCTTTATAATATCCTTCCACTTTCAAAGCTGAGGAGTCTTTCTGAAAATTAATGTATTTGGCTACAGTTCTGCACAGGCATATGAGCCCAAGATAAGCTAAAACTGTTTTTTAAAATTGATTTTTTTTCCTCAGGCAATATTTTTATGTTCCCCTTCTAATCTTTAATTGGAAGTCAGAGTTAGCATATTGATAACTTGGCTCACTCTCCATTTAATTCTGTTTTGAGTGCTGATAAACTAATTACAGCATTTTACATAAGGAAGCACAGGCTGAGGATTTTGAAGCAATTTGATGCCAAAACACATTGCCCATTAAGATATATCATGCTGACTCTCACAAGGACATACTTACTGTGGTCCAACCAACCTGCTGACCCAGGTCTGTAAAATACAGTGTGACAATGGAGGAGACAGCAAGGCTTTGGATGCTGGTGGAATCCTTCAAAAAGGGCCCATCTGCAATGACAGAAATGGAAGAGGAGATGCTGTGAACAGCTACCCTCTCAGGGACTCAGCATAATGCTGAGGTTGCCCTGCTAGTGGTCCAGCTTGGCTTCTGATTTACTTTGGTGATTTGGCATTTATTCTCCAGGTCAGCAACTTAGAGCTCTTCCATGAGGGTTATTCCCTTCCCATCTTAACAAAAGCATGGGGCTGCCAGGACACAGGGCAGCAATGTGGGATGGTTGTATGCTTCTGTCTCTGTTAATCTGGCCCATTAGAGACAGGCCAGGCAATCACACAGACAACTCCACAGAGCACTTCTTGTTCTGTCTTGCAAGACTAATGGCAAAGTGTATGTTACACAGTGTCTCCCTCACTGACATATTTTGCTGAAGCATTTGCATTCTCAGGCTGTTTTACAACAGGTAACACCTGATGATGAATGCAACTTCTTGGGCAAAGGCTCACAGTCCAAGATTTCTTTGCTAGCTGTCTGACCTAAGCAGACCAGGTGTATCTGAGCATTACATTACTGTTTGTAGTATTCTGAGGCATCTGCTTCCAATCCTACTGGATCTAGAGTGTGCAGGCAGACACAGGAAATAACAATATGTGGTTTTCTTTTTTTCTTTTTTTTTTAATTTTATATAGGCAGTGAGCTGGATAGTGGAAAAATCCAACAGCCACTGGCACAGGATGTTGCCACGGCTTCAACACCTCTTCACTCTTTTCTCTATGTATAGTCTCCCTTTCAATATACATTTGTTGACTGTTTACATCAGTGAGGGTGCTAAATTCCATCAGGTGCTGAGCCCTCATTTTCTATGGCTTTGCAATTCTACACATCCACAAACCAAACACCAAACAGCCTCTGGCAGCTTTATCTTCCACTGCCATGTCCACCAAGAACTTGTGGACTGACACAGAGGCTGCCTCTGGCAGCCACTGCATCCTCTAGTGAGGCAGTGAGCAAGTGTTAAAACAATTAATGCAGTGAGGGAAGGAAGGCAGTGAATGGGCTTAAAACTGCCTTGTGTTCGTTATGTGATCATACACTCTATTCTGGAACATTTCAGTGGTTATGAAAACCATTAGGATCCTTTATTAATGAGAAAACTAATAAGTTGATAATTGATGTTAGTTAATGAGAATGCATTAAGAGTTCACTCAATAACACATATAGAGAGAGCAACAGTGTGAGGAGGAGAATCTGCCAGAGGATTAGAAATACATTAGGTGGCTGTACTCAGCCATATGAATACTCACTGCGTTCTAGTTGCAGGCCAACACGGGATGGGTACCACTGGGGACCTGTTCCAATCAGAAAGCATGGCTGTTAATTTCATGATAGAAAAGCTAAATTTCTGTTAGACTTGGGTTTTTTTGGTTTCTGTTTTGGGGGTTTTTTTAGCTGATAGCTACAAACGTGAGATGGAATGAAAAAACAGCTCTCTTTAAACACCTCTTTTTGGTCTTATCTATACAAGGAGAATACAAAAGAGTTGGGAGGAGCACAAAATACATACTTTAGAACATAAATTTCTCCTCCCATTTCAGTTTTGGAAGGGCTAATCTCAATGCTGAACGCTCCATCAGCACATCTTGTGTGTGCAACACTGGGAAATATAAAGAGGATAGTTTTTATTACTTTATTTGCCAAAAATTGGTACTAAATGTACCAGTCTTGCCTCTCCTTCTAAAAATATGCCTGTACTAGAGTCTGGTCCAGGACTTTGTGTTTCCCATTTAGGAATGTAAAACCTAACTAGGGATGTGCAGCTTCCTAGTTCTCAACCACAGATTAACCAGGGAAATAGGGACACAGGAAGTAGAAGCACATGGGTGAAGCTGATTACTTCCTTGATACCCTCAACTTGAGGATGTTTCCTAGAAGTAGATTTTTAAATGGTCTAGTTTTAAGGTCATTCCAAAATGCACAATAGCAGTTGGCCATTGTTATTTGATTTCCTTTGGTGATTTTGAACAGAAGCCTGTCAGGTTGGTCAAACAGCTATGGGTCTCCAGCTGCATTTGCTTCCCTTGGTGTCAGAGTGAGCAGGCATATGCCACCAACACCCTGCAGAAGGGATTGTGGCTGTTCAAGCTGTTAACTTGGCTAGCTCTTTAGTTCCTCTGTGCAGAAGGCTGTGCTTCTACAGCTGTGCTGCTGAATGGACAACACAAACACTCCTCCTTTGCACAACGAGGACAAGTAGCTTTGCTTAACCCATACACACTCTTTGGTTTGTTGTTGAAGGTTTCTAGGGCTGACCTAGCACATTTCTGAGCTGATCTGAAGCATTGTGGTGAGAGCTTCCATTGCCCATGGTGGTGATGATATTTGGAGGAAGAAAAGATTGTCAGAGACACATGAGGAACCTGCTGCAGTATCACTACCCCCAGCCATTTCTACCACATTTGACTTTATTTCCTTTGACACACCTGAGGACAATTGAAAGCCTGAAGGAGATTTGCTTTGTCTTTTCAATTCAAAGCCTATATGAAATTGGTCAGATTTTTTTAGATGTGTCTTACAATTCTTAGTGAACTTGTGTTTAAGGTACAAATAGTCCCATACCGCTAAATGGAAAAAATTGTTCACAGTGACTGTGATCAAACGTGGAAACATTTGCCCCAAGAAGCTGTGGGATCTCCTTCCCTAGAGATAGGTCTCGTCTAGGGATGACTTTGAACAGTCTTATAGGACTTTAAAGTTGACCCTGTTCTGAGCAGGAACCTGGATCTGGAGATGAGTACTGGGGGTTGTTTCTGCCTAACTTATTTCAGGATGATGAGGAGAGCTTGTTCACTCCACCAGCTGCCAGCTGGAGGGAAAGGGAACTGTACACGGTGTGCACTGTGCAGTGACACTCAGCACACTCTCATTTCAAAAGCACTTGGTCTGACTTTTGTAGGCAAGAACAGGCATTAGATGAACCCATGAACCAGGGCTAATAGCAGGAGGTGAGACATCCATCAAGTAAGTTGCAAACATTTTTTTCAAGGTACCACAACAATCCATGGCTATTAAAGATAACAAAGGGAAGATAGAGAAGGAGCAGCTGTCTGACTTGTCAGGGAAGATATGATTTGCTCCAGGACAGCAGATATCAATAGTTATTTGGGAGCCTGAAATGCAATGTATTTGTGTTAAATTGGAATCTTCCTCCCAGCTCCCCCCTTCATATTACAGTATGTTTCAATAAAAGTCAATTTACTTGATCCTGTGGCAATGCTCTTTTAGGTATGGCTCATAATCTTCACAAGGGCAAACAGAGGTTGTGCATTTAAGCACGTCATCCCACATTTCCAGTCCTTTAGCCTCAGTACACCATTATGTTAAAACATACTCAAAGATTTAGACAGATGGAAGTGTGCCTTTGCTGCTGCTCATCTGCAATGACCTTGTTATTACATCAGCGTGTCTCTGGTTTCCAGGCCATGCTTGGAAAGCTAAGTGTATTCTTCTGGAAGGATCTGGAATTAGTTGTTCCTTCCCTGCTCTTACTGTGGGTGGGGGGCCACTAGCATGTCAAGTATAAATGCTAAATGGAGTGGGGGACAAAGTCCAAACACATTTCTCTGTTGGTTTGAGTGAGATCAACAAAGCTTTCAGTCGTAACTGTCAGCGGATTTTAGCAAGGCTGTTCCCAAGTGTTAGCTGTCCAGGGTCCTGCAGAAACCAGCATTGCTTTCTGGGGGGAAGTGACCCCACAATGAGTCTGCTCTCCTAGCTTGATGAGGCTCATTTCAGACAGGAAATCTCCCACATTCCTAGGCTTCCTGCTCACCACTTGGTATCAGCCGCACAAAGGGACCCTGGCCCCACCTGTCACCACTTATTTGCCTTCCTCTTATGACTATTTTCCACAGGGATCGTCCAAAAATCTCACTAGAACAGCTCTGGATTTCTGTTTGGCAGTGTGGGAAGCTATTCCAATCCAGCCTGCCTATGGCAGACACACATTCCTCTCATTCCTATAGGAGGAAAGCTGTCTTTTCTTTAAACAGTGAAAAGAAGCCAAACCGAGGGACTAATTATCACTTGCCTGTCAGAATGAGGGGTTGATGGCTCTCTTGGATATCCAGAGCCAGGGCTGTCTGACAGAGTAGCTTCATCTGGCATCAGCAGGAGTTCAGGAGTGCATGTGGAGAGCCCTGCTCCCAGACAGGGTAAACACATACACACACTCACTCAAGGCAGAGGCACAGCTGCAGCTGTGGGCAGCACTTGAAGGCCTCTCTGCACTCCCACACCTGGCAGAGCTCCCCTTGTTTCCAATCTAAAGCTGAAGGGTTTCTCTTTTGCAGGACTGTTTTGGGGGGATTTTAGCAGTGTTTAATTCCTGGTCTTTTCTTATTAACCTTTTCCATTGCTGCCTCCTGCAGAGATTAAGGGCAATCCAAGAGCACAGGTGATGGAAGTTTATCTTGTAACTCCTGTTGCATCTAAGATCAGGCATACATTAATATTTACTTTCTGACATTGTGAAGGTGCATCAGAGCTCAGCCACAGAAGGTCACAGTCTCTGTATAATCCTTGTGGTTAGCAGAGCTGTTCAGCTCCCTTGTGCAGGGTTTATGGGTTTGGATATGTATTTCACACTTGGAACAAAGTTATAAAAAGAACATTTCACCTCGCTTATATCCCAGACTGACTTTGACTTGGAAAAGCAGCTACAGACTGTCCAGAAAATAAAGAGCGGCCATGATGGTTCAAACCACAGATCTATTTAGCCAATATTACATCCTCTAAAGTTTAGCCAATATTGTGGTTCCTCCACATCTATTACATTTCTAGCATTTATGTAAAACAGCTTTGGTTCCTCTCTTTGCAGCATCATTGGACAGCTGTTGAAATGCCTTCCTAGTTTTCCATCTCTATTTGATTACTTCTACTCTGCTAGCTTATCCTTCTCTGGAAGGCTATTTGCCTCAGACCCCAATATGGTCACTCCCCAACTGCAGGCACAGGTTGGCACCTGAAAACTTTGTCCATTGCTCAGCTGAAAAGTCATTCATAAACTCCTTGAATTTAAGTAACATCAACTTCATTCTTCTTCACTGAGCAAGCTGATTTACCTGAGGATGTCCCTGACTGTGCCAGGGGGGCTGATGATGACCTCTGATTATGCATTTCAACTGTTCTACAGTTCTGTGAGCTATTCTGTTATGATTCAGGCAAAGTTATGTCTATGTGTACAGGCTTCCATTAGTCTGGAAGTGTAAGCAATTATGACAGGTCTTAAGTCTTTGACCATATTCCATCTTCTCTATCAGGAATTTGTTCCAACTTTGTGTTTAAAACCTCCATACGCTTATTTTAAACAAACACTTAAAATATTTTAGTTCTATGATGTTTAAGGCATTGTAATTTTTCCAAACAGAATGGTATTTGCTTGGAAAGCAACTCGATGTTTACTTTTATTAACCTCTTTTAAAACATGGATATGAGGAAAAATATTTGTGTAGGTTATTTGTTGTAGCTGTCCATATTTAAAAGAGAAATTAAAATACAAGGAAACTGACAGGACACATAAAAACTGATGGCCACCTTTAATTTTCCCATAGCCAGCTATGGAATTACCTATTAATACTGGCTATAAAAAGGAGATGCAGTGCTGTCAAACAACCATACAAATACCAGCTACAATGACAGCCTCAGTGCCATGCCCAGCTGCCAATACCACTGTGGAAAAGTGCACAGAAAACCAAGTTCCACTGGTCCTGCTGTTTTGGTTTGGTTTTTTCACTGCCTGTACACTAGAATCCCAGTAAATGAATCAGCTAATCAGACTATCCTAGGAAGCAAGGACAGTAAGAAAAGCCTCTGTGCAGCTTTAACAGTGTCCAGAGGTACTCTATCCACAGGACTCCAACTGACCTTAATGTGTGCTTCACTACTTAAATATCACAAGATGTTTTGAAAATTTAACAGCTAAGAAATCTAAGTACTTGGTACTTTCCAATAGTTATGAAATTGAAGAAATTGAGCTAATTTTTTATAGTTTCATAAAGAATCTTCTGCAGAAAAATTAGTGCACTGTCTGTAAATTGCACCATCAAATGCCCATTTGTCACAAAGTATTTATGGAGTTATGTGAGCCTATATGAGAACAAAGGTGCAACATGATGAAGACTTCCCTTGCTGGGGAATTTGGTGTGTTCCTTAAAATGCAGACCTGCAAAAACTATTCTACTGGGGAGAGAGGAGTCTAAGAAATGCAAAACACAACTGACAGACACAATTTGGAGATAATTAGCAGATTGACTTTCCATCATCAGCTAATTTTATTACCAGTTAAATTGTTTGCTTCTCATTGTATTTCACCACCCATGCATCTCTAATAACAAATAGCCTTAATAATTACAAGCAATACCTGCTGTGATATGAATAGGGTGATATGAACAACAAAATTACTATAATCAATCATCAGCAGCATGTTGTTTAAATTTGCAGAAATAGCAGAATTTCCAAGGAACCGCTGCGGCACCGACCTCCCTTATCTGATCACAAAAACGCTGCACATGAGCTGAGAAGTGTAACAGCACTTGCCCATGTGAACTGAGCATGGCTGAAATGCATTCCATGACCTCAACCAGATGGCAGTTTTGATACCCATGTAGCAATAAGAAGAGTTTGCTAGGAAAGATTCACATGTCAGTATGTGTGGGCATGCTGGTTTTGTGCATAATATATAGAGACAGGCAGATTATCTTGAAACTTGCTGAGGTTTTTCCCTGACAAGTAAACACTGAACAAATACAGTTGTCCCTTATCTGTCCCTTAGACACTGGCCATGGTGTTGTTTCCCTTGGTTGCAGCAGCCCTTTGTGAGTGTTTCCAGGAACATTTCTGAGAAAACAAGGATAGAGATATCAGCATGCTAGCAACCACAGCCTTTGCAGGGCTGAAGTTTGCGTACTCTTGCTTCACTGAGCTGACAGCAGGAAAAGCAGGATGCTGAAGTGACTCGAAGCTATTGCTTTCTGCTTTTATTTGGAAAAAAAGGCTGTGTGATTTATTGTGCTAACATTGCACTCGAGTGATTCCCTGAGCGCGATGGCAGGAAGCAAAGCACACTAAAGAAACCACAGTAAAACTGAGCTCGGCCACAAGATCAAAAGAGAAAGTATCTGAAGTGATTACTTACTGTGCTTTTCTCCACTGTAATAAATGGCAGCTGCTGAGAGCTGCAATCTGAACGACCAGCCCACTTGAAGAATTGCAGCTCTCAGCAGCAAGCCTGGGGCAAGCAGGGCCACAGCATCTCTTCACATGGACCCTGTCAAAACGCCCTCTTTGGCTGCAGGCCAAGAGATGTTTTGCTGCTTTGACCCACCAAGTGCCAGCACACTCACCTGGGTCTATTTTCCAGGGCTAGTGCAGAAACCAGCTCTGGCCAGACCCCTCCAGGTACCACCAGACTGAGCTCCTGAGCCCAGCAGGGCTCACAAGGGACAGGCTACCAATTGAGTGCTGCTTCCACCTCTTGCTAAGCCTTTAGGGCACAGGGCTGACCTTGGGAGGGCACTTTCTGGGCCCAGGATCATTCAGCTAAACTGTGTTTTCCTGGTAGGACCTTTGAGAGGGTGTATCAGATTATTTAGAGAGTGGGAGCAGACCTTGACCTAGATCCATGCTTTTATGGGAAGTTAGTGGAAAGAGCAGATCCAGTGTGCCCTGTTCAGTAAAATCTCAGCAGAGTACTGATATGGATGTTGTTTTTAATGGCTCCATAGCTGGGGATAATTCCCTTTTCATTGTCAGCTTTTTTCTCTGAATATTTTCTCTGATTTGTTTCATTTGTAAGCTTTCCAGGGAAGATCTTTGACCATGTGTTTTACAAAGGCACCTTGAACTCTAGTTGCTACAGGGACACAAAAAAGCACTTTCTTAATGGCATGTGGAATTCGAAAAATTAGCTATTTGATCATAAGTATCCATTTCTTTCATCTGGTTTTTGCAATACATGAATTCATCAAGGTATAACCACACTGCTGGCTGAGGGAGAGCTGGCAGTGAGCTGGCTGAGCTGATGTCTCCAGACACTCTGGCTAAGACCAGCAGTGCTAAGGACAGGGTCTGGCCCAGAGACAGGACACCACACACTTCCCACAGACTACTAAGCAAGTACACCCCAGCCTGACTGAGTATCTGGCTAAATGTTTCTGATTCACCTGTTCATTTGATTATTCCCATTGGCCTTAAGTGTTTAAAATCTGTGACCACCCATTTTTCCTCCATAAAGTCATGTAACAGTCACCCTGGCAGCTCCAATGAAGCCTCACAGAGACTGATCCAGGTTTCTCAGAGCATACCTAATGTCTCTATAGCACAATGCACATAATTCCTGCACTCATTCCCCTTTGAAAAACTGGCAGAATTTTGCTTTTCTTGCCCAGGATCTGGCAGAAAATGATAGCCCTGTCCATATGTTGGTTCCTGGGAGCAGTTCAGCTGCTGTGACTGTGCCCAGATGTAAAGCCCCAGCCTGTGGGACTCTGCAGTGCACCTTGAGTCACAAATTTACTTGACTGCATTTTCATTAAAAAAGCTTATATAAATGCCTGAACTTGTTGAGGAACAGAACACTCCCGCAATGCTTTTTTTTCCCACACTGAAAAAGAAATTGTTGAAGTCTCATACTTCAGCTGTATTCTGATTAGGCAATAATGGACAAATTTCTTAAGAGTCAGCATAGTTTTTCTTAATGGAGATTGACTCTTATTAGTGGTAAACAGAATATTATTTGTCATTTGGATGTCAATTTATGTCACTAACAGATTAACCTTTCAATATTCCTTCTGAAACAGTCTGCAACTGAAAGCAGTGGAGTTTCAGACAAGCAAAAAGCAACAGGAAAAAAAACAACCAAGGATGCAACATTTAGACGCATATGTTAATATTTTTCTACATTGTTTTTCCTTTGCAATTCCAAAAAATAAAAGAGAAAAGGGAAAAGCCAGCCCTGTGCATTTCCATTTTCCATGTAGTCTGCTGCAGAAAGCATAATTAATTTTGATCTTTCTGAGTGAATTTGCATTTAAATTAATGTGCGTGGGCAAAGGAAGGGAAAGCGAATGAGGCTCACCTTTTATTTCATTAATAACAGCCACAGACCAGAATACAGAGAAACAAGAAAATAGGTACTCTGACAAGCCTAGCAGGAAGGAACTTCCCCACGGGGGACTGCCCTTCACCAGCGCAGGGAGGTGCTGAGTGCACAGTGCTGCCCAAGGCTGGCCAGGACAGCAGCGTGACCCCCATGGGGCAGTGTCACTGCAGGGCTGGCCCCTTCTCCCTGCCCTCACTGCCCCTGTGACACTGCCACACTGCAGGGTGGCAGGGGGTGGTCAGTGCAGCTGGGCCCTGCCTTGTGGGGGTTTGTGCAGGCTTTGGAGCAGGGATCCCCAGGGAGGGCTGTGTCTGCCACCCGTGCGCTGTGACAGCGCTGGGTTTGCTTCGTACTCACAGACAGCCATGCTCTGGCTCTGAAATGCCAGCCCAAATTAAAAGAGAGACGAGTAATTTATGCCAAGTGAGGATCTGTATTCTGGTGGTTATCTTTGACTTTGATTCTCCCATCTCCGCAAGTCTGGAAAGGGTAACAAAGATAATTGTTCAGGTATCAGGGCATGTGAGAACTTGAGCAGGATTCTCTTCCTAAATAAAAGCTCTATCAGTGAAGCCTTCACACTAAGGGCAACACAAACCTGAGAAATTGCACATTAAGGAGCATACATTTGCCAAACTAAATAGGTTTTAGGGATAAAAAAATAACCTTCCTTCTCTATCTTCTTGTTCATAATTTGGCATGGGATTTCTTACAACGCAGCTTAATATTTGGTGGTTTATGGAATCACTTGCTGTCTATCTCAATCCAGAAATGCTCAACTATATCTGGTGGTGTGGAGTCGCCAGCCCAGACAAGGTTTTCACTGGCAACAAAGCAGAGCATTTAAACACAGGTATTTGTTCACCCTCGTGGTTTCAGGAGACAGTAAGATACTAAGGCCTGTTTTAAAATGTTGTTCCTTTTAAAACCTTTTTTCATGCTCATCCCGTGCCAGGTTCAGAGGGAACAAACAGTGCTGTGCCTTGCAGTGTCATAGATATGCTGTGCTTCAGCATACTGATAGCACAGGTCACTGCCCCCTCGCTTTAGAAAGCTCTGGTGTGGCTACTGCCACAATCAGCACAGCTGCTGAGTACCTTTGGGTAGCAGCTCTCCACAGAGCTGCAAGAGGAACAGAGAGCAGAGAACTGGTGAGGTCAGTGTTTCAACCCAGTGCTGTTTGCACACTGCCTGAATGCACTCTGGTGCCAACAAATGTTACAGCAGGATTGGGGCCCTGCTGGCTTTATATTCCAGCATCAGAAAGTACACAGTGGTCCAGCAATCACAGCTGATACAGGAAAGATGGCTCAAAAGATCATTCATGCCTTCCCCTCTGATGTACTGGGCAGAATCCAACCCCAGGCTCTAGCTGTTTCTTTAAAAGCATTCCACAGCCAATTAGCTAATAAAGTATGCTAATTAAGTATAATTTTCTTTCAATATTGACTATTTAGGGGATGTTGCGCTCTCCAGCCACTAAGCTAATGAGGATGCTTTCCCTTGCTGATCCCCAAAGCAATGTAGGTTTTGTATCTAATGGCCACACCAATGCCATCAACAATTAACTAAGCACATTTGAATTGACATGATTTTGTCCTCAGAACAAATTAACTTCTCATAAATTCATTGGTAACTTCACCACACTGAAAATTAATCCCCACTAAGAACAGGGCTAAACTGTAATTTCTCCTGGAGCAGTGAGAAAAAGGCAGCAGAGATCTGCCCTGCCCTGGCAGCAGATCAGACACTAGCGTGGGAGCCAGAGGCTGTCATGTTCCCGTGTCCTTCCTGGGAGAAGTTTATTAGGCTGGTTTATTTCCCCCATCCCATCACTTCACTTAGGTTGTGGAAAGGCTTTTGTGCCTCAGAAGCACTGCTACGAGGCTTGAGGAGACCTTATCACTCTTTACAGCTCCCTGAAAGAGGTGGTAGGAAGGTGGGGGTCAGGCTCTTCTCCCAGGCAACCAGCGACAGGATGAGAGGACATATCCTCAAGCTGAGCCTGGAGAGGTTCATGCTGGACACCAGGAGGAATTTCTTCATGGAAAGTGTTCTAAACATTGGAATGGACTTCCCAGAAAGGTGGTGGAATCACCATGCCTGGAGGTGGTCAGGAAGCAGCAGAACATGGCACTTAGTGTTGTGGTCTGGTTGACAAGGGGGTGATCAGTCAAAGGTTGGATGCAATCATCTCAAAGGCCTTTTCCAACCTAAAAGTTGATTAGCAAAGTGCTTTTCTACAGCATTACAGGCACAGCCCATAAGGCACTTGATTGTGGTGATACTGCTTGGTGAGTTTTCATTCTTGTACCTGAAAGATGATGTTTCATCTCTGTCTATATGGCAAACATTTCATGACCTTTGAACATCTCTACTGCTTCCCTTCTGTACATGTGATAGACACAGCTCATCCAGACTGTTTGTGCACCCTGAACCTGCAGAAACTAATGGCAGTAAATAAAAAAATATTGCCCTCCACTAGTATGTATTTAAACCAGAGCGAGATACGTTGTTCCAGTATAACTCACACATCATTTGTTTCAGTGGTGAGTAATTTTTAACAGCAAATATATTCAATATCATTGAGACTTGGGGACAATTTAGAAAGAGGCAAAACTCTGCTACATTATTTTTACTGTGAATCATTTGTTCGCCTCCTTGTCTTTGATGCATTGCTTTCATTAACTTGAAAGAGTTGCAAATACCAAATTTTGTTTGAAAGCTTTCTTATTTTGGTTGCTCCTAGGGTTTCTTTCTCACCATGCACAAATAAGAAAATAAAGATAGAAATAGGCTACAAATGTGAGAGAGGGCTTGCATCTAAACAAATGCAAAACAAACCACTGTCACAGGGTGAGATCTTTCACATGAAATTCTGAGCAGCCCCCCTTGCTCTTGTGCTCACCTCACCATACCCCTGCAATTGCAGCTACTTGTTAATCACGGCTCTTAGCCCCACAGAAGGGAGGGGCTGCAAAAGCTCATCCAGGGAATCCATGAGGAAGAGAAGACCTGGGGGAAAGTCTGAACTTAGAAGCTGAAGCTGATGCCTCTTCTCTAGCCTGTCTAGCAGAGATAACACCATAGGACTTGTCATTTATTTCTCTTGTTCTCACAGGTTTTTCAAGGAGGTAACTCACTCTGGCAAGGGAGATTCACTTCCTGTCCTGTTATCCAGTGCTTGTTGGCTGTCTTTCACAAGAATTCCTGAGACATTTCATACAGGTCCATTCCAAGCAGCTCATTGTAAGAGAAGCTGTTAGACCTTTCAGTAAAGCCACTTGCCAGCTTAGGTGTTCAGAAATGCAGGGACTCCTGTGTAAAACGTGATATAGATGCAGAGCACATTTACAGCCTCAGGTGACCTTAACCCTGCCTTAATCAATAGACACCTGTCTTATTAATGGACATAAGATTCTTTTCACATTAATGAAGGCCCACTGGGGCTTTTAGCATCCTGAGTTCCTTGAATGAACATTAAGCCCACGAGTCTGCTGGTGAACACCAGGTTAACACTGGAAATGAGTCTGTTCTTCAGACAAAAAGCATTAATATCTGACTTTAAATTGATGTAGGAGCAGTTTTAAATCCAAAAGTACTTTGGCATCTTCTGTTAACAGTTGAGCAGGCTTTAATTCCTCAAGACTGGATATTCCTAGGGCCTGGATTACTTCCATAGGGCCTCCTACTGTAATTTTCTCAGTTGCGCCATAGGCACTAATATAAGACACATTGTAAATAATAACAGGCAATTCTGATAAACAAATTTGGATGTTTTTCATCTAGATCTGTCAATTAAATCTACTGCAAAGTCAAGAAAAGCAAAGAATCTAGCTATGAAATTTCCTTTTCTTAATGAGGCATTTAAATAGCATCTCACATTTGTTCTCCAATTGTTTACATAGGATGTCATTTGTGATGCATTGTTGGAGCCCTGTAAATCTCAGCTGGGAACAATATCCCAGAGAGCAGAGGGGGACAGTTCTGCTTCAAGCTATATCTCAATAGATTTGCTGCCTTTTCTTTTATTATGTTACTCATCTGTAATCCTGCTAATGAAATGCAATAACATCAGATGCAGCAGCTGTCAAAAAAAGAGAAATAATGTGAATTTTCATTAAACTTTTTGAGTTGATCTTCACTTTTTCCATTGCTGATTTAAATATTGCTGGTTTTCTGAAGGTCATCTCATTTCTGTAAGGATTTAATGGATAGTCTGGCTTTTGTGTTTTAAACACCTTACTCCCTCTGGTTCAATAGGTCATTAAACATATATTTAAGTCATTCTTTGTCCCAAATGTTTCTTACAGGATCACAGCCAAAAGAGACAAAAGACACCAAGGTGGATGAAAGGCAAGTTAATTATTCTTATTTTATAGATGAGAAAATGAAGCTCAAAAGGGAGAAAGTGCCTAGCACACAACTAACCCCTGTCAATAGCATGACTCCCATTGATCAAGTCTTAAAGACCTAAGTCTTAAACATCACATTCATTTCAGTGTTAATCAGGAGACTTCAAAAGTCCCAGGGGGCCTTCTGGCTTTTATGATTATCTTTTGAAGACCAGAATGCTTTAAACGTCTGTCTCTGAAAGTCTTGTTTAAAGTTCTCTTTGCCCCGCTTCTAAATCAGCTCGGTGAACCAAACCTCCACCACAGTTTCCTAATTTAATAATAAAATATTTTTGCAACTGTGTATGCATTTCAGAAAGCAAAACATCACTGATACCTGATCAGATGCTTTTCAGACTGCTTTAGTGTCTCTTTCCCCACAACTTATAACGAGATTCAAGTGCTCAGCAGAGAAATGGGCTGAAAATGCCTGGTCTGGTGCTCACTCTCATTGTTATTATCTCAGAACCCCAGCTAGAAACGTACAAATGCAAAATCTGGGCCTTAGCAGTGTCAAGAGGCGTGAGTCAGGCTTTAATGGGAGGCTTGTGACCACAGCTCGGGATGCACAATAGTATCTGTGAAGTGCACAGAACCTTCTGTAGGGCATGTTTGATGGGCTCCACGCATTGTCTGTCCCTTTTGGAACATGGCCAGAATAATTTTTTTCTGTAATTCCAGCACAGAGTGGGGTGTGGGGTGTGTGGTGCCTGAGTACAAGGTAAATCTTCATTCACTTTGAAGATTAAAATCATGAGGTTAACTCAGTTTGGCTTCTCCTTTCTTTTAACAATGTTAGGTCAATGATGCCATTCTCATTTCCTGACTGACTGTTACAAAGAAGTGAAAAAAAATTCCCAGCTTTCACAGGATGGCTTCAATTATTTTGACAGTCAAGGCATAAATTCAGGTCACACGAATCTGTACCAGCAGACAGACTCCTATATTTTATATAGAGAGATTTGCACAGATATGGCACAAATAAACTGAGAGGAGGTCGTCCTCCTGATGCTTCTCCCTGCACAGGATAGAAATGAAGTTACTGGATGGGCTGGTCTTGTGACTAAAGCCCCATCCTGAGGTAAGAACTTGGGTGCCTGTTCGGACAGGCACATGCTGTACAGGCAAGAAGCAATTTACTCATGGATGAGATCTCTGATTATGAGCTGGGAAGGAAGAGGGTAGCAACCGGTTTGAGTTTTGTGGTAGGAGCTATCGCTTACTTTGTGCTTAGAGCTGGGAAGCAAAATGTAAAGAATTTCAGAAGATACAAGCCTCATTGTGGCAGTAACAAGAAATTGAAGGAGTTTCTAATAAACTGGGTTGTATTGACAGGCACAGAGAAGTAAAAAGATCTTAAAATTGTGTCATTTGAGGGATACTGAAATTCATCAGGAACTAGCATCCTATTGATCTTCTGTGTGACTAAGACAAAAGAAAAATAAATTATAAATATAGGATGGAATAAATACCATGTTTCCTCCTAATCTAGTAATTTCCATTTACAAAGTCAACACAGATGAATGAGCAATTTACACTGATGAAATCACCGTCCTTCTTAGTGCCCATTTGCAATAACTGCCCATCCCCAGTGATTCGCCTTCATTGTGTGATTTCCAATTGAGCTGTTATGAATGCAGAGAGGGGAGAATTTATCGAAAACAATAGCTGGATGTGACTGCCAACCCAATGTGCTCCTAGAATCCATACTGGGGACGTAATTCTGGGCCTCTGAGCTCTGCAATCAGACGCCTGCACAGCAGGATATTGTCTGTCCTTTGGAAAGCTCCTTCATATATGGATTCTGGGCTAGTGTGAACTGCTTAGGACACAATCAGAGAGGAAGGAGTTTGATATCTGATAAAAGCTATAGACTTTGTAGCTGCCATTCTGTCCGGAGAGTGCGTTCAGCTCAAGGCAGTTCATGGTGGGATCAGATCATTGCCCTCTTTCAAACATTTTGGCTTTCTCAAAGCCTGATCTCCTAATATAGGACAGAAGAAAGATCCCTCTGGAAGGCTCTGTGCCCTAGATATAACTTATTTGGGTCTCTTTGGTTTGTGAGACACATGGCTGATTGACAGGCCAAGACTATGAAGTCAACTTTGCTGAGCCATAAATAGCATAATTCAGCTTCTCTGAGTCCCCAGCAGATGTATTCATCAGGCACATGAGTCTCTCCAGGCATCAAAATTGACAGATTTCATTAACTTTCTGCAACCTGAGAATCCAGCTGTAATAGACAGCGTGGAGAAATCAGAGGAACTGCAGGTTCTCAGCAAGACTGTGTTATCAGACAGTCCTGATTATACAGAGCCGGTAGGCAAGGACTGGCTTAGCAGTCACTGCTCTCCCTGGTACTGCTCTTAATGACTAATCCCCACAGCATCCTTTCTCACCTCTCTGAGCCTTGCAGTTTAACATCACAGCCAGCCACCAGAAGAGAATTACGTGATGCAGTACAGTCGTCCTTTCCAGCAACAGCTCTGCATCCCACTCATGTGTGTCAGCACAGGCCTGGCAGAAACAGTTATTTCTGATGCCCTTGCTGTTGGAATCCTGCTACTAGATCTCAGGTGTCATGAAAACCAGAAAAGCTGCACATTCAGGACAAGAAAACCCTTAGCAGCCTTTTTAAAATGGAGGAAAGAAAGAGGACTCCCTCCACTAAAGAATTAATGTTAGTACTTCTGGTGCCTTCTGAGCTGTTCTCAAAGGCTGCCTTGTGACTTCTCAGCAATGAGAGATCCTCCTCCTTGCTCTTCACCCTGTCAGCTCGACTTCTGCTGTTCTGTGTTTTGAAGGTCTGCTTCAGGGTTCAGGGTTCTGTTGGTTCTAAGATGCTGCTCTCCTTGCAGCTGCTGAGCACTGCCTGAGCTGGGGGCAGCTGGGGGTACAAGTGAGCTGAAGGCAGTAACAGGTCATTTTGAAAAGGGAAGGAGGGATAATATGCACAGGGAAAAGAAATGTGTGATGTGGTACTTCTGCTGATGTTTGCCCTCTGAGACTGCATCTCCTTGCATTAGGCAATAAACCTCTTTTTCAAGCACCTGGAAGTCAGTGGGAGTGTTTGACGGGCTTAGTGAAATGCTGTGGTGGAAGGAAGTGCACGGAGGTCTCTGATGTGCCTTTGTGCAGGCAGTCAGAGATGGGGTGTGCTCTGAGCAGGCAGTTTGGGGGTGATGGGATCTCCCGTGGCTTCTGGGACACACGCAGGATGACAGCAGTAGGTAAAACCTGGCAGATGACTCCTAACACTGCCCTACTGTAAGGAGGAGGCTGAAAGAGAGATTAGTCCCATCACTAACAAGGAATTGCACTGTCTTTTTCCTTGTTCTCTCTCCAGAGAAAAGCAACAGAAAACATTTCTCCAGCATTCCAGGGAACATGGCTCCAAGGATCACTATAGAAATACCTGTAAGGAGTAGTTATAAGATAGTATACTAGGATTCTGAAGTTTCATATTGTTCAGAAATTATGCTGTTTATTGAGTGCCATCTACTGACAATTCCTGTCTTAATTATTTTCTTTCATTGATATTGCTTATTTTAAATGCCCTATATAACTTCTGTTAACTTAATGTTCCTTATTCCTTGAGCACTTCATTTCCCTCTGCAGACCAGGATACCTTTGACATTTTGTCTCTTGGACTTCCCTTTTTTCCTTTCACCCATCACTAAACTTCCTCTCTTTCCTGCCTGCTCCTTGTGCCTAGAGGGCAATTTCTGGCCTCCCTATTCTCACTCTTCTGGCTTCAAAATGTAACTGTAGTTGTGCTGTCCCCCTTAAGCAGGAGGTTGCCTCTATCAGTCTGTTATAGCACTGCTGTGATCATATTTCCCCCTTTCCTTTCAGTTCTTCCTTTTCTTTCAAGAGCTTTTTCAGCAACTTTCATGCAGTAACCTTGAAAATATTTAATGATCACTGGCTGCACTATATTACCTGTTCTAGAGGTATTTTATTTTAGTTATGTGATACTTGAATTAGCATTATTATTACAGTTTTTCATTTTCTATCTGTAGGATTTCCTCCCCCAGCAGTCCAATACATTTTGCAAAGATAAAAATAAATTAAAGGTGAAAAGTTATTGCCAAGGACAAGAGCTCAGGAAGTTTAGCCTATAAGATATTTCTTTCTCCATTGAAAACATAATCTGTATAGATAAAGAAAATGCCAGGTAGCTAACTCATTATAAGCAACTGAGAAAATGGGTCCAGAGACTTCTTTCTTATACACTCAGTTTTTGGCTTGGTTCCATCTCTACCAGCTAGCTAAAGGAATGAGGAAAATTCTAGTAAAGTCTCCCAATGCATGGCACTATTTTGATTGAGGCTTCTTTGCCCACGCCTCAGACAACTCAGCATGATGGCCAGTGATACCCTGACACTCAGCTGCCACTCAGTTTCAGGCAGAAAATATCAAGCTATAGAAGTGTAGACATTTGTCCACAACACGCTCATTTTGTGGAACTCCTTCCCAGAGGATTTTGCTGAGGTCAAAACTGTAAGTAGGTTTAAAAAGGATTAGACAGATCCATGGTGGGCAGGTGTGATGTTTGCTATTAAGCATGACAGCCTAGCTCTAACATCTGTTACAGAGAGCCCCTGTAGAGCTGATGGCTGGAGGGGGCTGCAGCAGGGACTCTGCTGTTCTGAGCTGACCCCAGTTGGTGCTGCCTGTCCCTCCCATGGGCAGTGGCTACAGCAGCCAAGGGATGATTTAAAAACATCTTCAGTCTGGACAAAGCCCTTGAATTCCCATGAAAATAGCACTTTGTCTTAAATGGTTATTCTCCACTAAGATCCTTGAATCTCCAGTGATAAAACTGGGATTGCCTCCCTGAACTCAGTGGCACAAAAAACACACGGTTTGGCCTTTCTGGGGTTGTTTTAGTAGAGACAGTTTTGCTGAAGTGAGGGCTGAGGAGTATTTCAGTATTTGTTTCTGGACTTCTAAATCCATATTCTGCCTTTTATACAAATACACATCCAAACTAATATTTTACTAACTTAGAAATTACTTATCAGTAAGATGTCACTTGCATCTCATTTCTTTTATTTTAATGACTAACAGCCTGTGCTGCAACTCATAATTCAGTCTCTTTCCTCCTTTCTTGAATCAGGCAGCTAAACCTGATCAGTGACAGAGATGATGCTTGTGAAATTGCTGCACAGGGGTTCCTCTCACTGAAGGGCTGACAAGATACCAGCTGAGGAGAAAGCTTAATTGCATGGGTGATCAAAGGAGAATGTATGAAGACAGGGAGACTGTAAGGGGGTGTGCGTAGGAGTGTGTTTTAATGAGAGATTATAGGGGAACATGTGAGTCTGGCACACACAAAATGACAGAAATGAATGCATGAGCTAGTACAAAATAGCATGCTAACCAAAGGCATCCACAGATCAGCTTCAGCCCCTTCTCAGCCCTTGCCTAAGAAAACTGTATTCTATTAGCTGTCATCCCACTAACCATACAAAGAGAAAAAAGTGAAGGTTTCATCTTTGCAACTGGGAAAGGAGGAGGGGGGGAACCTCATGAGACAACAACATCCAGGCTGAACTGGAAAAGAGAGATCAAAGCAATGAGCTGAACTGAAAAGAAAGGACACAGGACACTGATATGGTGTACTCCCGGGAATGGGATGAATTGACATAAAAAAACAAGAATTTAAAAAGCATTGAAGGCACTTGCCAGCCCTTCCATGTGCTGTAACACACTGCACTGACAGGTTTGGTTCATGTTGTGTACTGTGCTTTGTTGTATGCTTACTGTCTTACTTTATACTCAGCTCCACTTACATCACTGAGGGTACTTGAGGAGTAAGATGCCTCTTAATATCAAAGCAGGTGCCATTAAAATGGCTCATACACAATCTCATGTCATTTTAGCCCAAATCCATTAAAAATCTCATTGCAGTTATATTGGCATAAACCTCTGTGCCAGTGTTCTCCAACTGATTTAAACTGCATCAATATAAATCCAGTTTCAATTGATTAAAGAGATTCTAGGCAGAAGTGCACTGCATTTGACAAACTGATGGGAGGGACATACCCTTATTGAAATATTAAAAGTTCTGCACTCGATCTTTTCACATTCAGCAGTGTGGCTTTTGAACTTTTGCCATTTTGTATTTTACAAGCCCTTACAGGGAGGGAAAATAAGTAACTTTAGAGTAGTCAGGTTAACAGCCTCTCGCTTCATCAGCTGAACCTGTGTGCAACCACAGATGCCTTAAGCTTTAGTGTTTTATAAAATTATAAGGACACAGGAGAAGCATAGTGCTTTTTATACTTACCCTGCTCTGAGCTCAAACATATTAGTGGCTGACAACCCTTTTTTTTTCCTGTCAAAGGCATCTAGCCTTTAGTTTAACACACCCCTTTTTTGTAAACATAATGAAAGCTCAGTATCAAAGATGCCACCCACTAGACCAGGTTGCTCAGTGCCCCATCCAACCTGGCCTTGAACCTTTCCAGGGACAGAACATCCACAGCTTCTTTGGGTAGCCTGTGCCAATTCTCTGCCATCCTCACCATAAAGAATTTCTTCCATATATCTAACCTAAATCCAGATGCTATTTAATCATTCTGAGCTCAAGTTCCCCACTACAGCATCTTTCTGGTCCACATGGTCAGTTTATGGACAGCTTGAAACAGTCTATTGTTATTGAAGTTTATCCAATATAACACTGGGAGAAGAAATGCAGTACTGGTTTTGAAATGACACCATGTGATGTTAAAAACAAGAGAAAAACTACTGCCCCTCATGGGCTGGCAGTGATAAATTATGCAGTTCTCTCCTTCCAGTCTCTCCTATCTGCAACAGCTACAATAGAACCTTAGTTCAAACACTATTCTTACTGAGCACTGGAGCTGTCAGGCCAGTCTCAGCTTTTTTTGTGAGATTCATGAAAAATAAATTTGACAATTTCTCTAAGTGAAAGGCCTCTAACCATGTCTCCAGCCTGGTAACCATGGTACTTACATGCTTTGTGAAATTTGTGTTTCACATCAAGAATGGTAGATGCTGGAGGTACCTGGAAAAGAAAGCAAAATGCATGCAGATAAATTTTTCTTTCTTCTTCACTTTGGGATCCCTTCTCCACTCCTCTAATGAAGAGATGCTTAAATTTGTCTGCAAGTCCTTCAGGCTAAAATGAAAAAAATCAGCAAATTTGTTTTCACAGGCTGGTAAGTTATTAAGGATTGTCCAAATTTGACTTATACATCACCTGGACCACCTCTACTTGGTCGATGGGAGGGTAAAATCCCAAGGGTCAAGAGGGAAAGCTGCTGGCCCTGCTTGATGCAATAATTACTCCCTAGATCAAACCAGTGGGAAAACTTGAAGGGTTTATCTTTACAGTTAGGTTCAAGCACGCTGAGGTCCATATCCTAGAGACATGAAAGGGTTCTCTGGAGAGGGCAGTAGCAAAAGTGGTAGGTTCTGTCCTTTCTGCCTGAAATGAGTTTGCTTCTGTGTGCTCTGAAATAATTCAGGTGTCACAGTTTTAAAGGGCAGTTTGGAGGGTTTTTAGGCTCTGTTTTATTATGTATATTGATTTCTTGATATACTTTGTACAAATTATCTGAGAAAAACATTTAGGATTTACTAGAGCAAAGGACTTGGATTTGCCTTTTGTTTACAAGGAAAGGCAGTGGGACTCTTAAGGAAATAGCATATTGAGCTACTTATTAGTGGATTGTGACAATAACCATGCAAATGAATAGAGAAGAACATAAGAAATTCTCCTAGTAGAGATCATTTAGCACCTTAATATAGGTTGTTTTGTTGAAAAGACTGAGTTTGGAGAAATACTGATGCAACAAAATAAAATTGCTGACTCTAAAGCAACGAATCAGTACAGAAATAAAAGTTTACTTTTATGTAATTTGACACCCCACACAAATATACAGTATATGTGCTATTAGTACTTATGAGTAACCCAACTTGCTTCCAGTAATATGAACAGGCAGAGAGCTCAATACAGATTTTGGTGATCTAAAGATGTAAAATGACACCTGTGCTAAAAGATAGTAAAGTACAGATTCTTTTCTAAGTTTTTTTACTTGGATTTAGATGAGAACACTTTATTTTCTACATTTACAGAAGGTTTTATTGGGCCTTTACAGAAACTGCTGTAAATTAAACTCCACTTAAACGCTGACTTGTCTCTTAAATGGCTGCTAACTCCACCCAAATCAATGCCTCGGCTCCTTGAAAATAAGGATTACCCTTTCCCTGTCCCCAACACCTATGTTGCCCCAAACTATGCTGAAAAGTGCTAGGCCAGGCAAGAGACACTGCCCTTGGAGACCCTTTTCTTCCTAGCTACAGGAAATAATAGAAGAAGCCACTTTATCTTTCGTAGTTCAAAAAGGAAAGAAAATATTTTATCTCTGTTTATTGCACTTAAGCCATTCCATGCAGCACCCAGCAGAGCAGCACATCTCCCATAGTCTCCATGTATTTATCTTGTCATGTGTGCAACCTCTGTGGACTTGGATATTGGAGCTGGGGGGTTATGCTCTTGAAACCTCTAAAAATGTCTGAAATTGCTTTCTCACACTTTGTAATCTTACACCTGTGAGGCCTGGAGCCCAGAATCCACCAGATATGGATATAAGCACTGTTAGCTGGCAACATTCAGCATACAAGCCTGCAGACCAAAATCTGCCATGTGTCCTAGCACAGGGCAGATGTGCAGGTATCCACTGCCAGCTGAAGGATGGTCTTTTTCAGTCTGATGGAGAATGAGCTGGCTTTCTAAATGCAGTATCAGCCACACTGCTGCAGGGCCTGCATCCCTACGGATCAGCATCCCACTGTGACAGGTTCTGGGATGGAGCAGCTCGGGCCAACCCATGCTCTGGAGAGCTGATCAACCGATTTAGGCAAAGAAAGCTGAAAAACTGTGAAGCTTAGCATGCTTTCAGAGCAGTGCTTGCTCAAAACCGAGTCCAGGGCTCCATCTCCAGCTCTCCTGAGTATGTTTTGACTTCAGGGCAGAGCTGCTCTCAATCTGTTCAAAATGTCTGGTCCAGCCCTTGTTACCTTTACATCCCTCTGCCTTTTTTCATCCTGAGACAATCAGGGCTATGCCCCTCCAAATCCTGCTATGGCAGCAATGGGATTCATACCACCTAACTTCAGCTATTTAAAAAATTAATCCAAGCTCATGTTTTAGGCCTACCTGTGGAACCACCTGTTGGGTTCCTGGGATATTTTTTTCTCTTATATATTTATATTTACATATATCTATGTACACAAACAACAGGATGGAATGCTGGAACAGCTGTCTCAAAGCCTTTATTCCATCACAGTTATCAGCCTCATTTTGCAGAACCAAGCAAGGGAGATGGAAACAGCTTCAGCTGCTTACAACAGCAGATGAAGTTCTCTTTGTTACAAAGTCTTTTAACAACTTTCTAGCCAATAGCAAAATATTAAAAGCTGACAAGCATTTGTTCTAGCCAATTAGTACACTTACATGTACCTCTTGCTTTGAACAATGTTTGCTTGTAATAGCTTAAAACAACGGCTAAAGCTTCATTATTAAGCTTACCTATTTCTACTATCTTGCTTAACACATTTTCTTGAGGCCTATCTTGACACAGCTTGTAGCCCTATTGTTTCCTGTCCTTGCATCTTCAGCATTCTTGCATTTCTCCATCCTGAGATTTGCTTTCACACAGCTTGCTGAGAGTTTTATACCTTTCCTATTTCCCACCCTGGGATTGATGAGCAGCACCACACCCCACTCCCCACCTCCAAAGCTCTGTCCATCCCTGAGCGAGGCAGAGCCCATCAGCAGGACACTGCTGTGCCTGCCTGCATCTGAGCTGGCGTTGAGAAGGACCCTTCCTTCCAATTGAGACAAACTACCACAGGTCTCGAGCTGAAAAATAACACAAACCCCTCAGAATGGGCTGTGATATGGAAGAATTGCAGTGTCCTTCCCCGGGCAGAATAATGAGGCTGTAGTCACAAAAGAATGAAATACATTTTTTAATGATCTTGATAATTCTGTGTCCTTTTTTAAAGACCTCATAAAACAACCGGTGAAGTTATAGTTTCTAATATTGATCAATGAGAAGATGGATGCTGAGACACCAGCTTACTACTAAGAGTGTCCTCTTTGTAGACAATTAATTATCTTTTGTTCTTTTCACTGTACATCAATACAAGCTAAGGAATTGTAAGGACTGGGAAAGCATCTGCTCTTATTACCCTTTGTGCTAACTGAATAAAACACCCTGGAATATTTCACTGTAATTATTAGTCTTACTCTCCTTTCATTCTTTTGAATTATGTCTGAAAGTGTAATAACCCTTTCTTTCCTCTATTTCAGCACTTTACAAATATGCAAAGGCAAAGCAGAGTAAGAGACCACCCTTAGTTTCTTTAAAGCAAGACAGATTTCTGCTCTTATTTGGTATGTATCTTCTACAGTCTGAGGGTCAAGCCAGTTTTTCCCTACAACTTCTTCACTTGTAGTCTAACACCCTATTTAAAGTGTAGTCAACTTTCCGATAAGTGACTATCATGTTCAAGACTACTTTTTTTTAAATGTTGTGAATAAATGCATATTTTACAGCTGTGGGTTGGAGTCATTACACTTTTCATTCAGAAAGGGATGATTTAAAAATGTCAAATCCTGGTTTTCCTGTACTTTCACAGCCAGAAAACTTTTACTTTTCCATTTGAGGCAACTCTTCATTTACAGGAATTCAAAAATTAAAGGACCTTCTGGGTCATCCTTACCAGTTCTATTCTTCCTTCAGACACCAGTGCACAAAGCATCACATTTCTTTTTAAGATTTAAAATACCATATTAGTATTTTATGCTATGACTGAAGGAAGAGCACTAAATGGAAGATATTAAGGGAACTTAATATTGCCTTTTGTGAGTGCAAGCTAATCAGATAGTTATCCGCTTTCATACTTCTTTCACATTTATAAGTCAAGGAATCATGCCAGATCTGGTGATCTGTATGTAATTGCATCACACAGTTCTCACACTAAAGAATTATTGTAGGGGTCAGAGGTCAGCAGATTATCAGTAAGAATTTGAATAATAGAATTTCAGCAAATAAGTAATCTTTCATTTAACATTTCCCTCTGAATACTTTTTTCTCTTTGTGACATGTCAGTACCTCAGCACTGCTGAGTCACCTACTTTGTAACAGTCATTTTCCATAATGGCAGAAATTGAGAAATTCTGCCACTCCAGTTGCTCATTAACCACTGCCCCATCTTCAGCCAGGGTAAGTTTTTTCAAAAGGGTGACATCAGTTTATTGAAGCTGAGGATCTGGCTGCAAAACAGCTAACCAGCTAAAGGGAAAGCCAGGTAATTTCCAAATTCATCATTCACAAATAGTTCATCATTATTGCTTTTGCACCCTGTCCTTGTTTTGGGACCATGCTGTAACGAAAGCAACCAGCAATATTCCACAGAAAGTTAATTAGAAAAACACCTGTTCTAGCCGATCTCTGTGTTTTGTGAATTTGACTTATAGATCAGATTGGCTCTTTCTTATTGTCAGTTTTCAAAGCCAGAATTAAAAATTGGGCACTGTTTTGCTTTAACCTTTCCCAGTGTGTCCCACGCTGCTCTCTTGGTGAACCAGTGTGCTGGTCATGCCCAAAGAGATATAAATAAATGAGCTCACCATGGAAATGGCATAGAGTAGAGCACTTGTCTACATATAGACAAGTGCTGTCAGCAGCTACACAGAGGCTTTATCTAGAATCTAGTATTTTATTCAGCAGACTGCAGTGAAGTGGCTCCCAAACAGCTGTCTCTGACCTCAATCCAGCCTTTCCAGAAGCAGGAAATATTCCAAGTTGTGGTTTGAGCTGAGGTAGTTTCCAGCACACATACGTAAGCAGGGGCTGTCTCACTGAGCAATCTTCCAGATTATTTATTATCTGGTCACATGAAGCTTGGCATATGACATAATCTGACTGACTAATATTTCCAGTGATTATGGGCCAAATTAGCTAAGAATACACATAACCACATGCTTGCTGCGTGCAGTCATGTCAATTTACACCAGCCAAATTTGTCTCTAAAGATGATTAATTGTTTTTGTACTGCTAGTTGGGCATTTCTATTAAAAAAAAAATTCTCTCTCTTTGCAAGAAATTGCCTGAAAAACTGTCAGACATCAAAAAGAGCTTTTTCTCTCTCTTCTAAAGATGAGAGTGGGAGTAAAGAGAATGTACTTCGTTAGCATAGAGAAGGTGTGCAGAATTCAACATATACACCTATTTCTGAGCAAATCTGACTAGATTGGTACATCCCCACGCCCTCTGACCTTTGATTAAGGGGAGTTGAGTAAGGCTACTGTCCACCTCAGCAGAACCTGTCAGGAAGTCTCTGTCACAACACTTTTCTACCAGGGAAATGGAATTTTTCTCACAAAACCCTGGATGTGTAAATTTGTGTTGACTTCAAATTTTTAAAATGGAATAGAAATTTATTAAAAAATCTGCTTCTGGCAATGCTGGGAATTAATTTTGTTGTGTTATATTCATTACTTTTTATTTCTCATCTGTACGGAACTTTCATTACTTCTGCTTTATTTTATGACACATCTATCATGATAGTGCAAAATAATATAACACATTGCTTTTATGTCATTGAAAATAACCCAATAGGAAATAATATGCAAATAAATGCACTATTAAGTTGTAAAATAAATTGAACTTGAAATATTTATTGTGTCATAACAGATTGAAATATTTCAAAACTAATTTGTAATGCAATCTTTCCCAAATTCTACCTCATCAAAAATTCAAGACTCTTTTTTTTTTCCTCTGTCATTTTCAAAGAAAACAACATTTGGGATATGCACTTAAAAACAAAATAGTTGACAAAAAGTAAGTCAAACTACAAATAATGAAATATACTTTTAAAAATTGTATTTTATTATAAATAAATATAGTACTGTTTTATGGAATAAAGTATATATAATAAGGAGTAATAAACATTAATTTTGACCCCTACTTCTCGGGAAGAAAGTGAGGCTTAGGGTGGTTTTATGTTTTTTGCTGGGATTTTGATTGCTCATCCTAGCACAGATAAAGCATATGACTTATCTGTGGAACCTCTGAATTTGTCTTCCCTTTTCTGTCAAATGGCTGTATAGATTTTTGTTTGCTTTTATTAGCACACAATGCTAAAATTAAAAATCAAGAAGTGCCCCCAGGAAACTCAACCAATATTTAGCACAAGATGGGGGAACTGCATGAAGTAAAAAAAGCCAAAAGATCAACCAATTCAAGAGAAAGTTCCCAGAAGAATATATTTTGGCAAAACAATTGATTCTATGAGTAGCAGGGCTGATAAAGCAGGTCCATGGAGGAAAGTTGGAAGCTGAGAAGCAGCAGAAAAGAATGGGAAATGAGGGTGATATATGAGAACAACCAGGCAGCATCAGGTCTGTTAGAAATCCAAGTACTCTTCATTATTTAATACCAAGTGCAATGAAGAGATGTTTGCTGTATTTCTGGTTCTCTGACTGCCACGATTTGTTCTTTTGAAGCACAAGAAATGTTGCTGTTAAGGAAGAAAAGCTTGCATTTTAAGGACTTTTTAAAATCCAAACTTGCTTAAACATAGGCAGATACAATAATAGCATTAACATATACTGCTGAGTATTTACAGATCCATGACTACATGGCTCAGGTGTTTTGTGAAGAATCACATATCAGATTTCAGAAAGAACCTGAAGCATGCTCTGATGGAGCAATAAATCATATGCAGGAGTATTTTAATGCTAATAATGCCTATAAGAGATGCCATTATGCACCTAACTTTCCATCGTGGGCTGTGCTGTTAACATTAGACTAACAGAACACCTACTGCTCCCCATGTTTTTGTATTGCTTCAATACATTTATAATTTGCAATAATCTCTGAATTATCTCTGATGCAATAAGGCAAATGTGCAGCTGGGGTAAAATGTCACAACTTTGGTGGGAAAGAGGGCATTTTCACGCTGGCTGGGAATCTGTCTCTGCAGATACAATTTTGGCAATATTCACCGCTCTGGTGGCACAGCTGGCTTTCACTGAGGGAATGTTCAGGAAGAGTTGGAGCATCACCAGTGTCTCACAAATTCACTCTTGGTTTTGCTGAACTTTGAATGCAACTTTAATTTTTTTAATATTTATTATATTTTCTTCTTTATTTCTTCCCCCAGGCTTAGGCTTCTTTTTGTCTAAAACAAGAGATGTATAAAATCTGTCATTTAAAGGCCCTCCTAAGCTTTGATTAGTATCAGCTGAAGCATTAGTCATCTGTTGCAGCTTCTGTAATTCTTTAAATTATCCCTTTGCAAATGCTAAATGCCCTAAAGTTACCGGCTTCTCCCCTCCCTAGTCTCTCTCTTCTAGAAAAATCAAAGGCTATTTCTCCAGGTATTCCATTTAAAAAGCCATCTCACAGCAAGTAAAAAGTAATATGTATGGTTGCCTCTTTTCATCTGAAACCATCTGTAGCTATATTGACACTAAAATTATGTGGATTTCTAGCAGAGCAAGAAGAAATAAGTGTCATGCATTGCTACAGCAGAATTTGAATATGTTTACCTACTTTACCAAGTATAAGTAATAACTGAGGAAGAAAATATTACTGTCATCACTTCCAGCACTGTGGGCTGGGCATAAGATTCAATTCTTACAGGCAAGAAAAGACAGAGATTTTATAAATGTATTTTTTTTTCTCAGTGCCCCCAGCAGGGACCAGACCCCCATTGTTCTGGATGCTGTGAAAACATACAGTGAAAGACACAAGACACCATGAAATCCTCCTTCCAAAAGGAAGCAAAAAAAAAGAGGATTTCCACAGCAATGAGCCTACACCCAGCTATTTTTGTGTCTGTATTCCTTCAGCTATTTTGCTGTGGGAGTTGCTGCTACTCATGGGACTCAGATGGGACTCAGCACCCGTGTCTCACTATGGAAGCCCCCTACTTTGACACACATGATTATTCAGCCCCTTTTGGCATCTCTGCCATCAGAGGTGGAACACCATTAATGATAGATTGCTTGAATGAGAAAAATTATGAAAAAAATCCTCTGCCTGAAATGAGACTGCTGTGGATGGTCACAGATTCTGCTCTTTCTCTGCAGAGAAGAATATATAGTCCTATGAAGTGAAATATTAGAAGTGAAAGACTTAGGGGGGAAATACTTTAAATGGCCATAAACATATTGATCTCTTTCCTGGGAAAGGACTTCTTTACTTTGCTTCTCTGGAATGAGGCTAATGGGAAGAATCTGACATTAGAGGCAACGTTCTGGTACTGCAGAGAGTTCCTTTGCAGAGTTTCATTGCCTACTTTAATGACTGCATTTGCTCACCTAAAATGAATGTGGTATGTCTAACCTCCAAGCCATGATGTGAGAAGTTATTTTTGTTTGCTAGAGCTGACTGTGCAAAAGAGAGACAGTGATGACTGTTCTCCTTGGCTGTTCACTTTCTGTGACAGAGAGGCAACTCACAGTAAAGAGTAAGAGATTTCTGATACCAGAGACAGAATTTCTGCATGCAAATGGCTTTGCTGACATGCCAGTGGAAATTCATTGTGTTGTTAAGCCATAGCATGCAGGTAACAAAGACCCTGCTGCTTCAGGTGCTTTTGAAACAAAAAAAAAAAAAAAGAAAGCTTATGAACTCCTTCAGGGGAAAATAGGCCTTTCAGAGCTATTAGAATAAGCCCTAATTAATCTTTGGCAAAAAGATATAGTGATATACACACTGTAATATTTAACTGCAAGAAGTGTTGAGTATGTACAAGTGACTGGATTGATAAAGGACATTTTAATTCCATAAAAAATAACAATATTCCCATGACATTCATTGTAGGCATTCCACAGCAAACAATGCCTACAACTCACAAACATAGTTAAAAGTTCCTCCAGTGTGTACTGTGAACCATAAACGTTCAGTTATCACTAACTGGGTTTTAAAAAGAGATTTCAGTGGGAGAAGGTCCTGGATAGAGGATGGAGAGCTGATTTAAGGAACAGTAGGAAAGTAGCCTCCATTATCTTTGCAACACATCCAAGAAAGGCTCCTCCTGCACATTTGAAGAAGCAAGGTCTCCTCTGCAAGCTTTAGGAAGTGTTGTGGAAAGGGGGGTCACTGCACAGTAGCCAAAAACTGAGTTTGCACCTCTGTTTACAGCTTAACTTGCAAAATCGTACAAAATACTAAGCTCTAAGGCTTTTGATGGGAAAAAGCTTTCTCTGCTGGTTTCCCCAGAGGTGATTTATTCTGTAAAAACTCTACTGTGTAACACTTTATGCCTTAAAAGCAACTCATGCAAAGTTAATTACATTGCACTATGTTTGTGAGAAAATACATTTTACTACAAGTTAATTTGAAGAAAAAAATATTATACAATGAATGCTATAAAAGAAACAGTTATGAGTTGCCTTAACAGCATTTATAAATCAAATTACTGCACATCGATAACTTTAAAACCAACCTACATCAGGCTTTTGGAACAATGTATGAGTAAAACAGTTTTTGAGTAGCCATGTATTTTTCATAAGTTGTGGATGGCAAAAAAAATGTGGGTTATTTGTTTAAAAGTACAAAAAGGAATCGTTTTCTTTCATTTATAAGATTTTATGATTTTTACATGTTCTGCTCTTTTCTGGGGCTTTTTGGAAGCAAAACAGAAGCCAAAATCCTTAGACATTTTGTGATGCTTTTTAATTGAAAATATTTCTTACAAAAAATCTTTAATTACATGCTTTCCTCTTTACACAGAGATAGGAATTTCATCCATACAAATTAATAAATTGTGAAGAAAAAAAGGACTTTTGATCATCTAGGCTCACCTGCTGTTTTACACTGGCCAAAGAACAGATTCATTCCCTCCTAAATACATCTTTCACTCATTGAGCAAGAAACCTGTATGATTCATGTTTCAACTACAGAATATCTTCACACAAATGCAGTATTGCTGTGCATGTTAATGAGCTGAAGATTGGCCCACAAGACACTCAACTCTTACTTACTATCCCCTAAATGTAAAAATATGGGCCAAATTTCTTGGCTAAATTTTCCCAGTTGTGACTTTCAGGCACCAGTTCTTGTAAAGCCTTTGGCTGCTTGGGGAAGAACCTTTCTGCTCAGAGACATCCCCTCCTGGGTCTGCCTCCCTGGGGAGCAGGGAAAAAAGGAAGGAAAACCCAGGATGCTGTCCTGGAAACTGGCACAGACACCTGGACTCTTGTCCTGTCATGGACAGTGTGTGGGGCAGGAGGCTGCTCGTACCCCTCCTCAAAACTTCAGTGCCTAGTCCCAAGACACCTCTTCTGAGCATTTATATAGTGCTTTTAAGGACAGTTGTAGCCAAAGTTTAAATAACTTTCCCTACTTGGAGACTTCTCCTAATTTGGGGACATTTTGCATAATAACTGGGGGAAAAAAATGAAGCTAGTTTGTGATTCCTCCCCATCCCCCAAAATCAGAAGCCTCTTCTCCATGGCATATCACCTCAGAAGTAATTTCAAGAGCAAATCTGGGGAAAAATATCTCACACTGCTATTATTTCTCTTCTAAATTCTTTAAGTAACTCACTGGAAAAGTTCAAGTGCACCGAACTACTTGCATAATGTCATATCCATAGCAGAGAAAGTCCCCAGAGCAGGTTGGCAATATTAAATAAAAGAAATGATAGTCCTATAAAGAATTTCATGTTCACAGCGTGCATGTGCAAAATAAACTGCTAGTGTTGCTGACTCGTGTGAATTTAACTTGAAGTTTTGCAAGATTAGGTAATTTTCCTCAAAACACAGCTCCTGCAGGACATGACTGTGGAACCAAAATGTCTGGAATTTTTCTCTTCCTCTGCTTCCTTTCAGTATTTTTTCTACATTTCCTGTTTGTGGAAAAGCCTGCAATGTGATGTGAATGTGTTTCAAAGGCTTAAAAAACAAATATGTATTTATTCTGTTCCTTGAAGTTAAAGGCAATCAAGAACTTATAATAACCACTTAATATACAGGACTGATCCTTCCCAAAAGTATGAGATAGGTAAGACAACCAAAGGAAATAATGCTATTTTTCCTTTCTCAAATAGAGAATTAATTTAGAGAATTAATTGTTTCTGGATTCAAAACTTTGGATTGATGCCAAGTGAGTTCTCAAGATGATACAGTCAAACACACCTTTTATAAATTCCTGATACTGCATTGAGAACGGGAAGTTAATTCTTGCTAAATACCAGAACTAGTTAAATGTACCATAACTTTGCAGACTTTACAGAGCTCCCACTAATCTGAATGGGATTCATAGGCACAAGCAAGAATCTCAGAGAAAACTCAACCTCTTGGAAGCAGCTCCTGGTGTTTAACCACAGAGCATTAAATATTGAATCACTCTGCCTGAGTTTCTATTGGGTAGAGAAGGAAAGGGTTCTTCTCTCTGCCATTATAACACAATTTTTCCCTTTAGATTTATTAATCTGAGAATATTATAAATGCATTTGCTACATCATAATACTCTGAACGACTAGCAATATGCAATAAGAGTCTAAATACATACATTTTAAAATCTATGGTTCCTATTCTGGTAAGCAGTAATTACATGCAAACCCAAGAAATAAGTTAATCATAACTATCTCACAAACAGAAAACAGGCATTAGAAGTGTCATGTTGGGCCTGCACTAGTTATATTTAATTAAAGAGAAAATTATGCATAATCCAATTCACCACTCTCCTGTTTGCTCTAATAACCAACTGAAATTAAGTTCACCAATACTAACAAGTGTTCATGGAAGCAAGGAACTCAACTTCTGTACATTCAGGGTTGACTTAGGGAGGGATTATCACAGCAAATAAAGGGACTTAAACAGCCATGTGACTGAGCATTCAGAAACCAAATTCTTCAGGCAGTCTTGGAAGTCTCAGCCTCGTACTATACTTGTACCAATCCATTGGTACTGTGCCAAAAATATTTTTTAAGAAGTCCATGCTGCTTGCCATGTAAACTGAACATATATTTCTGTTCCTGAGCAGAGACTTCCTGCTGTTATTGCTACCCTGTGTGTATTTTGCATCTGAATAAATAGTACTTAACAATCACCACTTGTGTCTCTTTTTTCACCGCTACAGGGGCAGAGTCCATGGTATGGAGGAGGTGTAGAAAATCTTCAGGGTCAGAAAAACTCACAATAAAGATTAAAACACAGGTGTGGTATCATCCCAGCAGCATGCAGCATGGAAGGATTCCTGAAACGTGGCTCTTTGCCTAATGCTGTTTCTGTACTATATTTCTTTTATTGACATTATAGGAAAGCTCAAGATAAACAGATTTATCTTTCTTTTGATCAAAACCTAATTCTAAATGCATGTAGATAAGCTAACAACTGTGTAACTATCCCTCAATAAAGTAATGTGAACATTACCATCAAAATTGTTATTAATAGTCATCCTATTTGTTTGACCATTTTATGTATGTTTCCTCTTTGACTAGATTTAGAAAAAAAAGGCAGAAAATATTTTGCCCCATTCAGAATGAACAAATGAGACGTTTTCTTTAACTAGGTATACAAATTGCAAAAACAGCCTTTAAATGTCCAAGAACACTGGAAATGTGGTAGCATTCCATCCTGCATATTTCAAAGGCATTAAATTAAACATTTGAAGCAAACTTATCTACCTGTTCCAGCTGTTGTCAATGAGGATAAGGGATTTTTTTTTTCTAGAAAAACAGTAAGTCTCAAAACTCCACTAATTTACTGAAAAATTCTGTAGGCTAAATAGATTAGGATTCCCATTTTCATGGCACATGAGAGACCAACTCTTTCACTGAAGGACAATGAATCACAAAAACTGTGATGAAAATATTTGTGAAGCACTTTTTAGCTGTTATTTATGGGTTCATAAACTTCCGTCCAACCCAGTCCTGTCATCTTACTTTTGCAATTTGGCTGTAGTTAGTATTTTTTTAGTCACATTATTAAAACAAACAAACCAAACAAAAAACTCAGAACACTTCTTTTAGATAAGATCCTTCGTTTAAAACTAAAAATTTTAAAAATTTCCAGGTCCAATCTAATAAGTAGGGTACAGCTGAGTACATTTAGGTACCAGCAAATACTCATAGCATTGCAGAGATGGTAAGCTTTACAAACGTATTAAAAATGAGTATCCATTCTGAAACAAATGTTTAAGTACCGTGCTCTGAAAGAGACACTGTAATCTAAGTGTCAAGAGTCAGCCTAAGGACATAACTTTGAGTCCACAGAGCTACCAGGAGGTCTAAAGCAAACCAGTGCAGGATTATTTGTAAAAATCCAGGAGAAGAACAGCCCAGTATTGTGACTCACAAGGAATTCTTAGTGTCTCCCAGAGAAAGGAATGAAAATACTTCTACTACAGACTACGACCACAACTCACTGAAAACAGAGTCCCTGAGCTGGCACCGTGTGAACCAGGCACAGCCCCAGCGTGCTGGGATAACACACTCACCTTGTCCACAATGCAGATCTGCTTCTTGCTTTGCACATCAACAATCTCTACTTCAAAGTACGTGATTTTTGAATGTTTGAGCGCTGGTGATGGTTTGATTTGGCCAGCAGAGAGCACCAGCTGAGATAAGTTGAAAAAAGAGCGTGAGTCATTGTGAGACATGGACAGAGCTCCTCCATCGGCTGCGAGATCCCTGCTGCGTTCTGGAGTGCTGGGATTCTGCCTCTTGAGCATGGTGTGACCCAGCAGCAGCGATCGTCATATCAGCAGGGGACAGTTCCAGGGGAAAATGTTTCCTCCCTGCATCAGTTAAATACAGCCACAGACTGACGAGACACAAAAGGTCAAGTGGCATTCCATTTTAAGTGTACTGTCTTATTTAGCAGGAGTGAAAACAATGGCTCTGTAATCCATGTCTATATTTAATCTGCTATCGTGATGTCCTGTGTTGCTGCTGCTGCTTTCTTATTTTCTTTTTTCATTTTATTTAAAACAGCATTTGAAACGAGACATCCTGAAATTCCCTATTAGCAGATATCAGATCCTGAAATCCCAGAGCCCCAAGAGAGGCAACCAGAAATTAATGTAGTAAATTCCACTGTTACCTACTGAGACAGATGTTTAAAATGTCCATGTAAAAACACATGTATAGATAAGTCACCTATTCTAGAATCATCATCAGAGGCCATCTGTTCTAGAAATATCTACTAACAAAATAGCATGAGTTCACCAGCACAATTTAGGAGATACTTGCAAATATCTGCTTGGCTTTAGCACTATGGATTTTCTGGTATTTAATGGGGTAGAGCTTTCCTTGCAGTTCTGACAGAGAATCAACTGAAGGAAAGGAAATTATAACCTTAAAGGCATTCATTCAGGGCTTGGATCATTTCACTATTATCTTATTCTTTCCTGATAATTTTTACAATGAAAGTCTGCAACAAAACAAAAGCAGCTTTAATGGTAAAAATAAAGACTACATAAAACAACAAATTTTCTCTGAAGCAGCTTCCTCAAACCTTGTTTAAACTTTATTTCTCCATGTATGGCTTTTTAATAGGATTTAACAGAACTAGCAGCACTTTCCCATCCTGAAATTCTCCCTACATTTCCCTGGGCTGTCTAGGATTACAGTGTTAGAAGGACACCATGAGTTTCTGCAGACAGTTCTTTCCACAGATTTCTCCATGGTAAAATATCAGGAAAATGACAATCACTATTGCAAAAATCATATGAGTTTGTTACACTGAGGAAATTAATTAAGTGGAAAAAAGCTTCCACAAGGTAAAAGTCACCACACAAATAATACCTGTTCTGGGATGTGGGGTGGAAAGAGAACAGGTATCTTTTCTTTGATTCTGCTATAACGTAGAGAAAATTTAGTTGTTCTTTAGCCATAGTTCTGGCTAAAGGAGCTAACCATAAATCATAGCGAAGATGCTTTATGCTCACATGACGTAAAAAATTTTGAAATAGCTTAAACTGAGAGAAAAGTCCCCCCTGTTTGGTGATGCAGCCATGCAGCCTTGGAATGCCTTCACTGGGTTTGGTAATTTAAAGCTCTGACTGGAGGAATGCAGGCGTACAACAATATCGACCCCCTACTTCCAAAAAACAGGATTAAATTTTGACTATACTGAAATCAGTTAGTGTCTTGCCATTGGTGCAGAACAAGTCAGCATCTAAAGGAAAAAAGCAGTTAGACTTGAACAAGATTATATCGTATCAAAAATTCACCTGTCTCCGAGGTTAAATGGAAGGGGTTCAAGGAACCATCACCTTGGTGGAGTCAATACAGCAAGCAGAAATTTTGGCATAAGCTAGTCACAACAGGGAGAATGACAAATTATTGTCTTACTGTAAGGGGCTTGCTAAAAACAGCCACCTAAAGACCACAGAACACACAGGTCCTAAAATCCAAGGGTGAGATACACTTATTTGAACAGGCTACTCTAAAGAAACTCTGCAAACTGCTGTACAAAGGATGAGACAAACTGATATAATACCCCCTTTTAGCTGTAAGATTTATATGAATAAATGAGCTGTAATAGCATATATTAATAAATTTCTAAATTTATTTCAATTCAAAACCCATAAAGAATAATATTGATCAAGGCTAATTTCTGTGTATATAAAGGAACTGGTGCTACAGTCATTTCTGTGGGTATATTTATAACATTTAGAAGGATAACATCTGAGCTGCTGCTGCTACTGAGAAAAAAAGCTTTTGATTTACTGCAGACATTTAAATGATCAGAATTTTATTACTGACCAGACCAATGAACGCATGAATATCTGAACCAATTCCAGGAAAATGCTTACAAAAATATACTCCTATTTTTTTTTTCAATCCAAGCTAATCATTTGCAATTTCAATATTTTGATGAACAGCCATCTTTACACACCCAAACACTTTGCTGACATTAAATTAGGAGATCTTCCCTAAAGGTGGCTGGCCCTCTCCTCCTTCTATTGTGTTACGGATTTAGGATTAGACTGCAGCAAATGTAATGCTTGCATATAAGGTGGATGAGAGCTACTCTACCAAAAATAATCAGGGATAGAGTTACCACTGATAACACAAGCTCTAAAAGGGAGATGAATAAAAGCTGTGATGGTTTTGCCATTATTGTAACAAGTACTGCACTCTCTTGAAACGGTATCAATGGGTTTGGATGTTCCAGTTCAATGGGAAGTCATCCAGCCTATTCTGTGTGGAAGTGTACATAGAAGGGAAATATTAATTACTGGACAGAAGGCACATCTTTCCTTTCTTTGCAGTTATTGTACCTCATCTCAGTCCTCAGCACAGGAGATGGACAGTCCCAGTACATGGGGACAAGTGATCAGCCCTATGGTGAGATTTATTGATCTGCATTACACAGCTATGAGGTGCTGCCCCCAGAGCTGTGGCAGGGCTAGCAGCCAGCAGCCACCCAGCCCCTGACCTCAGCTTCATTCTGGGACTCTGAGAGGAGTCAAAGAGCACTCAGCAAGAATTAAATCATCTCTGACAGCTTCAACTCGCACTGAAGCTCAGGCCATATAAGGGGCAGATATTTTTGAGGGGCTGCAAGAATGGGCATTACTCTTCTCATAGTGTGGCTCTGCCTCCTCTCCTCACTTGGCACACAGCTCACAGGAGCTGTTTTGGACACAGGCAGGCATTTGGTTAAGCCATCCTTCCAAAAGACGCTTTTTCAAGGAGGCAGAGAATGCCTGGCCCCAAACTACACAGCCTGGCTACCATCTCTGGTTAATAGAACTGCTGATATTTTCAGGAAAAAAAAAAAAAAAGTTACACCTGTAAAGGATTTTTTGCACCCTTCTAATCAATATCTGGAAACAAGCATCAGCCTGTGCTGGTCATGACAAAATAGGTAACAAACCACTGGTCAGCATTCAGTTTCTGCTTATGCCACTAATTTCCGGTGAGGTGTTTGGGAACAGCTGTTTTTCCTGCTTTTCCCTTTTTGTTCCACATGCTGTCCCTGTGTGAGGCTCTCTTGCCCTGTGCATTTTGCAGACAGCCTGGCATAAAGGAATTTCAAAAGATCTCAGCTGGGGCCTTAAGGTGCTTCTGAAGTTCCTTTTCATCTCTGGTTGTGTTTTGAACTCCTCCTTTCCCAGAGAGCTGGTCATCTGCTTTCAGCCTGCAGAATGTCTGCTGTTAAGTCAGCAGCAGAGGGTCACCTCTGTCAGTCCAGATGCTTGTCAGCAGCCCCTCACATGTCACTTTTTTATCCCACACACTTGGAATGCTTGGCAGGACCAGGGTTATTCCTTTCCCACAGGCTTTGCCCCCAAGACACAAAACTCCAGAGCCAAAAGTATGTGGAGTTCAGAACCACAGGTCATGATATCTAAAACATAGCAGATTGCAAGGTCACTCTTACCTTAGTGTGCCATTTTTGGAGATTCTGCCATCTGTCTTGCTGGGGAGGGAGATCTGAGCCAGTGTGTTCACATGGCCCTTGGCCTCACACCTTTTTCAGCAGCTGTGCAGCCCTTACACCTGGTACTGTGCTTGATCTGACCACCACTGTTATCATCTCCCTATTTCAGCCTTAGATTTCATGTTTTCAGGGCCAGGCAGAAGTGTAGCTCTTCTTCCAGTGTCTTTTTATTGAGCTATCCAAGGAAGGATTTAAAAACCTGATCTAATTTACTCATTTGGAAGAACACTGACAATAATTTGTGTGTCTAGCTCCTGGTTTCATCTGGAAGAGAGTTTAAGAATAGGTTTACCAGATTATTTGGGGGGCTAATGCATTTAAATGTTTGCTTTGATACTGCTATCCATAACAATTAAATAACAACTAGAATTTATTTCTGAAGCATTGCAGAACTTTAAGCATGAGCCTGGCTGCAAAGGAAAAAAAAAGCAACAAAAACCACGTGAACCTCTGTGTGTGAACCTCTGGTATTTCTTTCCCTGCACACACCTACCTTAGAAATCAAAAAATCAATTTTAAACATTCTATCTACATGCTTGCACACAAAAATGCCACTTAGAAGCAGCTTCACAGCATTCCTACTAAAACTATCCAGGTCATTTAATTCTCTCTCTTGAAGCTAAGTCTCTTAAATAAGTGATGGACAAGAGAAAGGTGCAGAAGGGGAGTGTCCTGACTCTAACACTAAAAAATCCTAAAGCTCTTTTAAATAATGCTGAAGTCAGGACTGAACCTCACCAGCTAGGGGACGGGGTAAAAGTTATATACACGCGTGTTTCTCCTCTTCAGCTACACTGGCAGGGCTCCTCAGCAGAGGATGACAACCTTTCTGACCCTGTGAACTGTGCAATGGAAATATTATACAGCCAAAAGCCACAAGCCCCGGGCCACATCCACCAGGGGCTGTGAGAAGGGAGAGTCAAAGGAGCAGCTTGCAAGCAGTGCCCACCTTGTCCCTGCAGGAGCTTTTACCAATGACCAGACCAAGGATGTTCCACCGCCTGTTTAAAATCTCACTGTAGTAGCCTGGCTTTATCCTTCTGGCTTTGAAAAGTGAAAATATTGACTTTAAACTCTGGTGTGGGTGGTGCCAATTAGAAGCAAATTCACAGCGCAAATCAAATCCAAAACCAGTGTTTGTTTTATCCCCCACAGACATCCACGAGAGACACAAGGGAAATAAGCAAAGTTGAAATACAGAATAGTAATTCTACCTGCAAGCAGTACACAGGGAAACCTTCACTCCCGGCCCCTGTAGCACACAAACACACACCTATTTCTCTACCAAAATAAGTGCAGCCTGATACAGAACTCAAATCTGATGACGGGCAGGATATATTGTAACAGGCAGCTGCTGGGCTGTAGTGTGGAAGAAGGCCAAGAAGATGCTCCTGGTGATGAAGAGCCCCAAATGAATCCTCAAAAGTGACAAGTCCTTTAAGGTCACTGACAATAAATAGCATATTTACAACTGTGAAGTTTCGGTCCTTGTTTACATGAAAACAGTGGAAATCGTGCTATTCCATTATTTGAGGCAGGAGATCTTCTCCCCTATGCATCTGGAAATACATGGCTATGTGAAATGCTATGTGGAAAGTCTTTTTTTTTTTAATTTATATATTTTGTCATTCTCTTTCATTCAGGTAAATATGTAGCCTTTTTAAACATACAGGAATGTCTGAAAATTTGACTTCAAAAAGCTAAATAAGAAGATTTTTTTATTTCAAAACAAAGTCTATGATTTTCAAGCTAGTCTTGGCATTTTGCAGAAAGACAGGGAGATCAACACACTACATATTTAAGTCCTTGCACAGACAATATGCTTTATTCCTCATTGTTTCTTTGAGGCAAAGATTAGAAAGCAATGTTAGAAATCAGACAAAAAAAAGTCACCCAAACTTGTCCACGAACTACTTTTAAGGAAAATTCCACTGACCTTTACCTGCAGAATTTTCCCTACAGCATTACACTCATCCTTTAGCATGTCCTCAAGCTGCTTTTGCCTCTCAGTGGCAGTAAGTGCTTTCATACATTTGCCTTAATGTAGTGTGACTCCCCTTACTGCATCATCAATTCGGCCTAATAAAATGGCACCTCAATTAATAGAGGTTAGAAACTGGCTTACAAATGCCTGGCTTTATTTCAGCTTTTCACAACAGGCTTTGTGCACTCTCGTGTGCCACTGCCCACCTGAGGAAAGCCACTGGGATGAGCTCCTTGTCAATCTCAGCCCAGCAGCAAAGCTATCCAACAAAGCAGTATTTGGGTGGGTGAAACTCCTCAAAGCATGGGCAGACAGCAAGTTTCTGTGGATTTCATTGTGGCTTTATGTCATTGTGTCACTTCACAGTGTAAAGAGAAAGGGCTGAGCAGATTAATGAAGGACAGGTGCTGATACCCTGTACTTTGTAGCAGTGGAGCTTGCTCCATGCCCTCACTTAGTTTCAGCTGAGTACAGGTATTACTGACAGCATTTTTTTAAATCCCCTCTGAGAACATACCCTGATGAGATAATGGATTGTAATTTCACAGGATAAGATCAAGTAACCACATTATTGGAAGCTGATCAGCCACTAAGTAAGGATAATGAAAAGAAATACAGTAAGGCAAAGCCATTTTTCACAAATGGCAGCAGTACAGAACTGGCAAATCCATGTTCTTACATCTGAGATTAGGTGCATCTTTCATTTGGGCAAAACTATTACATGCAAAATGAAGCTGGTGTCACTTGGAGTAGTTCCAGGGAAAAAAAATGTTGTTCAAATATGCATTTTTCAGTGACATAAAGCAGTCAAAAAGATTTACTCATTTAGATGAAAAGATTTTGAGGTTCAGAACAATCTGTCTCTTCAATAATTTCTGACCAGTAGGAGGGAAGAAGAGCCTTGACTAGAACACCTACAGATTCTTAAAGAAGCTATTTCAACATTAACATATTCAAAAGCTCTTATTTGCTAATGGAGAATGTATAAAATCCTGAAAGCTCAGTCAGTAACTGTCACAAAATATAATCATGGTCTTTCAGACAGTTCTATCCAGACATACCTTTAAAAGTTTATAATGACAAAAAGAAACCTAACTCCAATTTACAATCCCTCTTTATTGTCTGAGGTTCTTGGGGTGATTGGTCTTTCATTGCTTTTGAAATGTTACATGGTATTTCTTCTCATACAAGAAGCCAAACTGTTCTCAGTCTTTTTCATTTCAGGGCTTCATTAATTAGGTTTCTGAAACATCTGTCAGCATAACCTCCTTTTTTCACAAACTTTCAAGTTTCCAGAAAAGTTCCCATTTATTATGACATTTTTAATACTCAGTCTCAGTCCTTGAGCTAAATTATCGGTCTTTTTTTACAATTATTTTGTGACTAAAATTATTCTTGTGACACTTTTCTTTCAAAGCTGAATAATTTTGAGAAACAGTAGAATTACTGGAAACTTGGAATTAGACAAGTAAATAAAAAAAAGACCTTATTTATTTCATTAGAGCTGTTGTTCAGTGCTAGGGCTTTTCAAGCTTGAAATGTTTGAAAAATGTTTCTATGAAGTAAAATTTAGGGGAAAAAAAGAAAGGAAGCATGCTCATCAGAATGAAATACTATCTTTTATTTCTTTATTTTTTCTCTTGTTAAGGTTCTTCTGCCCCCTGACTACTACCATTCCCAGTAACAACCCTGATAAAAAAGTGACCCTTCCCCAATTTGAGTATTGTGCTAGTGCCTTCTGTTTTGACCATTATTTCTGACAAGCCTGCATCAGAGCCATGCTCTCCTCACTAAGAGTGTTTAAAACAGTGCAGGAAATCTATCCTATTTAAGGCATTCAAGAAAACCACTCCTATGTTCACTTCAGAAGCAGAAACAAGTCTCACCTGTGGACAGATCACTTTTCTGCTGGGGCTGGGGTCTGGTCCAGCATGGGAAGTAGTGCTGAGCCAGGCAGTTCTGCTGGCAGCAGATTTTGGTGGAAATGTCACTGACTTACTGCCACAGGTTCATGTACTCAGGTTTACCACCTCATCAAACCTGCCATCCTCACAGCACCTGGAGCCACCACATGCCCTGAAATAAAATGTGCCTTTCACCAGGAAGTCCAGGGGATGCTGACAGAAACACAAGAAGTGGTGGCTCCATGGGGAGCCCAGTAGCACAGCTATATGTGCCATGCTGACCCATGAGAGCTGGTTCTCTCACAAGCCAGTTTTGCTCATGCCTAAACATGACAGCTGCCCACAGACATCATGAACCTCGGTACAACATCAGGGCATCCTCCCATGCACAAGAGGATGGAGCCCATGTGAGCTCAAGGCCTCCCCTCTCTTCCATTGTTGACTACCAAAAAGAAATACAGACACAAATGAGAACATTTCATCTCTGTAATGGTATTATACCACACTGCAACCTGGAACAAGTTGAAAAGAACAGGATGTTAAGCTTGGAAAATGGTACTCCAAGGAAAATGGTACTGTTTGCTCCAGGAATGCCTCTGTGGCTTCCCATGAAACACCTGCACTCCTAGCGAGTAAAGTATTTTCCACCTGGTTTTTGCTGGCATAACCCACTTTATCCATACTTTGTTTCATCACACCAACACTGCCACAGAAGCCGTTTAAATGTAAAATATACTCTTCTGTCCAGCACAGTTACCAAGGAAGAATGCAGTAATTTGTGTGAGCTTTGAATGCATAGGTTTCCCTTGTCCTGCAGCAAGTCAAAAACAGGGAGGCTCAATACAGCTGATATTAGTTAGCATGTGACAACTCAGTGATAAGGAGTTTGGCTCCAGAGGCAAAAGCCAAAGCAAAAGATTGCCATAGTGGACTCTAAAACCTTGACAGAACTGAGATGTGAGCTTGGGCTGCCAACAGGCAGCACTTGTTGCTTGGCACATGAGGACAACAGCTCATCATTCAACACCTCTGGAGTCTGAGCTCCAGGTTAACAGCTCTCAGTCAGGAATGGCTGCCACCAGCTTGCAAACAAAGTCAAGACAACCACCATGTGGTTATATCCAGCTGTCAAAATTATCTTTGTTTTAGGAAAAAAAAAAGCTGATGCTGTTCCTAGGCTGACAACTATCTCTGTAAGGCATTCCTGCAATTTCCATAGCCATCCTGGGGGCAAGGTCACAGAGATAGATACGACAAGGAGAGTCCTGACATTTAACAGTCTGGGAAGCGACACCAGAGGATTATAGGTAAGATATGAACATGCTTCACCATGTAGCAGAAAACAACTCAGTTCCCCATAGAGCTTCAAAAATGCTGTAAAATAAAGCCCCTGGTTAGAAACAATGCCCTCTCTCTATATCCAGCTGTAGGAAGTACTCTAAAAGGCTTAATGTGCAGTTCATATACAAAGGGTAAAATGAAAGAAAATTCAGTGTCACATCTGCAATTTTCCAGGGCTAGAAATAATATGGTGGAAAGAGAATATCCACAGCTGCCTGTGGACTTGATGTGGTTGTTTTAAGTACAATAATCGGATGAGATATATAAATTCTTTATTGTTTCATTTCTTCGGGGTTTTTTATATTAATAAGAACCCTGCCTTACCTGTGCTATCTTCCAGCAGGAGGCTGTAAGTATGTCTGCATTTGAAAAGACAGGGAGGTGTGAGTTGACCAGGGTCACACACTGTGCATGTGTGACAGCCACACTGTGCCTTCAGTGTCCTTCTTCTTCCTCTGCATAGCTGCAGACCACTGTGGCCATCACTGCCACACAAAAGACGCTGCTCCAGCTGCTTTCTGATGCTACTTTCCCCTTAGACCAAGCCACATACAAGCAGCAGAGATGCTGTTCCTGAGTCCATCCAGTTTAAAGGTTTTGTGCCTGAGCTCCTGGTGGTATATCAGCCCCAGGAACAGCTGGCGGTGCCTGCAAGTTTCTTTTCAGATAAGGAACCTGCTTTGCTGTTGCTGCTAACACAGAGGATCTGGGAGTGTCATTTTAAAAAAGCTGATTTTGCATGCAAAAGCACAACAACCAAGGACAGACAAAGAAAGAACATTCAAAAGTACTTGATCACTGTCTTTATAGGTTTAGGTATTAAAGTCTCAGATTTCTAATTGAACGTTTGAACTCACAGCATTTAGAGCAAAGCTTACTGACCACTGGCATCAACTTGTTGTCAGCAAGCTAAGCACAGGACACTACCTACCTAGAGAAAACCACAAACTCCACCTCAAAATATTTCTTTCAGAGCACTCCCTTAGCAGACTAATACCCATTTAAACTTCCTTATTTGGTTCTTCACCAAGAATAAAAATGCAGCTTTAATGAACAGGGACAAAAAAAATTATTTTCTCTTGACGTTATTCCCAGAAAACATTTATGTTTTCAGCTAGCTGCAGCTCTCAAGGGTGAAAAAGAACAGGAACATAGCAGCCTTCTATCTTTCTTTTGCACAGCTTACCACAAGGCAAGGATAAAATAACTTCTACTTGTTCTGCTTTTATCATTTTTGTTATTATATGCTAACTACTGTAGCACACCATTTTAAAACACTCCTAAACAGAGAGGGGTTTTTAAGAACACCAGAGGCCCCAGGAATGCTAGACACAGAGCCCAGCAGGTCTCCTCTTGTAGGTGATGCACAGGCTGGAGTCATTGCCATTGGCACACTCAGATTGGGAGACAGGCTGAGCTCCTCAGCCCCACACCTCGAGTTGGCACTGCTGAGATGGTGATAAAGAAATAGTCAGATATCTTCACTGGTAAAATCCTCAAAGATTGTTTCTTAATAATGTTCTGTGTGTTGCTAAAGGGCAAGTTCTGAGCCAAAAGTTAATGGTTTCCTACTTGATGCCCTTTGGACTTTGAGAGACAAGCATTTCAGAATCAGTAGTTTCCCTCATGAATATATTTTTCCAGCTCTCTCTTGCAGAATGCAACCCAGAAAGGCAAAAATATTCAGCAGCAGCATGTGCCTCCTTTTCAATAGCTCTGTCAGCTTTGTCTCAGAGAAGCTGAAGCACAGTTTACATCTCTCCCTCCTGAAATCCAACAACTGATGGAAACAATGCAGGACAATATAAAAGTGCCAGTGAAGCATCTGTAACTACTTAAAATGACAGAACAAACAGAAAGTCATTAGTAAGGCTATTGAAACCCACAAATTAAATTATATATTTCTCCCCTGAGGAAAATGGGAGGTTGAGTATCACAAACTATTCCAGAGGAAAAGACCATCTGGGCAGAATTTTGAAAATCACAGCAAGTGCATTAGCATGGAGTGGGAATTTGGCCAGAGGGAATTTACCAAAAACTGAGAGCCTCAGGGGGCTCAGTGGACAGAGACCTGGAGGTTGAGCTCTGAAACAACATAAACTGAGATGAAACTCTTTGCAGCAACCAGAAGAGACTTGGTTTTGCTGAATAACACCAAAACATTAGTGTCCTTCATTAAAAGTAACCAAATTAAGCACTTGAAAAATGAAACATTGTGAAACCTAAAAGAGATATTAACATTTTATGGGACAAAAAAGTTTAAAGAGTTTTCAGTTTAGTTATCTCATTCAGATGATTTTGGCCCAGAAATTAATAAAATACAGTTATTCACATCGTCCAGCACAGGAAACTGCATTTTATACCTTTACTACATACACAGTGAACAGAAGGTAAATCAAGGCACCTGAATCAAGGCCTGAGAAAAACAAATTCTTTCCTTTTCCATGGAATTGCACACTTAAGGTCAGGCTCTTTGAATATCCTTCTAGATGCCCACCATCAGAAACTCACAAGGAATGAAAGCTCTGGTTTCTGCTCTGCTTTAGTCACTGCTGAAATCCTGGGACTAGCAGACATCTCAGAAGAGGTAGGCAAGGATCCCACCAAGCTGTACATGATCAGAAACTGCATCTTATATTTCAGCTACAAAAATCCTTCCTTTGGCTCAGGACTTCTGTTAGACTTAAGTTCCTACCCCATTCTCAGAGCAGTGCACATGAATCTGCTACCAGAGAGGGAAGGGCAAGGCCACCATTCCAACATCAACACTTGCAGGCAAGCTTTTCATTATGCAAACATCTGCATAAATCTGTTAGCCCCAGCACATTTATTGATACTCCTTAGGGGGTAACCAAGATCAAGATCTGGGCTTCCACTTTCCCCACACACAGTCCAATTAATGGCAGATACAAATATAAAATCACAGCCTACTTTGAGAACCGATTTTTAAAGATGTATATTTATCATTTTTCTGCAGAGTAAATGGGGAGGTTAAGTCTAATTCATGTTTATTAAGGTCCATGAAAGTTTCTGTTTGAGAGACAAATACAATTATCTTTACTATGGGAATAAATGTATAATGAAATCCTGGCTTTCCCTAGTTAAAATAATATACTTCACAATAAGTATAGATTTTGGCAAAGCAATGCTCCCCTGCCACATAGCACATGTTTAATGAAGTTACTCCTCAGCTGTTACTGAGCTGAGCCAAAATGAGATAAGCTGAGTTCGTAAGCACTCCTTGTCCATTAAAATGGAAACCTCCACTGAAGAAAAATGCTTTACACTTTCAACCTAAAAGCTATGTCAGCTTATTGAAAAGACAATCATTCTATGTCCTCTCAAAGTAATTAGACCAGAAAGTAATCACAAAAGGGAATTAAGTATTTGTGGTCAGATTTCCCATCAGGATCACTCAGAGCAGCTGTATTCATACAACCTCATATTTTTCCCTTTGCCTTGTCACATCCTGGCCAGCAGCAGCTCTGGCACAGGTATACTGAAACAATGCCAATGGCACTTGAATGCCCTGCAATTAATATGCTAGGTTCTAATTTACATCTTTAAAAAATTAGATTCTAGGAAGGTAATGAAAAGCCATTTTCTTAACAAAACAAACTATTTTCTCTGGTCTGAACAAATTATCCTATTATTACACAGCCCACATTAACTCAGATGGGAAGAATTTTTGGTTTCATAAAAAAAAAAACAGTACTCTTCTGCATGGAAATCCATGCCACTGGAGCAGTAGGAGCTGCAAAGTGGCACTTTAATATGCAATAAAGACAGAAAAAAGACACTGCTTGCTACCTCGTAGCTAGCAGGTATTCAAATTATGGAATTCATCTGTCACACTCCACTTAGCATATCTGTATCACTTCACCAAGTAATGCCACCATCAGATAGTTATTTGAATAGTAAACAGGTAAATGAATAGTATAAAGAGTAGTAGTATGGGGAGGAAAAAGACACCAGAGAATTAAGTTAAGATTTCTTTGTTTTTCTCTGACACTGTAGAGTGAAGATTCCTCTTTGGTTCACTTTAAAAGGGGAGGAATGTAAAAAAGAGAGAGAAAGAGACATATTTATCAAGGTAATTCAATATAGGAGAAATCTTCAAGCTTGTTTCAGGGGCACATCTCTAGTGGTGCTTGCAAGGTGCTTCCCAAGGGTAAACAGAACCTACTGTATCAATTTACATAAAGAAAACGGTGGTCCAAACTTAAGTAAAAATTCAAAGCCTTCATCTTTTCAGTCTTTGTTCTCCACAGCAGGTGGTGTGCCAAGTAGTTCTCAAGGCTCTCGAGCAGGCTGGCTGTGCCACTGTGCCCACAGTGCCTCCTGAGTGGGCAAAATGCACAGGTCTGCGCCACCACAGGGACTGGGGACATGTGAAATGTGGGCTGCCCTTCACCCCAGCTCACATTTGTTAGCGCAGCTGAAGCTGTCAGGAGATTTCAGTAGCCACTGAGTTTTGCTCCAGCAAGTTGTTTCCTGTTTGCTGGTTCCAGCAAAAGCTTGGGCTCAAGAGGCAGCACAAAACACAGCTGCATCCTGGAAGCTCAGGGCTGCAACATTTCATGCTTTGTTTTTGAGCTGCCTTCAGGTGCTCGTTTGGGCCACTGCTCCCACACTGTGCAGAGCAGGGGTACTGGAGGGAGTAAGGGGGAAAAAGAAAGAAGACCTTTTGCACACAGGGCATGTTTTCCAATGCAAAGCCCCAGCACCTCTGATATGTGCAGCACACCTGTAAAATCTGCCCTCTTATAAACAGCTGCTACACACACACACTGCCACATTTATTAACCCCTCACCAGAAAAGAACCCTGTGTCTTCTTCCAGTCTTCCCATTCCTTTTCATAAAATATAGTGTACCAATTGCACAAGAGATTATCTGAATTTTGCAAAAATCTTTTGTTCATTATTTACTAGAAGACGATAGTGTACATTCAGAGAATATAAAAATGTTTTATTCACTATCTTCAGCTGACTCTTATTTTTCCTCTACCCCAGTAATAGTGTTAATATATTTGTACACATTCTCAGTGTAGCATGTCACATTCCACCTACAGATATATCTTTTTGTCTTTGAAATATCTATGAACTGCATTAAATAATCACTGTAAGCCATCTTCTGTTGATAACTTTATCATTTTACTGCCCTGAATTATTCATACAAAGCCAACACCATATCGCTATATTATTACAGGAAAACAATTAAGGTGGAATGTACGGTTTCAAGAAAATGGAAATACCTCTATTCTGTTGCACAGGGCAGATTGTTTCTACCTTTTACTTAGGTCAGTGTCAGATAACATCAGAAGTTGGCAGAGCTATTGGTGTACGTGTGTGTGGAGGGGATGGTTGCTTAGTAGTATTCCCAGTTGCATAGAGGAATAAAGACAGGTTTCTTAGCCCCAGTGCCTGGCTCCAACAAAGCACTTGTCAACTACAAAATATAAAGAAGTTGAGTGCAATTTCTTCCCCTGGCCACAGCTGGTGATCTGCCTCTGCTTACACTCACAGCTCCTGCCTGCTGCAAGCACCTACAGTTCCCAAATGCTGGCTCAGCACACCAACTGCTCTGCCACACAACCACACCAGCAAACAAAAGCCCAAACTCAGCCCAACAGCTGGAAGTGGCTGGTTTTAAAAATGCAGGAACAGGTTTCAGGTGCCTTAACACCTGTGTATTGCTTTCATGTACTTGCAAAAGCCACTGATCCCTTAACACAGCCTGGAAATTAAAGTCTGCACTGTGACTTACTTCATGGAAGAATCTGAGTCCATCTGAGCACCAATCCTCTATCTGTTTGAAAATTGTTAGTAAAGACGTAGTTATTTCCTTCACAGGACACTCCTTATATGAGATAAGACTATCCGATAATTGTTGGGCTTTATTTTTTTCCTTCTACCAAATCCTGGAACACTGAATAAAGCCCTCTCCAATCTAAAATACATATCAAATTCATGGATGCAGTTGATTTAATGAAACCAACTGGGAAATTTGTATAGACCATCAGTACAGCTTTTGTGTTTAGACCAGATTTAATGCAAACAGGAGCTGTCCCCACACAATCTCCCACAGCTGTCATTATGTCCTGGAACAGCTAGCCTGTGATAAAAATTTATCCTGGATGGTACTGATGGAAAAGAAAGACACACCACAGTGAGACATCTCCCCAAAGCTCCCTGCTCATCATGAAAACCTTTTGCTATGAGAAAGTATAAATACCATTAGACATACAAACATATATGTGTGTATATATATATATATATTACTAGTCCCATTAATGAGTTATTCTTTCCTAGGATGCACCAAAGAAGTCAATGAAACATTTTCTCTCTCTACAGAGACCTATTTGGGATAGTAACTGTGAAACACAAAAGGAGGGAAAAAGCAAAAATAAGAACAGGGTTTATATTCTGTGGGGAGAAAAAAAAAAGAGCTGAACTGGTTAAAAAAAGGATAAAGAAATTCTTCCTCCTTTGCTGCTATCCCCCACATCAGCAACTGTGGCTTCTCAAAGGGACCACAAAACAAACTGGGACTGCATAGTCAAGTAAAAATACCAAAACATGCAGTTGTTACATATGGAAAGTGAAGCCTTTTCCCTCTGCCCAGTGCTGTGCAGCACACAGATGAAACCACAGCACAACGTGAATAGCAAAATGGTGAGGCTGAGCCTTTGTCTAGCATGTCCTTCAGGTCTACAAGACATCTCCAGCCTCCCTGGAAATCCTGCCCACTCAGCAGTGAAAAGTATTGGGCAGAGAGGAGCCATCCCTGTAAGCAACAATTAGGAAAGAAAAATAAAGCCTCCTGCCTTTAGGTAGCTCTGTCCTCCTGCTAACATGTCCTTCCTTATCAACTGGAAACAGCCCTCATGGATGTAGAGCACAGAAAAATCACCTCTAGGTTTGCAAGAAACTGCTTTAGGTTTGATGGAAAGAAAAAAAAACCTCTGTCAAGTCACTTCCTCTGTCATTTGCACAATGAGACAATGGTCGAATAGGCACTATTTGCTTATTCACACTCAGCAACCCAGAGCATAAAACAAACCAGGGAGCTGGCAGGTTAGCTGAACATAACATGCTGCGTAATTTATTATACACAGCTCCCTAATGAGCTGTGAAATAAATTCAGATGTGGCCATTTTAGCAAATTCAGAATAATCTCTGTCTCAAATATCTGAGCTACTGATTCACAGTTTGTTCAGAAATGGAAATTTCACTCCCCTAGCCTGTTGCTACTGGTTTTAATGTAAGGGGAGCAGCAACAATTCTATATCTCTTCTTTACATCACAGAGGTACCTGAATGCTCCAAGCAAGCTTGAGTTTGTATCCTGCCTGGGTTTGCATAGTCTCTTTGCACCACTCTCACTCTGGGGAGGACATTTTCTAAGAATTTTGAGGCAGCTCAGAAAACATCTTAATCTGAGAATTTTGGCAACTCTGGCTACTCTTCCACATAATTATCATCACTTTTCTCCATTTAATCATAAAACCAGTTCTCTATTAAGCATATCTTAGAATCAGATTTTGGGTTAGACCTCTTTGTTGGTTTGGGTTATGGCTTTTTCAAAAGGGAGAGGAGCAGATACACATTAAAGGTAGCAAAAAATACAGCGGGTTTGTGTCTATGACCCTCAAACATACATGATGGCATGCAAAAGGTAAGATGCACGTATGTGAGCCCAAGGCTGCAAGCAACTATAAATTTACCACACTATAAATTTATCAACCTTCAAGACATTTGTATTCTGTCACACCCAGTTTTAAGTCTCAGGCAAAGGTGATTTTCAGACTATTATATTTCATTAGCAATAAGCTTTCTGGATACTCATTTACACTTTTCCCTTCCTTAATTAAGTCCAACTACTTCTAGTTACACCTTTGTGTGCTTCATTAAATCATTTAATTTCCTCCTTGGTATTTAATAGCCTTCAGTTATTTGCAGACCGCTGGGCCCTGTTCTCACCCTTTAGGTTGGCTAGTGGCCAAAACTAAACTAGCCAGCTCAGATCCTCAGCTGGCATAAATCACTTCAGTACTTTTAATCTTTCTCATACTGTACAAGTTGTTCATTCCAAGTCAACGATCTGCTCACCAATTTTTTCTCTTTCAGCTCTGACCTCTCCCTACTGATAACACAATGCCCAGACTCAGCACAACGTTCAGTAAATGAGTGCACCAGGGTTCTTGTGTAAAGACAACTCAGATTGCCACTGGCTTTTTCTAAGAAGGTTGCAAGCCAATGTCTAATTCTGGTCTGCTATCTAGATAGTAGATATAATAGATAGTAGACCCTGTCTCCTTCAGTATTTTCTTTCTACACTGTGTATGTGTGGAATGTTCTGATAAAAATCATTGGGAAAAATGCAATTTAATAAAACTCATCTCACTTCCATGTATAATTTTGTAGGTTTTCCCCGCTCCGATGCTTTTGTCTGCCTTTTTGAATCATGGACTTTCAGGCCTGTTTATCTCATTCAGTAAAACAAAAGCCCCAAACAAATCTCCTTGGAGCATGCACCATTTAAGTGTTTGAGATTAGCTACCTCTGAAATACAATGGCATAACCTATTCAAACCTGCCTACCAAGAGTAATGTTAGGGACACCTGTGATGCTTACAGATGTCTACAGTGCAGAAGTGAAGGAACAAAGCTGAAGTCCTCCAATCGGAATAATTATCTAGTAGTGCTAGACCTGCTGTGCAAACAGAAAACTAGTCCTTGGCTATGCTGCTTGCAGCACATGTCATTCAAAGAATTGCAGGCCTGCCTGGGAGTAATTTTACTGCTTGCTACTGAAAGAACTATGCCTGCTGCATAGTGCCGTCATGAGGTGCAGAACTGATCTCTCTAATTGGATGTATTGTCCTCAGTAATTTCCCAGTGACTTCAGTTGAATAGCTGACAGAAGGAAATAGCTTCAGGCTTCTGTGTCTCTGAGGACTCGGCTTCCCTCACAGCCCAAGGCAGATGTTGCTGTTTCTGCTGCTCTAGGGACTGTGCTTCTGAGTTCTGCTTCTAAGCATAAATGCAGTGGCACAGTCCAGAGTGTTCCGAGGTCATTTTGTGCCACGCAGCTCCTCAGAAACCACCCCACTAACAGGCTGTGGATGTGAGGCATGACAAATGGGCATGCTATGAACAGCAATGGCTCCTCACAACAGAAAAGGCAGGCTCGAAGTGCTGATAAAAGACATGAAAGGCATTTAACACCCAGCTTTTCAATTGCCTAAGTAGAGTGATTATTTTCCTCAAGAAAGAAAACAATCATGACTGGGGTATTGCAAAATAGTGTGAGCTGAGCACAAATGCCAGGAAATAGCTTTCGACAGAACTGACACAGCTGAACTAGTGTTTAGCAAACAGGTCAGTAGCTGGGGCTATCCCAGAGGGCCACAAATGTCAACATGGCCAAGTAATTTCTGTGTGAGATGAAGGGAATTACATCCTACCCATTCTCTCAGAATAGCAACATAAGGGACAGTGGCGTGACTGCCAGTTTCTGCAAAGATGACTGTAGTTGCTTCTTGCCCTTCCACACAAAAATGGAACACCTTTACATCCCATAAGGTATATACATCTATCCCACAGAACAACAACAGGATGGTGAGCAGAGAATTACCTGAGTGCAGGTTAACAAAATAAAAACTGTCTTCTAAGAAATAACACTGGAAATAACACTAGCAAAAAAAACCCAACTCTTCATGCTCACCAAAGAGCAGTCGGGGAATCAGATGTTCGGATTTGCTAATTAGACAATTCTTTGTTGTGTCTTACTAAATAACCAAAATTAATCATTACTGCTTTAGAAAATCCTGTTCTTTACCTTCAGATACATCAGGCTGAACACTCTCAATTTCTCGAAGCAGACTGATTAATACACTAGAAACTGCAGACTATGAGAAAGCTGTTTCCAATGCATTCATTCTTGAGACCAGAGCTGGCCACATTATTTAAAGCTGCTCTGGGCTTGCTCTAAGCCACACCATACACACAGGATCTTAACACAGACAGTACCAGTACAGGAAACCAGCAAGCCCCAGATATGCTCTGTACCTTCCTTCCATATGGGCTGCATATTTTTTCTTCCATTATGCTACCAATGCTACCATTATGCTTCCATTAGATGCTACCAATATCGTAATGAATGCTAATATTTGTCTCATCAATGATCTCACAGGGCAATTCTGCTCTCAGCCACTAAATGTTTGGCCCTGATCTATGCCAAATGTGGGTACAGCCACAGTGATCCAGAAATTAACGCTGTTATTAACTCTTGACAGGAACATCTCCCATTCCCACATAAACACCATTTTTCTCCAGCTGTGACACATCCTAGAGCTTTGGGATATCTTTCTAATCCAAGGAAAATCCACACAGCAGTTGTAATTTTAATTCAGGCCCTTAGAGTAGCATAAAGTAAGCATAATGTAGCAGAGTCCAGACAAATTTCAGTATACATGAAAGATTAATGATGCAAGAAGATAAGAGAGAAGTCAATACAGGAAACCTGAGTAGTTTACCCAGCAAGTTATAGGAAGAAAAAGTGGCAAGTAAGGCTGAAAAGACAAAACTAGACCTGAGTCAAGAGGTGAGTTCTCATCAGAAGTTTTGACAAGCTAGTGCATTGCAAATTATCCTAAACTTTAAAAGTTGCAGTTTGAAACAAGACAATTTTTAAACTAAGGAAACACAGGAAAAACGAGCTGTTTTCTATTAGAGAAGTCTTTCTTCCTAGGAGGGGATCTTTCCTTTGTTTTCCATCACTTAAACTGTTTTAATCCCTCTGCTGACAAAAACAAGCCTCATTACGGCACAGACTCCTTTTCTCCAAAATTATCCTGTTCTCTAAATCAGATCTGCAGAGATATTAAGCACAAACCTTGTAAGTTTTGAGATTCTCAAGACTTCTTGGAAATGTTCAGCTCTTGGACTAACCTCTTGGTTATGCAAAACCACACTGATCCCAAACACTAATGCTGACTTCTTCCCAGTGTATCTAAGTGTTAGGGTAATGACAAGCTGTTTGCTTTCAATTTTAAAGCAGTTTTACCTCAAGACCCTATCTAATTTGGATGCAGCCACTTCAAAAAAAAGAAATGCGAGAGGGCATCATCAAATGTCTCCTGCAATGCCTGCTTTAATTAAGCTGTGTTGAATCAACTGCACTTTGAGCTTCCTATGCCTTTATTTGCTCTGTATGAATCATCTTCATCATTTCTGATTTCATTCTTTTGCTGATGGAAAAGATAGCAGGAAAGGATTCCTCAGGATTGATTAACTAAGCTCTCACCCCATTGCCCTTGGTAAGTTTAAAGAGAACGGAGGTTATAATCATTTTTATCACTGCATGATGCAGAGCCATGCAGATTTCCATCTTTCACTTTAGCATGACTTTGCACTTAAAGGAGCACTTAGTTGTGCTAAAGCAACCATCCCCTCTCTCTCCAGCCAACAGTTCTGGATAGATCTGGACCACACCATGCTGTGGAGCCCCCTCTGGTGAGCATGGCTTTGTAAAAGTGCTTATTGTGGGGTAGAGTACATGACATTAATTATATCTGGGTTGAAATTGGTGCTTCGTCCTATACTACCTGTGTGACTTTGGGCTGTTCAGGTTGCATTATAGGGAGAGAAAAACAATCCAGTAGCCACAATGCTACTTATTTTTTGTCAGCAGCAGAATTAAAAGAGTTTATGTGATGGAAAACAAAGGAAAGATCCCCCCTAGGAAGGAAGATTTCTCTTACAGAAAATATATTTCACTGTGTTCTTTTGTTGAGCTTGCTTTAGTGATACTAAAGAGATGGCCTGATGGATCTGATGGAGCATTGATTCCATCTCCTGGTTGCCAACTGGAAGTCTGAATTGGAATAAGATTTGATTGCCACAGTAAAGCTTTGTAAGTCTCCTTCTTCTAAGCAGTAAGGCAGAACAGAAAGGAATCACAAAGAATAAACACATGAACTGGGTTTTTTTTTTCCAGAGTTTAAAGGTGAAGTTGTACAAATATCAGAAACTAATTAAGCTGACTGTGTGATATTTAGTTATCTTAGATCCTGGGAGAAAAAAAATTGATTTCTGTTGCACTGAATTAAATTACATTTTCATACTGATTGACACAAGCTGACTTTGCTTCCACTTGTCTTACAAAATTACCCGTTATCTGACTTTATTTCTTGAAACTGGGCTGCTTCTGCAGTGATGCTATTTTAGCACTGTATTGATGAACAAACACTTTGTCTACAGATAGTATTGGTCTGAAAGGTCTTATATACATCTTACCTCACTTGTTCAACTATATGCAGGTTTGAAAAGGACATTATTTTCCCTAAGTGAAACAGTATTTTTAACCTGTGCAAATATGCTGTGCTGCTGCCAGCTTCCACATGCAGAATCTTTTGTGTGAGAGTGTGAATGCAAGCAACAAGCTTTTTTCCTCCCTGAACTACAATCAGCTTTTAAAACAAAGTCAGTGCCTGGAAACCAAGCACTGTCACGTATTTGAGCTGTATGGCCCTTTCATCTGTCTCAGCAGATACCAAACACCCATCTTCAGGAAGATGAGCCTTAATCCCCTAGCTGGTCTCAGTCTGGTGCAGGAAGGATGCTGAGCTACTTGATGGCCCTTGATCAGCAGTGGGGCATGTGTACAGTGTCTGGGGGGGACAATACCTGCTTTAGCCCACTGCCTGATCTGCTCTTTCCATGATCTCTTCCACTGTAGGCTGGTTTAAGCATGAATTAAACTGCTGTGCGAATATAAGTACAAAATGCTCCAAATTATGACTGCTCATCTGACAAAACGCCCAAATTCAAGGATGTGACATCTACTGCTTGGCAGTGGTGCCACAGTGCATGTATTTGATCTGTCATTGGCAGGACAGCCAGTGTTCTCATCCTCTGAATGCTGACTGCACCAGCAGTCCATATTGCTCCTACATCACAAAGAGAGAGGATGCTTGTACCTGTGGATTAACAGGGAAAGGCAAGGAGAATGTGGTACACTGCACTTAAGTGAACCAAGAAGATGGTCCCATAACAATGGAAAAAGCACTAAAACATTTTTGGATGATACAAAACCTGCTTTCCTACTATGAGAGAATTTGTTATTTGCTTGGAGCGGGGGAGGGCAGAATATAGGAAGGTTAATCTGAAAATGTTGTGTTGCTATTTTGATGCACTTGGTAATGGATGATCTTCCTTTGATCTTGTAAAACAATTTTAAGAATCCCCTTGATTCCTATGGAAAGCAGGCAGACCTGGAACTGTCCAAGGACTCCAGTTCAAATAATTTGTTGAATGCCTGACTCCTTCCACTCATTCATGCTTCTCATGGATTCCTGATGATATCCGTAATGGAAATTGCATGTGACATGTCTTTCACACTCATGGGCTTATCAAGGTAAAGCTGACAAGTTCTCTTTTCTCAGCCTCTGACTCTACATGACAACCTGTAGTAAGCCTTGGCAGCTTCCAGACAGATGACTACTTCTGTTTTGCACAAGACCAGAGACGTTTTGTGGCAGCGATAAAGTGCGTGCCACTGAGGGCTGGGGTTAAGTGCTGCTCAAAATACACTAAAAGCAATGGGGAACTGGCACAAGAAATGATCAAAGGGAGAAAGGAAACTTCAGGCTAGACCCAAGGACTGTGAAGAACTTGGTGACTTTACTGGGAGAACACCTCAAATTGAAGTCAGTGGACAAGCTTTGGATGATAGACAAAGATGGATTCACATAGATTTCTTAGGATACAGCCTACTGTGCTCTGTCTACCTTCTTCCCAAGGCTTTAGATGGTTTTTCTAAGCACTGTGAATAATTAGCACACAGAAATCTGTGCTCAGAATCTCTGAGACAGCAATTCAAGAGTTACATTATGTAAAGGTTGTCTAAAAACCTTTCTGTGTATTTGGGTTGTTTCTAAGCACTGCAGAAAGAGGTTAAACAGCTTTATCAATTTGCAGGCAGTTCTCTTTCATAAAAACCTGTCCTTGCTATCCCATCTTCATCTCAAATAATGTTCATTAAGGCACAGTTTCCATTCCTTTATGAAGGCTGAAGTAGATGCTCTCAGATATTATTTGAAGAAAATCTGGATTCACTGAGTATTATGACAAAGATTTCTTACTCATTTGCTTCATTCTTTCGTTTTGGTTAGTTTACATCAAATGAGTGTAAAGATAATTTATTTGTTACCAAAAATTACTCCAGTACTTCTTCACACAGGAATGTATAGAGACAAAAAGTCCTGATTTGTAAAACTAAAGTTTGTAAGACCCACTAGCAAATGTGAGATGTTTGCAGGTGGTGTTGATAAAAAGCAAAAGTGCCAGGATAAGCAGAAAGGATAGAAATAAATGAGGTAGAAAGGACACTCTCACAATACCAAAATAGCCTTCAAAGATCAAGAGGTTGCAGCTGAGACAAATGAATAATGGTGGTAGCATAAGCTGCTGATGCAAAACCAGAAGAGAAATGATGGCTACAGAGGTGGCAATGGCCTTCCCCTAAATTCACCAGCTTACATGGCCTTTGTTAGAGCAGATTCAGCCTGCAATCTGTTGTTTTTATGCTCATGCCAACATTAGCTCTAGGGCAGAGGTGGACACTGACTTTTCAGATGGGGCACAGGGAGAGTGGTCACAGAGCAAAGCCAGCAGCGTTTCTCCTGCCCTACCCTGCCCTGCGACCCACCAGGTGCTTGCTCTTATTGTGCTCAGCCCTTTTCAGAAGTAGTACTCAAGGACTAAATTTCCACTTAATTTAATTGAGAAAGGCTGTAGGGCTTTACTGCTATCATTGTTTAGCAGTTATTTTTCCTGAAGCTGCAATTATCACTGCCAACGCAATTCAGTGGGTAATGGAGGAAGTCAGGACAGTACACGCTTCACAACCTCTCGGGTGCTACCTACCCATGACACTTATTTATGAGGCTGCTACTCTGTTCTCCGTTTTTTCAAGAAAAATAAAAAGCATGAGCTCTCCCTGGTTTAAACATCCAGCTCACCTTTTACCCATGCACTTGAAGGAGTAGGGAAGGACTTCTGGGGGAGGAGGGGAAGAAATTCACAAAGTTAAACAAGGATAATTAGAGAACAAAGACAAGAAGTCCTTTGCTAATTTAGCCCTAGGAGATGATGAAGTGTCAAAGTAACAGACAGTTAAAGTCATGGCCAAGAAAGATTTTTAGCAACTGCATTTTGGACCAGATAAATCTTTTGTAAGAAACGATGGCGAGGATTTAGGCTTTGGTAAATACAATACTGGACACTCAGTAATCTGTACTGAGGTGCTTCCAGTTTCCCCCTTGAGGTTCTCCTTCAGAACCTGGGTCCCAGCCCTTGAACACAAGGTGTTCCTATGACAGTCAGCCATTCTCTACATATTTCACCCCAGTCCCTAAAATTTTTTAACTTCAGGCCCTGGTCATTTACATTTTTCCATTAAGATTCTGCCGATAAAGAGCTGGTAAATGTTTCAATGCTTTCTTCATGAAGTCATAAAATCCAACAGACCAGCAAGTTGTTTCTACCTGTGATCTGTTACCATCTGCAGCATTCACTGATGTATGTATAATCATCCAGAGAGAAGTGGCATATGTGACAACATTTAATACCCATTACTGAACTCAAATAGACCACTGGAGAACATTACTTTAATATGAAGTTGAATCATAATTTTATTACTGAAAGGACATAAACTAATTTCCACTTATAGTTTAGCCAAACAGAAGGTATCATTGTTTAGCTTCAATAGCAATTCATTGCTTCGTTTGAACTGAAAGGATAAAAGAAAACCCTGAACCACCCATGAATACATGCAATGAGCAAACCTGCTGCAAACCTTCTAGAAGGAAGAATAAAATATTGGGAAAGGAAAATATGTCCCACTTGCAAGAAAAAGCTCCATAGGACAAAGGCAAGTTTCTTACCAAACTTAAAGAAATAATGAAAAAGCAATGAATTATCCAGGCAAACTTCTGGGATTAAAATTGCAAAATACAGGGCTTTCTTGATGTAATTATTTTGTATGCCCTGCTTATTCCTACTCAATACTACAGCGTTAGATTTCTTCAATCAATTAAACAGGTACATTCATGATGCAGAACAAATTAAGTGGAACCACTTTGGACAGGATTTGCATGTGTATTTCTCTCGCCTTCAGCCTGCAGTGTGCTGTACAAGTGTGCCATCAAGTGGTACAGAGAGAAAGAACTAGGCAAAGAACTGATCCTCAACCTTGAAGACGGGAGACTGAGTCCCCTGAAATGCCACCTTTTTATCCGTAAATAACCAGGGACAAATATTCACGTGCCACCGTAAAACTAGATGGGAAAGAGCTGTATGGCTGGAGTTGCTGGGCGTGTGGCTACAGGGGCAAATGTCTATGAATTCAAAAGCCTCTGAGGATCCTGTAACAGGCTTGTGTAAAAGCTTGACATTAAGTCTGCCAAAGGCCCTACTTACCACCCAGTGAGGTGTATGTCCCACATCACAGAACAAAGCAACCCTTGAATGACTCGTCTGAAGAACTGGTGAGCAGCATGGCTTGTTCAGAGAGGTAATGCTGATTTCAATGCAGCTCAATTGAGCCCAGAATGGAAACTCACTACCATCTGGGACCTGCTGGTACTGCCTGGCTGGTGACAGACCTGTGCACCCATGTGGTGACACCAGGAGATTCTCCATCCTTGTCCTTGCACTGCTTTCAGCCATGCTGAAGCTGATGAGTTTGGCTCAGTTGGTCTGATTGGGGTCAAGGATTAGGGATTAATTTAGGTACAAAAGAAACTGTTTTGGTGATTTCTGAGTGTTCCACACCCCTTCCATCACCAAACCACCTCAGCATCTCTGAATGCCTTGTAACTATGAAAAAAAATGTTTTACTACTTTGTTTTGGGAGGTTTGTTTTATATCCAGGTAATTTGAGCACATATAGGAAAATAGCATACTTCAAGGGCTGCTAAGGCACCTGTAACTCAGTAAGATCACTAGAAATTAACTTCCCCTAAATACCTTTACAAATATGGTATTATTGGTGATCTGTCGCTGAACATACAAGTACATTGTACAAACCCACTGTTTTCTTGGTGAGTGATGTGGTTTTCTAAGTGTGGTGGATGGTAAGACCAAGAGCATCTTAAAGCAGATCTTGTATTTTTCAGACTAGCCTGGCTTTGCTTTTACCTCATATATATCTCTCATTTATGAATTATCATTGCAGTTTCCATTCTGGTGGAACTGAGCATCAAATATTATCCTATAAAGTTTTTTTTCCGCCAGTATCACTGATGCCAATCACATCTCAATACTGCCTTCTTCCTTTGGTGAAAAAATTTGTGTTACAGTGCAGCTCTGTAAGACAGTGCACGGTTAGTGTTGAAGCAGACATCTGAAATAACACAATAGGAAAAAGCCAAGGAAAAAGAATAATATGAACAATAACCGAAAGACTGGTTGGGGAGCATCAGTAACTTGTGATTAGCGACACAGAGATGTTTAAATCAGGACAACAATCAGTAATTTCTTAAAAGCAAACAAAACAAGCCTTTACAAATCAGCTTGTTCTCGCTGTGAAAAATGCTAGGATACATCTAGATTTCCTCTTTTTCACTGACTGTGAAAGCTTACACTCAGTACAGTTATCCATTGTCAGCTGAGCTGGGATATCTGTCTGTGTTTCTGCTCTTGCCCATAGCCCACCTTCCCTGCGAAAAAAAGTCAGGAGCATAAAGGAAGCCCTCATTTACCCATTGAGGACTACCTGTCACACTGGCATGGTGAAATAGCCAGGTGATCTATTCTCTTCGTTATCAATAAAACATATTGCACACTGGCAGACCTCCTAAGCTACCAAGGAAGCACGAGTGAGAGGGAAAAGTTCCTCAGAAGACAATGGCAAAGAATGAAAGGTGATTTATTAGGAGATATACACCAAATTACCTGGGAAAGAAAGGAAAGGAACACTCTGCTCACTAAAAACATATACACATCTGAAAGTGCTCATCATTAAAAGTGCAGATAGCCTCTCCTCACCTCAAGTACTGTGGGAAAAGTGAATCTGCTGATGCATGGAGGCATGACTAAGACATGGGAGACTTGGAAAGCAGCATGTGATAAGTAGAGGTTGTGCTTTGAAGTGATTAAGGAAAGTGGACATCAGAACTTCTCAAACTCTTCCAAGATGCTGCCTTCTCCCCTTCTGTCTTGTCATACTCGAGTGACTGCAGTGCTGGTTCATGGAAAGGCAATTGGCCCTCTGCTCTTCAGCTCTTCTATTGTAAGGCATTGGCTTTATTCTCTCCTCCATAAAAAATCAAACCTGAAATGAGCTTTTCTGTTCCCCCCAGTGTGGCTAATGTGCTGCTCAGTCCTGTACAGCCAGACTGGCCTGGTCTCTTGCTTTTGGTAGAATTTGGTCTGAAGTTTGCTGCTGACAGATGTGTGCCAAATAAGGGCCATCAAAGCTGAGGGCAGTGCTAGAGGCACCATCACATATGGACTCGTGATCTAGCTGTATTTGCTATCAGCCTTATGTTTAGCCTAAAAAATGAATGAAAATGCTCCAATTCATAGAAAGCAATAATGTATTATTAAAGAGAGAAGCTTTCAAGCACCTCTGTTTATGTGTGCAAACCTCCCTCAGGGAAAGCAGGCCGAATTCAGTGAGACTAATGGTCTCTGTGGAATAGACAGAGCTACTGTGCAAAGGTTCAGAGGATCAGAGCAAATGGTGTTAGAAATCTCAATGGCAGAAAAGTATCCCACAGCAGCAGGATGGAATCTGCCCACCCCTCTTCATTGTCTTAAAAATGACGAAGTTGACTTAGATGACATTTTAATTGAATTTACCTTTTCCTTTCATCTGCTCTTCAGGTCTTCTTACTGCAACTTGTAAGGCTTTTCAATTTCAACTTTTCAAATTGATTTTCTTATAATTAATTGGACAATTAACTGTAGCTTAGTAATTATTTATGAAGTATGCTCATTATGCAAAGACCTACACATCTAAAATATATCCACACTCAATGAATTTAATAAGAAGGCATCACTGCGGATATTATAGAATTGTTCTTCACTTGCACCAAGTATTTGAAAAGCAAATGTTAGAATTGTATTTGGTTTTGCAGCCACCACAGATTTTTGAATATGTTGTAGAATGTGTTCACTGTCATCATAGACCAGTATGCAATAGCTTAATTAATGCTGAAAGGTCTGTAGAACATCCCTTTCATGTATCCCATGTCTCACCCATAAGCCATAACTAGACTGTTTGCATTCCTAGAGCACCTGGGGGCCAGTCATGCTTCATGCTCCTTGTATTCTGCCATTTGATCCGACTGATACCTAGGCTGATGTGTAGCACTGTGTCATCTTGGATTAAATTTATGGCAATAGCTAATCACTGAAAGAGCAAGTACAGAAGGAGGGGCAATTCTACTGGTTATCACCTTGGCCTGGATGGTTCTTGTTTCCCTGCTTCATTCTTTTGTCTTCCCTCTTCATTCATTTATCCACTGATCCAGAGTACATTAATGTTTCATATAGAGAACCAAGGAACCATAAAGTCAGTTCACTCCTATACCCACAATTAGTGACTTCTTTTGAATTATGGTTAGTTCTGCCCCTTTACCTATTTTTTTTTCTGCTGCTGCTGTTTCCATCTCTATCATGAGCCACTCAGAGGAAGGTGAAAACACTGAAATGGAAAAATTTTGGAGGTCTACGGCCATTTCTGTGATTGGCTGTTTTTAATTTTACGGCTGTTTGAGAGGCAAAGTATTGGAAATACTTGGCCTGCAGTTTTTTGTGTTTAAATATTCATTTTCCCGACAAGTTGAAAAGTTCCTAAGGCCATTTTATGTTTGGAAAATTAAGTTCATCAACATTTAGCAGAAGTAAGCTGCAGGAACCCAAGAGCAAATGTAAAGGTATATATCACTTCAGAAATCAGAGTCAGAAAGAAATATTCAGGAGCACTTATGGGTGGGAATCCAGAATCTTTTTACTCATATATTTACCACACAAAGCTTTAATGAGAATCCTGTGATATGATTAGGTTGTTTTCAAATATTTCAGCTTTTACAGCATACTCAGTGAATGGCTTTTTGTTTTCCCTCTCTGAAACTTTCCCAGTAGAATATTTTTTAAGGATATTTCTCCCAGTCTGATTTACCTTTGTCTCTATTTTCCCTGGTTATCTGACTGCCTGAAGAACCAATTAATCATGTCTGTGTTTCTGGTAATTCATTATTCCATTTGCAAAAAGATACAGAAAAAGCCCCAAAGAATCCAGTATTGTGTAGGTATAAATTATTCTGAATTATTCTGCAGGTCCCTCTTTTTCAACTGTGGTAAATCTCCAGGAAGAAAAAGAGATCCAACCAAGATAGTTCTGGCTTATTTCTAGCATTCTAGAAACAGAAAATGTCTGGATGCTTAAGGAAGATATATTCCATCAGATCAGGGATGCAAAGATGTAATGTGTAGTGACAGGTTACACAATCACAAATCCACAGATTCCTTGGGCCATGTTGCTCAGTAATTATGCAGTGCTTAGATGCTTTCAAGTGAAAGTGGGTTTAGGTAAAAACAGAAGTAAAGCAAAGCTCAAATGAACTGTGTGTTGTAAAATCTCACTATGCATCATACTCTGGAAAGTAAATAAAAATCAGTGGCAATATCAGCAGGAATGCTATTACGTTTACTCATTGTGTAAACACAGAAAGAATTAATAATCTAATCTATCCTTTAAGGTTTTATATGCACCCAAGTAAATAAGCCCCAGTCAAACTAGTATCCCATCTATCACAAATATGAATAAAATACAGTCGCCACTGATATCAACAGAAAACGTATTTCCTTCAGGCAGCCTCTTAGAAATCATTTTAATTGAAGTTAGAAGATTAAAAGCAATAAAAGAGAGATTTTCCTTCCTTCTAAATATATATCCATTTCCATCTAGGTTTTCATCTTCTTACCAGCACGACAAATGTTTTTGAGGTTTGATGTAAATGTGATGCAATTTCAGGAGAACTCGAAACAACATAAAACGTTTTTGACAGATTGTTGAATATCAGAAGCATATATATTTATTCCTTATATGCTTTTTCAAAGGCTGACCTGTTGGCAGAAAATGGAATGATGTCACTTTCCTTACACTTAGATTTTGTCATGTACATTAGAAGACTGGAAATAGATTGGTGCAAACATCAATTTACCAATATACGTTCATAATGTAGTTCAAGATAAACATGTTAACACTGAAAAGAATACACTTTTCAAAAATTACAGTCACATGCAGCAATATGGTTTTTTCATAACTAGTTGAACATAATGCATACTTTCCCTTAAAAGTAGCATTCTAAGAATTTACATATGTGATTATTTTCATCCTGTTGTGTTGGTTGACATTGATTTTCAGTGAGGCTGCCCAAAATGCTCTGAAGGGCTTGCTTGGGTTTTGTTCGTTTGTTGTTTTGCTAGAATTTCTCTTTGCTTAGCATAAATGACAGCTTTAACCTCAATTTAGTTATCTAAGAATTAGGCATGTTTAATGATCTTCAGTTTGACAGTGAAATGATCTGTACACACAGATAACTTTGAGTATAGCAGTTCTGCACTCACTCTCAGTGGTGTTCATTTCCACTTGAGCCAGTTCCTTTCATTTATAGTGTGCTGCTCCTTTGACCACCATCAGCTTCACCTCTCTCATGCACCATTAGCCAGCCAAGTGCATTGCACTCTGCAGTGATTCCACAGAGTCCCTTCAATCAAAACCTGACTGAAAGTCTGCCTTTTCAGAATCAAGTATCATAACTCTAACCTAAGTCTCTGAATAGTTCAAACAGGACTGTTTTGGCCTGCATTGTTGGGAAACATCAGAAATTTTATTCTTGGTTGTTTTATTTCTAGGCTTACTGCAGTTTTGGTGTCTTTCTTAAGCATGCCCTTCTCCATGACCCTCTTTCAGAGGGCACTGACAACCCTCAGCCTCCTCCTGACGTCACTCTTTGTCTTTAGTTTTCCTTTTTTTGCAGGCTTGGGAAAATAGAATTTGCCAGTCCTTGTGGAGTAAGGCTAATAAATGCCATTTATTAGTATCTCCACTGTTTCCTCAATGACTCGGTATTCTTAGCTCAGCTCTCAGGGTTTTCGTTTATCAAGGTCATTACACATTGTTAATTTGCTGAGGGTTTCATCCCACAAGAGCCCCTATTGATTTACTATAAGATATTAGATGGGTCAATAGGACAATTTTTAATAAACAGCATACATTTCATTCCCTTAAGCTTTCCTTACGCCGAAGTTCTGACATCACTCTTGGTCATCCTCAGGATGTATCCCACCAGTATCACGTTTAAATAAATTGAGCAGCCTGAAGAAATTTCATGTGAACTGTCTTAGCTGGCCACTTCTCAGCTCCTGTTTCTCAAACAGGACTGCCAACAATAAACCAAGTGGCAGTCTGCCATTTCCCTCACTCATCTGAAAGTGCTTGTCCATACGGATGCCAGCAATCCTGAAACACTCATTCCTATTGATGACTTCCATAATTCCAGCGGTACTGACTACCACAGCATTTCAAAGTGTCACAGGCTCTTTTAAAAAGGTTGAATTATGTACTATCACAAAATAATTCCTGGGAGCTCCTACATAGATGTAACCACAAGTCCTAGAGTTCCACGGAGGGAGCCCAGAGTGCACAAAGCCCAGCAACAAGTGGGTGTGTTGTAACATGGATGTCAAATGATTGTTTCTAAAATGCTCACTGGATTCACAAAGATTGGATGCAAAAATTTAAAAGCATTTGCCTGCCCACTGCAGTTGTAGCCAAAAATCTCTAACCTTAAAATCTGTGGTATTTTTTATCACTATAGATAAATCTTTAATTTTGCCCAGTGAATCCCTGTGTCAGTTCATTGCCTGGTAGGTTCTAATCAAAGATATTTACTGCATTTCCCAGTTAGCTCACATCAGGAAAAGTATATCACCTAAACCACTAATTTGAAAGACTTAGACGCATGCATGCTGTCTGACATGCTTCCTAATACATATTATTTCCTTTACTTCTCTACATTTCCCTTCTTTGGACAAAAAGGAGTAACGTACTCAAAGGTCTGCCTGTGGGTCCTCTCACCTTCTAGAGTAATGAAGTATGAATAGCATGTCAGTGAGGTTAACCTCCCTCTTTTGGATACCAAGTTTTTACACCTTTTTCTCTTCTTTTCTCTCTTTTCCCATATTTCCTCTGCTTGTCATAACTGCAAGAGGTTCAGCAAATTCTCAGAATTCTTGCATGTTATTTGATACATTGTTATTTTCTTGTCCTATTGTTAATGTTTACAACGCATTTTGTATTTGCAAGATTTTATTAAGATCATGACAAATCTGACATTTAAAAGCTCAAGGACCTGCTTCTAACCTCTGTCTGTCTTGACTTTTAGAAAAATATCAGGCTTCCTTCATTAAACTGCAAGTGTTTTTTCTAAAATCAAATGTGCTTGTTTTACAAATATAGAATATTACTGTAGAAGTGGTTTTCTCATCCCTGTAGACAAATAAACCAAAGCCACACCAAATGTTCTAGAGGTGTAGAATAAAACCCCTCTCTCTTTCATAACTGTAGACAGCTTAATTTAAAATTTCAAAATTCATGTGGCTATATACCTGTTTCTTAATTTCAGACTAAATGCAGTACAATCTACTGTGCACATGGAAAGACCAGGACTAATTTTTTAGTTACATTTTTATTTTCAATTAGGAAATGTGTAAGCGTGTAAAGGTATTGTTTCTGATCTCTGCTTGCTGAGTTCAGGTGTACCCTTAAAGAAAATGTCGTACATTTTCTTCTGTAGTTTCGGTTGTGGGGCATACATCAGATCACAGAGATATATTTGATCTCTGTGGACAAATTTCTGACAGTTTTGTGAAGAAAAACTGTGGCCACAACACACACATTTAGAGACCTAAAGAATTACAGCTTGGAAATTCTTTTTCAGGCCCGGATTTCTCCTGACTCTCAGGTCCATTCCCAGGCTGACAAGCTGACTACAGCTTCAATTAGGGAGGAAGTCTCCCAGGGTGATAACATGGTGAAAAACAGAGTGGAATTCATAATAAAGATTAACACCTGGTGTCTTTCCCGTGGGATACATCCTGAGGTACTGTCCCAAGGATGTTTTTCCCAATTGTCCAATGAGCTACTGTCCTGTCCTATCACCATGTAACATGCTTTAAATATGGGCTGTCCATACAATAAAGTTGGCCTTTCTTCCCTAAAGAGGTCCATGTGTGTTGCTGTCCTTTCTCTCTCATTTTAGCGCAGTGACCACAAAAAACTGTAGCTATTTACATTTCCCTCTGTTTCCATAACATTCGTCAATTGTATCCCATTCTAGAACTGTTTCAAGGTCTGTGGGGCCCGAAGTCCAGGCCCTAGTTTTGAAATGTTTCTGTGGTGAGATTTGCACATAAGACCACAAAGTTTAAACCTTGTTGTCTCTAAATGCAGTCCTCTCTTAAGCAGTTTCTGCTACTTACTTTTTTCTTCTATTTACTCCAGCTTTTTCCCTCTTCACTTTTTGAGTGTTTGAAGTTCTTAATCTCTTTACCTTTCTTTTTCCAGGCACTTCACTAATGGAAACTTATCCAAACTTTTATTCTTCTATAAAAAGTATGAGGAACAGTCTGTGCAAATTATAGTCTGTTTCACATTGGGAGTGGAGTGACACCACCCCAGGCAGCGCTCCAAGAACTAAAGCCACCAAATATGAGAACTTTACAAAGTGAAAAGGCAGAGCCAGGGGAATTCACCTCTGCAGCTCCTCATAACTATTATGCTCAGCATTGGATGTTTTCATGAAAATCAGTACCAAATATACTTTTAAGCTGGAAGCTAGACAGGCAGGAGTGATGGATTCTCCTCTGGCCTGTACAGCTCTGAATTCAGGCACTGCAGAATTGCATCATCCCCACAAGAAAATTATTGTGGCTTTTGCCCCAAAAGGCTACAGTGCCTTTCAGACTTCTGACGTGTAGGGGGGAAGTGCTGTCTACCAGTCCCTTTTCATGATGTACATCATCCACACACCTGTCATACAGCCAAGGATGAAAAAGAATAGGTGTCACTTTGGTATCTTTCAATTCCTTCACCTGCTTTTGGGTTGCAATATTAAGCTGGCAGTTGTGGCAGATCTTCATACTCTCTCTCTCTCACCACCATCTGATGCACGTAAATCATCCAGGAAGAAGTTTGGATTGGTGCATTTGTTCAAGATGCAGAGGTCCCTGTCTCAGTATTGTTTTGCATTCTTCTCAGTACTCTTGCTTAAGACACAAACTGAACAACATGACTTGTTCATGCTGTTTCTAGACACATAAAGAAGTTGTTTAGCCTCTTGCCAGCATAAAAATATTCAAGATACTCAGTCTTGAAGAAATACACAAAGCAACATGGTTCTCCCATTTAGCTATGAGGAAGTCAAGGAAAGTACCTGATAAATCCATGGCCTGCTCAAAAAGAATGGGCAGAAGTTGTACAGGCGCTGGTTTGCTGTGTGTGTTACAACAGTTGAAATAAATATGACACCTTCTCTTCCATCACTACAAAAGTAATTTTAAAAATAATCTCTCTCAAAAAAAAAAAGTTTCTAGAATCTTGTTCTTAAACATTAAAAAGATGGTGGTTTTTCCCTTTGTGAATGGGAAATTGAAAATCACAGCACTGTGAAGATTAGCACAGCTAAAACAGATAATCCTCACACCAGTCCTGCTGGCAACTCCTTCAGTAATTTTGGCAGCCAAATGTGAGGCCTGCCAACAGCACAAAGAAATCCAGCCAGGAAGACAGCTACAGTCTTATATATCCATGCTGGAAAAAACACATTCTGGAGCTTGCTGCCTGTGCTCTGATGCTTGCCAAGCACACCCAAGGAGTGGCCACACATGTGCTGGCTTTCACAACAGAAAAACAGAAGGAAAACAGGAGAATTGTGTTGTCACAGCCTGAGCAGTGAGGAACATGCTGCCATAGTTTTTCTTCTTCTAGAAAGAACTAGAAAAGACTTCCTGAGAAGTCAAGGTGAGGGTGCACATATTTTGTCTAATGTACAGGAAGAACTCTAGTCTAGACACAGACTGAACACACATGAACCACATTCCCTGTGTTCACTGGCAGACTGACCTTCACAAAGAACAACTGATTTTCTACACAGGGTGAACTGGGCAGCTGCCAGCAAGGACAAGGAATTCCCTCCAGGCAGTGCCAAACTTCAAACCCCACAGCACCCAGCGCTTCTCACACCCACCGTGGCCCCACTTGGCCCATCCCATCTCACCAGATCCCAGTGTGGGAAGCAGGGAAGGAGGCAGTGCAGGGTGAGGAAGAGGGCAAGTGGCAGAGCATGGAAAGTGGCTCCACGGGAGATCCTGGCAGCCTTACATAGGGGATGAGAGCAGCCCTAAGGAGGGGCTGCAGACAGACCCACATGCTGAGGGTGGGCTGAAAATGGGGGGAAACAAAAAGCAGGGCAAAGGGACAGGTTTCCCTAAAGGAATGCCAATACATCCCACAGGCAACAATGGTGAGAAGAGGATGCTGAATGAGCCAGTAATTTCTGCTGATCATCCAGGCTTCTTCAGAACACCCAAGGACCCAAGGACAGCAGAGCCGCCTCTGGGGACCAATGCACTGACTGAGAAAAACATCAGTGAAATGGTAAGGAGATTAGAAGATACTCTTTTTTCTGCCTCTTTTTCAGCAGACTGGCTGGCCATGTGTCTCACAGTCTGCCTGTCTGGCAGATTGAGCATGTTTATTATTGCACTGGACCTTTCATGTGCTTAGCAAGATGCTTATGCCCACACAAAGAGTGCTTTTTCAACTAGGTCAACAAAAGAGTGTCTTTGAAAAGTTTTATTCCATACCCTTGGTTTCAAAAACTTGTACCCAAGCTACAGAAACTAAATCAAAGCAGTGAATTGCAAAACTTTCCTCTTCAGGAACAGGAGCAGACCTGCTTTCCATTAAATCACTTTTCCTGTGTCTAAAAGCAGGATACTGCACACCGTAATCTGCTCCAGATGCTGAAGGAGAGAAAGGACACAATTTTTGGCCGATGTTGTTGAATCAGTATCAGCCACTAGGAGGGCCATACACACACTGGAGCATTCCTGGCTCCTTCCAACTCTCTCCAACCCCTTAATTATGGAAACACCTTAATAACAAGGTGATGATTTCTGACACGAGGGAGCATGCCTACTCTATGAGCAGCAAAGTCGGACCATTGAGTTTCCACCCTGTATTTCAAGAGGGGACAGGTAAAGGGATCTGCCCATCAATGCAGATCCAAGGGAGAAGCTGTTTCCCCCCCCCACAGCAAGGTCCCAGCCCCTCAGGTCATTCAAAATGGCTGCAGCTCAGCAGCTGGATCAGATGTGGACTTGTGGAGGTTCCCCCCAGGCCTGCTTCCCAAAATGTGCCTGCTGGCCTTTCAGAACGAGTCCAACATTTTCTGAATACCAGTAAGCCACAAGGTTCTTCACGGGCTGTTCTGTCTTCTGCCTTGCTCAGATGATGAGAAGGGCTATCTGCTTCCCGTGGTCCTTAGGTTTTCCACAAAGGAAGGAGGTTTTTTGGTCCTATAGGCAGGAGTGCCTGGAATCCTGGGCCCTCTGATGGCACTGATGTAAGGCAAAAGGGGAGGCTCCCGCACCACCAAGGCAGTGCCCTTGGGAGTGTAGGCTCGGAGCTGCAATTCCTCTTCTGCGTGAGCTGTCACTGCCACCCAGCCTGCAGAGCCAGAGAGAATATGGACAGTGAGGAAGGCAAGTCCCTAGGATCAAAACAAGGTTCTGACACAAACTACTGCCTCCCAGAGAGGCTAAAAATCTGAGCTGCCCTCGTGTGGTTGCTTGAGAAACCAAGCTCAAAGGTCATATCCAGCTCTTTCCAACAGAAGGCAGTACCTAAGCCCACTCTTCTCAGACACAGCTCTCTCCTGGCAAACTTAAGAGGGATGGTGGGAACTACCAAGAACACAAGAATGAAGCTTTCCAGTCAAGGGCCCTTTCCCTCTCACCTGGACAGCTGGCAGTGTCACAGCCATTCCTGATGCTGTAGAACCTGTATGGCAGCCAGAGCATAAAGTATTCCAATGTTGTATGGCTGACAATCTCCATTCTTGGAGACTGTCACGCTTCAGCTGGACAAAGTCATGGCTGCTATGATTTTGTGCTGTTGACAGTCCTGCTCTGAGCAGGAAATACAGCTTCACCCCTTCAGAGGCCTCTTCCCATCAATGTTTCTACGATGCAGACCCTGCAAAGCAAACTAATGAAGAAATATTAAATTACCTGCAGAGGAAAGCTTGATATCTGCAACTGCCTCAGTGGTACCAATTCCTTTCAGTCTAATGTCCTGAGGGACAAGTGGAGGGAACTCTTTCATTCTCTCTTCCCCACCCATGGGAACCTAAGATTAAAACACAGGGAAATTATTTAACAGTCAAGAGATTCTTCAGCAGATTCCTACTTCAAACTGGCAAGCAAGGCACAAGGGAGAATAAAGGTATTAAATATTTGTTAGCCAATTAAGAACTGAATTGAATAACCTCCAGGAGTTATTTCAGGTTTGCCAGAACAGAGTCAGGATCACATCCAGAGGAACCCCATGGGAGGTAAGGAAAGATGGAGTGCCCGTTGCAGGATGCAGCTGGTAGATCAGGCCAGCTGCCTTAATATGAGTGACAGCACTTGTTCTCCATGTGCACAGGAATGGAAATACCAGGAGAGGGACAGCTCACCCCATCTCCCATCAATCTGAAAATGCTACACAGAATGTCGCCATACCAAGGAAAACGTCAGACCACCAAGAGATTAAGACATGTGCAGAAGATCCAGCAGGGAAAGAATAAGAAAAGTAAATCTTTCAGCTGCAATCTGTTCTGAAATCCCAGTCTGCAGGTTTGCCATGGAAAATATCCCCGTTGCTGCTTGCACTTTAAGGCTGTTCAAGAAGAGCCAAGTATGAGTAAGCAGAGCACTGCAAATCATATCAGCCTGAATGCTAGAAACAGAAACTCTGCTGAAAACACATCTTGAGTGCTCTCTCCTAATATAGCTCTGCCATGCGTCTGTGCAAGACTGCTCCACACCGCGCATCTCCACTCATCCACTGCACAAGTCCCAAACTCCTGACACCCGTGGATGTTCCCTGTCAGTTCTGCCCACCTGCAGCCACAAGCTCCTCCCAGCACCTCTCCTTACCTTTAGGAACTGTTGGCCTGCATGCTTCTCATACATAGTGTCTGCATTACTCAGTGTAGTAACATGGACTGGCAAGAGGTTAGAAGCCAAGACAGAAAACCAGGCAGGCTTTTCTCCCTGAAATAAATACCAAATGAATGCTAATTATGCTAACAGAAAATCATCCCTGAATTGCTCTCTCCCGCATGTTGAAAATCTGCCTGCTTGATGCCTTCTCCCTGTTTGAGAGGTCCTTGTCTCTCTGCCAACGACAGCAGCCAGGGTTTATATAAAATTGGGATTTGAGATGCCAGAAGAGAAGACCCACAGCTTCACCATCCTGCCTCAAAGCACCCTCAATGCCACATTTACTGCCAGCACACCTGCTCAGCTCAGGTAAATCATCCAAGAGAGATCTTTGTTCTCATTTAATTCACAAGAACAAACTCAGTGGGGTTATTCAGCACAAGAGGTGATGGACATCTGGTCTGGTGCTGCTTCTCCTATCACTCTACACTTCTAACACACAGTGCTCATTCAACAGTACTTGGCCCCAGCTGCTCTCAAGCCGTGCAGAGACAGTGGAGCAATTTCAGCAGGCACTCTCATCACACTTGCAGGAAGAGCAAACAAGGTCACAGAGGGGAGAGACCTCTCCAAACACTAGCAGCAGTCAGAAAAAAATGCAGGAATTCCTTCACAGGTTTAAGCTGAGGCAGGAGCTTCTGTCATGATCTGATAACAACTGGCCTCCAAGATCTCAGGAGGATGTAGATACATAAGACTGATAGATCAATGTGTGCTCCTGCCATACTGGTACAGTTTTTACTTTACAGAATCCTGCCTCGTCTACTTTTCTGGTTTTCTTCTAGCAGGTAGAGAGTGTCATTAGCAAAGTACTAATTCAACATTTCTGTGGTGATCTTGGAAAGCAGATTGAAACAAAGGAATAGCCATACACACCCCTAAAAGAGGGCAAGCTACTGAGAAAATGATCTAAGACTTATGATAATGTCTTATCTTATGAAAGAAACTGCCCCTTACAGAGGAAGCATCATGGGAGGTCAACTCCACACAGTTTGATAAAGGTGTATGGCATGGGATTTTTAATAAATTGAAGAAGTTATTGGCAAGGGGGACACACAGCACATTTGAAAAATATTTTTTACAGAAACTAAAATACCCGTGCAATTAATTGCTTCCTCGGGCAAGTTCTGCAGAGGTCTGCCAAGAGAGAAAAATGTCTGTGCTTTTCTCTCTTAGCAGACAGCTTTCACAAAACACCGAAATTAGGAAAACCACCAACACGTGGTTCCCAGTTAATTCGGACATTCTCCTCGTTCCCTCATGCCTCTTTGTAGGTCATGGGAAGCACATTAAATTGAAGATGTTTGTCAGCATTCAAAAGCAGTTTCCATTATACATTATGTAACACTGCATGCTGGTAACAAGTAACAAACCTTTCAACTACCCATCCCAAGGCATTCTGACTTCATGCACTAATTCCTTAACTGATTCATCATCTTCAAAACAGCAAGAAAAAGGTCTGGGAAAGCTACCCAGAAAGCCTTTTATGGCTGGTAGTACTGTAAGAGATTAAAGAGCTGCTCCCAAAATCCTTTCTTCCCTTACCTCTAAGTAGTCTATACGTCCCAAGGCTGCTAAAAACAAGACCATTCCTGGCTTGAGAATGAACGTCCGTGGAACAATTGCATGTGATGGCAAAACCAGCTTTACTTCCTTCTCAGTTAGGAGATTCAAAATCTGCAAAATAAATTGTCACAACTTATTCCAGATGTTTCAACGGGAACAATGAAGTTAGTATTGACATTATATTGATAGAGGAAAAAGCCCAATTAAAGCAATGTCAAGAACATTTGACACAACAGTTCAATTCTGGTCCACACAGTCAGCGAGAAAGATTTTCCCCTGCCAAAATCTGCCACAGACAATCTGCTTGTCCTCCACTCAGACTGAACATTGACTGCAGGAACAAAATTTGATCTGAAACTTTGATCAGAAACAGCAACAACTATTTCTGAATGCAGGAAGTATTTTCCACATGTATTCAACTCCAGAAGAGGGAAAGAACACACACAGTCTCTCAAGTTACCAAACCAGAACTAAGCTGATGCCAGTCTCTACACTGGCTATCAGAGACCTAAGTGCAGCTTAATAAAGCAGATTATGGTCTGACAAATACATCACTAGAAAACTAGGAGTCTTCCAGTGTTCATGAAAGCAGCACCAGCACATGAGCTGTAAAGTCTCAGCACAGTCCTTGCACTTCATTCTCTTCAGAACCTTCCTGTCTCCCTGTACAACTTAATCTTCCCCAAAAGATGACCGACAGTTCTGCATCTTTGGTATTCTGCAATTCTGCAGTTTTGCTATTAAAAAGACCAAAAATCAAAAAATGTCTGTTTTGGACATGTGCACTTTGTCAGCACTGACTACAGTAGGGCTCTACTGACAAAGGCCTGACATATTGGAGCCAGTAGCAGTAACACTGTAGATCCTCCTAGCTTCAGGAGAATGCTTTCTCTAAGATGTGGTTTGGTCATAAGACTCTGGTTATCCTCCTAAACGCCACCTTTTTCACATAGGCTGGGAGAGCTAAAGAAGTGCCAGCTTCATTGGGTGATGCTGTATGAACTTGCTAAGAGCACTCGTTTAATTCCCTTCCTTCAGAGGTTGTGGAAGCTTGGTGAGGCAGTCCTACAGCTCCTTTGCAAAGCTGGCAGTATTGCTCTACTCAGAAAAGCAACAGCATTACCACATGAACTCCTCTCAAGTAAATACAAACCTTATCTTAATACAATTCCCAAACGAAGAGAATCCTAATGCCAGGACTACAGCAGAAAACACTCTCCCAGAGACACAGCTAAGACAGAACAGCCCTCACAAACCCTGTCACCCCAAAACACAACACCACAGAGTACCTACACAGTCTTCTTTTACAATTCCTGGCGTGTCAAAACACCACCGAGCATCCTTCACTTCATTGTGAGTGAACTCCTCCCTTTCCTCGTGCTTCTTAGGGGGATCTTTAGGATCTTCATCCATGCTGTAGGAGAGCAGGTCAGGGTCAAAGTCAATCTCAGCACTAGACTTCTGCTGTTGAAATGTTCTTCCAACTCTTCCTGGATTAAAATGAAAGGTTTTCCTGGTAATTTACTTATTAACTTGCTTTCCTTCAATCAAACATCTGCCACTTTCACGGCTTAAAAGAGATGTACATCAGTAATATAAAGGTGATAAAGACACTATGTGTCTAGAAATTTGTATGTTCAAAAGCCAAAATTATAAGAAATCCCTTCTATGAGTTTTGCTTAGTGCTCCTCATGCCCCAAAATCTCAACAGGGAGATCACAGACACTTTGTTATTTCCAATTTATGGTAAAGCAGGCTGCCTTCTTTTTTCAGTGCCTCAGATTGCCACGCAGAATTATCTGAAAACCAGAGCTATGTTCTGGTAACCTCCTCTTTTGAATATATACTAAAATGCACAATCCCTGTAGCCTGCAGTCCAAATGTGATTATTTAAAATTAAATTAATTTTCTTCACTTGAGAACAAGAGATGACCCATACTGTGATATCCTTGCAAATTACTAAGCTATCAGAATTTACCAGCCTCGTTCAGACAGGAGATGCATTGCACAGAGAAACTCTCTGCTACTACAGCATCTGACAGGTATTCAAAAGTACTAATGATGCTGTTTATGGAGCCGATGGAGGTCTTGCCCCATTTATCTGTGAGAAAACACTGGTCAGAATAACTTAACCTTTGTGTAAAGCAGTGTTTTCATTAGAGGCAGAAAGGTAACACCTTTACTCACCCACTAGGTAACCTTGCTTTTTAAGTTGATTAAGGTACTTTTTTTCTTCAGGGCTTAGCTGATCTTCTGTTTTTGTTGCCTCTTCTTTTAGCCTCTCCTGCCTTCGGAATATCCTGTCACACGTAGGGTTAATAATTGGAAATTTTAATAGGTTCAGTGTTGTTCCTGGAAAAACAAACAGAAAGCACTTTTGTGTCTCTGACTACCCGATACATTTCAGCTCTGAGGAACAAGATTACAAAAAAACTGCTTCTATAACTTTTTGGTGAAACACAGTAACACAAAGTCAGAGGTGGAAATATAGCTGCTCCCATAAAGTACTAGCCTTGCAACTTGGGGAAGCAAAAACAAGCCGTCCACCAGCTTAAGACCTGTTCTCACCTACAGCTTGAATAAAAGGGTCTTAAAGCCGAGTGCTGCCAAGGCTGACTTCGTACACCCCAGGTAAGTCTCAACTCCAGACAGCTTGGTTTGGCCTACAAGTGCTCACCATTCCACCTCCCGGCCTCTCCAGACTGGAGGGCACCTCTGATGGACAGGGACAGGCAAGGCACGTGCATCAGATGCCATCCTAACTGGCACGGGTGTACACAGACTCATCCTGGTTTACCAAGCCTCTGCTACAGGATGTGCAGCACCCTCAGCACATGCATCCCACTCCTGCTGCCCCAAGGAATCACAGAATCAATTAAGTTGGAAAAGACCTCTGAGATCATCTCCACATCAACAAGACCATGGCACTGAGTGCCACATTCAGGCACGACTCCATCATCTCCCTAGGCAGTCCATTCCAATGTCTAGTCACCCTTTCGGTGAAGAAAATTCCTGCTAATGTCCAAACTAAAGCTGCCCTGATGCATCTTAAGGCTATATCCCCTTCTCCTGTCACTGGCTGCCAAGGAAAAGAGTTGGCTACTTCTTTCGGCTAGATGCAGAAATTGATAAGGTCTCCCAAACTTCATTTTGTCCAGGTCAAACACCTCAGCCACTCCTCACAATTTGAAGCACAGCATACCTCTGGAGCTTGCTGACCGCCACGGAGGTGTCCAGGGTGGCAGATACCCCTTTGGTGACAAGCTCTCCTGCTGCAGGGTGGCCCAAGAGCAGTCCACAGGCCCACAGCTCACTGTTTTCTGCGCACCCCACATGCCCCATTACCCATGCTACAAAGGGTCGAGCAGTGCCCTGACCTGGCCACGGGGACACGGTGGCCCTGTCGATGATGTCGGAGGCGCGGGACTTGCAGTAGTCGGAGCGCAGCAGGGTGTTGAAGAGCGTGGACTTGCCGGAGTTGGTGGCGCCCAGCAGGTAGACATCTCCGGCGCACTTCCAGGAGCGCTGCAGCCGGCTGATCAGCCCCTCCACGCCGTAGCCGGTCTTGGCGCTCACCAGGCGGATGTCCACCAGCGCGGCTCCCCGCAGCCCGGCCCGGGCGCAGGCCGCCGCCACCCGCTGCCGCAGCCGCCCCAGGTGCCCGGGGCAGTCTGCGGGCAGCAGGTCCACCTTGTTGCCCACCACCAGCACGCCCGAGGCGGGCACGTCGGGGCCCAGCAACGCCGGCAGCTGCGGCAGCACCGGGTCGGGCAGCTCCATCACGTCGAGCACGTAGAGCAGCAGCGGCCCGCGGCCGTGGGGCGGCGGGCGGCGCAGGGCCGCGCTCACCACGCGGCGGTGCTCGTCGGGCGGCAGCCGCAGCCGCAGGGCGCTCCCATAGTGCGCCAGCGCCCAGCACCGCTGGCACACGGTACCGCGCAGCCCCGCGGGGCCCTCGCACTGCAGGAGACTGCGGTACTTCTCGGCCGGCACGAAGCCCGGCGCGCCGCCGTCCCCGCACTGCAGCTCGGCCCCGCAGCCCGAGCAGCTCAGGCCGCTCGGCGGCACCGACGGGTCGGACGTGCTCGGCACCGCCACCGCTGCGCCCCGCGCCCGCCGCTCCCGTCGCGGCTTCGGCTTCAGCTCCCGCTCCGGCTTCAGCTCCCACTCCCGGCGTAGCGTCGCCGTCGCCGCCGCCGCCGCCGCCGCCCTCTCAGCCGGGTCCGGCTCGTACTCGAGGAAGACGAAGCGCTCCTGCTCCTCGCCACCGCCCGCCGCCGCCGCCCCGCACCGCCGCAGCGGGGTGCGGGGCCGGGCGCGGGCCAGGCGGGCCAGGAGCGCGGGGCCCAGGCGGAGCATAGCGGACCCGCACACACCGCTACCGCCACACCGCGGGGCGCGCGCGCCTGACGTCACCGAGCGCGCGGGCGCCTCGCGGGCGACGCGAGCGTGACGTCACGTGTGGCGCAGGCGCCGTCCCGCCGCCTTTGGCCCGCGCTCAGCCGTGGTCTCGCTCGTTCCCTCTCGCCCCTCGCTCGCTCGCTCGCTCGGCCGCCGCCGCCCGCGGCTCCTCCCGCCGCCACCATGTACGACGCGGACGAAGGTGAGGGGTTTCCCTTTCCTGTCCTCGCCTTTTCCTCCCGCCCGCCTCGGCCAGGAGTGGCGCTGGGCGCGCCGGGGCCCGTGGGAGCCGGGTGATGGGCAGGATGCGGTGGGATCTGCCGGGGTGCCGGAGGGTCCCTGAGCTAGGCGCGGGAGAACAAACACCGCGGTGGCCGCAGTCTAACTCACACGTTGTGCTTCCCCACAGATATGCAATATGATGAAGACGATGATGAAATCACCCCCGACCTGTGGCAAGAGGCCTGCTGGATTGTTATTAGGTGACCTGCTAAAACTCGCTGTCCTTATCTCTCCGACACCTGTGGTCTCGGTCTTGCAGGTGACATCCAGCTTGCTCCCGGGAACGCGTCTGGGAGCTGCAGGCTTGGATGTGCTAAACTGTGCTGCAGCACGTTCAGAGCAGGAGGGCTTTTACAGAAAGAGTTGTCGGCAGGAATTAAGAAGCTCTGCTGACCCCCAGCACACACCTTTTTCAGTGAAGAAAGAGGTGGCTTTGGTTCCATGTCAAGCACATGGTTTTGCCCACTAATCTCACAGCTGATGCTGGCATTAGGAAGTCAGTACTTGGTTATTTTCACAATTTTGATGGCGTTTTTTCTTGCAAAACATGAGCATCCAGGACCTGTGTGGCTGGAACAGAGGAGATCCAAGCTAAAAGTTCTGAGTACTATTACTTGGACTTGGGGACATGCTCCTGGTTTACTGCAGCTTGGAAAATTAGTTAAAGCAAAGTAATTTACAGGTTTTATTGAAAACTTGAGCTGAAGCTGCTTTCAGTGAAGTTTGTCATCACTTTTCTCTTCCAGTTAAGGGAAATTTAAGGCGCTGACTGTTCATGCAGTTGTGGCTTAACCAAGAGGTGGCAGCAAGTCTGTCACTCTAAAGTGTCAGTGTCTTCAAGCAGGGAGGGAATTGTTAAACATTTGTGAAGAGCATCTGTGTTTGAAACTCATGCCTTGAGTTAAGTGAATGTGTTTGATTCTGCACTATATTTCATGGCTTTTGGAGTTTTGGTAATCAATATATCTTAAGTTTGTTGATGTGTGAAGTACATTAATTAAACTGAGATTTCTTATTAACTTTTTTTTTTCCTAGTTCTTATTTTGATGAAAAGGGTTTAGTCAGGCAACAGTTGGATTCCTTTGATGAGTTTATTCAGATGTCTGTGCAAAGAATTGTTGAAGATGCTCCACCAATTGATTTACAAGCTGAAGCCCAGCATGCCTCAGGAGAAGTGGAAGAGCCAGTAAGTGGAGAACCTTGGCAGAGATTATGTATTTTTACAATTCAAAGTCATTTTACGTTATTCAACCCCTGTCCTGCTGTTAGAGTTGAGAAGTGACCAAGAAAAGTGGCTGCTGCAGCTCATATTGTCAGTTCCTGTGCACAACTGCACAGACAGAGATTTAGTAGAGCATGTCAGGTGGCCAAGAGCAAGCTGTGTTCTGGTGAGATTTTGATTTTTCAGCAGCTTTACCATGGCAAGAAAGGTTTATGGCTAAAAGCTTCTCTCTTAGCTTTGACTCAAGTTAGGTCCAGGTTTTCAAAGGGTGCTGTTCATCTTCCCTTGGCACCAGGTTCAGAAGAGGATACATTGTCTCAAATCTGCACCCAGTGATGGCTCCTGTACAATGAGTGTGCACCTTCTGCAGTGGCTCTGGTGCTTTCACCTGTGTCCCTTGTGTAGTCTGATCCCTGTTCCATAAGTGCAAATGGTGATGAGACATTGTCTTGTTGTCAGTCATTACCTTGATGCTTCTCTCCAGAGATTTAAAGGAACTTTAGGACACCAGAGCATTGAGTTTGTTACATGGTTTTCCTGTTCCTTTGCATTTTTTGCAGGCGAACAGCTATCCTGTAGAGAATAGCTGAGATATCTTTTGGTTTCTTTGCTAGGAAAACAGTTCATAAACATTTAGCTCACTAATTCTTATTATTTCCTCTGTTATTCTGTGTATATTATGGCAGAATTCTATACTTGTGCAGTTCTGGAGCTGATGTTTGTGCTGTGCCTGGTCACAGTTCGGGTCACAAGCATGGGTTTTGCTGGGCTTCTTTTTGCCCAAAAGCTAGTATTTTACTTTCTCAAATCACAGAAGTTAGTATCTTATTCTCATTTATTAAATGCAAGTTTTTAGGAACAGGTTTAGAGATGAGAAAACTTGCTTTTTTCCTTCAGAGTCACTTGCAGGCAATCTCTCACCACATTTGAAGGTGCTGGACTAATTTAAGGAAACTGTGTGTATTGGGAAAAACTTGATTTTTTTGTTTCTGTCTTCCTCTGCTTCTCAATCTCAAATTTTGAAGGCAGTTTTAAAGCACATGAAAGGGTTTAGCAACCATGCTCAGAGATAAGAATGATGGTAAATGTATTCTCCTTAAGACTGCTTTCATGAGAACTTGGGAAATGATACTACATGCAACTGTTGCTGCAAATCCAGGAAAAGGTGTTTCTTCACGTAAGACTGAGATTTTTTTTGACCTACAAAACATTTGCCAACAATGGTTTGCCACCTCCTGTTGTCAGAAGCTTTTGTGCATTTTAAAAATCAGATTGTTTTCCAAAAACTCAAGTCTTACTTTATTTACTTTTCCTGTAGAATCTTCCTAGGAGCCGGTGTTACCCAACTTGCTGTGTTTTCATCTATTGGTAGTGGCTGTTGTTCTGCAGTAACAGTTCTGGTTGCTAACAGGACAGATGTTTCTTCCATTACAAGTAAATATATTCTTATTTTCCAGCCCCGGTATCTGTTGAAGTTTGAACAAATCTATCTCTCCAAACCTACACATTGGGAAAGAGATGGAGCACCCTCACCTATGATGCCAAATGAAGCCAGACTGAGAAACCTTACGTAAGAGCCAACTCTGTAGTGGATAAATACAAGGAAGAACTGTCTCTGCCTTATTAATTCATAGCCTTTTACAATATAGTAGTGCTTGAAAATATAATAATTACTACTTTGTTTAAACTTCCATGTTTAGTTGTTAAATGCAGACGGTGGTTGATGATTTGGTAATAACGCTTAGTACAGCAGTAAGTGCTTGAATAACTGTCTTCATTACTAGGGTTGTACAAAAAGGTAGTAACTGACAGATAACACAGTGGTGTTTTTATTCTGTAGGTATTCTGCCCCCTTGTATGTGGATATAACTAAAACAGTTATTAAAGAAGGGGAGGACCAATTGCAGACCCAGCATCAGAAAACCTTTATAGGAAAAATTCCTATCATGTTGCGTTCCACATACTGTTTGCTGAATGGCTTAACTGACCGTGATCTTTGTGAGCTGAATGAGTGCCCACTTGATCCTGGTGGCTACTTCATCATTAATGGATCAGAAAAGGTAAGGGATATATTTTACACAGCCATCTTTACAGACACTGGAAGTTCTGTTAATTGTTTCCATGTGTTTTGCCAGGAGCACAAACACTTATTTCAGTGTACCAGAGATACTGTGGGTACCTGATCTTGCAGAAAGATGGGCTTTTAGTCATCTGTTAGGGCTTTCTCAAGCCACCTTTTCTTCTTTGCAGCACATTTTCCATCTTTTCTGATTTTTGTGAACTGCTTTGCATTTTGTGAACTGTTTGCCAGTAAGTGCTCTAGATATTTTTATTTCCTTTCCAGCACTGCAGAGCAGCATGCACTCTGAAATGAGGCACTTCCTCACTCAGAGTGTCCTCCAACTTGTTCACAGCTATATAGATGCATTTTGTTTTAAGAATAGGCTCTTCCCTCCATTGCTTCAGAACCAGCTTCAGAAAATCTTATCCACACCCTCTTAGTGCCTCACCAGTGAAACTGATAGTATTTTCTAGCTGATAACCTGGGCAAACACAGCAAAATAATTAGAATTTTATATTTCTTCTTGGTGAGGGGTGGAAATCTGTCTTTGATTGTTGAGCTGGCATTTAAATTTGCCTGTGTAGTGCATTGGCCTTGGAAAAACAGATAGTGAAATGCTTTCTTTATCAGTGTATGAAATGTCTTGGCACAGCCAGCAGAGGTGTGGTAAGTAATAACAGACAACAGTGTTCCCTAAGTCTCTTGTTTTGGCTATTCCACCTTAACTAGCTGTGTATTTTGTTTAAGTGTATATTTTTAAAATATAGCGTTTAACCAATTGACTTCACGCTGTACAGTGCTCTGAAGTTAAGGCACCTGAAGGAATAGTAGAAACGGTGTGAATGTTGCTTTCAGTATTCTCTTTTGTCATTTACAGTATTCTCTTTTTGTTATTTACTGGTACTCTTGTTTCTAACACAGGTTCTGATTGCTCAGGAGAAAATGGCTACAAACACAGTTTATGTGTTTGCAAAGAAAGATTCAAAATATGCCTACACAGGAGAGTGTAGATCTTGTCTGGAAAATTCCTCTCGACCAACAAGTACTATATGGGTCAGCATGCTGGCCAGAGGTGGACAGGTATGGCTAGGCAGTAATAACCCCAGAGATTGATTTAGGAGTTTTGTAACTGTCCTGTCTCTTTGTGTCATTTGCTTTTGGGCTTTTGAGAAGAAATTTCTTCTGATGCTAAGTTGTAAAGAAGATTTAAGTAAATGAAAATTCGTTTGTCATACATTATGGCTGTCTCTATGATAAATAATTTGAGGATTGAAATGCAGACTCAATTTGTAGCAGGTTTTAGGGCAAGGCTAAAAGCAATTTTTAAAGTACTGTACATGAATTTTTAGAAAATTCAGACAAGCTGTGTCCTGTGTTTTCACTAAGAATAAATAGAGGAACGGGGACCCTCTCTTTGCTGATGGCCAAGCTAGTGTTGAGATGTATTTTGCAGACCACAGGTTAATTCATATTTAACATCTAATTGTGCCATTTGTGAGGGGAAGTAAGTGCTACTTGTGACTTCTAAAGTAAAAGTTGTCAGTATTCACTTAGTATTGCACTGATGTTTTGAAATTTTCCAAGAGGAACTTAAATAGGAGCTTTACAGTGTTCTCCCTCCCGATGTCTGGGGCACTCCTGATTTCTTTTGCATCCCACAGCATTTCCTTCTGGGGAAGGGGAGCAGCTACTTGAATAGGGGAGCAGGTCACCTGCACAGTGGGTTGGAAAAGCTGAGTTTAAGCCTGACAGAAGGAACACTGAAGGTGGATAGGGTTGCTCTTGCACTAAGGGAGAGAAATTATGTTTATGGCGTACAAGTAGTATTTATATTCTTTTGTATCAGCAAAAACCTTGCAAGTTTTCACAGACTTCTAAAGCTTGAAATGTCTTTAAAATGAAAAGTCATTGCTGGAGTAAGGTTGCAGAGTAGCTCCTTGTTTGCCTGCTGACTAGCCGTGTTTTCCTGTGGTGCTTGAATAAATATGCTTATATTGTGTTGTATCATCCAAATCCAGAGAAAGACTTTTACTTAAAAGCAGGACGATTTTAGAGACTTTTATTGAAAGGCAGGATGCCTAACCTGTGCTTTCCCCATCTTTGCAGGGTGCAAAGAAGAGTGCCATTGGTCAGCGCATTGTAGCAACTCTGCCATATATCAAACAAGAGGTCCCCATCATCATTGTCTTCCGTGCACTCGGCTTTGTGTCTGACAGGGACATTCTAGAGCACATCATATATGATTTTGAAGACCCAGAAATGATGGAAATGGTAATATATATTAAATTATTTTGTGTTCTTGTATTTGGTGGTGTGTCGGTGCATCCTCATCACTTGAAGCGTTGTTCATTTTCCAGTTGTAATTTACTTATTATTTCTGTGGGTTCTGTATTAGAAACGTTGAAAGTTCTTTGCCTGAATCTATTCTAATGAATGCATTAAGCGGACAGAGCACAGTGGAAATTTTTAGGAGTCAAGATGTATTTGGAGAGTTAGGGTCTTCTCCTGCTGTTGTTGACTTTAATTGTAAAATCTTGATTATACTTGAAACAGCATCAGACCTGGAAGGAACTTGAATGAAAACTATTTTCTGAAGTTTAAACTATTCTTTTTGTTCTTCCTGAATGCTTCATTGCTGTTTTCTAGTGCTAGAAAGACCTGGATCAATAATTAGCAGATCCTGAAAAGAATTATAAACAAGCTACAGTGTAGTCTCCTTCAGCCTCAACAGGCACTGGTTGCTACAGGATTTTGCTGTATTTTTGTACCTTAGGTCAAACCTTCTCTGGATGAAGCATTTGTCATTCAGGAGCAAAACGTTGCCCTAAACTTCATTGGCTCAAGAGGTGCCAAGCCAGGTGTCACCAAAGAAAAGAGAATCAAGTATGCCAAAGAAGTCTTACAGAAAGAAATGCTCCCACATGTTGGTGTCAGTGACTTCTGTGAAACCAAAAAGGCCTATTTTCTAGGGTATGTCAGAACTCTGTCTCACAGCTGCAAATGGATATTTTTTACCCATGTATATGATTGGAACAATACCTTGAATGGAAGTTTGTTTTAACCTCAGTCTTCTGGATACTCTGTGATAGAACCTTGGGGCACTAGTATATTTTTGAAGCTGAGAAAATGCAAATTTTGATAAACTAGGAGAAAAAAGGAAGAAAATTAGCTTCAAACACATTTTGGAGCTTACGTTAAATATTATGACAGTGCTAAATGACTTTTTGATACCCAGATGCATAGATAGCATCTAGAAATTGATAACTAAGATGTAGATAAGTACTGATAAGCTGACTGTAATGTAAGCCACTCTAAAACATTGTCTTGATCACTGCTTATTGGCATGTAGATGAACTGTATCATCAGGAGACTTGTGATTTCATACCTGATTGCATGTGCTTAAACAGAGCCCATATAACAGTACAGGACAGATATTTAGCAGAAGAGGCATGACCATCATGATGTAAATATTTTCTTCTCTCTGTCCTTAGCCTGAACTTTCTGTGGGCCATCCACCTCTTACGATGTGCTGAAGAGGTTTATTTTAGGACAGTGGTATCCTAAAGATCTAGAATGGACAACCTTTAGGAAAGAGTTCACTGATTTATCTATGAAAGCATGTAACCTTCATTGTGAATGTCTCCTGTCAGTTTTAAACATAAACTGTCTTACTTGTTTAGGTATATGGTTCATAGACTGTTGCTGGCAGCACTAGGAAGAAGAGAGCTGGATGACAGAGATCATTATGGCAACAAAAGACTGGATCTTGCTGGGCCACTCTTGGCTTTCCTGTTCAGAGGGTAACTATCACATACATGTTTTCTTTCATGGTAGAGGCATTGCCAACTGTGTGCTTCTAAATCAGACTAATTCTCTTGTGTCAGAGAGCCAGTCTTGGGCAGCACAGCTTCTATCTGATTATGACTTTTTCATGGAGTGGTTTAGTTTCCTAAAACAGTAGATGGCCAGTATTTACTTGTTTTGAAGCATATTTTGTGCATGTTTAGAAACAGTTTCATTTGCTTTATTCCCCTCTGCCCCCTCATCCTGGTTACAAATTGCTTTTTTTCAGAAGTCCAGTGAAATTCTTTTCGAATAGCCCTGAGTCAGCTGAATTGCACAGCACTGTTTAATCAGATTTCTCGGTGTCTTTCTTCTACAGAATGTTCAAGAATTTGCTGAAGGAAGTGAGAATATATGCACAGAAGTTCATTGACAGAGGGAAAGATTTCAACTTGGAGTTGGCAATTAAAACAAGAATTATTTCAGACGGTTTGAAATATTCGTTGGCAACTGGAAACTGGGGTGACCAGAAGAAAGCTCATCAGGCCAGAGCAGGAGTATCTCAGGTACAATGAGGGCTTTGTCAGGTTTACAGTTCTTATGGTAAAACTGTTCTCGTGGAAGAGTTTAACAGTGCTTAGCAGCCATGTATGTTGTATGTTAAACAGAAATATTCTTAAAAGGAAATTTTCTTAGGTGGCACAGATGATGATCTAAATAGTTGGATCTTCACAGGTGTGTGGTTTAGGGTTTTTTTGTCATGGTTTGTTTGCTTTGCATTCACTCCTAAACACTTGTGAGCTGTAAACAGTTGTAACTCTTGTAAAGATTTTTTTGTTAGATCATACACTTGTGTGTAAATTCCTAGTCCCAGGGAATCGTCCAGGATAGATTTCTTTCCTTTAGTTACTCCCAGTGCTTCACAGGCAGTTAAAAAAACTTAAGTGACACCTTATAATATAAAAGTTATGTATTCCATGGCAAATGTAAGGAACACAGACTTCATTAGCCCGGGGTCTTGCTGTGATATAAGCATGCTCTGGAAACTTCTGCCGCTACAACACCAGTTAAGAGCTTGAGATTCTAGGGGTGAGATTAGTGGAGGTGAACTAAAAAGTGTAGCTAGCAAAAATCAGAACTGCTTTAGTTGTTTATAAGCATATCATTTCTAGAGGGCATTGAGCCTATGGGCCAGTGTGTCATGTCAGCAACACACTCATGAAGCTTTGACTGACTGAACTTCCAACGTGCAGGTGTTGAACCGCCTGACTTTCGCATCCACACTTTCCCACCTGAGACGCCTGAATTCTCCGATTGGAAGAGATGGGAAACTGGCCAAGCCCCGGCAGCTGCACAACACCCTGTGGGGAATGGTTTGTCCTGCTGAGACCCCTGAGGTAATGAAAGCAGGATTTGTATGCTAACTGCCTTTCCCTCACGGCCATTTTGTAGCCGTGGCACTTGTGATGATCCCTTGCACTTTTTTTAATAATGCTGATGAAAATATTTAGCTTTATAGCTAACTCAGTGATTGAAAGCATGTTTTGTGTCTGGTTCCTTGAGGAGTTAAGTTTAAATTCTTGAATCTTCTTGGGGGAATCTCTTGATTTGAAAATGCAAGTTAACTTTGTGTTTCTGCTAGGGTCATGCAGTAGGACTTGTGAAGAACTTAGCCTTGATGGCTTACATTTCTGTGGGGTCTCAGCCATCCCCAATTCTGGAATTCTTGGAAGAGTGGAGTATGGAAAACCTAGAAGAAATATCTCCAGCAGCAATTGCTGAGTACGTGCAAATAAAACTCTTTTAAACAGACTTAAGCTTTTTATCCTGCACAACACTTCAGGGGTTTGAGGTTATTTGGTGGGGTGGAATATTTTTAATTATTGTTTGTGTTTCCCCTTTCTAGTGCTACCAAGATATTTGTTAATGGCTGCTGGGTAGGAATACACAAAGATCCAGAGCAGCTGATGAATACCCTAAGGAAGCTTCGTCGTCAGATGGACATCATTGTGTCAGAGGTATAAATCTTTATACATCTAGAGTTTGGGTGTCTTTTTAGACAGAAGAAGATAATACCTTGATTCTACTTTGCAAGTTTCAAGTAGCATTATTTGCAAGTTTCTTTCTGAATATACTTCATGTTGGGTTTGGTTTGTGTTTTATTTGGGGACATTTTTGTATTTTGTGTATTTTTTAAATTATTATATGCTTGATTGTGTATGGTTTGTTGCTTGGTTGTGGGGTTGGTTTTTAGGGGGGATTGTTTGTTTTTAAAGAGGATCCGGTTGAAAGACAAAACAGTTGAAAATAATCTTCTGAAATGCTTCTGTTTGTAGGAGTGTTACTCTTTGTTCCATGCCTCTGATAGTGCCTGGAAAGTCTTTGCTTTAGGGAATTTGGTTATCCTGTTTTGTATTTTGTGGTTCTGATTCCAAGCTGAGACATTGTACTCATGGGGTGCTGCTGTCTTGCCCAGGTCTCGATGATCAGAGATATTCGTGAGCGAGAAATCCGCATCTACACTGATGCAGGCAGAATTTGTCGGCCTCTTTTAATTGTGGAGAAACAGAAGTTGCTGCTGAAGAAAAGGCACATTGACCAACTGAAGGAACGAGAGTATAACAATTACAGGTGAGATACGTTCCTGAAATTCAACTGCAGGTGTCATTTTCCATCTTGGAATGCTGAATGTTCCCTCAGGTTGGAGAGAGGAATGTTTAAAGCTTTGTGCAACACAAAGATGCTTTCTCTGCCTGGTAGTTTAATCAGTTATTTTAATCACACTGAGGCAGTAGTAGTAATAATAAGCCAGTGAAGTCTTTGTTCTTGTCACTGCTGAAGAGACCCATTTCAGGTGTTAATTGAGATAATGTTTTTTCAGTTGGCAGGATCTTGTGGCCAGTGGTGTAGTAGAGTACATTGACACCCTGGAAGAAGAGACTGTGATGCTGGCAATGACTCCAGATGACTTGCAAGAGAAAGGTGTGGCGTATTGTTCAACATACACACACTGTGAGATTCACCCATCCATGATCCTGGGAGTGTGTGCATCTATTATCCCTTTCCCTGATCACAACCAGGTCAGTGCATCTCTGCTGGCATCCTACTTTCAAAGCTGATAGAAAACCCACAGGTGTGTGGGTGTAAAGAGCTTTATGTACATAATTATTGGTCTTCCTTTGTCTGTGTAGTCTCCCAGGAACACGTACCAGTCTGCTATGGGTAAACAGGCTATGGGAGTCTACATCACCAACTTCCATGTCCGTATGGATACGCTGGCACATGTGTTGTACTATCCCCAGAAGCCCCTGGTAACAACGCGCTCCATGGAGTACTTGAGGTTCAGAGAGTTACCAGCAGGTGCGTTGTCAGTTCATGTTCATGGAACAGAAATACTACTCCTTTGTTTTGTTTCAGACATGTCACAAATGGTGTGTGTAGAGTACCTGAACATTTAGCAAATGTGTGCAATTTAAGAAATGAGTATAGGTTAAGTGTTAGCTTGTAACTGGACACCTAGACTGCAAAAAATTTGTTGGTAGTGTTGCAGCAGTGTTACTTGACCCAAAAAATCCTGCTAAAATCTAGCTGAAAAAATGCGGTTTTGCATGTATTGATGTTTAATAGGTTTTTCACAAGGGGTCACTCTTGACTCTATTTTCTAGCCAGAGTTGCATTTGCTGATACTGCATGTTTTTGTGTGAGCTGTTATGTGAGAAAGTGTAGAACAGCTTCACTGTAGAGAATAAAGCCTACTTTGAGTTAAAATAGTGTCTATCTGGGCATACATGCATTATTTAGTTTATTTTCTCTGCACATTTTAGGTATCAACTCGATTGTAGCCATTGCATCATACACAGGCTATAACCAGGAAGACTCTGTCATTATGAACCGTTCTGCTGTTGACAGAGGCTTTTTCAGGTAAGATTTTGTAAATTTTTTAACTGCTTGCAATTTAAAAAAATATATACTGGGTTGTCCAGAGGATCAAGAAGAGTTCCTTTTATGATTCCAAATTTTTCCGACTTGAGAAGCTTTTTTTTTGTTTGTTTGTTTTTTCCTTTTTTTTTTTTTTTTTTGTAATGGGGATGGAGGGAGCAACACAATGAAAATCGTGAATGTGTATCTTAGCAAAACAGCATGAAACCTGACTGCCCACTTTGTCTTCTTGATCTTCCATTTTGATCTTTATTCTGTTTAGGGTCCTTTGTATCACAGTTTAATGAAAAAATATTTGGACTCTTCCCTGGTGTATTTTCATATAAGTCTTGCCAGTTACCAGAGCAATGTTGCAGCGTTTTAGCATAGTCTCATCTTTATTAGTGAGACAGTTGCTACCAGTTAGGATTGGAATGTTCCTCTCCTTAGAAGGAACTGCTGTTGGCACAGCTGGTGGCTGATGTGACTTTGTGCATTATGGTATCTGAAAGCACTTTGGTATGCTGGCAACTGAGGCAGCAAACAAAAAACCTTAAAGTACCAGAAAGAACCTTATATAAATTGAAAGTTTTTCACTGTAGCTCAGTTGTACTGAGTGTGGCACTGCAATGTAGCAGTAGAAGCCTAAAAAAGTGTGCATAAGGAGGAAAGTAATATGAGAATGATATGCTGAAGATGTGAATAATCATTAGGAATAATAACTACTTCTGAGTTGTCAACCAGCTACAAAATCTTTGCAGTTCATCAAAAATTAACATGTTGTCTTAGGTACTTTGGCAGTATCTGCAAAGTGACCATCATAATGCCCTCTGAAACTCTTTTGTTTGGTGGGTTGTTTTTTGTTTTTGTTTTCCCCTCCTCAGTGAAGGTCAGATTAACAGGAAATCAGAGGAAAGGTGGTGTGGCATGTGCTCATTATTTAGATTTGGTTGTTATTAGTAACAGTAGCCATAATATGTGAAAATGAGATATACAGATGGGAGAAAATGATGCTGGTTTCACTGGAGAAGACTTTATAACTTCATTTCAGGTCTGTGTTCTATCGCTCTTACAAAGAGCAGGAGTCTAAGAAAGGGTATGACCAAGAGGAAGTTTTTGAAAAGCCTACACGTGAAACTTGCCAAGGTAAGATAAAGGACTGTACAAAGACTCCGTTTTTAAATTAAGGTTTTGTGGGCAAGGTAGTTAATATTGAACTGATTCAGTCTTCATTTTGGGATATAATAACACAGACATTTCTGTATTTTATAAAAATTACCATATCAGTTGAGATATTTGCAGTAAGTATTTTAGCAGTTGTCTGAAGTTGCAAGCAGTTGCATTGTTGTTGAATTACTGCAGAACATCAAGAAGTCAGTACGTTGAAAATCTTGTGAGTCTATTTTTTTTGTTTCTTTTTCCCCCCAAGGTATGAGACACGCCATCTATGACAAACTTGATGATGATGGTTTGATAGCCCCTGGGGTACGTGTGTCTGGGGATGATGTCATCATTGGCAAAACAGTCACACTGCCAGAAAACGAAGATGAGCTGGAAAGCACCAACAGACGCTTCACCAAGAGAGACTGCAGCACCTTCCTGCGGACCAGCGAGACTGGGATTGTAGATCAGGTCATGGTAACCCTGAACCAGGAAGGATACAAATTCTGCAAGATTAGGGTGAGCACTGACATTCGTGCTTTCTGCTTTAATACTTTTTGGTCTGTATTTAAATTACCAATTGCATGTTTTCCTGTGGCTTACAGGTACGTTCTGTAAGAATTCCACAAATTGGCGATAAATTTGCTAGCAGACATGGCCAGAAAGGAACCTGTGGTATCCAGTACAGGCAAGAGGTAGTAATTTTTTTTTCTTCTTCTTCTGATTTTACCTGTGATTATCTTAGCATTGGAACTGTCTTAAGTGAATTGTCTGTGGAATATCTACTCAGGTGCAAAATGTAACTAAAATATTTTTAGAAGGGGACACAGCTGCTTCTTACATGTTTCAATGCCATTTAAATTCTTTAAAAGACTTAATTTGGATCCAGGCACATACTTTTCCTAAACATGATGTTCTAGGAAGAATTGACTGTGTGTTTCCCTGCTCTAGGATATGCCCTTCACGTGTGAAGGCATCACACCCGATATCATTATCAACCCCCATGCCATCCCTTCCCGCATGACCATTGGCCACTTGATTGAGTGTCTTCAGGGCAAGGTAAGTCTTGAAAAATGCAGGTCTGAGCAATATGAATTAAAATTTGGTGGGGATTGTTTTTTGCTTTGAGCTTCCTTTTTTTTGGTAAAGATACACATATCTAGTAATAATGTAACCCTAATTCACTTAAAAATGATTGTTCTCTCGTTACTTGATAGCAAAAGGAGGTTTCTTAGGGAAGATGTACAGTCCTGTAAATTTTATCCAGAAAGTCAGGCCCTACCTACAGTATGTTCTCTCATCTGTTGCTTTTGTTCCAGACATTTTCCCCCGATTTAGAAAAAGGAATAGTGAAATTGTTTATAGTGTGTATTTTTTAAAATATGTGGCAGATAAACACAGCGAGATAGGGTACTGCCATTGGCGTGGAATCTCAAATTCCAGTATTAAGAGTTATAACTGTTTGAAACAGCTAAATGTGATCTAACCAGTCCTTCAGAAACCTGACAAACTTTTCCAACTCTCTTCTCTGTAGGTGTCTGCAAACAAGGGAGAAATTGGTGATGCTACTCCTTTTAACGATGCTGTCAATGTGCAAAAGATTTCCAACCTTCTATCGGATTATGGTTATCATCTAAGAGGAAATGAGGTATAATCAAAATATCAATTCACTGTAATTTTTTTACTATACACTCAATGTGTAGTAAGGCTTATGATTGCATTGACTTCTTCAGGTCCTCTACAATGGCTTCACTGGTCGAAAAATCACATCCCAGATCTTCATTGGTCCTACCTATTACCAGCGCTTGAAGCACATGGTGGATGACAAAATCCATTCTCGTGCACGAGGGCCAATCCAGATCCTTAACAGACAGCCCATGGAAGGCAGATCTCGGTAAGGATCCCTCTTAGTTTCTATAAGGTGTGTTGTTTTTCTGTCCAGTGTTGAGCCCTGAACAAGTAGTTGCTTCAGCTTTGCAGCTTAATAAGCTCACCCCAAATAGCCACTAATTTTTTCATATGTTTGGTTTAAGATCTTGTATTGGGTGCATGCGCCAAGGTTTTGGTAGCAGGAGGTACTGCTGGGGTGGCCTCTCTGAGAAAGGACACGGGCTTGCCCCATTCTGGACACAGCCACTTACAGCTGGCCAGAGCTGAGCCCAGCAATGGTGCTGGTGGCACCTCTGTAAGAATATATTGAAGAAAGGGTAAAAAATGCTGTGCAGCAACTGTGAGAGAGGAGTGAGGAAATGCAACAGGAACTGTCCTGCAGCCTGTGGAAAGCCCATCCTGGAGCAGCTCCTGTTAGGAGGTATGATCTGTGGGAGACCCCTTCTGCTGCAATCTGTTCCTGAAGGATTGTACCCTGTGGGAAGGGCCTGTGCTAGAATAGTTTGTGAAGGACTATCCCATGGAAGGGGTCACATGCTGGAGCAGGAAGAAAGTGTGAGGAGAAAGGAGCAGCCAACAGGAGCTGTGATGCACTGACTGCAATCCCCATTCTCCCAATCATCACAGGGAGGGGAGGAAGGAGTTGAGAATGAAGGAGTGAAGTAAGCCTGGGAAGGTTAGGGAGGTGAACTTTTTAGTTTTGTCTTTGTTTTTCATCATCTTACTCCATTTTTTATGGGTGATAAACCCATTTTCCCTTGCTGAGTCTGTTTTGTCTGTGATAGTAATTGATAAGCAATCCCCCTGGTTTTATCTCCATTCATGAGCTTTTCCATCTTACTTTCTCCCCATGTCCTCTTGACATGATGGGGACCAGAGAGCTGTTTGGTGGACATCAGGCAGACAGCCACGGTTAAACACACCACAGATAAGCAGAGGATGATTTAATCGTGCACTTCATTTTGCTGTATGGTTGTGCTATGGCTGTCAGACACCAGCTGTAGAAATGCTCATCAGCAGTTATTAATTAGTTTTCACAGTTTTATTCTGTGATGTTAAAGGAAAATTAATGCACAGCTGTCCTCCTGCCTTGCAATACAGATACTTGTTCCATCAACAAGAACTGATTATTTTGCCAGTGAACTCAAAAGTTGAGGGGGTTTTCTCTTCCTTTTAGTGATGGTGGCCTTCGGTTTGGAGAAATGGAACGAGATTGCCAGATTGCTCATGGAGCAGCCCAGTTCTTGAGAGAAAGACTGTTTGAAGCTTCAGACCCATACCAGGTCCATGTGTGTAACCTCTGTGGAATCATGGCAATTGCAAACACGAGGACTCACACCTATGAATGCCGCGGATGCCGTAATAAAACTCAGGTACGTGTGGTTTTCATTAGCCATTGTTTCTCCTTGTGGGCAGGAGGAAATGCCACTTGAGTGAAGCAGGAGGATAAGGGAAGTAAATATTTAAAGAAGCACCAGAACAATTGCTATTTTAGTTTCATAACTGTTTTATGTGTTTATAGCTTTGTAGTCAATTTGGATGCTTCCTTATTAATTTTATAGTGTTGGCTTGTCACTTGGCAGGAAATGCTGTTCAAGTGTTGTACAGTGCAGAGTTTTCAGAGACTTTAAATGCTGGAGAGCTTATTTTTAGAACTAAAACTCAGAATCACAGGAATTTAGAGGCATCACCCTTGTGACTGTCCCATGGAGATATTAATGCTTGCAGGGCTGGGTCCCTATAGGAGGTCTTTTGTGTTGCCCTTTGGTGGGTTTTTTTAATTTAATAAAAGCTCTTCAGTGCATGCTTGGTTACAGAAGAGTGTCAAGGGAGAGCAGTGACAGAGATAAAAATAGTTGCCTTGAACAGGCTTGTTTTTGTGCCAGGGACTGACTGCTGCAGCTCTTAACAATGGCACTGGGGTTACAGAGTGGAGTGTGCTGGAAACCTTACCCGCATTTATGCACCTCAGGCACACTCTGTTATGCACATGTTCTGTGTTAAATGGCTCTTGTTTAGGATCAGATCCCTTGGCTTCATTTTTACATTAAAAATGTATTCTGGAGAGCTGCTGTGTAGCCCCTACAGATAGTCTCAGCTTCCTTCTTGCTTTGGCACTGTCTGTGAGCAATTCTTGTTAAATGCTTTCGTGCATAACTCCAGATTTGCTTTTAAGCCAAAAACTCAATGAGTTATTTGTGTAGAGGATGGTGGAAGTTGATGCGTTATGAGTGTTTATCACAAAACTTTTGAAATCTCTTTCCAGATATCTTTGGTTCGAATGCCCTACGCCTGCAAACTCCTCTTCCAGGAACTGATGTCTATGAGTATTGCACCTCGTATGATGAGCGTTTAGGCTTAAATGGGCTTTTTTTTAAAATTATGAGACTCAAGTGCTCAGGTTTTGTTTCATTTTGTACACGTTGCATTCAAAATTACAGTTTTACTCTGGTGTGTGCTGTTCAAAAGTATGTTTATTTCCTGTAAATAGAATTAAAATTTGTAATCAAACTTGTGAATCTATTTGTGTATCTGTGAAAGAAGTGTGCAAAGCAAATTGGGACTCAAAAGAAAAAGGGAGTTAAGAGGGACTGATTAGTCAGCTAGAAAAAGCCAGAGCTTGCAGCTTTCCAAAATACTAATTTAAAACTGTGCATAAGTCAAAGTCCTCACATCACAGCTCTGCACCATCATCTGTGGAAAAACAAAAACATGTTACACTCTGTCCTGTTCCAAGGGGGAATATCCCAACTTTGGCAATAGCTTTGGGATCTCTTGGCTGAGGGTGAGACCTGACCCCTCCTTCCTTCCTGCCTTCTTTCCTTCCCTCCCTGCTGCAGAGGGGTGATAATAGACACATTTTTCTGTGCTGAGATCACCTGGGCATGGCACACAGACTCTCACCACAGTGTAACTATGATGTCTGACAGTTTGTTCCATTAAGTTTATCAATTTACTTTAAGGTGGCAGTCTACATTTACTTATCACAGCTCCAGCTGCCTTAGAGCTTTCCTACAGCTGAAAAGAACCAGCTGTAGCATGTGCTGGGTGTGTGTAAGAAACAAACCGAGGCACTATGCACAGTACTGCAATCTTGCAGAAGTTACTGTGAGAGAGGGAGTGAACATCAAGCTGTTCATGGCACAACTCAATTTCATTCACATCCATAAATGAGATGTTTGAAAAGGGATTAGACACTACCTTAAAACCATTAGCAAAGTTCCTATTCATGATATTTGGATTCATTGTAAGCTCTCATTTCAGTGCCAGGTGCTGCTAATGTTCTTCTAAAGGAAGTATTTTAGCTCTTCACAGACATAAGGACAAAAAAAGTCAAGACTATATAGTTTGGATAAAGCTAGGAGGGATTAAAACTAAGGATTATATCCAATAGGGGACTTGGGCAGCACAGTATTCTCTGTGCTTTATTCCCTGTCCCTCTGCCTCTAGGAGTTTCAATTACTGTTCTGGCTCTCCAGATTTATTCCTAAGCACAGCATGTGGCTGTGGTACTGAGCCATCCTCTGCAGCTGGGATGAGGATGGCTGGTTTGCCAGCAGCTTTGCACACAGCCTAGCAAAGGGGACGTGCTGTGGCAGATCTCTGAGGTTTCATATCCCAGCATGCAGAGAACATGGCAGGAACTGGAATGTCTCCTGTGCCAATACTGCTCCCAGGAGAGGAGCAGGTTTGAAAACATCCAGGCAACAATGAAAGGATGATACAAATGTAGGGCTGGAAACCCACTGGAAGTTGCTCTATAAAAAACCCAGAAGGTCTTTCTAAATTTTAATTTGGTATTTCCAGTACTTTACAGCATGTGGGGGGTTTTTTAACAATCCCTTGAGAACACCAGCAGCCAAGATTTGCCGGAATGTTTTGTCAAATGCAAAAAACGGCATGTTAAACTGGTATTTCTAGTGGGGGAGGAGGGTTTGTTGGGTTTTTTTCTTTTGAAAGCATTAAACAGAGGTAGTCCTTTTGTATCAAATAACAATAAACTGTTAGGGTAGAGAGCTGCTGAGTGTTCAGCCACACTTACCAACCTTTGGTCAGGGCTATTTCATGCAGAGTTTCCACAACGTGGATTTTCGCAGAAGCTGTTGCCTCTCCTTTGGCATTTGATGCATGGCACTCATATTCCCCAGCATCCTCTTTGCTCAGAGGAGATATCTAAGGAAAGAAACACACCCCACTTCCCCAGTGAGCACCTTGTACACTGGTAGAGGTAATTCTGTTTTCAGGAATCTTACAGAACTTCTTTGTGTCAAACCCTGTCCTCCCCTCTATTCCCTCTCTGATTTTACAAGTGGTATGCACATTTCTGCTGCATGCTAGACAGAGGAAGGGTGCTTGCACCGGGTAAGACTGGAACCAACAGCCACCCTTATCCTTCATCTCTAACTCACACAGGTTGTTTTCCTCTAAATGCCCTTTCTGTTGCCATTTGTCTCTCTACTGTTCTTCGTTCATGAGCAGTTTGTAAACTGCACTCTGCTGTCTGTGCAGCTCTGTGCATACACAGAGTACTTACCAGCACCCAGCCAGTCACTTCGTGTTTCTCAGGGCCCCCACGGGTCTGGATAGCCAAGTTCTCCCGGTCCCCAGGCAGAAGCTCCATCCTCTGGACACCATACTGTCCTCGAATTATCTAAACAGAGAGGCAGGAATGGGGAAGAACTTTGGGGCTTACTTATGCTGGAACTTCATGCTGAACCATACGTGCACACAGATCAATATTAGATATGCATGGATGTGTTTTGTGCAGCAGCAGTGTATTTCTAGTGCCAGAGTTTCAGTTTGTCCTCCGTGTAGTGCAGCCATGCCACCCCAGTGCCTTAGCCCTGAGGCTTTGTTCCCCTCAGCTCAGCAGCAACAGAGGGGCCCAGTTTTCTGGTACTGGGTAGTGGGATGTGCCAACATGCCCTGTGCTGATCTGGCCTCACAGAACTTTGTGTGTGTGCTCCCAAAGGTGTGTTCAGCCCTGCCTGTTTCTGCTGCAGCAAACCAGGCAGTCCCTCCTGGTAGGCACAGCATCAATGGGAAAGCAGCACTGCAGTCTTTTCCTCAGTATCTGATAAGTGGTGCTCAGCCCTTGTTACCACCAGGTCAAGCAATCTGTCAGCTATGAGGAAGAGGCATGAAAAGCAGAACAGCACTGACAGAGAGTGTAAACTCAGCATCTATTCATATTCATAAACAAGCAGAACACGCTGCCTGATTCAACAAGCCCACATTGTACGCTCACCTGACAGTCTGCTCTTGAACCCCTACGAATAAAGCTTGCTGTCTTACAGCAAATTTTAGGCCAATCAATATTTTTTCTCCATAGTATCCTTAAGTAGTAACGTTTCAGCTTAATGTTAAGACCCTTCACAAGTGTGCACAAACCTGTGGCACTTGAGGAGGCTGCAGGAGCCATGCAGTGGCTCTCAGCCCTACGGCCAGGATCCTCTCCATTCCACACTGGCCCCCGTCCTAAGCCAGATGTTACCAGTGCTGCCAAAATCAACATGCTGCTGGCTACTGGAGCTAAATGACTGCCCCATGTGGTTCCTGTTCCCGACGTGGGCGATGTCTAGCCACCTCAGAGTCACTGCTGCCAGCAGGGTGAAGGTGAAGGCAGGTCAAGGGACATTCCCTACATGCTCCAAATACCAGGTGCTACCAAGAGAAACACAAGTCCTGTCCTGGCTCGGTATCAACAAGAGTTTATTTTCTAAGTAATGTCTAAAAAGTAAGCAAAACCAGATGTTTGGGGGTGGACAGAACTGCAGAGATGAGAGAACTCATCAAAGAGGTGTGTTTCTACAGAGGGACCTGCTATGTCCTTTGTGCTTACAAGGTACTTTCAGACACCTCAGGTGTTCTGTGCTGTAACAGCTCCTAGCAGGGCCCTTACCTTGTTCCAGATGAGGACAGGGGTTGGGATGCCAATGACTTCACAGCTCAGGTAGATTTGTGCTCCTGTCACATTCCAGATGTCCTTAGGAGGAGTCACAATGGAGGGTCCTGTAAAAAGGGAAAAAAACTTTTAAGTCCCAGGTGACTGAAAGCCTGCCTCAATGCTAAGCCTTTTAACTGGGAGCCAGTCACAGTTTTGAGAATGAGGTGAAGGTGATCCCTGCTACGAGCAAAGTTCACTGGGTAGATCCCACATCACAACACTTCTCTCTCCAAAGTAACACACACACAGCCTTGAGCTATCCAGACCGATGTGCACTTGCCCCAGATGAAAACTCAAGTGTTGAGCAGTTCAGGTGATGAGTCCTCCTCCTTGCAAAGTTGAGGTTAGAAGTAAAATACTGTTTATATTCTGTTATCTCAGAAGCTGAGCAGAACTGAACCAACTCCTGGCTCTGTTTACCATGCAGTCACCAAGTCAGCTGGCATGGAGGAAAGGAATCTCAGGAGACAGGGTATATCCCACTCGCTCCATCACGCCAGGAAGAGCTTGCCCAACTTTGCAGCATCATTTCTCCCAGCATGATTCCAATCCTATGGCTGTGGGCTAGCAGAATTCAAGGTTACATTGTTCCTGTTTTACCTGTGTGCAATGCTCAGCCAAAGAGGGCTGGCTGGGTGGTGGCAGAGCTCTCCATGGGCGAGATCTGGGAAGGGAGTAGGTGAATGCACAGTTCCATCTTTCTCCAGAAAGCTCCAATTCATGATTAAATAGAGAGTTGCTTCTAAAGCAGATCAGAGCAGGGTTGTTTTGGAGATCTGGCTGGAGATGTTTATCCCTCAGGCTGGGAAACGCTGGAGACATAACTCATATCCCAGGAAGGGAAGAAAGACCTTTTCTCTGTTCAATCCCTCTTTAGTGAGGCTGTTTTGTAAAACACAGCTATTAAGTCCCCACAATAGGAAGTGCAGACCAAAGGAGCACAGAGAGTTTATTTCCAGTCATTGATAGCTTTAAGAACACCACAAACAGCTTTCCTCCTTCTGTTTTGAAGATGCAGGCAGTAACAGGAAACTAAAGCTCCCATTACACTCCATCAGGAGAAGGCGTTTCCTATTCAGACAGGTACTCCAGAGCCAGCCTGACAGAAGCTCCTGGGTATACTGACTCACAGATCACACACAGCTCATTCCCAGCCCCGTAAAAGAGGAGCAGATATGGGTCCTTATGCTCCTTATGAGGTCCTGAATCTGCACTGATTTCAGCCTTGCATGTACACTCTACCCTGTAGCCCTGTTGCAGATAGTAGGGTGTAGGTTTCAAGCACATCCCACTGCACCAACATCTTCCAGCAGAAAGCTGGTGTCTTCTTCCTCCTCATGATCTGAAGGCAGATCATGGGGCAGCTTCTATTTTAGCCCAAGAGATGCTGAGGTGGTTCCCTGCTCCTGAGCAGCTAGTGCAAACCCAGTGAAGCGTTTGTTCTTCTCTTTCGAGACTTCTCTTTCCAGGAATGATTGTACACAGCCTGCTGGTGGGAAGCTGCTAAGAGACCAGGGTTGGCTGCACTCAACATTCTCTGTTACAGAACTATCCCAGTTCTGATTTTTAACAGGAGGCAGCTGTGGAGAAGCAGAAAAGTTTTATGTGTAGCCCTGGGCGATGGTTGAAACCACACCTAATAGTCAGCACGGGCTGGTTTCCTGGCAGACACCACAACCCAGGTGCTCCTCATCTGCACAGAGATGAGTCTCTCAGCTGACAAGAGAATTTAAGCAGCGTTTCAACACCCTGCTGAAGGTTTTCCCCCGAGTATTCCACAGTGGCCAGTTCAGGACATTACCATACCCATGATGGGGCCACCTCAGGTCATGCACTCTGCTCTCCTTGCCCAGTGCAGCATTTCCTGCACAGCCCAGCTGCTCTTTTTCTGGTGTCCTTTAAACAATAGGGATAATAAGCTCTGATGGGACACAGTGTCCCCAGGCAGCTTGGCTGGACCCATGCTCTGTGTGGGACCTCCAGCTGACATGCACCCAGCAAAGCCGCCTGCTGCTGCTGCCCTTATTCTGTTGTCCAGTCATCCACATGCAAATTGGCTTTCCTAAAGCAGAGCTTGGGACTCACCCCCAGCTGTCAGGGCTATGTCTGCCCCTGTATGACACCATCCTATCACTGGGGTTCTTCTGTGAGGGAGAAAAAACACAAGTGCCCCCCAATAACCACCATCTCTCACCACAGAAAAGGAGAGATCCTTACATCAAAAGCCAGGTGGATTTTAAGGGATCTTATATTAAAAGCCAGGTGGATTTTAAGGCATTGTTATGCTCTTCCAGGATCCAGCTCACTTCTCCCCTGGTTGAGAACTGGCAGCATTCAGCACACCACTAAATCCACTGCCTGAGGTGTCTCAGTCTTGGTTACCACCAAGTTTCCCCCTGTGCCAAGGGTTCAGACACCCACTTGCCCAGAGCTGTTTATTCACCCTGCCAGGATGAACAGGTCACACCACAATTTTTCAGCAGCAACTGTTGTCAGGGGAAAAGAGACAAGGAATTTCTACCCACCTCGTGGGTGAGCAGAAATTGTTTATCCTCTTGGACAGAGGAATTGCCTGCACAGCTTCACAGCAAAGCCCTGTCTGGCTTGGCACAGCAGCCACAGCACAGTAAGAGCTTGGCTGTTACAAACTAGTCCTGAGCTCGGGATGTACATCCTGATCCAACCAGGCAGAACATGACGTTCTACATTTGGCTGCAAAATGAGCTGAAAGCATCCACAAGCCTCTGCCTGTATCTGACACAGCTCTGAGACCAGGAGGGAATACACATCCTGAGAGATGCAGCAAGTGTCATGGGAAAAGTCACTGTGCTCTCTCTGGACATTTGACTTAAATCCATACAGCCAAAACTCTAGAGCTGGGCTTCTTCCGCCACTAAAAATAAATGAGAAAGGCCAAGAAGTCATCAGATTTAAAGTCAAATCAGCTACAGCCACAGCAGTAGCTGAACTCTCCCCACAGTGAGCTGACACCCAGGTGCATAGCAGTCACCCTGCTCCTTCCCACAGTCCCAAAGTGGACAGAGATGGACAGATGATATGGCAACTTGACACAACAGGAGAGGCAGGGGATGGCAGAACCTCGCATGCACTTCAGAAGATGTGAGGACATTCCCTGCTCCAAGTGCCCCTCTTGCTTCAGGAGTTCTTGTGAAGGGAGCAAAGCTAGGACTGGAAACACGCCCACCTTTTACAGAGCAGATGTCTTGATTCTTGCCAGCAAGGAGCCCCCCTGCCATCATCCTAAAGCCTACACCTTGGAAGCCTTGCTGCTCTACTGCCCACAGAGAGCATTTGGATTCTCCCCCAGCTTCCTTCAGGCTGAGGACCTGAGAGCTGCACCTGCCCACAAAAATGGTCACCACCATCAAGGTGGCTGAGTGGTCCCTTCTGTCCTGCCGGGGACACTGTGGATGAACAGATGCTCCCTGACTGCTCCTTGACCAAGATGACAGCCCAGGCTGTTGATGGAGATCAGCTGCTCTCCACAAGCACTTCAAGCATTTCCTCTGTGCTCTGCCCATTGTTTGTAAAACAAATAACTTTCCCTGGCCCAGGAAGATGCTTTTTACACAGCCCCAGAGCTCATTCACCCTGAGACAGAGCCTGAAAACACAGGGAACTGACAGCCTGTGTTATGTCAAAAATAGCAGCTGGAAAGGAGTTTCTATTGTTGTATGTAGCTGCTTTTCTGCCACAGCAATGTGCACAGCAGAGCCTCTGACGTCCTCGATGAGGATATTATTTGGCATGTGCTCCTGACACCGCTCCTACACCAGGCACGCCTTCTGTGCCCAGCCTCAGCTGCAGAGACATTGCATCTCCCAGCCCACCCACTTGTCCCTCACTGACACCTGGATGCTCACTCACAGCTGAGGGTTAGCCTGTCCTCACCAATCCTCCTTTGGTGTTCACACGCACAGTCAAATAAAAATCACACAGCAGGCAGAGCAGTAACTTCTTTGCTAAAATCAAGGGGCCCACAGGCATGTGACTAAAGGCAAAAATCAGCTGGACATTAAGCACTGTGTGTTCTGTCCTGGTGCTTGGGAGCGTGTGGAAGCCCAGACCACGAACACACGAAGCCATGTACCACATGCTGAAACTCACGTGGGTGTCAGCCTGGCTCCCAGCCAGCCCTCCTGGGCACTGCACTGCCCTGCCACAGCCCAGGTCACACACACAGGCTGGGAACGCTCCCCAAGAGGACAAACCCAAGCAAAAGCTAAACATTGTTCACTCTCACAAGATATTGCAAGTCTGAAAATAAACCCACTCCAGTCTCCTAAGTTGCTGGTAAAGTACTTTCCCTTCAAAATTACTTTATATGGAAAAAAGGGAAACCTTCCATAAGCAACATGTAGTCATTTTAGCTAGCACGGCCTCAGTTGCCCCCTCCCAGGTCAGTGCCCTGTGAGAGGCGGCAGCAGACGGGAAATGCAAGCAGTTCCTGGCCTTCCCCACTCCCAAAGCCGCCTGCTGCTTCCTGGCAGATTCACAAGCCTCCTCTGTTACCTTCTTCTGAAGGCATTTCTCATCCTCCTGTAATTGTCTGTGAAGAGACTAAGGAGTTACAGGAGGAAGCGAGTGTTGGATTCTTTGTTTGGGCACTCCCCTCAGACTTCAGGAAAGGCTGCAAACGTGAACACAGCTTTGCCCCAAACCCTGGAGACTTGAGACTGAGTCAGTGTGAGGAAGGGCCCTGGGCCACCATCACTGTGCCATGGAGCAACTCCTGCTTTCCTGAACACTGGGCTCAGCGTGGCGCACAGCACTGCTGCTGGAAATCCCAGCCCTGCTGCTTCACCATGGTTTGGGAACACTGCCTTCAGAGACCTTGTGCATGACCTTTGTATCACAGAATCATAGAACAGTGTGGGTAGAAAGGGACCTTAGAGATCATCCACTTCCATGAGCTAAAGCCTGGAAAGAATGTGAAAAGCTTGCAGTGGGAGACACAGAAAAAAGGCATGGCAGCATATATGCATGGAAAAGCAAGCAGGGCTTTCAAAAATGCAACCTGATTAGACTTGTTACGTGGTAATCTCCTATTTAGTTCTAACCTCAGTCAACCTCAGCCCAACAAAGGATTAAACACATTTTTTTTAAACACAGCATGCCTTTCCAGCAACAGAAAAAACAAACATAGGGTGGAATTTGCTGATCAGTAATCATTCCTTCCTAGTGAATTTGGGTATGCTGTGATGATTGAGAATGCAGACACAGGTGAAATACAGGATCCTCCTGAGCAGTGAAGGTGCTGCATAGTCCCTGGCATACTGTTGCTCTCTAGGACTCTGACAAGTAATATATTAAACAACTTCCATAGTAGCTTTTAGCACAGTAACCATACAAATTCAAGCTCCAATGAACCAAAACCTTTTCAAATAGTGGAATGCTTTTTAAGGAGGAATTTATGACCTGTGCTACAACAAAAGTTACACATGAATTTTAAATTACCAGTATTTTTGAACACTGAGAGCAAGGAACAGCAGTGTTCAGGAGTCAGTCATGAAACACAGCAGAGTCCAGGAAGACTGGAAGTGTTCTACACAAGGAATTGTTAAATAATCAAGAGCAGACTGTCCCCAAGTGTAGAAAGCCCAGGGAAAAAGACCAGCCTAATTAAGCAGAGAACTTATGCTGGAATTTAGGGGGAAAAAAAGGAGAATCTATCATCTCTGGAACAAGGATCAGGTAACATGGGAGGACTATAAAAATGTTGTGAGGTCATGTAGGGAGAAAATTAGAAGGGCCAAAGCCCAACTAGAATTTGATTTGGCTGCTACAGTAAAAGAAAACAAAAAAGTTTCTATAAATACATTGGCAGCAAAAGGAGGGTCAAGGAGTGTCTCCATCATTGGCTGAATGCAGAAGGTAGTGTAGTGACAGGGGATGAGAAAGAGGCAGAGGCACTTAATGCCTTCTTTTGTCTTAAACATCAAGACCAGTTGTCCTCAGGATACCCATCTCCCAGAGTCAGAAGTGGGTGATGAGGAGATGAGTGAAGTCCCCATAATCCATGAGGAAATGATTAGTGACCTGCTGTGCCAATTAGGCACTCACAAGTCTGTGGGCCCTGATGGGATCCACCCCAGAGTGCTCTGCCACAGACTCTCAGGATGCATCACAAAAATGCTGGAAAGATCCACCTACAAAAGCAACATTTTCCTTTGCAGTGAAAGACAGCAGGTAGCAGGCCACCACTGCAAGACCCCCACTCCCACATGATGAAGAAACTCAAACCAGATTCCCAGGAGAATCAGGGAATTCAGTTAATTTCCAACCACAGATGACTTAGCAAAAACTTTTCTTTCTCCACCAAAGGCAAAACCACTCATGAAATGAGTCCCTTAAAGTCCAGAAAAGGAAGAATGAGAGGACAGAACTAAAGCAATCTGAGCCTCTTGTTTAACAAATCTAGAAGAATTTCTTGCAAAATGTGCCTGGCTATGAACTATGTTTTGTGGTGTCTATCGTTTTGTACATAAGTCTAGAGTTTTGTATCAAGAGAAGATGAGCTAATCACAGTGATAACAGCAGTCTGCCATTTCCCACAAGCTTTTTTTTCCCCCTCAAATTCCTGTTTTTGCTCTACTCTGGTAGTGGATTAAAAAAATAAAACAAACCTTAGATATTTCTGGCAAAGCCTCAACAGCTGAATTTGGATGGAATGAGCCAACAGATGTGATTCATGTTTCTTGTTTTGAAGTTGACCTGTGGGAACCTGGCACTTCTTTGTCTGCAGCACAGATGAATCTTTATGGAACAGTGAAGCATCAGAAAAGCAAAACCACTGATGGGGTAAATTGGCAGGAATTTGGGGGGGGGGGGGGGGGGCAATATATTTGCCCCTGGGGCTGTCAGTCTCCACAAGAGCCTGCCAGTCACAACCCTATGTCCACCAGACTGCTTACTTAAACCCTGTGGACAGCCAAGAAACCTCGCACCCACCTTCTTCTGAGCCCCAGAGCTGGTGTGTGGCACCTTAACAAAAAACTCCTTCCATGAGGGATGCTGTCTGGGCATCTGGGAAGCCAAAATGATACCTCTCTGAGGGGGCAGCACAGCTCCAGTGACCGGGATCTCCTTTCTGGTGTTATAGACAAGTTTAATGCTGGGTACAGTCAGTTGTAAAAGAATCTCTCCTGGTTCTGCTGTTCATCTGTAGCTTGTGGGAGGGATTCTGTGAGCCATCATTATCGTAAGGAAAAGCCCTGCATGTTCCCAGTGCTGGGAAAACACTTTCATGGAGCCACAGTTTTAAACCACATTCAGATGAATAGAAATAAAACAGACTGATTGGCAAGCCAGCAAATTTACCCTTCACACAGAGAGGCCCTGAGTTTCTACCCCCAGGAGGTCTTTGTAGGTAGGTACAAAGCAGCACCAGTTCCCCTGAGAGTGAAACACTGTCCTCTGAAGTCTGCTGAGAGCTGCATTGTGGCATGCTGCTTTTGAGCAAGCACAAGAGTCTGGCTTCTACCAAGAGAGAAGGGAGCATAACACAAAGAGAAAGCCTTGACTGACAACAGCAAAACAACCTGGAGACCCCAACCCTGTTGGAACAAGCATTAGGGACTTCAAACCATAATAATGAGGCAACTTTGGCAATATTTCCAGCAGTCACGACATGTCTCTCAAAGCAGATATTTGCTGGTAGCTAAAGATAAGAAAGACTCAAGGGTATCTGTCCCTTCCTGCATTGGTTAGGCAATAAGTTGGTGCCTGGTATTTTTCAGCTCAGAGATCATCATCAGGAATCCTGATAACCTGGAGGCTGGTGCTTTGAGGTTGTTTTTCTGCCTGGCTTGAGCTGAGCCATGCTCAGCTCAATTCTTTATGCCAGCTGGCTTTGCATGGCAGTAGGTACCACAGTCTTCCTGCCCCAGGTCCCAGCTGGCTGCAAACAGCCTCAGTGTGTGCACTGCAAATTGAATTTCAGCCTACATTCCTGAAGCCACCAACTCCTTAAGAGGCACGTCTGAACATCTGTGCACAGCTGTGTGACAGCAGTGACAGACGGCAGCTCCCCAGCTGTCAGAGCAGCCTCCCCTCCAGCCATAGTGGCTGCCAGAGGGAGCACCCCAGACCTCCTGTACCTGCCCCACCAGCAGGCTTCTGCTTTGTGTCTGGACCTGCCCTACCTGCAAGACCTGGTGGCAGACCTGAGTTGCATTTTCATAGGCAGAGAGCAAACAGAAAATGTTGGAAAGCAGATGGAAAACTTCACAACATCCGCCCTCCTGCATCCTCAGCACTGTGATTAGCTACAAACAGACGGCTGGGACACACAGGTAGAGATGGGATGCAGGTAGCGGGGCCCTGACAGGGAGCAGGGCAAACCCAGGGCCAGCTCTGAGTGCAAGTGTGAGGGCAAAGCAGGAGCCCAGCCAGCAGGGTGCACCATGGCATCACTGCCTGCTCCCCCAGAGCAAAAAGACAGGCAGCTTTTTCTGCTGGCACAGCACCAAGAGCAGCCAGGTAGCTTCAAGGAGTTGGGAATCAAGTAGGATGCCTTTTTCCAGACATCCCCAACAGTCTTGCCCATATAAAACCCGGTCCAGAAAGGACCAGCTGGATCCCTCCATCTGCCAAGTGCAGGTAGAGCAAGGGTTATTTCTGTCCTTTCAAACTCTTCTCAACTGTGTCTTCCTTTGCCCTCCAGCAGGAAGTTTTGGCTGCTGCAGAAATACCCTTTTCTGCATGACTTCGTGATTTTTGTGCAAAACACAGACATCACATCTGAGTGGTCTGGGAAACAACCAAGGACAAGGTCAAGGCAAATTCTGCACGGCTGAGAATGTGTTAATTCCTTTTCCGATTTAATATCAAAGAAAGATGCAACAGGATGTGCAAAACAAGTCTTCCCTCTCCAGCTCCACTTGAAAAAAACAATTTAAAAATCCCCAAAAGCAATCAAAATCAAAACAAGTCTTCCCTCTCCAGCTCCACTTGAAAAAAACAATTTAAAAATCCCAAAAAGCAATCAAAATCAAAACAAGTCTTCCCTCTCCAGCTCCACTTGAAAAAAAACAATTTAAAAATCCCAAAAAGCAATCAATCACAGTTAGGACCCACTGCTGGAAACATATGTTTCTGGATTTCTTCTTAGATACTATCTTGAAAGGCTGCTCTCTCTTGGACTGAAAGACACCTCAGACCCCATCTTCCACGATTTGATTACCACAGTATTCAGGTCCTTCTGATTTAGAAACCTAGAAAAGTGCTGTCTTCTATCTGGAAAGATACTGGAAAAGGCTCTATCCTGTCGGGCTGATGGGATGGATGTTCTCTCCTGTCAGTGTTTCAAAACCCATCTGAAGATTACAACTCCCTGCCCTCCCCACCCAATGCTCTTAACTGCCTGGAGGCCCTGGGGGATACAGAAATACTTCCAGATGTCTAGCATGGTTGTGGGATGAGTTCCTGCCTCTGCTGCAAGCCACAGAGCAATGCATATCACCAGAAGGCCCATGGCACAAGGAAGGCTCATGCAGCTGAGGGGAATCTCTGAAGGGTCAGTTTTGCTACCACTGCTGAGCAGCCCATGTGCATCCTGCTCCTTTCCCTGAGATGCTGGGTCGGAGCTCTCCCAGCAGCAGGAGCCAAGAGAAGAACAGATCCCATGAATGATGGAGGACTGAACATTTTTCCAGTTTCTCTGCACCACATGCTCCAGCGAAATTCTTGAACAGGTAACAGCCCACAAAGACGTCACGCTGCAGATCTGCACACCTTAAGGGACATTCTCCAAGGAAGGGATACAGTTTGTGCATGGAATGGCTGTCCACTCTGAGACCCTTCTTCAGCAAAGCTGCTGCTATGAGGATCAGAGGACAGAAAAATCTTGTGGGATCTGCTGGAGGCTGGCAGGTCAGTGGATTTCCACAACCTCTGCCAGTGGCTCATGTTTGCATTGACCTCATCAAACTCTGTCTCCATAGTCTGGATCAAAGCCTTACCAGGTCAAACCAGCATCCAGTCTGGGACAGACACCAGGCAGCGCAGTCAAGGGCTGGGACAGTATCTTGCAAGTATCAATACCAGTTTTGCAATGAACTCCCATATTACTTTTGGCAAGACGAGTGAGAACACAGCCTTCTTCTCAAGTACGCACCTGAAGCATGACATCTTTCAAACCCATCTCTCAATTGTCTGGGCTGGCAGAGCCAAGAAGCAGCACTCATTTTAGGACTCCTGAGGCCACTGGGCAGGAAAGGCTCCTTCCTAACACTAGACAGAGGCACAGACTGAGGCCATTCTCATCTCATTCCGCATTACCCTAAAGGCTGAAATTCCTTCCCTCCAAGAGTTAATACTGTACCACACTGTTTCTGGCTAATATGTAAGCCTAATCTTTTGGATAAGGTTTGTGAAAAGCTGCACAGGGTATTTAATGGGCAACGTCAAAGCACATAACCCAATCTTTACCCAGTCTTTCATGCCTGCCTTGGGAGTTTCAGAAACATTTTTTTGCAAAATACTTGGCCTCAGTTATGAGAAGCAAGAGAAAGAGGAGGTGGAGGTTGTGACCTGCACATACTGTGTTTATGAGAACACTCCTCCACCAAACAGCACTGGCGCTGCAATCTTGTCCTTGAGACATTTAGTATATGGTTTGCATGCTATGCCTTATCCTTCCCTCCCACCCAGCAAAAACCACTCCCAGAGGCCAGAATTTCTAGTAGAGGCTCCGCAGCATAACAACTCCTTCCTTGATCACCATCCCTAAGAAAAAGCTTGGGATGAATGAAGCTCCTGGTCCGAAATGCAGCAAGTGCAAACCGCTACGTGCAGCTCACAGGAAAGTCACTGTTTGCTTTCATTTCGAACCAAAGCAAGCCAATGGATGTTTGCTCTGAATTTCTGTGGCTTTCACATCCATTTAATTATTTCCTTTCCTCTCTGCTTGCAACCATCCTGGGCAGAACACCGCCCTGGATAGCTCACCCCTTTTGTTCCATCTCACAACAGCCCAAATTGCAAGCTTCAGGAAAAGTATGGAAAGTGAGGGCGTGTAGTTCCAGCACCGCTGGAAGCTAACAGCGAGTGCCCAAGTTCCTCTGCGTTTCTGGGGCTGGTCCGAAGTGTTACTCCAAGTTTAGGCAGCGCCATCCGACTGGGACTCTCCAGTCCATTTAAGGTGGGTCTGAAACCACATCCATTTTACGGAGAAGCGCCCCGGTGGGATAAAGCGGCAGGAGGAGCGCTCGGGAGGCGCGGCGCTCCGCCCGTGAAGCCGGGCGGCAGAGCGGACATGCCCCGTCCCGCAGCCCGCCCGCCCCGCTCCCAGCCCCGCACCTTGCTCGCAGGCTCCCTTGCTGCGCTGGCTGATGGCGGGCTCGCCGCGGCTCTGTGCGCGCAGGCTGGCGGCGCGCAGCTGGCAGCCGCTGCCGTAGGTGAGCCCGTCGCTGCCGCACACCGGGTAGCGGCTCTTGCAGAGGCACACGCCGGGCGGGCCGGCGGAGGGGGGAACCGGGCCGCCCTTGGCCTTGCGGCGCTGCCGGCTCTTCACGCACTCCAGGCCGGGGGCGCAGCGTCCCCCCGCAGCCCCGCCGCCGCCGCACGCCTCGCCCTCGCCGCGCCCGCACTGCCAGCAGCAGCCGCAGGCGTCCCGCACCCTGCCCAGCGGGCAGCCCCGCGCCGGCAGCGCCGGGCACAGCGCCGGATCGCAGGGCCCGCAGCCCCCCGCCGCCGCCGCCGCCATCGCCGCCGTGCCCGGCCCGGGCACCGCCAGCAGCAGCGGCAGCAGCAGCAGCAGCGGCATCGCGGAGGGCGGCATGGCGGCACGGAGCCGCCCGCCCACGGCAGCCGCTTAAGCCGCGGCGGGGAAACCCCTCCCCGGCGGCACCGCCCCGGCACCGGTCACGGTCACAGGCAGGGGCACGGCCGCGGCGGCGGGGCACCGCCGCCATCCCGCGGCCGCCCGACACTCCGCACCGCTGTGCGCGCTCCCTCCCGGCTGTCCCGCGCTCAGCTCCGGCACCGCGTCTGTTCCCTCTTCTTCTTCCCGCAGAAAGGACCTGTGGGAGCGGGCTGACAGCCGGCTGGACACGAGCCAGCTGTGCCCAGGGGGCCAAGAAGAAGGCCAGTGTCATCCTGGCCTGGGTCAGTGAGTGTGGCCAGCAGGATTAGGGCACACTTAACTGTCCCCCCTGTACTCGGCACCTGGAGTACTCTGTTCAGTTCTGGGCCCCTGTCTACAAGAAGGATATTGAGGTGCTGGAGCATGTTCAGAGAAGAGCAACAAGGCTCGTGAAAGGTCTATCGAGAACATGTCTTATGAGGCGGGGCTGAGGGATCTGGGGTTGTTTAGAAAGTTCAGAGGGCACCTCACCACTGTCTACAACTCCCTGAAAGGAGGTTGTAGTGATTTGGGGGGGGAGGTCTGTCTCTTCTGCCATGCCTGCAGTGAGAGAATGAGAGTAAAAGACTTTAAGCAGAGGCATGGGAAATACAGACTAGATATTTGAAACACTTTTCACTCTTAGGGTGGTCAGGCACTGGAATTGGTTGCCCTGGGAGGTGGTAGAGTCACCATCCCTGGAGGTGTTTCAAAGGCATCTGGATCTGGTGCTGGGTGAAAATTTAGTGGTTTATGGGTTACAGTGGTAGTGCTGGGTGAATGGTTGAACTTGATGATCTTAAAGGTCTCTTCCAACCTTGATGATTTTGTGATTCTTGCCACCCACCCATGCTCAGCTCGCAGCCACTGGCTGTGGGGGGCTGCAGAGGTGCTGGTGAGCCTGTCAGGTTCCTTCAGGAGGCAAAGAAGAGAGAGAGAAAGAGAGCTGTCTGGTTTCTCCTGTCCATACTTGGGACAACATTGTTTTCTGCTGCCTTCTTTTACCTTAGCTTGTGGCTTCTTCCCTGGAATGGCTCCTGAACAGTCTCCTAGAGTGGGGGGCTGTTGCCACCAGCAAGAAACTGGGAATATTCCTCAGACAACACTGGGCAACATTGCTGTCAAAACAGTGTCCTGAAAGTGCCAAAGCTAAAGCACCACGGTGCTGACAAACCCCTGAGGCAGGGGCAGCAGGGCAGCACATTCCCTGCCCTCATGCCTGCCTGTGCCTGCAGGAGCTGCCATCTCCTGCAGGGCAATCCAGGCTGAGATGACGTTCAGCCTTGGTTCTGCCAGGGCCTGCACAGTGGGTGCTGCTTTGGCACTCCAGGGAAGAGAAGGACAGAGGTAGTTGGTGTCCATGCTGTGATACTGAGGGATTTGGCACTGTCCAGTTTGGGTTGTCAGTGGCTGAGCCCGCTGAGTAGCCCCCAGGTCACTGTGTCCCTTCCCATGGAGAGAGCAGCTGGAGCTGTGACAGGCCAGCTGAGAGGGGCTGCAAGTTCCCCATGCTCCCAAATCTGCTCTGGAGGATTGACCCACTCATGCCTGTTCAGCTGCTGACACTGTGGGAACAGGCTCCCACCACATGCTTCCTTGGCTTCCTGGGGCTCAGCATGAGACATTCCTCCATTTCTCCTGGGACCATGGTATCTGCATACATGTCCTTGGATTTCTCCATTCCTCTCATTCTGGAAGTGCTCCGTGCTGTTCTTCTGTGAGAAGGGCTGCCCTCATAAGCAAGCAGTACCCCAGACTCGAGGAGTTTTACACATTTTGGTTGTTGCTGAGATGTGTTTTACTTTGGTTTGGGTTTTATGGACAATTCACTAGAGGAGTGATGGAAAGGGGTGAAATGTACAGATGGACACATCTGTCAATTCTAGCTACAAAAACCATTTTGTACAATTCACCTCTTTTTGCTATCTCCTGCCAGTTGCCACACATCTCCCTCACAGGCCCCTAGATTACAGTTCATCAGAGTATCACAAGCCCAGATACTCCTGGGCAGAGAACCACAGGGGATTTAATGAACCTGCAGTAGCTTACCAGAGTGAGCCTTTCTGACATGAAATCACTGTCAGCAGTCCACTTAGTGGGAGGAAGAATGTAGCTCTGAAAGGGGAACATCAACACCTTTCCCTTTCCTTTCCTTTCCTTTCCTTTCCTTTCCTTTCCTTTCCTTTCCTTTCCTTTCCTTTCCTTTCCTTTCCTTTCCTTTCCTTTCCTTTCCTTTCCTTTCCTTTCCTTTCCTTTCCTTTCCTTTCCTTTCCTTTCCTTTCCTTTCCTTTCCTTTCCTTTCCTTTCCTTTCCTTTCCTTTCCTTTCCTTTCCTTTCCTTTCCTTTCCTCGAATCTCTTTCTTTCCATGCCAGGCGGGAGGCAGTGCTTGGAGCAGTTTTTCCTCACAGGGAGGAGTCCTTAGTTCATGCTTTGGTGCAGAAGGACCTCTAGTGTCCCTTCCCAGGTGATGCTCTGGCATTACTTTTCTAGCTCCGTATTTCTTGATCTTGAGACTTTCCCACATACCGTGGAAGGAGATATAATCCACAAAGTTCATGTAGGGAAGTGGCTGGGAGAGATTAGGCTGGTTGCTCCTCCCTGAGCAGAAGTCATTTACTGTATGTCCCAGCCTCACTTTGCTTTGCTTCTATGGCTCCTCCACAACCTTTCTTCTTCACCTCAGAGACGTCCGGGTGCCTCTTTGTGCACCACAGGCTGCTCCATATAAATAGATTACGTTAGATGCTCCTGCTGTCTCAGTAATTGGCGTTCACAGAAATTAATTTCAGTGAACATCAATGCAAATCTGCAGATTCATATCGTGCTTCTTGGGACTTTTGTAGAGCGCTCCACCAAAATCTATGCTTAGTATTCAGCAGCATAAAATTCTCATCAACAGATTGAATTTAATTCATCGGTGGCAGCTATTAGGAATACAACAAAAGTGATCTTAGGTGTTCTGATCTGTTTCATCATTCACACGGGTATCCCTAATTTCATCACCTGCATGCATCACTCCAGTGAGAGGGGCAGGGAGGGTGGTCTTTCTGGGACTGAGGAAGCTCGCAGGGTCTTTGAAGGCGGGGGAGACCTAGATGAGACTATGTGAGAATGGAAGCAGACGGCTTTTAATTTCCAAAACGAGCGTTTCACCTGCGGTTTGACTTCCCCCAGCCAAGCAGCCCCTCTGGGTTTGCGTGGGCTCTTAGCTGGGATACAGCTAAGCAGCAGAGTAGGTCTCTCGACTGTCCACAGGATGAACACGGGGGGGTCACTCTCCGAAGTGAATAATAAAGTCAAAGGGGGCATTCTCCATGTGGAAGACCCCGGCATTCCTCCACCTGCCTTCTGCTTTGCCCTCTCCACCCATCCGGGCAGCAGCAGCTCAGGAGGCTGAGGAGAGCCGGAACCCACTGGAGCCCAATAGCTCACGCCCTTTCACCGCGGAGTTTCCCAGCTCCGGACTCCCAGATATCGGGAACCCCTCCCGTTTCTCCTCCCGCTGCCGCAGCCTCTGATGAGTTTCGGTTTCCATTTCCCCGGCGCGGCGCTCCCGGCGCTGCCCGGGCACTCCCGAGCTGTCGGCGGGCGAGGATGGCGGAGGGACGGCAGCAGCGGCGCCGGGAGAGCGGCACGGGAGGTACGGACGAGTGGGAGCGGCGCTGGGAGACCCCCGGGATGGGGCCGTGCAGGTGGAGCCGCTGAAACTGCACTAATCTGCTGTGCGGCCCCTCGGGGACGGGGCGTCAGGGACTTAAACTTGTCCCAGTGGGCAGCACTCGGAGCGGGGGGACTGGAAGGAGGAAGAACGTGCCGGGGAATAGACAGGGATTTTCCTCTCTAGTTCCATGTCTGAGGCGTGAGAAGGGTGGGCAGCGAATCTCCAGAGATGTTAGGTTAATTAGGGCAGGCTTTGCTGATGACCGCCTTTCACTCTTGGACATCCTGGGTCTCAGACATTTGTGCTGGAGCAGAGCTACATGCGAGCAACTGAGTCCCTGGTGCCTCTAGGGCGGGAGAGCATCTGCAGCCCCTCAACTGTTGACAAGGAGGTACTTCCTCCTGCTGTAGAGAGACAGAGTGAATTTTCCGTCATTGCTTCTCCAGCACCTTGTAAAGTGCTTGACTTGAAGGCATTCTGTCCCCAAGGCTGTGACAAGTCTGGGGTGGCCAGATGCCTCAGGAAGTACTTTGTCTTCATCAGGCACTCTCCACAGGTGTACAAGAGCAACAGACTGTGCTTCTGCTGATGTTTCACTGGTTGTCTTGGGAGCTAGTGGCACAGCAGCCTAAGAGATGGAGAAAGGTCCTTTAGTGTAGAGTCATCCAGCAGGAAACAAGCCAGTGGGTAGGCAGGACCCTGAAACCCTAAGGGACCTGAGAAAGTAAGTCACACACACTTGTCTCACTTTCTCCTGAGAAGAAGAAGCTCCTGCTGAAAGCAGTAGCAGCCTGAGATCTTGGGAAGGGGGCCGAGGTGGTTAAGGTGCCTGCTGCCATAGCATGACCATCGTGTTTGTCTGTGTGTCCTGCAGAGTGCACGCAGTCACAGAGGAATGAGAAGTTGCGGTGCTCAAACCATGGTGCAACACACACACTCGTTCTCTTACCTGACGGGAAGCTTTCTGAAGAGTGGGCTAAAGCTTCAGCAAACAGTCCCAAGACAAGGTAAGAAACTTTCACAGGGTGGAGGTATGGATGGCAAAGGTCAGAAAATGCAGCCTGCTTTTCCCCAAGGTAACATCCAAGAGTTTGAGGCACGTTCGTGTTTGTAGAGAGGGAACTGGAGCACATACCTTCATAGTACCCAAAACTGTATCTTTTTTTTTAACCCAGCCAGAAGTGCACAGATTTTGAGGATGATACCAAGATCTGAACTGAATGCACATGAGAGAGGTTTCTCTCAAACTTAGTAAGGATCAGTTGAACATACCAGAGCAATGCCTGATGGCTTGCAAATCACCCATGGCTTGGGAAAACTGCAGGTGAAAGACACAAGCATGTCTGAATCTTACCGCCTTCTGATGAAGCTGTGAGGGTAACCATAATCTACAAATGGCCCAGCACTTTGCTGTGTGATTTTCTTGCCCAGGGCAAGATAACAGAATCAGGCTGAGCATGATTCTTTTCCAGATTCTTGTGGAGCAAACCACAATGAAATCAGTTAGCCCTGCTACAGCAGGTCAGCATAAGAGAAGGGTGAATCAGCTTACAGGTGACCTATATTTTTCCATATATTTCCTGCTAAAAGTGTTAGAGCTTGGTGAGCAGAGGATCTTTGTCCTTTATTTTGTCTCACAGCACAGCATCTATTTATTTTGATTTTTTCCCCTTATTTTTGTAGGCTGGTAAAAGAACTGGGAGACCGAAATATTGTTCAAATAGCATGTGGAGACCAGCATGCCATGGCACTATCCAGAGGTAATCTCTTTCAAGAACACTCTTCCTCCAAATAGGAGTCACGCTTGCTCTGAGAAGGCAGTGTTTGTACAACTTGCAGTAGTTGGTGACACCGTTATAGAGTAATGAGCAGTGGGGACACGAAGTGCAGTTGCTGTCAGTGCTGCTCCTTCCTCCCAGCACCCAGAGATCCACATATCTCTCTATCTCTCTCCAGTTCCTGAGCACTGTCCCTCCACAAAGGTGTGTTGTGGAGAGCAGACGTGGCTGTCCCACTCTGTGGTCGCCAGACCTGCTCATTCTTAAGTGCAGCGCCTTTCTGGTTGGGAACTTCTTGCAAGTATGACTTTAGGGGCCTTTATTCTTGCTGTGCTGAGTCACATGGCAACATAGGACTGTCCCAAAGAGGTCAGAAGAAAACAAATTTGGCCACACATGAGGTCTTGTCTTGGAGCTAGGTCCCTGGAAACAACACTGAGTTTTGCTCCTACTCCCAAAGTGCAAATACTCAAGGGAAGCAGTGAGACTAAGCTGTCTTCTTTGGTTCTGTGTGTGAAGGGGGTGAGCTCTTCACCTGGGGCTTGAACACCCATGGACAGCTTGGAGTGAGGAGCCAAACCAGGCTTACTCAGAAACCACAACTGGTGGAAAGACTAAAGGGCATCCCACTTGCTCAAATTGCTGCTGGAGGAGCTCACAGCATCACCGTGTCACTCTCTGGAGCTGTGTATTCCTGGGGAAAGAACAGTTTTGGACAGCTGGGACTTGGAGACACAAAAGGTAAGGAAGGAAAGCACCAGGAGGGTGTTTCCCTGGTCAGTGAGCTCACCAAAGTGCTCCTCAGTATTGTCAAGCTCATGTGGAGCAGCGGTGGACAGTAAAGTCTTTTGAAGAAAGTCTATCTGGATATAGTCTTTGTTTCCTGACCAGGAAAGGCATGCAGGAACAGTCTATTTAGGGGTTGTTTTTCTGTAGAGAACTTGCAATAATTTTATGTGGCTAATTGGATAGTGTGGGCTCTCAGAACCTCTGAAGTCTTACAGGTCTATTTCTACTCCTATCTTGTCTCCAGGAAGTCTTGCATGAAAGAAATTAATTTTACATTTTTTAATCTTCTCTAATTCTCTATAAACACAGAGTGAGAGAAGAATTTAAACCACCTCTTGTCTTCAAACTTAGAATGATAGAGAAGACAGACAGAACATCTAATCTGAATGTGTCCACACTCTTGAGAAACAGATATTTTGCAGCCAAGTACCATTGGCATTTCAGATATGAAAGTACTGCATTTTGTTTCAGACCAAAGTAAATGAAAATAAAGTAATATGAAAACATTATGAGAAAGAATATATTATACTGGAGGGAAAACGACCCAAACCTAAGCTGTAATACATTAATTGCTGTAAGAGAGGGCTGAAAAACACTTAATCCTCCTGTATTCTAATTTTTTCTGTATATGAGACCCTCCAGTATTCTTTCAATTTAGCAGTATTATCTTCTTTCCAGACAGGAACTGCCCAACATATGTTGGAGCTTTAGAGCACTGGAAGACTGTATTTATCTCATGTGGGGCAGATCATACTGCAGTTCTCTCCAAGGTGAGTCTGAAATGGAAAGTCAGCATCTGAGACCTCACCTTGTGAGAAAAGATACACTGCTAAAAGTTAGCATGGAGAAATTGGGATGGTAATGCCTGCTTCCACCTAAGCCTGAAGGTGCTCCCCAAGTGATGTGATCTAAGCTATTGGGAAGACTGGTCTGTTCTCATATTCCTGTCACCTGCATGCAACCTTTTGCAGGGATATGGTGAATGGGAATCCTGAGGCAAAGAAGTGCAGTGCAACTCCCAGTACTTTGAAAATACTTTTTTATAGTATATTGGGGACTTCAGAAGATGTTAACGACTTCTAATTTACTAGGGTTTACTCATACGAGTAAAATTCTTAAGTAACAGGGAGTTATTCTCACAAGTTAAATTGCTTTTCTCAGGAGCTCAATGGTTTGGACTTTACAGTGTATGAACCGGCTTGATGCAAAGTGAATCCTCCTCATGTTTGAATTAGGGATGTTTTGAATCAAGTCCCATATAACATGTTGTGTCTTGCTGGCTCTCATTCTTGGTTGTGACCAATTTGATGATTGTTAATAATGCAGTGATCCTGTTGTTTGTTTCTTGGTTTCAAGGAGGGGCTGGTGTGCACCTTTGGAGCAGGAGGGTCTGGCCAGCTGGGTCACAACTCCACCCGGAATGAACTCCTGCCTCGTGTGGTGGCTGAGCTGTGGGGAGCAAGGGTTACACACATTGCCTGTGGCAGGTAGGAAGTGCCAATGATTTGTCTTCTAAGGTCAATGCCTTAGGGGAATCACTGAAGAACAGTAGGGAAGGAAGTCACCAAGATGTACAAATCCCTGTATCACAATTCACTGTCAGAGTATCCATCTACTGTTCAAGTATAAGCCACCCTCCTGCCAGAGCCCCAGTGAGACCAGAACCAGCCCTCAGTCCCTGGTGAGAAGTGGGAAGGAGCTACAAAAACTACCAGAAGCCCTTGATCTTTTTCTCTTTTAATAAACAAAGTACTGGGTGTGTACTGGGTTCCAAAGGGCAAAGGACTGTCAAAAACCTGCATCAGGAAAGTCACTGAATTCCCATCCAGATTGACAAACTGGTAGGTTCTTACTAAGAATTGAAGAGCAGTGATAATTACCCAGTTTCACTTTGCCCTTCTGGAACTGGGCCAGAAAAAGTCTCCTGACAACTCACCTGGGCTGGTATCGGGCTCAGCAGCACAGAAGCTGCACATTTGAAAACTAAAGAGTGTGAAGCAAGCATGGTGTAACACTGTTTTTGTATGTGGAATCCAGGTAAATCACAAACATTAGAGGATAGTATAGGAAATCCGAGTCTGTATGTGTCTTTATTGCTGAATGTTTATGCAATGAAGAGTTCTAACACTGGTTAAAGGGATTCTTTATCTGGACTATCATGACTTTTAAAGACAAGCTTCAGGTCTACACTCTGAAAATGTATTTGTAAATTTTATTCTGTTTTGCTCTGTAGTTTTCACTTATTATGACTTTTTTTCCCCCTGAACAGACAATACACTCTGGTCTATGTCCGTTCCTTGGACAAATTCTATTTCTGTGGTTCTGATGATGAAGGACAACTGGAAGATGAAAGGAAGCCCAATCAGTTGATACCACTTCCCATCCATTCGCCAGTGAATACTGAAAAATCCTGCCAGAGTAATTACCACTGCAGATGTATACGAAAACTGTATTTGTTACTTCCATGGAAATATTTGCTTTCTTGATTTTATATTTACACTGAAAGGCAAACATTATGTCTCATGCTTGCTTGGCCATCCCAACAAATTCTACCAGGAGTTATTCCATTTGCTGCTTGATTATCATGGGTAATAGCCTCATAGAATCAAACTTTCAACAGATAACTACTACCCAGAGGGTTTTTTTACTGTTCCACTTTTGTGCCCTTAACTCTCTGAAGATAATGACTGTCTCTTCAAATGTTCCTACGACAATCTTTTTTTCTTTCACAGAAAAGAATGCGTCAAAAAGGGGGATTAATATTATTGCAGGACTAAATCAAAGTTTTGCCCATTGCAAGGAGGAGAACACGGTATGTGCACATTTGATCAGAGCTTCTGATTTTACCACTGTCCACATTACTGCTGTTTGGATTTTCCACCATGCTTGCAGCACTTCAATTTTATATATGTCTATTGCAGTTTTTTCTGTGCTTTACCTACAGACTAACTTGTATTGCAATTATATATGTTCTGTGGTTAATGCATCTGGATCGTGCTGGATGTCCATTAGTTTGTTCATACTTAGGCTGAAATCTTCTTGCAATGATTGGATTAAAAAAAAATCCCATCTGCTACATTTTTAATTTTGTCAATGTTTTAATGTATTTCACACAGAATTCATATTTGAATGGAATTGCCACTCTGGAGGACAAAGAAGTGGATAAATGGATTTCTAACTCTAAATGGCGTGAGCATATAGAAACGTAAATCAGAAACTCGCTGTTTGGGTTTGTTGCTGTTTGGATTTGTTGCTGTTTGTGTTTCCCTGATACATGATTTTTTTCTAAAATTTATTATTCTTTGGAGGCTATTGTAGGAACTGTTGTTCAAAAATTTAGACAAAACACAATCTTGCACCTTGGCACAAAGTTGATAAGGAGCTGACAAGTTAAATCACTGAAAGACCCTGCCTGCAGACCAAGGCCTTGTGCAAAATGCTTAATCCGGAGTACCCAAACTGGAATGCTACATCAGCATTTAAAAATTAGTGGTCACTTCTTTAATTTCCCATTTTCAAAAGCAATATGTATATACCACTGTGGACGCCTTACACTTATAGTCTTTCTCAGGTTTTATATGGGAGGTTATTTTCTTTGGGAAAGTCTGGCTCCAGCTGCTGATTTTGAGTATTTTGAAAGTTTGGCTAACTTAGAACTAAATGTTTCCCTGACCACTTTTAGAACAGTTTGGATCATGTGAAAAGTGGTGGTTGAGAGGGTGAAAGAGAGGGCTCTTTCCAGATCTCAGTAGGAAGGGCCTGGCAGCAAACTGTTTGATAAAATAGCTACTTCTATAAGAACTGAACCAGGAATACCAGGAGTAGGTCTGATGTCCCTTCTGGTTCTTGGAACCCAGCTTTTGTGCAGCAGTAAATTGGCAGCCTGATGGATTTTCCCTCCACGTGCTACAAAGACCCTGTCAAAGGGATTCTCCTCCCTCCCATGTTGCAGTGCCTTTTATTTTGCATAACAAACAAAAGTAGCTAATGTTCTGACCTGTCAGGAGAAGAATCTCTATGATAACACTCACCAGACTGGAGCACTGGCTGGCATGGCTTGAGCAGGCTCCCTTACAAGGAGAGCAGAGGTGGCTTGCCAAAAATCAGTAACTCCTCCACTACAATGTCTTCTGCAACACTGACAGCAAAGCGGTGCTAAGAAAAGTTTTGTGTGGTCAGGTGCAGACACCTTTGTACATGTTTTTTGTTCTTTCAGAGTTAAAACCCTGAAGTTGAAAGGACTAACTTTTTGGTTTTTTACTATCAGGAATATCAAACTGATCTTTTCATCTGAGGCTTGCATCAATGGAAGCTTCCTGGACAAAAGGTAGCACACATTGACTTAGACATAACAGAATATATTGGCTGCATGTAAACTGACCAGAAAGTGTTATTTTAGGTCACATATGTAGAAAAGATTTATTTTATCTGAATCTGCAGAAGCAAGTCTTCATTTTTCAAAGTTCAAGTTAATATTAAGATTTTTATAGTCCTGGTCCTACTGAAATGTGCTAGAGAAGCTCACATTTTAGAAGCTTATCCTTTAGTGATATTTGGCAGATGATGATAATCCCTCCAGGCAATATTACAGCTCTCAAAGGATCCTTAATAGCTCCTTCTGGCACTGAAGTGGAAGTCATTTTAGGGTGAAATACAGGAGTCTACCATTAATAGTTCACAGCCACACAAGACAGAAAGGACAGGATGTTAATCAGATCACAAAACAGTGGTTTGTGTTGTCTGTCTTCTTAGAACACATGAAATTATACCCACAGGAGCTGGGGCTGAACTTTCCAAGTATTTTCTGATATTACAATGCTTTATTATTCAGTAGAAAAATTATTTATGTTCTTTTTTCTATGTTGTGATAGAGACAAACATTTCAAAACTTCCAAAGAAGTCTCAGGCGTAGACATATCAGAAGTGAAACGTTTTTATAAGAAGATCAGTAAAAAACCAATGGTCTACCAGGAGGTAAGGATTTGATATAAGGATGCTAACTACACTGATACTGAAAAGCTTTGGATTTGTGTATGAAACTTAGGAATTTCATGTTAACCTAATTACTTTGGCAAAACGTAATTGCATTTTAACCCTTGTCTCTCTTTTTTTTTTTCCTCCCCTCTGAAGGTGCAAAAGGAGATTAGGAACTTACTGCCATCATTGTCTTCCTCTCCCATCTCACCTGAAAATTTCAGAGTCTTCTTGATCTTGCCTTTCCTTCTGCAGGGAAAGGATGGGAACTCTTTCCTTTCTCTGAGTCTTCTAGCTCAAGCCATCATGAAGCTCCAGCCAGAGGGCCTGCAAACTCTTGGTAGGGTTTTATGATGGTAGAACTGAATGATTTAAATGCTTGATCATTTTCTGCTGCAGAACAAGTGTTATTATCACTGATGTAATGTGTTCCAAAGCTTGAAATAATTGCTTTTGATAGACATAGAAACATGGGGACTACACAGCAAGGCACAAGAATTTTTACAATTCTGAGGTTTAATAATTTTTGTAGTGCAAGCTTAAACTTTTTTTTGTTTAATCCATTTGACAAAAAAGAGAAAAAGCAGCTCCATCCACAAATTGCAGCGATTTGTATGTTACCTGTGACCTCACTAGCTGTTTTCTTCACAGAATGCCTGTGGTCAAATCTAGAAACATCCTTTTTCAAGGAGCTGGTTATTCTGTATCAAAGGGTTTCCCAGCAAATTCTGCGTAAATTTTTCGTGGAGTTCACAAGAATAGGGCCGGGCCGCCTCTCCAAACTGGGAACTGAAACTGGGCCTCTGCAAATACTGCAGATGCTTTACCAGGTAAGAAAGTGCTTGGATTCCAATTAGACAATGTAGCTTAGAGTATTTCAATACTTCTCACTTGTTGAATTCTCTGGGTTTGACATTGCTTCAGGAATCTCTCTAGTTCTATACTAGCACAGTTTTGATGGAGTCCTGTGAGAGTTGTGCCAAACTGACCCTCTGTAGAAATGAAAAGCTAAAGAATGTTACAGCCCCTGGCAGGGGGAAGAGTGCTTTCAGTGGTATCAGGAGTGCATCCAGGTGCCTTCACAGCTATGGATGTGGTGTCCTCTACATAACATGCCCATTCCCCTTTCTGCTGATGAGATTCCTCACTCTAGTAACTGCTCAGAGCATTTAAATACAACCTATCTGCTTGGCCCATTGTGGCTGCCACAGTAATGCTCTGTGATGCTTTAAGAGCCTGTTAACCTGACAGATTCTCTGGGACAACAGCATTAGAACCTCCTTAGCTGCACACGAACAAGGGAAACAAAGCAATAATTGTGTTATTCTGGACAGCCGTACTTTCTCTTGTGGAGATGTTCAAAGTTTATGAAAATCAAGAGCTCAAGCACACAGTATAGATCAGAGAGACTTGTTAAATTTTGTTCAGACTTGAATATCCTTTTGGCTGAGAATGCAGAATTGGGTCTCAAAGTTTAGACTCTTGAATCTGTATTTATGCAGATAAATAAATTCAAAAGTGCAGCAGGCCTACTACTCTGGAAGTGATTACATGATTTGGAGCTTTAAATGTTCACTGTCCCCCTGCAAGTATCTTTTCCAGGCAACAAGTATAAACATGAATAGGGAACCACAGAAATACGAAAGACACTCCAAGGGAAATAGATTTTTCCTGATGGAGTCCTTTTAAGGGGTCTTAATTGTAAATGAAAATTGCTTTCCTGCTAGTTTATACATGGCTTTCTAAGACTTCTCACTGTAGAGCACTGTGCTGCTTGCAGCACTTTTATCCTTTAATTTCTGTGCAGGATCTCAGAGCCCTTTCTGAAGAAAGCTCTGTCAGTCCTGTCCTGCCAGACAGACACAGCTCACTAATTCTGTTGCTGATATATTGCATGTTTCAATGCAGGTGAACTCCAGAACTGGTTTCAGAGTACATGAAAGCAACTTCCATATATTACAAGTGAAAAATATTATCAACTGCTGTGCGTACTTCAATATAGTAGTAAGTATAAATCTTACAAGCAGTATGAAACACTTTTTCTTTTATTTAAATAGTTTATATATATATATATATATATATATATATATATATATATATATATGGAAGTCAACTCTAGAGCTCTAGAGATTAACCCAGCATATCTCAAAGACATTTCATTTTCCCTAAATTATGCAAGCCCTTTATCATCCCAGTGTTCCAGCAGCTACAATAGAGATTTTATATATATATATATATAAAATAGATGATCTCTGGTTCTGAGAGTTGGAGCTGCCCTCCAGCTTCTTAAGCATCTGTTTGCTTTGAACTAGTAATCACTGTGAAATAGGGATGGTTGCTATACTTTGTGTTACTCTGGATTTTATTACGTTTAATTAAGAGAAATATTTTGAGGTGTCTTTAAACTTTAAATTAGAAACCCTATTGAGCATTTCAATGCACTTACAATCTTAAAATTAAGCTGTAGTAATAAAAAATAATCTATGGCATTTCTTGATGACATAGAGTGAAAATTAGCTACCAAATCAGTCAGTGTCAGAGGAAGCAGTATTAAATGGAAACATGCATAGTAGGGTTTTCCATTGGCAAAGAAAGAGTAAGCTTTCTGGCAACTTGGCTGGAATTTGCAGGGCAACTGCCTAATACTTTCATAAGCTTTTATTTGCTTATATACCAATTTTGTATCAATTAACCAGTGTGGAGGAGGAGGTTTGAGAAACAGCATAGAATCAAAAGCCAATTAGGACATTACCTGAAGTTACTGCCTTATCACACTGGAGGTGTAAAACTTTAAATTAGGTTAGTTTTAAACCAGTATCTATTTTCGGTATTACATATAATAAACCCAGCAGTTTTTAAAAACACTATACCATAACCTGAGTATCCAGGACACATTGGTTTAGCTGAATTATGGAAAATGCTGTTAAAATCACTCTCTCTGTTTTATTCTTGAGACACTGCTGTAGACAAGTGTCTGTCTGCACAGAGAGGTTAGATGCCTCTCTGCTTCTCACTCATAGGAGTGTGTAGGGCTGTTTTTAGGATGTGAACCTCTGTTAGTGCAGTGCTCATGCACACAAGAACTCATTTCAGAGACATGGGAGTTTGCCAGGGCGGACTGGCAGTTCAGTTTGCACACATGTCCCTGAACTCTGGTTTCACAAGGGAAAATCAACATGTTTTTCTCCTTCTTCCTTGTCGTTTCAGACAGCCCTAGGGGAGCTGAGTAGGTACCCATGCATCTTTGACAGGGAAAACAAGATCTACGTTCATACTACAGAATGCAGGGCTCTGTCCAACATCTCTTCTGTAAGTGCACCCAGTTTTGTTACCAATCAGAAGAGATAAACACACTGCTAACAGACTATTACTTCAATCCTCAGATACCCCTTATATGCAGCTCTGAGCCATGGAAATTTTACGTCAGAAGACAATACCTTCTGCAAGACATATGGAAAAATTTAAAATCTGCCTCAAACCAAGATTTCAGGAAGAAATTAGAGGTAAGATAAAAATTGTATTACTTGTTAGCTTTAAGTATTTTGCTGCAGTGTTCCTTGATTTTCAGTATTACTGAATTTTGGTAGAAGGGTTTCAGTATCCTCTGAGCATACAACTAAAGAACTGCTCATCAAATTATTACACCACAGATGGTGTAGAGTAAATCTGGAAAGCAGTATTGTACATCCTTATTCCAGGCAGCTTTGTTGGCATAAGTTAAATGCAAGTGGCAGTGCTATTTACTGTGAGGTTGCTTTGGGGTAATGGAATAGAATTGCTCAGTTGTCAAAGTCCAGTACCGTTGCTGCTAGACTGACTTTTGAGACTTTATACTAGTACATTAAAACCCCAGCATCTGGGGAACCAGCCTGAGGAGTCAGCAAGCAACACAGCCACACAATCCCATTTCTCTCATGGACATGCTCTCTGAAGGGAAAGGAAGCATAGTGCTGGCCAGAGAGATGAGCATCTGATTACAATGCTGCTGTCTCCACATACCTTTAACCTGTGGATTCCACACTGATTCAAACGTTGTGGCAGTTTGCGTTTCCCACAGGAATCGTGATGCTGGCCCTGCCCTGCAAAAGCCATTAGCTGGCTGACATGGGAACAGGCCACCTGCCCGGAGCAGAGTTCAGCTCAGGGACCACGTGCCCCACCTGTCACTGACACGAAGTCTGGCACCACGCCTGTGCCACAGGAACCACTGACCTTGGTGCCCTGTAACCCAGTTCTGGTGCTTTCCAAGTGAGCTTTCTTGCCAACCAGAGCCCTCAAAGCTTTTCTTTCCCATTTACTTAGGAGAAGATTCACAATGGCTCCCAGAGCTACCTTTCCTTCCTGCTTCCTCACTACCCCAGCTGAGAGAGGCATTTATTTACAGAGGCAGTGAGTGTATGCTCTGTACTGTCCTTTAGATTTCGAGTCTCCACCGACTGCACAAGCTCTGACAAACAGCTGCCCTTAGCTCAAGTCAGCCTTTGAGCACACCTCTTGTGAGCACTGCCTTTCACACTGTGCATCACAGTATTATTTACCCAGCAGCAGCCTGAAAAATGTAACTGCGCTGTTAGTATCCCACAGCATTTACAGCCCGGGGCAGCATTTACAACTTGGTGCTTCATTTCTGCGTTTTTCAGCAGTTAAAGGACCTGAATTTGTTTTGTGCTACAGATACAAACTATCCAAAAGCAAAACATAAAAAATAAACCTTCATTGTAGCACTGACCTGCCCCCTTCAGAGCTGTTAGAAAGTTTTTCAGACAATACTGAGAACTTGGCATGTGGCACTTTCATAATGGCCCTAGGAAGAAAAGATCTGCAGATACTGCACATGCAGACATGGGTACCAGCTAAGCAAGAAGTCTTCATTTGACTCAAGTTTTGTTATTAAACACCAGCCTGATTTTAATTTTTGCTCTTCTGACAGTGAGAAAGACATATTTCGGTACACGCATCTGGTTAAAAAAAACCCAAAGCTCTCAAAGAGAGGTTCACATCACTGCATGTTTTAGTTTTAGCTTAGTTTATTCAGTCAGGGTACAGTTTTTCCTCATGAAAACTGAAGTTTTCATTAGTGCCACTACAAATGCACAGCACTCTTGAAGGGATAAAACAGAGGGAATTAGTGCTTCTTATTACTCCTACTCTTCATCTGCATTAGCAGTAGTTGACAATGGGCTGCTGCTTCATACAGTTCCAGATCCTACCAGGAAAATGATACCAGTTACTAGTGCCAGAGGGAAACTCACTCAAGTGAACTGCAATACTTGAGATGTTAATGAGATTAAACCAATTACGTTGATTTAGAGAAGCCCAGGGGTTAGCAAAGGCATCGCACTAGTTATGCCTAAAAAGCTTAATCCCCATCCAGGTCCACAGGTGAAAGAACACATAAACTGGCACTGTAACAGGAAGGAGGAGGCTGTAGAAACACAGGCTGGTTGTGCTGGTGCAGCCCTGGGGGAAGGTTTCGTCGACGCTGGCCGAGTAGAACAGGCCTGCCAGGGACAGGAGGGGAATGAGCACAGTCAGCGTGGGCAGGGAGGGCAGCAGCCCCGCTCCGGCCATCAGGCCCCGTTACCGCCGTGCCCGGCGGCTCCTCAGGGCTGCTCCGAGCCCTCGGCCGGCGCCTTCTTGTGCGTCATCCTGGCAGCCTCCGGAACCATGTTCGGGATGCCGTCGACGATGGGGTACGCGATGCCCAGCTCCTCGTTAATCAGCTCGTTCGTAGCTTCTTCGTACCTGGCCAGCCAAGTCGGGAGGGGGGAGGGAGAAACATCCAAGCAAAAACATGAGGAGCAGTGACTAACCTGGGTTTGCCCAGGGCTCGGGCGCAGCTCCCCCGTCCCATCCTCACCTCAGCGGCCGCTTGGAGAGCGGGCACACCAGGAAGCGCAGCAGCGATGGCTCCGGTGGCTGTGGCCGCGCTGAGCCTGAGCCTGAGCCTGAGCCTGAGCCTGAGCCTGAGCCTGAGCCTGAGCCTGAGCCTGAGTCTGAGCCTGAGCCTGAAGCCGAGGCCGAGCCCTGCGGCCGGTGGCAGTGCCGGCCGTGCGCGGGGCCGCCCGGGGCCGCCCGCCGCAGCAGCAGCAGCTGCAGGGCCGGGCCGCGCAGCATGGCCGCCGCTTCCGCCGCCCACTGCCCGCCCCGCGCCGCTCCCCGCCCCGCCTCGGCGGCCTCGGGGCTCTGCGCGCGTTTCGCGATGTAGGTTAGATTTTCGTACCTCGGGATGGTTTTCGGTGTACGATCTTTGTACACGTTCAAGCTTAATCAGGAAGAAAGGAGACCTAGTCAGTGGAACAGGCAGCAGCCAGCATTCCTTAGCCAAGGACATCCGGGAACTGAAAAGCTTTAAGGACGCAGTAAATCAAGATATTGGTGTATGTCTGTATATACATTTCTAGCTTAGCAAAATACTCAAGGGCCACGTAACCTGTAGCTGAACTGTGTTCATTATAATACGTAAAATCACGCCCACAGGGCAAAGAGACCCCTGCCCAGGTGAACCCTGCTGGGGTTATGTAACTTGTTTGGAACTTACTAAACAAGCATAACAGACTTGGGCAGTTACTAACTCTGAATTTCTGTTTGTAAATGATGGTTCAAAAAGTCTGGTGGGGTATACTTGGTTTGTGAAATACCACCAAGTACCCAGGTTAGCACAACCATGAAATAAATAATCAGCGTCTCTCTCTCTCTCTCTCGGGTGTGTAATTGCTGGCTTATTGCACACCAGCTAAAGAATCTGATTTTGTGGGCAGCATGGGTGTCTCTATCTACAGATGTCTTGGGCCTTGCAGGTGTCTTTTGTGGGTGAGATGGGGATGGACCAAGGTGGAGTGTCCCAGGAACTCTTCAGGATTGCAGCCAGCACCCTCTGCCAGCCCAACACCGGCACCTTCCGCCACTTCCCCTCTGGCCTCGTGTGGTTCCCCAGACAGGTAAGGCAGCCCTGCAGCGGTGGATGGGGGCCTCACCCATGGGAAAAGGCAGTCATGGCTTTCTGGTGTGCCTGTTCCTAACCAGGCCTCGAGCTGTGAGGATAACTACAAGAAGAATCACAAGAATCGCAAGGTTAGAAGAGACCTTCAAGATCATCAAGTCCAACCTGTTAACGACACCTTCCTCTTGATCGGGACACTGTGTGGAATGGCCCTGTTTAACCGGTGCATGGTGCCCTTCCCCTTCCCCAGGGCTCTCTACAAAAAGCTACTGGACCTGGCCCCTACCCTGGAGGACCTTGAGGATCTGCTGCCAACCACGTGCCGGTATGAGCCAGGCATGGCCCAAGCTTCAGCTGAGTCCCTTGCCTTGATCATGCACAGGGAGATTCCAGAGGCTGAATTTGGGTCACCCATGACATCTACATTTACTGTTCTGAAGCTGCTAGAAGCCACAGATTTCCAGGGAGGTCCTTGTCCAGGGCATGGATGTTGCTTTCAGAGGCTGGCATTGCCAAAACAAAAAGTCAAGCCTCATGGCTTAGAAGGTGTCAGAACTCTGCTCCACAAGAGCTTAAGTCCACACTGTATATAATATATAGTTCAAAACTCTTTGGAGGTAGTTTGGACTTGAAAGAACTAATTATCCAATTATTAATTTAGGTTGGGGTTTTTTTTCTGATTTACTAATTATTGATTTCCACAATATTGCCTTGCACAAGTACAGTATTACAAAATACTGCAATTGTGCCAATTCTGAGAGCCCTTGTGTGGAGTTTCCGTGCATGGGAGAGGAGATATCAGGCAGACATAGATGGAGAGGTGCTGCTGCCACCAACATAATGCTCCTAGGCCCCTGAAGCCTGGTCTTCCAGGCAAGTGATATAAACAACCAAGAAGATCAGAACCCCATCCCATGAGCCAGTGACTGTATTGAGGTGCTAAATTCCTGAGGTGCTAAATTCACTGAAGATCCTGAGTGAATTGGAACACAAGGTTGCCTGCAATACTTGGAGAGGTGCTGCACCCCAAAAGAATTCTTCAAGGTCATCCCACTGTTCTACACTTAATTCCTCAGTAGATAATGTCTGGAAGCGAGGCTGTAGTCCCAAACCCATAGTGACCAAGTTTGTCACTGAACTTTGTCTAAAGTTGACCTCTCAGGGCATGGGGGTGGACTTGTCTGGAAACTTTTTTTACTGGAGGCATTTGTGTTCAGCTTACGTCAGCAGCATGATGAAATTTCAGGGCCATATGTCATGGTTCTGTGTGACTATAGGTGTTGTATACATGTATGCATTTAAATAGTGCTTTTCAAAGGATGTTTTTTAGCAGAATTTGAAAGTGCACGGAATAGTCACGTTTCTTCTCTCTTTAATCTCTTTTGTGTTTGGACAGGAGTCTTTGGAGAATTTTGAATGAAGAATGTGATAGCTTGGACTTGGACTTCACGGTAAGACATCTCACATAGGTACTTGGGCAAGATGCTGTCCCAGTGCAAATGACACAACTCATCTGTAAACTCAAACTAGTGAGAGTGCCATGTCAGGCCCTTCAGGAAGAATGAGAGATGTAGCATATAGATGTTACATATAGATATAGCATCCAGTGTTTTAATTTATTTGCATAGATAATGGAAGGAGAAGATTCCACAGATGTTGTTGAGCTTAAAGAAAATGGTGCCAACATTCCCGTCACTAAGGATAACAGGTCAGTTTTATTTTTATATTTCTTAATCCTGTTGTCTTGTTATAAATGTATGAAATAACATGTCTGCACCCATATACTGTCTTGGTCTGATAGGTTGTACACTTTCAGTTTCTGCTGTACTTGCTGCATGGGTGCCAAACACCGGCAGTTTGTGCAAGCAGTGGATGACATGGGGGATCCTTGGACATCCTGGTATCTGCATATAACAGACACCTGGCATTAACAGGAAAATTCCTAACAAATGTAAAAAGTAACATTGCACAGTATCTTCAGGCAAATACATGATTTGTCTGGGAAACCCAGTAATAGGTACAGTTCTGTAAGGGTTTTTTTAAGAGCAAAATGTTTCCTGCTTCATTACGTATATGGAATGTATCTTGGACATAAAGGAGAAGGAGCAATCTATCAATAAGGCTTTGTGTCAATATTAATCTCGGCACAGAGGACAGAGAGAAATTTTATATCCTGAATTATTCAGATGACCTGAGGACCCATAGAGATCCATGAAAGGGCTATTTAAGAAGCTTGAAGTACAGCATTTACACTGAGTTGATTGTACAAGTACAATGTCACTACACAAATCCCCATCTGAAGTAGAGAGAAGAGTGAAACTATTGATTAGCAGCTGTGCAAATATTTTTTTTTATCTCAGGGAAATTCTTGGGCATTCAATGAGAGTTAGGTCTGCTAGGTTCCATCTTTTATAATAATCAGGTGTCTGATAGGATTTCATTGGAGCATTCACATGAAGTACAAGGAATGATACCAAAATGAATCCATTCTGGCCAGAATTAATTCTCTTCTATTTGCGAAGATGCTTCCAGCTTATTCAGTGAATAACTAATTGCCAGTGACAACTGGTCTCAGTGAAGTCTGAGTCTGTACAGCAGGTCATATGGAATAAAGGAATAAAGTTCTCTCTAATTCTCCTTTTAGAAAAGCACCACCAATGCTTGTTTGGTATCTGTTGCAGGAAAGAATATGTTGATTTGTATGTGAATTATATGTTCAATAAATCAGTAAAGAAGCCATTTGAGGACTTTATGAAAGGGTTCTTAAGAGGCTGCCCCGCTAGAAATTGGAAGATGTTTCTTCCTGAAGAGCTGCAGGTTCTTCTCCAGGGACACACAACATTTGACTGGCATCTGCTGGAAAAGGTATTGTATACAAGCACAGAGTCCTTCTGCTCTATCTGCTAAGCATAAACTAATTCTGACCTGTTCTTTCATTGAGTACATAACAGATGGACAGAAGCTCAAAGAACTTTCTCTTGTTTTGATTTGTGTCGATGTTCTGTTTCTAATCTACATCAGCTACAAGAATAAAGGGGAATAAGTATCAAACTGTAACTCAGGGATTGTCATTGAATCTTTGAAAAACAAATGAACAAGCAGATTCCAGAGGTTAAGGGGATTTGAATATCTATGAACAGGATTATAAAATTTATCACATAAAATGTTGCTTTAAATATAAATGGAAATATTGAGGATTAACTGGCCTGTTTTATTTTTGTCTCTTTGACAGAATGTGATGTACATAGGGTATGAGAAGTTAGATCAAACCATCAGGAATTTTTGGACTGTGTTTCACAAGCTACCAGAAGAAAAAAAGAAAATGTTTCTTGGTAATGTATCAGGCATTTTAAACTTTGGCCTTTTCTTTTCCCCACACTACACATTCTAGATGGTTGCACATAAAAACTACTATAGTATAGTTCCAAACTGTAGCTTCTAAACGTGTTTGCCCCTGCTGCTGCCACATTTTCTAGGGAAAACCACAAAAAAGTAATGCAAGGAGTTGCACAGGGACAACTCTGACCCTCCTCTCATCCCTTGAGGTTTGCATCAGACCACCCTGAAGCTTGCAGTTACTTTATCCCTTACTTCTGTGGTTGTGTTGTTGGTCAGAGGCCGCAGTTTGTGTGAGTACACTGTGTTGATGTAAGCAGTTTACCTTTCTCAAAGGGTTGCAGAAGCTAGATCATCGTTTTTAAAGGTAGAAGGTCAGACCTAGACTGGCGTTTCTCATCCACGAAGTCTATAATATAAAGTCGAAGAGGACTTGAATCAGTAAGAGACTTCAATCTGTATTCAGGTGCAAATTCAACAAAGCATAATGCTTAGCCTAAAAAATATCCGTATGTTTACACTAATTTCCCTTCATAATTTTTCATTAACATTAATTCTTTTAATGATTTCCAGCTAAAATTATTTTATTTTGTTTTATAATTCACTAACTTGTACTTGTTTTTCTTTTTTTCCTTCCTTCAGCTTTTTTGACAGGATCTGATAAAATCACTGGCTATGGAACAGAACGTTTTGGATTTTGTATTGTAGCTCTTCAAGAAGAAAATCCAGATGAGTTATCTCCCCGTGCCAGTACTTGCCAGCGCATTTTGTTCCTCCCCAGATACAGCAGTAAAGAAATACTCAAAGAGAAGTTGCTTTATGCCATAGAGCATAATGAAGGTTTTGGAATGAAATAGAAGCACTCTAAAGCAAAAATAAGAAAATGAATCTTTGTTCACTTGTCATATTTTCTCTTAATAGCTCCAATTTACTGGTTTCTACTCTGCCTTATTTTTACTGCACTTTATAAACACCCGAGTGTGTGCATTTGCTGGAATTTTACATTGCTTATAAAATTGAGCTTCAACCAGATACCTCATAGTTAGATTCTAAACTTAGGAAAGGAGAATCCTGTCTGGTACACTTCAGAGAAGCAAGCTGATAACCAGGCATATTTACATATATATGCAGGCAGGGTCTGTGCTGTTCTGGTTGTGTTAGAACAGTGAGCTCCCAGCAGCAGGGATTCTGTGATTTGTACATTTATGCATTAGCAAGCACACAACCAGGATGTGCTAAGCAGTCACCCTTGCAAGGCAAAGCTGGGGTAAGGTTTTAATCTGTGTTACTTAAGGGTTCTCTTGGGGAGCAACTAACACATTTAATGAGACTATGAATTGAAGGAGCAGTCTGTGCTCACCTCAATATGGTCTATGATTTATCTGGGATAAATTCTTAGGAGGATTTGATCATTCAAAACCTTTTTCAAAACCTATATTAATGAAGTATAACAATACTTGTTTTTGTTATTTAATGTGATAACTGTGATGTTTCTCATGCTTCTTTATATCTTCTAAGGAGATGTTTCACAATAAAATCATAAAATCTTAGGTTTGGAGAACAGCGCTGTCTACAGAGCCCTGTGGACATGAGGTTGGCAGGGCTTCTGGAATCTCATTGTCAAAACAGTGAAGACCACTGTCAGGCATTAACAATGTCAGACAGAATGTGTGTTTTCTGTGTATTTTGCTATGTGGAGAGAGGGAGAGAAAAAACAGTCATTATTTTTCAGCAGTCTTCTCTTCGGTACCTTAAATGTGTCAGGGGACATCCATATGTAAGGAAGACTTCCACTGCCTTAAATTAAATGATGATGGATTAAATTTCCACCCCTGTAGCTGTGTTTTTCCTTCCTTATGCATCTGCCTATGTAGATAAGCATAGCAGGCAGTGTGTTTGTGTTCTCTTGGAATGGGCGGTCAGTTCACAAGTGGAGTCAAAGGCTGATGTAAGTATGTTTCAAAGAGGTGCATTGTATATGCTGAGCAAGTCGGTCTTTCCTGTGTGATGCAGAATGACATTGTTACCTACTTAAAAACAAAACAAAACAAAAAAGGCAAGCTTCCTTTTAAGTTACAGTATAGTAATTAGTAAAGAGAAAATAAAATCAAGCATTCACCACAAGCACCCGGGCAGTACAGGAAAGCAGATGGCATGGGAGTGTTGATGGCAAGAGGGGAAATAGGACTTCAGAGGATGGCAGCTCCCAGCAGAGGGGAGCGAGGGGACGTGGCCTGCTCAGACCTAACCCCTGTCCCCCTCATCCCCCTGGAACAAACAGGATTATCACAGGGGTGCCTACATCCTCTGAAGAAGGCACCACTCCAGTGTATTTTTGTGGAAAGAGGGAACTGGCAGAAACCCAATTTGTTGCCCACATCTCATGTCTAGCTGATGCTGCCACACCACCACAGATTTCTGTTTTGGCAGCTTAGCCTGCTGTTCTTCATCAGCCTGCTCCTGGCTGTTGTTTCTCTTTTTATGGTTTCCTTAGCCTCTGGTAGGACTTGGAAATCCAGAGTGGTCTTCTGTGCTGTGCAAGTGCACAAAAGATGTATTCTCTTTGGAATTCAAAATAACCCATTAGAGATTAAATGATAATAGGTTTATTTAGAGCCTGAAGGTATTTCCTTCTCATCATGTATGATGCAACGTCACATGGGAGATTAAAGCCCAGAGTCACTTTCAAGGCTATTTTTAATTTGTCCTCAAATAATCCCTGCTTTTATATATGTGTGTGTGTGTATATATATCTCTTATATAAAGAATTTCAGAGTAGTGCAGTCCTCTCTAATTTTCTGAAATTAATTTGGACACTGGGTTGTGTCTACATTTTCTCAAGCAGTGCCCGTTATAAAACATGCAGGAGAATATAACATGAGTGAGCATCACATTCAGCTGTGAGTTCAAAAAGGCTTCACGCAGGCAGCAAAAGTATATATTGAATCTGCAGCAGGATTTATTTTTAGGGCACTCATCTGAGCTGAGCATCACCTGTAGACAAATGCAAGCGCAACCTTTAAAGTTCTCCAGGAAGCTGAAATATAACCAGTTAAACATTGTTTTCAACAACGGACTCCTGGCTCCCTCACACACATTCCAGGCTTCGATCCATCATTTTCTTCTTTTTTTTTTACATTTTTTTGTTTGTCTGTGTGTACCTTCCCCTTCTTGACTGTGCAATCAGAAATAGAGGGAACAGAGTGTAAAGGGAAACGTTCTATTTTGCAAAGGTCTCCAGACGATGAAATAAACAAAACAGAAACAAAAACAAACCCAGAAAAGTATGTTTTCCTCTATCTATGCTTTCAGTTATTGTAGAAGCTGCTTGTAACACTGGCTAAGCCAAAGATGTTACATCAGTAATTTTAAACTGGAGTAGCTCTTGATTCTAAACACGCATGATCCATGCAAATGCAACTGATTTTTTACTTGATCTGTCACATATTTTCTGCTAAAAGCACAAACACTGCAAACTGGCAGAGATGTAGCATAAGGGCCACGAATACTTGTGGGCAATGGACTTACCTAGAGACCTCTTCCCCCCATCCTGAGCCCTTGCAAACATCTTTCTGAAGTTTGCTCCAAATATTGAGTGTTATTTTGGTGGTCTGAATGGGATCCAGCTTGTACATAGCTCTTATGAAGCGCAGTCTTTTTCTAATAGATGGCACTAAAACCAGAAAGTCAGTACTTGGGAGTTACATAATTGCTTGCTCATTGGCCTATTTTTTCCCCTCTCTCTCAACTGAGATTTTGACAACAATTTTTTTTTTTTGAGGTTGAAACTTTGTATAAAATTTGAGTTTCTAAACAAATGAGCCTGCCAGGTGACCAGAGACCACATAAAATGAAGAAGAAACAGGCTAGGGGAATAAAACTGACTATTGTTATTAGAAAGTGACATTTCGTGCTTAACTCATTTGCAAACACTGGGAAGCCGCCTTTCCCTTGAGACCTTCATTTAGAACAGCTTAAATTCTGGAATGCGCTTAACTTCGCCCGCTGGTTTCTACTGCGTTTAGAGCGCCTACTGATCTGCAAGGCTAAAGCCCGGCCGCCCAGCGGGCGGGGGCCAGCTCTCCCTGGCTCTCCCTAGCGCTCCACCCGCGCCCCGGCTCCCGCGGCATTTCGGCACCGCTGGGAAGGCCAGGCCCCCCCCGGGAGCCGGGAGTCCGGAGCCCACGCCGTGTCCCGGCCCCGGGGAAAGGAGATTCCCGGCCCGCCCCGCGCCCGCCGGGGGCCGGGCCCGCCCTGCGCATTGGCCGCGCCGCGCGTCACTCCCGGCGGCGGCGGCGGGGCCGGGGCCGGGACTTCCTCGTCGCCGCGGCGGCAGCGGCGGTGAGTGCTGGGGAGGGACATCTCAGCCCCGCGGTGGGGCTTCTGCCGGTCCCGGTACCGAGCCCGTGCGTGGGGTGAGCCGGGGCTCGGGCGTGGCGGAGCCCCCGCCACTCTCCGCGGCGCAGGACGCGCGTCCCCGGCCCGGGGCGGCCACGGGGCTGCGGCAGGAGCCGCTCGGCGCTGCTGCCGCTGCTGCAGCATCACCTGGCTGCGGGCCGGGCACGGAGCTGCTGCCGCTCCGGGCTCGGTGCGTGCCCGCCGGGAAGCGCCGGTCTGGGCGTGGGGAGCAGCCGCAAGAAGCCCGAGGTGTCCGGGGTGAAGGCAGGGAGGGAGCGGTGTTTTTACTGGGATTGCAAAATGGAGGTGATGGCGCGGGGGGGGCCGGGAGGGGGCATGTCATATTTGATTTTAGGTATCTATTTTTATGTGTTTTCTGTGCGGGTATTTCCCTCTGAGGGCACGCAGCTGTGCAGTGGAAATACTCTGCTCCTGCTTTAACTCATTTGCTGGTACACCTTGTATTCTCTTGCTCTGTAACATTGAATTGGACTGAAACGGAGGCAAAAAGAAGAAGAAAGTAGGCTTGGAGGCTTAGTGGCAGAAAGAGGCTGTAAATTCCGTCATTGTTGAGCAATGCTGGTAGAAGAAACACATTTGTTATCTGAAATCTCACAAACAAGAAGGAAGGAAAAACTTGTTTATTCATATTCTGCCAGTTGGCAGATCTCTTTGTTTAGAGAGCATTGAGCCTTGAGTGTTGTTTGTTGCAATCGTGGTATTTACTTAGGTGACTTTCCCAGAAAGGACGCAGGGTGGAAATGGCTTTAGAATATGTTTGTGTGATTTTGAGGAGAGACTGTGCATGGCATGAGAGCCTTTGAAAAGAGAGAGGAAAAGAAAAAGAAAAAAGACACAATACATCCTGTCATGATCATACATGCAGCGTTAACCACCGGGGCTGTTTATTCACCATAGGATATATACTTAGTATGTCAGCAGAACCTTATTATAGCAGAGGGTGGGTCTTCCACCCACAGTAAATTTCCTCAAAATATTCTTCACAGTGTGAGGTTTTCCTAGCTCTAGCTGTGGTATGTACATCTTTTGCTGTTTTGATGATGAATTATTCCTGGAATGCCAGGGTCTGAGGATGTGATGTTATATCTTCCCCCCTTCTTTTATATGTGGGGAATCTCTGCAAATGTCTGGTTTTACTGCATTGCATCTGTTCTTAGCTCTGAAACATGAATACCAAGCTGGCTGTGTTGGGATTTCTGAAGAACAGAAGTAGGTGATGTGGTTGGGTACTGCAGTTCTTGTGCTTTTTGCAATCCAATTTTTAAAAGGAACTCTGAGCTTTAATCCCTAACTGATGCATTTAAGAGAAACTTCTCCCCTAAGGGTTTTCCCTGTGAATATAAAAATTCAGCTTTTTTAAGCTGTATTGAGCTGGATACTAGGAATATTCATCACTTATATAAAATTTCAGCTAAGTGAATATAAATCATATATTTAATATATACATGTGTATGGGCAGGCACATGTCTGTTAGTGCTTGCTGACACTAGAAACTTTTTATGTAATTGTTTTAGCATGAGAAATGTATGCAGTTTGTAGAGGTAGATTGCAGCAGCACATGCAATTTTACTTCCTCTGCTACTGTCAAAGAAGAGTAACTGCCTTAACCAGATTGGAAGCAGAGTGTGAAATTGTCATTTAAAGTCTCGTTGTGTTTCAGGACACAGCTCTTATTTGAATATATAATGTATTAAGGCCTCCAGCGGTTTTTTTTAAGAGGGAGAAAAAAATAGTCTTAAAGTTATGGTTTTTAAAATGTCTTCAACACAAGTAAATTCACCAGGCCATTTGAAATATTTGCCTGTACCTGTACACTCAAACTGTGAGTGGCTGTGGTTTTTGCTCTGCTCTCCCCTGAAAAGTGTTGATTTGTTTCTGTGAAACCGAGCTGCACAGAGATTCATTGGCAAAATGTTTGGAAGATGAGGGGGGGCAGATAGAGATGATTAAAAAAAAGCTAGTGAAAACCAGATTTTCTGTGTCTGGTATAGGGATTGTTAAATATGAGGAGCAGCAGAAAATATGGCCTCTAGCATGAATGGAGATTTGAACTCTGAAATATCACCCGAGTGTATATATGGATTACTGGGAGTTTGAACTCCTCCTGTTTCTAGTAGTGTCTTAGCTGGAGAAAAAAAACCCATCTCTTACTAATCACATCGTATCCCCTTGCCCATTAGCAGCAAATTCTTATGTGGAATATGAACATAAGGAAAGTAATTAATGTATTTTTAGCATTTTTAAAAGAAACTAGCACTAGGGAGGATGACTAGTCTGTAGGGAGCAGAGTGTTGAGGTACCCTTTTGTAAGGTATCCCAAATTAATATTTGTGTGGTACAATGTCATTGTAGTTCAAGTCGTATACTGGTGAAATCTTTTCAGCTCAGAGGCAATATCTATTTATCCTAGTAGGGAATGTGATCTTTCGATCTTCAGGATTGCTGCTTATGTCTTTGTAACATGCAGTTCCCCAGGCTGAGAGAAATGGCAGTCCCGGATTTCTGCCATTCCAGAGTCAGTTTTGAAACGATTCCCTGCCACCTTCAGGATGTTGCTCATGCATTTTTAGTTTGGGTTTTTTCGGTGGTGTGATAGAACATGAAGTTCGCTCTAAATGTAGCTGCATAAAGCACATTTAAAGCACATGCACACACTTTAATTTACTTGTGTCCCACGGCATTACTATTCTTAGCGTAGCCAGCATAGAGGGTGTCTTCCATCAGGCTTTTGTGCTTAGGGCAACCAAGTACAGAGTCTACACCATGACTGATTTAACCAGGCAGAACCTTGTAAGCTCCTGCTTTTTTTACCCAGGGAGAGCCTTGTAACCTCCTGCTTTTTCTCCGTGTGCTTTGGAGCTGGGAGTGATAAGCACATGTGGGTGTGAATGAGCTGAATTATGCTGTAAGGGCTGCTAGAGATAAACAGGGTCCTGCATTACTTTAGAGCACCTAATAAGAGATCCTAGTCAACAGTTTGTGGTAGGAAATTGCACCACTGATGAAGTACTAACTGGAAAATCCAATCCTCTCCCTTCCCCTTCCAGCTCAGTCGTGCCTCAGTGGAAGTGACCACAGCTGACAGGCAAAGGGTAAGAGATGAACACTCGTTGCTTAGGGCTTAGATTAAGAAAAGCTTTATTGCTAATACCTAGCGCTTGAATTAGCACCAGGTTTTGGAAACAAACTGAATGCATGTGTTTCCCGTCTGCTCAGAGTGGGAGAAGGAATCTTGGGTGTTCAGGGGTTACCTTTTGCTTTTCTATCTTGTGCTATATTAGTAAATGCTACTGCAAATTGCCTTAGCTTAAAACTTGGCATGGTGTGTCCTAGGACTGATGTCTCAGATCTTTCATTTTCTAATCTTCTTTCTCCTTCTGTTTGCAAAAAAAAAAAAAAAAAAAAAGCTTTAGCTAGCTTCTTGTTCAATCAGAGAAGTTCTCAATGTCTTGTTAGTATAGCATGCTTAACAAATAACCCAAACCTATTGAGATTAGGAGTGACAAAGGAAAATCTTTCACATGCTTCTTATGGTATGTACTTTTCTTTCCCCAGCTTTTATGCATTAGCATCCTGTTGTCTTTATCAAGTTAAAGCCAAGTAATTCCTTGGACCTTTTATATTGCTATATTTTTTCCCTTCCCGTGTTACCCCACTCTGAAATCCCTGACTTTCACTGAGCACAGCACAGAAGATAGCACCTGACTGCTGGCAAGTTGCGTCAACGTGACCTGTCCATTGCTCTCAGGGCCAAGCTGTCAATGTGCTGCTCCACGTGCTTCTTGTGTAATTCTTGCTGCAGTTCAGGGGTGTGTGTGTGTGTGTTCAGTGTGTGTGCATGCACAAATTTGGGCTGCAAGACTGTATTCAACTGTGCGAAGTACTCCTTAATCTGTGTTTATCAGAAATAACACATTTCTGCATTGGCCAGTACATCACAAATACCTGTGTTTTTCTGTTCAGGTCTACTCTAACCACGCTGGAGGTAATTTTTAAAGATTTACTTAGAAGTGGTGTCAAATGTGACACTCTCAAAGTTCAGATTTGGACCTGTTAGTCTGAAAAAGCATTATAGTTGGCTTGGGGCATTGTTTAATGCTTGCTTTTTGAAGGAGAGTAATTTTCACAATGTAAAATCTCAGTTTCCTGGGCTTCAGAGCATTTCTACTGCCTCACAGATGGAGATGGCCACGGCATGAAGGTGCTGATTCAGTACCACAGCTGAGCTGTCTTGATTGCTCTTTGTCTGTGTAATGGTTTACTGACAGTTCACAAACCTGACAGTCATGCAGGAAATGCCTTTTCTGGTTGTTTCCACCTCCTGCTAGGAACAGCTGGATCTCTGTAGGATCATTTGTGGTGTACTTCTTTCATTCACACTCATTCTTCTGTTTCTCTTGCCCAGGAAGGATACATGACTTGCTGAAAAGAGAGAAAATGCTATGCTGGGGCTACTCGTCTTATGGACAACCTGGGATAGGTAGCAACCTCCAGGTCATCATTCCTGAACCACAGGTGTATGGGTTCATCCATGACAGAAATGTCAAGGAGGTGGCATGTGGAGGAAACCACTCTGTGTTTCTGTTGGAAGATGGAGAGGTGTATACCTGTGGCTTGAACACCAAAGGTCAACTGGGACACGACTGTGAAGGAAGCAAGCCAGGTAAGTCTGCTTTTTATATGCACTTCCAACTGTCTTGAGGCTGGTGGGCTGAGAGCATTATGGAAGCTGCTTTGTGCTGATTGCTGTAGAGCTGGAGCAGCCAGCAGAGCTGTTAATCGTGTCACATAACACAGTAGTGATGCTGAATAACACTAGCTGGCTCTGGAAAGCTAAAGCTGAGCAGCACGGGTGAGGAGACAGGTCTGCTCACTTTGCCTGGGAAATGCATTAAAACAGAGGCGAGTGCAGATGGTCTCAGGGCAGATTTTGTTTTCTGGCATTATGTTGTCTCTTTATAAAAAGGAGGAGAGGCCTATGAGTCACGAGTGTCTTCTGCTTTTTCTTTTCAATTGCACTGCATTGTTATGCCCACTCTTATTCAGCTGCTGCTGGGAGTTTTCTCACACCAAAGAATACAAGTGGATCCATCTTGATTATAGTTGCGGAGAACAAACTTGTGTTTGGCCAAGAAGGTCTGTAAATTTTCTTTCCCCATTTCAGAATTCCTTGTTAACTGGTGCCTTCACTCCTTTGTGCTTTCTTAATCTGAAAAAAAGGTCACTTTAGTGTTGTGTTCCCCAGACTCACACTGCATCTTCTTTATTGTGTTCTGGTGGACAGAACTCATGAGTGCCGAACCACAGGTAGCTGCTGTCTCTCCTTCCCAGGGTGAAGGAGTGATTTAATTTTAAGTTGTTCTTGGAAGAAACCCTGAAGGCTTTCTTCTGGACTCTTTTGAATGTTGGCCTTCCAGTTTACCTTCTATTAACTTCTTGATTTTGGCATGTGGTAAAGATACAGGTATTTCTGTTTCCATTAATATAACAGTCCTGTGCTGTGGGTAATTAGAGCAAAAATTCCTCAGACTCTGCAGGCTACCCTCTGTAGGGCTTGGTTCTTCTCTAGTGTAACCTATTATTGCATGATAAAGAGAGAAGGTGATTGCAGAATAGTCACAGTTCCTCATGCAGTGTGTGCAAATCTGAACCTATTCCTCCTTTCCTCTGTCAGTGTCTTTTGTCTCTTTCTCTCAAAATGAGTGGGCAGGTGTTGGATGCTGGATGACCAGGGTGATGGATTAGAGGAGTTGACCTTGAATCTGCTCTCTTGCTTTTCCTACAAGTAGTTTCTAGACAATTACTGAAAGAGACTGGGAATAGCAGAAGTGCATAAGTCCTCTCTTTGCATGTCTTCTGAGGACTTGTAAATTTAGGCCCTGGAATAAATGAGATGTTGGGTAAAAGGAAGCCAAGCCTAGTGAATATTCAGCTCAAACTGCTGAGGATACCTCATCCTGCACATCACCCAGCTAGCTCAAGACTAGTGTGGAGGCCCCAGAAATTCAGTACTGTTTTGAGTGGTGCAAAGATACTCTGAGAAACATCTTTGGGCTACGCTACTGTTTTACCCTTTAAATTAAACAAGCATAAGCTGATGATGAAAATGGAGGATTCACAGCAAGTAGATCAGAGCTGGAGATGGACTTCATGAATCCTGAATGATGAAGTCTAGACCTCTCTCAGCAAGGTAATCCTGCTTTCAGCTAGACCTGTAGAAGAGAGCCGGTCTGAGATTTTGAAATAGAAATGAAAGGTTCTTTGTGTTTGATCCTAAGTGCCCTCCTTCTACCCTTTAAATTAAGGTCTGTCACCAAGATGTGAAACAAAGTTCCGGTTATCCTATAGGTTTTGTTTTTTTCTGAAAAAGGTTCTGCAGTGCTGCTCTCTGAGGAGCTTGTGGCCATCCCAGAGAAATGGGATAGCATTACTGGCTGTGGCTGCAGTGGGATTTCTGCTGGCTAGGGCAGGTGGGAGGGATGTGCTGTAAAGCAAGGAGCAGCTGCTCTTTTTAGCTTAGGGTGAGCAGTCACAGCAGCCTTTATGGTAACAGCAAACTGAGGGAGAGCCCCCATCACACACTCCTCTGTGCTTTGTCTTGCTGCAGTGGGGACAGAATTTCTTAGTTTTCATTTGCAAATGGGAATAAGAAGAATCAAGCCTTCCTCTTTCGCCTCCACTTCCTCTGTATGGGATAAAGACAGCCTTACACTTTCTGTGTAGAAAGGCCTGTCAAAGATGATAGTTTCTGTTTTCCATTGTTGTGGCCTGTGAATGAAGCCATGCCTGATAGGTGATGAAGGTGCATGTATGGGACACAGGGTCCTGAGCTGTTGGAAGTGATAGAGAAGCCCGTCAGGAGAAGTCTGCAGTAGAGAATGGGAGAAATGCCAGGAACCAGAAGTCCTGGAGCTGTATGTCTTCAGCCTCTGCTGGACAGGGCAGTGTGGGCTCAGGTCTCTTGGTTTTCCAGCCCTGTGGCTTGATCCTGCCAAGCTCCTGAGGGCAGCTAGAAGTGGGTGACCTCTGCCCAGCTCTGGAAGTAAGCTCCAGCTCCTGATGTAGGAGGCTGTGACACAGTACTGATTGTCCTTTTTAGAAAGCCCCTGGGGAGCCTCCTATGACTTCACAAATGCTTACCAGAGCTTTACAGAGTGCCTTGATCGTGTTTGAGATTAACACGGAGACACAGAAAATGTGCAGGGGGTTTTGAACCTTGTGAAGGCTGCATTGACTTCCTAGGGGTGGAGTGGTCCCCTTCCCGCTGCCTAGGTCTTCCCTAAGAGGAAGCTTCCTTTTATTTCTCACTATTCAGTTTTGCTTCTCATTCATGCTGCTCACGAAAATGTCAAACAGTGGCACAGAATTGTTTCAGCAGTTCCTCTTGGAAGAGCCTTTTAGAGGGCACCTTTTGAAATGAAAGAAAACGTGTTAATTAAAAGCTATGTTTATGGTCACATCTGCTGACCTTGTGGATGTAATGTGGAGAGGGGCATAGCAGCTGGCAAAGTGATTCTTATGCTTCTCCTCTACAGGGAACAGAAATTACTGGGTAAGTACATGCCACTGAAAGAGTGTAAGTCAGTAGAGGTTGATTTTCTGGATGTGCCCTTTCCTCTGGATTTTACACTGAGGTGCTAAAATTAATATTTAAGATGCCTAAGAACTTTAGCCTGACTAAAACAACATTCCTTTTGACCTAAAAGTTAACTGCTTCTAAGTGTTTCGAACTCTCTCCTTTTGATAATACCAGGGTGATACCAGGTGTGGCACTCCCATGGCTCTACCACAAGCCAGTTTCCCACATTGTCACGCTGTTTACCGATTCATTTTTTCTTTGATTGTGGTGATGAGCGAGTCTACCCCTCTTAGGGGTGAATATCTAGCTTTGTTAATACTTACATGATCATTTTTCCTCCCCAAAACATTCTGTAGTTTGTGTCTCTGCAATCACTTGGCAGGGATGCAGAGGGGTAGGAATGCTGTTCCAACATTCTCTCACCATGACCATGATTAATAAAGCTTCTGTCTGACTTGCCCTAATTTTCACTTAGGTTGTTATGCCCTTGAAGTTTTCAGAGTCTCTGACCATATCTTAAGAGAATCAACTTGGCAATTTTGGTAGTGAAGTATTGAACCCACTGTTTTGCAAAGCGAGTCTGAGTTTGCATTGATTTCCTGAAATTTATTAGATGATAACATACATTGTCTCTAATGGGAAGCAATAATTTTGTACTGCAGTAATTTTAGGGAAAAAAAAGTAATTCTTTGTAATTATATCTAAATTTTGCCTTTTTTAGTCTTGTAATTTCACTTGGATTGATTTTCTTCAGCTTTGCCATGATGTCTTGGCTCACTGTGATGATTCTTAGATAAGTGCTTTATCTGAGTGTGCATGCTGGAGAACAAAAGACAAGCTGAGGTACCTAAGGTAAAGGATCTTTTAGGATCTGGGTGGAATTATAAAGGGGTGTGAAAAAACTAGCTGGTTGTTAGTAGTTTGTAAAGCTTTAAAAAGCCTGCTTCAGTCTGAGATGTGGAACTTGTTTTCAGCTCTAGAGATTTGTTCTGCTTAAGTCATTTAGACCTCATTTGACTTCTGCTAGTGAGAAAACCTGGGCTTTAGTAATTAGTGTCTCAAGAGACCTACAGAACAATGTCTAAAGCCAAATTTGCCTCAAACCTTTTGTTTGGTAAGATATAGCACACAAACCTATGATTTTTTTTTTTTTTTTTTACAAAACTCCCTGTCTGGGTGGAAATTTGCAGGAGAGCACTGCAATTGTGGAATCTATCTGCTCATAGCTGCTGATAGAAATATCATAATGTTCATTCTCTTTCAAAAAGCAGGAGAAAACACCACCAGAACAAACAAACCAACCAACCTAGGTGATCCAGATCTTTCGGATTTCTCTGAACTGAGTGGACTTTCTTTTCAAATGTGAGTCCACTTGTCCTGAGCCTCAGCACAGGATAGCAGCAGCAGAGAGCTCCGTGTTCAGGGCAGCATGCTTGTTAATCATAAACCCTGGAACAGCTGAGAATTCAGATGTGCCACCTGCTTGGAAGGACAGTCTGTGTGGATTTTCCTGTTTTAGCCTCTTCCCGGTGGGTGAGAAGTCACCCACGAGGTCCTGGTTCCTCTGGAGGAGAGGTGGCAGGGCTTGTGTTTGTTTTGAGCAGGTTGCAGACAAAGAGCTGTGTATGTTTATGTTTCAGCACCCATTGTACATGTTATTTGTAAAAAAAAAAAAAAAAATAAAAAAAAAGTAATTAAACTGGTCACCCCTTGCAGAAGTTGGGTATGTTCATTTGCACTCATCCTTCTTGCTCTAATCGATCACAGGATCTGACCAAGCTATTTCAGATTGCTGTGCCTTCACTAGTGGCTGTAGTGGATTTGCTTTATGGAGTGTTAATTTCAGCTGAGTTGATGCCATTTGGGCTTCGAAATGATTTTAAAATTAGATGTTGGAATTTAAAATGAGTTTAATTTAGAGACAATTGGTATTTGGTTGAATGAGAAGTAAAGGAAGAGCTTTCCCCAAGATATCTTAAATATGCCTGTGTTGTGTTGAATTGGCTGGCTGAGGGATTTGAATATGCCAGACATTTATAGTGGGGGTTGTTTTAAAATTTGTGTGGTCTTGATCATATGAACTGCCTTGTGCCAGTATTTTCTGAGGCTGTAGGACTAGGAGAACCTACGCTGAGGAAAGAGAAGGCTCTTTAGGAGGGCTTAAACAAGTAAAAATCTGATTTCTTGACAGTAAAGAAATCTAGCCAGCACCTAAAACGGCTGTAAGGTGTTCTCAGATGCAGCTCTGAAGTCTTGTCTCTAAACACGTGTATTATTAGAACCACCGGATTCCTCTCTTGATTTCATTTTGCTGAGAGTAAAAACAAGGATGAGCCCAGGGAAGCAAGATGCTAGTTTTTTTACAGTCGGTATGATCTGTTGTTACAGAGGACAAGAGGGATGGTTTCAATGCTTCTTTACCTCAAAAGGTAGAGCTGCAGTAAGAATTACCAGATTTTTGCCTTCTGACTGGGGGTTTGTAGGGCAATTTGGCAACTTCAACGTGTACTTACTTCTGTCGTATTTGTTACTTGTCACTCTTGCATCGTGCATACCTTTCAGAGGATTTCTGAAGATGCAGCTGAAATCAAAGCCTGAAAATGAAATAAAGGCTCTCTGCCTGCCTGGCTTGGAAGGAACATGAAACCTTGGCACAGTGTGTGGCACTAATGACAGGCCCCTTTCCTGCACCCATGCTGAAGCTGGAAGATATGGTCAGGATCAAGGGGGTGGGTGGCTGTGTGTGGTGAGTTAAAGGAAAGGGCAGGGAAGGAGCTGGAGGTGATAGATGCAAGTTTTCTGGATGCCTCAACCTTTTTGTAGTCAGAATAGTTGCTTGTGCTGGACAAAAGTGGTGACTTTATTAAGCTGAGTAAGTATGGCTGAGAGTCACAGCTTATAGGAGAGATTGGAGTAGTTTGGTGGATGATGATTTTGACTCAGTTAGCTATCTTCAGACAGCCCAATACTCTTCCTTAAACTGTATTGGAAATAAGGCTTTATGTCAAACTTTGTGTGACACTTCTTATCAGAAATCAAGTATTTTTGGTAGCTGAAAAAAACTGGCAAGACATTCTCACTCTCTTCAACCCCTGACCTGCCTTTTAAACAGCTGCCTGCCTGTAAAAACTCAGCAGGAAGAATTCTACAGATTCTCCCATCTTCTTTTCTCAGAATGTCCAGTAGATAAAATCAATAAAATTTCTTTTTTTAATGTTTAATAGGACTGCATTCTTTGTCTCCCTTTTTCCAGTCACCATGCATATTTGCAGTAACATATTTTCAAGCACTATTTGTGAAGCTGATGAGAATGCCCTTGAAAGCAAGGGTAGAGGTGCTCTACTGAGTGTGCACTGTGCAGGTGTGGCTTTGTCTTGCCTGCAGGATTGAAATAAATGGGAACAGAACGAGGAGCAAATCGAGTGCTTTTGGAAATTGTATTACTTAATCAAAGCCTGGCCTGCCACAAGTGAGGCTCTCAAGTGTCACAATTTTACAGTATGTGGCACCAGCCCATCAAATCCAGCATCTTTGCACCTATTTCCCTAATTCCCCCTTCTACTTCTGGTAGCCATCCTCAGTATGTCATGCCAAGGTTTAGTGCATCCTGCCCACCTTGGACTTGCTGCCTTGGAGCTGTGGGATTTGCTGGGGTGTACATAGTGGACCTTGGGGTTTTTCAGTAGTCATGGACCAGCCACACCTTCTGTGCTGCCTGCCAGTGGCCAGCAAGCCTGGCTGAATGGCCACCTTTACAGCTCTGTGCCATAGCCTGAGGAGGAAAATGGGCTCTCTCTGGGTGTTCTGAACATATGTTTTACCTGTGTTTCTTTAGGGACTCATGGTGTTTTACTTCTTTGAAAGAATTGTCCTTACTAGTTTACCTCCATGGTCTGAAGGTGAATTCTTCCCTCTGCCAGCTGAAGCTTGCCAGACTGAAACCCTCTGTGCCTGAGCAGCCCTTCCCAGGAGCCTGCTCCAGCTGTCTGTGCCCATGCCAGTCTGCATCTATGGCTCCTCAGGGAGGCTGTGTCCTCTGGACAAAAGGCAGCAAAGTGGGGAGGGCTTTCTGTCTGTGCTTGAGGAAGGGCTTTGCTTTCTCAGGGGAGGTGTTGTGGAGAGTAGCTGGCAAAGCATATGTGAAGTGACACCCTGGGATGTCACAGTGGCCTCTCACTTCTTGCTCTTGCATTCCTGCCTTGACATGACCAGAAACAACTTTATAAAGTGAAGGCAATGTTAACAACTGAGACAGCCTCTCTCATATTTAAGACTGTAAGTAGCCATGCTAAATAAATAAATGAGTGTTGTGCAGGTAAACCATCATCTCAATGAGAGTCACTGATGTCTCTGGATGAAAGGGGACTGCAGAATCTTTTGTTACTTGGAGCTTCTCAGCCTTGACCTGTGGACCGTGTTGCCACCTCTGTGATCAACAGTGTTCTGGGAGAATGTCACCTGCTTTGGTCTGTCCTCTGTCCTTTGCTGTCTTACCCCCTCACTTATTTTATTGTTCAGTGAGTCTACTCTCTGTTTACATTTCCTCCCTTGTAACAAATTATCAGAGTCTTATCAGCTTCATCACTGCTGTTGTCTGTCTCTCTGATCAGGCTTTTCTTCATGCTGCTCTGCTTTCTGCTGCCAGCATAGCACCATTCATGGAGTTCAGGAAAGGAAGACCTCAAGATTTGCAAACTGGACTTGTAAAACCCAGCCTTCTTGATGGATATAGTAAACTTAAGGTGTTGAAAGTCAGAGGAGTTACATTTTGATGTAAACATTGCTTGCTCCATACTTCAAAGTCTTTGCCTCATTCTAAGAGAAGTTTGAGCATAAGGTGTGCAGCCAGCCATATGTAGGTGAGAGCAGCAGGCAGATAGTGAGGATAGATGTCATATGGTGGGGATGTGGTCTCCCCACGGAGTTTGCTCTTGTAGTCTGGTGCTGTGCATGTGCAGAGCACAGTGTTTCTCGCACCCTTGTGTGCAATAGTGTTGCATAATCTTGAGTAACAAGCATGTACTGTCTTCTCAGAGATTCCCTGCGAATAGCAGGAAGGAGAAATTGCAGAGCTGGTGTCAGGCAGGGCGGTTCCAGCTGTCTACGTGTTGTGTGTCTCATCTGCCTGGCCATGCCAGAGACTGTGGAGTCACCAAGGTGTGTTCTTGAGACTGTCCAGCAACCCTGGCCTCCTCCCTGTGCACCCTCCTCTGATTTGACTGCTGACAAACCACAGCCTGCAGAGGTGGTGTGAGTGAAGCCACAGGAGCAGTTTTAGCTGACTGGGTTAGATTATGTTTTCAAAAAGCACATGACAGCTTTGTGAAGTCTGTGTTTAGTTTAAGTGCTTTATAGAGTCTGGTTTCTTCTTCCTGATCCAGTACTCCAAATGTTTCCCGTGACAGCTTGGAATGTGGGATGCCAAGGTGGTCAGAGTTGAAAGTGGGCGGAGGGAAATCAGAGGGTCCTTCTTGGGAGCTTTAAGGGAGAGGGGAAGGGGCAAAAATGCCATGGCAAACACCATGATTTCCCCCTCCCCAATTACCAGTTTCCAGGTGGCAGAATCACACTTCCACTGGGGATGATGTTTTCTGGAAAAGCTGGTGAGTGTACTTGTGCTGCTACTGGTTAAATAGCTGGTATTTTACTGCTAATACTGATAAAAACAGTGGATAGCTGGGATATGGAAGTTATGCTGACAAAAGAAGGAAACTTTTGTAAGGGGAGGGAGGTACCTTCTCTCTTAGTGCACTTTAAATGGCAAGCATTTTGATTGTTGCACTTTGGTTTTCTCTTTTTCCTGTTTCTTTAAAACACTTAGACATGCTTTAATATTCAGCTGACTTCAGTAGGACTGAAATCATGACGCTCATCACAACCTGGAAGTAGAGCCAGGATATCCATATGCAGAAATGCCTTTGGGATGTGCCATTGGAGACTGGGGAGTCAGCTGAAGTTTACTAATTAAGATATAAAAACCTTGTCAGGGTGTTTGGTAGATCCACTGTTGCTTACTTGCTTTTTGTACAGTGGCTTAATAAGATGGTGGTGACCGATGAGTCTGGACCATGATGTTTTTCTGCTTTTCTTGTGGTGCTTGTTGAAGGCAGTAGCAGATTTTTATGGAGTTTTTGGCTGTTGAATCAGGCTTTCCTAAGTGCTAATGCTGTTATGTCACCTTGTTACATGGTTTAATGTGTTGATGCAATTCATTTCCAAAAGTAGAGAACTCTGCTCCTTTCCTGTAAGAATTAAAGCTTTTCAGTACTCAGAGAATAGAAAGATTATACAGGTGAAATTTAGGTCGCTGTTAGTGTCTGAATAAATATTCAGCTGCCTTGTTTATTGAAACATTGTATTTCACACTTCTGATTTTTAGATCTGGGTTGCACAATGCTCACCTGTCCTCATTGTGGAGGTGGACTATATTAACAAGCATGGCAATGCAAAGAAGTTGGTTCATCTGTCCTCAGACTTGCAAGCTGCTAACATTTAACCTAGAGGAATTTCTTACCTTAGCTTACCTGTTTCTCTCTTCCCTGTGTTTCTACCACCATCTCTTACCTGGGCAAGCTAGTAAGACACGTATTTTTGAGAATCTGTGACACTTTCCTTGCAGACACCAACAGCCAAGATGAGCAAATGCTCTGAGTTGGTTATTGTCAACCTGGGGAGGCAATGAAGAGTTTTGGTCCGATGTCCAAGCAGACTGAAATCACTTGAAACTCTTCCAAAACATAGATTCTTCTGACCAGAAATGCAGATTTTGCCACTGAAGGTGTAACCTCAGGGCTGATGGGCTCTCTGCAGTTTCCAGGCAGTAGAAGCCATCTGGTGCTGTTCCTGTACATCCTGGTACACATATGGCTGGAGGATCTTGCCCCGTCCTCCAGCAAAAGTCTGTCTTGTGAGCAGCTGGAAGCTATACATAGACAGGGTGTACCAACTCTCTGATAAAATGACTAGGAGTAGGAAAGCTAATTAATCATTCATTGGCTGTGCATTCTAATTAGAGCAGTATAAATGAGTGCTTTGTGCTTCTAGCCGTTGCAGACATGGAAGATCTTGTAAAGCTTTCCGAAGATGTGGAGGCAAAGGATAGGTCCTGTTTTATAAATAGGAAAGCTATGGACTAATGGTGGGCTTGTCAGGGGTTTTCATTCTTGTCCCAGCTTTACTGCCATTCCCAAACCTTCTAGCTAAGTACACTGATTGACAGAAAGTTGAGCTGTAGAAACACACACCACCTATCCTCAACTTTTGCTGGAGTGTCCTTGCAAACCAAGAAAACCCAAGAGCAGTCCTGAGAAGCAGGCCTGTCACCATTCACCTATGGGCTGTCCTGAATAGTTTGCTTCGTTCTTTACTGTAGTGTATTTTATGAAAGGATCTAAGGAGTTAAAACCAGAAAAAGTCAAATCTTGATACACCTTTTTGTGTTGAGATCCACAGGTTAAAGTGACAGAAGAGAGAAATCAAAGCTGAAACTCCACCAGATATGAAGAACTGATAAATGACTTCTAAGCATTGGTGCTGTTTTGAGACAGCTGACAGCTTCAGGAAGAAAAGATTGTGTCAGTCTTGGCACTTAAGGGTTTTTGTTTGTTTTTTGAAAGTTTATGAGGTGTTGAAACACTGTATTGCATAACTGCTTCAGCCCTTCCCTGTTGCTTTCAGGGTTTTGTTCTGCTTAGCTTTGTAGATAATTTTGCCTGTTAAGCCCCACTTGACTGGTTTTATTCATCAGTTACAAAAGACACAATACTAAGAATAAACTTCACCTTTTGTACTCTTCATCTCAGTGCAGTGATAGATCTTCTCTAAGGAGTGAATAATGGTGTTGTGATGCTTTGGAAGTTAAATGTACACCAACCACTAAAACTTCTAATATTTTGATGTGAGGAAGGAATGGGAGGTCAACAAAGAAGTAGTTGTCAGATAGATGTTTTTGATATCCCATGTAAGCTGAGAGATGAGACATTCAGTGATTTGGCAGCTGACTGAACTGGGACCCTTGTTGGACTGCCTGGGCAGCCTGTGATCCCAGGAGAAGGCTGGCTTTTTTCCTTCTCTGAAAAGAAACACATGTGAGTGTATAAAACTTAAAACTATTTGGCATTTGCATTTCTTAATGACTTTTCAGGCAAACTGCTATTGACAGGGTCTTAGGAATGTATTGTGGTAAGATGGGCGTGCACCTTTCTAAAGGCAAAGAGCTTCATCTCCAATACAGGCATGGGTTTTTTCTGTCTGTGATTATCCAGGTGAGACTGTACTCTGTTCTATTGGTGAGCAGTCCAGTCACTGAAGGCTTTCAGTGACACAGGGCAGCCTTTCAAAACAAGTTGGTATTTATTTGTTTCTTGGGATGGCACACACAGCAAGGTCACATTTATGTTGCCAAATTAAACTTTAGATGGAGCCAGAGGGGACCGAAACAACCTCGGATTTCTAAACCTATTGGGTGTCCTCTCAATGTCCCAGTGTGTGAAGTCCTTCCCACAGCCCCATACCTCAAGGCACTCTTTCTCTATTTGCAGTGCTACTGCAGTCAGAATCCTGCCTCTTCCAGCTAATCTTTGGTCACTGGTGTCTTCTGTCACCTCCCCAAGGTGCTTCAGTGATTCAGGGTCAGCTCCTGCAGGAAATAAGACTTACTGTGACAAATACTGCTTTCCCAGGGAAGTGTTTTACATGCCTGCAGGTAGTGAAACAGTCTCTGCTATGGGTGCCCCCGCATCCCATATTGTCCATATTTGCTGTTTTGTCAGACTCATGATGTCCCCTGGAGCGTTTGGCAGTGTGCAGGGAGCGGCTTTGGAAGTGAGGCTGGCTGGTGATTTTGTGACCACTTTTAGGGGCTCAGGTGCTCTGGGTAACAGCCAAGTCTCAGTGTACCCTTCGAGCAAGGGTGAAGTGATGGGGTCATAAATCAAAAGGTTTTCCTTGGAGAAGTGGATGGCTTCATCCTCCTCTCTTTTTGATGGCGTGATCCTCTCCAGCAGCAGCTTTAGTTCTGGACCTTCAGGTCCCGGTACAGAAGCACACCTGTCTGAACTTAGGTGTGTGTTGGCCAAAGTGCAGCAGGTAATGTTTGTCTTGCTGGATGTCTGAGAGGAAGAGACCAGAGTCATATGTGCTACTGAAATACCTTGTCTGCTGTTTGTCATTGACCTTGATCAGCCTTTACAGCTGCTGGTTGTTTAGAGCTCTCAGATAAAAATAGGTTCCCTCATTTATATACATATGTAAATGAATATAAACCAGACCGCCAAGCAGTGCTATAGTTGGGTGCTTGTGGGCCCAAGTGGGAAGCTGTGTGTCTAAATTGAGTTACCACCCTCAAACCTGGCTGTGTCTCTGCACTGGCAGTGGGACTGGGTGAAATTAGTACTGCTGGAAAGAGCCACAGGACCAAAGGTTTTGTGGGGTGGCAGATCTCAAGCCCTCCTAAGATGTTTTTGTGCTTGTTACTTGTTAACTGCACCTCTGTTGCCATTAAGTATTCTGAGTGAAATGAAGCACATGTTCAGGGGGCATTTTCCTCAGCTAGAATATGTATTTAAATAGTTGTCACCTTTTTCTTCAATAGCATCCATTAGGGATTTTTCTCCTCATTTTCTCATTCCTAGACATAGAAGGCAAGCCCTCCTAGGGGTACCTTTTTCTACGCTCATTTAAGACATGTAGAGTAATTGGTAAGCAGGTTTTGGTGCTAAGTGTGTTAATGATTCTGAATGCCTTGTGATGTGTGGTATCATTTTCATGGAATGACTTGTAATGACCCTTTCCTCTCATGTCCCAGGCAAGTGGGATTTCAGTAATACTGATCACTGCCTTGTAGCTTACAGGGTGAAATCTTTCTTTATCCACCTGGAACATTTGGATTTGTTCAGGGAAGAAAAAGAAAAACAACTTTGCTTCTATCTGGCATGCAGGGAGCTTTGCCATCAGTTTTGTAGTATTTCCAATGTTTTGTTGAAAAGCAAGACTTTTTTTCATGCCCATTTGTAAAAATTGTGTAATGTGTAAGATTTGGTTATAGATGTTTTTAGAGTAGTTGTCAAACCTGCTTCAGTTGCATAACATGATGCAATGATGAAAGTCCAGTTGAGGGTTATCTTCCGGAGGACTTGAGTGATGATTTTTTTAAAAAAAATATGATTTCATTTCATTTTTCTTCCTTTTTATGGCACTTTTTTAAATGGGTGTTTGACAGTGATAGTAATAGGTTGATAGGTTCAAACTTGTTCCAAGATTAGCATGGAAGGTGTTGTAACACATACACACCAAGCAATAAATCAAGGTGTGGTGGATGGGTTGTGGATGACATCCAGCTTTGTGGATGACTCATCTTCATTGGACATGAGAGCTGTGGAAGGTCAAATATGTTTTGCAGGGTCTACTGTCTTCTCAGTGTTGGATGATCCCTGAATCAAAACTGAGCGGGGAAACCTTAAATCTGGGATATCTGTTCCTGAATAACCTGATAGGTTTTCCTGTGTCTCTGAGGCTGGCTGTCATTGTGCTTGAGGCATATATACCTCCTTGCCTCCTGTGATCTTCAAATCAGTCTCTCAAGAAGAGCTCAGCAGCAACACATTTTCAGTAAACTTGGTGCTTTTTCTCCTGTTGGACTTGTTTTAAAACTCAATTGGGGATCAGCACACTCACCCCGTGGCTTTGCGTGCACGTTTGCCCAGGCTTGGTGCCTGTGTGTTGCTGTGAGATGAGTGCTGTGACCACAGATGCTTTCCCTGTGTTTCCTCAGAGCAAATTGGGGCGCTGGCTGGGCAGCACATCGTGCATGTGGCCTGTGGGGAGTCCCACAGCGTGGCCCTCAGTGACCAGGGCCAGCTCTTCTCCTGGGGCGCCGGCAGCGACGGACAGCTGGGGCTCACCACTATAGAAGATGCAGTGACAGTGCCCAGGTAGGCATTTACCAGGGTCAGCTTTCCTCAGGGAAGCTCCTTGGAGGTGCTGCATCAAGGGTTGCTCACCTTGGGAGGGTTACTTTCTCTCAGTCTGGCAGGATTAGGTCCCTTCTCATGTTGGGATGAAGAAAGTTCCTTCTGCTTTTTCTCACTGCTGTTCTGCTGCATCCTGAGCACTGCAAGTCCTCAGGAGGTTTGGGCAGAACAGACCTTCTACCCATGGATGGTTGAGGTATGGAAAAGAAAACTGGAGTGTGCTTAGCTTCCTCCGTGAAAAATGCCACAATGAGTACAGAAAATGCCACAATGTTTTGTACAGGAAAAGGAGGTGCATGAAAGAGTACTTAAAACCAGAAATGCTGTTTGTACTTCATGGTGTTTTATCATGCTGTGTTAACAACAGATGCAGTCTCTCATTTGGTCTGCCGCTGCAGAGCAGAAGTTTGAGATGTCTCTCTAGGATGGCTGTCATTGTCAAAACAGTATTTAAAGGAAGAGTTTCAATTACAAAAGATTCATGTTTGAGCTGAAGGACTCTGTGGGAAGACAGCCCTTAACTTGCATGTGGTTCTGATAAAACAGAGGGGCTCATATAGCAATGTGATAGTGCCGTTTTAAAAACAACATTTTTGTGGAATAACTTGAACCTTTGACATGCTATTCTCTGTACAAAGCACTGAAGAGGGTTTGGTGCTGTAACTCACTGGAACTGCTAGGCCCATAACAGCATGAAAAATGTCAATGCCTGAAAAAGAATAGTGAAATAGATGCCAAGAACCAGCTATTTTCACCATTTCCAGATGGTTGGATTCAGTGTTATAGCAGGAAATGTAGTTGAGTTACTAGTCAAGTGTCTAGAGGTCTCCACAGATTTGCATCTATTGTGTATGGATCTGTATTGCCTTCAAGGCACTGTTCCTCAGTCTCAAAACTATAGATTTTGTGTATACATACAACAAACATCTGAGTGTAAATGCTAATTTTTGTCTAAGGTGATTTGTGGACACTTATTCTAAAATAGTGTTGTCATCTTTAGGTTGATAAAGAAATTGAACCAACAGACGATACTGCAGGTTTCCTGTGGAAATTGGCATTGCCTGGCTCTGGCAGCAGGTACTGTAGCATCCATTATTAATTATCAAAATTTGTGCTGTTATTTTGCACAGTGTCCAAGACTGCATATTTCTGCATAATAAATCACGGACATCCCATGTCCTGACTGCTTTTGGGCCAAATGGGATGCTGTAAACTGGATCAGGTACCATGAATACTGAGGAAGAGCTTTGCCAATATTGTGAAGAAAGAAAACATTACACACGGGCCACCCACTGTTTCACTGGTGAATGATGGCAGGAGTGCTTGAAAGCTTTCCATCCTGATTTAGAAAAATGTGTGTAATTAATTTCTTTGTGTTGAAATTTTCCATGGCTGTTACTCTTCTGTGTGAGATGTGGAGTTTTGTGTGAAATGTTTTTTGTTGTACTGTTTGTTACAGCAGTTGCATTTTGTATTTTGCACTTAGTTGCTTGTGTGTTTATTTGCCTGGTGGCTTCAGGCCATGCTTTTTTTCTTTTTTTGAAAATAAATAATTACTCTCTTGTTTTTGCTTTTGATTTTTTTCATCATGAGGCTTGGGTGGGAGCAAAACCTCCAGAACTGTTTCTTTTTAATTTTGGCAAACTTGTTTTTCTGTTGGCTAACTTTCACCCAACCGTTCTCTCTTTTTCCTTGTTTCAGATGGCCAGTTCTTCACATGGGGGCAGAACAGCTATGGCCAGCTGGGCTTGGGCAAAGAATGTCCCTCCCAAGCCAGCCCACAGCGTGTCAAGTCTCTAGATGGGATCCCTTTGGCTCAGGTTGCTGCAGGTGGAGCCCACAGTTTTGCCCTTTCTCTCTCAGGAGCTGTGTTTGGCTGGGGGAAGAACAGTTCAGGACAGCTGGGACTAAGTGATGAACGAGGTATGAAAATCATGCTTCTAGGTGAAAGAAGGATAGATTCCTTTGGCCTGGTGTCTCCTGTTGCATTGACAGTGTATTTTTAGTGAGTGGGTCTGTAACACCCAGCAGCTCCTCCTGGGACGAGATGGCAGAGAAAGTCTGTATCTACAGGCTTTTCATACTTAGTAGAAATAGAAACGTGTTTTTTCCCCTTGTGGGTGTTAATTTAAGTGAAGAGGGTTAAAAAGAGAGGTCTTTCAAGTGTGAGTGTCAACATGCAAATATCAAAGAAAGTGCTCATTCTTTCTTCCTCTTCTCAAAAATACTTTGCCCATATTTTGTTTGAAGTTGATTGGAGCAAAGGCTTTCCCTGCAGAACAGCAGGCTGAACCCATCTCCTCATTTCCCAACATGGTTTTGACTGGTGAGCATCTATATGCTACAAAATGATGGCAACACTGAATATCTCAGTATTGTAAAATGTTGTCTAGTTTATTTGTTGCACAGTTTACCAGACACATAGGGCCAATGGTAGTTTTCTCAGGTGCTAGTCTGAAAAGCCCAGATCTCTTCTGCTTGTTGTGTGTTTACACACGCTTAACTTTTTGGAATAAAACAAGCGAATAAAAGATTTTCTTTGGAGCTTTCAAATCAAGATTTGGAACTTGATTTCTTTATTGGTTTCTGCATAATTCCTGAGCGGATTTGAGTATCTAGGCAAGTTACTGAGTGTAGATGTGATACCTAGCATGCACCTAGATACCTTGTACTGTCTGTAAAGCAGGACTGATCTACTAGAAGAGCAGCAGTGTCCTTTCCATGTAGATTGGCAGATAAATGCTTCTAATTAAAACAAAGCTGCAGTTTACATATGAGAGGCTTACACTGACACGGGGCTAATCTTAAACGAGCAGAATAGGTATCAGCTTGTGGGTGGTGCTGGCCAGGGATCATATTCTGCTTCCCCCTCAGTGCCTGGTGTTGTAGTAAATATGTGGTATTTATGGTAAGTGAATCATGGTAACACAGTGTGAATTATACTTGTCAAACATGAACAGCAAGGTCTGCAAACATGGGTATTCTGCAACACTGTTATTATTAACAATTGTGCTGTAGAGAGAAGTGTCATTCCTGTGCAAAGAAAGATCAGAGTGCTAAAATACAGAAAAAAGTAAACCAAAAATATACTCTGAATTCTAAACTCACGGAAATGTGACTGTTTTTCTTTCACTATCCAGTAAAAAAGCACCTTACAAATCCTTAGATGAGAATCTTAAGAAATCGGCAACTTCTATAGGTAGGAACCCAACTTTTTGTTAGTATGAAATAAGCAGCTGCTCCCCCTAATATCTAATTGTTTTGTGGTGCTTTCTGCTCCTTGAAGAGCTTAGCTTTTATTTTTACTGTATTCATCCCTGGGAGACAGACTTGAAATGATTAGGGATGGCAGAGTGAAGGAGAAAAGCATCACTTAATGGTTGGTAGTGATTAGCCTTTGCAAGTAGAAGGATCTTCTGCTTAAAGGATGACCACAGAAGGAAAGCTGAGTATTTAAATACACATTGGGATTCGGCTTACCTTGTGTCTTGCACAAGTGTCTCCCACGTGTCTGGGTTGTACTGTATGGAAAAGGTCTAAATAAGGTTTTGGAAACAAGTATTTGCAGTCATCCCTGAGGAGTCTGAAATGGAGCATGAAGCTGAAGGTAGGTGTATCTAGGCTGCACTCACCATATCTCCCAAACAGCAAGTGCATGTTGAATTTATACAAGATAATCAACATGTGCATTCTTGCTCTGGACAATTTTGTTTGAGTCAATCAAGTCTTTTAAGAATTTGAGGGGAAAAGCAGCAGTGAAGTGCTCAAGGACATGTGGGGCCTTCTTCGCCACAGTTGTTGAAGTTTCCCTTGTGCTCATAGACCATGTCTGAAAATCAGACTGACAGTGCATTCCGTGGACATGCAGGTTTGTGTTTATGAAACAGCTGCTATATTTCCTTTGACTTCTTTACAGACAGAGAGTCCCCTTGTCACGTGAAGCTGCTGCGGTCTCAGAAGGTTGTGTACATCAGCTGTGGAGAGGAACACACAGCAGTCCTGACAAAGGTAAAGATGCTCACCTGGGAACCCTGGCCATTGTCTCACCTGCCTGATGGTTTCACAGTAGTTTTCTGTGTAATGGTAGAAAGACACAGATCGACTTACTGTGTTCCTTCTGATCCCAGTAAAAGAAACTAAGTGGAAAGTATAGCCTAATTATTTATTCTGAGATTCATTGCCATCATGATCCTTTGCTGGTTTTGAAGCTGAAGATGTTAATAATCCACGGCAAGGAATAGCAAAACTCAGGTAAATCACTTGAAAATATTAGCTTTGGAAGGACAAAATATAACAAACACACATCCAAAGGGGTGAAAATAGCATTTTGTTTGAAAATAGACTAATACTGTACATCAGAATAAGATGGAAGCTAAAATGAATGAGTGTTTAAATTAAACATTAGTAGTCACAATATTTACAAGAGGTTTTCAGTTCCAAACCTGCTGCTTCCAAGTGGTGTATAATTTAGTGGCCAGAGGACAGTGCTGGGGTTTGAAAGAGGGCAGCTCTGTTCTTGCCTTGGCTCTGCCACTTTGTAGGTGTTGCTTCCTGTTTTGGAGCCTCAGTGTTTTCCACTGTAAAATGAATTGAACAACTGAGTTTGGGATTCCTGTGGGAAAAATACAATTGTAGAAAATGAGTTCTGTAGGACCTTGTCTAGTGTAGAGATACCAGAAGATAATTCTGTTCATTTCTGATGGGTGGCAAGGTAGCTTATTTGATAGCTGCGTTAGCAGAACCCGAGTTTCTTTTCTGAATCCTTTGAAAATCCCCATCAATTTCTGCCTAAGTTTTGGGCTCACACTGAAACTGGAGTCAGAGACATCCTGCTGGATTATGGGTCCCTAAATGGAGACTCTGCTGTTTGATTTGCTAACAGAGTGGAGGGGTGTTCACCTTCGGTGCAGGTTCCTGTGGGCAACTGGGCCATGACTCCATGAATGATGAGGTGAACCCCCGAAGAGTTCTTGAGCTCATGGGCAGTGAGGTATCCCAGATTGCTTGTGGCAGGTGAGTCCTGTGTGCAGTCAGAAGCTTTTCTTTGGTGGAGGTTAATGCTGAATCATGCAAATAGGGGGAAATAGTCCTGCTTCTGCATTCTCTGTGTCAAAGCTAAATGAATTTAAATCTTACTTTCCATGAGAATTTTAAGGCCCTCTAAATGAGATGGTTTTTTAATTGAGGTTGTACCCTGCACTCTAACCTGTAAAAGATACCTTCCCAACTTAATTCAGCATGACTTTAGAGCAGGAGCCCCTTTGGTCACAAGTTTCCAGCCTCTTTAATGAAAAGTGAGTTAGCAGCACTGGTGCTGTGTTGTTGCCTTTCAGAATGTACAGGCTTAGCAAATGACTAAGCTGATACTGTGAGCCTGATACCAGCTGCATGTTGGCACAAGCTGCTCTTTGTCACATCCACCTAAAGGGCTCCATCCCATAAACTGGTGCCATCAGGTGGCAAAAACTGAGCATTGGTACCCCTGTAAAGGTGCTGCTTGGCACCTGGTTCTGGCCTAGGAGAAACGAGAATAAGTTCTAGGCTGCATTTGGTTTGGTTGTTGGTTTTTTGTTGGGGTTTTTTTGTTTGCTTTTGGTTTTGTTTTTTGTTTTTTTGTGGGTGTGTGTGTGTGTTTTTTTTGTTCTGTTTTGTTGGGGGTTTTTTGTTGTTGTTTTGGGATTTTTGGTGTTTTTTGGTTGGGTTTTTTTTTTGTGTGTGTGGGGGGGTTTGTTGTTGTTGTTTGGGGGGTTTTTTTTTGTTGTTTTTTGTTTTTGTTTGATTTTGGTCTTGTTTTTTTTTAAAGTTATTGTTAAACAAGGTCCAAACTCTGTACCCATCTCTTACAGACATCACACTTTAGCCTTTGTGCCTTCTTCAGGAATGATCTATGCATTTGGCTGTGGAACAAGAGGCCAGCTGGGAACAGGGCACACTTGCAATGTAAAGTGTCCCTCTCCTGTCAAGGGTCACTGGGCAGCTCATAATGGGCAACTCTCAGGGAAACCTGGTATGTACTGTGCTCGATTTGAAATGGCAAGTGGACATAAATAATTTCACCCATGGCTGTCTAAAGACATCTTAACATTGTTCTGTGAAATTTCTGGAAACACCAAAAGAAACTCATCCTATTGTCCCAAATGCACTGTGATAATTTCTAGGTCACCTTTTGCTCTCTCTGTTAATGTGTGCCATCTCCCTTTCTCTTTTTATGGCACAGCTCAGCATTTGACAGTCTTGAGACTTCATGAAATTGTACTAATACTGTGTTCCAAAGGCTTTGTTCTCTCTTTAAAACCCCTATTGCAGTTTAAAAATTACAACTTTCCCCTCCTGTGTACCTCTAATGAAAGTGGCTACAATGCTTGAGTTCCAGTTGATTGCAGCAGGGCTTTCAAAGGACCCAGGTGCTCCCTGTAGTTATACTGACAGTGCAAATGGGAGGGGAGAAAGTACAGGTAGGATCTTGCATTTATCAGCCTCTAACACAACTGTGTCTTTCTCTAACAGATGCCTGTAAGTACCACATTGTTAAACATATCTTCTCTGGAGGAGACCAAACATTTGTGCTTTGCTCCAAATACGAGGTAAACCAAATGAAGTATCTTTTCAAGTCTTCTCCCCTGTCCCAGCATTCACAAGGCAGCTTTTGTTTTTGCTAAAATCTTCTGAAATGGAAGTATTGCTTTGGACTCTATTCTGCCTTACAAACCTTAACAGCTCTGACAGTTGTTACAGGGGTTTATAACTTCAGTGGCTGAGAGCTGCCTTTCTTTAGAGGCAAATCAAAGCTATTGGGAAGATGCTGATTCCAGTTTAATCAGCAGGGAAGGGAATCCAGTCTTTGCAGATTGGAAGTGGGGAGCTACTTTCCACCTGTAGCACTGGATTCTGCATGGTTGATGTGTAGGGCCATCAGCCACATACAGTTGGATTTTGTCAAGCAGTGCTGAATGGAGGGCTGAATGCTGAATTGGTTTTCCCACTTCTGTCTCCATTTTTCTTTCAAGAAGTGTTTGGGATAAACTTTTGAGGCATAGAAATAGGAAGAAAATAACTGTTCTAAGCCTGTAGTTATGTATGACAGTGTTGAAGAGGGCTTTGGTACATCTAGGAAGTGATACTTTGACTTTTTTTTTTATTTTCCTCTTTTTAAAATGTATTTGAGGATCTTTTTTTTTCCTCAAACTTTTTCATACCTTCCATTTTGGACTTCTTAGTAATGCCACAAAACTTCTAACCAAACCTTTTCAGAGACCACACTAAGGAGGCTATCAGTTATTTATTAAAACAGAAATTATGGGTAGGAAGGAACTGTTTTACAAGCCTTATCTTTGCTGAAATCTGTATCTTCTCACAGAATTCCTTGCCTGCTGATGATTTCCGGACCATAAATGAAACACGTTACACCTGTTTAATAAATGATGAAACTATAGATGTCTGGAGGCAAAAGCTTTTAGAAAAGAACAGTTCTAATTCTGTCAAGTAGGTATTGTGGCACTGGACAAGCCTTTTGTTGAAAGTTCTATTTAAATAATTTTGTTGGCTTCCGTGCCATGCTTTCACTTGAAATTTAGCAACCTTTTCAAGTGTGGTTCTTGGTCGTTTCCAAGGGGAGGAGTTGCCAATCACAAGGCTGCCAGGTGAGAGCTTCTGAGCAAAACCAGAGGAATTTGAGATTGCCTCAGCATTGCAGATGGTGGGTGGGAACTTGATTTTAAAGTTGTCCTGCATTGTGTGCTTAAAATTCATCAAAAGCAGCAAGAACTTGTGAACAGACTGATTAAGTTCTTTCCCCCATGTGCCTGCCATGAGAAGGGCAGAAAAGGTGGAAAGGAGGCACTAATTCCTCCTTTCAAAGAGGGACCTTACATGATCCTGAGTGAAGTCTTGCCCTCTGTGCCTCTAAAGGGGTTATCCTGACATTTCCCATAAAAGGAAGGGAAGAGAGATGAAGAGATTTACTGAGGCATCCATTCATAACCTGTATCTCTGTTTTCTTTTGTCTTCCTGCTGCAAACAGTAATGTTGTTCAGATCCTGTCCTCAGCTGCCTGCTGGAATGGAAGCTTCTTGGAGAAGAAGTAAGTGCCAGATTTCCAGATGTATGGCTTTCCCTTGGTGCAGACTGGAATCTCTTTGCTTCACTCACTTCTGCAGTGGGATTTGATTTTTTTTTTTTTTTTTTAATCAGGCAGGTGATGAGGGCAGAGGATGTCTCATAAAGGGGTGGGTGGTCGGTCAGAGCTGGGTAAGGAAGGCAAATGGTTAAGGAGAGTGCATGGTGGGTGTACTGCAAGTAAGGCACAGATTTTTTGGAGTTGCCACAACTGTTATTCTTCCTTGTGAAACAGATACCAACATCATTAAAGAGAGGGATAGGAATAGGGAATTAGGGATACCAAGTTTCTGAATAGTCTCTTACCCAGCTGAGCTAGCTGGTGCATGTGAAAGTATAGTTCCACACAGGCTGCTCTTGAAAATACATCAGGGGCATCACGGAAGTGCTTTCCTTTTAGGTGACATCATATGTGGAAAGCTTTGTGCTCCTGCTTACAGAAGGAGGAATTTCATACGGGTGTAACCCACAGTAGGTGGTGACAAGGTTGTAAGACACATAGCTGAGTCAAAGGCTGTGGGTTGGGAAGGCTTGTGTTGGCTGTATCTGTAAATGTTGAGGAGGTAACAGCATAAGATGAGGAGGAGAAATTTTTCTGATGATGTGATGAGTAAATGACTTGTAACTAGGTGAAGAAAAACTTAGTTATTCTGAGTAATCTTTGCGTAATACATTCCAAGAGCAACTTGAAAAAGAAGATAGTTTTCTAATTATTCTGGTGTTTTTCTGCTTGTCCAGTGGTTTCTTCTCTAGTGAGGAAACATGTTATTGCATCAGGAGAGTTGTGTCATGCTGGTTTAAAACCCTTGTTGAGGTATCCAAGTTGCTGAGTCACTTTAAATAGTCTCACGTCTCCTTTGAATATGGAAATGAGTGGAGTTTATGGCTTCATCAGCCAAATACACTTGTTCTTCCACTTCAGTGGTGTCTTGGCTAGCGCAGCACTTCTACAGAAAATCTTTGACCAAACGAATGATAAATTCTGAAGCCTTAAATGAGGCTGTATTTAACTATGTACATTTATACATGAAGTCTTATGTCAAGGTGCACTTGATGGAAATACCCCAGTGCATCCCTCCCATATCCTAAGGCCATGTAGCCTATTTGCATTAGAGGATTAGACGAGGGAGAAGCTTTTCCATGGCTGTGTGCCTGAGCACTACCTTTGCAGAGCACAGCCTGAAGTGCTCTGTGCCACAGTGTGTCTCTGGGAAGCTGCTTCCAGCCTGGAGCCTGTGCTGTTATGGGAACAGCCATTCTACAGCTCCTCGTGTTGTTACAGTCACACCATCAAACTGGCAAATGCATCCTGTCTTTAATAGCTGCCTTCTCCTTCAGAGTGTCTAATACAGCACTCTTAGGTCAGTGAAGGAGTCCTGGGGACACCAAAGGATAACTTCACCTTTGATGAAGTGTTTCTCTGCAAGAATCCCAGCCCTAACCAAGGCCTGGAGGAATTCTGAAGGGAGAGTCTTTGTTTCTAGTCTTATAAATTCCCTAGTGGTCATTTCTCTATTGCTTGCTCTCAGGCCATGTCAATACACAGGTAATGGGGTCTCTTCCTTAAACTTATGCCTGTCTGTTATTTATTTTTTAAAGAATCGATGAACATTTTAAAACCAGTCCAAAGATCCCAGGGATTGATCTGAACTCCACGAGAGTGCTGTTTGAGAAGCTGATGAACTCTCAGCACTCCGTTCTCCTAGAGCAGGTATAGCACTTCTGAGATTTGGATATTCAGAGGGGAAATTGGGGCTTTGTCCTTCTCTAACATGCAAGTTCCAGCAGCATCGTTGGGAAAAGGTTGTATTGCAAAGCTAAAAGCCAGACGCTTAATGGTACTTCTCTTTTGACCTGGGCTGATTTTGACCTCCTCAGAATGTGTTTCCAAGGCTTTTATTTAAAAACAAGTTTTATCTCATGGCATTTACTACTTGAATGTCTGCTGAAATAAGCTCTATGTATGTTATATTTGTAATTATTGTGTATCTGTCAGGAGTTGAGTACTTCATGGTTGTATAATTTCTTGTAACTCAGAGAATTTATTTCACAAATGCAGAGCTGTGGGATAAAAGCATACATGTACCCCTTGCCACTTTAAACTATGATATTTATAGTTTTGGGTTTTTTCACTCTGGGCTTGACTTGTAAAACAGGGTTTTTTACCATTTCATCAGCCCTTAAACTTAATCTACATTGTAGCTGCTCTATCACTCAGGGTAAGTTTTCTTTTTTGGTTTGTTTTCTCTGTAGATACTGAAGAGCTTCGAAAGCTTTTTGATTCCTCAGCTGTCCAGCTCTCCACCAGATGTTGAGGCAATGAGGATCTATCTGATTCTCCCAGAATTCCCACCATTCCAAGACTCCAAATATTACATCTCTCTGACACTTCCTCTAGCGATGGCTATTTTGCGCCTGGACACCAACCCCAGCAAAGTGCTTGGTAAGTGTCATTTAAGAATTGTTTTCATTTAGAAGTAAAATATAATTTCAAAGAACACTTACTAGGGAGGTTAATCTAATTTACCTTAACTAATTTACCCACATTCAGAGACTCAGTTCCAGATAAACTCCTCTACAGAGACATAGATTTTTGTATGTCATGAAGATTAATTATCCTATTCTCATAAATTTGATCAGCTATTGATCACTTTAGAATATCTTTTCTGTATAAGATAAAAAAAGAATACTAAATATAATATTGAATTATTTTGTCCTTTACAAGATGCAGACAAACCTTGGTCTGTGACTAAGCTGAACACTTAAACTCTTCTCCCACTTCTGAGTCTTAATTTCTAATGTATTTTCCTCTGAGCTTATTTTAAACTGAATAGAACATATGCTGCTTAATGATTGTTACTCACATTTGTTAAACTACTACTGTTCTTGTTATCTTACTCTGTTTCTTAAGGCTGTCTTATACTAAACCTGATATTATCATGTAAAATGCCATGTGATGCATTCAGACCTCCAGAAGGATCCTAGACTCTTAGCTTTTACTTCACAGGTGATTGGCTCTAGGAAAGAAGCTAATAGTCCAGGTCCCTTCAGGGGAAAGTAAGGGTTACCTGTCCTTGGCAAGAAAGAAATCAGCCTCTCTAAAGAGGGGGAGTTCATCCTTTAGTGCAGATGTGGAGGACACACGCTCTGACACCTGCTAGAAAAGGATGTGGTGCTACAGAGAATTGCCCAGGCACTTGTCACTCCTTGTCACTCCTGAGAGATAGATGTTTGCCCACAAGATCACAGTATCCTGAATGCCAGATACTTGAAACAGTGTCTTGAATTAAAGACTGGAAAAACTTCAAATTCAGTTTCTCACCGGATCAGGGTTTGGGCTGGGTAATGGCTGGTGTGGCTGCATGAGAGTGGAAAGGGAGGAGCTTTTCAATTTCTGGTATTCTGGTATGACTCTGCCTCACTTTCTTGTTGCTACAGCTAGGGCAGGAATAGGGAAGTTTTTTGAAAGAGTCTTCAGGTGTATTCCACTTTTTTTCAGTTGTAACCCCTTATATAGGGAATGCTGTGGCCTTTGACTAAGGTTTATATTGATGTCTTCTGCTTTCCAGATAACTGGTGGTCTCAGGTGTGCCCAAGATACTTCCTCAGGCTTGTGGACCTCTATAAAGGGGCAGTGGTTTACCTCCTCAGTGGAAGGAAGACACTGCTGATCCCAGTCCTGTTCAGCAGCTACATTACAGCTGCCCTTAGGCTTCTGGAGAAACTCCACAAGGTGAGAGGAAAGCCTGGGCATGCACTGGCTCAAGATGATTCAGTCTTGTCTGTCCTTTGCCAGTCATGAGCTGTGTCACTGTCCATCAAGTCACAACGTGGGAAAGATGCTAGTGGCTTTCCTAAGTCCAAGATTCTTGAAGATTGTTTAGTCCTGTCTCAAAGACTAAAGTTACCCTAAAGAAGGCTGCTTCTGGGCCATGCACTCTGGCATCACAAACACCTGTCCCATTATGGTCTCTGCTCTCACTGTGTTGTTGCTGGGTGGTCGGGGTGAGGAGGAGAGGAAACTAAAGTTATAAAGAGGTTCTATTTGATTCTTCTTGGTTTGTACCAAAACATAAGAGATTGTGTATTGTTTGCAAAACTTTGTTCTTTTGTTGCAAACTGCTATAACTGAATTTATGAAAGCAAACCTGAAAATATGTTAAAATATGTCAAATATTTCCATCTGTTCTCTTCACTAGGTGAATCAGAAAGTTAAACATGTAGAATATGATAAGTTTTATATCCCTGAGATTTCCAGCTTGGTGGACATTCAGGAGGATTATCTCATGTGGTTTTTGCACCAGGCTGGAATGGTAAGAGGTTTTATGTACAGTGATGAAATAACTGTCCATGTTTGTGTTTCTGGCTGTAGATCTGTATTTCCAATATCCTTAATGAGAGCGTAATGTATTCAGTGTAGGAGCTTCTGTATGTTAAATAACTCAGATCTGAGTGCTTTACAAAATTGACTGAAAAATGAAAAGGCTGTCAAAAGAGTTGGAGCTAGCAATATTTAACCAAAGCTTGCAACAGTCTCTGTGATTATTCATGTGAATTTCATTCAGTCTTTGCACAAGGGGATTAATTCAGACACTGGATCCTTTTAATATAATCAAGACCTCAGGAGCCAAGTCCTGTATTCTAAAATTATAATTTTTGCCCTTTACTTCTGCTGTTTAGGCAGGTATTGTGAATAATGTAGCCAGTGATGTTAAAATGTTGCTCTGTAAGAGGAGGCAGTGTGGCGTTCTGGCTAGGGGACTGAACCAAGCCTCAAGAGATGTGGGTTCTATTCCTGGCTCTTCCAGTAACCTGCTGGGTGATCTTGGGTAAGACCCTTCACCTCTTTTATGTCTCACTTTCCCATCTGTAAGAAAGGAGATAACTAAACTGAGGGCTGGAATATGCTTTGTGGGAACCCGGTGAGATTATTTAATTATAGCAGAAAAAGGAATCACAAGTGTAAAAAAACACCAGAAAACATCTGCCAAGGGATGCTACAAGTGTAAAACCTGACTGTAGTGATAACTTTGTGTGTGTTTTCATGGGCTTTGTAAGTGTTGTGCGTGCTGTGTCCCCATCCTCTGCTTTACATCATTTAAATAGCGCTGCTGTGTGCTTACCTTTAGTGAGGAGAACAATAAAGTACTGACTTAAATTTATGTAAGGGATAGTTAAAAATGTGTCAATATGGCTAATGACAAGTAATTTGCATTGCAGGAGTGTTCCTGTATCACAATGTAGTGGCCTTATGGTCTCTCCTGTTGTTTCATGTGGTTTCTGCCTTTGTTACTCTTCATAAGAGCAAGTTTTACTCATGGCAGACTAATACAGGATTCAGTCCTCTTAGTAATGTTTGATGTTCATGTTTTGAATTAGACTTGTGCATTTTCTTGAGAAGGAAGTTCTCATGCTTTTCTTTAAGAGGAAGAAAAATGGGTTGTTGGTCTCAAAGGAGGAAAATTTACTTTGGGTCACCTTTGGACTAGTCCATCCAAAAAAACCCCACAAAATTGAAAAAGATTTTCATACTTCTCTTTTTCTTTCACAGAAAGTAAGGCCATCCATCATGCAGGTAAGAAAATTGTTTCTCAAGACTCTTATTTTAAAAAGTGTTCTGGAAGCTGTGGATAGGAACAAATCTTGCCTGCCTTTCTTGCAGGACACTGTGACTCTCTGCTCTTACCCTTTCATCTTTGATGCTCAAGCTAAAACCAAGATGTTACAGACAGATGCAGAATTACAGATGCAGGTAATCGTTCTCTCTCCCAATTTTCCTGACACATCTCTTTTTCTCTGCTTTTTGCAATGGTGCCTGCACGGAAGGGGAGTTAGCTGAGAGCTGGTGTGTGCAACACTGTTTCCATGATACAGGAGAGCAGTGTAGCTGGAGAGCCTCTTTGCCTTGGATATTGCAGAGGCAGTGCTTGGTGTCTTCCCCTTCAAAATGTTTGTCTGACAACGTCAGAACTGTCAGATGTGCATGTGATGGAAATGTAAACTCTATAGGGAAGGAGTAGCTATGTATTTATGATAATCCAAGGATAAGGAGTAAGGTGAGGAGCTGTAAGACTGGATAAGTAGACAAACGTTTAGGTATGTGGACACTTGTTTCGAAATGTCTGCCTGCTGCAGGGGTGCTTGTTCCTTCTAATAACGAGGTGAGTGTTTGGACCAGCTCCTGATGCTGTTTGTGGTTGCAGGCAGCAGCTGTTGCCAGCAGCCCACCCACCCAGTTGCAGTGAGTGGCACAGCCTGGGGACCCTCCAGGAGTGTGCTGACAGCAGGTGTCCAGCTCCAGCACCCTGTAGGTGGCAGCCAAGCCAGCTCCCAGCTAGGCTGTGACAAGGGCAGCAGTGCCAGTGTAAATGTCCCAGTGCCAGGCACTGCTCACACAGGTGCCTCCTGAGACAGGCAAAGCCTTGGGCACTGGCCCCTCATCCAGGGCAGCTGGGTCTGGTGGGACTAGTCCCATCCTCTGTGAAATAAATTTGCTGAGGTCCTTGGTTGTCAGGTTCCTTCAGGGTGGAAAACTGTCATCACAGTCACTTGTGGTCATGGTGCTAGTTCAATGTAATACCCATCTCCTGCCTTTTCTGTATTAGCTTGAGCACACAGCTTGCAGCAAGGCAGAAGAGACTTGGGCTGTGCTCAGATGCTGCAGTCACCTGCTCCTGTTCTCATTTTGTCAGCCTCTTGCATGTTTTCAGCTACCCAGTTTGTCAGCAGTGCACTGCTGAGGGGAGATATCGACCTTACCTTGGCAGAACAGTGGACTGGTACAGGTTTTGTTGTCCTGAGAGACAGGATCTATAGCAAGAAAACCACTTAGATGCCAGAGAAACCCGTAGTTCTCTGAGTGCTGGAATAGAGGAAGCCTGGTCTCTGGTGGATGTCTGTCTCAGGTTTAACTGACTTAAACTGAATTTTCAAATGTGAATTTGCCATTTACTGTGGAAAGCACATTAGAAGAAATAACCTAAGTGCAGACAAAGCTTAGACTTGACTTTGTGCCTTGCCCAGCTCCAGAAAATCTATGTGGATGAGGGCTTCAAATTGTATATGATGGGATCCCTGGTGCCTTGGCAAATGCATCTGTCAGCTGGCTCCTTGCTTGGTATATTTGTAACACTTTTCCCTCCTGGAATCACTCTTACCTGAGTGTGTTCACACTGAGCTTCTGGTCTCAGTAAGAGCATGAATAAAGCCTCTTCTTTCCAGCTACCTGCCTAATGTAAAAAAAAAAAAAAATTCAGGAATTTAATCTCTGTTGTCTCAAATGTAGTGAATTGATCAATGGATTGAAAGTGTTGGTGTGGGAAATGGGGAAACATGGCATAGAGGCACACACAGAGTACAGAGTGAGCATGGGATTCTTGAACCCTGGAGAAACCAAAAATGCAGAAAGGAGCACCAGGCATGTAGTTGTTAACTGTTTTCCTTTCATAGGAAGAAAGAAGCTGAGCTGTGGCTGCTTTTCATTTATCTTTTATTTACAGGTTGCAATAAATGGTGCAAATTTGCAGAATGTCTTCATGCTTCTCACCCTGGAGCCTCTGCTGGCCAGAAGCCCTTTTCTGGTACTTCATGTTCGCAGGAGTAACTTAGTTGGTGATGCTTTAAGGGAGTTGAGCATCCATTCAGACATTGATTTGAAAAAACCTCTCAAAGTAAGTTACCTCCATATCTTTAGCACCCTCTCATTTAGCAAACATTCCTGCAGCCTTTCAACCATTCACATTACCACTTCACCTGTGTGCAGTAACTTCTCCATAGCTGTTGCATGCATTTGTCTAGTCAGTGCAAGGACTGAGTGTTTTTTCTGACTCCTGGAGTGCTTTGACTGTGGATAGTTTACAAGAAGGCAAGCACAGGGTTTGCTCTCTTCTCCTGGTGTGTTGAGAAGGGGAGCAGGCTGTTTACAATAGCATGTGTTTTATCTCTGAGAGATTGCCACAATCTTCAGTAGCTGCTGTCATGCTGTTGCTTTGATTGTTGGTTATTTATGATTTGCATAAGGATTTAAAGGTGGTCATTTATGATTTGCATAAGGATTTAAACATTCTCAAAATACCTGATTTGCCACCCCTGTTCCCTTTCTGTCCCTGCAGGCAGAGCACTGAAACGAGTTCGTGTTTTGCTCAGGGTTTGGGCATGTTGGACAAATTGCTTTGCATGGATCCCAATTAGAGAGAGGTCTGATTCACTCAGTCTCAGCTCTGCATCCCTGTCACTGACCTGCTTTTTCTACAGGTCATCTTTGATGGTGAGGAAGCTGTTGATGCAGGAGGAGTGACAAAGGAATTTTTCCTCCTGTTGTTAAAAGAACTACTCAACCCTATCTATGGCATGTTCACTTACTACCCAGAGTCAAACCTGCTGTGGTTTTCAGACACGGTAAGCCCTTGCCCTCAATACATACAGGTTAGAATAATATGCTGCATTTAAATGACAAGAAAGTTAGTGGCAAACTATGAAAGAAATGTTCTTCCTCTCGTTTTCTACTCATGATACAATGTGAACTCTATTTTCAGTTACTGTAAATAGAGCCATTAGCCTTAGTAGAATGGTGATGGCTGTGCCTGTTAAAGAGTTGGCTCTCTCTCTTTATTCTTATCCCATAATAAAACTTGTATTAAGGTTCAGATGACAGGTAATAGAACTCTTATTATCATTAATGTGGTGGTCATGTGCTGTTTTATAGAATGAGAGGTTTAGGTGGTAATGGCATTAGAGTTCTGTGCCTCCCTTGCTTTTCATATAATTGCAGCCAATCCACTTAGTCATGCATCACTATTGCCTTCAGGATCTAAAGTTGTTAATACTTTATGTGAAGAAGCTTTTAAACAGCAAGAAACATGGCTTGTTGTGGAAAGCTGTTGGCTTTGGAAGAGTGTGGAGTGCAAGATCTGTCCTGTCAGATGGCTGGACATGGTGATTTATGTCCTTTCTTTCACCTCCATAGGTAGCACGGTGGGAAATGACATTGCCAGCCTTCTCTTAAGGTGTGGCTGTCCTGCTACGGGGGGTTAGAAGGAAGGAAGTGGCCTGGCACCTTTTTTAACTTGTAAACAGTATTACAGAGCATTCACTGCTAATGTCACTGCTATAAAACAAGTCTTTTGGCACCAGGACTGATGACAGTGTAAGCACTGAAAATGAGTCATGTATTTGGAACATTTAACAAACGTGGGTAGCCAGTCTGTGACTGACACATATTGAGAGTCAATATGTGAAGAAATGGAGGCCTATGCTAGCACCTCTACTGGTGTATCTGCCTGGGTAGAACTCTGCTGATGCAAAAGCTTTTAATAGAAAATAGGGTGGGTAATAGGGAGAGGATTGTTAACACATTATCTTGCAGTACATAGACAGAAAACACTGAAGCACTGTTAGTGTCTGTTTAGGTTTGAAAGACAGGTGTTTGCTAAGAAAAGCAGGAACCTCTCTTGAAATGGAAAATGTAAAACCCCTCCCTCCAAATTATTATAATTTTGAAATTAAGGAGCTCTCAGGCAAAGATACGGGAACAGGAATAACAGTTTTTACAGGAAAAATTAAAATAGAAATACAGTATTACAAAGAGCAAACCCAAAAACACTGACAGAGTCAGAATACAACCTGACACCCTGTCAGTCAGGGTGTTGGTAGCAGTCCCATTAATGGTGGCTGCAGTCCTCCTGGATGACAGATGTGGTTCAGTTGAAGCAGTGCTCCTGTAGAAGGGTGCAGTTTTCCTCTGCAGGTCCAATGATGATGTGGAAAGGTCCAGTTTTCCTCTGGAATCCAGTGGAAAAAGGCTGCTCTGATGTTTCAAATCTCAGTTTTTATCTAGGTAGGAAAGCCTTGGCTCCTCCCCCTGGGTGGAGCATCTCCCAGTGGGATGATGTAATTTGATCAGTCATGCAGTGGGACTCAATGGCCCATTAACAGACGATATTTTTTAGAGGAAGGATGAGTTGTGGAAAAGATAAGGACCACTGCCCCACCTGGTTTTAACAGATGGCCCATTAACAGAAGATATCTCCCACAGAGATAAAGAGCGCTGCCCCACCTGATTTCAAGGGATGGTGATAGAATACATCCTTTCAGTCACATTGTGTATTGCAACCCAAGACAGTGTCTAAACACAGGCATTTAAAAAGGAATTAAAAGGCAGGTAAAGTGGAAAGCTGCTGTTTCCACAGAGATCATGGCTTAAAAAAGTAATAGAGCATGGTTTTTGAAGCTTCATTTCTGTGCCACACACCAGCAAGAAATTAACAACCAAAGTGGCACCTGATGGGAGCTCTCTGAATTCGTCCCAGTTGGAAAAGCAGGATCTGGCTTCTTAGTTCATGGAGGAAAGGGTACTGTGCATTGCACCAGTGACAGTATGTCTCATCAGGATTTCTCTGTGTGGTTTTGCAGTGTTTTGTAGAACACAACTGGTTTCACTTGATTGGCATCATATGTGGTCTTGCAATCTACAATTTCACAGTGGTAGACCTTCACTTTCCCTTGGCTCTGTACAAAAAACTCTTGAATGTGAAGCCCTGCCTGGAGGACTTGAAGGAGCTGTCCCCTACGGAAGGAAGGTATGAAAATCAAAATTTGCAGCTTTTCTGGGAAGGTAGACCATCCAGCTAAGAACAGGAAATGCCAAACTAGGTAAAAGTTGATTACTAAAACACCTCCTGATCCTTTTGAGTAACTGATTAATTTGGGTGACTGTGGTCCTGGCAAAACATATGAGCTGGTGGTGAATTCTGTATAAGACTTCTCTCGCACAGGCCATGGGATCTGTCTGCTTAGGCTCACACCCTCCTGACCCCTAGAAACAGGGTACCAACACAGCCAAAAAACACCTCCCACACCCCCCTTTGAGAACAGGAAGCCTTTCTCTGCCATGTGTGGTTATGTATGTGATCCCAGCCTCAGCCTTTTCCCCTCCAGCCAGGCTCAGACTAGCAAGCAGGGAACTGTGTGTAGTGCTGTGAATTGTCCCATCCATGAACCAGAGCAGCTCTGACCTGCTCCCATAACAGGAAAAAGTTGAGTGGAGTGAAAGAATTACTTCTTCCAAGTGGTGTATTGAATCTTTTCCACCTAATTGCATAGGGATACTGGTTTCCCCTGACACTGGGAAGTTAAAATCCGACTGTCTGACTGCTGTCTTATTTCTGTTTATGAGTTGCCATCTGATTTATCTACACAAAGTGACAGCTGTATTTATCAATAATGAGGTAAAATGCCGGGGAGACAGCAGCAGGATTTTGGGGGGTAGCAGAGTATTTTCTATATGATGGGCATACAGATACAGTCCACCTCTGTCTCTTCCTCCACTCCCACAGACCTTTGTGAGGTGATGATGTAGAATTAGAACTTTAGAACTAGAAATGTAATTCTGTTCCTAAGCCAGGATCATTAAAGATGATCCATGAACTAGGTAGGCAGAGACTGTATTGATAGTTTCTGTGGACTGGTATTTATCCTGCTGCTAACAAAGCATCTGTTTATTTGGTATGTCTTGATTTGAAAGACAGGTGTCTGCCAAGAAAGGCAGGAGCCTCTTTTTAAAGTGGAGAATGTAAACCCCTTCACTCAAATTATAATAATTTCGAAATTAAGGGGCTCTCAGGCAAAGATACGGAAATAGGAATAACAGTTTTTTACTAGGAAAATTAAAATAGAAATACGGTATGTCAGGACAATTAATCCTCAAACACCAGAGGTTTATGTCCAAAAAGGAGACAGAGGAGTCCTTTTTGCTTTATTCGAATAAAGGGGGAGGCCATGGGACATTCCCCTGGGATCTCTCAAATTTTTAGAGGACGCAGCTTCCTCTTTATCCTATTTTCCCGTCCGCATTTCCCTCTCTCTTTTCCCATTGGCTGAGGTACTTGAGAGGCACAGAATTCCCGGAACGCCTGATACCTGAAATTCCCCTCTAATGTATAACCCTTCCTTTTAATTTAGAATTCTTACAGAATTCATAGTTTTTTTCCCGTTGCTTCTTTCATCTTTCGATATCCAATTTCATTTATCAGCAGCCCTACAGTTTGTTTGTAAAGGCAAATATATTTTTCCATTCATCAATCAGTGGAATCCATCCCATTGTTTCTTTCATCTCTCAGTGCTAGCCTTATCTGCAAGCAGATCCACAGCTCGTTTGTAAAGACAAATTCAACATTCCTCTCAAGTGTAACAGAGAAAAAACCCAAAACACTGACGGAGTCAGAAATACAACCTGACACCCTGTCAGTCAGGGTGTTGGTAGCAGTCCCATTAGTGGTGGCTGCAGTCCTGCTGGATGACAGATGTGGTTCAGTTGAAGCAGTGCTCCTGTAGAAGGGTGCAGTTTTCCTCTGCAGGTCCAATGATGATGTGGAAAGGTCCAGTTTTCCTCTGGAATCCAGTGGAAAAAGGCTGTTCCAAAATCTCAGTTTTTATCTAGGTAGGAAAGGCTTGGCTCCTTCCCATGGCTGGAGCATCTCCCAGTGGGATGATGTAATTTGATCAGTCATGCAGTGGGACTCAATGGCCCATTAACAGACGATATTTTTTAGAGGAAGGATGGGTTGTGGAAAAGACAAGGATGACTGCCCAACCTGGTTTTATCAGATGGCCCATTAACAGAGAATAGCTGCCACAGAGATAAGGATCACTGCCCCACCTGATTTCAAGGGATGGTGATAGAATATATACTTTTGGTTACATCTTGTATTGCAAACTAAGACAAGATGTATTTCTTTCTTACTGCTTCTGGTGACTCAGATTTTCTCTCTTGCAATCCTACTACCCAGATATGTGATGCTGTTTACTTCTGCTGAATTTGTTTTCCCTGTTAGAAGTATGGCTTTTAAAAGCTCTGATTATTCTTTTTTTTTTTCATTTCTTTCCCTACTTGTTATTTAGGAGTCTCCAGCAACTTTTAGATTACCCTGGGGAGGATGTGGAGGAGACGTTCTGTTTGAATTTTACAGTAAGACATATTTGACATATCAACTCTCTGATTACTATGGTACAGTTGAAGCCCATCTATATTTTCATGTGTATTCAGGCTTATTCCAAATGCCTATAGCACATAGACCAAGCTAATGTTAAAATATTCTTTGCTGTCAACTCCCTTCTTCTTTTGTATGTATGTGGTCCTAAAAACTGAGCTAGTAAGTAGATTAAGCTGAGTGATTTTCAAAATAGCCTTGTTGTCACTGTTTAAAGACCTGATGCTCTAACACGTTGTGAGTGATGAGTTCATCTTGATAATTTTTTTACTCTCTGTCCAAGGCCTGCCCTGGTTTAAAAACAAGGTACCATAAAACTGCTCCACACTGTGAAGAACTTTGAGTAACGAGAGTGGTGCCCATTTCCTTTTTGCGTGAATGAGAGCACGTAAACTCTTTTAGATCAAGTTTGCCTCTGAAGTGAGTCATACTTGCATGTGACTGTGTTTCCTGCAGGACAGAGCTGTAATTTGGGATGAGGCAATGAAGCCACAGTGATAAGGCAGGCTGTGTAAAAAAAAAGGATACCTTTAAAGTAACAAAAGAGACTTTTCTCCAAATTATTTTTCACATATAAGGGCCTCTTTTGTCGATGACAACTTGAAAATTGACCCTTTTGCATTTTTTTCCGGTTACCAGTTAGTGTACAGAATGTGTGTTTGTACTGGTGCCATCCTAAGCTGGCAAAAGCAGGAAAATGTCTGTGTCATTTATTCTTCCTGTGAGAGAGGATGAATAAACCCACTGAGTTTCTGTTAAAAAAGGGAGTCCTTTTTATTGCCAAAACTCATGGGCTTAGTTAAAAACAGGTTTTTAATTATTAATCTCTTGGGTTTTTTTCCCCAGGAAATTTACCTAAAATAATTTTTATTCCTTTCTAAGTTCACATTTCAACTTAACAGCAGTCCTACAGTAAATGTAGGTGATGGAGAGTGGTCAAGCACACAGGGTACTTGGAGAAGAGAACAGAAGTTTCTGCACACACCATTTTCTCTGGCCCACCCTTTACATGCCAGTCCTCAGCTGTCTAAGAGGACTCTGTCTTTCTTGTAGGCACATGCCTGAGAAAATACTTCTGGTAAAATTAATTTATTGGTTTTGTATAGATCTGCAGGGAAAGCTATGGTGTGACAGAGCAGAAGAACCTGATTGAAGATGGAGATAAAATCCTGGTGCAGAAGGACAACAGGCAAGTGGAGCACCTGTGGGGATGGACTCGTGCTTGTGGTGAAGTCATGTGAAACCCTGTTTGAAGGGAAAAGTGGGGGGGCAGTCACTGTGAACAAATTTTAAGACCAGTTGCTCCAAAGTTACTGGGCACTAGTGGTACTTTAATAAAAACTAAGTTTTCATCATCTTTCTGTCAGTGTTTGGAAAGTTGTACTATGCACTTGGGTTGGCATCTTTCCTATAAAAGTATGAAAGACCATCTGTATAGACCCTTGGTAGTTTTCTCATTTAAAGTAGACATTGGAGACATGATTTTGGCCCAGGTTAATACCCCTGATGGCTCAGAGAGGAACTGTATGTGACCAAAAAAACTGAGTCTGGCAGACTTATTTGTGTTCCTAATTCTGGAGCCGGAAACTTTCCTTTGAGCACATCCTGACTCCCATTCCTGATCACAGCCAGAAGGACCTGCTGTACTTTGATCCCTTTCCATTTGACTGAACACCCCAGAGTTATTACTAGCACAGCTACCATTCCCCCCCTTTATTATTTTGTCCAGCTGCTGAACTATTTTCTTCCCATAATCTTGTAATTGGATTTCTACAAATGCCTTTATTACTTGAAGCAGTGTTCACATTCTTTCCCTGCTGGCAAAACATTGTGATCCAGTGACTACTCAGCAGCATGGTTAGGGACTTGTACTAGGATTGCTGAAGACCTTGCTGGCATGGCTGGAGATGAAGTAATTTCCTATTAATCTGATTATTTAAAAGAGTTTTGAATGTGTCTGAAGCCATTGCTGTAGCAAAAGCTTTGTCTGTGTTACTTCTTACCTACTTTACTACTGCCCAAAATGGTGCAATTACACAGCTAAAGAGCTGCCTCCATGCAAAACCCACATGGGTTTCTGTCGCCCTGCAAAGAGAAGATGGACTTCAGGTAAAACAGAGGAGTGTTTAATCTACCCCTGCAACAGTGAAGGAAAGATAAAAGTGCCAGTGATAGAACCCTTTAGGTTAGGCATATACATTCAAAAGAAAATCTGCCCTTTTTTTACTGTATGACATCCAGTACAAAGGAACAAAGATTTTAGCTGAGAACACTTGGGAAGAGCATCAGGATTAACTACTGGAACTGTTTATAAGTCAGGATAGGAAACAAGGAAAGAAAATCCTTAAGGAGAAAGGCTAGTGTGTAGTTCCACCAACTTAACATTCCAAAATTCAATGGCTTTATCCTGACTGGAGTTTTGAACTCAAGCTAACCTCTAAATCCAAGTCTAGACATGGCTGTCAATTTACCTTACAGTGCTTAATGACTTCCTCCACCTCCACATTTAGGGGCCAGGGACCAATTTGCTGCCCTATGGCCTGAATAGTTTGCTGTGTGCATGTCTGTGGGCACTGCCCTTCCCGAGTGAGGAAAGTTCACTGGGAACTGGGGAATGCACAGGATTGCTGTAACTGACTAATGCAGAGCAGGAAATGCCTGCATTTTCCCTTTCTCCTTTGGAGTTCATGAAATGCTCTTGATGCAGGGTTCATGACCGTAACAGCCAGAGAGGAATTAAGCAACAGTTAAGTGCTTAATCAGCTTGAATTTCCCTAATGCTCAGGTGACTATGGGGAAAATGACAATAAAACAAATGCACTGGAAAATAACTGCCCCTTTGGTATATGATTTCTTACTCCAGGTTTTCATTTTAGTTAGTCTACTTCTCTATTTCCTTTTTACTTCCTCACCTGTCCCTCGCTGTTTTTGCATAGTGTATGTGGTGAGAACACCTCCACCAAAAGGCCAAAATGTTTCTTGCAATTGTAACCTCCTCAGCTTTACTGGTGGTAGAGAACCTGGGGGACCTGCCTTGCCACCCCTTCCAGGGAATAAGCAGACACATGGTAGCACTTGCTGCTGAACACTCTGTCCGTGTGGCAGTGATGTTGAGCCTGCTGAAGACTCATTTTTGCAGAACACTTCACAAGCAGAAGCAGGAAAACTTGGCAGTGCTGCTGCTTAGACATATGATTAAAAGTGCTTTCCTTTGCCTGCTTTCTCTCGATACATTAGGGAGGAATTTGTCGAAGCCTACGTAAATTACATCTTCAACCTCTCCATCCAAGAGTGGTACACAGCCTTTTCTACTGGCTTCCTGAAGGTGTGTGGTGGGAAGGTCCTGGAACTCTTCCAGCCCACAGAGCTCAGGGCCATGATAGTTGGAAACAGTAACTACAACTGGGAGGAACTGGAGGAGGTAAAGCTTCCCTCTTGTATTATTTTTTATTTTGAACAGGTGCCAGGATTGTGCAGTTGCATGAGATGGGCATTAGTCTGTGTCAGGAGATGGGATAAGCCATGATGCATTTTCTTCTTTTTGTTGTGCTCCTTATACACCTTGCTGTCATTCACATGAAAAGTTTCTCACTGTGCTGGCCTGCTACAGATAAAACTCAGGGAGGAAATTCAGAATGAGGAAGGACAGGGAGAAGGACTTCCATGTGCTTTATTTAGGGATGAAATCTATGACTGAAGGGAGGATCAAAGGATCTTCACCTGTAGTAAAACTCTACTGCACAAGGGCAGAAACTACACAAGAGTTCAAAGGGGAGTCTGGACACCCAGAAAGGGTTGTATCCTCTCAAAATCTGTAGACCAGCAAGTCACTCACAGTGCAGAGTGTGTGATCCTGTTCATGAGTTCAGCCTGTGAAAAGGCACTCCAGAATTGCTCTCCACACTTGTAATTAGCTGAAAAGGCTAATGTCTGCCTTCCTCACACTGTCAGGAGAGCCCTTGCTGAGTCTTTGAGCCATGCCATTGCCCATCAGCCATCCTGTGCTCTCTTTCAAAGCTGTCAGGCACTGACCTGATGTCAGATACTAGAAAAGATCAGGTCTGGGTTAGTCTTCACTTTCTAGTACTAACTGAAAATCTGGTATTTTGGATTTTAATAGAGTGCTGTCTATAAGGGAGACTACACTGCCACACACCCAACTGTGAGAATGTTCTGGGAGACCTTCCATGCATTTCCCTTGGAAAAGAAGAAGAAATTTCTATGTAAGTATCTTGCAGTGGTGCAGCATCTCCTGGAATGGAAAGACTCGGGTGGGAGTGGCTGCAGGGTTTCATTGCATTGAGTTGGGTGATCCAGTGTGAGTGACAGTATCTGCTAGTCAGAGCTGGGGTTTCCCTCTGTTGTGTTTTTTTTTTCCTTCTGTCCTGGGTAGCTGGCTCTAGGTGGCCCTGCTTGAGCAGGGGGTTGGCCCTGAGGACCTCCAGAGGTCCCTCCAACCTCAGCCACTCAGATTCTGTGACTGCTGTAAAGATAAAGACCGGTGTTCGTGCCTGGCACTGGCCTTGCTGTGCTGCAGCTCCCCTGGGAGCCAGCCAGGCCCTGCACTGAGTCCAGTGGGGGTTTCAGCCCCTCCAGGCAGCTGGGGCTGAACTTTGCCCGGTGGGAGGTCCCTCACCTATCCCACCTGCCTGGCCTTCCTTGTGCCTCTCGCAGTGTTCCTGACGGGCAGCGACCGCATTCCCATCTACGGCATGTCCAGCCTGCGCATCATCATCCAGTCCACGCCCAGCGGGGAGCAGTACCTGCCCGTGGCCCACACCTGCTACAACCTGCTGGACCTGCCCAAGTACAGCAGCAAGGAGATCCTCAGTGCTCGCCTCGTGCAGGCCATCGACCACTACGAGGGCTTCAGCTTGGCCTGACCCCGCGGGGCTGCCACAGACTCTGTGTGCTGGGCTAGAGAACGATGGGCTCGGGCTTTATTTTTGTAAGGGAATAGATCTCAACTTTTTTTTTCTTTTTCTTTTTTTTTTTTTTTTTTTTTTTTTGAGGGGGTGGGTAAATATTAATAATAATAGAGATGATGCAGTCTCAGCCTGATGCTGCCAGCATTTTTGTGGGGCTTCAGCAGGGAGAGGCTCTTGCTTTGAATTTTCTCATCTGCTGAACAAGACCAGTTCAGTGGGCATTTCTGTTGTTTCCCCTCCAACTTGACATCACTGCCCTCCTGGCAATTCCTTGTAGTTTGCTTTTATTGCCCCCATACACACACACACTCTTACCTCTTCTTTTAATTCAGTTGAAGTATTTTGATGTCCCTTGCATTTTAGGGTATGGTGGAAACAGGATGAAATAGCGATCTCTTCTTTGAAAAGCTGTGATTTACCCCACCCATTTTTCCTCCCTTTTTAAATGCAAGCTGGTTCTTGCTTGCTTTGAATGGAAATATCTCCTCTGCCCTTTGGTCCTTGGTGGATGGTACTGGGCTGGGATGTCATTTGTGACCCCAGAGTGCTCCATTAGTGATGTTCTGTCTTTTTGGACCAGAATGTCTTACGGAAAATATGGTAGTTCACAGAGATTGGCTTGTTTTTCCTCACTTGTCTTGAATTTTGTTTTCAAGCTTCTCAAAGAACCCTCAGAATCCCTCTGGGGTGGGGTTTGTGTTCAGGTTTGTGGAAGGACAAGCCCTCCCTATCATAGCAGGTTTCTCTAAATGCCTGCCTCGTGTTGTGTTTCTGTCCTGGCAATTCTGCAGTCTGGGTGAGTGGGCAGCCCTCTTTTCCATCCCAACAGCCCTGTGACTCCAGTACAAGGTGAGGTGGCTGCTTTTACTGCTGCCACCTTTGTCCAGAGGAGTTGTGTGTGTGGGCGTGCGAGTGCAGGGGTGTGTGAGTGTGGGAGGTGTGTGCAATCTCTCCAGTCTCATCAGGTCAGAGAAAGGAGTAGAAGATCCCCCTTAGAGTGACAGCCCCCTGTATGGAGATTGATCTTTGGAGTTAGGCTTACTTTACTTTGCTGTTTGAGAACAGTCCTCTCACTTGGCAGCTCTTTTGCCAGGGGGCCTGAAGGACAATCTGTATGAATTAGACCGAAAATGTAGAAAAATCGCTACCTAAATCTATCCTGTATGATTGGAGAGCTTTTGTCCTCTTTTCCTCAGTCTCACTGCCCCATTAAGTGAAGTTTGAATGATTTTTCTCCCTTCTCCCCTGCCATTTTTCAGATCTTGATGTAAATCTCATTTTAAGCCTAGGGTGGTTTTGACATTGACTCGTTATTAGGACATAGTATTTATGCACCATGTTCAATTTACAGTATTGAACTTTGCACCTCGTAACAAAAGGTTTTAGGCTTCTGGGTTTGTTTTTTTTTTTTTAAAGACAAGCTGTGGGCTACATCGAGAGACCCCCAGCCTCTTTCTAATGCAGCATTGAAGACAAATATACAATTATATCAAATGTTTATTTTCGATGTGTGTGTACATAGTACAGTATTATACAATAAATTTGATGTTTAATTCTGACGGAGTGGCTGCCTTTCCATGTCAGGAAGCAAAAGGTGTTCCAGGCACCAGCATTGCCTCTCCCCCTGTCCTGTCTCAAAGGGAAGTCCTCCACAGAAGAGCTCGGACTCGAGACCAGCCCTCAGTCATTCCACAAATGCAAATGTGGTTAGACACATATATTGCACATATTTATTTATGTTTAGGTGGATGGATCTTATGTAGACACGGGAATATCCTCATATATACAGTGTAATGTGTGCACATTACTGAGTGCACTGTATTATTGTGTGGGGTCTAGCTACTTTGTATCCAGTGTATATAGTCTATACTTCGTATATAGGGTGTTGCATTATTGTAGATAACATGTATTACACTACAGAGGTAAGTGTGTATATGTTTTATATATAAATGCAAAATGTGTGCATATTTATATTTGTACATCACACTTCTCTTTTCCTGTAGCAAGTGTCAGCCCTGTTCAGCTGGGGAGGAGGAGTCAGGAGAGGCCAGGGCTGTTGAGGACTTTATGAGCCACTTATATTGAGCTGAGCCATCTTTGGCAGCATCCCACACAGAGCAGAAGCTGTCACCAAACACCTGCAGTCAAACTAGTCTCTTTTTTTGTTTGTTTTATACAAAATACAAAGCGTACACATAATGTTTTTCAATCCATTTATGTTTAAAAGGATACCATTGATTCAGTTTGAAGTTGCTTACATAAATGATGTAAACAGAGACCCGAACCCAGAGTCACTGAGGTGTCTTTAGCTGGGGAATGCATTCCCAATGCTTTTGTACACCAAATGCAGTCTGAAGAAAACGGATTATTAAAAATTTTTTTTCAGTCAGGCACCAACACCCACCCTTGTACTGGCTTCTGCACTCAGCCAACCCAAGTATTTGCTATACACCAAGTTATTTGCAAAACTATGTATTGTTTGATGTATGTACATATCCGTTATTGTAGGAGTCGGTTTCCTGCATGCAGATGTCCAAAGGAAGCACGGGGATCGTACACTTGCTGACCATACAAGGTCCAGCAAGTATTCCACTCTCCATGCTGTGAGTGGCCATGCAGGTTGGTGAAACTTGGCTCTCCAAGAGCTGGAGATGTCAATCCATTCCAGTCTCCAAGGGCAAGAGCTTTTTCCATGAATCTTCTAAATGTAGGGCATCAAGCATGCAGTGGGGGTGTGGGGTGGGCTGTCCAGTTTGGATTCTTAGAGCCAATTCCTCTGTCTTCCACCCCAAGCAAAGGACCTCTGACACCAAATGCTGTGGCAGTCAAAGGCACCAAAACCTTAGTGAACACCTGAGGGAGAAACAGGAGGAGCACAGGAAATCCTGCTCAGCCATCAGCACAATTATGCTACACCAAGCCCACTCTGCCTTATTTAGTCCCCTTCTACCACCTGTAGGTTACTTTGTACTTCTCCAGGTATTGGAATCCCTGCAGACTTTGTTTTTTTATTCAAACTGTAAGAGTTTTGGTCTGGTTTCTCAGCTCTCACCTTGGCAGCAGCAGTCAATCACTGACTTGCACACAGCTCCAAAGATGGCTCCTCAGGCTGGAGGATGACTGGCAGCACTTGGCCTCTGAAACTTGCACACACCAAAAATAATAACTGATGTATCAGCAGAATGATGAAAAGAAAAATGCTTTAATTTCACTGCCATTAACAGAAACATCCATTATTCAACTGTTTACTCAGGAGTAAACGGAATAAAACCAAATGCAACTTGTTAGAATGGTAACTTTTCCCTCTGTCTTTCACTCCTGCGATCTTATTTTGTGCACAACCTGTTCGTGGCCAGCATTTACATTTTAATGGTTGATTATACCACAATGTGGTAACACAGACACATGTCCAAGGCAGCCCTTGTGCATGGGAAGCCCAACAGACCCTACTGCCATCCTACAGCAGACAGCTTTATTCTAGTGACATGGAAAGAGGTTGTCTTACACTAAACAGCTTATTTATATCACATAAAGTACAGTTTTGTACAGTACTTCACACCTTTTAAAAAGCACAGTCTTGTATTTAATGTTTTACAGTCTATAATCATTGATGTTGGCACACACAAATCATCAAACAAAATGCACAGCTGTTGCTTGGATTGACTTGGTGTGGTGGGGTAAACATAATTTCTGGCTATTTGTGGTCAGTGGAAGTCAAATCATCTGTGGGAGATAAAGACAATGTTTTAGTGTTCAGGAGTCCTCCTCCTGTGCAGGTTTGGGAGAGGGGAGTCACAGCATCTGCAAATTCAGGAGAAAGTTCAGCACTGGTACATGTATTTTCATTACTGGAATTTTAAAATTCACTCCTCTCTGATATCTTTTCTAGCAGTTCCCTTCACAAGAAAGCAGCTAAGTTTTGCTTTGTTTTTGCCATGGGAAAGGACTTGAACAGTTCAAAAAGAGAGATATAGGTGTGTTTCTTTTTTTTTTTTTTCTTTTAATGTACAATCTCCATTAATAGGTTTTGTTACTTTTAGTTTTCAAAGTTCAAAAATATAAACTCTCTAAAGTGCATAACTTAGATTTCATAGAAACGATCTGAAATTCTAGCAATATACCATGTAAACAGCAATAACTAAGCATCAGAAAGTGCTACAATCTCATCAATTTAAAAATAAAATGGACTGTTCCCTACATACCATTTATCAAGATTTGTCAGGGGAATAGCCCAGCTGTTGGGGGTGTCTTGAGTTGCAATGCAAGATGTAACCAAAAGTATGTATTCTGTCACCATCTGTTGAAACTAGGTGGGACAGTGTTCTTATCTTTTCCACAATCCATCCTTCCCCCGGGGAGATATCATCTGTTAATGGGCCATTGAATCCCACTGTATGACTGATAAAATTACATCATCCCATTGGGAGATGCTTCAGCCAGGGAGAGGAGCCAAGCCTTTCTTACCTAGATAAAAAACTGGGGTTTGGAACGCCAAGGCAGCCTTTTTCCACTGGATCCCAGAGGAAAATTGGACCTTTCCACATCATCACTGGACCTGCAGAGGAAAACTTCACCCTTCTACAGGAGCACTGCTTCAACTGAACCACATCTGCCATCCAGAAGGACTGCAGCCACCATTAATGGGACTGCTACCAATACCCTGACTGACTGACAGGGTGTCAGGTTGTATTCTGACTCTGTGTTTTATACTACTGCATTTTATTTTAATTTTCCTAGTAAATTGTAGTTCTGGCTTGGAATCTCCCACTGGTTTGCTTTCAAACTAGCACAGGGGGTTAGGTTTCTTTCCTTTGGTTCCTTTTTACTGACAGATTTTTTTCCCATAAGTTGCCAGGAAACACTAATGACTGGGTACGTCAGAAAAACAAAAGAATTGGCCGAACTCTGTTTGCACTTCTCTTACCTGGGAGTTTCTCTCCAAGGGGCAGATATATAGTGAGAATTGGGCAGTTTAGAACCGGGCTGGGGCAGCTGCTGGCTCTCTCTTGGCTTCGGAGGACGTTGGTTGGAGCTGCTGTTTGGGGAAGGGAATTGGATCCCACCGCCACTTTCCCAGCTACCTTTCCTGGTCCCTGCTCAGGTCCTGTTTCAGTCTCACCTCACCACAGCCATCATGAACAAGAAGCAGAAGCCATTCCTGGGCATGCCCGTGCCCCTGGGCTACGTGCCAGGGCTGGGCTGTGGAGCCACGGGTTTCACCACCCGCTCTGATATCGGCCCTGCCCGCAATGCCAACGACCCTGTGGATGACCAGCACGCCCCCCTGGGCAAGAGAACTGTGGGGGACCAGATGAAGAAGAACCAGAGAGCAGATGATGACAATGGGGATTTCAATGACAGCAACTACGATGAGAGCCTGTTCTTAAGTGGCCCATATGAAAGAGATGATGAAGAAGCAGATGCCATTTATGCAGCTTTGGATAAGAGGACGGATGAACGCAGGAAAGAAAGGAGGGAACAATGAGAAAAAGAGGAAATAGAAAAGTGCCGTATGGAATGACCTAAAATTCAACAGCAGTTCTCAGATTTGAAACGGAAATTAGCCGAGGTTACTGGGGAGGAGTGGATGAGTATTCCTGAGGTTGGGGATGCCAGGAACAAGCAGCAGAGGAATCCTCGTTATAAGAAGCTGACTCCTGTCCCTGACAACTTCTTTGCAAAGCATTTGCAGTCAAGGGAAAATCACACTTCTGTGGACCCATGCCAGACACAATTTGGTGGACTGAATACTCCATACCCAGGAGGAATGACATCAGGCTTGATGACACCTGGCACAAGTGAATTGGATATGAGGAAGATTGGCCAAGCCAGGAACACCTTAATGGATATGAGGCTAAGCCAGATGTCAGACTCCGTGAGTGGCCAGACTGTAGTGGACCCAAAAGGATATTTGACAGACTTGAATTCCACGATTTCCACAAATGGAGGAGATATCAGAGATATCAAAAAAGCCCGTTTGCTCCTGAAATCTGTCCGAGAGACCAATCCTCATCATCCACCATGTCTGGATAGCATAGCCCGACTGGAGGAGGTCACTGGCAAACTCCAGGTGGCTCGAAACCTCATCATGAAAGGAACAGAGATGTGCCCCAAGAGTGAAGATGTTTGGTTGGAAGCTGCTCGGCTTCAGACTGGAGATGCAGCCAAGGTTGTTGTGGCCCAGGCTGTGCAGCACCTGCCACAGTCTGTGTGGATCTATATCAGAGCAGCAGAGCTGGAGACAGACATCCATGCCAAGAAACGTGTCCTTAGGAAAGCCCTTGAGCACGTTCCAAACTCGGTGCGCTTGTGGAAAGCAGCCATGGAGCTGGAGGAACCTGAGGATGCCAGGATCATGCTGAGCCAGGCTGTGGAGTGCTGTCCAACCAATGCTGAACTGTGGCTGGCACTGGCAAGGCTGGAGACATATGAGAATGCTCATAAAGTCCTCAACAAAGCCTGGGACAATATCCCAATGGATCATCGTATCTGGATTACTGCTGCCAAATTGGAGGAAGCCAATGGAAATACCCAGATGGTGGAGAAAATCATTGACAGAGCCATCACATCTCTTAGGGCTAACAGTGTGGAAATCAACAGGGAGCAGTGGATACAGGATGCCAAGGAATGTGGTAAAGCTGGAAGTGTGGCCACATGCCAGGAAGTCGTGAGAGCTGTGATGGGGATTGGGATCGAGGAAGAAGATTGGATGGAAGATGCAGACAGTTGTGTTGCTCATAATGCCCTGGAGTGTGCCCGAGCCATTTATGCCTATGCCTTGCAAGTCTTCCCGAGCAAGAAGAGTGTGTGGCTGCGAGCAGCCTACTTCGAAAAGAACCATGGAACCAGAGAATCCTTGGAGGCTCTTTTGCAGAGAGCTGTTGCTTACTGTCTCAAAGCAGAGGTGCTGTGGCTCATGGGAGCCAAATCCAAGTGGCTGGGGGAGATGTGCCAGCAGCCAGAAGGATCTTGGCCCTGGCTTTCCAGGCCAACCCCAACAGTGAGGAGATCTGTCTGGCTGCCGTGAAGCTCGAATCAGAGAACAGTGAGTATGAAAGAGCGAGGAGGCTGCTGGTAAAGGCTCGCAGCAGTGTCCCCACAGCAAGGGTCTTCATGAAGTCTGTGAAGTTGGAATGGGTGCTTGGGAACATTGCTGCAGCCCAGGAGCTCTGTGAGGAAGCCCTGAAGCACTATGAGGACTTCTCCAAACTGTGGATGATGAAAGGACAAATGGAAGAACAAAAAGAGCTGCTAGAGAAAGCACGGGAGGCTTATAATCAAGGAGTGAAGAAATGCCCCATTCCATACACCTGTGGCTTTTGCTGTCCAGGCTGGAGGAGAAAGCTGGGCAGCTGACTAGAGCAGGAGCCATCTTGGAAAAGTCTCGCCTGAAGAATCCAAAGAATCCAGATCTCTGGTTGGAGTCTGTGCGCTTGGAGTACCGAGCTGAGCTGAAGAACATTGCTAACACTCTGATGGCCAAGGCACTGCAAGAGTGCCCCAATTCAGGACTCCTGTGGTCAGAAGCAATTTTCCTTGCAGCACGACCACAACGAAAGACCAGGAGTGTGGATGCTCTCAGGAAGTGTGAACATGACCCACATGTCCTGCTGGCTGTGGCCAAGCTGTTCTGGAGCGAGCGTAAAATAACCAAGGCCAGAGAGTGGTTCCACCGCACACTGAAGATAGACTCTGACCTGGGGGATGCCTGGGCTGCCTTTTACAAATTTGAGCTCCAGCACAGAGGAACAACAAAAAGAGGTGAGGAAGTACTGTGAGAATGCCAAACCTCGCCATGGAGAGCTCTGGTGCACTGTCTCCAAGGACATAGAGAATTGGCAGAAAAAGACTGGAGAGATTCTTGTGCTGGTGGCAGCCAAGCTGAAAAATATCTTCTAGAGTGTGCTGGCCTCAGCTGCCTCACAGGTCTCTGTAGGATTTAACCTGTTTGTGGTACATTTGCCCTTTCAGTGGCACAAATTTCAAAGGACAGTGTTGGAGGTTAAGTTTCTTTCCTTTAGTTAATTTTTCCTTATAGAATTTTTTCCCATAAGTTGCTAGGAAACACTAATGATACTACTTCAGAAAAACAAAAGGGGCCAAGAAGCTCAGGAGAGGAGGGCATCTGGTTGTACTTTTCCTATCTGGGAGTTTCTCTCCAAAGGGCAGAGATACAGTGAGAATTGGGCAGGTAAAGGACAGGGCTGGGGCACCTGTAGCTCTCATTCTCGGCTGTGGAGGAGGTCGGCCGGAGCTTCTGCTCGGGGAAGGGAATTGGCTGCTGCCGCTGGAGCCCAGCCCAGAGCTGCTGCTTCTGCCGTGGGGTGAATCTCTGCTCCTGAGAGCAGCCACTGAACTGGGATCTTATTAACACCCACATCACTAAAAGAGGGACCAATCCCCATCTGCTCAGGTACCAGGGATCTTGAGCTCGTCCCTCCCTGCCCTGCTGGAGCCGGGCTGCCGCTGTCCTGCCCCCAGTGTTTCTTGGGCACTGCTCTGAGCTTTCTCTGCACTGAAACGCCGCACCCCGTGCCTGCCGAGACCTCCCGCGGTCCCAGCCACACCTCCGGAGCGTCTGATACATCTCGTCTAACATCCCGGGATTTTTGCTCATTCCTGCTGCCCAGCTTGCTGCTCCTGAGTGTCCTGCTGGAGCACCGCGACCAACACTGCCCCAGGGTTTGTGAGCAAAGCCTCTCCTCCATCCCTTCCCGTCTGGGACACAGTCACCATCACCCCAGCACCCCTGGGGGAATATCGCACCTGCCCTGTTCACTGGGAACCTGCCAGAGCTCACTGCCAATGATGATGGTAACTGCAGCACAGGGAAAAGTGCCCGCGGCTGAGAGGACTGTCACTGGGTTCCTGTTCTGTTTGGTGTTAATTCCATAGTTGTTGTTGTTTTGTTTGCTTTATTACACACACTAGTAAAGAACTGTTATTCATATCCTAATATCTTAGCCTGAGAGCCCCTTTATTTCAAAATTATAATAATTTGGAGGGTGTTTACATTTTTACATTTTCCATTCCAAGGGAGGCTCCTGCCTTCCCTAGCGGGCATCTGTCTTTCCAACCAGGAAAGACAGGACATGGATGATGACAGGAAAGAGCTTTTTCCCAGAAGGAAAAGCTGCTTGCTTCCTTCCTTCCCCAGCATGGCCATCAGCCTCTGTGTCACATAGGAAACAGGAGCAGTCTTGTGAGGCTCTGTTGACATTGCCATGTTGATTCCCGATTCCCCCCTGCACTGCAAACACAAGCTTTAATTAGCGCTTGTATGGATTCTGACATGTGGCAGTCCCTCTGCTCTTGGCCCCTGCCTGTGTTCCCTGTCCCTCTTTAGTGTTTGGCCCATCTGATATTGATTCCCTGTAGCAGATCTGGGTTGTTGCTGTTGGAATAAACTGAGTGTCCTAGAAGGAGATGGATGGAGTTCTGGGAGCAGCCCAGAAGCACAGGCAAAGGTCTGGGCTGACTCCTTTAGGTGCTTTAGTTTGGTCTCTGCAGCAAGCTGCTGCACAGCTTGGAGGTGTCCCTCCAACCTGAGCTGCTGGAGCATTTTGTCAAATTCAAAAGCGTATTTTTAGAGAACTTTTCCTCAATTTTTAAATGTATATAATAAAGCATATTCTTTTAGCTGTCTGAATTTATTAAGCACAGTGGTGGTTTAAAGTAACAAGGCAAAACTCAGCAATCCCTGAAAGCTCTTTTGAAGGAAGAACATTTATTTAGAGTTGTTGGGAGACTGTGCTGTTACACAGCTGTGACTGCCTGTGGCTGGGAGATTTGGGATGGCTCTCTTCAAGTGTAGATAGGAAAAAACAAATTTAAGAGGGAAAGCTTTGTGTTTGGGACCCTTTGTACACTGTCTTCAATTTTCTACACTTGGGAGGCGTACTATTTTCATCTCAACCTCCTGACTTTCTTGTGATCATAGAATGAGAAGCTGTACTGTCTTGCACCCCGAAGCTATAGCAGTTGTATCCAGGTCTGTGGATGTGCGTTATCCCATGTATTTAGTTGGAGGAGAAACTCCCTTATTATTTGGTGGAGAATATGTAGAAAATACAGCTTCTGTATTTTTCTGTACAAAAGGAAAGAAATCTAATCCCCAACACCAGTAAAACAGATAATTTATCAGTACACAGTGCAAACAGGCTGTTAAAAATAAGCAGATAAAACATACTCCTAGGAAGCCTCGGCCCACTGAAAAAATGCATGATTATGAGAAAGAGCAGAAATGGCTTCTCTCATCCATTTAAAAGTGTCCAGGCCCAGACTCAGGAAAGCATACAAGCTTTACTCCATTTTAATTGAGCAACATTGCAAAGACAGGCCAGCTTGAGGCACATGCTCACCATCTAGGCTTTTGCTTTCCTGCACTGGGCTGGAACAATATAAAAATGAGCCAGTGGTATGGACCTTTTGGTAACCCAGCATTCTTTCTCATCCCACTCTTCCACCTGCAAACTGACACTGCAACCAGTTTGGCTCAGATGCTTTCTCTAAAATAACTAGGGAGAGCTGACAATGAGGAAGAGCCCACAGGAGCAGGCAAAGGTACAGTTCTGGCTTCCTGGGCTGCCCTGTGCTGGCACAGGGGTTTACCCTGCTCAGGCTTACCCTTCAAAGCACTTTTTGAGCCCATCTGTCAGTCCCGTTAACACACCCCAAGGATCAGAGGAGATCCCATCTCAGGAGATGGGAACTCAACACCTGTGAAAAGCCAAGCCCAAGGTCAGCACTCTGGACTGTCTGGAAACGCAAAATTCAGTCTTTGCTGGTTTATATGGAACAGGCATTTCTGCAATCAATAAAAAAACCAAACCACTGAGTCCCCATGCCAAGTGCTTTCACTAACACACATCTCTGCCTTAGCCCATGTCCTGGGGTGACTATATGATGCTTGTATCCCCAGCTGTCTGTTCTGTTTATGCTGGATATTAAGTTCTACACTGGTTCCAAGAGCAAAGGAGGGGGCAGAAGCAGTGTGCAGTTTGTTGCTCGCACGCATTCCTGCTCCTGGACTGTGCTGTCTGCAGCATGGACAGCAGGACAGAGCTTTCTTTTGATTTTTAGTTAGTCTTCAGCTAGCTGAGACAGAGAAGTTCCCTGGACAGTGGATTTTCCTTTTCTTGGAACCGTTCAACACTGCTTTGGGTCAAAATCTCAGAACACCAGGAGCTCACACCTGTGGCCCACCAGAGCTGGGATGTGGCATTTTCCAGTGCTGGAGGGACCGAGAGACACACAGTGAGCTGAGCTGTATGTCACCCCATGAAAAGAACTTTCTGAATCTGCCATTTATTCAGAACAATGATAGATTTTATTGTTTGGTATTGTTCATTTTTTTTATGTTTGTAGGTGCTTTGCTTGTAAAATAAACAGTTTATTTCCACTTTTCTCCAAGGAAATCTTTTCCCGAACGAGTTGGGGAAATTTGCCCTAAACCAGGACACCCATCCTGATTAGCACAGGGCATGTGCAGGCCACGGCTGCCTTTGGAAGAGTTCAAGGGATCCTGAAGAGACCAAAACAGCAGTGATTTTGGCAAGAACACACACAGCACACATGGCAAGTGAAAAGGGATAAATCTAAATACCACAACCCAAATACAACTATTTGTGAGCCCACTTGCCCTTAATAAAGAAGGAAGGGGGAGAAGTTGTTCTGGGAGTCCTCTCTTGGCTCTTCTGGTGTGACATGCATGAGGCCTGGCTACAACCATCACTGGATTTCATCTTAGCTATTTGGCTTCTGTAATTGGCAATGATCCCCTGGAGAGCTGAAGAAAACATTACAGAAGTGCCCTCCCTTGGGTGGAGCCTGGCTCAGGGCAGGCCAAGGGGTGCACATAAGCCTCTGGCATGGGACAGTGATCCCAGGTGTCCCAGGATGGCAGAACTGTGAGCCCTCATGACTTGGTGTCCCTGAACTTGGGGCCTTTCTCTCCTTCAGGCAGCACCTGTTTGACATGAGCACCTGAATCAGGTATCCCAGGACTTTATTTTCTGAAACAATAAATTGTCCAAGCTTGCACTCGAGACAGGTGCCCTTTCCACAGGCAGAGCACAGCTCCATGCTCTCAGTTCCCTGTGGTATCCTCTGTACTGCTATACGTCCTAGACTGGGAAGAAAAGCCCATCTTCTGCTGCCACCATCAGTGTTGCTGCTGCAGCCAACAAAGTGGTGATGTGCACAAAAGAAGAAAACTTAGATGAGTGAGTTTGTGGGACACCCAAGCGGACTGTTCAGCTTGGGCTCAGGTGTCTGTATCACGATGAAGCACCCGAACTAATGGGGTAAGTCTTCCAGATATCTACCACATATTTGACACCAGATATTTAACCAACCACCAAAATCCCAAGGGATTCTGACTTAAAGCTTTTAAAACATCTTTTCTTCCCAGTTGCCCAAACGTGGTCAGATGGTCTCAGTATCACCCTCCAAGCAGAAGAAGCTGGTAACAACCTGGCTGCATGGCTCATTTTCTTTGCTATCCCAAACATACTTCCTTCTACTTAGGTTGAACTGGCCATCAAAAACGTGGGAAGAAAACTCAACTCAAGCCTGGCCAAAACAGCAACTCACACCAGCTATGGCTGATGACCAGGAGATTGTTACAGCATTTCTCTAGAGCAACAGAAGATGCTGGACTCCAAACACGTCAAAAGTCTGAGCAAATCTTTACTGTAGCTACAAGAGAACAGTCTTGGTGCTGCCTGACCTGTGCCTTAATATGAGATTGGTCACAGCACTTGTCTGTTCAACTGAAGTAGAAGCTATTTGATGATTTCATTACTATTAATCCTAATTTGCCTCTTGCTATAATATCCTGTGGAAAAAGAAAACAAAAAAACAGCATGGCTGGCTTAGATATTCTAAATATTACAGGATCTGTAAGCAAATCAGTACAGAAGGATCCCTTCAGTGCAGTCACTGAGTGCAGCGTTGTCTCCCCTACACTGGCAAACTCCATTTTGGACATCAAGCCTGGAGAAACAGTGGGCAACAGCAAATGTAGAGAGTGACAGAAATCCACCTTTCCTCCCTCTCCCACCTCTGGGAATGACCCTTCAGTTCCCAGGGAGCTCCTCAGCTCTCCCAGTCAGGCCCCCGCTGCATCCACTTCATGCATTTGTCCATTTGGTGCTCTCTCCTCTTTGTTTATTGGCAAAAACAATCTCCTCCTTTACATGATCTTGGAGCTAATATCTCTCTTACTGATCAGGACTTCCAGTAGCCTCAGCTTGGCCTTAACCTGCTTGTATTCATTGTACTCTTCAGCCATGGGAGTGCGGTCTTCTTTCTGCACATTCCTAGTGGGAGTGAAAGCAGACCATGAAGATTTCTGTAACAGGAAGCCTCCCCCAGCAGCCTCCCTCTGTCCAGCAACAAGACCTACAAAGCAGCTCCTCTCCTCCACTCCTGATCAGGGAACAAGACCAAAACATTTATTCTTTGAGCGAAAAAACACCAACAAAAAAAAAGGGGCAAACAAGCTGCTCCAACAAAGTGTGGGATGCTTGTGTGCTGAGGCTGAGCACAGCCCCACAGTTCCAAATGCAAAATCCTACTTGAAGCATGTCCTGCTTCTCTGAAACCACCAGCTCTGCAAAACAGCTGGAAAACACTTCAAGAGCCATCTGAGTGTCAGCCTGTGAGCCTGGCAAAATAAAATACAGCCTCCCCTGGCTTGGCACCACAGCACTTACACAAAGAGGCACTCTTGTGAAAAGAAAGATGGTATTTGATCAGATTGCTCTTGGTTTACAGGAAAATTTTAAGTTTTCTGTGATTTTACAAAAGCCCCTAAGGATGATGGCTGGTGGCAAGAAACAGACAAGATAAATTAAGAGTATAAATATCTGAAAACATTCTATCAGCTCGTTAATGAGGGATAGTTTCTTAAAACAATAAAACCAGTTACACTAAAGCAGAAGTACTTGATAAAATTAATCTCTGAATACCTCACAGACAAGCAAGAACTAGGGAAAAAAACCCAGCTATTTTAACCCTGAATAACTCTTCCACCATTCTGAATATGGGTAAAGCAGTGATAATGATCATGAAGAAATACATAATATTGAATTCAGGTAACTTTGCATGTTTGGAGATCTTTGTAGATGCAAAACAGATTAAAAGTAGCTGAACAACAGTGATGCAGCTAAGAAATTGTTACCTTCCATTTTGTCGGAAAAAGTTATCTTCAAAGTCTCTCAGTTTTTTTCTGATTCTCTTTTTCTCTTCCCTGACTTCTTGGAGCTGCTCTAACAGTTCAGGGCTGTTGGGTTTAAAGATAAATGAGATTATCCATACATATGCAATAAAACCAGGAAACATACAGTAAACCTACACATGTTTAGTTGTATGTATGCCAAACAATGGAGCTGCTCCTGGGAGCAGTTCTGGCAGCCTCACATTACTTGAAACAAAAAGTTCTCTGAATTTAGTTCAGCAAAATGATCATAGCCTTAGGCTGCAGCCTCTAAGGAGGTCAAGTGTGCACTTCACAATTTACCACTAACTTCTATGAAACTTATCTCCTGCAGATGGGTCTGGGTTTGGTGACTTTTATAGGATCCAATTCAATGGTCACGACTTAGGGCTACCACATGTGTTTACACCAGACTTGGAACTAGCAAAGCTAGTTCCACTTGACCTCTTCGAAACATGAAAAACCTTCTGGAGTGCAGGGTTTTCATGATAAAAGCTTGCCACTGGTGGAATTACTATTTAGTGATGGAATCCAAAGGTGCATAAGCTAAGCATCAGTATCAGGACAAGGTAGTTTCTTCCCAAACCCTTTCCTATGAGGGTCTATTGCCTTTAAAAATGAAACATGAAAACTTCTGTCTCAGATCATAAGTAGAAAAAAACTCTAGACTCTTTTCTGACAAATAAAATCCTATCTTAGCAAGGAATAATTATTGCAGTTGCCTGTGAATTCAACATACATGGATGCTTCATGGAGATTTGAAAGCCCCATATCCTGACTGCTCCTAGATGGCATCTTATCATCCACTGGGGAAACAAAGCCAGCATCATCTTCTAGTTGATCCAAGAAGCTGCGCACACTGAAATCTGTTTTTATGGTAATTGTGAGATCCGGCTTCACATTGCTGTCCTCCTCAGACCCCTCCTCTTCTTCCTGCACACAGGAACAGAGCACCCCCACAAGACAGGTTATTGCTTCCCTTCTCAGGAACAGGCTCCTCCTCTCAGCACATGCACTCGGAACAAGAAGTGGAAAGGCAGAGCAGACACTTCAATTGCCAAGCAATACACAGGACACCAGAAGACCATCAGTAAAGACACCCTAGAACCAAAGCACGACAGAGAAACTGCCACCACAAACTCAGATTGGTTAAGGAGACCCAGAGCAACACAACTGAGTGAAAAAAATCCTTGGGGTTCAGAGCAACCTGCTGCTTTGTTTAGTTTATGTATTCTGATGTAAATGTTACATTTACAGTTGTTATACATATTGTCCAAAGCACACCAGCCATGCTCTGCATTTCCCTGTAAACACTTCCCAGCGTAGAGACTGCCAGGGTAAAATGTGGAATTTTCTCTCATGAGATGCAGCTCAACAGCTCTCTCTAATGGCTGAATTCAAGACCTCAAATGCTCATACAGTGATACCAGTGAGCTCAGATGAGTCTTACAATTACCCAAATGTGGGATTGTATGATTGACTGTAAAAGGACTGCTGCTGCTAACATGTTCAAACATCAGCTCTGACCATTTTGCTGGAATATACTAAACACTGGACTGGAAACTGCACAGTGCAATTTCCCATTTCCTCAATGCACACTGATGAACTGGTTGTGTTCCATTTTTTTTTTACAAAATTTGTAGGCGTGAGATTTGAAAGTCCCTGCTGCACTTGATATTTACCAGTTCACTGTGTTCTCAAAAGTAGGGCTTGTCCTGTGACACTGCCTAGAAATAATTTTAATTATCAGGGAACAAGGCCCAGCCTCTTATGTACGGAGACATTTCTAGAAGGTAGTTTCCAACCTTAATATAAGGAATGAGGCTACTGGCAAATGCCAGCATGGACAGTAAATCTCTCAAATATGTATGTATATGTGTGTAAATGTATTTATTTTACAGCCGTGTAACTCTAGCCAGGAAGGATCTAAGCACATTAATATCTATAAAAGCTTTTGGGGACTAGTATCACTAAAATCTTCAAGACAAAAATATATTGCAGCACTGGGATCAAAAGTAGACATTTTCTTGATTTGTTTATTCATGTAATTCCTTGTGAATAGTTGAATCATTCCTAAGAGACTGCTCCCATATTTCAAGCAAAAAGGGAGAAGGTAACACCAGGACCTGGCTTAGTCCCATTAAACCCTCAGTGATTTATAAATGCATACATTTAAATGGAATTATAGTTTGCTCAGAGTTTTCTTTTTAAGTTGGAGATCTAGGCCATGATAATACATTGCAAAGCCACAGGCTGAAAATTACAAACAAGACTGAGGCTGGAGGGTGAAAAAAACATCTGGGAAGAATTTTTGAATAGCAATAATAACAAAAGATATAGAGAAGTCTGAATGCATCTTAGGAAAATCTGCAGGGAACTTGTGTAAGGTGAAGCAATATTTAGCACATGATTAGACAAGACCCATTTCTCCAGACATCAATTGTACAGTTTAAACAGAAAGCACAAACCAGCAGCCAGGTACTGTTCTTAAACCCTACCAACAACTCCAGACTGAACTGGGGAGGGGAGACCATCTTTCACTGCCATTTCCCTGTTCCCAGGTGTGCCACCCTGCCCTGCCTGGGAAGGGCTGCAGCAGGAGAACATGGATCCTGCTCTGCTGTGGAGGAGGATTTGCTAAGTCAGTCTAAGCAGTAAAAGCAGCACACTTTGCTTTACAGGAATGTCTCTGGTAACAAAGGAGGAGCTCCCATGCCCTTTTCTGGGAGAAACTCCTGAAAATAAAGCAAAGGGACAATGTCCATAAGCAGTGTGACAAAGCTGCTCCTGAAGACAGATGCAAGGTGTTTTCCTCACAGACACCCATGAGCCTGTCTTGCCGTGCTGCCAGAGCCAGCAAGCAGCTCAGGAGCCAGCCTCCTGCCACGGGAGGCCACAGGAAGAAAAGAAAGTGTAGAAATTTCATTTAGACCTCGGAGCCAAGACACTGCATCTGTTTGTCACAAGACCTCTGAAATCATTTTGCTCTTAAATACAAAGGAGTGAATTAAAAGGCTTCTCAGCCAGAACACCAACAGAAAAGGTCCTTTAAGGCCTTCCCTTTAAAAATCTCATGTAGGAACCTCACTTTAAACCTGCAGCAACATTTACACCTTGAACCAGAATGATGCTGTTCATTTAGCAAGCACCTGCTTGGACTGTTAGGCAATCATGAGGGATTCCAGAGTAACAAATGTCAAATCCTCAGAGTATCCTATCATCGGCACTCCGGCAAAGAAAGAATCCTAACGATTTTTTCAACACAACATGCAAGACATTGTATCAAAACGTTTGGTAAGGTCACCTCAAAACACCTTTCAAGTTTTTAGTCAACTCTCCCAAATGCTTCAAGAAAAACTCACCCACAAATACACAAACACTGACATTGTCAGTGGCCTGTCAAATATTTCCCTGCCCATTGTGGACCTATGCAGAAGCTAAATTTTGGGGCCTTTTGCCAATTTCCTCTCTTTACTTCTGAGTGTAGTTCAGTACAAAGCTGTCAGATGCAGCTTCACAGAGCCCCATTAAAGTGTTAATAGGCACATCATGTTAACAGGCTGAAGGCTGCCATCCTGATCTTCTGCCAGAAACCCCTTCAGGTTTGTATTCCTTGCAGGACACTGCTGAACTGGTTTGGTGCTGCCCTGGCACAGCACCAGCCTGTGCTGGCCATCAGAGATCACCATAATTGACAGCTCTAAGTTCTCACACTGAGTGCAAACAGAGGTGGAGAAAAAAACGGACACACTGAAAGAAAAAAACAGAAGCAAACAAAAACACTCCCCAGCAGACCTGTACTGCAGATTTGATCCAGTGGTTATCTAGAAAATACTAAGAAGCTCAGTGATCATTAACCAGCTTCCAAACAGAAGCTTAACATCTTCAATCTGCAATCTGGTATTAAAGAATATGTGCCTCAAATAGTCCATTAATATACAATCCATGGACTCAATCACCTTGGATCTCTAAGTCTGCAGTATTTACATTTAACCAAGCTCTGGCTGGATAACAGAAATATGATTGAAATGTGCACTGAAGCACTTCTCTCCCTTGTTACACTGCAAGGGCCCAGAAAGCAAGCCAGGACCCAGCTCCACGCTGCATTTCCTGATCTGCTGTTGGACTTTGTTGTGATACTGGGCCTTCCCCTGAGGAATAATCTTCCCCACCCCGAATTATTACTCCACAGCAGCACACGAAGAAACAGCAACCCTGCCACCCAAATCTGACCAAGTATCAACTAGCAGAACTAAGCTCTTCTTACTTCCATTGTCATTAAGTTAAAAACACCCTGCACAAGGTGGTGGGAAAGAGCCTGGATAAATAAGTGGATAAATAAGTAAAGTGCCTCGGCTGGCTCCACGTGCGAGGGTTAGTTTTGTGAGAGCTCATTCCTGCCACGGTGCTGTGTGCAAGCCACAGAGCCTGGGAGTGAGAGAAACTACTGCAAAACAAGTTAGTGTCTTTTAAAAGAAAGGAGGAAAGCAAGAAAAAAAGCAAGGTACAGAGGTAATTGTGACTTTTAATTTTTTAAAAGCAAAATAAAATACATTATGTGCAGATGGAGAGGAAAGGAGAAGGATAGAAAAGAATGCAAAGCCAAGGAAACACTGTAGTCTTATCTACAACAAGGGAAGAATTTGATCAGAATTGGCGAGGCTTAAAGCAGCTACTGATTTTTCAGGAGGACACTGCAAAAAAATCAACACTGATAAAAAAAAAAAAATCAATCAACCATTCTGTTTCATTGGAATAAGGGGAAAGTTGATGCAAACTGAGCAATTAGTTAGCAGCTGGAGGTCTTCACCTTTATCTCCTTGAAGAAGGAAGCTGTTTCGCCCTCGATAATTGGCTGCAGCAAAGGGCTTCTCCGCTTGCTGGAGGGGGAACCCTGTGACAGGTGTTAACAAGTATGTTACATTGTGAACCCCTTTCTCCTCCACCACCTGCTCTCAGCTCATTCTCACCCACACATTCACTCTCAGCTCATTGCTGGACCACCAGGAGGAATATCTTTCTCAAGGAAGAAAAACAGGCCGGGCAAATCCCCTGAACCTTGGGCTGTTTTCTCTCAGGATGTTGCTTAGCAAAGGACACCACTGCCAATCTGTTTTTAAAAAGAAACTTAGATGATTATTAGCTGGGTAGTGACTACAAGACAAAGGATGCAAGAAAATAATCCCCAGCCCAAGGCCCATACACACACAAAGCACTTGGCTGGCTCTCCAGAGCTACAGGGTAAGCTCAGCCAGGCTCTCCAGATTTGCTTTCCAGGAGCCTGATTTCCCACTAAAGTACCTACTAATGTAGAGATGGATTTTCAAACGTATCCTATCTCTCTATGAACCTCTTACTGTTCTCACTCAGAAGACTGGGGATAAAAACAGTCTCATCTCTCCTCTGCTAGCCTCTGTCCATTTTCAGTTTTGTGTCTTAGCAGGACCTGGGCTCTCTTTGACAGCTTGCATTAAACTGCCCATGCACACCTACATAGCTTCCTCCTTGATTGCCAGCACTGTCTTGTCATCACACATTTTGGGGACTATTTTTCATATTCCAGGAGGAACAGCTTTTTATTTTTTTTTAAATGTAGGACCAGGAACACCTCCCAGCATTTGCAGAAAAAAACCCCACGCCTCAGTGACACTGCACTGGGTAATGCTGTGCCAGCCCATTTACTTCACTGGCCATCTACAGAATGTGGGCAGGACATGAACACTACTCAGGAAAAGCAAAAAAGTTCATACATGACAGACAGAGTAAACAGGAACTTTGATAAAAGAACTCTCATTTCATAGACAAGATTGAAGTATTCTGTTTGGGTTTTTTAGATTAATTAATTTTTAAAAACCGGACTACACTAAGCTGTCTAAAATTAAAGACAGTGAATTTTCTCCCTAGAGGGGTGTACTGGGTTCCTTGCTGGTGGCAAAGCACCACCTTGAAAGAGGGAATATCCACCACTTAAGAGGATCTCTTTAATACAAATTAAGTGTTAGAAGACTGAGGGCCCTTTCTTTCAGCCAAGGACACACTTGGCAACTCCTGTAGGATCTACTCAAGTCTGTGTCCCTTTGTACAGCAACCCTGGACATGCAACCCTGTGGAACCAAGCAGCATGGAAGACCTACGGCTCAGTGTGGGCTGGTACGGAAAAAGAAGTGAGGCTGTAGCCAAACAGAGGATGGATGAAATAACAGCAGCAGCCCAATGGGAAGAGAAGAAACAATACAAGGTGAGATGTACCCCATGGCTCACAGGTGGGCACTAAAGTCCCTCGACCAGCTTTGCCCAACTTCAGTACAAAGTGTGTCATTGATTCACTCATTTACTTGATCTCTGAGTGATAAGGGAGGTTGGGACTTAGCCTCAGTGATTGTGTTGTATGCAAGTGTGGCGATTCCTGCTTCCTCAGCTTGAAACCAAAGAAATAGCCCACAAAAGAATGCTCTACTCACAATAATAGGGATGGTGTTGGCTCTGGAGAGGATCTGTTTGACCAAGCGATACCTGTCATACAACGGCTTCATCACCTGCCGTTCATTTTTGGTAACCTGAAAAGGAAAAGGATGAGACATCCATGAAGCCTGCAACAAATACTCCACTCCAGAACTCACGTGCCTGTGATCACCCTCAGTCTGAGGGGCTTGAAGAGATTTGTATGGGGGTAACAGGAGTGCAGCATCAGATCTGAAACTCCTGTCTATCACTGCATCACCTGTCCCTGGTGCCAGCTGAAGCAGTGTGGGGTGTCTTGTAAAGGGGCTGTAAGAGACAGGAGGTTTAAATGACCAATTAGGGATGAGATGTCCACAGCACAAAATGACCTGCAGACAGCACTCTGTGCTTGCAGTCATGTCTGCCACCCTAAGCACAAGATGAGCTGTCCCATCCTTGTTCTTGTGGCCGGCCCTCAATAGCTGTGTTCATGACCCATGAAAAGAGAAAGCAGCTGCACTGACTGGATGTTGCAATGTGAGGAGATTTCCCTTGAGTATGGTAAACTACAGATTTCACAAAAGCTGATTTTCTGGCTTTGCTATTCCTAATTTCCTGCACAAGCCAGCAGTTTTCCCTCCTTTTAGCCCTCAAACCTTGCCCTCCATTCCTCCTCACAGTCACTTTGCTGGGAAGGATTCACTTCAATGATCAGAAGAGATGAAGGTGCCAGGGCTGTGTGGCATAGAGAAGAGAGAATAGTGCTGTGATGTCCACCTCATGTGTTCCTTATACTGCTCTGTCCTTAACCCAACTCCTCCTTACTGCTTTTGTGCTCCCTCCCCAGTTTTGGGAGCATTACAAACTGAGTGTGTTCATTTCTGGTTTTCTTTCAGATTCAAGGTGGGTTTCATTGCTTCAGTGTTTTCTTACAGCACATTAGAAAACAACCATAATCCTCAGCAAAACCTGATCATCATCCAGCACTGTCTGACCCACATCCTATAAGTGTCCTTCCATTACATCTTTTGTCTAACTTTAGATTATAAAGCTCTTACAAGGAAGCTTTAACTGATGTCATGCCTTTCTCTTGCTGCTAATCACCAGAGCACCTGAAGAACTGCCATATAAAAATCAGCATAAACAGCGTAACCCCTAGGGAGTTTTGTGCAGTCTCTACAACAGAAATAGGAGAAAAGGGAATACAGCTTGAGATAGGGAGGCACTTTTAAACTGCTTTTTATTTTGTCTGCAGTTGACTTTCACTGGCATAATCTTTGTAAAGCTTTTACATTCTTCCTCCAGAGAAAGAGATTGTTTTGGCTTGTGAGGGGCAGAAAGGCTGTAAGTATTGCCAGGAATGGGGTGGCAGGGATGAACTCTTAAGAATTTGGAGGTAGATAACCTCCAGAATCTTCCTCCTGATAACCAAGCCTATGTTCCCTATGTTTGGGGCAGATGAACAGGGAGGAAAAGAAGGAAGATCTTTATTCCTTTCCTGGTTCAATGCAATATCCCCAGACCTGGTAAGGGGCATACAGATGGGCAGTCTTGAGCTCTGGGGGCAGAATGTCCAACACCCTCAAAGCACAGCAGGGCTCCAATTCCTGACAGCCTCAAATTGCCTGTTCATTGAGTAAGCAGCTGACGGATTAGAGGGATGTGAGCAGCATCAAACAATTCACAGTCCTCTTTGTGCTGAGTTTTCTGCTGATGTGCCTGCACTCAACTGCACTGGCTAGCAAGTTGCCTCCAACTTTGGACATTTCTCTGTAACCCACCCAGAATACAACTAGAGAAACTGGGTAACCTAAGTAAATATATATAATATTATTCCTAGCTTTACAAGATTAGCAGTTTGTGGAACAGGAGGTACAGCACTACTATTGGCTCAGACAGTCTGTTACTCAAAAAAACCCCAAAACTATGATGAGGCTTATGCTGAGGCTGAGAATCAAACCTTCAATTAACAACATTTCAAAGCTGATTAACAGCACTGTTCTGTACAGAAAAATAAACATAAGCCTTGGAATGGGTACAAAGTCCTTAGGTATGCTGAAGAATGGAAAAGTTAAACAACATCCTTCAGTGTCTGAACATCAGTGTGAAGGAGCAACACAGAGAACTACTATAGGCATTGCAAGTTAAGCCTATGGAGTCTGAGCCTGCCCTGCAGCTCATTTACACCAGCAAACTACAGAAAGCATATTCTGAAAGTAAAAGTCTAGCACATGGGCACACTGTCTCATTAGGTAAACATAAGTAAAACCAGTAAAACCTGAGTATATTTTGGGAGAACATCAAAATGCAAAGAGACTGTTTGAATAATGGAACCTTTGACACAACTCTGGGGCACACTCCACATGGCAAATGGTCTGAGAACAGACCATTGCTTGCACTGTTAGAGCAACTCAAGAATCTCTGCAGAGACAGACTTTTGGCTTAACTAAAACAGTTCAGTTCCACCTTTGCAGGTTCATCTATCACTGGTGCAGAAAGACCCAGCTGCACAATAAATCTGAGCTCCATTGTTTTTCTTGTTTAGTTAAATATCTTTAAGGAAAAAAAAAACTTTGGCTGCACTATCCACATTCTCCTCAAGCTCTCAGTACTTTTCCACTGCTGCACTGCCAGGAGCTGGTAACAGCAAAAACTGATCAGTCTTCCCTGCCATGCAGTTCAGTGTTGCTAGGTATAGAGAGCTTACTTAAAAACAAAACAAATTAAAAAACAATTGTATAAATGAAGCATTGGAAAAGGTAGGTGGAAATAAAAGTATGCTGACAAGATAGGCTCTGGGCTTCTTATCTTTTTGAACAGATTGAAGTGAGTTCACTTCAGTAAGATGCCAGCTGTTGATTCATATCATTGTAAGAGCAGCAATAAAAGACTTGGTCTCACAGAGAACACAGGGAAGGTTAAGTGGATTCCCTTGGGCTGCCCTTTTTCTATTTTACACAAGAATAAATCTGCCTGTCCTCTCACATAACTATGCCATCTTGCCATGTTGCTAATACAGTTGTGACTGTACAATATTAGCACTCCATGAAGGCATTTAAATAAATTAGTGAGATATTTAAAAACAATGGATAAAGAAAGACATAATTTGGAAGGAAAAGATCAGGAATCTCGTCCAGCAGCAGAATGACGGATTTGTGAGCTGCACCAATCAAGTACTCCTTATAAGCAGTAATTTGTTGCTCCCAAGCCACTGCTCAGGGGATTAGCAGCACTCTGAAATTAAGTTAGTTTACCTATACAGCTGGCCACAAAGATTATAATGTCATCAGTGAAAGAGAAGGAGGGACTCATAAAAAGCCAACTTTATGGTCTGGAAAGCCACTGTGTTTCTGCAACAGCTGGGATGAACAAGAGACAAAACTTAATTCTCTGTCTTCACAAATAAGTTGGCCTTGTTAAGACCAAATGTACAAGAAACCTTATACCACTGATATCAGCAAACTGCAAACTTCCTGGCTGGATAGAGGACAACTATTCCCATGCAGACTGTCTACTGGGCCACAAATCTGCCTATGAAACCTCATGAGCACAATGCCAAAATAATGCCCACTCAGCCTGTAGGCTCTGTCCTGCAGGTGTCTGTCCAGCCCAGTGCTGTGTGAGAACATCACTCTGCCTGGAACAGACTCCTTAGCAGCTGCAGAAGTGAAGGATCAGGGAGGTGGATTAGAGGGTGCACGTGTGGTTTGGAGAGCAAGAAGTTCTAGTGACCTGACATCAAAGGGGCATTAGGGGCATAATTTGCCACAGACAAAGACAGAAAGATGCAGTTTGAAAAAAAAGAAAATTTAAAAAAACCGCTGCAGTACATACCGGTCTGCCATGAATGCCTTCATAATACAGCAAAGCTTTTTGAAGAGCCACTTTTTCAGCTGCTATCTGATCTCGTGTCATGTCCTATGAAAAGTAGCACAGAGAGAGGGAAAGGGAGGAAAAAAAAAAGTCAGATTCCTGGACTCAAAAAAATACTGATCTGTGCCATAACCAAAGTCATGTCATACTACCATTACGTTTTAAAGATCCATCTCTAGCTTCCAGTTGTCTTTTCCCAGCTACATTGCCAAAGAGACTACTGATGTGAGTAGAACCCTATGTTCAATGCAGGCAGATTAAACACACAAACTTTACTTATGAAGGTATTTTATGTTCCTAAGGTGGATTTACAGATTGTAAGTGTGCTTTGAAAAACAACACTATACAACTTTTAATGATGGTGGATCTTCTTCAATTAAGATCTGAAACGTAAATTCTACAACAGAACACGTCCTTCCTTTTTCTTCAAATCTGAGACAAACTCCAGTACCTCTGGTAAAGCGTGACACCTTTGCTTTGACTGTCACAAACACACTTTACCAAGAACTGAAGTGCAGTCAGATTGTTTCTTTCTGCCAATTCTGCTATGGAGTGAAAAGCTGTAGCAGACAAGAGGACAAAGCCAAAAAAAAAAAAAAAAAAAAAAAAGGAAGACAGTTAAGAGAAGACTTCTCTAAGTTGGCCAAAATTTCCCCACTGAATTTGCCTGACACCAAGCCTTTTCTCCCTACCATAGCACCAAATACTATCACAGTCCCCCTGTAAGTGGCCAGGCTGCAGATGCTTGCTACAGTCAGAAAATAGTCAAAACACATGCTGTATGTTTTTCTTCTGCAGATCTAGCAAACAAAGATAATGCTGTCTGCCTCACTCTTATACAGGACTGCACAATTTACATGTCAGCAGACTCAAGGACTTCATTTACAAGGCTGCCCAAACTCAGGAGGTCACAACATCAGACACGAACACCTCCCTGCTGATAACCTTCAGAGATTAGAGCAGCTAACAGAGCTCAGTGTGAAACTCCAAAGGTAAGCAGTAACACACCCTGAGATAATAACATTCAGTTTTGGAGTGAACAAGAAGCAAACATGACACAATCTCCAGAAGCACTGGAAGACTCAGAATTTGACAAAAACCTTTGGATGTAACAACAGAAATAGCCAAACATAGGGCAGGAAAATGGCAATAATTCAGAAACGTTATTAGGAATATACAAGGGTCAGACAAAGAACACAAGGTGACATACAATAGAAACTGAGCTCTGGAAAAAAATCAAGATACTAAAGGCAGAGGGAAAGGAACTAAAGCAAGTGAGCCCAGACTAAAGGCTGCAGACTTTTAAACAAAATGTAGAAGACCACAATTCTTTCACAAGTGACTGTGCAGCCACAAGTAACCTATTTAAAGGCCTAAATGTGACCTGTCTGCATTGTACCTTAATGTCTTCAGGTCGATTTGTCTCTGCTCGTTTCTCTTGAAGCTTCTTCTGGATGGAGTCAAGGGTCACTTCCACGGCAGGCTTGGCAGATTTATCTGACAGGTCTTGCTTCTTGTCATCCTCCTTCTCCAGCTGAGACCCGAAGCTCTTGGGGAGTGTGTTGCTGCGCTGACGCACAACAGGGCCAAGGTCTTCCTCTGATATCTTCAGTTTTGACTCTGAACAGGAAAAGATGAGCAATTTTTCATTTTTAAAATGTGACAGTGTCAGGATCACTGCCTCACATCAAATGTAAATGAGGCATTCAAGCTACTCCCCAAAGGTGCACCAGTGGTGGCTGCTCACCTTTAAGTTGCTTTCGGAATTTGGCCAAATCATTTGTCCATTTGAGCACTTCAGGGTTGGCTGCTTTGTCACTGTGGGAAGGCTGGGAGGAAAGAAAAGTCACGCTGAATCTGTGTTAAACCACCAGGAACGATTCACTGAAACAGGTGTATGGCACAAAGAGGTACAATGGAATTTGGATCGAGCACAGGCACTGGCTTCTGGCTGGCAGCTGCACACCTCTGACCAGCTCATTTCAGACCTTGCTTTACTTGCTCCTGCCTGTCACAACACTGTCTTAGGGGCATCATTAGGGGCATTTTATTTTTCTAAAACACAAAACATTTCATGCCTATGATTAAGTTGTAGGAGTGACTCAGAGGGCTGGATGCACATTGGAATCCTTTGTTTTCTAACAACAGGGTACCTCTAAAATAGAGGAGGCCTAGCATGAACAGTTGGAAAAGTGTTACGATACATGTATCCACACCAAAGGCTGCCCTACATTCAAAGAAATCAAATAACCCAAATTCTAGGCTACAGCAAGCTCTGAGCATTTTTTCAGCCTTTCCTACTGCAGGCAAGATCTTCCCAGTACAATTCTCTACAGTTTAGATAGCCAAAGATGCACACATGCAAAGCTTTACAGTTCCTTACAAAGCTTTCTGTGCATCAGAAGGGCATGTCAGAACAATTAAGAGTCCAGTACACTGCTGCTGCTCAGCAGCACTTGACTGTGGTTCCTTGCTCAGGAGTGAAGGCAGCTGCTCTCTCTCCTCTGCAAGACACAGGTGTCCTGGGATTACCATCATGCAAATGAGATCAGCAACTGTGCTTCCCATATGCTGAAGTTAAATAAACAGAAGTTGAACACAGCTATTCCTACACACTGTCTTAAGCAGTGGTCAAAATCCTATGAGTTCATTAGCCTTCCTCTCTTGTGCTGCATGGATATTGCATAATACCTGGGCAGGTAATTTACTCAGTGTGCATACATATTTCTAGGGGGGCAGCAGGTCTTCTGCCTTTTTTTCCCCTTTCCTCGTTACAAGCCCTCTGTATCTTTGGCATATTTCCCTGATGTCCCTCTGTATGCTTGACCCACTTCCCTGGTGTCCCTCCTCTTTGCTGCTAATGCATACATCTCCACATAGATGCTTAACTCCTAGAGACTCACTCTGTATTTCCTCTCCTCTTCAAATTTGTCCTCAAATTTTCTGATCTTTTTCTTGAGCCCCTGAATCCTCCGGGTGAGTTGTGCAGGGGTAAGGTCTTCTCTGTCGTCTTCATAAGATCCTAAAGATGAACTCCGTCTCCTGCCAAGAGCAGAGATTGCAGGAAGAGTTTATCCAAACATCTTTATGCAGAGAAGGCCACATCAACTTTGTGTGAATAAAGGCAGGGCCCACAAAAGTGAGAATGCTATGTTGCTACTCTGCAATGACAGCAAAAGATGCTCTAACATCCTCTTTCAGCAAGTGCCTAGATATTAATGCACAAACTCAGAAATTATTAACTACAAAGAACTTTTTTTTTAAATGTCAGTTCTCCATGAGTAGGGACAGAAACCCAACCCAGCACAGCCAATTCAAAGAGATGCTGCTTGATGCAACCGTGAACACCCTTTGCAGCCGCACGTGAAGGTCAGCACTGGCAAATCCCAACCCACCTCATGAAGGAATGAGAATTGGGAGGAGAAGGAGGCACTTCTGTATCATCCAGGTACTGCTGGCTCTGTCCGTAGGCATAGAAGCGAGGGGACAGCATAGGATCGCTGTCCTCATCCAGAAGCTGGCGAATCAAGCGCCCGGCCTGCGGGGAAAGGCGAGCCTCATCTGAGTCTAAGCCGTCTCGCTGCCATGAGGAGAGAGCAGGGATGGGCTCTGGGAACAGTAAGACAAAGGCTGGTTTTATCAGGTTTGTTTTACACATAAGACAGACTCCAGGTAACTTTCTGATAAACCTTGACCTACTCGTCCTGTACTGTGACTCTTCACCAGGCATTCTCTGGTCACTACTCCCATCTGCCCTGTGTGCAAAGCATTACAAAGCCTGGCCACAGCAGGTAACCTACAAAAATATAAAGTCATCTCTTAGGTGCAACAGGAAACTACCCAAAAGCTGACCAGGAATTACCATAGACTGACACCAAACAAGGCAATCGCCAGCTGGCACCTTTGAGGAAAAAGTTATTCTAAACAGAGAGCATTACTGGTACATGGTATATAGAAAAGTCAATTGGATTCCAGAAGGAAGTTTTTTCAGTTTCAGGATGCACAAATGCTGTAAATGAATAGTGTATTAATGGTTCTCCTAGAGGCCCCAGACCTCCAATGTGACCCTGTTGACTGCTATTGGAAATTCAAGGCCTAGGAGTAAGATAGGTTCTTCTAATCTGCAAGCAAAAGCTGCCTCACATTACCACATGTTCCACAGGGTACTTAGCCCACATATTAACAATTATAGTAATATGGTCTGAGTTTCCCCTTTTCCCTTTCACATGCAATCCTGCTGCTTACAGCATGGTAGAAAAAGTGAGGAAATCTTCAGTCCCCTGGACAACCTAACCAGCCAGAAGTAAAAGCTATGTTGTACAGGGAGGTGGTGGAGTGGGAGAGAAAGGGAAACCCAATTTAGCACTGCTGATTAGCATAATAGAGCCTACAGAAAGCAATCGCCTCAATCTTGTGATCACTCCCTCCAGATGCCATAAGGAGTCTAACATTTTGTGTTCAGATAGTTTACTAAGCTGATTTGCATGCTCCTACTTAAACTGTCTAATCCTGTGGTGCTAAGAGCCAGGCTTTGAACTTCTAAATCTAACAAATAGTTCTAGAGTCAAGTAACAAAACAAAAACCTTACAGAAAGCTCCCAGACCAGTCGCAGAGCTACAGACTAATTGTTTCCTGTGCCTAATGTGTCTATTCTTCATTCACAAAGAGAGGGGGCTTTTGAAGTTATCAGTTTATTAAAAAAAAGCAGTGTTTCCTTTTGCTGAACAAGGTTAACGTTTACACAGCTCAGAGTGGATTGCATGAGGATTCCCCTGCAGAATCTCTGTGCTGTTTAACATTCCCCCTCTGTACAGTTCGGGCAGTGTGAGATCATCACCGATGCAGCAGTGATGGGCTCAGTGCTGTTTTGCTTCTGCACATCTTCAAATGATGCTCTCCTCCTTTCGCCTTCTTCCTTAGCACATGGATACAAATGGCACACCTCTGCTTAGAGGCTGGTGCTGCATGCATACTGATGTGCTACCCTGAAAGGGGTGACAGGAGGTTTTTGCACAAGCTTTTTGCGTAAGACCCCCTCGAAGGTAAGAGAAGGACATACAAGCCTGGCTCACAGGGCCCAGTTCCATGGGGTACACAAGCCTCAAGTGTATGTAGGCTGTTTTACCATGTTTGGAAAGCTTATGTAGCCTGAACTTCCTGCAGGTAATTTCTGAAAAAAAGAGTTTTTCTAAGCTCTGTTCAGCCTTGGCATTTTCTAATACTAAAATATTTTGCAACCACTTCCCTGAATCTCTCATGATTTTAGGAAGGGTCTCACAAGATCTTTTGTAGTAAAATAAAGGGTAATACAAAAGGAAAAAAAATTAATATATTTGACCAGCAGGACTGAGAGTTAAATGATGCATGAAGTTATTCTAGACATCTCTCACTTCTAATTGTTTGAATACCTCTCACTTGCAAACCGAATTTCCTCTTGGAAACTGTTAAATAACACCTCCATGGGATTTACATAGATGGAATAAACTTAGAAAAAATCAGGCATATTTAGAGGTAACTAAATTAAGCTCCTACCACACCAGCTAAAAAAGCCATTATTAATCATGCATGATGTACGTGACTTTGTCCAAGGTGGATTTAAAACCAGATAGCATGCGACATTCAGGGAATTGCAATGGCTCAGAGAGCCTCTGATCAAACCCCAAAAGACAGCAAAGCAGCTTATGTAACCTAACTGAGACTGAGGTGTGTCTACTTTCTATTTTGTTGATTTCAAAATAGTCCCTCAAAACAGAAACTCCCATTCCAAAGAAGAAAGTGTTAAAAAGGAGAAGAAAAAGAAAGTCCTAAAAAGAGAAATCAAACTTGAGACTTGACAGAAGAAATGGCTGCTACAGAAAATCAGCTTTCTTTAACCCTTGCTCCTGGAAGGCCTGACTCTACGGGTAATTTGGTTTCCCTTGCTGACCATATACATTTAGAAGACAAAACAACTAGACACAAAATGGCTAGACCCCTCAGAGCAATTCATCAAGGAACATATTTAGATATGTACAATTACAGATTTTATCTACATCAGATCACTAAGTGGACCAGAGATGCAGTCCAACTGCATTCTCTCTCCTGCTGGCCAGGTGCCAGGCTCTTCAGCTGGAACTACTGGAATTGCTGGATGGCAAAAACACACAGGAACCCACTAAGGGTAAGCTGCTGCTTTTTCTGACAGTGCACAATCAACTTAACAGGATGCTTAATATCTTTTGTTATTCATTTAGCCAAGATAGCTATCAAAGCATTTAGCTTTTTCTGAAGGCTGCTGAACTCCTGGACTGAATGGTTTTGAAGCATCTGCTATGAAGTCCAGTTTTAAAGCATCCACTATCATGATTAATGCTGTCAGACTTTCCCCTTTCTGCTAAGTAAAAAACAAAATCTCAACGGAGATTGTAAACATTTCACCTTTTCTTTGCCACTGACTTGACAGAGCAGTTATGCTTACTCCTCTTCTGTCCTGAACAGCTCTGTCCAGCTGAGGGAAAACACTCAGTTTTTTACTCATCTCCACATTCTTTCCATGTACTATTCTTCCCCCATTTTCCAGAATGACAACTTTTCATGGGGGGGGGGGGGGTGGGGAAGAGGGGAATATTTAGCCACCATGGCTGTACCAGTGCAGAGAAAGGGTGAAAAAAAATTGTAATGCTTTAGTCTGACTCTCTAGGCATTTCTTTCAGGCATGCCTTTTCTAAGCTGGCGCAGAAGCAGTGAACTGTGTGCTGGTAGTTATCCTGCAGTCCTTCAGAAGTGCTGCTCTCCCTCTCAAAATCCCACAACCAGCTCATCTTTCAACAAAGCTGTCAGCCATCTGCCAGGTGTGGCTCTGCAGAGCTCTGTAGGCACACAGAGCATCGCCTATGGCAGTACAACCTCTCTGCCAACCTGCTGCATAGAAGGCTGGAGATTTTAATAAACCTGAACCATTAAGTGCTTCACATGAGAAGAAAGATTTATTGTATCAAACTGGTGTATTACTGGTGAGCTCCAAGCCATCTCGCTGACAAAACTTGACTGTTCTTTTATCACTACATTGTATATTTGTCACAGGGTTACTGGGGGCTGCAGGGCCAGCAGAGGGGTGTCTACACACAAATACCACTTGAGGTGCAGCCAGCAAAATGCCACAGGCATCTCCTGTTTCCCTCTCTGCAGCCACACAGCTCATACATGCTGCTAACACTGCTTTTACACATACCCATCTGTCAAACAAACGAGGCCAAATCTTAGCTACTGTAAATGGAAGTACGTCCAGAGGGATTAAAAAGTCTAAACTCATTACAACACCTGAGGTGCTAGTATCAAATGCCACTTGAAAGACTCCAGAAAGACCTCTCATAATGAAATGAATAAAGTAATTTAAAACCCTATCCAAAGCATTCACTAGTTCAGTAACAACCTATTTTCTTCATCTTATAAATAACTATGAAAATATCCTTGTTTGAATACATCAGCAGGCATTCTTCCTACATAGATCAAAAGAATAGCCCAAATACAGTGCTTTTCACTTAGTGAGATGACACATCTCTCAGCTAGCAAGAAAACTTTGTGTTTTGTTTATAGCATCATAACAATCAAAATATAATTTTAATATTTTGATGCTATTCAGTAAACAATGCATTTCTTTTCAACACTTAGTAATAAAAATAGAATGTGCCTCATCACCTTTTGATTTCTTATGCTAAAGAGAGTTACACACAAATACACTGATCAATCTAAGTCCTCAGTGTTGAAAAAAAGAAAACTAAATTCAGCTTCCCTTCTGCTATACTATATGGATTTTTCTGCACTGCTTTGGGTTTTTTACATGGGAAAGTATCAATTAAGTCAGTGTAAAAACTATTTGTAGATCAGCTTCACCCTCAGGGTCTCAAGTGCTGAAATACTTGAACTCAAACTGTGTTTTTAACTTCTGTTTTTTGGTTTTTTTAAGCTTGAGGAAAAATGCCTGCTGATTGTTTCATAAGTGCTTGTTACTGCAAACTCTGCTTGAAATCTCAGCTACAGAACTTTTTTAAAGTGTCAGTAATCGGGTGACATCAGCAGCAATCACACATCATATTGATTTACTGAGCTGCCTGCTCAGCCCAATCCGCTGACAGGGCCAGCCGCAGCTATGGAGAGCAACATACTTCCAGATTTTCCTTGAGGACAGAATAGCAAGTTCTGGGCTTGAATTAGAAACATTTGGTGAGAAATCTGCACAACAGTGCTGGCCTGTGAGAGAACACTCTGTTCCCCTCAGTCACTGCATCCAACTCAAACATAATCCACAACAATTAGAAATCTTAGCTGTGGAAGCAGCTCTGAACATGCCTGCTCCCAAAGACATCTCAGCTGGCACTCACCGACCAGCTTAGCAGGCAAACCCAGCAGTCAGATGTGACATTCCAGTTCACAGAGACAGCTCAGTCCACATGCAGGGCAGTAAAACTCCCTGATCCACACCTGCCCAATGCACACTGGGAAAATACTCCCGGACCACAGGAAATGCACTGAGGCAAGGAGTTCAGCACTTGAATTTTGCTGGGGCACTGCTCACACCCTGAGTGCTGCATCAACAGCCTCATGATTCCTACACAATACTATACTTAGCAGGTGAGTGGGATGCAGAAGGCAGGCACATGGCAAAGTGTGAGGCTATGCATTGCAGGGAGAAAATGTCTCTGTCCTCTCCGTGCTCAGCTTTAGGTAAAGGGAACACAGCCTGGAGAAGTACAGCAAATCTCTCCCTGTGTACAGATTTGACTATGAGGTGAAAGTTATGGGAGAAAAAAAAATCTGGTAGAAATGACTTCTACTGCAACATGAAAGGCACAGGGCCCTGCCAGCTCACCTGGCAGCAGTTACCCTAGTTCTGTGCCCCTGAATGAGGGCTTTTAAGGCCCTCTGCTTTTTAAATGATGGAGAGCCTGCCTGGGTGACAAATAATAGCTAGTCAATGCACAAGGTTGTCTTGTGTAATTTTGTGCCCATTGTTGAAGGCTCTTTCCTAACATTTGACTGGAGGCAGTGACAGCTACAGCTGAACGCAAGTCCTGAACCTGTAATTGTTCTCACACGTCACTTGTCAAGGTCCCAGCAATTGCCCTGGTCACTAGATGATCTGTATTTCCTAGAGGATATAGAGGACTATGACCCCAAACATTAGCTCAACTATGTCCTGAAAGAACAGGTAACTTCCCAAGAGATGGACCTACCAAATTTGCTGGAGCAAAACAATAAACAGCTCAGTGCTAGGGCATTTGAAAGCACAGCCCTTTCTCTTTTTTGCTGGGGATGCAACCAGAGCTGTGGCATGAATCCTGCAGAGATGTGTGAAGGTTTGAGTGATTCAGGTTGGCTGGAAGGGAAAAGGAGGATGTCTTGGTTGCTAAAGCTGTGGATGTATGGTACAACCCTGCCCTGCAAAGCCAGTCTCCACAACAGACTCTGCTGTTTGAGAGTGGATGTTAAGATACTCCTCCATTCCTCTTCCTGGCTGCTGCAAGCTTGATTCCACATCTACAGCTAAGAAAGACTCAGTCTCTCCTTGCTGAGGCACCATTTTGCTGCTGTTCACCCACACCAACAAAATGGTGATTCTGGAAGGCACGCATTTCAGAAGATGATGTCTCTCTCACCCCAGACAGCTGATTCCTTTGCAACTGCCCACCTCCTCCTCCTGCAAAATACACGTGAACAGAAGGGAGGAAGGAGCAATCAGAGAAGCACAGTCACATGTGCCCATAATCCTGTCTCATATTTGCAGAGTAAGGAAGTTAAAATCCAAACATAAGAGCATGCTTACTAAGAGGGACTTGTACCAAAGAAGTAACTATTTTCATACAAAGGGGAAGCCTCTGGCAGACAGAAAGGAGCTGTGTTCTCCCCTTCATGCATTCATATGACTCTTATTAGTAATGCAGGAAGAAAAAAAAAAAAAGTCATTATTTCCAAAGGTTCACAGGACAGCTGAAGCCACACATCACCTCTGAGATCGCAGACGTGCTCACTCTGGCTTGAGAGCCTGCAGGGCTCTGCTAATTGGCCTCTCAGTAAACATCCAGCAGCCAAGGCTGCCTGGGAGCCTTCTGTGGTGCTTTGATCAGCCATGCTGCATGTGTGGTGATTCCACCCAGGGAATCCCCACCTAGCAACCAAATGGAAAAATTCCCTCCTGTGCACAGTGACTGCTTGCCTGGCTGAATCAAAGGCAGCCATGGCTGTGGGTTTTCTTTACTCACACCTGAAGTGTCATAACTAGTCACCTCCTAGAAGGAAAGGCAAAATACACTAGGTCACGTTCGCTGTGGAGGCAGGAACAGAGAACTTCCCTTCTCAGTGTTCCTCAGAGACTGTCATTTTAGAGCAATGATTTAGTTACACATTTTCCCTCTCTTGCTTTATTGAAACACCACACTTGTGTTTTCCTGCTTCTTCCCTGTCAAAACCCATCTTTCACTCCTAAAGCATAAAGTAACAGAAGAATTCTGGCTTGTACACAGACACACACTGTAACTAGAAAAGGGTTTGATCCCAAAACTGTTGGACACCTTCATTTCATCTCAATTTCAAATGAAATTAAAGTCATAGCGCCAACAGAGTTTGCCTGGTTTCCCACTCTTAAACAAGTAAGTGTACAGCCAACCAAGCATGTACTCTGGAGAGGAGAGCTAAGAAATAGTATTCAAGCAATTTATTATCACATACAATCAATTTAACAGTGCCATTTAACCTGCTGATCAGAATTCCTTCACAGCATACACAAAAAAGCCGTTGTTTGTAAGACAAAGTAACAGACAGTAATTTTTACCAGCTTTGCTTTTCAGGTGTGAATCAATCATTATTTCCAAACAGTGATTGAAGACGTGTAGGGCAGTCTAGTTTAATTATTAAGAAATAAGAAAGAAATAAGAAATAAGGCATCTTGAAACCCTCAGGGACTTAACAGTACTAAACAGAACATGAAAGTAACTTCAAGAATAAAACATTTCATTTTCCACCTCTGAGTGACAATTAGAGTTAGCACCATTCAGCATTTGCCTCCACTTTCTCCAAACTTTCAGTTCTATATTCAAGACAAAGTTGCTTTTCTATTGTTTTTAGCAAGAGAACATGGTCACATAAAGATACACCCAGCCCAGTCAGGTTTCCCTCTGTCTCATTTCACTCGCACAATCAGCCATCACACAATCCTACCTTCCCAGTTGCTGTCATCACACAGCGATGTTAAATCCAGCCGAGGCACTTCAGATACAAAGCTGTTTTCCTGATCATCAGCATCTTGATTTCTTTGTAACTTGTTTTCAGGCATGTTTGGATGTTCTTGAATCTTCATACTTGAAGTCAGCTATGTTCCCATACACCCATGGAAATGAGAGAGAAAGGAAAAAAAACGTTTCAGGATGTAGAAGGGGGAAAAAACCCCTGTAAGTCACAGCAGCAGTAAGCTCATGCCTTTAGCTAAAAAGATCCAAGCAGACCCTGATGTTTCCAGCTCCAAATCCAAATCCCTTGCTTTGTGACCCCCGTGTACTAATTGCTCACTCACACCAGCAAAAACATCCGTCCATCTGCCTTCCTTGAATTTTTCCTTCTTTAGAAAGCTACTGCAAGTTCCCGAGACTGCCTGCCCTGACAACTGCATGCAGCTGAGAAAGCCTCCAGTAGTGGATTGGGATGAAATGGGAGGGAGGGAAGCAGGGAGTCAGGGAGGCAGGGAGAGGGAGGGGGGCAGCTGCGTACACTTCCTACAGGAGCGCAACTCCTTCGAGCAACAACAAAAACGCTGCTGCTGCTGTTGTGAGGCTGTAGCAATATGGTGCCTTCTAAAAAGCAGGCACCAGAGCTCCTGAGGCAGCAGCCGCAGCCAGCCAGCAGTGCAGGCTACGTACATGAATGCTCTCATGCAGGCTGTGCTGGCTCAGATCAATTAGTGCCAGCTAAGCTGTGCTGGCTGCACATTCCCCGATTTCCTGTGGTTGTTTTCTAGCTGGGCGTGGGGAGAGCAGAACTATTTATGGAGGAGCTCTGGGTATTAAAGCGGTGTTGCGCAAATCCAAACGGCAGTAGGGTTTGGCATCTCAGCTGGAAGCAGTGTGGACTCTGGGAAAACGCCAAAAAATTCACACAAGCATCCAGGAACAGGAATAAAAAACATATTAAAAAAAAAAAAAGCAGAGTTCTGTCAAGTACGTGATTCATCAGCTAGTACTACCTAGAAGCAAGTGCTGTCTGTCTCAGCACTGTTCTCCCTGCACATACCACACGTCGTGTGCATTTATGCAGAAATCCCTGCCATTCCCACAGTCCAGAGACACAGTGCGCGTGTCTGGGACTGCGCCTGATGAGACCGCTTCTGTCACTCCAAAAGAAATTAGCTGTAATGCCTCACAGAGGGCAGTAGGGAAAAGGAAGTGTAATGCATGTACATAAACATGTAGTGTGATATGTATAAACCCACCAACAAACACAGAGCTAGATGAATATACAGGATTACGTTACTACATAAACTATTTGGATTTGTTAAGAACAGCTTAGGCATAATTCTCTCAAATATAGACTAGTGGCCTGTCAGCATGCAGATTTTCCCTCTGCAGGTATTTTGAAAACCTAGTAAACAATCTGTCTATTCTGATATAGGAAGAAAACGGGCCAAAAGAAAACAACCAGTATTTCTGGACCTATTTTCCTCGTGAATCCAGAAGCACAGCCAAATGCTTCAATAACCTTAGTACAAGCCACTAAGGCACATTTACTTTTTTTCATCTGCAGAAAGCTAGCAATGTGTTTGGTGCACGTTTTCCTTTTTGAGCAGAGAAAAACAAGTAACTTTCATGAAGAGGGGAAAAAAGTTGCCCAGTAGACAAATCATATGAATAAATGTTTTTATCTGGATTCAGTTCCATCAATCCCTGCAATTGAACAGAGTGCTAAATAATCTCATCTAGGCTTCCTTTCCCACAAAAGGTTGGATCAGGTGATCTTTTGAGGTCCCTTTCAACTGTTCCTGTTCTAAAAATCTGGTCGATTAATCGAGAATTACACTCTTTGTAAAGAGTGTCCTGCATTGTATTTGTGTAAGGTGTGTATTTCCTGTTCATTTCAATAAATAGCCTTTTTGAAACGTTATAACAAAATGAAACACTAGGTGACAGTTTGCCAAGCACTAATAACTCATGCAGCTTGACACTAAATCTGATTACAAATGTGTTTATTGTGAGAGCTGTACGTGGAAAAATGCTAATTCACCATTCAATATCTTTTAAGCTGCTTCCAAGTTGGGAGGACTTAAATATTTCTCTAAAGTCCACTGACAAATTTCCTGCCAGGATTTAAATAGTCTGTGTACCTCACAAACAAAGGCTGGTCAGTGGCCAACAGTATCAATTGATAAACTGCTTGCAAATCACCAGCAGAGTATTTAAAGGTGATATTTTAAGGCAAAGAAAATAAATAAAGCACTAAGTTTCAAAATAGATGCTATTTTTAATAACAAAGAAGTATGAAGGAGAGGAATGTACCTAGATTTTAACAATTTCAAAGGGAGCAACCTGAGAATACCATTTCATCACCACTACTGATACTAATTAGAGATAAATGTCTTTCTATGAAGAGTGTACAATCTCCTGACTCTTAAAAGATACCTGTAGCACATATAAAGGTACTTTCCAGATAGGTAAACATTTTCATTAGACGTATATTAGAAAGATCATATCAATGTCGTCTTCTTCCTGAAGTCATTTCAGTCGTTGGAAATATTTAAAAGGTGTATAAAAGCAGGCCTATGCCCTGCCTGCAGCCAGTTACTCTCCCTGCTCACTGATGTAGGTCCTAATACAATGAATAAATCATTAGGTGTTTTAAAGAACAATGGTGATACAATCCCAGGAGAATCAAGAAAGCAGTTGTTTAACTTCCTTTGCATTAATGCTCCAAACCCATAGAGTGGTAGATAATTCAGTATTCCCATCATTTATTTTCTTTTTTTGATTTCCTGATGCCACCAGCTGCCAATCTCTAGGAAAAGAAGCAAGTAAGGGAGAACTACTTTGCTTTAGGTATAGACGAGCCACAATTTCTTACAAATCGAAGGGGCAACAAGTTGATGATGTTATTAACAGTTGCAGTCACAGTTTACTACAGATACTACATAAATGGCCACAAAAAAATCTTCAAAGCAGAAGATTTCTACTTGAATTCTGCTTTTTAGCTGATTCTGCAGGCATGCTTTGCAGGCATCAGTAACTACAGATCTAAGTAGCCTGGGGGTAAGTCAGCTGCATTCATTCTCCCTGGTCCAATGGAGACTGAGCATAAAGAGTAGCTCAAAAAGCAAGAAATAAATGGCAACAAAAAGACTTTTAAATTCTGATCAGGAGGTTGTATTCTGTTCAATTACATATGGATTCCAATCAACTCTATAAAAAAAGCTTGCTTCCCCTACATGTGATCTTCCATTACAGCCACAAGCAGGGAGCATCCTTAAGGCACATCTTTGGAATACAACCTGATGCAAGAACACAATCATTTTGCTGCCTTCCTTCTACCTGAGCCACGCCAACACCCCTCTACACTTGTTGCTATGTTGGTATGAATCTTAAATACTTTTCCCTTATCAAAACCTGGGTATCAGAAACCTGTGTTTTTCATCCCGGAGCTTAGTTACTTCCAAGAGCAGATTATGAATGTTACAAAACCAATGAAAATTCACTTGAGGCTTGTGTTTCAAGGTATTTTTACAGTCTCATGGAGACCCAAGTCAGCACAACTGGTAGCTATGGCAAATTCCAAATCCTTTTCCTAACAGCTTTAGACTGGAGGCAGGGTGAGAAAGAGAAAAGAATAAGAAGAACCCTGTCCCTTCCTCAACCTGAATGAGTTGTTTGTTATGAAATGTATGTCTTTAAGCTGCCCTAAGCAAAAGGCTTATAAGGGGCAAGGAATGTAAAACAACTCTGCAGGAATGTAACATTTTCTTGACCTTGTAATTCCTATATAATACACAATCTCTGGGTTAAGATTCTCTCCTGCAGTTAAAAATTTTACACTTTAAAACCTCTCCTAAAGTGTAGTTTATTTTAAGGTTATCCTTTCACATTTAAATGTATTTCAACCAGGCTAATTTAAAAGCTTAATATGAGTATTGTGTGGCACGGCAGCAACAACAGCTTTTCCACATGCAAATGGGTACGTGAGGAACAAGGTGTTGCAAAATCTAGGCTCCGGAAAATACAACAGCTCACGAGCAAGTGCAAGGGATTACTGACTCTCTGGGAGCAAAGCAGGAGATCCATGTAAGCCCAGTCAGAGCAGTGATCAAAAGCAGCCCTTAACACCCTTTGCAGGGGCTACATATTTCAGGATCCCACAAACTTCACCAGCTACCACACAGCTGATCAGAGCTCAGCTGTTAGCAACCTTTTACCTCTCCTGCTAGGTGGAAATAATTCCTACCAGAAATGAAGTCTTTCAAAGGCAATAAATGCATAGTGGCTTTTATTTTTAAAAGAAACACAGGAGGAGTCTAATTTAAAAATACTACCAGCCTTCATTCAACTCCAGACAGCCAGAGAAACCAGACAGTGGCTACAGCTGCCTTATTGTGCCCACTTCAAATGGATGCACAATTGAGGGAGAGGTGCCTCAGATAACTCTCCTCAGTATTTTAAATGCTTGGCTGTCTAGAGGTTTTTGAAGCAAACCCAAATGAACTAGGGATCGCAAAGGGATTCAACCTCACCCAACCCAATCTTTGATAACACCATAAAGCCAGTGCAAGAAGTGTGTGTGTGTCTGCTGACATCAACATCACATCTCCCCTCCTGACATCCATCCCAGCCACCAACTGTTAGAAGCAGGAGGTGATCCAGTTTTCTAAGACACGTGTATTACAGACACCTATGTTCAAAAGCAACAGGCTGCACTAGGAAATGATAAATAAAAGGCCAAATTATTTTAGAGAAATCAAGGGAAATCAAGCTAATCTTACTACCCTGGCAGATAAGCAGTCAGATGTCCTGTTTGCCATAATTAATAAGGGAGCTTCACATCACTTAAACCACAGTGCTGACTTCAGTGATCATTCCCTTTCTGGCAAGGAAGGATCAAAGGCAAGGAAGCAGAAGCTATCAGACTCCCCAAAGGTTGAGAGGCTCCCTAGACTATGTAAATAAAAAGTAGAGGTAAGGGACAGAAAAAGTACATGCTAACTCCATTTCTCTTGTGAAAAACAAAACTACATGCATAACTACTTGTTTCTGCTCAATAAAACATTCATTTAGAGACTACAAATCTGAAACACAAAAAGAGCAACAAAAAAAAAATACCAACCTGAGAACGTCTGAAAAAAACCTCATCGTTTTCACTTTCTTTGCTATAAAAAAACCAAAAACAAACCAATATATTACAAACACAGTCTTGTCTTGCAACAAAAAACAAGGAAGACTTCTGCACATAAAGGTTTTTACATTCTTGTTACTCCTGCAGACTCACTAATTCACACAGTAAATTAAGGGACTCGCTGGGTTGCAGCACTTTAAGCTGCTAAACAATGCATTTTTTGCTTCCTCTCAGGAGCTATTTGAAAACAATAGTCATTTAATTCCAGTGCCCTTAATTCAAACCAATACAACTAGCCCAGCAAATGTAACTGTTGAGAGAAATTGTCATCTCAGGTGAGCAGAGTGAGGTTGTACAGCTCTCACTGAAGAGTGAAGCACAAGGGAAAGGGCTGGATTCCCAACCCAGAGGCCAGGTAAGACAGGTCCTGCATTCCCATGTGGAGCATGCTGGTTCAGGTGCTCCACAGCTGATTTCTTTTCAAGTCTGCACCATCAGCACCTTCAGTGACATTCCTATCAGGTTGGGAAAAGAGCCTTGGTGGCATGTGCTGCAGGGCAAAGCCCACACAACACACACAGTGCCTCCATGAAGCTGTGTTGAAGTTAACATGGTGGGTAATCTGTTCTGTGGCATACATGTTACCCTCACGGCCTGGGTGGGAGATCTCTCAAGCTGTACTACAACCAGGGTAAGGAAAACATACAGATATATATATATATAAAATAAAATTAAAATCACCTTTCTTCAGATAAAATTTCCATGTCATCAGGTCCTGTTCTGTCTATAGGCTTGGATGAGCTAAAGTTTTCCATACTCTGCAATACAGTAAATATTAAAGCAGTAAGATATACATAAGAAACAGATTAAAGCTGCAGGTCATTAAACAGATCAAATACAGAAATACCCAACAGGATTTCTAGGAAAAGGGTAACACACAACTGCCCACTGCACAAAACAAACCCCACACTTTATTGCCCATAAACTGCAAGAAAACCCAACTGCTCACTGCTTCATCTCTTTCACCAGGCAACCTCAAAATGTCAGAATTGAATAATGCTGCATGGTACCCCACCAGTTCCCGTTTTACAGACTGACAGACAGCCTAGGCTTGGGAACAATTCTTTGGCCTGTGCAACTCCTCTAAGAGCAGGTAACAAAATCCACAGCAACCTCTCAGCAGAACTCCTTATGTTCATGTTAGAAGACCCTCCACTTCTCAGCCAAGCCCTTCCTTAGTTTCTTCTTAAACAGGTGTAAGAATGCAAAGAGACTGCACAGATGTAATGTTGGGCTAATATGAATGCAGGGCAAGCAATCCAGCTGGTTATGACCTCTTGTTCTGGGATTTGTCTTGGCTACCATTAAGAACATTAACACTGTTGAGTACTGTGAGGACAAGCCATGTAGCCAACTTCAAGCACATGCCCAGGAAGCTTTCTACCCTGGGTTTTGGGCAAGTCCCTCTTAAACAGGAGGAAGTTGCTTCCTGCCCTGGAAACTATGTGCACAGACTTCTTGTGGGGGTCACAGCCCTCTCTCACCTGCTACACCTCCAGCCCCACACAATGACACAGGTCTGCCATTCTAGCCTTGCCTAATTTGATTCTTCAAGTCCTACTGATACGTTGCTACCACCACCATGTCCCTAAAATGCAGTTACAAGCTTTTAATGCTTTGTGGTTGGTTTGCTTGGGAGTCTAAGTGGAACTGACAGTTTCTTCACTGCTGACTTGTGCTTTTGAGCCAAATGCAATCAGACAGCTAAGAGGAAAGCTTCCACACACTGTCCTACATACCTTTTCAGGCTTTTTAAAAAATGAATGTTCAGAAAAGGGTGTTTAGGAAGAGACAACATCATGAACTTGTTTACATGACAAAGGCCTACAAAGGCCTATTAGTAAATGCTAAGGTGCATGTTTTGTTATACTCCAAGTAGGTAGTCTAATTGGGGTTATTATTTGATGCGTAAAGATGTAGCCAAAAGAAAGCTAAACCATCACACATCCTTCTGGCAGTCTCTGAAATGCAAGTATGTAATAAACATACTCATTAAAACTTAAAAAGCAGCTTCTGCTCTTCCAAAACAATAGCACCATGCTCTCTGAAAGATGTTTCTTAATGATACTTGCAGTTGATCATCCCACTCTGACATTTCCTATAGAAGGGCAAGCAAGAACCACACTGCTGGTCATCTTGGTCAAAGTGCTTTTAATACAAGATTAGTTAATTTTACTTTCCTTTCAGCCTTTGCCCTTTAAGAGGTCAAAAAATGGGGGGCAGGGTGAAGTCCAGTGGGCACAGCTAAGTTTGAGGACATTTCTTCTGGGCACATTTAAAGACTTCATGAATGCTTTTCAGGTCCACAGCAAAAGTGGACACTTCTGTCAGTGCTTCCTTTCCTAAATCTTGAGAAAAATTCTCATTTACATTGAAACTGCTTTACACTCCACAGGCACAGAGAAAAGGTGCTGAAAAGATCATAAGCACTAGACCTTTGCCTATCTTGAAGTGCATTGCTACAAGCAAAGACAGAAGTGTGAATGTGTCTGTAACACTCTGCTGTCATGAAGTATCACATGAGAAGACTGTGGATACTGAGCACTAAATTTAAGTTACTAAATTGAGCCCAGTGTACAATTTTTGGCATCTTGCTTTCTTTTGATCATAATGAAAAGCAAATCCCCCCTCTCTCTAGAATCTCTGCACCGGGTAAGAACATCAGATCATTGCAATTTTGTGATCTAAACAAAATGAGTCCAAACACAAGGTCACATTAAGAATTTGTTTTCAGCAGGCTCTAAAACTTAATCAAGCACCATTGAAGGAAATGCCCTGTAGCTCAGGACAGTATTTTCACACAGCTCCTGCTGCTCCTGTTCACCATGCAATGCATGCTTGGTGCAGGCACAGCACTTCTGCCACTGCATGCAGACCCTGTGCTGAAGCACAGTGTGGTTTTTCAGCTGCTGACACTCCAGTCAGTGCTCGCTCTGGCTGAGAGGGAAGGAGGGTGAACCAGTTTTATTCTGCAGCTTGTAGAAGTAGGCAAACTGTCCTCTACTGTGAAGTGCACATGAGAATATGCTGTTAAAGTTCTACAGTATTCCAGACTTTCACAACGTTATAATGAAGTCACTGATGTCTTCAGTAAAAGGTTGATAGAGGGATCACCTTTTGGACCAACACACTTCAAAGTGGTTTCCAAATTACAAGAGCTACAGTAAAACACAAGGTTTAGGGAAAATGCATAAAATACCTTTGCCATCTCATTATCAAGTAGTCACTTGAAATCTGGTTTCAGAACTCAGCAGGAATATGAAAATAAACTTGACCTGAACATGAGAACCTACATTTAAGGTTCCAAATTCCTTGCAAGGCTTTTGAAATACTGGGAAAAAGACCTATATCCTTTTATGCTTTCCAAAATGCTTCAACAAATTCAAAAGAAAAAAGCAAAAAGTTGTAGAAAGAGAAAATGACTACACATGGAGTATCATAGCAGAAGTAAGGTTTCTCAGTTGCCTCATCACAAGGTTACAAGTGTGGGATCCAGTGTTTCCCATAGTCCAAAACAGGCACTGAGGCCCATACAACAGGCAAAAATGGCTAAGTAAAGGAACCAGACGTGTACTGAAGTAAAAAAAAGAGTTTTTCCCATCCTAGTAACAGACATCAAATAGTGCAGCATGATGGCTTACCACAGGACTGTCCTGGTTGTCATTAAGCTCTGAGAGCTTGGTGCTAGATTTCTGCCGTTTTGATTTATTCCTTTCACTAAGGTATCCAGAGCTGGTGTCTTGTAATTTTTCTACATCTTGAGCAGCTAGAATACAATCTTCAAGACTGCTGAATCCAGAGGGAATGTTTTCCTTGTTGACAACTTCCCTAAAAAGAAAAGGGACATTACAACAAGAGATTGTTTAAAACACTGTCTTGCTACATTTATGGTAGCAATAGATAACTACATCATACTAACTGGTGCAGTTCCAGCAACATCATCTATTCTCTATGAAACCACTATCTCTGGTTCTTCCCAATGCAGCCAAAAATACACACTGTGCAATCCTAAATCCCACTGAGGAGTGAAACCCAAGTGTATACACCTCAGGTGAGAAAACTTTGAAGATCAATGTTTGGGATTTGATTCACTTGCCACTAAATCCAACACACAGAAACCTTCACATGGAAGCTGGACTAGCCCCCGGCTGCCTGTGGAATTTTTATAGAGAGTATGAAGCATATTTTCCTTTGGGACACGTGCTTTTAATTTAGAAAAGTGACTCACAGCTGCGGTCCAGGGATCTCCTTTGGTGCATGACACTGCATAATTGGCCCTCTTACTCATAACTCTCAAATGCAAGAACAGGACTGTGGTGCTTTAGCCAAAATGCTGGATTTCTATTTGGAATCGAACAAAACATAAAAGGGAATGTACCTCTGCAATAGTAATGCAACTGCTAGGACAGGGGACTATTTTGCTATATTGGGAAGAGAATGGGACAGCCAGCCCTAAGTCATCACGTGATGCATTCGCTGGGACTCCCTAGGCTTGCAGGGTTTGTGCCTGTTTACAGAAGCCTGGCATATGGCTTATTTTGCCCTGTTCGATCCTTCAGCAGGCAGCTTTCCATTTTTAAGTTGTTTAGTAGTCTTCCCTCTACTTTGTCCAACAGTGGAGATGCACATACACATCACTACACCACGGGAGCAGGAGAAACACAAGGCTCTCATTGCCCTGCCAGAGGCTAAAGGCAGCCTGCTTACACTTGACACTGAAACTGGAACATTTGCTAACTCTCTGTGTGGCCGTCTTACACAGTGCTGTGCAACTCCTAAGCCTGCTTTCATGAACAGCAGGAGAATTCATCTAGACTTGACTGGTGTGATAAGAAACCAGTTACTCTGCAGTATCTGGACAGTGCCAGCATGGCAAGTACTCAGAACAAAAACAAAACTAGAAGGTTCCAGTGACTTTCACCATTACAGATCTCTAGGCTTTGTTGGTGGAAAAGAGATACAAAGAGGTATGATAAATCTCTGACTAAACTTCTAAGATAACACATTTGCCTTTGTGGAAGTTTAACAAACCCTTCAGCAGACCAATTACACATTCTGAGCCTGTAGATTATGTAATCTTCAAAGCCTAGGAGTTCACCTATGTGATTTTGTGATAAACACTTCCTGCCTGTAGTCCCACTTTGTGACATTACAAATCCTCTTGTGATCCATCACAAGACAAGGGGATGAAGTCATTGACAACAAAAAAAACTACAGAAAGACGTTTTGAAAGGAATTATCAATTTTGATAATTTACCCAGAGAAATCCCAACAATGTGACCTAAGGGAACCAGGGAAAGCAATCTGGACCACAGCCAGCATTCAAAACTTCCAATGTGCTTTAAATCCTTGGCTCTAGCTTTCTGGACCAAGCCTGAATAACTGTGTCAATCATATCTAGAGGCAGCTCTGTAACGCAGCGTTGAAGAAAAGCCCTGCAGTACTATATGCTTCCAAACACGTACACTAGCCAGTCTCTGACCTACTTACCTGAGAAGCCTGTCAGCAGGGCTACTTAACAAGAAAAACTACTTTAGAGCTGCTGCCAGATACTCTGGTGACTTGCAAGCACCAATTTCCCAAGCCATCTTTACAGTATATTTTGATTCACTATGAAAATGGTGTGGGTTTGGGTTTTTTTTTTTTTTTGTAACTACAGGTTTTTTGTATAACAGCAGTACTGACACATTTTGGAAAATACTAAAGATGTAATATTAACATGAGGCATTGATGGCTATGCATCTGTATAGAAGTAGCTTCATATAAGAAGGTACAGATCCAATAGAATTTGGGGAACTCAGCACCCAGGAAACAACAGGAGAACAGACGTTTATTTTTCAATCAACTTCAAATCCTAGCAATCCAATACCGCAGTGAAGCATACACATTCTTTACAAGAACTAGTGCTGTGTTACAGATGGACACATGAGTTAAGCAATGATTAGAATATAGCCTCGCAAAGTCTGTGCTACAGTTTCTCAAATACAGCTACGCCTTGTGTAACAAGTTTGTTAAAGCTGTGGTGGTAATACATTTGTGCCACACAATATATGTCACAACTAGAGGAGTATGAATGGAAAAACAGGTATTTACTCTTTGACAGACATTTCATGAAATTCACTAAGTCATGTTTAAACTTGGCATAATAGGGAGGAAAAAAAAAATCTTAGATTCTGATTGATCAAAATTCTAATTTCTGACAAACTCCCAAATCTCCTCATTAAACCCAAACACAAGCTGTGCCTCCACACACAAAAGAGGAACTTAATCTCACTTTTTCAGACATTCTGAATTCTGAAAAGCAGCTGAGTCCAATGTTTTTATCTAAAAAAAGTTACAGGCAGCAGAGCCAACTGCTTGGGAATTTCCACTAATGCAGCAAATACTGTTAAGTAACCAATTCCAAATACTATAATTAAAAACTTGACTGCATAAGCCCCCCAGATTCTTATCATGCTTTGCCCCACTCCATCATCTAGTAAACTCTAAATCTCCCACGTCTAACTGATGCCATGGAGCTCTGCACAGGCACTGTAGTCTGCTTTGCACTTTCAACTCAGGGCAAAAGTTCCTTTCATAACAGAGCATAGCACTGCCTTGATAAGAAGACATGACTGGAGTAGACTTAAATATACTTTCCAAAACAAAGAAATCAGGCTCATACATGTCTCTGTTTCTCCGGGCTTCCTCCTGCTCTTTGTGGTGTCGCCTCCTCTGCCTGGCAGACACATTAGAAGAGGCTGAAGATGTCCCGGATTCAGAGTCCTCTGAACTCTGGCCACCTGAGCCATGAACATCAAAGAGATGCTGCTCCACAGCTGAGCGGATTGTCTTCTCTAAATACCTGTCAAGCCGAAAAATAAGGTCAAATTGAGCTCAAAGACTTTGTGGAGCTCCCTCTCTGCAGCAATAAATAAAACAAGGGTATCTGTGGGTTATGTTTTCTTAGGATGGCAAAGCAGCACAGAATATTCCAGTGCTACGACATATGCAAAGAGCAAAGCCAAAATCTTCAGATACCCGCTGGTTCAAGTTCCTCAGAATAGCTGAGCCTTCCCAATTAATATTGCTCTTTTTATTTCTAGGGATGTCTGAAATTTCAACTAATTTTACTTACTGCAACTACAGACATTGGTGCCTAACTTCCATCCTCCACTTAAAAACCCCTGCTCTGACAAAACTGCATTTGATACCCAGCCATGCTGACAGCTGTCAAGCCTGTTGTGCAATACCAGCTCAGTAAGGCAATGGATCACCTGCAAAAAGATGATTCACTGCTGTCTCACAGAGGGATGACAATAAGCAAACAGTAGCTCACTACAAACTCCTCACATGCACTGTGAACAAGCATGGGTTTTGTTCTGAGTTCATGCTGTTTTCACACGCTAAATTATTGTGTATCCACAGCCACCCTGACACCGGTGTGAGAGGACCCTGCAGTTTCATTAGTTAAAGATGTGGGACTACTTAAATTTTTAACACAACCAAATTTTCCTTTTGGCACTGCCATTTTCTCATAATATTCCCTTCCTTCATCAGAGAAAGCTTTTAGAGGAAAAAGAATTTTTTTTTCCAAAGAGATCATATAGTAACACATTTTTGTATACATCCCCATCCCATCTCTGTTTCTTGCAATGCTTTAAGCAGTCACTGAAGAAGGGGTTTTTCAAACATGCATGTCCAAAGTCCATGTATGGCTTCTACTTTTTTTCCATAATTCAAATGTTATTTCAGGATTTGCTGATTAATTTTCAACTGAGTAGCTACAATACGGGTATCTGTGCTTGGGCTCATTTCTCCTTTACAAAAACTGTGCTAAGCTGCTATACTTGAAAGCCTGCTGGGACTGCAGTTCCTGGAAAAGTCAGAAGACCTTAGCAACTGCAAAAGCCCAGATGGTTTAACTAGGCAAGTATGTCTGTATTTCACTATTGACCAACATCAGTTCTGCAAATCCATCAGCCATTGGGAATTCCCAGCTCCGGCAAAGGAGTCAACTCGTTTTAGCTCTGCCCCACCCAGTTACAGCAGTAGGGTCAAGTCACGTCCTCTGCTGGGATACAACAGGGAGCAAACAAGAGCAAGAGAATGACACAGTGTAAACAGCTTTTGAAATATGCAAATTCTGCCTAAGCAAAACATCACAGGCACAGCGAGCAAAGAACCAAGGGCCTGAGAAGTTTTCAGAAGGAAGTGATTTATTATCATTGCAGATGAATTGCTTTGGGAAACAATCCTTTATCCTGCCTGCTTTTTGTTTATGTAAAAACAACTCTTAAAGAGAAATCAAAGAATAACCAGCAAAAGCCCCAAGAAAGATAGCTACAATATTGTAAAAGGCACTTACTCTCCTGTAGCAGGAACATTGCTACTGACTTGTGATACGTGGGCACTGTATAAAAGAAAAAGAGAAGAAAGTTACATTTTATTATCAAAATAAGGTCTTTAAACCTCTTGCACTTTGCAGTGCTAACATTTAAAGGTCTGAGCTGTCCCAACAACAATTGTGTACACCTGTCACAGGTTTTCCCCTTAAGGAATTTTCACATTCACTGACGGGGCACATTTTGACAAGTCAATATCCTCAACAATTATTTTCTCTGTTATTCCCATGCAATAGGCAAAGGTCTAACAGCAAGTATTTCAACCTCAACATGTTACAGATTTTTTCTAATATATTTTTGTTTTCTTGTGGGCTTTCTGCTGCTGATGTTTCAGCCTCATCACAGAAGTCTTTGCTTTTTGAAGCTGACTTGAAAATGTATACGCTTAATATTTAACTGCTCTCTGTTTAACTATTCTCTCTTTGAACATGCTCAAAGAACTTATTCATATTCTTCGCTTCACACTTTAAAAATTAAAATCCATGCATGCTTCTTTTTACCTCAGTCTCTTATCAGGCTCAGGAAGAGCTGATACAAAATGCAGATGTTATCACTTACTATTCAGAGCTCTTCTACACAAGCTGACCTGGCACAGATGTCACTGCTTTCTTCCTTCTGCCAAGCTGAGTCCCATCCTGACCCTTTTTCACTCACTGACTCAGATGACTTGGCCTTGCAGATAAGGTGGCACTGCCTATTCATCCCTCCTGCAACCTCCCTTAAGTCAAATAAACTACAGGCCTAGGGGTTTCATTTCAAATCATCCCCATATCAGCAGAGTACAACCAGAGGATAAATCCCAATTGTGGTCAGGGTACAAAAGCCAAGCTGAATGCAAGATGCTTTTCCTTCCATAATAGCCATTCATCGTTTTCAGTCTTCACCAGTTTCTCTCAAATTATTTCATTGCAAAACCATCAACAACTGATTTGCCTTCGTTACCCAAAGGCTTCCTTTCTGCTTCCCTTGAATACTTTGCACTTCACTGTATGGGGCTAGAGCTAGCTAAGAAGCTGCAGCACTCCCAGATAGCTACTTTACTGGCTTTACTGGGTTTGAGTGTCATTTGGGCAGCAGGCAGCAACAGAGGAAGAGAAGGATAAATGAGGGGTCACTAGAGCTAATCTAACAAAACCAACAAACCAGTATGACTCCTCCCCACCAACACCCAGCTGCAAATTACACTTGCAACGGGCTTCAGGCTAAGCTGGTGTGTTCACCTGGGGTCTAACCACACACACATCCTTGCCAGTCCCAGCTTCACTCAGTGCTACTCTCCAGTCCTAGCACAGGTCACCAGAGTGGTGACACATCAGGAAAGTAGTCATGGACTTGCCAGTATGTTCCACATTACCTGAGCCGGACCTGAGCAGTTGTGTCATTCAGATCATTTCATTAAGACATACAAACAACTATTACTGTACCTACTATTACAGATAAAATATTTGCATACAGGAAACAAAATTTGCAAGATCATACTCTTCTCATATCTAAGATCTTGACTATCGACTACAGGATGGCATTGGAATTTGAAGTGCACTTTTCAAGCACCCTACTTGCTTTCCTGTTTGTTTATAGGAACTATGTGGCCTCTTCCCAGCCCAAAACGTTTTAAAGACCTGGTCTCCCAGGGAGACATATCAGCAAGTAAGGTGCTAGTGTGGTAGGCTAACCCACATTATAAGATAAAATTCATGTGCTTGCTACAGGTCCTATACCTATGGGAGAAGACTAATGCTGTATCACCTTTTTATAGTACCTACATGCAAGCCAGACTGAATGAGGTTGTCTTTCATATCACACTTTTTTCTGTTTTCATGCCAGGAAAGTGGTAGTGGAGAGGAAGAAAGGATTATTTGGGTTTTAGCTTTTCTAAGACATCCCTAGGATATAGGTTTTTCTACCAACAACCATTTTTTAAACACCTCAGTACATTCTAATTCACAGTTAACTGTGTGCTTTACTAATGCCAATCCAGTTTTAAGTACATTAACTTGACTAATTTTTAATGACACATAACAATTAATTTACTGTATCTGGAAAAGCCCCATTCAGGCAATGCAGATTCTGTAAGAAAGACAGTAACATGGTGAACTACTGACAAATAACAAGGAAATCTGTATCCGTTACATGCCAGCTGAGTGGATAACTACAAAACGAAGCTGACATTCTGATTTTATTGTACTGAATCCAAGTTTATCCTTAGCTCTGTGATAACTTAATGCTCTTTTATTAGCCTCCTCTCAGTAAGATAGATTTTAAATCAGAGCTTTCCTAGATGCACTAACTTCCTTTTAATTCTACAGTTGGTAACTTTTCTGGCTATTTAATTTTGAAGCTTTATTTAAATATGTTGCTAAATTGCTTTACTTTCCACCAACCTTTCTTACACCAAAGAACTTCACATCCAAAACAAATGGTGGAGGGGAGAGTTACACAGTGGTTTTAGGATTCAAGCCTGCTGCAGGACAGAACAGGTGGTGCAAGAGCATGCTGGCAAACCCAGGCAAAGACACCACCCTGTAAGGATTTCAGAGCCCAGACAAGCAACCAGGCAGGCAGGGTGTATCCTGTGGGGTTTCCAAACTTCCTGGGTGGCAGAAGTCGCTGTGCTGTTGGATTTATGTGGAGCAGGCAGGGCAAGCCATGCCTGGAAGAGCCCTCTTGGCATGCCTGCCTGCCTGTGCCGGCAGCTGCCTTGCTCGGTAAATCATCCAGACAATGGGAACTCATGTTCTACTTCAGTTAATTATTTTCTCCTCACATCTGCTCCATTTCACTGATACGTATGGTCAATTATCTCCACAGCTAGATTATCTGTATTGGATTATGCAGTTGCTGCTGCAGAGCACGCTGAGAAATACTGACTTTTCATAGAAATTACAGATTTTCCTCAGGTGACTGAAGGCAGCAGGAAAGTTTCCCAGTGCTGGGTGACTTTTACTTTCAGAAAGCCATCCAGAAAACCTGTATAAAGGCACAACTGTTTTAAGCACTATGAACTTTTGAACTTGTTTCTTATGACCCTCATGCTTTTCCTTTTAGGAAGTCTGACCTCTAGCACTTCCCAGTTTTGTCTAACTTGTTTACCCAAGTCTTTTGCTTACTTTCAGAGGTGCTCTATCAGCTCTTGATAATGTCTTACTTCACACTTCTTATTGCATGGCCTCCTTTCTTCTGTTTCAGCATTAAGGACAAGGTGGTATTTTCCATCACCATTAAATCTCACCTGCGCCCCATAACTAGTACTCCCTAAGTTTAAAAGATGTGCACTGGGGTGAGAACTATCTCATGCAATGCCTGCACCTTGTCTGGTCTGCGTTGGGCATCTTGTGATAGCAGATGTTGGATATCAATGCCGCTTCTCCTGATTTCTTTCATTCAAGCCACTATTGAGCAAAGTATCTTAGCATCTAGACATAAAGAGGAAAAAAAAAAACCACATCAAACAGAGCAAACTAGGAAACCAACACACTGGCATAGTGTTTTCCTAGATTGGGTTTTCATTTATGAAGTAATTTAATTAATTCTTGACAATAGCTAATGGCCTAATTCATAAGCTACACTTGCAGCCTGGTACTAAAGTCACCTGACTGAGATGTATTTACAGTCCATCTGCTTTATTCAGGAAGGAAAGGTGCCTTTTATTCTTGTTTTTGCTTTTTTAAAAGCCAAGCACAACAGTAAGAAAGCCTCAACAGATGCAAAAACTTTTTGCTATTTCATCAAAGTTGAGGATGTTTAAATGGCTTTGACATTACAGATGGGAAATTCCTGAAGTCCTCCTGAATGTAGTATTTCAATCTCTGATCTAGAAAGTTCCTATTCATAGGTATTTATATGGTCTAAATGCTATCCACTCTCCACACTGTGACATGCAATACTGCAAACTCACGTGGGATCCATTTTAGGACAACTACTTCATTTGACACACTTTCACCAAAGAGGAGTGTTGTGATGACATACAAAATATGAAAATAATGAGTTTAAAATCAAAAGGGCTGTGCTCATAGTTACTGGCATGTCCTATCACACAGAGGACACACTTTCATTATTTTTTCAGCACCTTCACACTTTCACAGGCTCAGATCAAATTATGCTTCCTTTAAAGATGGTAAATTATTTTTTACACTACTTTGTTACTACACAGAAAAGTAACCCCACTAAAAGCAACTTTATTCAGGGTTCCTAATGTTTTTCACTTGCACCTCCTTTATGACAGATGCACACTGACACCTACTGCTTGGAGCAGAGACAATCCTATAGAGGATTCATAGAGGCCACATGATTCAGCCTGGTGAATTTGCATGGCTGTGTCTGTGCAGGCTCCCCTGCAGAGCAGGGAAATAATCCTCAGGGAGCCTCAGACCTGCGTGGCAGCCAGGCAGTCAGAGCAGGGGCACCCAGTGGCCTGATGTTTACTGTAGCCAGTGTAGGTGTGATGGACATGAGCCCACATCACATAATGCAATCACGATTTCTGATGGGACCCAGCACTCCTTTGGACTTAGGATCTCTTATGGCACGTCCCATGGAGAGAGAAGTGTCCAATGTGAAGGTGGCCAAGCAAATTTCTGAGCAGGTGTGAAATCCAGAGCAAAGCTTTCCAGTTTCTTCAGGAAACTGACCTGAGAACAAACAGCACAAAACATCTTACCCAATAAACTTCAGGGTAAGAATATCTGACCTGCATTATTTAAAGAGCTGTCTCAAATAAAAACTGTTAGAAGGAGAAACAGTCAGTTGTACTGAATAATGCTCACAGGAGTACTTCTAGGAAAAGAACCAGGCAAAACTGTCCATTGCCTTGCCCTGCACTCATGAGTATTTAATGCAATCTTTGGCATTGCTTGTGATGTCAGGTCTCATCACAATTTCAGTTTAATGCTCTTCATGTTAACAAGGAAGCTCCACACTACAAAGCTTTAGCTTTTCTCCCCTATAATACCACTCTGGCTTATCTCAGAACATAGCCATCAGGGAGCTCCTCTGAAAGCATCTACATGACTAACATCACATCTAAGGTACCTACGCCAGCACAAAGCATGCCTGAAGATTCCCTGTCTTCTGGAAACTCACTGCACACGTGGAGTGGAATTGTGCTTACAGAGACTTGCTGCTGCCAAGCTTCATTACCTGAAATTGCTGAGTGTTTCTCAGTACTGATTACTCAATGCAGCTGGTATTCACAGTCTCACTAAAAAATTATACAAGGAGCAGTACAAGGAGCACTTCTAAACAATCTCAACTCCCTTTACCAAAAGGCTTTGATACAAAAGATTTTGGAACATAAACGCCTGAATGACTCCCTAGAACAATCACCTAGCAAGGTTTTACTGTTCTTTTAACAGAAGAGAAATATTCTTCTGTTATGGTACTGAGCAAAGCTGAGCCAACAAATTATCTAATTAAGGACTACAGAGAGGGAGATGATAACTCTGGTCAGCAGTAGCTGAATGGATTCAACCTCCAGGTCTCTCAAACTGGTCAAGCTGACATCATCCTTGTTAAACCCAATGAGAAAGGGCTCCAGATATGAAGTTAATAATTTTCTGCCCAAATATATTAATAAACTGTTTGTACACATTCTCTCTTGCATCAGTATTGTTATTTAACATAAACATTCTTCCCTCTCTGTCTAAAACTCAGGGGGAATATGTGTGCTCTGGTTCATTTCTTACGGTAGCTAGGACCTCCATGCTCTTTTCTCCATCTTCCAACACATCAACACATTTAATCATCTTCACAAAACAAAAGCCTTTGGAACACGAGTGACTTGAAACTGTGTAAGGCTTCACCTCTCTCTTGCACTGGGGTATGCATACTTCTAAGTATACTGAAAATACTTCCTTTATATATCCACTGTCATTGATTACTTCACCTTGAGTATTTTCATCCCATGCCTCCCTTTCATCCCTCCATGAACAAGTATGTTCACATACTACTTTTTCCCTGGCATTTCCAAATGTGAGGAACTTTCATGACGAAGATTTTCATTATCAGACCTCAGGTATACAACTTTATCACTTATGTAATTATTTTTATAGTATATATCTAAAATTTGATGCTTATCTTTAAAAATATATAAAAATATCTTATATATAAGACAGTGAGATATTTTATAAATATATCTATATATCTCACTCTATATAACATCTCACTACCACATATATTCTTCCAGAGGATGCTGCCAACCCATTCACCCTCCTAAATTTCTGCTATAAGCTCAATTAATGAACATTATTTTACTTTATTATGCTAGTGGCTATTAAGGAAAAGAAGTTCATGGCACTTAAGGATCTCCAGCAGCAATCCCGTTCCTCTCCTACCAGCAATATCTATAGGTCTCACATCCTCTCTACCCATCTTTAAGTTCTAGTACTCATGCCCACTTTTTCCATATAGATAGCATGATATAAAACATTTTACTGACATCAGATAGATTAGGTATAGTCCTTTTCTTACTCTCACTGGAAAATCTTTTAAAAAATAATGTAGTTGTACTGGTGTTATCACTCTTTACAAACCCATGTCACATTTTGCCTTATTTACTGCTTACTCTCATACTGCTACAGACTGTTTATTCCCTTACAAAGTAGCAGTGGTGATAAAGCCTTGACCTCCCAAATACTGAAAGAAAAAAAACCCCAACAAATCAGTGTCATTTTAAGAAACAGTATATTTACTGGTGGCATTCTGACAGTTCTGATTTAAAAGTTAATACCTTCAGCATTTGTCTTATTGTTAAAAACAACCAGGGAAACATCTCAATTGTTAGTTGACATGGTACAGCACTGAATAATCAAGTCTCTGATTCGATCCTATTAAAACTGATTTATGGAGGGTGTGCTGGTTCTGGCTGGGGTAGAGTTAATTTTCTTCCCAGTGGCTGGTATGCAGCTGTGTTTTGGATTTTTGCTGAACACAGGGCTGATAATACAGAGATGTTTGTGTTATTGCTGACCAGGACTTAGACAGAGCTAAGGCTTTTTCTGGTTTTTGTACTGACAGGGAATTTCAGGGTGCATGGGAGGCTGGGAGGAGACAAAGCCAGGCCAGGTGACCCAAACTGACCAAAGGGATATTCCAGACCATATGACATCATGCTCAGTGTATAGAGTGGAGGGAAGAAAGAGGTGACATTTGGAGTGATGGCATCTGTCTTCCCAAGTAGCAATTACATGTGACAGGGCCCTGCTCTCTGGAGATGGCTCAACACCTGCCTGCCCACAGGATGCACTGAATGAATTTCTTGTTCTGCTTTGCTTGTGTGCTCTTTCCTATTAACCTGTCTTTATCTCAACCCAAGAGTTTTCCAGCTCTTACCAGTCTGATTCCCTACCAAATCATGCTGGTGGGAAAGTGAGCAAAGCAGCTGGTTGCTGGCTGTGGTGACAGAGGGACACAATGTTCCTTCTGTCTGGCAAAAGCCAAGTATTATGCAGTGTTTGGAAGTTAAAGAGCTCTTGTTCCCACTTACTTAACTTGTATAATTATCTATATGGAACTACTGCATAAACACAGCAGTGACCACTCTGTACCCAAACATTCATGATTCACTTGAATGATTACTACAGCAATATTTCAAACTATGCAAGTGTGGCTGGTAGCAATAGAAATAGATTTGACCATCAGACAGCTAAAACAGACAGTCTCCCCTTCCTTGCCCATGGTGTGAAATGCAATTCCTACATATGTCATGCACAGCCTCTAGGGCAACAATTAGAACCTTCAAAGTCACACAGAATAAACTGGCCACCCACTTAAGTTCTCAGTTGTTGAAGCACCAGGGATTGCCCAGCCAGAACCAGCTCTCCCGCCAAATTTCACTGCACATGGCAACTGCCCTCAGGAGGACACATTTCTGATGCGTTACAAACAGAAGCAAGACTTACAAGCTGCTACCTTTATTTACAAGTAACTGTATCCCAGCAATGTTACAAAAGACACGGCCTTGGCAGGAAGCCTGTGTGTCAAGGTGTGTGGTTCCCTCTCTACTCCTCCCAGCCATTTCTTCACTTCCCAGCTATGTGTTCATTCCCGACTTTCCCCTTCCTATCTGCAAGACAGATTCCCATGGAAACCCATCCCTTAATTTCAGTGGACATACTCATTCTTTGTTCTCTTCCCTCATAAGCCTACATCTCTATTTAAGATGTTCAAATTTAGTCCCTTCCTCTCAGAAATGTCCTGCTTTGATACCAATTTTCTCAGGTCCACTCCTTGCTCCCCATCTCTCCCTGGTGATCTTGACAACGTCAGTCAAAGAGAATTTCCTTCGTGGATCATTCTTCTATAATCCAGGAAAGGGCTTGGAAGCACAGTTTTGAGCAGTAAGACAGATGGAAATGTAATGAAACCCTAAAATCACTTGAAGGTCACATTTAGCGGGAAAGAAAAACAAAGCAGCAGACAACTTTCAATGGAAAGACAGGATGAAGATTTAAACTAGGGAAAATTTGAGACAGGGGAATGTATTTATGCAACTACAAAATAATCTCCTGAAGGAAAAGGAAGAATCTCCTTTGACAATTTGGAGCTTTTGATGCACACACTGGGCAACATCTGCACAAATAGATTGCAGGGAATGACAGTGCATCAACAGGAAGGCAAACAGGATTGTGCAGCCAGGCTAGTCCATGAACAATTCCCTAATACATTTCTGCACAGTATGCATTAACTGCACTCTTCCTAGGTTTCATGTTAGAAAGGCTCTTTAAGAAAAAAACCCAAGCAACAAAGATAAACAGGAATATATGTCAGAGATTAAAACAAATTCAGACATCACTGTAAGAATTCCAATTATCACTGTTCTCACAAAAAGCACCACTAGGATTTCTTTTGTTTAAACTCTGCAGAGATCAAAGAACCCAATTATAATATCTGGCCCTTCCTTCTCTGCAGCCCTTCATCATTAACTGCTCTGGCTCCTGTTCTGTATTTCTACTAAGTATAAATGAGAGCACTGGAAGTGAGCCTGCTACTGAAGCAAGCAGAGCAAACTTTCACAGATGTCAACAGAGTTAGACCCCTTTTACAGGCAGTGACTTTGCCCTCCAATTGGCAAAACAAGAAACAATTTGCTCAAATGCAGCATTGAGCACCATTCCCTCCAGTGATGCTTGCTGGTTACCCAGGCACTCTCCTGCTTTTCTAGGCTGCAGCAGGGAACTGGATGGGCTGCTGACTCACCATCTGGTTCCTGGTTTCTTTCTGAGCAGCACATGTGCCAGTTCCTCAAATCCTGTAGCAAAAATCTCTCCTGTGCCTGCAGATAAGCTACTCAGGCATCTAAGCTACGTAACAAACCAAATAAAAGAGGAAAACCGTGTCCACCTTGTAATGAAGATCTTAAACCCTGGCCTCCTCTCTAAATACAAAAGAATGTCAACAGAGATGGTATCTACAAAGACTCATCCCACTAAGTGAGCAATAATTACAAATGTAAAATGAACACTCACTTGGATTACACAGTCTGTTCAGCACTTCCAAACCCCTCCCCACATTTAATTCCAATAGCAAGTCAATCCCACACACAAAAATAAATGAAAACAACTGAGTAAATACCTCACATAGAAGGGTGACATAGGCCGCTCATCTTCTTGGGAGCTAAAAACAAAACATATTTTGTAAGTTAGTATGCAGCTCTGTCTTGTATTTGCAGCTCAAGATACTCACTCTTACAAAGCAGAGATAACAAAAGTGAAATTGCACCCGTTACAGAGGTAACATTTAAGTCTATTTTGTCCTCTGTTTGACACATGGAAGAAAGCTTTAAGTTACTTTCCTTAAATCCTGGCAATCCAACTCCTTTCTCAATGTCCACAAATGTGGCGTAACACATCTCCTGCTAGACAGCCAGGAGTCATTCAGACTCTGCAACAGTGCTAGGGCTATTCCCATAGCAACAATAAAGCATTTTGCCAGGAAAACCGAGAGAGTCCTTTGCTGTCTGCTGCTCCAGAATTAAACAATCTGCCTATTAAAGCCAAACTTGGAAAAAAAAATGGCATCTTGAGTAACCAAAGAAACAGCCATGGCCATAGGTGTATGAGGCTACCTCTTCTCCAGTTTTATCACTCCTGTGAAAAGTTTATTTGAATAAAGTTTCTGTAGGCTTGAGATCAAGGATTGCAACTAGCTAACATGGAGGTTCCCTGATAAAATGTTTAGTTGTGTTTTAGTCGTCAACTGGCCTGCCCCAACATAACGACCTGGCAAGTGACTTACCAGCCTTGATCCAGCTCACTGGTGCCTGTGCTGGCACAAGGGTAAGAATGAGCTGGGACACAGAATCACACATGATCTTTTGAATTTTGAGGGATTGTATTTATTGGCTTATAAAAGCTGCTCTAAGCACTCGATAAAGGGGAAAGGACCATCTCTGTAGGATTTGCAACTAGGAAATCAAGTACTCAGGTACTTTCTGCAGCCTCCACTGGAGCCAGCATAAAGCACCCTCAGCAAGATGAGCTGAAACTGGCCTGCAGCCAGGTAAGTGCCCTGCCCTCACACTGTACAGAGCCAGAGGCAGATTTAACCATGGCCCATTTCCAACCCAGCCAATGTTTTAACAGATCCACAAAAATGAACGCCAAATTCGCTGAGAGGAGCAGAGCATAAAGGAGGAGGCAAGATACAAGGGAGTCAAAAAGGGAGACTGACAGATAAGCCAGTGTTCCAGAGAAATAATCCCAGGGATTCATTCCCCCAACTAGAATATGGAAAGATTCACTAAGAGACATCTACAGAAAAGACCTTAAAGCACATGATGCGGGAAACCTGAAATACTGATTTGAGGGTAACACCAAACACCAAACACCACAGACCGGAAGGAAGAGAAACTGACTCTGAAATCATTGTGGTCTGCCAAAACTTCATCAGTTCTGTAAGCAACAGTGACTGGACAGCCTTCAGAAGCTCCCCAAGAAGACTGGGAGCACAGTTGCTATTAGAAACCTTGCTGCCACTTCCACAAGCCTGTCTTCAGTAGCCTGGACAAACTGCAGTGCCCAGAGTTGCTGCTGCTCCCAGAGCCAGGCAGGACAGAGTAGTGCACAGCAGATGGAGAGTGCCTGCCTGTGAACTGAGGCTAATGGCACGGAAGAGTCTTCATGAGAAACTGCTACAGCTTTGAGACCGCCTGGAAAAGGTTGATGGAAATGAAATGCCCATTACTGCCTTCCCTGAAGAGAACCTGCAACAAAGACATGGGTAGGAACCTCTGCCAGGTAAGGCTCCATCCCCAATAGCATGCAGTCTCCCAACCTACATGCATGCTATCACTTTATTTGGCATTTACAGAATATTTATTATTTAAGTGTAGAGGACGTACTTTAAACTCACAAAGCTACTGGTAAAGTTTTTTGCTATGTTCAGTTCACTGCATTAATAGCTGTACTTGTCATCTCAATGCAAACAAGTCCAAGTAGTGGACAGAAAACATGAAAAAATCTTTTCTCACATAAATGAAAGTTTATAGTGCCATCAAGATTTCTGTGCATTAATGCCACTTCAAATGACAACAACAAATGCTACTTTATGCACAAGTGGCAGGTGCCAAAGCCACACCAAACATGCTTTCTTTTTGATCATAAACACCCCTCCTTATTTCAAATTAATTACAAACTTACAAACCAAAGCAGCACCATCATACTGAAGAAGTCAAAATAATCTTTTACATTTATACTCTCAATACTTTTTTTACAGAGCAGATGGAAAAGTAATATTCAGCAGGGACTCTGAATCCTCTTGCATTTCCTTCCCTTTCTTCCACAGCAAGTGCCACTGGATGCTTCTTAAGTTCAAGCAAGTTTTCTAACTGTACAAAAATTTATCCACCCATACAAAGAAACTGAGGAGAAAGATTTTAAGCCAATTAGCTGGGAATGGCAGAGAGAGAAGCTCTTATAGAAGTCAGAAATCAAGTATCAATTTCATTTAGATCACCAAGTTTCAAGATTTCACATGGTTGGTAATAATTGTAGCAGTGAAAAACATCTTTTACTCAATAGTGGTTCATAGTTCTACATGTGCAGCAAATGAGCAGTAGCTGAATCTGGGATGAAGAGCTCCAAGCTAACTAGTATGAAATCCAGACTTGTGAAAAAAACATAAAAATGTCTAAATTTCTATTTTGCCCAGAAAAGAACTTATCCATTAGACAAACAGGCTTAGCAGCAAAATTAAATTTTAGGGTTTTTTGTTTGGTTGGGATTTTTTATCCCCCATGTTTTGTCCAGATGTATGTATGCTTTATGCCCAGAAGGAATGAAATAACTTCCAAAAACTCCAGTTATTTATTCAGCTATCACTGATTACCTGGCCAAGCAGGTGAATGCAAAATACAGCAGTTTCTTTTTTTTCTCAAGCATATAAATAGCTCCCATAAATCCAGGGATTAAACAGAAATTAATCACTTCCATGAAATACTTGGGAGATTACCTGACAACTTCCTTCTTGCTAAAAACCAAAACAAATACCAGCCAAACTTAAAAAAAAAAAACCCACCCCCCCCCCCCCCCCCAAAAAAAAAGAAAAACCCAAAACAAACATAAAAACCCACAGCAAACCAAACTCATTCTGTCTATTTCACGGATAAAGGAGTAATGTTATGTAAGCTTGTGACCTGTGACCACCACTGAGCTAATAAAAAGTTTGTCAGACTGGAAGGAACACCAGTTTTTTAGCACATCTTGGGATTTTCAGGCACATCCTTTCTGTCCCTGAAAAAGGAAATAGGAAAGTCTGGGTGAAGTCTGTTAAATTATTAATTTCAATTATGGAAGGAGAGTTATCCTTTTTTGCATACCTCTTTTGCAACACGAATGTTACAGGTAATGTTACATTCACCCCTCACATTCTTAAGCGGGCTATCATGGTTGTTGTTTTTTTTCTCATAGAAACATAGAATCATTGAGGGTGAAAAAGACCTCTTAGAACAAGTCCAACCTTTAAATCATATCGCCCTTCAGGCAGCATAAGGGAGCTGCTGAGCCTATTGTAGAACACTCATTTAGATGGAAAGCTCCCAATTTATTTACAGACATGAGGAATAGCCCTGTCTCAGCCCTCTCCTCACTCGCCTGAGCTCCCACCACAGTCAGAGAGTGGCTCAGGGTCCTTCCTCTTTGTTTTATTTGCACTTAATCAGCAGCAGTCCTTCTGCCTCAGCTTCCTGGCACTGGAACCTCCATTACAAAGCTACTGCTGCTTTCCTACTCCACATCTCTTTTCAAAACTTAAATGAGACATTAAGCAGATGAAATTTAAAAAAAAAAAACAAAAAAACCCAACAAACTCTGGATTTTGGCTTTGGGGATTTTTTTTGTTGCATTGTTTTTTTTTCTTTTACAATTACGAAAATGTACTTTGACACATGGGTCAACATTTTGCACCAGAGATGAAGAGCCTAGACACTGGCAGGGTCTTGCTGCTCAGCCAAGGTCATGTTTTCCTAATGCCTTGCCAGAGGCTCTGTTTGTTCTGACCTCAAATGTTAGATAAGGGAATGGCTCACTTTCTATTCTACCACAGAAATTCTCATTTCCAAAAGAAAGGTACTTGTTTTTTAGTGGAAATACTTTTTCAATGCAAAGCAATCAAAAAAGGCTTTGAAACAAAAAGGCAATGAAAAATTCAGTGACATCAAATTATTAATGGCATCAGAAGTTAATGCAGGTTTTGGAAAGAGAAGGAAGGCTAAGTTTGGGTTACTCCTTAAGGCTTCAAACTTATCTCCCTCTTGTTTTCTTCTCATCATTCAGAACATCTATGCCTCCTTGGATTAAAAGACATAATTTTTGCAACTACTGAGGATTTTAACAATATTGTTTACTTATTTATTATGACATTCAACACCAACAACACTAAAAACAGCTTCAAGGAAGCATTATTTTGAGGCCACAGCAGTGCTTTTTGCTGAAGGTCTCATCTTAGTCAAGAATTTTTCATCACTTTTTCACCCATCCAAGTAATTTCCCCACAAAAGTTATTTCAATGTTGCAAAAAATGCAAAATTGAAACAGCTCATGAAAATTTATTGCATGCTTATTTTCTCAATAGAGCTATTTACTCATAGCTTGTGCTTCACAGCAGTGGGTAAAAGGCAATTTTGCAAATGAGAATTAACAGGCAACACAAGCTTTTGCTTTCAAATAAATCCTTCAAAATAAATTTTCTTCAAATAAATATTGAAGTATATTATGCAAAAGAAGAAACAATAATACCATCCTTGATGCAAGATTAAGCATAAATTTAATCTAATATCATAACACTGCAGTGATACAATGGTCACCATTAAAGTCAGGACCTACCCTCAATCCTTGAGCAATGCCACCCTTGCTCTATATCCTTAAACTGAGGGGGAAGAGGGAATGCCACATATGCACTGTTTAAAAAACAAATGCTTAACAGCTATTTTCCTCTGAGAGTAATTTCCATGCCAACATTTCCATTTTCCCTGAAGAGCAACTTTAATAACTCAAAACCAGAACATGTTGCTTCAGATATTTATCTCCAGTCTTCACAATAGTTGTGCTTATACCTAACCATGCATACCACTAAAACTTAAGCAAGCTATTCAGCAAATGAGCCACATGTCAAAATCCAAGGCTGACAATCCAGCTTCTTTACTCTGAACTCATGTATTCTGCAAAAATATAATACAATGCAAAGTATCTCCAATTACTTGTGTGCAGGTGAATTGGTTTAAATATTAAACTCCAAAGGATCCCATCATCTTCCTCAAAGCTGTTTCTTCAGCATGTTTTTCCTAAAGATCTCTCAACTAAATTAGACTTCACAGGCATCTATCCATAGGCATAACTGCACAGGGTGTGTGTGAGGGGGCACTGAGATTGAAGCATATTACCTGAATAGGAAAAAAAATACACTGAAAGCTTTTTGTACACCTCCTATTTCAAAGCAACATCAGAGATCAGGGAAGTATAGGCTATCCCATGGCAAGCTGAAGTGGGCAGAACTTCTTGCTGATTAAGTGCCACTGTGAGCAAGAGGCAGAATTTCCATTTATATTAACATACCAGAATATCCCAGAGCCCTTGACAGCATAATTTTGTGTGATTATTTTCTGCTTACTATCTTCCCAGATTGCAAATATGTTTATCTTTTATGAAATGACGTCAATGTTAAACAGCTCACTTTTGTTGTTTTACTTCTTAAACTAGTTGGGTCTTATTATGAAAGATGTGGCAGCGTCTTTTCTTTTACTTGTGGTTTGGCAATAGTCCTCACTAGGATAAAACCAGAAAATGGCTCAGAAAGGTAGAATGAATGTACCAGCTGAAGTCTCACCTCTTCTCAGAATTTAACAGTGAAGTTGCATAACACACACATACCTGTTGCATTATACTGGTGAAGAACTGTTACTAGGTAACCAGTGATTTCAGTTTCAGGATTGTTTGTTAAAAGCTTGCACACTTCAAAGAAAGGTATCTAAGAGGCCAGTTTTCAGGCAAATATAAATATTTTGTTGCTTAATCAGGTGGACACCCCAGAGACTAACACCGAAGAAAATTTCCATACCAATTTCCTCTTTTAGTCAGAGCCTTCCACCCCCAGTGGTACTGAGGAAGAGCTTCCACAGGCTCCTACACTCACATTGTCACAGCAGTGACAAGACAGGCTACCAGCTGTGGGTCGAATCTGAGCTTGGAAGACAAAAAAATTCACAAAGCATTTTCTAACAAGCTATGACTTGAGGAAGATGAGAGCCACAGGTTTAAATTTCTCTTCATTCTTCCACCAGAAAAAAAAAAAACAAACACCCAAACCCAAAGCAAACAAAGAAAAATCTAGATTCAAGTTCTCTCCACCCTCAGAGAGCATACTCCACATCGATATTCCAGAATATACTTCATTTGGGCTTGTCAAGCACTCCCAGTACCTTGGACAGAAAGCGATAGCAAAGTCCAAAAGATCAGACTTATTTACAGCACAACTTCACACACAAAAATGTTCACAAACCTGATAAAGAAAACACAGCAGCCATCCCCCCTGCCCATGCAGACAACTGCTGCTGTACAGGTTAGAAACAGATCAGTCACATTCCCTACTCCTTTCAGATGCACTTGCTAAAAATATTTGTGATGGCTTCACTCTTCCACTACCCTGACTTGTTAAGCAACAGAGGCCACCGATCACAAACAAGGCCTAAGTGTGTACCTGCCTTTCTTATCTCCTACAGAAACTGGTAGATATGATTGGCAAAGGCAGCCACAGGTTTCAGCTTTGCACAGCTGTTGTTAAATCTTCAATAGACTGAGCTAGAATACATGAATTAAAACATGCATTAACAGCATTAGTAACGCTCTAACTAGAAAGCTGGGATAACAAAGTAAGTTAATGCTATTCTGAAAAGACAGTAGCCTAATAGCAATAGAAGATACAATTAACGGTGGATAAATTGCTGGAAAATCAGTAATGCAATCTATGTGATATCCACCAGTGCCTTCTGCAGTGCTTGGGCAATACAGTACCTACTGCAGTGAGGATTCAACATAGTTGGCCTTCTACCTCTTCCCATACAATGAAACATAACCCTGACATAACCATTGTCATTCCTCACAGCAGGACACCATACCCCATCATATGCCATTCCACAGATGATACCATAGAGTCCATATGGCTCTATGCAAGCACTTTATATGATTTTCTGGAAGACAGATTCACAGCTCACACATATCTTGGTAGACACAGAGCCCTTCTCCTCTCCCAAGTTTTACACACCAGCTACACACTTGTATTGCTTCAGTACAGGAGCATTTCCATGGCAGGTTACAGCATGGTCAGACTCGTGGCCCCGAAGAGAACATGTAGCAGGGCACCTGCAGGAGATGGGCAGGAGCAAGCTCACTCACCCAGAATGGGAATCAAGTATGATTATTGCAGGCAGCTCATTTCCTTTTTTGAGAGGGACAGATTCTTTCAGATTGGCAAGTACCCTAAATCACAGAACCTGAAGGGTGCCATTACTCCGACCAAACCCCAAAACTGGAATCATGCACTGCAACTTGTCCATGCCCTCAGCAGGAACAGCAACACCAGCCTATCCATCTCACAGAAACTACAAACATAGTGCTATCCACACTGGTACCAACCAATCCTGGAGGTATCAGCCTTCCTGAAGCTGACAAAAAATTCTCAAAGCCAGTGAAACTCTGCCCTAAGGGAGGGAAGAACAAGAAAATAAAGGTGCAACGTGGAAAATGCCACTGTAAAGGGATCTGGCAATCTGTGCCAGAAAACAAGATGCTAAAAAGTACAGTATGCACAGCCTAAAAATAGATAAAGGAGATGGAAAAGGAGCCAGAATTTCATTAATTATTTTAACTGAAGAACTCAAAACAATTCTGTACCATGCTTATGGCTTAATGGAGTTTGAAGAAAATGCCTCATTTTTGAAGTGCTGCCGGCATCTCTAACTGATCCAGACTTAGTCCTTGCAACAACAAAGAGTCTAATTAGAGCCAGCCTGTGAAACCTATCTTCCCTCGGGGTGAAGAGTCAAGAGCATAATAACAAGCACTTGTTCCGACCACTGCAAGGACAGTCAGATCCTCGAGAACATAGAAAGGTTAAAAATATTATGTGAGACTGGTCCTTCAAATAGAAATGATGCACTGTGACCACTTCTTTAAGACATTCAAACCATATTTCTGTTTCTCTGCAGTCATCAACATGGAACCCTGCGACTGCAACAGTGCCAAAGACTTTCTCCACATCTACCTGCAGAGGACCCTGCACTTTATCAAGACAATAACAGTTTGGGCAGCAATTTCAGTTACTATTTTATTGTGTTCAAGTAAGCAGCAACTCTGCAGCTTCTGCCGAAACAGCACTACCAGAGTGCTGAAACGGCACGGTAAATTTTTTAGTTACTGTTTTGCAGATTACAGAAAGATTGATACTCAGGTCATTCAAATACTATTAGGGGATGTATGGACTGCTTAATTTTGAGAACTGAATGAGCAGTAAAAATAAAAATAAGAATTTGATGACCCAGTGAAAGGGCTGTGTACACTCCTCCCCGCAGTGGGTCTGTGCCCTGCCATTTCAGGAGCTTGACTGCAGCTGTCCCTGCCATAGTGTGGCGGGAGCACATGCCAGCACAGGTACCTGCTCACAGCTGGTGCTGAAGTGAGGTGTGCGTCGGCACCCTGGGAACACCCCGCCCTTTTCCTCCGAAAACTAAACCTCTCTCCCATGCTGCGGCAGGCTGGGTGTGCGAGCTGCCAGCCGGGGGGAGGTGGGCTGTGCGCAGGGGCAGCCCGGCCGCGCCGCGGGCAGCCCGCCGAGCGCTCGGGTCTACCTGGGCGCACGGAGCTGGCGGAGACACAGGGCTGGCCGGGTCCCTGCACACCTAAGAGCTGCTCCCACCCCGCACGGAGAGCGCTGTTTGCGGTTCTGGGCGCTACATCGAATCCCCCTCTCCACCCGAGGACGCCGGAGATCCCCCAGCCCCGGAGACCCGCTAATAGCCCCACTTGTTGCACTGCTCCGGCGTCGGGGCCGGTATCCCGCTCCCGGGCGGGCATCCCCGCTCCCAGGCGGGTCCGAGTCCCCGCTCCCCCGTGCCGGACAGCCCGGCAGAAACCCTGCGCTGGATCCCGAGCTAGCCCCGGCCGAGCACGTACCTCTGCAGGGGCATCACCTCGCACGCCATGCTGGCCATGGAGCCGCTGCCCGCCCGGCTGCCCGCCGCGCCTCTCGCCGCGCCCGCAGCGCCGCCAGCGCTTGGCCGCGGGGAGCGCCCGGCCCCGGGGAGGGGCGAAAGAGCCGCCGGGCCCGGGTTGGCGGCTGACGAGGGCCCGCCCCAGCGCCGAGAGCCCCGGCCCGGCCCCTCAGCTGCGACACCCGCAACGGCCCCTGGCCCTGCCCGCCCCACCGGGCTCGGCAGGCACAGGTTAACCAACAGCGGCTTCTGATGTCCGGTTGGTTCTGGGCCTGCAGAAGATGCTACAAGCTAAGGGCTAACGACTCCTTCCAACAGAAAGACTTCACGAGGTCTTCTGCAGCCCCTTCAGTAACTATAACCCAGGGCCCTTCTTCCTGAACTCGCCCAGGGTGCAATGTAGTCTCCCCCGAGCGGCGGAGCCGGCTCCGCTCCGGCAAGGGCAGGCGCGGTGCCCTGGGCACCCAGACCCCCGCAGAGCTCCACGCCATCCTGCTCCGGCTCTGCCCTCACACACCTTTACTATTGATCGGTGTCTAGCAGGGCTTGCACAACCTTCGCACTTGATCTCTTCGTGTTGCAATAGATAGATACGGCGGTTTGAAAGGTTTGTGCTGTAGTTGGCCACCCAGCTCCGACCCACTGCAGAGAGCTCTTCTTCCCTTAATATTTGAACTGAAGAGAACTGCAGAGCCGAACTCTTGTTCCCAGTGGGCTATTCTCAGGCACTCCTGCTTTTACATCTGTGGCTGCTGACCAAATATTGCTCTGAAACAAGAAATCACACCATTCTATTGGGCAGAAGTTTGGCGCTGGGAAGAGTGCTTGCAAAAGAACCGCACACAAAGGGTGTGTCACTTACCAGGACACAGCGGCCTAGGAAAATCAACAGCACAAAGTCTCTAAGGTCTTGCACCGAAATATTTAATGACTACTGAAGGAACATACCCAGAATTTTCCTTCTCACCTTTGCAGCTCCTCTGCCCAGAAGGCCTGAGGAATCGCCTTCCATTTCCCCAACACTGGACAGAAACACTTCTACCGCTGCCTGGCCTGTGAACAATGTTATCACACTGCATACTTTGTATGATGGGGAAGGGGACGATCTTAATCTGATAAAGAAACCTAAGATTGTCCTTTCAACACTTTAGGTGGTACAAACATAATGGCACATGTCAATCTTCAAAAACTCAAGTCAACATTGGAAGTACCACCCCATTAAACCCTAGTGAGGATTAGTGCTGGCTTGGGAGAAAGCTGTGGCAGGAGTTTAGTACCTGTATGTTTAACACTTCCACAGAGATGTAGGTCATGGAAACTAAATATGAACCACATCAGCTTCCTGGGGAAGCAGCCAACGCTTGCAGGTTAGCAGAGTGTATCAGACATTTCACAATGATGCCCAACATATCCTGACCTTTGCCAGCAGGAGGCAGGGGTGTTTTCTGTCGAAATCAAGAGCAGTGGGCAGCTGCAGTCTCAGAAAGCAATGGCATGGAGTGGAGACACGGGGGTCAATTGAGACGTGGCTTCGCTTCAGTAGGCTGAACTGTTTAGTATCTGCTCCTGTCAGCTGGCTGACTGGAAGAAGTGCATTAGTAATGCTTCTGCCCATTGCCTCAGCACAAGCCTGTTCTGCTGTGACAGTCAAGCCAGGCGCAGCACAAGGCCCCTTTTTAGGAAAGTCAGCAATGCTGACAAAGCACTCTGCCATCATGGATCTGGGCTGCTCTTATCCATGGCAATTAAGTGAGTATCTTGATGACTTCCTGTTAAGTTAAATGAGCCATACGTGCTCATAAGCAACTAAAACTATGAGATTTTACTCTTATACATAAAACTACTTCAGTATAAAACAAAAGCACCTTGTACCGTTTCACAGTTTGACAATAAATCAAATTGACTCTTCCCGGCCAGTCTTTTTTTATACACACGCAATTATTCATAGTTTATTACCCTTCTATAAACTGAGTGTTACCATCGGGATGCCATTAAAAAAATTAATTTTCCACATTTAACTAAGGACCTATCTACATGGGCAAAGAGTCAGGGTTCTCCAGAGCAGCTTGCTGAATAAACAGAAGTGGAATAACTCAAATAGCTGCTGTACTATGAATTTATACACTAGCTATTCTGTCATAACTTCCATGGGACTTGCTTGTATAAATAAGCTAAAAAGTACTAAGCTCCTTGACAAAGAATTCACTAACAAAAAGAGATGCTGCAATAACCAGAAAGATTAATTTATGGATTAGCATCAGTGAAGAAAGTTAGCTCGTGGCATCATGCTAAAATCAACCAGATGCCAACAGTAAAGTTGCAGGGCTTCCTGTGCCCACAACAGCTTCAGATCCACCTTTTGTTTCTGTTCTCTTCTTTTACAGTCTCCTCAATGGGTATTAGTTTTCTCCTTTGCATCCCCATGTCTCTTTTAACATTGCCAAAACCATCCCGACCAAGAAGAGGTACAAGAACTCATGTTTCCCAGCACCCACTGGCAACTTCAGCAACTGTTGAAGGAAAGGTGACCAAAGTTAAAATAATGCTAGCACTGCTGGTTTCCTAAAGTTTTAACTGTTTTGAGAGCAGGTGCAGACACTGCAACAAAAGATTTTAACATGAAGAAATGTCAGAGGGAAATTTTTAAAACTCCTTTTGAGGACTGTGGCCAACCACTAGTAAGAGTACAGGATGCATGTCACTTTAGTTCAGTTCACACTCAGGTCTCAATGGGCTTTTTGAATCTCTCAGCAGCTAAACAAGAACACAAATCTTAATTTTTCACCTCCCCTGTTCATGGGTAGGGACCACAAGTGATTTATTTGTGGCACAAAGCAGGCAGACAAAAGCTGCCAGAAAGCTGCAGTCTTATCTCCAAACAATTCCACTTCCTTCACACAGATGTTGACGCTAAAACCCACTTGCTATTTGTCAGAGGCAGGAATTCCTATCCTCCCCTTGCTCTCTTGTGCCTTTTTTTAACTTGCATAACTCAAGCTGGGCTATCACACATAAAACCTGGGATTTTACAACATTTTCTTTTGGATTTTCTTCTACTTGTTGAATTTGTTCTCCCATGTTAAACAAAGAAGACAAAACATCTTCTGCAAGTTTCATATAGTTCTTGCATTTCTGTTACTCAGAAAGGCCAAACTCATCTGTTGGCAACAACAATGCACCACAGAAGCCCTTTATGGTACCACCCACTACAGAAACAGAGGATGAAGAAAGCCCCTCTCTCAGGACAGGTACAGCATCCTCTCCATGGACTGTATGCTCTCTACATACTTCAGGAAAACAGACAGCAAATAACAATAAAAATGATAAAGTCTCTTGAAATACCAACACATACCACCACACTTCAGCACCTACACCAAGGCAACACCTGTGTTCAAACTGTTTGATTTGTAAATTTCTTATTGAGTTTCAACAAAGAAAAAAAAAAAAAACATTGGCTGGAACTCTGGAACTAAGTATGAATAACCATTTTTCTCCATCAAAGTTTAAAGAACTGCACGTTTGGAAAGGAAGTCTCCTGTCAATCATCATTACAGAAGTGTTTTCTCCTCTTTCTTTTTCATACTTTGCTGCACACCAAGTACTTTTCTCAGCATATAAAGCCACAAGAGAAGAGGATCTGTGAGCAGCACCAGAGGATACAATATATGTGATCTAAATAATGCATTTTATGAGGATGTGGTTGTGTTTGCCTCCTGAAAAGCAGTTATCCCTTGCTTCACTGTGCAGTCATACACAAATCAGATACTATTAAAAAATAAAGAAAATGAAAAAAAGGCAATCCTGCCTGGTCTGACAGAATCTGAGGGTTTTTAGAATGCTACTCAATACCATCGATTTATTCCCACAATATTTACTAAGTTATGCAATATTTTCCCTCTGGCAGAAACATGAAATGCAAAGGAAAGATATCACCTGACTGAAAATGATATAATATACTTTTCAAAATACATCCAATACAAAATTTAAAATTATATTAATACACACATTTTCCTCTTTAAAGTATCTATGCACATGAACATCTGCCATTATAAGTGAATACCCTGGAAAATCTCCCACAGGCCAGAAGACTTGTGTGAAAGTATGAAATGAGCAAGTCACATGTAAACAGAAACTGTACTTGGAAACTGTAGCCCTTCATGTCCAAACAAAGCAAACAGACAATTCAAAACGCCCCCTCCAAAAGGGCACAAACAGGAAGAAAGACAAGCTGATATGTCAAAAACATAATTTAGTGAAACGGGAATCCTCAGAAAGGTTTAAAGGACTTTGCAAAGCTGTACTCAGCCCTGTTACACTTAAAGATGTTTCAGTGATTTTAAGTAAATCTAAAATTATACTGGTGGCTATTTTTGCATGCTGTGTGCAAGCCAGCATTAAAACTTTCAGTACAACCACATAAGAGCAAAATCGGACAACTATGTGCAAGATGGGGGTACAACATTGTGCTTACAAGCCCTGAGTGACTGTGTGGCTGAAGAAATTATCATTGTTCCCAGAGACATCAACATGGGTATTACAGCAAAAACGTCTATTATGTCCGTATTTCCTAATGGATTGGCTGCTACAAAAGACTGTGACCAGTTCAGGAATTTCCAATCCCAAGCAAGTTGTGAAAAACTTAAGAGTGCTAAGAGACAACCCATGAAGGGCACACAAAAACTAAACCCACACATTTAGTGCTTTCCAAAGAAAATTGTCGATGCATGCAGGAAAAATTAATACTTGACCTAGTACTCAAAAACTGATGAAGACTCAATGGCTGGAGGTCAAAGATAGGCAAATTATGTCTAGAAATTAAGACATTTTAAAGTGGTGAGAATAATTAACTACTGATGTAATTAATCAGTAATTATAGTGATTTTTTAATGTTCTCACAAATTACAGTTGCCTTTGTTTAGGAATACCAAGCTTCACTGTCTAGATGGAATTTGCAGAATTTACTTATTTTAATAACTGATTCTCCTCTTGTCCAAAAGAGAAGCAGGTTGCTCTCAGCTGAAATTACTTTATTTTACCCCTTTTATTTTTCACGCTGTCATAGAAATACAAGCCTCACTGGCATATCTGTGGAGAATATACTGGTATTTGCACAGTAGCTTTTCTGTTCCTTCCCGCAACTTAGAGGTCAATTTACCTTTTAAACTAGCTAAGAATCTGTTAAGGAGGAAACATATTCCAGAACTGTTCTTTAAACTTGCAGGGACAAGAGAAAAGTATGGACCAAACTGAAAGCTTCTCAGAGCTTCAGGTTCTCAGCACTCCTGATCTCATCCAACAGATAAGCACAGAAGTTCATTTCCCATTGCAAGGGACACCGCATGATGTTCCATGGAGACCTGGAATTGCTGCTGTGGCTTCCCTTCATTAGACAGAAGTATCCTTTGCAAGCACTGCCACATCCGCTTGTCCACTGCTTTAACTTGTTCCAAAGGAGACTCACCCCATGGGATAGCCCAGAAATTATTTCTTGGCCTCCATCCTGGAGAAGGGGGAGGATTGGGACTAGGTTCCTAAAGGGCTCCCTGGGAAAGCAACAAGTAATGAATGGCTGTGCCAGCTCATCTGCTGTGGGAACAGGGTAAAGCATGCTGAGTGACGAGGTCACTAGGTTCTTCATTTGCACCAGTTAGTTCAAGTGCACAGGAGAGCAAGCAAACAAGCAGGAGTCCAGTCTAGCACAAGTTATTATCAAAGTAGGCTTTTGCCAAAGCCTATTCTAATGAAATTCCTAAATTTTAGTGTCCAATGAAATTTCTCCCACTCCTCTAAACTGTTACTTCTTTAAAACACTAAATTGTTATTTCTATAAAGCTGTCTGCACAAAAGCTTTTTAAAAAGCTGGCTGTTTCAGACCAATGAAAATGTCATTGAAAACAATGAAGAACAAGAATTCATTTGTTAGCAGAAAGGTTTTAAAAAAAATGTTAAGTGAGTCCCTGGTGCTCTCTCTACTATTTATATTACCTACGAAAAATGTCACTGTTTTTACACTTTTCCATTTTCCAAAACCATCCTTCCAATCCTCTACAAAATTGCTAGCCTTTGAAGTCCATACCTCTGCATCCTTCATGTTCCCTGCCTCCTAAATCACCTTCAAGTGACAGGCTTGTAGTTCACACGAAAAGCAAGGACATGGGAAGGGGCTGAGGAAAGCAGAGGAACAGGCCACACCGCTCATGTTTGCTGCACATGGCTTTTTACTCCACTGAAAGATAAACTGTTGTCTGTCTTGGCAAGGGAGGCAGTTTGGCAGAGTCACCCTCCAGAAAAAACCCTCCAGGAATAGCTCCTCTTCTCCAGCTGATGAAGTGACTGAAAGGGGTCTTCCCTTTGCACCAGTGCCCCAGTGGCCAGCCTGGCTCCCGGGAAAGCTGGTGAGAAAAAGACGACTCGGCAGGAGAGATCAACTCTGGCTGGGAAGTACTAAAACAGGAGTGAGCTGGGTGAGAACAACTCCAGCTCTCTGCCTAGAGCTGCAAGATGCATCTGCCACAGAAACAAGGGAAATCCTGCTAAAAGGCAGCTCTGACCAGATCCATTCAAACCTGCATTTGAGCAGAACACAGCCCTCTGAGGTCAGCCCTGGGACTTCTTCCTGCGCCCAGCTGTGTGTACAGCAAGAAACAACAAATGGCTGTTTATGCACAGCCAGATACAGCAATGCTGGGCTTAATGAGCACAGCTCACTGCTGTGCCCCTCATTTGCAACATCAGCTTTGAGCCCAGCTGCTCTGTACTTCTGTCCCACTGCAGGACATTCCTATCAGGAGTGGCACAAGTGGATACTGCAGGAAAACAAGTTCAGCATACAAGTTCATTATCAGGAATATCCAGAACAACATGGGTAACGTCTGTAAGTTTTCAACTTCCCAACCACCTTTCGGAGTCTTGGGAAAAAACCCATATTTTTCTACTCAATAAGCATACATCCAGCAAAAGCTAACAAGATTTTAAAGGAAAATTTTTCTGTGATGCTCAATAGCTCTGTTAGAACAGTAGTCACTTGATTTTTATTTTTTTTTCCAATTTGACACTTTCTGAAGTTTCAGGGTGGGTTTTTTGAAGGAAATATCTATACATTTTATAAAATACAGAGTAGTGTTAGTAGTGCTCTTAATCATTTTACAGTGGCTAGATAGTTCCTAACTCCAATGCAGAACAACAAAACTTTTATTTTATTAGATATTAATCCCTCCCTATGTGACTCAAACTTTCTGAATGCACAGAGCTTGAGACTGTGAAAGGACCTGAGGAACTGGTGGTGGAATCTTTTGTTTCCAAGAGTCCTGTGAAAGCCTTAACAACTGGAAGTCATTAACAATCAAGCAGCTTTTAGTTTTTCTTCGCAACTACCTATTGGCCTCTCTTTGCAGGCACCCCTAGCACACACTATTTCAGCAGGTGCACAATGAAAAGAAAAGCTTTGGTACAGGAACAGAACTATCTTCACACTTCCTAACTGCAACCCTCTCCGGCCAGGAGGAAGGCACTGAGCCAATGTGAGAAGTAAAATTTGTAGATAAGCAGTCAACTTGGGATCATACTCCTCACAACAGATAAAATGAGAGGAAATCTCTCATGACCACTGACCACGAAAGAGAATTTTAGAGCACTGAAACAGCTCAGAGCCAAACCAATGCAAACGAAGTGACAGGAGCAGTGAGTGACAACTTTGCCATGCCACGCTCAGCCTCTTCTTATTAGCCAGCCAGCTGACCATGTTGAATAAAAATATACGTGTGTGTCATGGGAAGTCCCAGCTGAACCCAGCAGCCTACACTGCAACGTGCTGAACACAACGTCCAAATGCACAGCTCTCCCAGCTGAACCGGGAAATTGCAGCAGCAAACAAACCTGACTGAGAACCCGGTGACCTCTGCCTGCTGATCTTCCTGTGAGGACTGCCTGCAGGACACAGGCCCAGGTCCCCTCTGGAGAGCCACAGGGGAAGAAATACCTCACAGCCTCAGGTGGTAGAAAACTGCTGGCTCTGCAAAGCTAACGGAAACAAAGCACTCTGTGCTGAACCTCCCCATCTGAACAATGGACCAGGCACTTCAGCAGACAGCCTAAGGAAGTTACAGGAGAGGGAACTACTTAATTACTGAAGTAAAAATAAGTCAAGTCACAGTGCAGAGACTTTACTCCTTCCCTACTTGCTTGAAACACAGGTTAGTGATGGGTGTCTTGGTTTATATACACATGAATATTAAAAGCACAAAGATTTCCAAGGTTAGCTGAAACTCATTATTCACTGTGTGTTCTCCAATAAGAGATCACATATCCTTTTGCTTAACAATTACTTAAAAATCATACAGATGTTTGTCCTTTATTCCCTCAGAAATCTATAATGTGACTCAGTTGGTATCAGAAAGCCATCAGCTTCATGAGATGTAGAGACTTCCTCCTTGCAGCAAAAGCAGATAACAAAATAAAGAATCCTTCTAGCTGAGACAGCAATGGTTGAGGTACAGAAAGGGAGTAATTTTTTTCCAGCTTTGCTACTCAATTACCGTGAATTTACTGTAGTCCTTTTATGATTTCTAAGGCTGCTGAGTGCTGGATGCTGTCCCAGGAAACAGGAAAAGCTCATATACTTGGCTCATGGACCGAAAGAAGAACTTTTGTTTCCATATGCACATTATGACAATAAAAGTGCATATGTGCCTTCTACCTTGAAGTCACCAGATCTTTGTTTCATATATGATTCTTCTTGCATACAAGATGAACCTCACTTCTGTGGCACAGGTCAGGGCATCAGATTCAAAATGTTCTCCATCCCACAAGCTGTAATTCATCACCACGTAAATCTTGTAAACAGAGACAAAGATAAAATGGACAGAATTATAAAGGAAAGTTAGAATAGTGTGATGGACAAAGCCTAATTTAAAGGAGTAACCTGGGCAGGGTGGAAGAGAAAGGTCAATTGCTTGGAAAAATACACTGAAATCCACCCAGGTGACTTGCATGGAAAAAATCTACATAATTACATGTGTCTGTAACTGCTATTACATCTGGGCTATAGACAGGAGAGAAGAACCCAGGAAGAGCTCAGACCACACCCTGATTTACCATTCACAGTCACCTGCCTTGGAGAGACACAGAAATCACATGTCTTTGTGGCTGTGTTTTTAGAAAACTGAATGCTTTTCTTAATAACTCATTATGTAAGGCAGCTCCTGCTGCCAGCATCCCACAATGCAAGAAAGAAGGGAATTGATTGCATAGGAGGGTGGAGACAAATGTACTTGCAAAGTTAAATGAGTCAGCTTGGAAAAACTAACTCAACACAACCTAAAGAGAGAAAGTGGCAAAAAGCAACAACACTTTACATAAAATGTTCTCTCTGAGGGCTCAGAATAGGGCCTGCCAGAGGCTGCTGCATGTTGAATGATGCAGAAGGCAACTGTGTTTACCACCTCCCTACACACATTCCAGACCTTTACCCCTTTCCTGAATCATTTTCTTGAAGAATCCACGGCTGTTGGAGGGTAGCCCTGCCTGCAGCCTGGCTGCAATCCCTTATGTAAACCTGGCAGCAAGGCTCCTCAGTGGTAAGGCAAATTATTACTTTTGATGGGGACTGAATGTACTGGCATGACAGACTTCAAAAACAAAAAAACCCCAAACCTAAACAAAAATAGTCAGCTAAGCAAACAACACTAGCCCCTCTGTTTGATTTGTTCTGGCAAGAACAGGCCAATTCTTATCACATGCCAGAGAATAATGATAAGTTTTGGCTTGCCTCGTTTTTAAACCACAGCTGCTAAAAGGAAAGCCAACAAATAGGGGAAGTGTTTATAGTAAGCACAAACTTCTCAGTGTACAAATATATGTATGTTTTCATACCTCAACAACTAGCAGTGAAAATACACAATGTTATTAAGAATGTGGCACAGCAGGGCACACTGACCAACCCTCTATTTTAGGGATGCTACCATGCTAGCAGGCATGTGGTCCCTTTATTTTCAGGACACAGGCCAGATATAAGGATTTTTGTGAACAAAAGGTTGATGTAAACAAACCTTCTCTTTGAGAACGTGCACGTGTTAGAAAGCCAGCACAGCCTATCTGTGCTGGCAAATCTCATTGCAGCTGTGATGGCAGTCACAAACAGGAATTTGTGATCTCTGGCATACAGAGATGCGGCTACAAAATACAGAAGGCTGGCTTACTGAACAACTACTGCGGTTGCTCTAAGCTGTGTCTCTGAGGAGCTGCACAATGTCTTTCATGAAGTCTGACTGCCATACATGGCACCCATTCCCCAGCACCCAACCACTACATCAGGCAAGGACGGGTACTCAGCTGCACTCCTTTGGTATTTCCACGCACAGAGCCTAACAGCACCACAAACAGCAGCATGCCCTCCCACTGAGGGATCTCTTCAAAACAGTCGCAGGAGTGCAAAGAGATGCAGCTCCAGCAAGTGCTAGAACAGACACGTAGAACAGCAAAGCATATTTTAGTGCCTTTTCCTGGACAAAAGATCCAGCAGAGTGTCAACCAAAGTCTGAAGACAGCATGCAGCTCTGAGCCAGCATCAGGAAAGACATTTATGCTCACCATCCTCAATTTCGGGCTTCACGTTTTGACTGCAGGAAGCATTTTCCCACCTTCCTGAAGGCTCTCTCTTCTGTTTGCTTGTATACAAAGTTTAGCATGAAAAGTGAGAGAATTGCTTGCAAGAGGCCCTCCTCTCTTTGTATCCATGTAAATCTTAATATATCTAACCCTGAAGTAAAAGCCATTTGAAGCACTTATTTGAAGTTTTTGTACCTCTAAACATATTCAAAATCATGCCAATTCCTCCTGCAGTTTTGCATGAATCAGAGTTTTGAGATGTTTTCCTTCTAGACAGAGAAAGAAAGAGGGACCCAAAGAGAGACTCGGTCTCACAGAACTGCAAGCCCACTCCAGACCCCTCTCACTGAAGGTCTGATAAGGCCCCAGGGTGGCCCATTCCCTCCAGCCCACTCTCCAGTCCAAAAGTTGTTGCCTCTCCCAGGTCCTGAGTCTGCAGTGTATGTCTTGTGGCTCTCATCCAGGTAAAGACAAAGGACATGTGCGGTTCCCAGTCTCTGGAGGTTTGGCTGCCCTGAAGCTCTGCACAGGAACTCTTGCAAAAATGAGATGAGACTCACAGAAGTAAGTAACAGGCTGCACACGGCCTAAAATCTTTAATTCTTTTTTCAGAGGACCAGTCTCTCCTCTCCCGCCTCTTCCCTACCTTCTTCCTTTCTCTCTTTCTTTCTCCACTGTTTTTGGATTTACTCAAGAGCTGCATTACAGGTATGCTTTTCTGCTATTGCATAATTAGCAGTTTGCCCTTTGGCATACAGCTATAATAATGAGGCAATTTTCAAAACAACAAATTCATTATGCACTAATGGGGACTGAAGGTACATAGAGTTAATCTGCCTATTTTGTCCGGAAAAAAGAACATAACTTTACATATAACATTTTCTAAAGATAACTGTTGTGAACAGAAGGTGATACAGATTTTATGCTATGCATTGTTTTGACTGCAACTGATATATTGCATATTTCAGATAACAGCAACCCCTTCAAAAAATTCCTGCAGTGAGGACTATCATACCTGTAAGGAGGCATACCATAACTTTCAATATTTTTTTAAAAAGGTTATTATAGAAGACATAGTCACAACTGTAGCTGCTACTTAGTATGTGGATCTTCATTTTAAGGACAACTGTATGAATACATATATTAAGAAGCATTTTAAATAATATTAAAAATCACTGATCAACCAGAAAGTCACTTAGTTTCTCTCTGAAGGCTCTAGTGTCAAATGAAACTGATGGAAAATTTATTAAAGATTGTAATCCTTACTGGAGGGAGCCTTAGGGGCTTAGTGCGTGTGGGGTTATTTCTTCACTGTTATACTTGTGAAGCTGCTAAAGGTGGAATTCTGCATCTACTCTTCTATGCAGCCCCTCATCCCCTTCTAATCCACCTATATCACAGTATCTGAGCGTGGAAAGGGAAAAAACCACAGGTGTGTTCATGAAACAGCAAATGATTATCACTGCCAAGAACAACCTTTATTCTTTTCTAACAAAGATCATATCATAGCTGAGCAGATACAGTAGTTTCACTAAAACTTATCTAGTAATTACATATAATTAATGATAAAATTTATTTTAGAACTGTTGGTACGCTGTGACACAAAACCACCCAGTAAGAATAGCAGTGTGTTTGCGAAGCACTGTAATCTAGGTCAGATGCCGGAGTCCTTCTGCTGAAAAAGGTGAAAACTCCTAATAATAGCCTTGCACTGAAATAACACCAGGTAATACTTCATTGTGGGGTTAAATTACATGGGAGTGCCACAAGGCTGCCAAAAGCATATTTAAAACCACTCCTGACATATCAGTGATGCCAGGGAATCAAGGTTTGTGCCCGTTGCACAGACAGCTGTCTCCCCCAAGCATGTTAGGTCTGCTAGATACCTCTCTCTGCTCTTCCCCTAGTCCAGGGCCTTCTCTCCATCCCATCCTGCCCATAACCTGCCAGCCTGAAGCTGGGAAGAAAACAGCAAACACTACCTACTCCTCCTTCAGCAGTGGCAGTAGATCACTGACAAAAAAGGACCAGAAGCAAACATCAGCATAGATATTCAACACAATTAGGTAAATATGTATGGAAGTGTGGCAGGACAGAAAACTAGGGCATTCTTCAGCAAAATGGGATTACAAGAGAACTAATTTCTACAGTTAATTAATTTCCAAGATAAAATCAGAGATGCAGACATCTTTCAACCCAAGGCCTGAGCGTGAAGATCAGGCTTCTGCCTAGTTACAAACACATTTCATTTGGTGCTTAATGTCCTATGCCAGCACTGGCCCAACTGTCCCATAGTTCAACAGTACTCTTCTAAGCAATTACACATTGACAGGAAAACAGGGCTCTCTACAGAAAATAATTGCATTATTTGGAGACTGTTCTCATAAAAGAAAGGCAGTTTGTTGGGGTACCTCATGAAGTACATCACTCAAAAAAAACCTTCCCAGACCTGACAGTTTTTTATTTCAACCCTTGGGCACTTCATTTCCCTTTATACCGTGAAACACATAGCAGAGTACAGGCACACTCTCTGTCAGGCTCCAGCATATCAACACAAGAGGCTGGAACTTCTGCCACAGCCCTGTCTAGCTGCTAGAACTGTATTGCCTTCTCCAATTTGCCAGCTGACCTGCTTTGATCATTGATTTCTAACTCAACTCAGTCAAAAGCAGCTGGATTGATGAAGCCATGTAAACAAACCTGATGTGTTCTGGCTGCAGGAATTTTTAGGGAAGCTTGGGGAGAGTGAAACACACAGCTAAAATAGCTAATAGTTAAAGAGCCCTTTCTGCCAAGGGCTAGAAACCAAATTCAACATCTATGCTTCACTACCATTACTATGAATCAAAATCTGGTGTTAGTGCATAATTTGGTAACTTGTCTCGTAAATTGAGTGCTGTCTGCCTGCTCTGGTGCTGAGAATAGCACACATCTCCTGCTTACACAGTGAAGTCACTCAGTTACGTGTCTGGCAGCATTGCCTCTGCTTTGTGTTCCTGGTTGGTATGCTGGGACACTGCAGTGCTCTGTTTCATGACATGTGAACAGCACTATTTCCCACCAATTCCATATTTCAGTAGCACACTGAAATTTCCCACAGTAACCTGAATCCCTCATGTGCTGCACTAGACACAAGAGGAGAAAGAATGGCAGACTCAATTCAATATCCTGAGAATAATGAAAAGATCCCGGTTCAGCCTGATGTGCAGGGAAGGACTTTATAGGAAAGCAAAACACCCATTACCGGTTTACCTAACAGTCAATCTGCCAGAAATCAAAACTCAAAATACACTTTTAAATGGATACTTTTATAGATGCTTTACACCAATAGACTCTCATAGATAAATTCACAAAAATACTCTTCTAGATACTCTACACATAGTCTTCCACACTTGTCTGAATGGAGTAGTACTATCAGTAGAACCATTCTTGCCAGAGAGAGAAAACCCTTCAAAAGCCCCTTCCATTTCGGAATTAGAGACAGAATAAAGTCAGCCATCTGTTAAGACTTAAACTAGGCATATCAAATACACTTGATTATCTAAAAGAGATATCTTTTGGTTGCATCTTGTGCTTGGTGTAATTTCTATTGCCTGACTGTAGATCAGACCTGTCCATCTGCATTCCTTCACCAAGCAGGCTACTCTCATATGTTGAAATTTTATGTTGGAGAGGCAAACCAAAGCACACAGCTGGCTTTGGAGTGCGTGGATTCAACAGGAAAAGGCACATTAATATATCTTACACACCAGTATCCTGGTTAAAAATTGCCCAGAGCCAGAGATGTAAGTACAAAACCAACAAAGAGAAAAACAACCAAGACAGAAAAAAAGAACACTAACCTGGAGAAAAACACATCATTGTTAACAAAGGAGATTTCATCTGCTAAGTCCATCTCCTTCCCACGTGAAGCACTGTCTGTTAATCGGAGGCTGACTTGAGGTACTCCATCTGACTGGCCTGGTTGTGGCAATAGGCACGTTTGGCTGGATCGTTCCACTGGGGGTTTGGTCATCTACAGAAGTAAGGAGAGAGAAAATTGAAATGTGAAAGGAAGAAAGGCCAGAACAGCCCTTTCACATAATCTGTAACTGAAAGACATTGTGTACCAGTGTACAAACAGCAAAGGTGACAAGGTGCAAAAGAGTATTACAAAATAGATCTAAATCAAACACTCAGCTTGATAAAGACTATTTAAAGAAAAACAAAGGCGTGTCTATTGAAAGAGCAGGGGGATGAACACAATTAAGAAAAGAAAGGTAAGTGAAATAAATACTTATTTTCTGTATCACAACAGATGGTCTAAAAAAGTTTGTATTGAATTTGCTTCTTGACACTACTGGAAAAACAGATGCTAATAGCAAATATAGCTCTTCTCGACCCCCTTACCAACCTTTTTAATGACAACTGGTACCAGCAGGTGCCCTAAGAATGCTTAGGGGAGAAGAGCAAGTTCGGAGGTTTGCCCTTCATTTTAACAGCAAACATTGAACCTAACCTTTGTGATTGCGTTCATTTTTCTCTTGTGCTGACTTCTGGTTTTAGCCTTTGCAACATCCTGCGGCTGGGAGTTTCACAACATTGTTACACATTGATTAAAATTGATTTTAAGGTACTTCTATTTTAGGTATGGTGACATAATCCTTCCCTTGGTTTTGAATTGCGACAATTTGCCAGTAACTGTTCCTTAACCAACCCCCTCATACCAATCTTGACTTTATACCACTCCAGTAATGCTGTCTAATCAGACAGAAAAATTAGTTTATATAGTCTCTCATTTTACAGAACTCATACTCATGTGTTTGATCAAACTTGCTGCTTTTCTCTTCACCTTTTCACCTACTGTGAAGTCCTTTCTAAAATGTAGCCAGAACTGCATGTAGCACTATATACGAAGGCAGATTTAGTTGTGGCTTCTCAACGAAAATCTAACTTTTTATTTGCTTTCATGATTTCTTATTTGGAGCTCATCAGTACACATATTTGTATAATCTGTGGGGTTTTGTGGACATAGTTTGCACATAGTGATGGAAACTCAACAGTTTTTCACCCAATAAAGAGTAAATTAGAAGCCTTCTTAAAGTCCTTGTAGCCAGCTTTTAGTTCTTTCTATCTTTAATACTTTTCTAATAGCAGTACATTGTGAATTTTCTAGGTCATTATGGAAGCAGTTAAATGGCACAGATTCCAACAGAGATCCTTAAGGGCTTCTCAGAACACCTTTCTCCACCAATAAACCTATCATATCTTTTTACTGCTTTCTAGTTATTAATCCATAAAAAGTCTTTCCTTCTGATCACATGATCTCTTTGCTTCTTTAGAAACTGTTGACAATCCAATTAAAACCTTTTGAAAATTCAAGTGCACTATACTGACTATACCTACACACATATTCACAGGCTCTCCTGTAACAATTTTTTTAAAGAAGAAATAATGTTAGCGTCTCATAACTACTTTAATTATCCATTTGTTTCTCAGTTCTGCTGCCTGCTGTGGTTGTTACAAATCTGCTGGACAGTAAATCAGAATTTCTGAACTCCTTTTCATACCTAGCTTACCCTAAGCTTTTTTGCAAAATTTGTTTTACTTCTGTTTCTAGTACTTCATTCCACTCACAGTTGCTTTCAAATGCTTAGTGCGTGTTAAAAAGTTTCATGGGACAGAAAGCTGCTTCTTACTGAGCTTTGCAGAGAATAAAATGAAAAATGAAATATGTATCAGTGCATAGGGAAATCAGACAGAGATATTGAGAGAACTTCCCAGTTTCAGCCTCTGGACTGCTTGCTCTGAGCAAGATCCTGACTTTGCTGACGTCAATGGGCATTTTGCCTGAAGTCAGGATCTCACCTTTGGACCACTGGTGGTTCCAGCAGCACTTTGTCAGCCCATCACCTGCAGAGGTCTCTGGCCACTGGCACCACAGGAACTAGGCACACACAGCACATGGGCACCAGGCAGTGCCTCTCAGCTGGTACCAAACAGCAGCAGTGCAGTGATTTCAAAGGGGAAAACAATGTTTGTGGGGAGGAGGGGAGACAGGGAACTACACAACGGCAATGTTACAGGAGAGAATCACAACAGGAGGCAGCAGGACCTGGGGTCTGGATGCACTGAAAAAGAGACCAGAACCCAACTGGCTACAACCTCCTTTCAAGTACATGTAGAGAGCAATAATGTCACCTCTCAACCTCTTTTTCTCCAGGCTAAACAAGAACATATGACCTGCTGCATACTGTGATGCCTGATGTGGTGTGGCATCTGTGAGAGCAGCATTTTGTTCCCAGCAAAATCTAACCACTAAATAAACACAAATCTATAAATCTTTGTAAATACATACAAGCCTTCACTTTGGAAGATGATACAAATAAATTCAAGGACAAGCATAGAGAGCAGGCTTTGGCTGAAGAAAAAAGAACTTGATTTTTGTTTCCCGAAGGTTTTTTCTCTGGTGAAGCCTAACCTCAAATTGTATTTGATGAAGATCAGAGTCAGCCTGAAGCAGCTATGTTGTGGGCTGTTACAGCATAGCTATAGTCTGGGGCCACTGAAAACATGGACTCTGCTGAAGTCTGCTACTCTATAATTTAAAGTACACCTTCATTCTCAGCCAAATACAAGCAAAATAGCATCAGGTGGTACTGACAATCAAAGGGACAAGTAAAGATAATAAAACCACCAAAGAACAGAAAACTACAAGGAAATATTACACTGTACATCCTGCATTTGTTTTGTTGTCTCAAAGTTCAGATGCAAGGAACTGTGTTTGCAGTTGTAGCAGACACTAGTCAGTTTTATGACCAGTATAAACATGCATCATGATGGGTGTTGAAGAAAGTGCAGAAAAATTTTCACCTAGAGGCACAAGATGACCAGACAAGTGATATCATCCTACACAATACCACCACCAAGATTCTTCATAACTGACTGGCTGCATCATAGGGATGTTTCATCTCCCTGTGAAGTGTCAGAAGCTCCCGGGTTCAAAGATCAAAATGACATATTCTAAAGATCTGACACGGTATGGTGACTAAGCTTTCTGTGTTCTTGAAGAACAGGAGCTGTTCCAGATGAGTCTGGAGAGCTCAATGTATATGAATCAACATGGTTTAAAGACAGATCCTTAGCACAGGTCATCCTGCTTTTCTGAGTACCTCACTCATGTTCTCAAGTAGGAAAACGAAAAACTTCCAATATCACAAGCTGTGCACGAACATGTCCAAATAATTGGACAATTCATACCCATTTAAGTAATTATGAAGTCTAAATGCAGATCCTTTGGAATAAACTAGCTGTGAGTTTATATTTTAAATGTCATAATTGAAAAGATAATAAAGATATTTCTGTAAGGTAATCCTCAATAAACCCACCATGCACAGCACATTCTTTTGTTTAAAGGTGTACGCACATAGTACTCTTCCAGACAAGAGAAACCTCCCTCAAAATTTGCTTAATACACAAATCAAATTCTTACAGTTGTCCACCAAAGCAACGAGGTCCATATTACTTTTTGAAAGACTTCATACTTGGTCACTCTAGTGCTTTTTCAATTTATGAGCTGTCTATATTAATACAACTATCCCATGGAATAGAAAAAGGTACATTTCTTTGGAAAAACACAGGCATGGCCGAGTAATGCATGGAAATTTGGAATGCTAGTTTCTTTTTCACTCTAGTCTCAATTTGGCTAGCTATCAGCACAAAGCTTTAATGTCAATCTATCCACTCATCAGCATTACCTCTGCTTCATGAAGGACTGAGAAAGGGAGAACATTAGCCAGCTGTAACTCAGCTAATCAGCCTAATTCAACCAGTTCTGCCCAATCAAATGACCAGGGAATGAGATACCTACCAAAGTGCCCACACTTGGTATTTTTCCACTGAAACCTCTTGAACTAATATATTCCACTCACTCCATTCATACACAGAGCTTACAGCTCTCTGCTAAAGTTAATGGTAATGACAATGATGACTACATCAGGCCTTGTTTGGGGACACAGATTTTGCCAGAGGTTTTAGGTCATGCTGAATTGACCCAGAGAATCTGGTGGAAATTCCTGCTGAGACAGCAAATCCCTTTAAGTCATTCAGTGAACAGACCAAGTATTTATGCTGCACTTGTGTTCTCCAAAATTTCATACTGCAGCCAGTTCTCACACAACACCAGCTCCACCACCATTTTATTGCAGTAAAGGACTTCTAGGATGAATCTGGACAGGATGAATCTCCTGCATCTGTGAGTACCAGATATATTTCAGGCCCAAAGAGCTTTCAAAGGCAGGGATAAATCTGCAGTGAGATATTTCAGTTACATTCATCTCACACTTCTTACATTATTCTCTCACTTCTATTCCCTATGCTCCTACTGAGGTTGTGATTACATTACTGACCATGGCATAGAATTTCTGTGTATGAGGAAGCAAGTATCAAAGCCATGGTTTGAATGTTATGTGGACCACACCAATAGGGACAGAGAGGCTGTTCAACAACATAATCCAAACAAACCTGAATTATTCTACCATTTTCTTTCCTGTAACAGTAGAGCCAAAGGCTAGGGAAGAACTGCAGATGTTGTCTACTGGACTTTGCAAGCCCCCATCACATCCTTCTCTCCAAATTGCAGAGACATAGATTTTATGGATGCACTGTTCAGTGGATGAGGATTAGCTGGATGGTTGCATCCAGAGAGGAGTGGTCCAGTGCTCAAAGTCCCAGCTGAGACTGGTGACAAGTGGTGTCCCTCAGTACAGTTGTCTTTAGTACGGCTGCTATCTTATTTACAATGGGCTTGTGCCCAAATGCTTCTCCAAAACATAGATTCTATTCAGAAAATAATGAAACGTAAAAATGTCACTAAAACCCATCTTGATTCATCACTTCGCCCACCATCTACAATACTGATTTTAAAACCACATAGGCATATTACAGTTGTGAAGTTCTTCTCAAATTAAAGATGTCTCATCATCTCAAATTACTGACACTGGGAGACAAAAATCAATAGCTCTATAATTGTTCCAGGTTTACCAAAGTCAACACATACTTGCAAAATAATTCAGTTACCAACTCTCTTCCACACTCAAAACCAAGCCTGAAATCCGTCCTTGATTAACTGCCATACTGAAACCATAAAGTCACGATAAATGTGGTCATCTTGACAATATGAGCAGCTGCCACTGCCAAATTTGGATTTCTCTTACTCTACTTGTATTTTTAGGCATTGGATGACTAAAACACCTCCTCTGCCATTCTGCTCTTCTCAGATATCAAAGTTATAAATCTCATGCAACCCTAAAGTGTACGAAGCTTTAAAGTTCAATGAAATTCTGATGTTTTATGCAAATTCAGATGTCTTAATGAGAACAAGACTCTTTGGAATCAAAGAGATGAGTATTTCTTTAAACCACATCCCAGTCCTGCTTGTCCAGGTTAATTTCCTTTTATGACAAGGTAACCAATCTAGTTGATCAAAGGAATCCTTTGGATTTCAGTAAAGTTTTCAATGATGTCTCTCACAGTATCCTGGACAAAATGTCCAGCACACAGCTTGATAAACACATCATGGGATGGGTGAGTAACTGGCTCATGGGTTGGGCACAAAGAGTCACAGGTGACATCAGACTGGTGATCTGTCACCAGTGGGGTTCCACAGGGCCCAATCTTAGGCTCTGTGCTCTTCAACAACTTCATGAATTTCTTGGACACAGGACTCTAAGGGCTACTAAGCAAGTTTGCAGAGGACATTAAATTGGGAGGAGCTACTGACTTCCTCTGCAGAGGCCATGCAGAGAGATCTCAACAAATCAGAGGACTGGGCAATCACCAACCATGTGAAGCTCAATAAGGGAAAGTGTTGGATTGTGCACCTGGGATGAGGCAGTTCTGGATGTATGGACAGACTGGGGAACGAGATGCTGGAAGGCAGCACTGTGGAAAGGGACCTGGGGGTTCTGATCCCTGCAAGCTGAATGTGAGTCAGCAGTGCCCTGCAGCCAGGAGGGCCACCTGTGTCCTGGGGGACATCAGGCAGAGCATCAGCAGCCAGGCAAGGGAGGGGATTGTCCCACTCTGCTCTGCACTGGGGTGGCCTCAGCTCCAGTGCTGGGGGCAGTTCTGGGTGCCACAATATAAGAAAGGTATTAAACTACCAGGGTCCAAAAAGGGCAATGAAGATGGTGAAGGGTCAAAAGGGGAAGCTGTATGAGGAGTGACTGAGGTCACTTGGTCTGTTCAGCCTGGGGAAAAGGAGACTGAGGGGAGACCTCACTGCAGTTACAACTTCTTATTAGAGAAGAAGAGGGCCAGGCACCGATCTTGTTTCTGACAGGACCCGAGGGAATGGTCTGTAGTTGTGTCAGGGCGGGTTTAGGTTGGATATTAGGAAAAGGTTCTTCACCCAGAGGGTGGTTGGGCACTGGAACAGGCTCCCCAGGGCAGCAGTCACAGCACCAAACCTCACAGAGCTCAGAAAACAACCCTACAGCCTCCGTATTTGACCAAAGCCACAGTGAACAGCAGAATTGCTTAAATGTTTGAAAGTAAACACATACTTTGCTAACACTGCTTGATTCCAGAGGTAAGGAGCTAGTAAATCCTCTCAGAAAGCCTATGAAATTCGAGCACAGCTGTGCAGATATGGCATCTCTAGCTCCAGAGGTAGTTTATTTGTCATTGGCTGTGAATCCTGTAATTTTGCTTCAGTAAGCTCCCAAGGTCAAAATAATGTCTCTTTATAAGACAAAGAAGATTCAGTGAATGAACTCCAAATTTTCCCTGTAGGCTAAACATTAAAACTGTACAGTCCAGAAAGATGTAACCTGAATCCAAAGCTATTCTGTCCTAAAAACATTCAAAATTAAGAAATCAACCTAGTAGTAAGATTATCTTAACCTGTGACTCTCTGTAGCACACACACAACAGGAGGCTGTTAAGTGAACCAGCAACACCTTAAGGTCCTTTTCCTGAAGGAGATCAGGCACATTTGCCTAAGGGAATCCCTTCAGCCTGCTGCCCGTGCAGCTCTCCAGGCAGCTCTGTCAAAATGCTGCAAGCGTGCAGCCTGCATGGGATGCAGGCCAAAACGCAACAAGATGTACGGGCCTGGAGCCAGAAGATACAACCAGCTCCCAGAGATTGCCAACTGCTGTCTGGCATCTGTTTGCCAAAGGAAACGTAGCACAGGCAATGTTCTGAACTGAAGAGAGCTTGATCCAAGTGGAGAGGAAAGAGTGGGATTGATGTCGACTTGACAGATCAGGGGTCCTAGGAATCTCAGCAAAAGGTAAGTTGAGGACTCCCTGGTAGATAAAATAGAAAAAAAAAGCCTAAAAGAAAAATAAGCGTGCCTGACTTCACACTGGAGAGATACAACAGCCCATTGTCTTATCATTTCTGTGCAGCAACAAACCTCACAGCCTCTTGAGAAACAAAAATCCAGCCTTGGTCACAACCCTGAATGTATTCCACAAGGATACTGGAAGTCATTAGCATCCAAATCCCAGAGTTCTGGCTACACTGCTGGGACACTGCTCCTCTTGGAATAACTTCTGCCTTTTATCCACTTTGGACTCTCTTAGCTTGAACAACAGATGATGCATTGAGAATAGGAAGCACAAGTATGGCCAGATGATCACAATCACAGGACAAATTGAGGAATGAACTTAGGAGACTGACTATGGTGACAATTCCCACTCTCAGCTTCCCACAGGGTGGACTTTCTACTCATGTCTGTGTTCACCTGCCCATTCCGAGCAATAGTGAGAACAATAATGGTAAGTGACCGTAGTTACAATGGGTATTATTAGGTATTTCAGTATATTAAAATAAATATCACCTCCAGTGAAGGAATCCTAAAGCAAATGCTCTGCAGCTCTCTCCTGTGCTGTTAAAGGGCAAATGTTAATGAGCCCATCAAAAGCCAGAGAACAAAGGTAAGTCAGTACAGTGCCTATTACATTCCTTCATCCTTCCTGCTGGCTAACTGTTTGAGGTGTAAACAAGTAAGTTTGCCAAAGGATTTCTTCATTAGAAAAATGTGAAGCTGTGCCAAAATTCAGAGTTGTTCCACTGAAGTCCATGTAAGTAGGTTGGAAAGTTTAAAACAAGTTGCTAAGAAACCTGTCTTTCTCCATGTATGGTGCTTCTCCTGTTAACAGCATGACAATGAATTACACAGTAATGAAAGAATTTGTTGCCTGAAAGACACTGTTGGCACTGGTCTGAACTGTGCTATATCCCATAAAGTGCAGGCAGATCCTTCAAGGAAAACAGATTAGTTTTACCTCTGTCTTTTTCCTGCCCCGAATTACTATATGGCCAACTCATTAATCAGCGAACCTGAACAACTGAAAAGGCTGACTCCAGCTTCCACTCTTCAATCCCTTTTCCTTCTCAGCAATAAGGAATGCTGTTTACAAACTCTGTAATAAAAGCAGGTTCAGGTCTTAGGAATTTTGAACAGAGGTGGAGCAGCACTCTCATACCAATAAACTGGCACTAAACATGCCCAAGCTCATTTTTATGGCCCTCTGAATCAACAGTGGGTAATACAGATAAGCTGAGACACCACTAGAAATTCCACTAGAGCACATAACAATCCAGCAACAAAGGGACAGGAATGATCCTGTTCTTGGATCATTCATCTCTGAACTAGAAAAGGAGTTAAAAAGACATTCTGTACTCTAACAGAACTTTCAAGGTGACCTCATAGGTGTTTTCTATCTCCTATTTTTATGGCATTGAATCTTCATTACAACTACACCTCCAGTTGTAAGTACAAGTCATCGCAGACAAATGACTCAAGTGAATCACTTAAGTGTGTTAGATCACATGACAGCAAAAGTTAGAAATCAACATTCCTGCAGTTAATGTAGGACCAGGCGTGCCACTGACTGAATACTATTAAGTGAGCATGCAATAGTCAGAGATTTCAGGAATCATGCAGCACAATAATTGCTTTTATTATCCTGAACAGAGATGAAAAATGAGAACAGAAGTGCATGAACTAAAAGCAGAAAAACCTCTGATCGCACACTATTAACTCTCCATCATGGAACTATAACAGCACATATAGATTCATGTGTTTCAGTATAGAGATGCATTTAATTTGCACAAAATAATACTTCCAAGGGAGCTTGAGATCCATATACTGGGAACATAGCAAACAGCACTAGCTAATAACCTATTAAACATTAACCTCGAAAGTCTGCTAAATGCAGGCTCTGGCAAGAGATCTTAATTGCACTGCACAGAATGCACACAATTATATTTTTCCATTCTCAAGAAAAGATCTTATTTACAGTTTATTCCAACACTTGCAAACGTCCTGCCCCTTCACTACTGTCCTTCAAGTCAAGGTGGTTTTTACAAGGCAAACACTACTGTAAGATTATACCACTCCTCCTACAAACTGGCTGTTTTGTCTAACTGTACAGCACATCTTTATGTTAATTAGGACAAAGGGAAGAACTCACCACCATTAACATGAAAGATGCAAGTTGAAAGACAGAATCTACTAGGAATATCAGGCAGGCCTAATAGTCACATTTTCAGGCTGCCCAAGTTCCTAAGCTACTTGGAAAACTTACAAACAAACAAAAGCAGAATCTCAGAAACAGTTTAAGCTGAGAAGTCACTGCTGTCAAGTGTTTTGTTCTTGTATATTAGCTTGTGAAGGACTAGGTACTATTTTGATTTTATCCTTTAAAATCCAGACAGCAGAAAGGACACGCTCATTTCCAATAACGTGTCATACTTCAGTAACTAAGCATATTATGGAGTACATTTTGTTTTTCTAAACATCCTATGAACTTACAGATCAAAAAGTCAAATCAATTAAGATATTTTTGACCACAGTGAAACTGATTCCTAACTCTACTAGCATAGATTAAATAACTGTACATGTTCAGAAATCTGACTCTTGCTCTCAGAACAGTCTTTGGTACTGGGATTCAATAAACTTAAATTGTAATTTTCAAATGCAAGTATTTAAAGTCAGGCACTTGCATTCCACACAGAGTAGTAAAACCGACAACATTCAGTCAGGTCACACTTGCAAGGATTTAAAGAGCACTTGTCTGTCTGCATTTCTGTTAGGGAAGTAAGCAATTACACCAACCTTTGTACTTGCACTTAGAAAAGTAACATTACATAACTACCTTTTTGCATTTCAGTGCATCTTTGAATTACTGAAGCTTGAGAACTCTTTGAGATTTCTATTTACTTATTTTTGGCATTGCTTGTGAAATTCATGAAACAGCGGGATGAAATCTGTTGTGCTTTAAAGCCTTATTTCCTTAAAACCCATGACATGATTCCTGTACAACTGGGATAAATAAACTTGGAGCCACAGAATGACTAGCATGGAGAAGTAATACCTGAGCATCACTTTTCTAGAACATTACAAATCTCCAGAGAATGCTTTAAGAAGTATGGCTTATTAGCAATTGCATACTTTCCATTCTCCTGCAAAGAAAAAATCTCCAGTGTAGCAGACTAGATACAAAACAAACTTTGTTTTGTTCAACTGTGTGTACTCAACAATCAGCGTTAACTGTTTATACCTGGAAAGTTACCCAAGCCCTGCTTACTGTCAACAGCTCCATCTCAAACTCCCCAAAACCTGCTCAAACTACAGTACCTGGTCATGATGGCATCAAGTCCCACCACAGTTAATAAGAGAAATTTTCTATCAAGAGTACTTGGGCTAAAGTAAATCATCAGCATCTGTACAGACGCTGTCAAATCCAGGTTTTGAAGTAAGTTTCTGTAATGATTTTCATGCAAAAATTGACAAGATCACAGGGAAAGCCAGAGAACATTTCACTTCCTAACTATGAGGCAATATTTATTGGCAAATAGTGCAGTCAGAAATCTATCAGCATAAAGCAAAACTTTTAGTCATTTCCTGCATCTACAAATGTGGCAGATGTGTGCACATTTAGAGACCTGCAGGTCCTCCTAACCTTACACATAATAATTTATAGTAATAAAGTGTCCTGGTTCCCTTATCCATTGACATTATTAAGTAAGAGGGATTCATACAGCATACTTGCATCTTACACTATTACCTGTCTTGGATGCAAAGTTCAAAACAGAACAGGTAATACTACCCTTGCCTTTATCCTTTTCAACAAAATGTTCAATGGGCATAAAAATTGTTATGTTTCAGGCTCAGTCAACTGTAGCCACGAAGAAATGACCTGTGCAGTCAATTTAAAGTCTTTTGCATTTGTAGCATGCTACCATACTAACACAAGACTTTAAATGCAAGTGACTATGACTGCTTAAGGAAGGAATTAGGAAAAACATAGCTACTAAAAAAAAATAGTTATACAGCGTGCTGTATTTCAGTGACAACAATAAACTTATTTGTTAATGACATAATATTCCCAGTTATCTCTAGAATAATCTCATTATTAATGCTGTGCTCATCCTCTCTTTCCTGGTTGATTGAGTAACTAATCTGTTTCTGGTCTCACACACTGCATAATCAGAGGAAACTGGCCTGTGGGTTTCTCAGTTCAAGTTTTAAATGCTTCTAGAAAGCACTAGATCTATTTTTTAGCTGTTAATACATAGAAGACCACTTCAATTAAAATCAACTTGAACTTTTATCAGTGTGAAAGTTTTTCTTAAATAAAGCACAGACTAGGTTTTGGGGGTTTTTTTACAGAAACAAGGAGTCCAGAGTCCCCTCTGCAATAAAGAATGTGCCATTCTGATTTCACCAAAATATCATTCAATTTACTTCATCAAAGTATTTAGCCTTATGCCCCAAAATAGAAAAGTTATTATATGGGATTGCTCACTGACTCTGTACAGGGGCTTTGACAGAAAAAATAATTGTTGTCAGCACAGCGATTAGGGTTGCAATTACAGGGGTAATTTTTCATCAGGCAGAAAACCTCAACCACCATGGTGGCTTGTAGGGGTCATGGGGGGTAGAGATGTTCTGTTGGACTGTTCACTATGTTCTCCAGTTCAAAGCAAAAATCAGGTGACCTTCAAATGACACTAGTGAAAGCCACATTTGTAACAAACAAAAGGAGTCAGATCTTCAGGTGAGAGGAAGCAATTTGTGGCACACTTTTACAGATATGTTGGAAGCAAAAAGCTTACACACGTGCAGGAGTGACACAAGACAATTACTCTGGACATCACGAAATACAAAAACCCTATCAAGAGCTGTAAAATTTCTGAGCATAGTCATCAACTGGTATAAAAAATGAAGGAAACACCTTGCTGTCCTATCCTTCTCCTCCCGTGACATCTGCTCATGGGCAGTGTTGGAAGCAGCACACCGGGTTAGACGGATCCTCAGTGTGAGCCAGTCCAGCCACTCTTATGTATGATGAGCAGACATTAAGAGGATTATGCAGAGAATTCCATGCTGCAAATGACTGAAGGAATGATGCATTAGCTTATTGCATGAGGACAGACTGCAACAGCTGACTCTTTACTGGGTCAGCAGCTGTACAGCACAGAGGAGGCGATATTCTGCTTCCCTGCACGTAACACTGCAGTGCAGACTTTGCCTCAGGGGCACACCTGTGAACTTTCCCAAGGCTTCAACAGTGTTGTGCATGGAGCAGTGCAAAAGGAACTCTGGATTTAAGAGTTCCTGGCTCTCCATTTATTCGATGTTGGAGTAGCAAACACATCGCTCCCTGTACTAAGTTTCCTGCGCACAGCAGGGCAAGTGTGACATGCAGCAGCGCTGTCAAGGATGCCAAAGTAGTTACAGCACTGCTCTTCTTACTCACAAAATGAAGACAATATGGAATATCTTCTCCTCTGTGGCCATGCAAAATAGCTCATGGCCGATTAAGGCTCCAAAAGGCATGCAAGGTATTAAATAATCTGTATTTCTAGGACTAAAATTGTGTGGCCAATGGTATGGAGATGTTCAAAGGCATTTTCTGATTCACATGGTCACAGTATTTTCATGAATGTTAACTGGATGGAATAACTTATTTTTACTCGTTATTAGTTCACAGAGTTGTCATTCATTGGCACAGATACCTTCAGGAAAAATACAGAAAATTATTTAACGTGAACAGTAACTGAAAAAAAAAATCATCTTTATACCCAGAAAATGATGAAAACATCATTGTTAGAAGGGGCAACAATGTCAGTAAACCACACTAAATAAAACTGGCAACAAACATTGAAACATCTAGTATTTATAAATGAGTTTTTTGCCTTGGTTGCTAGTAGCATATAAATACTGGGTCAGTTTCTTCCTGTCTGCTGTTCTGTCTTGCCATCATTTACACTATACTTTAATAACCACAGTTCAGCAAAGCTGTTTCAGAAGGGATAAAAAGGAGAATCTCAGTGTTTGCAAAAGAAACGCATCACTGCTTTTCAATATAAAACTAATACCCTTTTCAGTTCAACTTTCATTTCCTTTTGTTCTCTCAAGACTATTTATATATATGACCTTTTACCTGAGACCGTATCTCTTAATAAACAGCTAAAAGCTACTCTGTTTCACAGTATAACCTTAACCTACTGCACTCATTGCCATAAAACACGTACAAAGGTCATGAGTTGTGATACGTAAGCAGGAGAGAGATGTGGAAATCTATTATTTTTAGAGAGGACTGCAAAATGCGAAAGGAAATGACAAACATAGTAACAATCCCATGATACACCTCAATGCTACCAACTCCATCTGTGGAGTATCATGGTATTTCCAGGAGAAAGAGAAAAATGTGTCTCCAGCCATGCAGGACTGAATGCTACAAAAAGTTAAACTGGTAGTGCCAGTATCAAACGTAATTCCAGAATTTGTAAAAAGTTACAAAGACTTCACAAAGGGAAAATATTCATCTTCCATGCCCATCCCCACAATCTGCAACTAAAACATCCCTGTGTTATCAACACCGTTTCCAGCACAAATCCAAAATACAGCCCCATACCAGCTACTATGAAGAAAATTAACTCTACCTCCGCCTAAACCAGCACACCATCATATATAAACTGGCAGGGGATTAAGGTGTCAATGACCACACCCCATAAGAAGCCTGTAGCAGAATTCAAGATTAAAAAAACCCAAAATAAACTTTTACAAAGAGGACTTCTCTCTTGCTGGGTTCACCTAACTCTGTGCGTATGTGCACAGTAACAACAGAGCTCGGATCAGTTCAGGGGAACATTTTATTCTACTTTCAGTTTTGAAACTGGAATCTGCTTTATCTATTTACTGTAATATTATCCATCAATGGAAAAAGGATGATCTAAAAGAGAGCTATGATCCAGATATAAGAAAAATCCAGGCTCTCCAGATCTGCATCTCACGTTACAGTTGCTTAAACTCAGTCTTGAAAAAGCTAAATTGCATTTTCAGATCTAAAAATCAAAATACAAGGAAAAAAGTTTTCACATATGGAATTCATGGAATGTTATTTTCAAAAGAAATACCTGATCTGCAGTAAATGAGGGAGTCTTAAGTGTCTCTACATTGTTCTAGTTGCTCATGTAAGGTTCTCAGCACAGGAAGAAAAGAACCCTTTCTCAACACTGAAACTGAGATGTTCACTGCTGGCAGCTAAGGTCAAATGCTGCTGGGATCTGCTGGATACATCAGATTTCCAAGAGCATACATATCCAGTCTTTAGGAGCATCTGGCCCCTTGTGTCCCATGCATCACATGCTCCTGTTGCTCTCAGACTGCCCTGAGCCCAGTTTATGACAGCAAGCTTTGGGGCAATGAAAGTGCTCCAGGCAGAGCAGGGTGTACCAATCACCTTCTGGACAAACTGTGATCTTCACAGTACTCACAGGAGGGGTTTTAAAAAACTCATAGAATTTTCATACTGAAGTCAATGAGTCAATTTCACTGCTCTTAATATGGGAAAAGGAATTAATTTAGTGCTGACTCCTTCTGAAGCTCCCACCTTCAGAGTTTTCCAGATGAAGTTAAATGGCAGAGGCAGCAAGTATTAAATGCCACAGACAGAAAAATCTCTTAGACTTCTTTACTTTGGATTGGTTCCGAGTGCCTGCAATGTGTCCTTGCCATAAAGACAACACTGACTGCTGATTTATACAGAGGGGATAATGCTGATCATTTTGTGTAACCTGATTAACTGAATGATTAATTAAGGAGAAGCAGAATAAACATGGAGGAATCTAAACAGGAGGAACAGAGAGATTTGTCTTAGCTGAAAAATTTTCGCCTTCTTGCTAATCTCCTTTTTCCCCCATGGGTACAGCAAGGATGCTCAGCAACAGCTGGCTACTGCAGAAGCTCACATGCTTATTTTACTGTACCCTGTTTCTTGGTGCTGACTTTGACACCTCCCTTTGAAAGCTAATGATGTGCTGCCTGAGATGGACTGCTCCCAAGTGCTAAATCACAATGTCATACCCTTCAAAAAAACAAATCACTAAAATCTCCACAACAAAACAAACAACCAACCACAACAACAACAACAAAACCCCAAATCAGTAACAGACAATGAATGAAAAACATGTCAAATAAAACAAATGCAGGTACAGACCAGGACACGCATTCACATATGGATCTTATTTTCCCTACATTTTAGCTATATGGAATTACCATGGGACAATGATAGTACCAATGAGTATTTGTTCCAAAAAAAAAACTGTGAGAGAGCAAAAGCAAAATTCCTAAGCTCCTCAACTACAAAATTTGTCAGCTATAGTCAAACAATTTACAGTATACTAGAAGTATCGACAGCAGGAGAGAAAGAGACATTTGTAATGCGCCTTTCTTTTATAGGTCCTGAATCTTGGCAAATTTCTTGTCATAATGTGTTAAAATTAAAGTATGTCTGGTGAAATTCTAGCAAAAAAAGAATCAGCATAATAATTTATTACAGAGTTTAGCATATTTGTGTAAATATTCAGGACTGCATTTAGTAACACTACAAGTGATAGATTTATAATCCTGCAAATGCTTCAGTGAATTTCAAGAGCAGAAACATTCTGGTTTAATAATACATTCACAGGGCTGTCAAAGCTAGCAGAGCTAGAAGCACTGGAAAGCCATTTCAGAATTACACAAGGAACTGTTCAGTTTTTTTTTTCACTTGCCTTTCTGAATCACAGCCTAAACATAACCATCCTCATCACTCCAGACTGAATTTCCTATAGGTGAAAGGTTTGGAGGCTTATAAACTTTCCCCTACAAATCTCATATTGCTCATTTCCCATCAGCTCACATCTTAAAATGTCATTCTGGCTGAATCACTATATCCCCCTACTATAAACATGCCCATCTGCTCACTGGTGGACAACTGCAAAGTGAATTCTAGCTGAAGAAATACTAAAAAAAAGGAGACAGACTTCCACAGGTGCTCCTTCTCCTCATTCACTTTCTACCCATTTTCACATCTCCCATGTGAGCCCACTCCTACTCTTGGTGGCTCACTCCTTAGTCCACGCAGGAGAAAACTGGCATGACTTGCCCAAATAAGGGGATACTGCACAAAATGGAAATGTTTGTTCAGATCTTCAGAAAGGATTTCCAACCATCCGTTCCTGCTGTATCCTGATGGGAAAGAATTAATCCAGTACTGAAAGCTGACCATTAACACGATGCTAAAACGGTCCCAGACATGAAAGAAGAATAAAGGAAACTATCTCGACCCTGCAGGCCTAGCCCAGCATAACATGGATTAGAAATGGATGCCATTTTTCCTGACGTAAATGAGGGGCTGTTCCCGTGTCTGCTGACTGTGTAATCCTGAAGTGACAGGGAAAGGGACCTATTTAGAGGGAGCCCACTAGTTGTGGACTTGGTGGGTTCTCAGAAGTTTCTCCCAGACCTTGTCAAGGGATTAAAACCTCATGCTATAGCTGAAGGAAGGGAAAGAAGCATCTATAAGTGAAGATTCAGCTTTGCTCATGGGGGGAAATCAGCTGAAACATTGTGGCTTTCAGTGGAGGTGGAGCTTTAAACCCAGCTGCAGAGGGACCTGTTGAGCCAAGATGACAATCTTACCTTTCCAACCTCGCCTCAGGACAAAAGGCTCAGATCTTACCTAAGTATGAATAATCTGCTCAGTGTTCAATGGGAAGGAGCAAGCCTTCCACTTTAAGCTAAGTTAGCTAGAGCACTCTCCTTGACAAAACAAAAATGCACTTTGGGGTGTTGCCTGGCTGGGATGGGCACTGCACACTTTGCACACACCAAGCACCAAGAGGTGCAGCCACACCTGCAGCAGGGGGTTGCCTGCATGTCAGAAATCTCAGAGCAGGCTTGCACAATGCTGTGCATGCACTTGTGCTGCCATTTAAAGTGCAAAGAAGTACTCTGCCAACTCATTCTACCCACTGAAGTGGCAGCTCTGGCTAGGAGACTGGAAATAAACAGGATAAAAATGCAGGAAGGTAATTGCATCTAAAATAGGAGTTCTTTTGAAACTAGTTATTTATACACAAATAAGCAAGAGACCAATTTCTGCAGCTCTTCAGGGATTGAAACCTGACTGTTCAGAGGTCATCAGAATGCACCTAAAATATACTCACAATGATAAAACTGTACATTTATTTACTTGACTTTGTAGGATCGATTTCAATTCAATTTTAATGTTATATTATGTTAATATTATTTTAATGGTATATTAATTTTCAGAATGTACTTGCTTTTTCTTCTGCATCAGGTGAACAGGGTATATATTCCACCACCCAGCAGAGGAGGAATGCGAAAAGCCTTTTGCATTCCTGTCCCAAACATGTGATCAAACCAGGAACAGCATTACATCCTCATAATGTCACTGTTAGTGTGCCAGTGCAAATATTTATGTGCTCTGAGCTGACTGGTTCTTGATACTGAAAGTGCTCTGTCAAGAAGGCATTGGAGGGAAAAGGTGAAAATACAAGGGAAAAAAAATCTCGTAACTTTGCATGACTAGGTAATAGATTATATGTTTTATCTGAAGACAATACTGAGCTATAAACCATGTTATTAAAGGTGACATGTTTCACCTCAAACCAGTGGAAAGAATAATTCTAGAAATCTCCCAAGAGCGAGTCTCATAATAGTTTGCCTGCCCAAACTTCCCTTGTCACTTGAACTAAATAAAAATCTTCACTGCCTATCTTTGATCATTAGAGAAGTCTAATGGCTGTTATTCCAAGGTCCCAATTCATTCCAGTTGTAGCAATACACCACTACACAGTGCTACAACATAGGACTACATGCAGCTGCAGTTCAAACAAAAATTCATGACCTTTGCATATTAAAGGTTCTAGTTCAAAATTAATATTTCTGTTGTTACCATAGGTTTTGTAAACCTATTTCTTCCAGAAGATTACAAAATTGGCAGTACTGCAACTCAAGACTGAGTAATCATTCATTACATGAGTTACCACTCAGTTTAATAACACAAAAATCTATCAGGATCATGTGGATTCACACCAGGAATTCTGTTCCAAAGCAAAATATAAGCAGTGTTGTCATATGACAGCAGACGTTATAGGCCCTGACGCTTATAACATGAAAATGCACAATAGTGCAGATGTACTATCAGAAAATTAACTGTTTACACACAACACTGCCTAAGAAAAACCAGGTATTTATGATCCTGACAATGTGACCGTGGAGCAAACACCTAATCAGAACACTCAACCCACTTCACTCATTTCTCTCTAACTAGCAGAGCCTATTGATCAACAGACTGAGACTCTTACCGACCCCTCAATGAGTTAGGAAATTGAAGTAAAGCTTGGATTAAAGATTGCAGTAATAGCTGGCTGCAAATGAGACCTGTGAACTCCAAACTCCAGTTTATTTCAGAATTTAAAAAAATAATAAATCAAGCCCCATAATTCTTTTATTATAAGGCATTTCCAAATATAGATATATTTCTGAAGAAAGCACGTGTTATACTTCCACCTGCTGGCCACCAAACTGGATGATCATCTGGGTATCACTCTAATAGGTAGAACAAAATCCTTCCAGGCAAGATGTCATGAACCTGACTGTTCTATTTCCCACTGAAATAAAAGAAATTCAAAGACAAATTTTCTTTTTTGTTAAAATTGTACTTTTTTTTAAAAAATGCAAATGTTTCCAAAGAAACACTTCTCATAATTTATAATATTACAATATGTCTGAGCAATGAGGAAGAGGAGGTTTTACAGCCCTGGGAACAAAGCAGGGACTGGAATGCAACTTGCAGAGATTGCCAGCTGCCTTATTTTCTGAATTATGATCAACTGAGAAAGCAAGCTAAGAAATCCCTTTTACCTGGCAGAACTCGTCTTTCCCAATGACTGAGCAACCTTTGAAAGAAGAAATATAATTGAGATAAAAGTGTTCCTGTGTCTCCTCAGTGCACATGCACAACAAGAATGGTAGTTCAACTATCAACAGCCCTACAGAATCATGCTCTTTTCCCATCTCTAACACTAATTAATTTTCAGCCTCCTTAAAATATATTTTCTTTAAGATGGCACAGTCTGTGCCTGATTCAAATGCTCTTGCTCCTTCTGGAAGCCTGTAGCATTGCGGATTTCCCCTAGTATGACCAACATAGTAAACAAGATGCAACTTGCTCCACTGGAGCTGTTTTTCCTTTCCAATACACTGCTCCAAGAGAAACTTGATGTTTCCATGACTTTATCTAATGATCCACATATTCTCGTTTTCATTTTACAGCAATAGTGGGACAGGGCTGTGGGAATTCAGAGAAAAACATAAACATGGAAAAGTGAGGAAGGAGTGAGAGTGAAGGCAATCATGGGAAAGGCAGCAGTGTAGTGACTCGGGGGGAAGTGCTGGCAGTACAGTGAGGGACATGGGGGAAAGGATGACAGAATACCCAAGAAGGATGTGAGTTAGGTCATCTAAATCTCTCCTTGCCTTCTTGTTGTTCCCAAAACAGAAGCTAAAAAAGCCACTTAAATAAACACAGATGAGTTTGGTAAAGGCCAAATCCATAGTTTCTTCACTTTCCTTGCCATCCACTCCCCCATCCCATCATAGTTCATGCTTGAATCATGCAACATCTTTAAAATCAACAGGGTCTCAGTTTATGAGAGTAGTGTCCTGAGTATCCTACATTCTTCACTGCTTACAGTAGGATTACGTGGAAAAATTCTATCCACCTACCTATAGACGTATCAATGGCTTTTCCAGAAGCCTTAATTTTGCCTACAAATAGCTTGCTGTTTTCTGGGCACTGTGACACAGGTCATGACAAATAATTCTCTGAGGCATTTGTTCATGTAAAACACAGACCAGCTTCTACTGTATGTAGTAGTTCATGCATTAGCAATCTGGCAATTACTTTTCTCTACTGAATCTCATTTTCACTTGGTTTTCTCTTTAAGTGTACTTAGTTTATTATATAAATTGGCTAGAATAAGGGAAATCCGGTAGAATACGAAAAAATGTAAGCCTTGAGAATAGCATGACACATCCTTTCATAGAGTCACCTCACAAATTAAGAAAAAACCTTAGTGCCTTTGCTACATGAAGTTAGATGACTGTACTTCTTGTGTTTGAGTATGTGCCTTGATTAAACTAGAAATTTCCCATCTAAATTAGATGGACAACAAACAAGGTCAAATTTTTGCAGCTGGCTGCCAGCAGAATTTGGAAAATACCAACAAGGTCCAAAGATGTAAACATAATGAGAGCCCTTGCATTTAGGCATGGCTCCCTCAGGCAATCATCTGTCTCCTGAGGCAACACATTGGACAACACTTCCCATCTCACTTGACTAATTTTATCTTTCAGTGTATTTTGTTGGAGTAATTGTAGTTGTCACCATGTAATTTGATAGCTTGTATCTCACAACAGCTCCGGGAAATTTCCCAGATCTCCACATTTGTGCAATCCCAATTACTACTAAGACCTTGGAATTGAAAGACTATCTTGACTTTTGGAACTGGCTGAGACTTGAAGGAGAAGGAAGTACATCTGAAGCTTTTCCTCTGGGCCCTGTTTTTTTTAGAAATATGTTCTTTCCCTGGCTCTGCGGCTGAAGTGACCATCAGTGGCTAAACATCAGTGTCACTGGCCAGGCAGATCATTTTCACTACCCAGAAGTTACTGTGACACTGAAAGGTTATCAGTGATTCTATCTCCTTCCACAGAAGCATTTCGGCTGAGTGCTACTAACAGCTAAAAGACAACTAAATACAGCTAAATACTTCCTCATTGATTCACCACATAAGAAAACCAGCAACCCTTCTAAAGGCAGCTAAGCCCAACTCATGCAGCAGACCCTACTGTGATACACCACAAAGGCAGAGATGTTATCAGCTGATTTAATGTGAATGGCAGAACCTGGGCTCACACCAAACTTCCTGTTCTGTCAAGGTCAAAGGCACTGTATTTTTATAACTTATTTTCTGACAACTTCTATTCCAGACAGTGAAGGCTAAAGTGATTTTATCAGTGGGTAAAACCCTACCAAGGATAGGCATGTAGTTCAACCCTCCCAAACTCAAGAATTCCCACTCTCTAGGAGAGTAATTATCTGCACAGTTAACACACAATAAGAAATGAGACAACTGCAAACCATCCTCATGACCATTTCCTGCACAGACTTGAGGTTGCTTCCTGTGGTAGAGACAGCACAAGCCAGAACAAGGCACTTTTGGCAGACCTACTTGTCAGCTTTTGAATTTTAGAGTCCTTTGATGTTACACGCAAGCCCTCTTCCCACCAAAGGTGTAATACTCTAACTATATCGCTTTTCTTTAAGAGTTTCAATGTACTTTCTTCAAAGAGTAACTAATATTTAATACTTCTCTTCAAGTACATTCAGAAATTGCTAAGTCAGAATACCTGACTTTTAAACTCAGGTGCATGTTTGAGACAGGCAGACTTCACACAAAGGCGAAGGCTAGAAACCTCACACTGTCCTAGAGTACCAAAGTTCATCATCACCACTGAAGTACACCATAAATGATAGCAGCGTCAGAAACCCTGAACACTTCCTAAAATTATTCTGCCTCCTCATTTAAAAACATTTAAATTTTAGTGAATATATTTCCCGCATAAATTAGTGTGTAGACACAAAGAATAAGAGATCTAATAGAATGAACTTCCAGACTAGCAATGAAATTAGCCTATCAGCAGAATCAATGTGTGAACTGCATACCAATCAATAACACAGAACATTATCACAAGAGTCTGCCTTCCACTTATCTAGAAGATTTCTGCATTAAAGCCTGAAATAAGTTTGAATTATTGATTTGCTGTGAGAAAATGAAATATTAGAGATACTCACTTTTACCAAAATTATTCTTGCTAGCTCTTCACATACAGGCTTTTCTTCATCCTTCTTCAAGCCCTCTAATTCAAACAAGTTATTGTAATTTTCCAGCATTTCTGTCATTATCTTGTTGCAGATCTCCTGTTCCTTCATCCCTTCAAATCCAGAGGGCACGCTAGAAATTGAGAGATGACAAAGCAGAGTGTTACAGGGACACAACACACAAAAGGTTCTGCAGAGAGTCTCTGGAACATGTCAGTTGTGGAGACAAGCTGGATAGCAGGCACAGGAAACTTTGTCTTGGAAAGGAGAACTGTGCCAATGCTGGGAACAGCTATCACAGTTTGTTTGCAGTTTTTCTCATCGATATTAAACAGCAGACCTGTCGGCCAAACTACCCTCTCCACAGAACCCAGGTAGGGATAGAATTGAGACAGCCACCAAATGAGGTGCTACCAACTCTGCTAGAAGTTTCAAGACCCACAGCACAGATAGCTCAGGCATTTAGATGCTCTGAACTGTTAATTCAAGAGTCAGATTCCTTCAAAACCTGGTTCGTGATAACCTCAAAGGTACACAAGAAGGATAAGTGAAAAAATTAAGAATCCCACATGCTATGCAAAACACTGAAAGCTAAACAAGGCCTTTACCTTCAGATGACCCAACGCTGTACACCAGATTTTTTAATCTAACTTTTGAGTTGCCATTTCTTTTGAAAGTAGGGTCATAACTCAAAGGGCTTTCTAAAACATGGAGATGGATGTCGTCTTTTGCAGAAGAGCCTAAAAGATTAATACAAGAAGTGGTTCCTAAGCTCCATTTTCTGAGAGAATAACCAACTACTTGGCTGCTGAAGAGGCTTCTTTCTCTCTTCAAACAGGTCCCTTTGCAGCTTACCACAGACTTTAAAGACACACAGAAAAGGGAAGATATTGTATCTATTTGCATGTTTCCTTATGTATTTCACACTACTCTCTCAGGCACCAAAAAATTGCATGTCATTCACAACAGAGCTCATAATTCATTGAAGCATCTAGTGATCATCTGCTGGAATATAAATTTCTGCACACTTTACTGGACAATTTTATTGGCCCCCAACTGACTTAAATTCCATTTTAATGCGAAAGTACAATCTCTGAAGAATCTTCTTCTGCAATCGTTCAGTGTTTCCTATCATACAGTATTTCCAGCAGACACAGTCTTCTCAGTAAGCCACCAAGTGGCTGCATGGATGTGAATTTCCTAAAGACCTTATAAACTGATGATCAGGAGTAATGAAACACAGGAAAGATTTACAGTGAAGAAGCAGAGAAACCAAAATCAAAAAAAAGTTTCAAGTACCTTCTGGCTGAAGGCAACAAGTGGTTATGTAAGAAGAAAACATAACCCAAACCCACAAAAGCAAAACAAATTCCCCCGAGCTATTTTACAGGAATGTAACTAGAAAGTAAACCATTGCTTACTGCAAAGAGTAAATAAAAATTTACAAATAACTACCTACCCTAAAACTGTAACTTCAGTTTATTGGGGCCACATATGCATTTCAACAAGAAGGTTCTGAAAGCTGATGCTCCCAGAAATTTGTCATCTAAAAAGTGCCTTTTTGTAGGAGGTATTGGTCCTTCTCAATGCCTAATTCTCTGCCATATATCTACGTTCCAACAGGGAGAGTAATCCACTGCAGCAAAACACAGCTTTGTAAACTCCAGAAGAGAGTCTTCATTGCTATCATTTCAACATTTAATACATGCTAGAGTAGTAGGACCTGAATTTTAAAGGATTGAATTATTTTACACTGCAGAATATTGGCAGGTGTAAAAATGTGTCTGTCTCAGTTGATTGATTTCATTAGTGTGGAAGCTGGCCTCAGACTAAATAAGGAACAAATGGGACAACTTCTATTGATGGATATGCATGCACACTCAGGCTAATTCACTTTGAAGAATGCCACATATTCATTAAAACTTAGTAACTGGCCTGAAGAAAGTGTATGTATGCAGTAGGCCTATGCAATTATCCTGACTGAAGAAAACCCCTCTTGCCACACTAAATGATGCACTCCAAAGTTGGCATGCTGCAAAGCCCGCTTGCTTGCTAGTTCAGGCAAATCCTGACTATTACCTTCCTGATTTTTTCCTCCAAAACAGAGTACAACTTAAACAATGGTATCCCTGTGAATCTCATTCCCAGGAAAAGGACTGAAAATGTAATAGAGCATGTGCAAATCAAAATAAAGACTCCAGAATTTTCACCTAAATCACATCTGCTGGGAACTACAGCCAACTGTTCCCTACTGGCAACAGCTAATACCAAAAAACTCTACCTGGTTGAAAAACAGTCCAGTCTATAAAGTTTCCACAAAGCACAAAAACAGTATTTAATTTCTGCCCAATTCAATAGCTTTCTTGCCCTCCCTTCCCCACACTACCATATCAGTTAAAATTTATTAAATCAAACCTGTGGAAAATCCAACATCCTATTCTGAACAATTCTGTTTGAGTAGGGTGAGATACATATGCAGAACACAAGGCTAAAGCTCGTGGCTTCAATCTTTTTTAACACCTCTCCCTGAGTGTAACTAAGCAAAAGACCATGAATTGATTTATTTTATTGGAAGTTTAACATATTTTATTCATTGCCACTTCTCCACCACTTAAACAGGCATATTTAACAGAGTTTCTAATATATTTCTCCTATAACTGCTATTATTAGACCTCAATCACAGTAAGGACTATTACACTCTTTGAGCTCTCCATGGTGACATTTTCCTTTTAACAAATATATGCTGAACTGAAGTTTATATTATGAGCACACACCACCCTGCCTGTTTATACAAAGTAAACCCCATCTGCTGCCACACTGCATGATCTACCAGTTTGACTAGACTTTTCTGAAAACGTATGTAAAAAAAGTAGCATTTTGCTTTAGCTCTTCTCATTCTGAAAAGTCACGACATCTACAAATGTCACTTCAACTGACTAGAAAAACGCAGATCTGTGAGAAAATATTCTTTCACACTTGATGCACACCCTACTTGGAAATTTTTCATGATCGTTTGTGAAGATCTTGTTAAAACAAATCACAGTATAAGACTGTTCATAGTCATGGTTCCCTTATGTCTATTTTCATGTTAATTAGGCATTACAACTGCGTTGCTTTGAGAGTTAGACACACAATTTACTCCAGTTACAAAATCCTCAACAGAAGGACTTCATCCCCTTACAGCTATGTAAGTACAAATTACTTCAGTAGCAGCACCAGAAGAATCAGTTTCACTACCACAAACACCAGAAGGGTGGCATAAACCTGCAATTTCTATGGTTATTTCTAGAAGAAAAAGTGTTAATAAGTTCAGATCTATCTTAGTAATTTGAGCCAGAAAACTCCCACTGAACTTATCACAGTGGCTTGCAAAGTCATCAACAGATACACACCATAGGCAGAGCAGGAGCAAATTCTCTAGTGTCCCCTCCCTTAGATTCCCCGGACACCTGCCCTTCCCAGAGAGATGCTCTGAATGATCTGTGTGCAAAGCACAGCATGTCCACATTAAGTATTTGGAAAAAATGTGCCTTGTCTAAATGAGGCACCAGTATTAACAGTATCTGATGCAGTTAAGAAGGGTCAAGGGCAAAGGTGCATCAGTATCACAAGTTTTTGCAGGATATTAAAAACTGAATTATTGGTGAAGTCATTTTAAAGCAGAAAAAGCAGTAGTTCTCAAAGTTAAAACATTACTTGGTAATCAGATCAGGCTGTCAGTTCTTCATTTCAAAATCTGATACCTAGCAGCATTTCACACTTCTGCACAATGTCCTACAAGCATGGCTGGCCCACCCAGTGCAGCTCCATGCAGTTCCTATCCATGCAGATCACCACACCCACATGCTCTTCAGGTTTTCCAGACTGAGTCCATGTCTCCTTCCACAGGGATGCTCAGGAAAGCTTGTCTCAAAGGGTTAAACCATAGCAAGGCTCTCTGTCACAGCTTTTACTCTGAAGTAAAGTGACCTGAGGTCGTATTAACTCACTGTGAAAGAATTCCTTACATCTCAGGCATTTAGTTAAATGAATTTACTCAGGGTCTCTGTAAACAAGCTGTAACACGCTGAATGCAGAGTGGGCATTCCAAACAGGGAACCTCCTGAGAGGTTCACCGAGAGCAGTGCAGTGACACACAAACACGACTGCACGTGGCACACACAGGCATCACTACAAGGCTCTGTCACCATCAACCACACCTGGGAAACTTGCTTCAAGCGGCCAGGAGGACCTGGGAAGTAGTAATCTGTCTGCAATGAGCTGAACTGACATCACTGAACTGATTTCCCCAGGCGGCAACTGCTGACAGTTCCCTGTCACAACTGAGAACCAGAGATTTCCATGTGAAAGGGTCATCTCATTACCAATTCCCAACAGTGTTTGACCCCACCCTGTCTGAGATGAAGGATGCACATTACCATTTCCCCAAGTGGCCTTGCAGAAGCAGTTTGCATGGAATGACAGCACTGTAATCCTAATTTACAATCACTGAGGGCTATATGCTCTGTAATCTACTTTTGCTGTTTGTAAAGTACCTTTTATATAGAAGCATCACAAAGTCACCTTACCGTTCTCCCAGGGAATCCTGCCAGAAATGAAGGGACTCAAAGGACAGGAAAAACTGCATGGAGTTTTTGTTTTTCCAGCCTCTGCAAAACATTTTCATTAGTACCTCAGATGCCCATGAGTCCCTCAACAAGCATAACTGGAGATTTTGAGAGCAGAGCTGCAGTAATTTATAGAGGTTACAACTTGAGGCAGTCTGTTCTGTGCCTCTAGACTTTACTGTGTCTGTAACAGATGCAACCCCATGGCCATAACTCGTCCACTTTAGCTGATGAAAGGGATTTGTCCTAACACACCCGTCCACAAACTGATGCAGCTGAAAACAGGCACACATTCATGTCTGCAGACTCTGCCGCAAGATCCCAGCCTAATAAGTAGCTAAAGATAGAGTAACACTCACTTGACACAGGTGTTCATCTCAGTCTGTGTGACTCGTTTACTTGCTCTGCATCATTTGCAGGCTTAGGTCTCACCAATCTGGGTGAAATGCAATGACAGATACAAATACTGAGATTTTGCAGAAGTGTTTTAGCTCCTGTGGTACTGTGAATCCTGGAGAGTCAACTTTGGGGCATGTACCTGCCTGCCTATTAAAATCTGTTCCAGATTACCTTCTCTAGGATCAGATTTATTAGCCTAAGTCAACTCAGTAATTCTGCTCTATCAGCATTGCTTTCAAAATAATAAACAATTCATAAAAAATAAGAGCACTAATAAATAATAATAAAACAACAGCACATAACGAATAATAATAATTAATAATAAATAATAAAATGCAAAATGCAAGCAACACAGGTAACACAAAGCAGTTAGAACGATGCTGCCACAAAGGCTTTACTGATTGGCTTCATTTATATGCAAAATCTTTTGCTTCAGCAGAAGCTCCATTTTTAATCACAAAATTACAGTGACAGTAGGCATCTTAGAGAATGCAACCTACATAAAGGGGGACAAAGGGCAGTCCATAGCCTAACATCCCCTTACAAAGTATATTGCTCTCATGTCCAAACATTTCGAAGCAGAGGCTCCTCAAAAACACTCCTGATTGTATTTGAGCTGCATTGCTAAGCTCAAATATTCATGAGTACTTAATATGATTATGGATGAGAACATTTAGAAAGCCTTGCTATATTATACTTGATGTTTTAAACTGTCATTACAGGCTTCCGCATACTGAATACTTATGAAAAATTCCTTTACAGTGCTGGAAAATGCAGTATTTAAAATCTATATGAAGCCTGTAAGAAAGGTTATGGCTCCATGCTCTAATTTACAATAATTAATATTTAAACAACAACATTCAGTAGTCAGTTTGCCCCCGATCCTGGATGCACATTTGTTTTGAAGACTGATGCAGGGCTGAGGCTGCACTGCCTGAAAACAAAGCCCATCCATATAACGTTTCAAAGGCCAACATTACTCACTGAGGAGTATTAATTCAGCCCCTCTGCTTTCACTTCAGTTTCATATACCAAATCTGTGCAGGCTCTAAAGCTGCTAGAAACCAAGCTAAGACATTCATGCATAACTTCTGATCAGATTCTAATTCTTTCAAGTTCAGCATCACTGAAATACTAATAGCTACCCTACATTCTACCATTTCCTCCATATCCAAAGATAATATACTTTTCTTATTACCCTTCGTGTAATTTCTGTTATGTAGTTATAGTGCATAAATAACTGTGTCTAACTCCAGCATTTTAACTGGACACCTGCATTTGCCAGCCACTTTTGGGGAGATGGAGCAACCCCTCACAACACTCTTAATCTCTGTTGGAATGAAACATAACCAAGCTAAGGAGGGCTTGAATGATGGAGCCCACACACAGACATCATTGTTTGAGAGAGCTGTAAAAAATGAGTGCAAATGGATCCTCTGATTACTCTGTTAGACCTCATGTCTTACCATGCCAACCAAAGCACAGGATACCCAGCTCTTGGAGAGAAAACCCAGCTGGTCCTCTCCTTTTCAGCACAAGCTGTTAGAGCCAAGCAGAGACCACATAGCAGGCCTTAACTAAGGCTATATCTCTCCAGAAGCTGAAATTCAGGTCAATGTACAATAACTTCTTCCAAGAGTAACCACGCTGCAAATGTTAATACTCTATACAGATTAGCCCAGTGACAGAAAAGACCACTATTTTTGTCCCTTCATGCCTGTTGTTCCTCCAGGGCTATATTTCTCAATATACTTGACCTTTGCCTTCCATCACAATAAATCTGAACAATCCAAGTGCGGAGAAAACAGTGAATCAAATCTCAAATCTTTTTTTGAGCTGTTTGACCTTGCCCTTTACATATATCTTACATCACACTTCATTACAAGGAATGTAAATAGCCATTTTTTCCCTTCTATTAGAAGATAATCTTTCTTAGAAAAGCACCAGGGCAGTTTGTCAAACAGCAAGTAAGGAAGCAGGGGAAGTACTGCATAAGATAAAAACAATAAGGGTTGAAAGTTTAGGAGATGGGATACATTACAGAGGATACGATGTAGAAAAACAGAATGAGATTAAGAGAATTAAAATGAAGTCTGAAGCCACTGGAAAGTGGCCAAGCAGCACGCTTTATTCAACTGTTAAACAACTTCAGATATGGAGTAGGAGATACTATGTCTAAGTAGCTAAACTGTCACTAAAAATACCTTGCCAAAAGAAGTCCTTCACTATCAGCAGATGGGCTTTATCTTCTTTGATACTGTGCATTAACTATACAGACTCTGACATTAATTTAGATATGAGTGAGAATTTCTGACAGAAAAATCTCAGTTCTCTCTGCTTTGGCAGTGTAATTGCTGACAAGTTGGATGCTGAGCCTTCTTTCCTTGTCACGGAGAAACCCTCCATGCACTGCTCTGAATAAACAACACAAAGTGAGAGGAGCGTTTGCTTCAGCCTCCTGCCAATATTTAATTTCTGTAGCTTCTCCACGGGCTGCCTGCAGCCAGCAGAGAGAGAGACAGCCCTTGCCAAGCAGGCTTCAGGCAGCCTTACTCTGTAGCTCTGAAATGTGTTCTGATGATATTCTGGATGCTTGGCCAACCAACTGGTTAAGCCCAATACCTAAAAACAGTGCTGGAAGTTCTTTCCTTCCCCTGTCAAATCTTTGTTGGTACAGATGGTCACAGTTCCAGCAATATAAGACTGCATCCATTAACACAGGAGAAAAGGGTATTTGAACTGTTGCTCACAATCTTTATGTCTGGACCACAAGACTGAACTGCCTTGAAAAGATCAAGCTCTGATTAAACACATAGCTGAATTACCAGATGGTGAAACTTAGTTTAAACAAAAATCTACATCCCTAATTCTAACCTATTTGAGTCTTTTTAAAACACATTAGCTACTCGGTAAGTGTCAAGCCATGCTTTCAATGCCTCCTTTGCCACATGAGCATTTATTTCAACGTGTCACATCTGTTGGGCTGGTTACACTCACATACAGACTCATGAACCTTTGGTTTTTCACCTCCAGTGAATTCTGCCTTCCTCAGTCTTCTGCAATGGAATGAGGGGTTTTCAATCTCTGTACCTTACAAAAACCGTTCAATCTTCTCCACGCTGTCTTAGGAGCAGAGATCAGTTGTGGCAACAACTATAGAGCTTTTAACACATACGCTTTGGCACTTTGGTTTAGTATTAGGAACGTTGATGGCAGTTCTGAACCGCAATTCTCTGCATTCTACACCAAAAAATACGCACAGCGAACTTTTACTGCTGAAATAAGTGATGAGTAAACGAAAAATAATTCTAACAGCCACTTGGGAGCTTGAGTCATAGAGATTTAGCCATTGAACTCAAATTCTTCTAATTACTTTGTTCTGAACTCTGCTAATACTTAGACAGGAATTCCCAAACTACCCGTATGAATACAAGTTTTAAAAATTGTTTTGCTTTTCTTTGTCAGAAATGTGCAGTATTATGCTTCCAGTAATTCTCATATTCATGCATTCCCATGCATACTACTGCCTTGAGAATTTTTTGCTTTGGGGAGGAAAACAATTCTTTTTAAAATATACTTTATCTTTTTGTACTAACACAGCAAATGCTTTAATCCTGAAATTCACCTTCATTATCCAGCAGTAACATCTTAAGGCAGCCACGCTGACACTAGGACAAGCCTTAGTTTAAGAATCTCATTCCTGTATGTTTTCTCCCTAATCAATGGACAAAGATATGCTCCTTAAAAAGACAGCAGGCAACATCTAGCCTAGATCTGTGGAACTGTCTCAATATATTACAGGAACCTAATTGCTGTCTTCTCTCTTTAAAAAAAATCTACTTCTTACTGAGAGGAACTCAGGAGGATAGATTAAATTAATTGCTTCATGAGACTAAGTTTTACCAGACAACTCAGTATTAGCCCAGAGTGATATATTACAAAGATCAATACAAATGCAACATTGATACAAGGAATTCACTCGTCTCTTATTGGTGATACCACACATCTTTCAAGACCGATGAAGACTGAAGTGCTTAGGTGTCTCCCATGTCCAAGATCTTGGATGCCAGCCAGCGCGTTCATTGCAAAGGTGAAGGCGCTAGTGCTGCACTGCATCACTGCAGTGACTCAACAGAAACCTCCTCACTCAAGAGTGTTCTTGCACCTGGAAATAACTGTTCTGGCCACTGCTGCAAGCTTCACCAGCACATAAAACAAATCTTCAGCACAGGCACCCAGGAACTGCACACAGTGAAAGAGCCCAGTAAAATTATTGAGTCCAGCAGGGAGTTTTAAGAGACCAGTGGATCTCCACAAGCTCCAGAGCTGTTTCTGAACACACTAGAAGGACAGAGAGCCCAGAAACATCAGCATCTGAGGGCAGACACCAGATCACAAGGCCAAACATGCAGACAGTATGCAGTATTCATCTCTAGAAATTATATAGCACCTGAGTCTTGCACTAGAGTACTTTTCCACCAAGGATCCTTTGTCAAAGCCTTCGAGAGAGAAGCACTCAATATTGACTGATAGCAAAAGAAGAAACCTTATGAACACAAGCCTCCTTGCACTGACACAGTCTGAAGGCCCTTCACTGTTATACTTCTCCTCTGCTACCAAAGCAGCAATACACAAAGCTGATCAACAGTTTAGCAAACAGCAAGAGGAAATGGGAGAGCAACTCCACTTCCATCTGGCTCAAAAACAGCTTTAACACTGAAGCCCCAGTCACTGCCTCCATCTGATCACTCAGACAAATTACATTTAGATATCTACATTTCTGGCCACCTGCCAGCAAACAGGGAAAAATAAAAAGCCCAACTTACTGAAAGCAGTTTGGTCCAAATATAGTGGCAAGATTGCACAGATTCATTCTGTTCTCTATGTGATGTTCAGCAACCTTGATTAGGAACTGGCACAGGTACTTCAGCAGGCAGTAATGAGCATCAGGCAGTTCTTTAAGGAGTTCTTTCAAGTAACTTTCCTTCTGCGTGTCGTTTCTAGAAACGTCTTCTAGGAAAAAGAAGAGAAGAAAAAAACATATGTATATGGTTTTCTTCATTGCTGCCAACTTAATTACATGGGTGAGCAAGCAGTGGGATCTGAATTCACTCCTGCTTCTGCTTAGAGACACACGTCTACTCAGTTTTCCTCAGGGAACATGCATGTTTCTCGGGAGGCTCACCCTGGCCACCAAGGGTGCCATTTCATTCTTACCTTTATGCTGTAACCTTTTTCCTGAGCAGACTGAGCGGTTATTAAGAGTCAGCTAAGAGCTTTAGAGCATATTTATCCCCACCTGGCACAGATAAATCTGCTTTAACTCCCTCTCTACGAGATCTTCAGATTCCACCCTCCTTCTGGATGTCATCCCTACTTCTCAAACCCTTCCCATACTATTAGTTTCCCTTCCCATGAAAACCTTCAAAAATAAGAAAGCAAGCATGATAAAACAGTCTCCTGAAATGCACAGTGTTATAACAGCACTACAATACGTTCTGTTGGTGACAATTCTGCTACATATTCAGGAAAGAGTCTTCCTTATGGGAAACAGACTTTTCTGAGCACTGCCACACTCCAAAATGAATCAAAATGTGGACTCATGTTAGAGAGTACCCTTGTTATACTGTACAATCTTCTAAAACTTAGGTACGGATAAAAGTTTTCCATATTGAACTGAGTCACACACAAGTATGAAAGCAAAAATTGCATCAACTTCACATGATGTTGCACAGATGTTCATACAGAGCCAGGAGGTGAACACAAGCTTGGCCTCACACACAGCTTCTGCTTAATTGTGTCCTGCTGCTGGAATTGAACTCTTGCAAAATTTTTCACTCTTCTCCTCTATCCCAAAAACACCTTCCAAAGAGTGATTTGTACCCACCAAAATCTTGGCTTTACATATCAATAAAAGCAAAGTTTTGAAAACAAGTAAGTACTGCTTTCCCTCTATACCAAAACAAAATGCATTAGTCCTTGCAAATACTAATTTCTCCTCTCCACAAAAGTGAAATGTTACTGAAACTTTCACATATTCATGAAAACCCCAAGGACTCTGCAACATCATTTTCAGACAGACGACCTCATGCCTTGAAGGTTTTCCACACCGATCTAATTATAAGCAGTGTCCATTAGCATGAAACCATCTGTGCATTTCTAGTAGTTTTTTCTTTATTTATCAGCCTTGTGGGCTGCTGGTGCTGCTCTGCTGTATGCCCAGCTACCAGCATGCAGAGAAGACTGGCAGGAAAACATCACACAGCTTGTGTTGCAAGAAAAAAAGAACATTTTACATTTGCTCCATATTTTTTTAGTGAGAAAAGAGGGAAAACAAAAATATTTGAACACTGTTTAATGCATGTATAAACACTTCAGAAGTCTCGTCTTTCTTTTTACCTTTCATTTCCCAGAAATATTCCAGGGCTGGGCTGAACAGTGGTTCAGGAGTAAAGTGCCTTGAAAAGTGGTTAGCTGTGAAAATTAGCAGTCTGTATAAAAATATATGAAAGTGACTCCTGAGAATTCAGCCACTGAGTTGCAATATTATTTCTGCTTTACTATCAGACATTTTTTGCGGATAATAAACAGAATTTATCCTGCAAATAGTTTGGCAAATAAATGAGGTTTTTTATATACTTATTTGCCACTTGATACAGCTGAAACTTGAAGGATTTCATCTGCTTCCAGGCCTAGGATTCCTGCCTTACTTGACATGCCTAATACTGTACATGGCAAGAAAGCCATTTTAAGCTTTATCTGCATGGTGAATTACTTTTATGTGTCTGTTTTGGTACCACAGAGTCAGTATGAATTCTTTCATCACAGTAGAACCAAAGTTTAAAATGCCAGTAAAATTACAGGACCAAACATTTTAACCAACTGTTTAATTATATCCTTTTCTTCTACAGATAAGAAATTAGCTCCTTCAGAAAAGTCAAATATCAAATATGCATGAAGCAGATGAGAAAAACAATCTTATTTGCTTGCTTATCATAAGCTTTTTACAGTTACAGAGAGGAAAAAAACAATCGACTTCGCTACTAGCAATCAGCTTGGCAACAGCAAGAAATCTGATCTATTATTGCAGCAAAATTTCAGGAGGCTTCTGAAGACTGTATTAAATGGAATAACAATAAGGAATTTCATTGCATTTGTATTTGCACTGATCAAAGTGGACTGTACAGTCTCTGAATTGATTACTAATTATCTTTTCATGAAGCTTGAAAGAAAACAAAACACAGCTAATTTCCATGTAGCCAAAACACTAAAATTCACCTCCTAACATACTTTTCTTTAGATAACAAAGTAACTAGCAGTGTTTTCTACTACAGATTGCTTGCAGTTATAAGGAAAGCCAAAGCCATCTCTCAGAAAAAACGTACCTCTTCCATCACCATCACACTGTCATCTAATTAGGGAATGCCCTTGATAACTAATTGTCTCTCTGGGATTTTAGACTGATGGGTACTTTTTCATTTACTGGTGGAATTTCCATCCCTTCCAAAATAGAAAGATGCTAATAACCACCACAAAACATTTCGAGCACAGGTTTGCACTCTGACAAGAAACAAAGATATTGGGTCCTGTGGCCTTAGTAGTATTTTCTGGGTAGGATGTCTCTGTTCATTAACCATGATGTTTTATGGGGTGTGAATCAACATTAAAAATTATATTGCTGGGCACAGCCAAATCTTTGTTTATTTCTGTACTTTCAAGAACAGAGACAGATACCACATCATAAGATCATGAGAAATTACCCTAATTGAAGGATGTACAGACACTGAGTAACACGAGGCAGCAAACCCCATTTACTGAGCCAAATTCCTTCTCCTTGTGAAATCTAAGAAAGAAAATAGGGTTTTGCTTTCTCTTCTCCTTCTCCAGTGATAAGACAAGGGAAAGAAGTCTAGCTTTTCTTCCAAAAGAATCCAAAAATTAAAAGTGATTTGTTGATTCTTCTGCTGATGACATTCCATTGATTTCAGCTTTAGTTTTGAATATTCCTTTCATAATTCATGGTGAATCTAGACATGCATACACAATATTCCATGCACTTTGTACAGTTTTCAGGACAGATCTACTACTGTTATCCATGACTGTATGTCTTCAAATATAAAAGCTTTTCAACTTATTAGAGAGCAAAAACAGTCTTGAGTCCTAACAACTCCATTCTTTGGAGCATTCCTCCTCCTTTTCAGTTTGCTTCAAAGTCAACCACTAAGGTTTACTGAGCTGGTAGTGACTATTACAAAAAGATCAGAGCACCAGAGTGATTCATGTTATTCACGATTTTCAAGCACAGCATATCCAGTTCTTTTGAAAATTTTGCCTAGGGGAAAGGAGGAAAATAAGAATGAAGGCTAAGAGGAAGGTGCTCTCAAGGCAGACAAAGGCATTCAACTTTTTATTTTGGGAGCCTTCCAAAAGCCATGTGAAACAGACAGTATCTCAGCCAAGGCCTGCAAGAGAAGCTTAGCTAGATGTGCAGTCAGGAAGGGCTTGAAACCAAGAATGAAGAAGAGAGGATTGGGCTGAGGAAGGGAACAAAACGAGCAGCCTCAGGCCATGTCTAGGCTCAGCAGCCAGAGCACAAAAAACACAGAGGACCAAGGAAACCAGCAAGGGCAGCTGGCGCCTCAGAGCTGAACTAGGTACTCATTACTAAGGAACAAGCCAAGGAGACAAGTGAAAAGGACAGGCAGTCTCTCCAAAAATGTTAATTAACTAGAAACAGGAGTCTCAACAGTGTAGGAGGTACAGATACATTTGTGAGGGTGTTTTCAGTCTCATTTGATTTCAGCATACGCCCACAGCTCACAACAAGAGGGACATATTTTCCAATAGTTCATGCTATTTCTGAACATATTGAGTGTCTCTGACATACTAGAGACACAATCTAATTTCCCAATTCATCTCTGTTCATGTTACTCCTTCATGCTGCCTGAACTTCACTAAAGATACGGAATTCCTGCAAACAGGTGTGTGTAATTGTTTTGTTCAAGTCTCAAATGGTCTGACCCCAAACAACTCCAGTCTGGAAGCTCTGAAGCCACATTATCACAGTGCCCTAGCCAATTATCTGTGCTGTGAGGTGAGGAAGAGAGGCTACTGCTCAGTGTCATAATACCACTGCATATCTTCCAGCTGCCTTGCATGCTACCAGACTGGAGGGCAGAGAGAAAAGCTTGCATCTGTCAGCAGCTCTCACTCAATGTGCCCTGGGAAGCTGATCTTTGGCACAGAGGCAGCAGGTTGTGCATTGCAGTTACCATGGCATCCATGGGCTGCAGGAGGGATTAAAGCATTTCTTTCCACCTCCGCAATCTAAGGGAAGTGGGACTCCAGTCTCTCTCTGCCAAGAAACAATCTGCTACAGACACCATCCTTCAGACAAGATCCTGCCCCAGAGGGGAAAAAAAATCATGCCTTGACGCCACCAGGAGCAGAAATGTTGTAAGCCCTCATCATAAGAAGGCTGTTACCACAATCCACCTTGACACACCTCACTCTCTATCATTACTGCTCTTTGCAGTGCTGTATTTATCCTTCATTCCAACATACTGAAGGAAGAGCACACTTTTGCAACTCTGGTGAGTGTCATCTGCATACAAATCCAGTTTCGAGAGTTTTTACTGCATAATGAACATCATCACCATATGGAAAACAGAAGTTATTTCTCTAGCTTGGAAATAGCTCTGACTACACTAAAATGACAATAAAAGCCAAAGGAAAAGGTTAAAATCATGTCAGAATGGCCCGGAGATTCACAGATATCTAATGAATCAGATTTGGTGAACTGCTGCAGTTACCATGATTAAAAGGTCAGTTCTCATCTATTCATTTTCACAGTCACTGTTCAAATGGAAATTTGACCTCTAAATTCCCCCAACACAAGCTGTATTTTTGATGCTGCTTGTTCATGTAACTCAAACAGCTGCTGGCTACTAAGTGTTCTGTAAACTGACCTGTTGATCCGGAAGGGAGCTGCTCCTTCCCTTCCACTGCCACCCATCCCTCTCCATGAAAAAGGCAAGGCTGTTCACGGGCACCAGACAAAACCATGCCAGCCATCACAGGCTGTGAGCAGGAGGAAGTACGTGAAACAGAACAGACAACTCGCTGCTGGCCCACTAAAAAAATATAAATTCTATAGGATGGAGCAATGTCAATAAGTTAAATTGACGAAACAGCATTAAACTTAATTAGACTGAGTAAGAAAGGAAGTCAGAGATCGCATTTCACTGTACCTCCACTGGAGGACAGAATGAAACAACAACAAAAAAAAGAAATTTACGGTACAGTAGCACTTTGTCTTGATGAAAGCAAGTGACCTGTGAAAGGGGTAAGAGCTGTATGTACAGTTCCTAGTATGCACAGCTGTCTTAAGAGCCAGTGATCACGATATAGAAGATAAGGAGTGAAAAGCCAGAGGGAATAAACAAGCTCAGGCAGGGATTGCTGTATGGGAGTTGCTAATTTCTGGCTGAGGTTTCTCAGTACAGAGTACAACCCATTTCACACGGGTGGGCACAGCTCTGCTCTGCAGTGAAGCCTCAGCCACTAGAGAGTTTGCGATGGACACTTTTTAGCCCAGAACTCCCCGTAAGGAGCAGCCTTTATTTGTTAGGCACTCTGAGGAGTCTGGCTGACACTGAGGTCACTATCAGTGTGTCCCTGGTCTGCACTGGCCACACACAGCTCCGATCAACATCAGTATAGAGCGAGGCCCTTCCCAGCTCCCACTGCCACTGTCCTTCCCCGAGGGCACAGAGAGAATGCCAGGACACACCACAATCCGCTACAGGATGTTTTATGGAGCTGCATAGTCTTGGAGTTATGCTGAATGTTTATATAAACAAAAGCACTTTAGGATTTAAGGGCAGCATGCAGAGCTCTGTTTCACACAACACTGCACAGGCTGCAGACAACAGTGCCAAACCAGTTGTGTGGACTTCCTGAACACCAACAGGACAGCTTCTCTCTTTCATAATAGGGCAGATTATTTCCCTTTGATTTGGTAACAAATTTGATAGCTGGAATTGAAAAGGGTTACAGCTATATTTAGAATTTGTAATTTTCAGTCCAACTATTTTTAACTAGAGGAATCACTCTCTAACCATTTTTATAATAAGTAAAGTAACTATGTGCTCTTCTCAGGCCAAGATCTCAGCTTGCTTAAAAAATGCTGATAACAATCCCTAAAAATATACCAAAAGAAATCTAACATAATCCTAGAAAAACATTTCCCATGAAAAGCTTCAACAGGAGGGAATAGAGAGGTTGTGACAGAGCTAGTATTTGCCTTCACTGCGGACATGTCACAAAGCGGCTCCAGATTCAAAGTTATTTTTTAATAACCTGTTGACTCAGAAACAGTTTGACCTACTCTCTTCACAGTTTACAAAACGAACAGCCAGGCATGCACTCTCCTGGTACCATTTTGCAACCAATACCCTTGCACATACTTTGATAGGTGAACAGATAACTCCTGCAATCCTACACAGCTGGTTGATCATTTAACTGCAAGCAAATGCCCACCCACCACTTAAGCTGATCTGAACACGATGGAAATCATCAGCGCCTTTCGTAACTACTCATTTAGCACGTGAAACACTCTTCAAGTTTTCTTCAAACTTTACAAAAGCCTTCCCCTTGCCACAACAGCCAACTGGCATTTTTCAAATAAGTTTTTCTTCCCTAATCAAAATTATAATGGCACTAAGCTTGATCTTATTGTGAAATACAGGCAAACTTAGCTTTGAAGACACGTCACAGTTGGATGGATTTTTGCAGAACTGGGTTCAATGGTTACACCAGTAACTTTATTTGGAAACAAGAAAGTTTGGTGAGTAAATCTGCTGAGCAATGGTATCCATCTCATTTCCCTAGAAAGTACTGGGGGGATTTCACTTTTCCTATGGGACACAGAACAAATTAACCTTTCCACAAACACCACAAACAGCACTGCTCACAAAGGACATTAGTAGTTCGTGGTACAATACACCAATGTGACCTTTGTGGGAACAGAGATATGGAACAGCAAAGGTGTGACTGACTTATTTATTATTAATTTACATTTAATCTGTGATTTATGAGAAAGAACATAATTAAATACAGCTCATGAGTTAGATCTAGTGAAATCTAAAAGTCCCCAGAGAAAGCACAGCAATGACCAGAAAAAAGGGACTTTCTAAAACAACAGAACCTTCCTTCACAACACTTCCTGAACCCTATCCTTGTGCCCCAGACAACTTTACTAAATAGAGAAAGTATTTTACACAGCCCACATGCAACCTACAGATGAAATGTCTGCACTCCAGTGCACCATCTACAACACTCTACAGCCCAAAAAAACAAAACCTCTCCACTGAAGGCAAGAAAAGTGGGAAACCTCAAGAGAAGAGTGTGAGAACTTTGCCCCATCTTCCACTAGGGATGCATGTCAGAGAGCATGTGTCTCCTGTGCATTCTCCAGTAACTTTACCTACTCATCTTGCAGCTTCTTAGGAAAATATAAAGAAGTGTTGACTGCCTGCAGCAAGAGAGATGAACTGTTAGTGACCCACACAGTCAAGGAACAGGGCCAACCACCACTTATTCCACCTACCACCACCAGAGATTGTCAGATACAGATGAATTAGATTGAAACTTGCATAACTCTCTTTAAAATTATTTCTCAACTTTCCATAGCAGAAGTGGTGCTCTTTTCTATGGCTCATCCATCACTTGAAGGTGGATGAGGGGGCATGAATAAAAGAAAAAATAAATCTTCCAGGTTGTGTGCTATGACAGGGAATAAAACATAAAGTCTGCTGTTACTTGGAAACTGGTTCTTTTTTTTGATGGACAATCACATTAGTTTGTGAGAAGCAGAAACTTTGGCAGTGTATGCTTTTGGCCCAACTTGATCAGCAGATGAAGGTCTAACTTCTCAGAGCCCATTACAATGAAACTGCCAGAAGCCACCCTAACAAACAGAAGTAAATCTATGTCCTAAAGAGAATGAAATTATTGTCTACAAGTATACCCAAAGAAAACAGTTGATCATTTCACTTTTTGTTCAACAGATATAACTGGATTAGAAAATCATAAATAATCCAGATTTTACCAAATACATGAGAAGTATTTTTCTGCCTCTTGCAACAGAACCACCCATCTGGGAGCAGGTAAGAGCTGAAGCCAAAGGAAATGAGGAACAAAGTAAACTAAGAAACCAGTTATCCAGAAAGAAAGTGCATTGAAAGATGAAGACTTTACCTCTCACTTACCCTGGTAAAGCTGAATGAACCTAGGATGTAAGGCAGACGTGATAACACCATCTGGCAGCTCTCTCAAAAACAGCTTCAGTAGACTGGCTGCTGAGTACACATCAGCATCTTTAACAAGTTCCACCTCTTCCCCACGCTCATACTGCAGACGCAGTTGCTCCACCATTTTCATGCTGCCATTCACCCTGAAGAGACCTTCCTGTGTCATACCTGCAATTATATATCCATTTAAGATTGAGCTGAACCACTACATCCCAGTGACATGACGAAACAGATATTCTAGTTGAATAACACATTTGTAGTAATACAAATGAGGGCAATTAATACACCACAATATAAAAAAAATACTACTTTGTCCCCAGAAACCCCTTTTAGTCAAGTAGTTGGATTATGATAAATAATAAATGCTAATGACAAGATCTTGTGGCCTGGGATACTCTTTTGAGAACCCACAATACTGCAATGCCACTGAGTTGTCTCAAACTATGAGAAACCAACTGAGACAGCCATATTTTCCAGTGGTATATTTCAACAGAAAAGGATCGTACAAAGGACTCTACAAAACACTTCAGTTGTCTCATTTTTGCAAGTATCCCATTACCTTGAGCAGGACTGCCATACTCACACATGTGACTCCTTCCAGCTTCATGACCCAGGGTAACAGGTTCTTACCCGTGAGCATCATGATGCAAAAACATCTAAATATGTGCTGAGTGCAGCAGTAACTCTATAGTGAGTTTTGCAACTTTATGGTAGTAGGAAATCTCAATGAGCAGATAATGTATTGTAGACAGCACAAAGCCCAAAGTTTACACTCGGTAAAGGAGGTGTACAAAAAAGGAGGCTTCAATAGAGGAAGCTAGACTAATCATACTAAGTTGAACAGCACTTTCTAGGCATTCGTTAAGCTTCAAAACCTGTGAAGACCCTAAAACTGACCTCTGTACATTTTTTTTTCTCTACAACACTTTCGCTGCAAAAATTCTGCCTTTCTAATACTGTGTCTACAGACATGCTTGTTCTTCCCCAGAAGCATAACACTAAGAGGATGGAAATACGTATTGTTTTCATCAGTTCAGACTAGACATCAAGGAACTGCAATCTGACAGAATGCTTCCACTCCAGGAAATCAATTCTGAGGCAGCAGTCTGTACAGAAAAATAATCTCTTTTATTGGACCAGAAGACAAACTGCTCTAATAAGGGGAAAAATGGATAAGTACTCAAACATTTTATTGAGTAATATGAGATGCTGCTGGTAGAGTTTGTATTCCTGCATTCACAACAAAATCTATTCTCATGTGACACGCTGTGCTGCCATCTCGAGGGCGGGAAACACCTCATCTCAACGAAGATTTTCGTTTTTGCAGCACTCGTGAGCAAACGCCACAGCCCCCACACAGATCAAACTTCCTTCCCTCTCTCTCACTCATTTATGGAAATAAAGAGAGCCTAGAACATCCTGAAAACAGTAATTAGAAACTACTAAATACAGTACGGTGAAAATTGACTTAATCTATAAATTCGGAAATAGGCAGCTTAATGCAAACTTAGTTTAAGGATGTAGCTGCCCAACAGTCAGCTCAGTTGGATGTCAGGGCTCTTGCTAAAAATGCCTTTACAGTTAACTTCACCATTAATTCACAAAACAAACTTTACACAGACACAGGACATCCATTTCAACAACTTTCCATATAAGGGGGTATCTTTGAGATTTTGCTTGCGTTTTTCAGAAAAAAGAATGGCCTTTATCAGGACCAGATAATCAACTTGGCATTCAGAAACCCAGCTAATCTTGCTGCAGAGTAGAAAACTTGGCTTACTTAGTCCATATTTGGGACACTGTCATGTGGGATTCCAATCTTTTTATGGAACACAGAGCACAGCCCACAACTTGCAATCAAGAGTGTCTGTCAGTTTCTGCTTTTGATTAAACCCTAAATGATGGAAAGCTTTTTCCATTCTTTTTCATTCACTGCCCTAGCAGGCCACTTCAAGGCAGGTTGAAGTAGATCAAGCACGATGCTGTTGTGTAAAGGTAGGATCATGTTTTAAATTCGCACTGTACCTTAATCCAAGGTAATTTTCAAGCCATGTTTGCATTTATGAGCTTCTGGGGATCTATCAAGATACAGTCATAAAATCTAAGCCTCTACAATTGGATTATCATTACTGAGTAGCTAAAAGAAAAACCTTAAGGTAAAACCAGATGCAGCTCCTTAGAAGATGAAACTACCACCACAAAACCTTTTCCATTGCTGATGAAATGCCATTCAAGACATCTGTGCACCAGTGGTGCTCTAGGTTTCTGCAAGGACACGTATTTCAACAACAGGAACTAAAATCCCATTAAATCAATGGACAGATAAGCTAAGAATTGAACATCTACTTCCTTGAGGGGATTAATAATAACTGGAATATATCTGAAAACCTGTAAGAACCTGTATTCCTTTTCAGTAATATTCTTTGATGGGATGTGTGTGTATGTGTGTGTGTGTGTCCGCCTGTGACTATCTCTATACAGAAAAAAGTGTTAAATGTTTTGCAATTGGAAGACGACACAAACCTTCACAAATGGAATACATTCCACTTATAAACTGAACAGCTTGTTTATGATTGTGCTGCTACCTAACACTGTAATTCACCTTTATAAACATACTAAAAAGTAAGTTCAGCACCAAGGCAGAAAAAAAAAAGAAGCAAACCACACACAGTAACATTCTTTGCCTGTGGCTCATGCCACAAAAAAAACCCCACATTGCTCCCTTCAAAGAGTCTTACATAAAGAGTGCCACTAAAGAGAAGTGACTCCACTGAGCTTACCATGCTGGGTGAGGTACTCCACTATATTCCACACAACTATCGGGATTCCATTTTTGCTCAGTCCCTGCTGCTGGAGCTCCACAAGACTCACACCAAACACCTTTGGGCAGGTCGTGTCCCTCTGCTTGTTCAGTGGAAGCACAGCTATCTTTTTCATGTCCTCCTTCAATCTCACAGCCGATTTGCTTTGCTTAAAGGAGCAGAGGGGAAAAAAGCCGTGCATTAGTCACATTTGCTGCAGAAGGTTGTGTGGTCACAACACAAGCACATCCTTATGCTCCAGCATAAGGGTTTGGCCCCACTTCGTTTTAATCCACACGAAAAAACTTCTGTGAAGTAGGAAAGTAAAAATGAACAGAGAAAACACTAGAAGAGGAACAATAACGTAGGTAGTCTGTTTTGCAGACAAGCTTGTTACTAGAACAACAAGTAACTGGGAGTAAGTAAGCAGGAGACTGCTGCTGTTAACTCATGAAAATCACATGGGTTACAAAAGCAAATGGACAAACACAAACAATCCCAATATACCACAAGCTCAGCTTGTCTCCAGGATGCCTGTCAGGGTAGTCCTCTCTGGAGAAGGCTCACTACACTCTTCTTCCAAATACTGTTTCCTAGGGATTTATTTTGGCCACTGTCAGGTGAGATGGATTCTTATGAAAGATTTTCTGTTATGTTCAGTATCTACTAAGTCTGAAATTTAATTACTGAGGTTTTAAGGCTAGAAAGGGACTATGTAATCTAATTACATATAACAAGGGGGAGTGGAAAACCCACTGTACAATAACATCTTAATCCCATAGGTTCTTCTGGATGCACAACATTCTCACAAATTTTGAGCGGCAGTGACAGAGAAATCATGGGAGGATAGTTAATAAAACCCAACGGAATAAAACAATACATTATTAATTTATAGGATTATAGGCAGAAATCTTAATCAGCCTACAGGATGCACATTTGAGAAGACAGTTCAAGGCAGAGCAGCAACATCACCCACCACAGTTGCAATCACACTGCAGGAACTGGGAGCCTGTGCTTCCACAGAGTTTAAGAATCTCTTCATTTAAGAAGCCCACCACTGGCATGATGCTTAAAAATAAACTTATTCCTACCGAGTTTCATTAATAAACTGGTAGTAGAAACTGTATACATGGAAAGTACTGTATAGTAACACAAGAAAGTGCTCAGACTCTTGCCTAAGACTTGACACTTCGCTGTGTTGATGGATTTTATCATGGCATAAGTATTTTATTTTAAACAAGGCTTTAAAATCTCTTCACTTGAGACAATATTTTTACTGTACTCTGTAAGCAACATGAACATCTGCTGTGTTGCTATTAAGCATGACCGTCCTTTCAGATATAAGATGATCTGGCAGTTCACTCACTTGGCTGTGCTTTTCCCATTAAACAGTTATTTGAAGCATATGTGCGCTCTGCAGACCCAGGTCCCACACAACACTCGTGTGATATTTACGAAAGATGTTCCTTATATAAACATCACAAGTATGTTTCATTATTTGTGAAACAGAACCGCAATATTGCATTATTGTGACCATCTTATAAATATTTACAATGAACAGTAGATGCACCATTGTTTGAACTAAAATTTGACTAACATTAAAATACCACATTTCTTTTAAAAAGACATGTTCCCACCCAGGATTAAATGAATAATAATATTTATTCCAGGCACAGACATGACAAGGGAAAAATCATGTAGACTAGGTTAAATTCAGATGACAGCAAAAATCCTTTGAGCAGTTTCTGAGCAGCTGTGATGCTCAGGAAGCTTTGCCAATTAAGGCCTTCAATTAGCTTCACAATCTTGCTCAGTTACAGGTTTCCAGCCTGTTTCAACATTCGAAAACCTGAGTTACTAAGCTGGATTTACTCGGGGAAACTCACTATCTAAATCTGCATAAGAACCGACAGGCATTTGCCATGTCTACAGAAACAAGAGGAAATTTCTGAGCTTGTTTCAGAATCTGAAGAGGCTGCACTAACTAGGAACAAAAAATTATGTGGTTATCCAAAATACACATCTAACCAAAATCAAAATAAAGCCAACCCCTCACAACAGCTCTGAAACAAAGAGGTCAGTGTTATGCTGCCTTATAGATGGAAGGTCTGACTTTACCCAGGGAAAACGTGTCCAAGTATTAATGCCACTGCTGCTGATTTCCAAGACTGGGAAAGCAACTTAATCATCTCTGCACAATGCCGCCAAAAAGTGCCGCCCAGACACTTGGAAAAAAAGCTATTTATACGCCACAGGGACGCACTTTTACAGCTCATCCAACAACTTCAACGCGGGGAACGCGGCAGCGCAGTTGCTGAGTTTAAAGAAAAAAAAAATAAAAAAGGGGAGGGGAGGGTAAAACTATAGGAAAACTGCCTGGATTAGCCTTTACGAATCTTTGCCTTTCCCAAACGAGCGGCAGCTGCCAAGCGGGGAGAAGGAGAAAGAAAAAGAAGGAGAGGGAGCATACAGATGGAGAGCGCCCGGCACGGGGAGAAGCCGCCGGGCCCGGACCGGCCTCCCGTGCCCCGGCCCCGCCAGGGACCCCGGCGGAGGGCGGCAGCAGGAGAAGGAGGAGGAGGCTGACCCAGCCGCCATCCAGCAGCTCCCGGCCCCGCTCCGCCGGCAGCACCGCCCCGCTCCCGTGCCCGTCCCGCCGCCAGCCCCTACTCACGCGTACGGCCAGCGCCCCGGCCCCCATGCCGGCAGCCGCTCCGCCCCGGCCGCCCGCCCCCGCTGCTCCCAGCGGGCCCCAGCCGGCGGTAGCCCCGGCCCTGAGGTGCCGCCCGCCGCCCCGGCCCGCCCCGCGGCCCGCGGGGGGAGTGGAGCCGGGCCCCCGCCTCCCGCCGGAGCGGCCAGGAGTGCTCCACGGCAGTGGATCTGCCTCCCGGAGCTTGCCCAGGTTGTGGCGGGCGGAGCGCGGCCCCCGGGCATCACCGAGGGCCCGTGCGGGGCAGGCGGGACCTGCAGCTCGGTACCGCGCGGGGAGCGGAGGCGCTCCGCTTGTGTGCGAGCCTGGGCTCGGGCAGAGCGGCTGGAAGTGTCGCCGCGAAGCCGCCGAGCCCAGTAACGCTAGCGGGGTGCGGGGGAACCGCAAGCGCGCCCGCCCGGAGGGCGAACGGAACCGGGCAGCGTGGCCTGGACACCGGGCCGAACACAGCCCTTTGTGCCACGGCCCCGCAGAGCAGGATGCGGTGCAACGCTTAACACGAGTCTGGAAAGTGTGAAGCCGTCCAAACATTGCCCCCTGTTATGGTTTTCCATCTAAGGCTATGTTGGTGAAACATATCAGTTGCCAGCTGTCACAGTGGCAGGGAGAGGAATGTATTTCTGCCCTTCTCCCGGTCACTGCCGCCCGGGAGCAGTGTTTGTCCTCAAAATTAAAATTATGCTTCACACCAGAACTAGGGAGTTGTAGCGTTCGGCATTTTTTTGTGGGAGAAAAGCACGATGCACACGTGTGTATATCTGCTCAGATGTAAGCATCACTCAGCAGGGCCTGAGTATCAGGAGGAAAGGTCTTTGGAAAGTGCCTCTCAGAAGTACTTGACTCTGGCACAGGGACAAAAGGAAGTCTAGCCAAATAGAGAAAAGGAGAGGAAGAACAGCATTCTTTTTTATGTTCAGTTTCTGTTTTCCTCTAAGCCCCTATAACCCAAAATTAAAACTTTCCCAGTTGGTGAGTTTACAAAGGTTAGACTTATCATTGATGTTTTAATTTCACTTTGGGACTCTCAATGTGAACTGATATAACATCCTCCCTCCTCTATCCCCCTCTTTACTGTAAGCCTCTAACTTACTTTTCGCATGAATCACACACAGCCTTTTCTTCTTAGTCCTAATTGCAGCTTCTCCAGGAAAACCAATGACGTGCTTCAAACTGTAATCCAGAGAGGGAATGATGAGAATCTGCAACTCCTTGGAGACTGCAATGGGGGGTGAAGAGTTCAAACAGGAGCCCACAGCAGTGAACAGCAGCTATGGCATTAAGGCTTTCACAAGCCTCACATGAGCAGGTACGTGCTCATTCTATAAAAAACAAGATCAGAAATCGAGCTTTAGCATATGTTTATGAGAGCCTAGAAGGTCACACTTTCTGTCAAGCCACTGGAGCACTTGGGGCTATGACAGGCTGCTAAGTTTTCTCTGTGTAGTTAAAGACATTTTGGTACTGGCTTAAAATCTTGAGAGAGCTGAAGGCCAGCATACTTGTTACCTGTGTGGCAGAAGAATCAAACCCAGACTGAAACTTCACAATTGCCTTTGTCCCCTCCTGACTTTATACAGGCCCAGCAACTCCTGTGCAGGGCAGAGAAAGGTTTACCTGAACTTTTCTTAACCCCAGCCTAGAAGTAAATGGATTCCTTCCTGTACCTTCCACCCTTCCCAGAGATGTGTCTCTACATATCCTGATCTTCTTCTTCTCCCTGCACTGAAGCACCACCCTTCAGGGTGACTGTTCAAAAAACAGGTGTGATGAATGGGGAACAGCAGTATGTACTTCTGGTGCCACAGAAATCAGCCAAGATGCTGTGGTATTTGACTCCAGGTTGCACGTTACTCAGGAAACCTTCACTATTTTCCTGCCAACAATTCTGAAAATCCTTAGAAAACAAAAAAATCAGAAGCAGTCATGCCTATCACAGAGAAGCAGAAAATTCCACAAACCCAACAACAAAAACACACCCCTGTATACAGCTCCCATTATGATATTTCATGTTTTCTGGCTAACATGTTGCATCAAACAACTGTCTCTTCCCTTTTCTACCCTTGAGGAAGGAAATGCTGCATGGACAGCAAAACTGCAAAATGAATATTTATGCAACTTATCATAGAATATGTCTAGAGCATGAGAGCTCAAATCAGAGCAAATTCATTGTGAAAGATTGGTGAAAAGTCAGTGAGACCCACGAGTTGTGTATAGCTGGCTTTTATCATAATCATGTCCACCTACTTTGGGTCACACAGTTGTTTCCTGTAGTTCTCAACTATGTTGTTATATTTGTTTAAGAGTAGCTCAATGGCTTTTAACATGCCTCTTTTCAGGGCAGCCAACAGAATAAATTCACTAGCTGAGATACACCTCTCCATCATCTTCTCTCTACGTCCACATAACTGCTAAATGCTAATGTAAAAGCATTGCAAAGAACAGGCTAATCATGCAATGAATCAAAAAAGGAAAAAAAAATTCTTTCCTTCTACTTGTTTACAAATAAGGCTTTTAACCTCAGATGTTGAAACATTCCCGTGGGGAAGAACAGCTGGAATAGTGTTAGAAGTTCAAAGGAACTGCCTTGCACCTCTTCTGTGAATGATGCAATGTATTGCTTTAACCTGATTATTATTGATTTCCACAGTGACAGCAGAATTCAACACCCATTTCATAAGAGCCCACATAAAAAAGGCTGCTGTGAAATAGATTATTGCTGCCAGCTCTAGCATCTTTGACCATATACTCTGTTTCCTCCTGAATAGCCCAAGTAGCCAGCTGCAGGATACTTGCTGTGATCTTCCAGGGCAGTCATGGGAAGGTCAGCCTCACTAAACATGAGGCATACTCTAGTGAGTAAAACCTGGCAGCTACAGGTGAGAGCAAGAAACAAAACAATAATCCAGAAGCAGCTGGAGATTGCCAGACCAGCACATGAAAGAGAGTAGGTTTAGATTAGGTGTTATGAAAAACTCTTTACAGTGAGGGTGTTGAGATGCTGAAACAGGTTGCTCAGAGAAGTTGTGGATGCTCTATTCCTGCAAGTGTTTGAGGCCAGGTTGGATGGAGCTCCAAGCAATCTGGTCAGTGAAAGGTGTCACTGCCCATGGCAGGGGTGTTGAAACTATGCAATCCTTGAGGTCTCTTCCAACCCAGGATATTCTGTGATCTGGCTGAGAAATTTGTCTGTCATTGAGTAACTAACTCAATCCAAAAGACAATAACAAGACACCTTTTCTTAGGGAAGAAAAGAAAAAAGGGCATGCAATAAAAAGCATGTAATTCACTTCAATCAAGACATCTATGCAAAAGTTTTGGAGTCAAAAGAAGGATGACTTTCCCCATAATGTTGTTCTTGTAAATGAATTAAACATGTTAAATATCTAAAACTAATATTAATAAGGGTTGGTGGTGGTGGTGTTGCTTTTGTGAACAAATGCATGGCTACCTTGCACTTCTGCATGAAAACCAGAAAGTGAAAGGGACTAGAAACTATCTCATTTTTCCCTTAATTGTGTTGTCCAAATGAAAAAAACACTGAAATCCACTAGGCATCACATGAAGGACAGAAAATTAAACCAAACATTTTTGAGAACTCTGTTACTGAAAGGTGGGGCAGGCACTTATTGTATGACTCTCTTCCAATATAAACCCTACAGAAATGGCAGGTTGAATTTTTAATGTCTTCACATCACCTTTGCCCTTCAAGGCAGGGTAGGGTATAGGAGAAATCGGATTCAACAGTTATAATTCTAAAGTAAGAAAACAAACTGTTGTTCTTGAAACACAATTTGCAATTCTATCAAGCCTGAATAACATTGTTCTGCTGCTCAGTATTATCTTGTTATTTATGACATCCCACTTTAATTATTCAAAATTTTCTTTAGAAAAGGCAGTATTTGTTGGAGGCACTCATTACAAGTGACTTTTCTGAATGTAGAATACTCTGAATGATGAGTCATCCCAAACAGTACTGCAAAAGGAATCAGTGGTGATAAATAGGAAAAGAGGATTTATAAATAAATTACTTTTTATTGTAGGTCCACAATAAAAATGTACAGCACCTACATTATGAAATAATATTTGGGGCGGGGGGAGTGACTAGCACTATTCACAAAGATATCAGTGGTCCCAAGTTGGTGATGAAAAGATGTATCACCTCATAACATTGATGATGAAAAATGGGATTCTGTGTGCTCAGGTCCCTTTTATCCTCCCTTTATATGTGCAAGACTGAGTAAATGCTGGCTAAATGAAGGGCTGAGTATGCTGAACACTTGTCTTTAGCTCAGAAGGAATGGGAGGCTTCATTACACCAATATACAGAAAAATTATATCTATGTGACATAATATTTTCTACCAAAACCTTTCAGGGGCTGCCCATTTTTATGTTACGAAATGAAGCCTGTTAATCATTTCATCCAAGCTGCCACCACTGCCAACTAAACATCAGACCTGCAGATCTGCAGGGCCTTCCTTAGCCACATTTTAGCCTGGATTTCTTCCCTTGGCCTCTTGGGACGGAACATCTGTAGATATTTGATAACTTGAAGTTGAAAACAGAAAATAAAGCAGCTTATAGAGTTGATTTAACAGACTAAATCAATAGCCAGCTATTATCTGACTAATCATTAGGTCACTAATCTCTACTTAGTGACACACAGGTATTTTTAGAGAGAGGTTTGCCTCTTACTGTTGCTGCAATGATTTAAAATGTGGCATGGATTTGCAAGGAGTTCAAATTGTTTATGGCCAACTACATCATAGAGGTGTTTTAATTTCAGCAAAGATAAGAAAGAGGTTTTTTGCAAATCCCAGCATCCTCCAATAATATAAAATCATTTAAGAAGCAATATATATGGCGAGTTTGCAGGCTGTAAACAATAACAACAAAAGGAGGTCCCTGAGCGGGCAAGGATCATGGAGATGCATTCCTGCGGGGGAAGAAGCGTGTTCATCCATGGCCTAAACTCGGGCTTGCATCCCCATCTTGTGGCAGAAAGAGATGGGTGCAAGGAGCAGAAGGAAAATCACCTCGTGTTAACCCACGGTTTCACGGCCAGCCAAGCAGCAGGGAATGCATAAGGAATGTCCTCGGCTCAGTAATTGCTGCCACGCTGTTTCTAATCTCATCAATACCCCTGCCTCATCAATAAATGAAACTCAAAGAAAATCCTGTCTTGGTACAAAAAACGAAACAAACGAACAAAAAAATTACCAAGAAAACAAGCAAATAAACAAACAAAAAACCCCCAAACCAACAACAACAACAAAGAACAAAACAAAAAACCCCCAAACAAGTAAAAAACCTCCCAACGAACTAACAAACACCCCAAAACCCCCGCCCCAAACCAACACCACCCCACACAGCAAAATGCTTATTTCTAATATCTCAGCACAACTGCATTCCAAAGATTTTTGCTTGGTGTAGAAAGTGCTTCCATCCCAGCACTGTGCCAGCCAGTAATGTGCTTGCCATACTTTAGGAACAGCATCCTCTACTCAATCCCATTTTTGCAGGGGAAACCTGAATTTAAATCCAGTAATTTCATGGACTGCTGGTAAGTTTTGGGTCAGGTCTATAAGTAAAAAACCCACCACCAAAGACATGGGAAAAAATATTCAACAAGACATGGGAAGATCAGAATGCCAGAAATTGTAACAAGCCTACAGCAGAATAATAGGACTTCACTAGAAACCCTGTGAGAAAAATGACAAGCTTTACAAGCAGATAAGAAATATTTATTCCCTTCTTCTCTCCCTATCTCAGCTCCTACCCCAAGTTGTGTCTCAACCTTAGCAATGAAACTGTTAAAGAACAATAGTTGTAAAAGAAGAGAGAACACCATTTCTATCTCACGGCAAGCTACACTATCCAAAAAGTAATGTGTGGTGAAACCTGCACACATTTTTTAAACCAGGCAGATCCAGGCAGCAGCTGGCAGGACTGCAGCATGCCCAAAGATATATAGGATCTCCATGGGACAAGATGAGCGTGGCAGCCTGCGCTGCTGTTCAGTAACACATTTGGGGATATTAATGGGACGGTTACACTGTTCAAAAACCCTCAACATTTTCAGTCTCTGTTTCCTGGCCTAGAAAACCAACACCATCCAGCCTCTGTGTCTGGCCACACCTCTATGCCTAGTGCAGTGCAGGAACCCTGGTTTTGATGTATTGAGACCCCACTAGAACGTGGCTGTGCATGGGGCAATATTGTGTGAACTCAGCTAACAGACAGTAATGAGGCAGCCTTAGCCAGAAGTGAAGATTTAGGCTTAATTAAGTCAACTGAAAAGAGAACCTGAACTCCTGAATCTGGGCTTGACTTTGTGAAAGTGTTGCAACACAGCCCCCTGTGTTTGGGATGCTGCTATTTGTGGAGTTCCAGTCACTCCAGGCAACAGAAAGCAGGGAAGAATTTCTAGCATTCTTCAGGGAGATAAATGAGATAAGAGTAATAAAAATGGGAGGACAATAAATGAGGTCGTTTTTTTGCTGTTATATTTTGGTAAAGGAAATCTCTCCAATATTACACATCAGAAAAAGTTCATCTTTCAGTGGTCAGATACACATGATAGCCCAGGTTTTTGTGGGGGTTTTTTTGGATTTTTTTTTTTTTTTTTTTTTTTTTTGTTTTGTGTTGTTGTTTTTTTATTTTTATGTTTTAGTTTTTTTTCTATTTCCATAATTTTTTATGTTTATGAGCTTAATAATGCAGCCTGTTTCAGGAAGAGGTGGCAGCTGTGTCCCCCACTGCTGCCTGCCCAGTGCATAGCTGGCAGCAAAAACAACACAAGGCAGTAGGGTCCGCCTGCTCAGAGCAGTCAAAAAATTTTACACTTCTTTTTCTCAGTGCCTCTCTGCACTACAGCTGTAATAACAATTTTCCAATGAGGGAAATATATTCACAAAACATAGACCTTTGCCATGATTGTTACAAGTTAACTTGGTGGCCTCAAAGATGAAGTACCAGTCAGAGTCATTCACCCCCTTTAAAATGTAACTGGGAGGAAGAAGTACTTTGCATATGTGAAGTCCTACCCACAGCGGACCATGGCTATGAACATTGATTCTTTAGTCAGAAAACTTTGTTTTTGTTGGCTTTGAACATTGCAAAAGGTGTAATATGGGTAGAAGTTGCCTCTGAAGAACCAAGATAGAGAGGTAACTGAAATCATGTCCTTGATTGCAGGGTGAAATGAAGCATGATCAATAGGACAGAAATGCATAGACTAGGACTAAATAAAACTTCTCTACATTTGGTGTTTTGTTGCCTTGACAATACAAGTCTGTGTAAATAACAAAAAAAAAAAAAAAAAAAAAAAAAAAAAAAAGAAGAAAAAAAAAACCTCTTGAGTACCAGACTGGATGGAGCCACATCTGATGCTGGGAAAGGATCCTGCCCGTTAATTTGTATGAGCAGAGAAAACTACATGACAGGATTTGGGCATTGGAGACAAACCACTCAAGAGGGAATTTGCAGTTAGGCTCCATGGTGGAAACATAAAATACTTGTATTAATTGTGACCCTGCTTTAGGAATTTCGGCTCCATGAAGAGTTTGTCATTCCCCACAAGGAGGGCAAAAGTCACCCTGCACGGTAAAGCTCTGAGGCTATATGTGGCCACCCAGCTGCCTGCAGAGGATAAGAAGGAAGATCTTGCGTCAGCTGTTATTGCCCTACAAGTTGGTTTTAATTATATTTTTAATTTATGAAGCCTTTACCAAGTGTGCAAAATAGTCAAATGAACAGTGAATGACATTTTACAAGCTGATTTACTGCAAAAGTCATCATCCCAGCTGAAGCCAGTTCAAATGGCCTTCAGAAAGCAACCTGTAACAAAACCACTCATTACATGTTCTGGTTGGAAACTGTGCATCCTGGAGCCAAGAAAAATTCAGTCACTCCACATTTTGTGAATCTTACTTTTTCCAGGTTTTACAGGACTACTTCACTGCCTGGAAAGCTAGTGCCAAGGAGAGATCTAGAGCTTAGCAGAGTCTCAGTGGGAAAAAACAATTTCATCAGAAGAATTTTTTTTTTCAGTAACATGTTAGATCACACCATTTGGCTGAAAATCTATTATTTCAAGTCTGAAACTGCCTCACCACAGCTCATGGCCATTCCAGCCAGATGATCCCTGCTCCTATCCTTTTCTTTAGCTCAAACTCCAGGATCTGTTTTGGCTGCAGTGCGATAGTGAACCCTGATGAAAATCCTAGGATCTGTGATGTGGTGTGTTTCCAGCTGAATCAAAGAAATATCAGTTGTGCTGTTTGAGGTATGGCCATAAACTCACTGTGATCAGTCCTGCTTCATGAAGGGTTAATCTAAATGAAGACAAGTACAGAAAAGAACCAGTAGGATCAAACAGAGAGGAGAAAATTCAGTTTGATATTGGAAAATGAAGGCTGGAAACAAATATGATTGCTTACAGCTACAGTATAATAAACCCCAGAGAGAGGAAAGAGTTGTAATTTATAGAAAAACATTAGCAAAAAGTCAAACTGGCCTTATGTGGCTTGTGAATAACTTTAGGGTAGAAATAAAAAATTATTTAAAACCTAGCCAAGTTCTGGAGTAGCCTTTTGTATGGAGGAATAAAGACCAGAAACCTAATTAGGCTGAAGGTGGATTATATGATGGGAATGTTGCTGCAATAGGAAGCCATTCTGGAGCCCCAGTAGATTTTTTCCCGTCTGTGGTTCAAGGGGAAGCCTGATAGGGAAGACACATGATATGGCAAATTTGGGTCACACTGTTTTACAGGAACTGAGTTTCCAAATTGAATTTTTTTTGAGTTTGGGACTTTCCCTTTTCCAGCAAAAGAAGACTTACTCATGGGAAACAGACACACTCTACAAACATGCTCATTTACTCAAGAAGATGTTTCCCACTGAGAAATCATTCATCTGGAAATTTTCAAGTAGCCTCTGCACTAACATCTGCTTGGATGTAAACCCCTTGGGCCATGGCCTCCTCTCCTTGTTTCTTCAGTGTCAGATACCCTTGGCAAGACAGATAAATAAAGGCAAGGGAAGCAGAGTCCATCTAGCTTCTGCCATCTCCCCTTTCCATGGGCTGTCTGTGAGAGGAAAGAGCAGTGAGTGGCCCTGATGCACTCAGCAGCTGGGTTGGAGCAGAGAATGCTGCAAAGATGTAAATCATATGATGAACCTGACCATAGAAAACTTGAACATGACTTTGCAATGCCCAAGCTCTTAATGAAATAAAGCTGAACGAAAGGGTAAAATAATAAATAACAATGAACTATTGCTTTCAATAAACCAGCCAAGTGTTGTGTTGGATGAAACAGGAGGCATCTCAGGAACCCAGGCCATACTGAAAATCATGTAATTATTTTAAAAAATAATTCTATTCCAAGAGGAAAAAAGGTGGGATTGAAAGGCTTTTTAAATTATTGTATTACAAAATTGTTCTATTTAAGAAGAATTGTTATTCTTAAGAAGTATTAAGAAGAATTGTTATCCATTGCAGCTGAACCCTTCTGTCCTACCTGCCTGTTCTCTTATCCTGTGAGTCACAGAACTCTGTATATCTTATGCATGTGGGATAACAAATTTTCTTCCTGGAGAAGATGAGTCCTTTGTCAGGTCTTCCTCATTTTTGCCACCTACAAGTCTTTTGGGAAATGCTGTTCAACAAGCTTGAGTTAGCAGCGAATTCAGCTCAGCTCTTTCACAGAGCTTTTTAAGAGCTTGATTATCAGCAGGATGTGCACAGGGTGCTCAGCCATATTCACTTCATGATCTCACTCTGCCCAGAGCTCAGGAGTTCTGAATACAGTGCATAATTTTGGTTTGTACCTCAGCTCCTTTACAATGTCAGCTACCCAAAGAAATAAAAGGATCATGCTCGTATGCATAGACACACAGACACAGACACACACACACACACACACAGTGTTCTTCCTGCTGCAGAAAGAAAGGATTCTTCATGCCTGGAAGTTTCTGTGGAGAAGCAGTGGAGACAGCAGCTCTCCTCCAGTGTGTCCTTGCTTGTCACAGCCTGGTCAAACAAAAAAGAACTGCACATGTCTTACTCAGACATGATTGATTGCTCTGATTTACCCGTGTGGGTTTTGTTGCATTTTAGTTTTTTTGTTTGTTTGGGTTTTGTTTTATGGTTTTGGTTTTTTTTTCCCACAGCCTTCTTTTTCTGCTGTAGCTTCCAGCTGACTGACTGATTTAGTGTTTTTGCTGGCTCAGAGGCTGTAAGGTCATTTTTACTGTATTGCTCCCACACAGTGCCTAATGATTCGGAGTCACAGCACCCTTGCCTATAAAAGGGAACATAAAGCAGTGGGAATCACTGCCACTTGCTGGGCCGGTCCTGAGTGGAAACAGGATAGTCTCCATTAACAGATAATTGTGTTTACATTTCACAGCCCATAGGGGTATTCAGGGTCACACAGGCATCAGACAAGGTCAGTGAAAACAGCGTAGTTTGGAGTAAATGAAACAATTATACAGCCCAGTTTGCCTGAACAGTTCTAGTGACCTTAACAGGAATGGAGCACAATCCCCATGTCCCGGTGAGGTATAGAGGGATCCTGCGGTGCCCTTCTGGCAAGGCCTCCATAAGCTTCTTTTGCAAATTTTGCTCCCAGATGTACGAATTCAAGTACCCTGTAGATGCATATATCACAGCATTTCTGGCACTGGGAATGCTAAATCAACAGTGAAAAGCCACCACAGCATACAGAGGTACCTGACAGCACAGGATCACAGCACTGATGTGTACTACTCACTCCTGTGTGAGGATTTCACTGCGCACTCACCCTCTTGGGATCTGTCTTCATGAACCCCCTTAGGGTCAGGATTCAGAACAGGAAAAAGCAGCAACAAGGTGATTTTCATGGCCCTGTCCTGCTGTGAGTACTTGCTAATAATTGTTTTCATTACAGAACACAGCACATGATTGCACATCTCATCTATCCAGCCTCATGGGTCTGCCCAATCCGTACTCTATTCTCTCCCTACAAACAACTTCTTCCTTTCCCGCTGTTCAACATGGTGTGCAAAAAAGGTCACTCCCACTGTCAGCACGGGTCTCAAAGAAAATTTACAAGTCCCTGCCAATAGACTGAAGATATTTTCACCTGTCAGGAGTACAAAGTAGAGCTTTGGAGTTTGCCTTTGAGCACCTAAGCTGATCTTTACTGTCAATTGCTTTTTACAGAGGTTGGCAATGGACAGAAGCAGGCACCCATCAGGAGTGAAGAGCAAACCCTCCCCTGAGAAGAGCAGCACCAGGGCTCTGCCTGCCAGCTCAGGGCCGCAGGAAAGAAATCCCCCTTATCAAGCCACCCTGATTCATGGGCAGCCAAATTAATGACACGAAGGCTAACAGGTCCCAGGATAATTCCCAATAAATGCATTTGTGTTTAAGGACCTCACAAGATAACAGCAGAGGGATTGATTTAAGGTATTGAGCTGAAAAATAAGGCTATGTATGCTGGTGGGGAGGAAAGGGAGGTGAAACATGGGGAAGCAGGGAAAGTGAGGTCTCCTGCCAAGCCCAGGAGCTGCTCAATGACAAAATTTCCTCCTGTTGCCTACAGTGAACATCCAAGTGCTTCAGCAGTGCTGAAATACTTCACAAGCACTTATCAGTGGTTTAGACATGTTGATTCATAGGTTAACCAGGTAGTTGATGAGTACAAGTAGGATCCTTACCTTCCCAAGGACTAAGGTGCTTGTTCATACCATCACTGCTGCCCCATCAGACTGCTGCTACAGTGAAGCCAATAAAAACACCTCAGTTTTTCAGTCAGCTTCATAATGAATATTCTTGAGTATCTTGTAAGCACATGAATTTTCTTCTCCTGTTTCATAATAGATATGAAGCTGTCTAATCTTTAAATCCAGACAGAACTTATATGTTCTTCAACTGCTTGATGATTTTGCTTTTTCTTTTTTACTTTTCTGTTTAGCAGGTCTTCAAACTGTTGTGACTCTCTGGCTTTCTAGTGGCATAAATTTATACAACACCCCCAAATTCTGCAGCAAAAGAACACTCTTTAATCTGCATCACTCAAAACTGAGGAGGAGCTTTAAAGAGGGCTGTCTGTACGGCTTTAACTTGACCCCAAATGCAGATATATCATTATACAGTCCTTAATGACACAATTACACAGTATTTTTCTTCAGAGAGCCCCTTGGTAATTTACCACATGAGGAGTGTTTTCATCTTGAGTGTCTCATCCTGAGTCTTGTGCTGGACAATCAGGCTGGCATATTTCCTGCAAAAGATTCAGTCAGAGGAGCAAAAGGGACCAACCCCTCTGTTCACCCCAGCCCTTGCCCTAACCACAATCACTGCTGAATTCAGTAATTTATTTCTGTCAGAGTCTAGGGAGCATGAGAAACATTAGGTTCCTATGATTGTTGGCTGAGGAAGGGAAAGAGGTAATTTTCATGCCCTCCTGCAGGGCTGATACACCTGTAGGCTCACACCAGTATCTCCTTCTTAGAATCCATGTCCACACCCCAGGTATCCTTGACTCTGCAGTACTGGAAACAACTGCATTTTTCCTGGTACTCATTCCCATGTTGATGCTGGCCACATATAATTACTCTGTTTCCTTGCCTATGATTTTTTTTTAAATCTTTCAGTTCCCTGGGGCAGAGCAGTGGCTCTGTGAATGCTAGAGAGCAACTAGCAGCAGCGTGAGAAATTGAATTCTTCTTTAAAAAAATTAGATTTCTAAGTGAGACATCCTGTCCTGGAACAACAGAGAAAAAAAAAAAGCCAAATAGAGGAACAAGAAAAGTCTGTTCTTTTTAGCAAGAGGGTAAAGCTGGAGTGCATAATAAGGTGGTCCCTTTCCAAAATCAGGGGTGGGGCTGGAGCATCCAGGGACCTTCAAAACATTCTCTTTGAGATAAAACTCCCTTTTTGTGGACTCAAAAACGGATTATGACTCTGCAGAGTCAAAAGGTCCAAAGGCTAATGGTATCCTGGAAGGGGAAAATAAAATAAAGATTATATAATATGCAGATTGCCATTAATCTGACCTGTGCTAAGGACAGGGATCTTGTCATCCCCCAAAGTTCAAGCAGCTATTTTGACTGTGCACTGTTATAGTCCCCTATTTAAATATGTAAATTGCAATGTTAATAAAATGCTTGTATCAGTTCATTACTATAGTTTGGGCTAGCTGATGAAGAGATTAAATGCTCAAAGAGACCTATGTCTACTTATCTGGCTTAGTATCCATGGGCATCCACTGGTTGCACCTTGGGGTTGGGAGAAAGGGCATGTTGTGAAGGTTTTGCAGAGAGGCAGACACTGGTTTGGAAAGGAGGATGAGAAAGTGATACTGGCTCCCAAATTGGCTTAAGGTCTAACAAACGTAGGTGAGGAGGACTCAGCAAAACGCTGGAAGGAAGGATATTCCTGGTATTTGCTACCAAATCAGATAGGATGCTTTGGTGGCACACATCTGAAAAGAGGTCCCCAATAGCTTTGAAACAGATCTGCAGAGCACTAATGAGAGACTGGCCATGCAGATTCCCAGCAGATTGCCTGCCTTGAGAACACGGGTGGATGTAGTGCCTCTCTAGTATCACTGCTGCCAGGAGATGAGGAGGAAAACCTCTTTAGGTGCTCTTTTCTCATTTTACTAGTTACCTCTGCTATTATAATGCAGATCTTGTGTCCTGCTATCCCGAAGGCAGTAGATGGTGCTATTGATAGCACCATTAATGCATATGTTAATCAAGTAAAAGTATCCCTAGATGAACAACTTTAAATGCTTGTGTTTTCCTCATATTCATCATCTCAAAGAACCTCAAGGCACCTGCCAAAATTTAAAACCTACATTATTATTATAACCTGCATTATGTCAGTTCATGTTCAACCTCAGTGCAGCAACTCTTGTGGGAACCCACAGAGCCCTGCTCCAGAGAGAAGACAGAAGATAGCAGACTGATAGTAAGTAGCCATGCTACTTCAAGTCCCACTAAGGCTTGAAAGACAATTTCAGGAAGAAGGATGCAAACAAGTGAGGCTGGAATCTGGCAGGGCTAATCTAAATTAAACTAATCTCCCAGTTTTACAAGAGAGCCTTTAACAACTTGAGGTCAGGTTGTCATCTCCATTATCTCTTGGGAAGAACTGTTCTCAAAAGCCAGCACTGATTACCCTATTGGCACATGGTAGCTACTCTGCTGCTTCTCAGAATGGGACTTGTGATCTTGTTCCCATTACAATAATTGACTGTTATTAGTATCAAAGTAGCAGCTTAGGCAAAAGCCATGGTTCCCGGGGTGGGGGTGGGAAGAGATGGTGCAAAGATGCAACTCTTGCCAGAAACAATTTACAAATGCAACTGGCTCCACCCTGAGAAGTTAAATTACATCAGCGGTGTCACAAAGCTGACAACACTGATGCCTGACTCCAGATCAGTCATATTTCCAGGAACAAACTAAACTCCTTTTACACCCTGTACAAAGTTGTCATTACAGTCACAATCCATGCATCCTAACAGAGATGGCCAAGATACACAGCAAAGTGTCCCCAAGGATGCTGAGCTGGCCAACTCAGCAAGACACTCAGCAGTGTGCTTTGGGTTACCAGGCTTTGTGGAAAACATCTGAGGCCTCCTAAAACCAAGAGTCAAATTTCTATAACTGAAAGCGTCAGTGCTCATAGGAAAGACAGCTCCTTATGTGTGAAAAAGAAGTACTCAGAGCCAAGATGAGTTTTTCTGCATGTCCTAAAGTCTTCTGTGTTGTAAAATTAATGTTTCAGACTGTACACAACCCTTTTCCATATACATTCAAACAGACATCCAACTCTGCAAAACACATGCCAAGCATGAGAACATCAATCTGGTCCAGCTCCTGGTCCACCTTAAAATCCCCATTATTTTCTATAATTTTCCTTTGTCAGCAGTAATTCTTTACATTGATTTTTGAATGTGTACAATTTTTTACTCTGTAGATGTCTCAAAGAAGATTTAAATGGCAGCAGACTGTGTCTGAAGCCTTCCACCGATGGAAATTAAAAGTTCTTTTCCCAAAGCTTTTAAATCTTGCTTAACTTTGTGCATATGAGCAATGCTATTCAGCAAAGGGACAATTCATGTGTTTTGCTGTAATGCTGCACAACAACTGGATGACAATACAAATTGCTCAAGTGACATTCATGAAATTACATGCTTTCTTAAAATAACAAATCTACAAGAGGAATATTACTTGGCAACACGTTTTAGGAAGGGAAAAAGGACCTAGTGACAAAGAACACACAACCCTGAGGAACAGTGTGTTTTGTCTCACTCTTTACGGGTTAGACCACCCTTAAATAATTCAAGACCCCTAGACCTGGAAAACTGAAGCAAGGAAGACTGAGCTGTGGTGGAATAGGATGAGGTTAGGGGATATTTAAACAAGGTGGACATAGGTTAATTCCATGAGCTCTGATGGGATGCACCCACAAGTGCTGAATGCACTAGCAGGTAGTATGACAGTGAGGCCACTCTTGGTGATATTTGAAACGTTGTGTTCCTTGGAGGAGGTTCTTGAGGATAGGAAGAAAGAAAATGTCATTTCTGTCTTCAAGAAGGGCAAGAAAGGGGATCTGGGGAAGTACAAGCTAATATCCCTCACTTTGACCCCTGGGAAAGTGATGAAGAAACTTCTAAATACATGAAGGACGCAATAATGGAGTAGTCAGCAAAGATTTCTGAAGGGACAAGCGTGCCTGACCAACCCAATTAAGAAGAGATGACTGGGGAGAGCAGACCATGTTTTTTATTTGTTCCAAGGACTATAGTAGGCTTTCAGTACTGTTTCCCACAATATCCTTAGAGACAAGCTGAAGAAGTACAAGTTAGGCCGTCAATTGAAATTGGTCTGAACTGCCAGGCTCAGAGTCATGATGACAAAATCCAGTCGTGGCATGAAGCCCAGATGGAGGCCGTTCACTGGTGGTGCACCCCAGGAGAGGGTGCTGAGGTCAGTATTGTTAAACATTTTCATTAATCATTTTGATGACAGGGTGGAGCCTTACCCTCAGCAAGATTGCTGATGACAAAACTGAGATGAGTGGCTAATACTCTGGGGGTTGTGCTGCCATCCAGGGGGACCTCAACAGGCAGGAGAAATGGACTGACCAAAACCTCATGCAGCTCAACAAGGCACACTGCAGGCTCCTCCTGCATCTGGGGACAAACAGCCCTACACATCAGTAGCTGGTGGGGGCCAAGTGTTTGTAAAGCTGCTGTACAGCAAAGGACATGGGGATCCTGGTGAACACCAAGCTGACCATAAGTTATCATGGTGCCCTTGCAACAAGGAAGCCCGACAAATTCTTCAAGAGAAATTACAAGGAGCATTGGCAGCAGGATGGGATAGTTCCTCTAGCACTGGTGAGGCACACGGAGTGCTGAGCCCAGCGCTGGACTCCCCATACAAGGAACATATGGATTTACTGGAGTGAAACCAGGAATGGGCCAGAAGATGATGAAGGGAATGGACTGTCTGCTATACAAGGAGAAACTGTGAGCTAGGGCTGTACAACCTCAAAAAGAGACAGCTGAGGGAGGAGCTCATCAATAAAAATAACTGATATGAGGGGAACAGATAGAGAAGATAGAGCCTAACTCTTCTCAGTGCTATCAAGTGATGGGACAAGAAGCAATGGGCACAAATAGAAGTACATAAAATCCCATTCAAGTATAAAATGAGACCTATTTTTCCCCCTTCCTGTGAGAATGATCAAACACTGGCACAGGTTCCCCAGAGAGGTTGTGATCTCTCCATCATTGCTGGTACTCAAAACCCAACTGGACATGGCCTTGAGAAACCTTCTCTGACTCTGCTCTGAGCTTGGGGTTGTTCTCAGCAGATAGTCCAGCAGCAGCTACCACAGATCCCATGCGAAATTCAGATTTACATTAAGATTTTTCATCTTTTCCTGGTGAGTAAGATAGAGCTTTTAAAGCACAGCAATGTAGCTGCCTTATTCAGCTCAACCATGAAATAATGGTCATTACAATATACTCAAGCTGAAGGCACTAACAGCCAATTATCCTACAAATGGTCATTTTTGCAGTGTTAACCTTTTATTCTTTACTCTGTCTTTTCCAATGCTTCTGTGCTGACATTGGAATCTAAATGAACAGTATTGGTTCAAGTCTAAAATGTCTAAATAAAAGATACAACCTAGCACAATGGAGTTACATCCACTTTCTCTTTTTAACTTCTGCCTGCAGGGTTAGAGGAACACTAAAAGCTCTCCTGAGAAAGTCCTTTCTGTCACCAACTTCACTAAGTAAGGCCTGCTCCATAGTTTCCTCTTTTGTAAGAAAAGCAGCAAATGCATCTTAAACTTGCAGCATATGCCAGTGAAACTCCTCGGACACTTATGGTTCCTCTAGTGCAGGCTGAATCACATTAGCACCAAGATGCTGGGAAGCCTGAAACACTCTTTAAAATATTGACTCTTGGTGAAACAAAGACTGAGTTATCCAGGTCTGACTAATTGTCAGTCTTCTGCAGACTGAGGAGATTCACTGACCTCCCTCATCATCCAGGGGAAGTGTTTAAATGATCAAGTAACCCAAAATTGCAGGAAAGAAAAAAAGGAAGGTTGCTGTGGAAAAGAACAGGGTATTAGTATTTTATAGACTTCGATGACTACCATCAAACTCATTTCAGCCATATTCCAGCCATGGCAGTTCAGTTCAGACCTTAAATCTAATGTCTTCCTGGTTTAGTGGTGGACTTGGAAGTACAAGGTTTACAGTTGGACTCTATGATCTTAAGGGTGTTTTTCAACCTAAGTGACTCCATGATCTATAGTATACTAAGTGCACACATACACTATTGCTGTCAGTACTAAAGTTTGCAGCAGCAAAAACATCAAACTAGTATCTGGGCAAACCCTGCATTAGCAGCAAATTACCTCAATCAATATTTTCTGCTCCAGGAATCAAACCCAGGAACTTCCCAGGCCAAGGGAAAACAAGAAATGTTGGGAACGTGTATGGAAAAGACAGTCACTAGGGAACATCAGGAGCTAACATAGGAGTCGTTCACCACTACTTGTTGCAGAGTTGCTCATGATTTTGCCATACCACATCGACTGAAACCAGATGCTGAAAACAGTAGCTCTCACTCCTACCTTATGGAAATTCTCCATGACAAGGATGAGACTTCATCTGGTACCAGCAACATTTGTTTCTTGTTTGGAACCTCAAGCAGTGTTGAGATCGAGTCAGTAAAATTGGTTTTCTCAGGCCTTGGAGCTTACAGGCCAAAATCTGAGTTGCAGTTTTAAGCTACCTTTCACTTTAGGAGGTATTTATTGCTGTGAACGCTGTTTACATTTTCCACTTACTCCAAAAGAGAGGTGAAAATATGAAAAAAATTAGTTTAGTTTGCCTTTTTTTTTTTCCTTCTGCATTCCCAGTGATAGAAACAAACCAGAACATAGGGAAGAGCCAGGCTGAGCCCCACTCCTGCAACTGGCACACAAACATGCTCATTAACCAAATGCATTGTAGCCTGACTCTGCTGACCAAACAGAGCAGAAGCTGAATCATAGCTGAGCAGGGCTGGACAGAGCCTGAGTTTGATGTAGTAAACATTTGTGGAGTCAGTCCAGCAACATAAAACCTGTTTTCTAACTCTGCATGTCAGGAGTTAAGAGTCTGAGAGGAGCAACCTGCCAGGTACTAAGTGAGAACCCTACTGAGGTTCACAATAGGAAACCAACAAAACTTCTAATCAAAAATACAAAAAAAGTACAAAAATATCATCAGTGGGATTTTTTTCCCCCTTGTTGATTTGTCTTAGAAAGTTTTAACCTAATTTTCAGCTGGTCATTTCAATAGAAAGAAGGGTAGGACTGAAGTTTCCTACAGTGAATGAAGAAGAATTTCAATAAGTGTTACAGAGCCCACATGTCACCCTTTCACAGAATGCAAATAATGATTTGACAATATTTGAAGTGTTCAAAGTGTCTTTGCTGTTACATACCGTATTTTATTATATCCTAATTACAGGTCTCGGAATCACTTAGCTAGTTGCAAAAAATCCTAGAGGCATAAAAATCAGTAAACAGAGGTAAATAGTTTCTATGTGTTGTGATGAAGATGATGGCATTTCTGGTGATGTTTCAAATATTTCAGATAGGCAGTACTGACACAAAGTAACTCAATGGAAAACAAAATAGGAATAGCTCAGATTATTACTTTATATACCCATTGGACACACTTCCCACTGAACCATCTCTTCTTATCAATGCTGATTTATTACCACTTTTGCCTGCAAGAGCATATGTATAAAACATTAAATCACAGTAATGTTTGCCCTTTCAACACCCAAACCAAGAGCCAAAATACCAGGTTTGGATGTAATACCAGCTGCTTGCATGTATTGATGCTATGTGAACAAAAAGAGAAAGAGTGGGGAGTAAGTAGAACCTCTATAACCTTGAAGTTGGCATAAACTTGTTTCTGATGGGGTTTTTTTTCTGCTGGGAATTTAGAGGGAAAGACAACACACTCCTCAAGGAAAAAGTCTTCTGAATTCAGTGGAAGTCTTGTCAGTGACTTCAAAAAGGCCAGGATTTTGCAGTGATCTAAAGATATAAATATAAATACTAAGCAAAATATTTGGGTCATCCCTCTTGTATCCATTTCAAGGCCCTACCTACCAGAAGGAATAACATTACAAATTAATCTAAATGCAGTTAGATTAGAGACCTCAGTTTCAGCATAGTGAAATGATGCCTGGTGAAAATTATGGGCTTGCTGTTACTTACGCCCTCCTTAAAACTGCTACTTTCATAGTATAGTTTCACTGCAAGACATTTATTCTTTATAAAGATTTGGCAAATAGGAACAAAATTAGGTATGAATGCACTGGGATAACTTCATTAATTCACTGCAGGGTATGGTGCAGAGGAGACCCTCATAGCTTATGCTTTAAATCTAACACTAAAAAGACATTCTCAGTTTGTCCTTTAAAAAAGAATGACTTGTCAAGACTCACTGGATTTCCTTTTGTTCTTCTCCTATATCCCTGAATCTGGTACATCTGAGGAGGTAAAGATATGCTATTAGAACCTTAAACTAGCATATGTTCACTCATCTAATTATTTCTACATGTAACATAAGGTGCAGTTAACAGTAAATTTAAGGAGAATTGAAGATACTTCCTAGAGCTAAGGCAGCAGTGCACTTTTTCCTTCTCATTGAAAGAAACTGCAAAAAGTGGACACTGGTGATCAAGTGATGTTTGATGATCAAGTAATGCCACTGCAGAGTGGCAGCGTAGTTCAGCCATGAAATACTCTTCCACATATCATCACGGATGACAGCCACTTCTGCAACAAGCTGAAGACCTGCTATAAAAGACAGGAAGCTTTAGAAATCACAAGACAGAAACTAGGAGATACTGAAAGAGCTGCCAAAGAAATGCTTGACCTTGAAACAAGGATGACTTCCCCTGATGAGGAGCTCTCTTGCTTCCACATGCACAATCCTCTAATTGCTTTAACATCCAGACCCTGAGCACTCATCCCCTCAGGGCTTAGTGCTGCCAATAGAGCCTATTACTCTCTATATCTCAAGTCAGGTGTAAAAAATACCCAGCAGACAAAACTGGAGCTTTAGCATCTCCCAGTCATGTTGCATTCACAGAGACAAAAGACACTGATGCAAACTGAGTGTTAGCCCCATTCCTCCACCTGTTTCAAGTGACTTTACAGGCAATGCCAGCTCTGCCTCCACAACTGGGCTGTTTCTTATCAGTCCAGATGCCTCAAGCTGTTATTAGCTATTATGCTATTGATCATCATTATCTCTCAGACACATCCTCAGAGAGAGGCTTGAATTTTCCAGATGCTCTCTGCCTCCCAAACCATCTCCTCTTGAATAGACCCATGAAATCTTGAATGTCAAATGCCCATCCCCATAGACTTTCACTACAATTAACCCCCTGAGGACACATGAAGGGAAGGAGCTGCCCTCAAAGCACTGCTGGAGATGCAGTGTGCTCACCCGGAGCCATGGACTGCCAGCTGAAAAATTAACCAATATACATTAATGGGAATGGGATTAAAAGGTCATTTGATGGTGATTAGCAACACCCCATGCCTTCTGTTCAGTGCTGTTAGCAACCCCAGCCATAGTAGCTATGAGGAGTTTCCTGTGGCTTCCTGGTAGAGACCACATTGCTGGACTGGGTTTACGTGGAGAAGTGCATGTGTTAACCAGGCACAAAACTGCCATCAGGGCTGCATGTAAGAGTGCAGCTTTTCCCAAAGCAGAGGGGAAGAAACAGGACCCCATGGCACAGCTACATGGCCACAGCAGTGTTTTTGGGCCCTGGATGTGCTGAGGAAAGAAACCCCCAAGAGACTCTGAGAAGCAGAGGGAGCTCAGGGGAGAGGTTCTGGCTCTGCCAGCTGGGGTTGTGTAGGTCATATCCAGATGTGGAAACAGATACAGCAAACAAGAAATTCCCCCGGTCACTCCTGAATATAAACACTATGATAAGCAAATGACTAACTAAGTCAAGGGCACTTCAGTGGAGTGTGGCATTAACAGTTCTGTCAGCTTCTCACAAGTGACTATGTTCACGTAACAGCAAGAAGGTCATTCAGGAGGACAGAACCCCTTTACACCAGGCACTCTACAGCCTGGCATAGACCAACCTGCAGTCCCAGGAAGACTGTAACAAAACAGAATAATGAAACAAAACAACTTGGGGTGAAAAAAAATAGTCAATAAATTCAGCTCTGTTAACTCTGAACATGGAATTTCTGACAAAGGCTCAGTTAAATTCACCCTCAAGATGTGTTGTATGCCTAACCTCCCCCAAAATAGACAAAGCTCACTCTATCTGCAGGACAGCAGTCAAGATGCAGACCTTAGGTGTATGGACTTATTCAGATTCAGAGGTAATTCATCAGCAGCTGTAAAGGACTGATGGCTTTGTTGAAGTCGATAGCACTATGTTCATTAACTCCAACTGATAATCTGGCCCTTAGGGTTTGATTCAGACACAAATCTTTAACGAGCTAAATGACAACATGAGAAGCTGCAGATGCATTTGTGGACAGCCCATTGATTAGAACAGGAAGAAATAGGTGATTTTTCCACATATGTTTTACAGCTATGCTTTTTTATTGTTTTCAAATCCAACTCAGTCAGACCCAAATATGACTTTTCAGAGAAAGCTACATAAACCAGAGTGCCTGCCCTTTAATATAAAAGGACGATGCAGTGCAGCTGAGGAGTATGATGTGAATTATTATTCTCAATACACTGCAGTCTCATTACATTCCGGGGCAGTCATCCGAGTCGATTGCAATGCCCAGAGCACTGGCAATTGCAGTCCAGGGGCTGGCTGAACTAAAAGCCAAATAGGATGCTGAAGAATAGGTAAATGCAGATTTCCTCTGCCTTTCAGAGGGAATTAAAGCTCTTAATTTTGTTTCCTGGTAAGAATCTCCCTGCTGAGCAATGCTGCACTGCTGTGCTCTGGTACACAAGGTTCTCCTGGAGTGCCCACAGTTCAGGAATTTCTTTAGTCTTATCAACCCTTAAGGTTAAGGAGCAGAACTAGAAATAAGACTTGCAGGGGGGATTCTAACTGAATAGGTAGAGTAGAAGTAGGATTAAGGAATAGGAAGATTAATTCTCTACAGCCTCCACTGTGATCTGAGGAACAGTACCATATTAACATAACATCATACCTGGCCTGGACAGGAGGGAGCTGTGGTTTCTCAGGCAAGGCAAAAATTCCAGGCAGAGCTAGCTGCTGGCCAGCTGCCAGGCTGTATGTCCACCTTGCAAAGGGACAGCTTGGCCCAAAGACCAACATAGAGGCAGCAGGACATTTGCTCCAGCGGGCTTCCCACAACCTTGCCCTTTGTCAAGAAAAGCTGTGGCAGCCTCCTTTCCCAGTGATCCAGGCAGGAATGTAAGCTGACAGTGAAAAGTAACTAAGGCATGAACTGCTTGAGGGCAGCCTGGGCTGTGCCTCATTCACCCTTCTGCAGAGGACACACTGTGCAGTGTCCCCACATAGCATCAGAGATGGGGAGGTGCCACAGGCACCACTGGGATGTGTCACTGGGCTGTTGGTGATGCTGCTGCAGGTTTGTATGGAAGGTGCTTGGGCAAATTGAAAGTCAAGCATTGATTCACACATCCTGCCAAGGAAGCATCATTATTTAATACATTTAATCAGCAGAGGCTCCCCCTTCATTTGTCTACTTAGCAAAGGGATGCCAAGGCTGTCAGCCTCAACTCACCGGAGATCAGCCTGGAGGCCTTTGCTCCCTGTTGAAGTAGACCCTGTGGGAGGTGAGCAAGCTCAGCTTCTGGAACAAATTATTTTCTGTAAGATTGTGTCCTTTTAGACATGGAAAACACCAGTGCAAGAAGGTCTTCTGCAGGTTTAATCATCAGAAGGCACTGTCTTTGTCACCTGAATAGATTGTTTGTCTACTATATGCCAGAAAAACATGTTAACTAATTTCTGCACCCGGCTGACTGAGCTGGAACTTAGTGGTCTTGTGTGAAGGATCCCAAGTAATTAAAGTTGAAGAATGTTCCTGGACTCTGCCACTGATGCTATTTGATATCTGACACCGCAGCATTGTCTCATACATTGCACCTTGTCCAGGCCACAAGTTGATGAACAGCTGGTGGCTTTAAAAAACCCAAACCTGAGCATTTCCCACATTGAAAGGAATAGGGTTTTAGTGCTTTGGCTCAGTACAGAAGCTATAAAACGTCCTGCAGTGTGACTGCAGCATTTTCTGGCTCCCCTGCTATCAGCTCATCTGAGACAAAAATATTCTCTTAGAATAGAGGAACAAATGCCTGCACCCTCTGTTACAAGTGACATGGAAGCAAAAACTTTCTCTAAACATGGCAGGTAATCAGAAGATGAAGAAGCCCACTCTCTCTCAGACATTAAGGACAAGGCTTAGAAGACCTGTCCTGGGGTACATAAATCATGAGCTGAGACCTACCTACACAGTAGTCCCCAAGATTCCCTGATGTCCTGTGGCTTTGGAATAGCCTACAATAAAAGCGGCATCTAAGCAAGTGAAAGTTAAAATTGCCTCTGCAATTGACAGGTCGGCTATTTTGAGGGGAATTCATATAAAGTGACACAGTCTTGAGACTAACCCCTCCGTTGCTGGTTCAGCAGTCAGAGACAGCTCTGCTCACTGGAATGAGACGTGAGAACTAAACCTTGGGCCAACACAGTTGCCCTCTTTACTATAAATTGCAGTGCAATGCAAGAGTCCTGCCAAGATCAGCTGTTTCCTTTAGATTTCTGTCAAGCTTTGACAGCTCATTAAAAGTTAGGAGGGGAAAAGGGTTTGATTTGCTTCACTTGGAAGCAAAGCACAGAAGCTTACCCTTTTGCACAAACAATGAAGTAAAAATGACCTTCATTCTCCCCAGCTTTTCTATGCTGCACCAGAGCTAACAGCAGGGGAGGACCCAGCTCTGTGCACAATTATTGCCAAAAGTCTTTTAGAGCTTTAAAATTGATTCTCCAGTCAGATACTAATTTGCACTGTAAGAAAAGATTTAGAGCTACCTGCAGGTTTAAGGCATACAGCTGCATCGATTATGCAGAAAGCACCATTTCAGGCCATCTTTGCAGCTCGGAGAGCTAAACCTCACATTTCCTCCCACACGAATTGATTTTCCCCAGAGACTCTTACAAGGGCAGACCCACTGCAGGCCCTGCATGCCAAAGGCACAATGTGAGAAAGAGTTAACTATCCATGTGGCACCATGGTTGGTGCTGCCACTGCCAGGAACTGCCATGGTGTTTGTGTTCAGTGTGTTAGTCTGACATTAAAATCAATGTGTGCTCTGTATACCTGCAGGCAGTGCTGGTCCCTGGAAACAAAGCAGGCAGGGCCAGGATGAGAGCTACAAGACACAGGATGCAGTAACTCTATTTAAAAGAGATCTCATTTAAAATATATGTGTCAATTCCGTATAACTTGTCAAGAACATCCAAAATACCAGAGCACCCTTTTGTTCTTCTGCTAGAGCTTTAATGGTAAAAAAGTGCTGACAATACCTTTTTATACAGGAAAAAGCTTTTGTGTCACATTTCTCTGATACTCTAGGAAGTTACCCAATCAATCTACATCTGCCTTTTCTATCTCTCAAACCTCAATAAAAACATTCTTTTACCATTAAAACCAATGCAAACAATCTACCAGAGATTTCTCACTTCTTTTTATAGCTGTCTCATGGCAAGAAAAAGAGAGGGAAACAGTAAAACTTCTGCTGGAGAGCTTGGCCTTACAGAGTTTTGTGTGCTTCTCTGGTAAATCCACACAGTTGAGCCACTTTGCACTCCCTGGCCTGCCCTGGCTGGTGGGGGCACAGGCACAACTGCTGCAGCCTTAGCTCTTTGTCCTTCTTTTCTTTGGACCTAACTCTACTTGTTCTTACTCCTGGCTTGCAAAGCAAGGACCATACATTCAGCCAAACATTTCAAACCACCTTATTCCTGTGCCAAGAATCAAAACCTCTCCCTAAAATTGCACCTTTTATTTGCTATGCATTAATAACACCATACACTCCACGTAGCACAATATCCCATGTCCATGTCCCTCCTCTCAACTCAGACCCTCCATCCTCTCCTCTTGACAAAGTTTCACAATCCTTTGAACAATCACATAAGCAAGAACTCTACGTTACACCTTACCTGCAGCATCCGCAATTACCTCAGCTGCTCTTCAGCACAGACAGTTTTGCCTGAAAGCTTTCCCATCTCTCCTGAGGGGCATCTTTAGCCCACTATTATACCTAAGTCTCTGCTACAACTCACTTCATCTTCATCAAATGCCTTTAGGCTCGTGGCTCCTATCTCCTGCTGCTCACAAGCTCAAGTAATGAGGAGCACTTGTGTCCCTGTTCTCTTCCCACCTGCCAGAGCCTCTACTGCCTTCTGAGTTTAATGCACATCACCAATACACCTGGTATTTGCAAAGGTGAGGAAAGATGGGAGCCTCCTTTCTCTCTGTCCTTGCAAAGTCCAGCCTGCCAAGACCACTGGTTAGGAACCAATCTTACAGGAAAACTGCTCAGAGGCTTTTCATCTAAATGGATGTTTTTCTTTTAATGAGCTGTAGCTCATTTTCATGTACATTGCAGCATGATTGAAAACATGTCAATCACTTGATTTTTGAAAGTCAAATGGAACTGTTCTAGCAGTGCTGAAATGCCTTTGCAAAAGATAGCTCATCTGCCTGGAAAGGTGTGGAGCATCCTAGGAAGAGAAGCATTTAAACCACCCATTCCTTTCTCTACAGACCTTTCTCTTTACTATCCAAGCAAAGCTCTGCATTATGGTTTTCTTTCTAATTGCACTCGTTTGTTGTACATGCTGTACATTCTCAGGCAAGGACACTGAAACCAAACCTCTTTTTTCTCCTAGAATCAGGAAATGTAGTTTTTGGGGGTTGGTTGGGCAGATGACCTTTTAAGGAAATAGGTCACAGCACTGACAGACTCAAATAATTTATTCAAGCAGAACTTGCCAAACAAGTTAAAGAAGTATGAAAGCTCTTCTGGGGCTGGTATTGAATGCCTCACAATAATAGAAAAGTGTGTGATCAGAGCAGACTGCCAGGAAAGAGAAGTGTATGCATTGTGCCACTATATATGTGCTTGGACAAGTAGAAGAGACAAGTGTACCCCAGCAGAGGGAGGATTCAGTAAAGGTATTTTTCCATTTTCTATTTGAGTCTACACTGGAGACAGAAAGGAGCAGCTGTGCTGAAGCTGGACACAACCTCCGTGTGTAGCTATTAAAAAAGCTGTATCTATACCACATAGCTCTCCTTTTGTCAGGGGTCGGTTCTGCAAAAGCTTCAGCTTCTATTTCAGCAGAAATAAGGACCATTTAGGGAATTGTCTTCAATTTTGGAGGCTCTCTCTACAGTGCCATCAATTAGCTTGCAGTAGTTATTCCAGCCTGTATGTGAGCCAGGCTGGAAAGAAAATACACAAATGAAATGGCACAGATTTTTCTCCCTAAAAGCAAAAGAATGGACATTTTGAGATGGCTACTGCAGATTTGTTCTTTTGGAAAGTCTGCCATCTCAGAGAAATATCCAGTGGAGAAGAAAAAATAGGACTGCTTTCTGCTCCACCTGTGCTACCAAAAGGGAACAGGCCAGAGAACCTGGCTTTGGCTTTGCAAGGGCACATAGAGATGAGTGACAGATGGGGAAGAGGCTACTTATCCACATCCAGCCCAGGAAGGAGAAGCCATGTACTGACTATGTAGTTTACACTCAGTTTAGTGATGTCCCCAGTTGATGTGATGTCCTCAGTTTAGATATATTCCCAAAGCACAGGAACGCAAGTTATGAAATACAAGGCAGCTGCCAGAATCACTCACGGCAATGTCCAAAAAGTGAGGAGCAAACGAGAGTGAAAAATCAACCACTTCACTCTTCAGCTGTCCTTCATCATCAACTGAGCCAAGCTGGAAAGGTGGGTGAGTTTGTGAGGAGAGGGAGTACTGTCAGCTCCCAGGATAATAAAGCCCAAGGTGACAATGCAGATAGTGCTTTCCAGAGAACTTCAGCTAAAGCGAGTGCATTATTCTTCTCTAAAAGAAAGTGAGTGCAGGAAGGAGGTGTAGTCTGTCAGTGCATAAGCTGCACAGCAGGAAAGTTAGGGTGAATACCAGGAAGACTTTCCCAGCAGGGAAATATGTAAGCATGCAGAACCATGTCAGTGAAGGCAAAGAGAGAAACCTGTAATAAAGGATATTTCATGTAATGAACCAAAATTAGAGCATATTTTGCATTTGCCTTATGTAGTTTGTAGAACTCATTACAGGGGCCTTACTTAAACTGTTCTACACATCTTAGCTTTCTTAGCCAGCATTTGTCCTTTACATTGCTGAAGAAGCTACACTGGGTACAGGGAGATAGTTGGATACAACCTGAGCAAGTGTCAGTCCTATTTATTCCCCGTTTTTTCTCTCCTGCAGCCAGAAAAAAAGGGGAAAGCCTATCCACTAGCTTCTGCCTACAGAACAGGCAATCAAAGTGTCCAAAACCTAAGGGGAGCCCAGGAATTTTAGTAGGGTGAGTAACCCAGTGCATGGAGAAAGTATCTTCCTAGAGGCTTTTCCCTAGCTTAAGACTTACTAAACCTAAGCAATTTCTCTCATTAACTGGCAGCTCAGTAGCTGTCCTTGAGAAAGTAAGAGACACAAGAAGGGAAGAAACATGAGGAGCTCCTAAACCCCCAGAAGGAGCAGCTTTGTGGATGGCCTCACCTCTGCTGGTTCCCAGGCAGACCTCGTCTCTCCTCCTTCTCACGGCCAGGGTGACACAGTCCAGCAGTTCCTGGCTCAGCCCAGATGTGGGGGCTTTGCAGAACCCAGCAGACATTCCTGCACACCAGCCATTCTCCACCAGGCACCGAGGGAAAGGTGGGTGCCCAGCGGCTGTGCTCCAGCTGCCAGGGTGTTTTTCACCAGCCTGTGAGAAAAATGTCCTTAACTGCTCAGCTCACTTGTGTCTTTCTGATGTTATGTAAGTGGATTGAGAGAAAAAACACTGCCATGAACAGGTTTCTAATTAGGAAAAGAAATAAAAAGAATTATGGAATTAAGGCAAAACCTCAGCATGAATGACCCAAATCCCTTCCTTGTGCTGCAGTCCACAGCAGGCTATAGAAAACTTTTTTTTTAAAAAAAGAGTTAATTCATCACTAAGATGGCACAGCAAAGGCAAATTCTTTTGTAGGCTGGCACCCGCTCTCCCAAGCAGCTGATCCCACTTAATTTGTCTATTGTAAGAGCAAAGGATGCTTTAGAGAAAGATGTGCTTTGTGGCACAAGCACTCCTACAAACACTGCTGAAATATGAGTAACAATGGGGCACACCACAGAGTCTTAGAATCATCAAGGTTGGAAGACACCTTTAAGATCATCAAGTCCAACCATCTACCCAGCACCACATCCTGATACCTGTTGAGCACCTCCAGGGATGGTGACTCCATCACTTCCCTGGCCAATCTATTCCAGTGCCTGACCACCCTAACAGTGGAAAGTATTTTTCTGGTATCTAATCTGACTCTTCTGTGCCTCTGCTTAAAGCTGTTTCCTCTGGTCCTCTCACTGCAGGCACGGCAGATGAGACCAGTGCCCACCTCCCTACAGCCTCCTTTCAGGGAGCTGTAGAGAAGGATGAGGTGTCTTCCTGAACCTCCTCTTCTCCAGACAAAACAACCCAAACTCCCTCAATTGCTGCTCTTAAGACACAATACATGTTCTCTAGACCTTTCACAAGCCTTCTTGCCTTTCTCTGGACATGATCCAGCACCTCAATGGACATTTTAAAGTGAGGGGCCCAGAACTGAACACATCACTTAAGGTGTGGCCTCACCAGCACTGAGTTCAGGGGATTGATCACTTCCCTAGTCCTGCTAACCATCCATACAATCACCATACAATCACCATTTCCTAATTTTCACTGGCAACTTTCTGTTGGTTGTCTGCAGACTGTCATTGCTACTGAGAGTTGCCTACAATGAGTTACCTACTACCACACTGGATACGGGTGTCTCATCAACAGGGGCTTGCTTTGTGAACATTTCAAGCATCCCCAGGTCTCCAGGATCCAACCTTAACAGCACATAAGAGCACCCTACACTTCTCACCAATGAGGTAATATTTCTTTAAATACTCAATTGCAGATTTAAGTGCCTATGTTTTAAAATATTGGCTAACCAAACTGGTAATTTTATGGTTCTCATAGGAGTGATATGTTCTCATAATTTGATATTTGCTGAGGAAATCTTCTTTTCCCTGACAATAGTGCCTATTGTGAGTGGAAACACCTGCCACAGAGTGATTTTGATGGCATTTGAATCCCTAAGGGCATGGTGGTTTCTCTAGAAGGTTAAGTGAAGCAGATACTCTGGGATGTAGTGCGGCTGTTTGGAAAGCTCACCTCAGTAAATCATTTGGTGTTTGAACAAGAAGCCAGAATTATTCTCTGTTTTCGAAAGCACCATCTCCCTGAAACTGCCACATTACATGACAAAGTCTGCATCAGCCAGAAAATGTGCACTGGTCATCATTGGTTTGATAGGATGGTAGCTTATTTTCTGTACTAGTCCTTTTTCTGCTGGGTCAGTCCCCTCAGGGTGAGGGATCTTTAGGTTTTTTCCTTACTGCAGCAAGGCTACAGTAGGATGAAGTACAAAAGGGAGCTTTCCTGCCTACTAAGAGACAAATGCAGCACAGGGCTGAATGAACCAAGCTGCCATAGGGAAGCATCCCACTCTGGCAGCTTGGGGACTAATGTTTGACAGACACTGGCATACAGGTACCTGAACCATATGATAAGGAATCCAGCAAAGATCATTGATAAAATAACTTCTGCAATTGCCCTAAGGACTGGACAATTAGTTGAAGCACCCTGACTAGTACAAGGTACAAAAAGAGAAACACAAACTACTTTTGGGAATAGACTCCAGCTTAGGGTGAGCAGACAGAACATCACTGGTAGCAGAGGCACCATGCAACTGCATCATCTCAGTCTGTTCTGCTCCTGTCCTCTCATCATAGGAAAGTGTGTGCCAAGGTGGGGTCCTCATGCCTCTAGAAGATAGGAACATGGATATACCACATCTATAACAGCACTGGGTCAAAACACTCCCATAATCTGTTGTCTTATGCTCTTTTGTACTACGAGACAAAACTTCTCTTTTTTGGGAGTTGGAAAATAGTTCCTGTGATGCTGATGTTCTCAGCTTTGTGTGTGGTGTGCAGGCATGCTGGTGGGTGGTGGTGACCATCTGCTACAGACATGGTGACACCATGGGGTTAAAACGCTGCCTTTTCCACCCTCGGCTCAGGGGGGGCTGTGCTGGGTGAGTAATGTGTTGGTGTGTGGCAGGGGGCTGCTGAAAGGCTGAATGAATTCAGAGCAGCAGCTGATGCAGAAGAGCCTGTGCTGGTGAGCAGCTGTGCAAAGGCTACTGCACGTACACGGAAGGAAGCAGACAGGCTTCTTCTCCAGCAGGGACAGCACAGGGAAGCTCCCACCACCACGCTGAGCTTTGCAAGATGCCAGATCTCAGGTCTGAACCCAGAAAGCTCTTAGTGGCTGCTCTGACTTACACACATTCATAAATTCAGGCAGAATGTTCACCCTTGAAAGTCCTTTCTTTTCCCATGTCAGCCTACAAACAGAGACCCAGAATAATTAAGACAGTGCTCATTTTATTGTACTCAGCATGGAAACCAGATGTAAAACAGCAAAACATTAAATTCCTAAGGGAGTCAGTCAGATGGGTAACATTGCTTTAGTATCACTTTAAGACTTTTCACATGCAAACTTCTGTAGATATGTCTCAAATGAATGCCATGGTACACCTGGTAGCCTAAGACTAGCTTTATTTTGTACAGTACATCACGTTCAATCAGTGTAACTATAAAATTAATAAAGCCACAGTAATATTAGTTATTGTTAGAAGCCTCCAAGTTGGTTTTCTTCTGATGCTGGCTGACTCATGGCCATAGATTTTTGAAATTAAAAGATACACACCCTACCTTTAATTCTCGGCAGAAACTCCCAATACTCTTCAGTGTCACTGAGACCTTTGCTTCACAGCTCAGACTCAGTGATTTTATGTACCACAAACACACAAACGGGTCTCTTCCATTTCATGGAAATTCCTCAGGGCAGTGTCTAAACTTGCTTTTGATGTACTTGAAACTATTGATTGTGAACTGAGCTAAGGGAAGTGTCAGGAGGACCCTCCAGCCGAAGGGTCACCTCTTGTAGCAGAGCTGTTGAGAAGTATCTGAGAGATTCATATTCTGCAGCAGACAATTACTGGAGACTTTGCAGGCAGATTTGTCATTTATTTCTACTCCAAAGAGTGTCAGTCTTAGCAGAAAGCTAACAAAAAAATAAGGTCTGATATTTCAAATGGGAATTAGTTGATGTGATTCTGTTCCTAAGGAGATCGGATGCTTCCTATCACCCACAGTCTGCTTTTTAGAGACCAGAGAAGGAGAAAGATTTAAACTTGCCTCAAGGTTGTGGAAAATGCTAAGTCTCCAGCACTCAATCAGAAGGGCAAAGGGAAAAATCATATTAGAGCATGAGTGATGCATGAGACCTGCTCACATGTACTTGCCTTTTAAACAGGGACACACAGATAAGCTTACCTACAAGTTTTTCAAGAGGAAAAATATTTCCTCTCTGTGTGATTTGGCTCAGTAATAACATCACTTTTCTTTAAAGAAGCGTGAATAATGAAAAGTAGGTTTCACTTTACAAAATCTTCTTTGCCAGGATTTGATGCAAAATCTATAAACTCTAGGATGGAAGAGCTACTCAGAAAATACAAAGCAGAAAAAACAATAAATCTCAGAATTAAAAAAAAACAACAACTCAGTTTGGCTCAATTCAGCTGCTCCTTTTAAACATGTACAGTGACTCCAGTGGCATAATTTAGGCCCCTAAGAGAATATTGAAGTCAGTTCAAGTTTACAAGATCTGACCTTCAGGTCACACCACAGCATCCAATGGCACCAGAGATATTTCGTACTGTGCAGTATTTGGGTAAGGATCTACCTGCTTGTCTTTGGGACAACTGAAAATACTGATCACTCATACAGGCATCACAGAGACACCAAGAAATAAACCAGCAGAGATTGGTTCCTGAAACAGGGAGTTAGGAAAAAGGAGGGAAGAGTTTCCTTCAGACCACAGCCCTTAATTTTCTAAGCCCACAGAGTCTGACAATCAGTTGTCTGTCATTCAGAGCAGCCATTCCCACAAGCTGAGTGCGAAAGTTACTCTGTTGTGGTAGCATTTTGCATTAATTTTTAAAAGGTGTAGAAGGATAGACACAGAACAAGATAATGGAGCTAATAAGTTAATAAAATTTGTACTTTCATACAAACCTTGCATATACTGAGCTAACTAATGAAACACTGGTATGGTACATTCCATGAAGTTTCCAAACTGAAAACCAGTGGCAGCCAATTTGAATTCCTCATCAGCACTGATTTTCATTTGGATTTCCACTTCTAACTTTAACACTTCAACATATCAATGAAACTCAAGAGAAAAGCTAGTGCTATCTTTAGAGCATATATGCAATTTTTTGAATCCCTTCAATATAATTCTTTAAATGGTACATTTTACAAATTCTTATGTTTTAGTGGCAGTAATAAACAGGTTAACTGCTTAGAGGTTTTGTTGAATCCTATTTGGATATATCTATAAATACTAGCAAAATATACAGCCTTTGGAAATATTCATTTTCCTAAAAGACATGGGATGCCAACAAATAAAAAATGTGTGAGGTCAGAAAACAAGTGGGCAAAACAGACACAGGAATGGGAATTCATTGTGAAGCACCTACACCAACTTTATTTTACTTCTCTTTTTGTCCTTCCCTCACCATGTTTCTCAGCAATTTCTTCTTCTGTATTCAAAAGAATGTTTTCTTCTCCTGAAATGGAGAAGACAGATATTCATTCCCCTTCTTGTCCCTTCACCTCTTTCCCCACTCTTTTTTTCCATACCAAGTCAGCAGAAATGAGGCAGAACTTCAGCACTACTACCCAAACAACAGAAAGCTGGCAGATCCCAACCAAGTGCACATAGATGGATATCACAGCCTCATATGAAATCCAGGACTATATTGCAAATTGCCTGCAATGAGATGCTCTTTCAACTCAGGTACTGTATTGGCAACACTGAATGTGTTTATTCTCATCCTTGCTAGTGGAAAGCCCCCTAAGTGAAACTAGAAGTAAATATTTCATTCTTATTCACTGCTTTTATTAATGATTCTTGCTACATCAGCCTTCCTAGAAGATGCGACTGACAGGGAAGGGTTTCCTGACAATGAGCATGTTTCCCAAAATCTCTCATCTTGCAAAAAAACAAATTTAAGAGTTACTTCAACTGGCTAGGCTGCAACACAGGTTTGGGGTTTCTTTTTAATATAGATTTGCTCTTGGGAATTACAAAGTATTTTCTGTTCTGAACCCTCTTTTTATTAGCCCAAATAGATTTCCTTGGTTGTTACCCATCCAACTAATGCAAAGTGATTCTGAGTCATTGGGTAGAGAAAAAGAATGGGGTGGTGGCACACAGATCATGTCCCCCTACTCTCTGCCCTATCACTACTCCAAGCACATTTTTGAGACTGACATGACACCAAGAACAGCCTTTCTTGGCTGCTACAAGCCCACTCAAATGCATAATATTTGCTAATTGCTACCCCCACCGTGGCTGTTTTGCTGTTGGTGAAAGATGTGTCGTCAGTCCCAATGTCACCTAGACACTGTATGCAGGAGAAAGCACTAATCACCAGTGTTAAACTAGCAGGTTGTCTACAGTCTGCCCTAGCAAGGCACAGTCAAAACCCAAAATATTTTCCATGAGATGTGCTGGTGATTATCAACTCATTTTTGTGTTGGCTTTTGGCATTTTATTGCTTGGCTTCCAACACATGGCTGCAGGAGCTTCTGCAGCCACCAGACAGTGCCATGGACAATTTGCATCTTTGCACTCATATTTGCCCAGAACACAGGCTGAGCACTACATTTTGTTTCAGCTACGCCCATGCAGTTGTTCAGGTGCATCCACTCAGTAACTTGTCCATTAGCGCTTTGTAGTACGAATGCACTGGTGAGATTTTGCTAGAAGAAAAGTCATTTGGTGTGAGGAAGGGACCAGCTACTGAAGACTCACAGCTGAAAGAAACTGCAAGGAAGCAGGGGAGATCTCTCATTCCTTGCAAAGAAGCAGTAAATTCAGTGCTGCCCCAGCATCCTGCTCATTCATTGCCAAGCCCAGTTTGGTCTCAATAAAGCAACCACTACTCATAACCTAGAAATATTTTGTGGAGCTGAAGCTAAAGGATGAAATTCATGGAAATCAGTGAATGAGTGATAGCTGTTTATTCTCCTCTGGAAGAAAAAAATAAGACAATCCATTTGTATATTCAGACTGAGCATATTTGTAAAGGGACAGTTCAGAGTAAGCTGGCTCACAGCTACAGCAAGGGGAACGCAGAGGGGCACGCGAGCTGAGCCAAGGGACACGGCTGCACAGGAAGACAGGCTGGGCAACAGCTAGCAAGGGAAGAGCAGAAGAGAGGTAAAAGGAGCACCACAGAGCCTTGGACCTGGACAGGACACAGCAAAAACTGCAGAGAACTCAGGGAACCTCGTCAGGGCTGACACAGACACAATGTAGGAAGAGACACTGAACTTGTCAACTAACCTGACCTAATGATACTGTCAATATTAATCCCACACAAAATTTCACGTGAAACTCACATCTCACACACTGCTAGGAAGGGGGTGGAAACAGCAATACTAACAGAAAAAATGTTGGAGACTTTCCTCCTGGTACGCAGAGGTGGGAAGATTCTCTCTAATGTGGTGTTCCAGAATTAAAAGCTCAGCACCACAAGTAGGAGAGGACTTGAAATAACATACAGAAATTGAACAAGGACATGACATAAAGCCCCCTGGTATATATCTGAGGAAAACTAGGAGTCAATTCAGTACTATGTTTAGGGGCAACACTTTTCATTGTACTCAGTTAAAATGTTGTATGTTACAGTATTTTACTTTTCTGCTGGGGAAAAATTGCCCCCAGACAGCTACTATGAAGGCTTGGCAGTTGATATACTCAAGAAGTCTGGCCTCCTAAATAACTGGGGACCACTTCAGGTTTGCTTCACAGAAAAAAAAAAATACTAATACTCATTTACACGGTGTAAACCTGTAAGATTTAGAGTAAATTGTAATATTAAGATCTACAGAGTAAGTCAGGTGTGTGGTACTAGACATGGAAATAAATTATCATCATGATTCATTAAAAATATTTAATGGACTAAAAGTATCTCCTATTTAACTCTAGTACTCTGCAGGATTACAATATCCAAATCATCAGTGCTTTGCAGGATTGGTACCTAAATTTTCTACAAACTGCAGGAGTTCCCCAGCCTCCCATAATGAACTCTAGTGGACAAAATACAAAGCTACTGGGAAACACATTTCCCAAGTTGAAAAATATTACTGAGAAATGAGACCAACATATATTTGAGACATTATTGTATATCATACCTCGGGAGAAACAGTCACTAAGCTACCTTTTATTAGCAGTTTCTACTACTAAGTTCAGAAATACAGCAAAGATTGTCTCAAGATTTCAGTACGGCTGAAAATTTTTCAAGTTAACAGTATAATGGTTCATAATATAGAGTGTTAGGTAAAACAAAATAGCATACAGGCTAAATAAATGGTTTTCAGGTTATGAAAGGCAGCAAGAAAAGCACCAAAATACTGAAAAAAATAGAGTTGGCTAAGGAGTTAAAAGGGGAAAAAAAATCAGTGTAACACACTAGACATAGAGGCTCATGGACCCCAGTGCACAGGAAAGCCTGCTGCTATGGGAAAACATTACTGTGCATGTCTGGAGAGAGAAGAAAGATCCACATCAGTTTAAAGAGTGGTTTAGAAGAGAGGTGCTCAGCGCCACGGGAGGCTGGGAGCAGGGGCTGCCCACCCCATCTGAGGAGGCAGAATGGCTCCCTGCTTTTTAAAGACTTGGCAGGAGTACCAGAGTAAGGGTGGGCACTGTCCTGCTGGATGCAGGTCCATCTACTGATGCTCTCTCCTGTGCCTCAACGGCTTAGACCTTGAGTGGCCACTGCAGGGAACAAAAAGCATCTCTCACCTCCCCTTCTGGCCATCAACATCCCACTGACTTAGCCTCTCCCAAAGAGAGAATCCTTCAGTCTTGATCCTCATTCTTTGCCTGGTTCTGCATTTCAAGAGGAGGGGAAGACTGGGCTCCCTGGGGCTCACCTGAGAACAGTGGCCCACAGTATCAACAGAAGTGAGGCTGCTCAGTGATCAATGTCCACAACCTGTTCATGGACTTGCCTCAGCACAGGTAACTTACAAACCAGGAAAGTTGTCTTGTTTTAGGTCTTTACAGGTGTTGAACCTTACTTCCACCTCCCTCAGCTTCCCCCAGTCCAACCCTTTGAGTAAGACCGCATAACGCACATAAATAAATTCCCGTAATTCCGACAATCCCTCTGCTTCCTGCTTTATCAGAAGGTGCTGCTCTCCCTGCAGCAAGGTGGCAATTGAAATTTGTGCTTTTGCTAAGTGCCTAGCTTTTCATCTGACAGCAGTCAAGGTTGGGGCATAACGTGGAAATACACCAGCTGTGGCAATAATAATGGCAGGATGGAGCATGTGGCTAGTCAGAAAACAAAGGGGAATCATTTTCCACTGTTGCATCACAACCCCAATTACACAACCAAACAGCAGGACTTGAGGGGAGGGATTCTCTCCACCACTGCAGGTGTTTAGGTACCCCTGCAAACCATGTCAGTCTAATACAGAAGAGGGAGCAGGTCGGACGCAGCAATTAGGACGCCTAAAATTCTGCAGCATGGACTGGAACACGTTGTGCTGCCTCCCTTTCAGTTTTTTATTTGAGGATGTATCTGAGGAAATGGATTTCCGTGTCTGACTGTTCTGGGCCCGGATCAGTTTCTCGTGCTCCCGTATTTGTCTCTGTAAGTGGTTCTGGATGGCAATTCCCAGGGATTCTGGATCGAGGGAAGCACCATAAACCTCCCACGTCATTCCTTGCTCATCCCAAACAACATCCCTGACATGTTTGGACTGCTTCACCTGCACTTTTGCCTCCATGGCTGGGGTGGAGTGCTTTTTGTTCTCCCCCAGGTTGGGCACAGGCTGAGAGGAAGCGGGAATTACTGCAGAGTGGAGATCGTGTCTGGACTCCCTGGCCTGGAGGCTCTGCTGCTGGGGAGCTGCCGATGCTGCCGTGGGAGGGGCAAGACTTGCAGAACTCACGCTCAGCTCAGGCTGCAGGCTCTGGCCACCAGCCATCTGAGGCTGCCCGCTGTCTCCGTGGCCTCTGCTCTCCTTCTCACCTGCATCCTGTGAGCACACCTTTGCACAGACAGCGGCAGCTTGGCTGCCAGCATTCAGCCCTCCTTTAGGATCAAGCACCACCAAGTTTTCTTCCTTTGGTTTTATCACGGATTGATTAGGATTGGCCTGCTCTTGCACAGGCCTTTGCTCAGAGCTGCCCAGGACCTCCTTCTGCTTGACTTCACTGTCCTTGCCAGAGAGCAAAGGTGACCGGCTGCTTCCTGCATGAGGGATGAGATCTCGCATATTCTTCTGGGTTCCTGGGACAGCATCAGTGGAAGTGGTGCTTGGCTCACCAGCACCAGTCCCAGACTGTGATGGAGTTTGATTACTGGAGTCAACTCCAAGCTGCTCAACTGGGATGGGCCTTGGTGGGACTGGAGCATCCTTTGGCAGCTGAGCAGCATCCTTGACATCACAGGCTGCACTGGTCATTTCAGCATTACCCACAGATGTTCCTTGGGAGGTAACAGCTGCAGGGGAGCAGGGGAGAACAGGTTTTGCATTATCTGCTGATACTGGAGATGCCACATCAGATAGGACCCCAGGCAGTGTGACAGGCTGGGTTTGGGCTGAAGCAGTCACAGCGACAACAGTCGATTTTGATGTGATACCAGGAGAACACGGAAACTTTTGTTGTGAGGATAAACTGTCAGTAACTGCAGCCTGGCTCAGCCCCATAGCTCCTTGGTAAATTATGTGCAGTTCTTCCTTCTCCTCTGGAGGAGCATTCCCTTTTAAGAAGGCAGCAAAGATGCTGGGACTGGTGGAAGCTGATTTGCTCTCCACAGTAGCCACAGCCTGAACCTCAGCATCCCGCCATGTCCTGCCTTCAGCTTCCTGAGTAAAAGGGCTGCTCTGTGGCTGAGCTGTCATTGTACCTGTTTCTCTGAATTTGGAGAGCTGGGTGGGGTTTGGACTCCCAGGTGTGGGGTCCAGGTTGTGTACAGGATGTGGACTCCCGTGGCCAGACTGGGCTGGTGCCTGACTGCTCTGCATCGCTTCAGTTTTATCTGGGGGATGCAACTGCGCGGTGTCTGCAGTGCTGCTTTTTCCCTCCAGACTGGTCTGCGGGTCTCTCCCCAGCTCAGCTTCGGTTTGCCTTGCTGGCAAGGCTGACTGACACACAGCAGAACCATTTTTTTCTGCCACCCTGTCTTTTTCCCCTCTTTGCAGAAGGTTTGCCTGAGAAGTATGACAGAATTGATTAACCCCGACAGGATCACCCGGGGAAGAATAATTTAACACTGCAAGCGCTGGCTGATCCTCAGTTCCCTGAGGTTTCAAGGCAGAGTCATCTATCTGTGTCAGGGAGCTCGTTTTGGCCTGGTTGCCTTGCACAAACTGCCGGGAGCTCTGTGGGGCTGGCATCATCTCTGGCCCTTGCCCCACCAAGAGGGCTCCCACTGCAGCGAGGGCTGGCGCTGCCGGTGCCTGGATGCCTGCTGGCTGGGAACAACCAGCAGGCTTTACATCTGCAGGATGCCCCTCTGCAGTTGTGCTGGCCAGCCTGGGAGAAAAGGCTTCCTGCTGGCTGTCATCCTCTGCGTGGCACTGCTCACACCTCTGTGTGCTGGCAGCACCTGTGCAGTTCAGGTGGAACAAGCAAACCCCAGCTGAGCTGGATGGTGTGCACGGCAAGCCATTGCTGGCCCTCTCGCCACTGGGGAGTTGGGGCTGGTGTTTAGCAGGCTGCAGGTCTCCCAGGTGCTCCTCCTCTGTAGAAGTTGAGACCAAGGAAAGCTTGGCAGATCTCAGAGGATCTGGTACAGTCCCCATGGACTGTCTTCGAGATGTTGTCTGTCCTCAGCTTCTCCTTGGAGTTTTCTCGCTGGGCAGGCTGTCGATGACAGGTTTCCTGTGAAGCTAATCTGTTAATGAAACAAACACAGTGTTAGCAGCAGTCAGATCTAAGAAAAAGTATCCAGAACTAATTGATTTTACAGTGTGAAGAGAAATACTTGCAGGCAGGGGAGAAAGTGAAGCACCCAATCCTGCCTGAAAATCACAGAAAAGACACAGATTTCAAGGATTTCCCAATTCTCAGGTCTGGACGGAGAAAACAATACTAGAGACAAAGCAGCAACAGCTCCTGTGTTGTTGATACATTAATGAAAACACTGACATGCCAAGAGGGAGAAAAAAAAAAGAAGATAAAGAAGAGGTATAGACTTTGCATGGAAGGTTGAGTCACAAAATAAAATCCCTGTGATAATATTCTCTAGCAAGCCACCTGTGGAAGGAAATGCCTATGTGAAGAACAGATCCCTAGGTTTGAGTGGATTCCACATCTTCAGTGAGCATCAGTTCCCCCTTCTTCTCAAGGATAGCCTTTCTAGCTCCACTACCAACAAGGACACAGGTCACAGGAGGCAACAGGTCAATTCAGACTAATGTGGATGAACTCAAACCTCATTGGTGAAAGGAAAATGGAGGGATCACAACCTGCTGGGTGATGCAGATAGAAACCAAGAGGAGGTACTGCACACCAGGGCTGTCACATTTAGATCCTTTGAAATAATTACAAGGAAGCCAGCTTGATTAATAAATGGGGGTACCTAGAAATCAACTTACAAGTAGGTGGTATGAAATTGAAAGGGGAATATTGCAGCACCGCAGAACAAGAGGGATTTTCCTTATCTAGGGGAATATGTGGGAGGGATTTTAAGCAGGTAGAACAGAGTTATCCAGGTTGGAATCATGCCAGGACTGCAGAGAAACCATCCCTTCAAACAGGAGGTGATCTCCAAATGTGCTTGTTGGTCTTTCCAAAGGGCTTAGCACTGCTCAGCCTAGAGATCAAGGATGGGATCCATGTCAGCAGAATGGTGGTGGCCAGTGATAAAATCCCACCCCACTCTTCTTCTAAACTGCAGGCTACCTGTGCTTGTTTAAAAAGCTTTCACTGGCTTATGCTGTCAGCAAAACGCAGGTATAAGACCTGGGAGACACCCAAGTTTTATTAACCTGACGATGAGAACATTGCTGTATCTGTTTGTGTGCCCCTGTCTCTGCAGGCACACGGTAGGATGTCTCTTGCTACATTACTAGGGAGATGCTGCTGCAAGCAGTGGAGAAATCACTCAGCTGGTCCAGACTCTCCCTACCCACTAGCAAAATCAACAAAAGCTCTCTCAGAAAAATATCCATGCTCCTTTTCTCAGCCTGGATGGCAGTGGTATAACTTTGTTAGTTTCTGTAAAATCAGTCCCAAATTTCAGCACTTTAGGATACTTTAAGAGCAACAGGAGAAAAATGCTCAGTGAAGGAAAATTTTAAAAAATACAGCCAGTCTAATTTTTCTAAGAAAAGTAAAGTGCTGCAACTTATTACTTATTCATTAAGCTTTCTGTCTTCCAGGTATTAAAAATTTATTACTTTTATACTGCCTCTTTGGGCTCTATCCAGCCACATAGATGTAGTCTGCTGGGTTAAGCCAGCCCTGAGAAACTGTAATCCTGCCCCTGAAGGAACCCAAGTTCCTTAGCTGCCCTCTGTGACAGCAGCCCAGCATCACCCCACACCCGCTTTCCAGGATGGCTAAAGATCACCGAGCTTTCTTGAGAAGCACTGTGAGTATGTAAACCAGGCTGCAAATCAATGCAAGTCCGTGGCTGCCCACAACATGTCTTGCCTTCATTTTGTTCTCATGCTAAGGACAGCCAATGTAGACCTGAAGGAAGGACAGACATTCCATGTTCACCCTGGTGTCCTATAAACATCTAAGGGCTGTGAGGAGAGGAGCAGATAGCTTTGGGTATCCATTTGATGCCTGGAAAGGCTGACCTGGAACAGAGACTAGGCAGAGCAAAAGGGATAAAATAGGTATTTATTGAAAGGATATACCTTGGGCAGTGCAAGAACCTGGCCAAGGCTACACCCAAGTCCAATCCAAGATGGACCCCAGTCATGAGTTTTTACACTTTTATAAGTTTTGGTTCAAGCTACACATTGGGGTCAATTATCCAACCACAGCCCCAGGCTATGAAGTCTCAGCCCCTGCCTTGCCCCCTTTCCCTCACTGTTGTTTCTGCTTTTTGGGTACCAGTTGTCCTTGATTCTCTAGCTAGAAAGGGATTGTTTTTTCTTACTTCCCTGTGAAGAGAACTTACTAACACCTAACATGAAGTTTCAGAGTTACACACTAAGCAGCAGAGAATCTGAAAAATATAAAAGCTAAAACCCAAGGCATCATATTGGACTAAATTTCGTTACTGTCTTCTTTCCTTTTCCAAATATCGATGCAAACCAAACCAGTATATATAACTGGGCAGGTCAGATATCTTTTCTCCTTATTTTTTAGATCCAGAGTTTATTTAAGAAAAATTAAGCAAATAATGGAACAAAAGTAATCTCAATTTTTAGGATGAGATATACTACTCAGCAAACAGTGTCAGAAGAAATAAAGGTTTCAGAAAAAATCTGTTTGATTCTTCACTATACAAAACTTGGGCAAGGCAATCTGCAGACTGGAGCATTACCTTTTAACTCATACTCACTCAACCGGGCAGCAATTACTGATTTTTCAATTAAAAGAATCCATTCTAGTCTGAATTCTGCATGAATTCTCCCCATCTGCTTAGTGGCTTTTCACCAGAATCGCCTGAGACCCACAGTTGAACGTCTGCCTCATATGGTAATTAAAAGAGATTTTGCTACCAGTCCTTGACATACAACATCAACATAAGAAATTCTGCTCCAGAAAATCCACCTGGACCTATTCTCTGATGTGGGACAACTGAGTGTAATCCAGACATTTTGTTTGACCCTTGAGTATGAGTTGGAGGGTGGATCACTCTTCTGCCTGGAATGACTCTGCAAACGAGTTAAAGAGAATAAGATTTCTATAAAGACTTTGTCAAAGCCATGGGAACTGTTTTCTAGACTGTCACTAAGCCATCCTAATGACAGGAGCCAAAGGCACTGAAGTAGTCTAAATAAACATAGTAACTTAAGAAAGTATTCTAAAAATCAGAAAAAAAGCAAAGTCTTATGAAAGAGAGCAGCAAGGAAGCCCTACAGTTTACAGAATTGGACAGGCATTTTTATTATTGGAATCTCATTTATGATTATTGTCTCATTTTTATTATTTGAGTCTTGTTATATAGGAACGAAGAACAATGTTGGGACCTGTGGGCAACACTACTCAACTGCCAAGACAGTGAGGATTCAAACAAACAAACAACATCGCCTGCAAGCAAATACTTAGGAAAAACAGAAATACAAAACTCAGTAGAAGGCCAAAAAACATGTCAAAACAAATCAAGATCGCTGATGAATTTTTCAAGTCTTCTATGCCAGACCTGGAGCAATCATCCAAAGTTTTCTTTTAACAGGAGGTGAAATTAATATGTCTACAAAGGTCAAAATCAATTTTTAGTAATACGAACAGATTTGCTACACCAACAGAGTTCTCCTCATCCTTATTCTTGCAGATCAAATTAGCCTGCCTGGCTCTGTCAATCTCATCTCAACAAAAAATTATTGTGGACCTTTAGCAAGAAGAGGTTTCTAACTTTGGCAAAGTCTATGTTTGGCTTAAATGGTCTGGGAGGGTCCCTGAGTGGCCAGAAGATCTTCATGGACTCTTGTAACTGAATAGGTATTTTTCATGTGCTGTTAAAAAAAAACAACAAAAAACCTCCAGATTCCAAGAAGCTTCCAGGCAACTCAATGCTGACAATGTAAAGAAACTTAAATTTATTTCAGTAATACCCAACCCCCAACAAAACAACAGTGCAATTTTTACTCTTGCTGCTTACGACAAAGTCAACAAAACCAGAAAGTCTGCATGCTTCATAACACAAAGCAATAAATTTTCAGGAAATTTTTACATAAGATTCTGCCTTCCATTCCTTCTGGAAGAAATTTGAAAATCTGCAAAAGCACAAAAAAGACTTCCAGCATCTCCACCTACCCTCTGTAAAAACAGCTAAAAGCAGCTCCCAAACAAATCAAGCACTCCTTTCCCAGTTCTGGATTCTCATCACCTTTCCACTCCTTGAGTGCTGTACTCTTGGAGCCCTCTCTTCAACGTTGTCTCTGCAAATGGAAGAGCTGAATACTTGCTCTTAATAGTTCTAATCTTATAAGATCTCTCAGATCATCACAAAAATCATTATACAGCCACATTGGTTAAGAATAGAGATAAACATCTGCTGAAGTGGGAATTCAGTCTCTGTTCTCATTTTCTGATTTGAGAAAAAAGACAATGGCTCACCTGAACTCATATTAGTCTGCTAAATATATAGAAAATAGACCACATTTCTTTAAATTTTAAATATACAAATGCCCTTGCATCCTTCAAATTCTGCAGCCACTGTGTTTTTTACCCTCTTTTCAATGTCAAAGGGTGTAAGATACAAGACGCAGAGCTTACATGTTTCAGTGTGTCTTGGGATGCTGACAGGAGACAAATTATTCACTGATGATGGATGGTGATTCACTGGTGATGACAGGCAGGGAAGAGGTGGTGGGGATGCCCACAGATACCCTGCCCACCTGTGATTCCCACCAGAGACAGGGCTGGCATTTCAAGCAGAGGGGTCAGACCTGCAGACAAAGCAGGAACCTGTGCCAGAGACAGGCAGAGAGCTGGACAGCACAAGCAACACATTCAGCACCACAGGGCTGCAGCACCCTCTGTGCAGACATAATCAAAGTGGATGATTATATGCATGCCACAACACTAAATCAGCTGGAACTACCAACTGAGCCACATGAACAGTCCTGAGGAGAAATCAGATCCAGTCAGGGCTCTCAGGATCCGGAGCCTGGCTCCTCACCAGACCTCAGAACTCTTTCTCCTGGATGCTGACACACAACCAGCAGTGTCTGCTCAGAAAGGTGTCATGACACAATGAAAAATGGAAACAGCAGAGGCAAAAATGGGAAATAAGTCCAAATACAAAAACAGAGGCTAAGTGCTTGTTCTTGCTTTCTAACAGTAGTAAACTGATGAAAACCATGTGAAAATCAAGGGCAAGATGCACTACCATTTTCAGCCAAAAAGACATGGCTGCCAATCAGCCTGACACCAACAGAAGATTTATCTAGCAATATTTGTACATGCTGAAGAAATGAATTTTTCTAGTTGCTGACTCCTCCCATCTTGCATCTCTCTGCCACGTTAACTCCACAGAGCACAGAGCATGGGAACTCCACTTTGGAAGGACAAAGCTCAGCTTAACCTGCTGCCCACAACCTACAGATGAGAAAATGTGTAAAGCTAGTCCTACAAATGGCACAGTGGCCTCTGGGACTAATACAAAGCAAAGCAAACTGCTTTGCACCTTCCTTCATTTCTCTCAGCTTCTGGCAAACCTTAAGTACATCCTGCCAAGAGCCCTGAGCAGGACCTTGCCCCAGCATTTCAAAGCAGTCCAGGGACACATGGGTAACTCAGCAGCTGCTCAGGGACAGATGTGTGAGAATATCTGCAATCGGCTTTTAATAGGCAGGCACGGAGAATAAAAACTGTGTGGTGATCAAGCATGATTCAGCTCTACTGTCCTGCTGGCACTTACCCTACAATTAGAAAGATGTCCATCTAAAAGGAAATACAGCTCTGCTCCGAGACAGGATGTTCCAGCCTGTGTCCCATCTGCTCCCTGTGGGCAGCACCCATCTTGCCCTGGCCAGGAGACAAGCAGCAACCCCCACACCCAGCTCTGGCACCTGCTGATGAGGCCCTGGTGGGAGTCTGTGCACTGTTAGCAATGCCACGATGCAACTCGGCCCCAAAAGCTGGGCTGCCCCTGCTGAAAATGTCATTGTCCTCCAAGAGCGTCTTGTTTGTGTGGGAGTAAGAATCAAGTGGTTATGGATTTACAGGTGCAACACGGTTTAGCAAAATTCTTCCACATCTCCAGAAAAAATGGGTTTGCCTTACACTCCAACAAGTTAAACCAAGAAAAAACAGTATTTAAAAGTGATAGAAAATACAGTATTGAAAAGATATCTAGAAGACAACATTTGGAAAAGAGATTGAAAATCCTGGTTTAAATTAAGAATTGTGGTATCATCTGCTGCCATTGAAGTTTCAAGCCTTCAAAGCTCACTCCTTTCTCACAGATTAAAACTCTTTTCCAGGAGAAGATCAGATCCTCATGTAATTGCAGCCTCTAGAATCTCTCCAAAGAGCCTCACACATCATCAGAGGAGGGTGGCATGGGAAGGAACCACAGGAGGGCTGGATGACAGCCTGAACATCCATCACCTCCACACTCATCTCCCATATCATCCTGCCGCTCCCTCACTCAGCTCACCCTCCCAAGCACGCTCCCTGTTGCAGACAGGCTTTGGGCAGCAGCAGGGGCTGCAAAGACAGGCTCTCTCCCTGCACTCCTCCTCCCAGGGCTACAGCACCTGATAAAAAGGCTTTCTTCAGCAAGGCATGTAAGCACGCAAGAGCCCCTGTGCAACGCTGGGCTTGCTGCAGAGCACTGCAAAGAGCCCATCAGTCTTTCTCCTCCAAGGTGAAAGGGAAGGATAAACGGCTTTATGAAAACAGCTAAATCAAACAACAACTACACCGACTGGCAGCCAGCTGTAACAGTTGCATAAGCTAGAGCCATATTCCTACCTCATATCCTGGGCCACCCTGGAGGGAAGGCAACACGTGGGTAAAATACACAAGGATATACCTTTTTTTTTGTTTAATTGCAAGTTATTATGTTTAGCCTAATTATTTATCAACAGTTTTTTCTTATTCCTGGAAGTCTGATCCTGGAAGTCATTTTTTAAGGAAATGCAGCCTGACTTCAAGGGTAAGCCATGTTTCAGGAGGAAGTCTGTGTTCCCACTGTGACACATGCACGTGGAGAGGAAACCAGCAACCTGCTGTCCACATCAGGCAGGTGACTCCACACAGCTCACTGCCACTGCTTATTTTTCTTCAGCTTACTATTGCATAAAACCAAGACGTAGTTGTTGAGGAATGTGAACAGGAGGGTCATGTGGACCTCTCAAACACCTCTTTTGTATTTGGTGTCGAAAGCAACAGAATTTCTGATGACCAATGGGAATTTCACTCCTTACCTATCCTGCTATCTTTCTGATAAAAGCATGGTGAAATCTAACCCCTCATTAACACATATTATGCAGCTGACTGCATTTGAATGTTGACAGCTGACAACCAAAAGCCCTTCACGAGCTTTTTGTGAGAGCAGTTTAGCAGTAATCAACAATAAATACCTTTTTCCTACACAGCAATGCCAACGTGACTTCATAAAGCAGGGTGATCATCTTTAGGGATGAAAGCATAATACTGGCTTGTTGCCCATGCAATTCTTGCAATTCTTTGTTGCCAAGACAACTTGCAATAATCAGGATGATGTGGTTTACATGAACATCCATCCACTGGAAGCTGGACTAAGACCAAAATCACATTTCTGTGGTCAGGAAAACATATCCATTGCTGAGTAGGTGTGTCTTAGAAAGAGTGGCTCTAGGGACAAAGGCTGTTATGTACTTTTAACATGCTTTCAAGTCCTCAAAGGGAAGTTTCCTGAATTTCATTATACTTAAGAGCATTCCCCACAGAGCACTGAATACAAACATTCATCTTGTGGCTGAAGTATCCACAGGAGCAGAATTACCACCCTAGACAATTAGGCCTGATTTGCTGCTGAAAACCATATTATCAGTGCCCAGAGAAACGTATTGTAGCAGCACTTCTTGTTTCAAAACCAACCTTGCAAATAAGGAAATTCTGCCTTGGAAGAGCTGACAGCAGGATCAATGTCTTTTGCATAAGGTAAAACCCAAAAATGATAATGTTTAACTCTCATGCACTGTCTGAAAAAATTAAGTTTTCCTCATATATCATATTATTTTAATGAAGATGCTGGGCTCAGTATTAGAGAGAGGAATAGATCTTTATATAACAGGCACCTGGCAAGGGACGTATCCATTGTCATTTGCAGGCGTTATCCTAACGGAAAAGAACTACTCCAAATGGCATGTAATTAGAGAAGAAGGATGCAGTGCCTACCCAGTCATTACTGTAACAGAAATTTGCTGCACCGTGTGATTAACCTAAGAAAGGCATGATGATGATCTCACCATGTCTGCTCTTCCCTCCTGGCTATCACAAAACAAAACTCATGTGAATAGAGAGGCTGGCAGCTGAAACAGCTATCACCGTGTTTTTTTGTTTTTTTTTTTTTAAAAACCCCAACAGTTAAAAATATCTTGCCTTCTTCCTGCTGCCACCTCAGCAGTTGCTTCCTGTTTTTTCACGTTGTCACTTTGCTCTGCTGCTGGCTGTCATTGACAGTAAGAGCAGCAAAAAGAACAAAATAATCTCCTTAGCAAACTGCCTCCTGCTAAACACCTTCTCAAAAAACCCATGAGAGGAAGTGCCATGTGCTGGGCCACTTTTTGTCTGATGTATTGAGGCTCTGCAGGAAACCAAATGGCTGCAGGTTGGAGGCCTTCGGTGTTCAGGGATAAAACCTGAGCAATTCTGGGGTATCTTTACAATGCTGATAAATGTTCTTTTGAGGGCAATGACTCAAACCTGTGTGTCCAGCTAAGGACTCTAAGCAGCTCACCTCAGTCATTCAAGCTTATGATGTGACTTTAGTGAGACCATTATATGAAAAGCTGTCATTTCAGCCTCTTCTCTTTCTTTACTTGAGGCTATATGCTTTATTGTGTTGAACGCTGACCCTAGTGGAACAGGACCACACCAGTGCCTCACTCATTAATTGTTTCACTGATGAAGAACCGCATGTGGGATGTGGAGGAACTAACACTTGTAATGTACTGCAGATAATCAGTGAGACCACTGTTCTTTATATCCAGAAATGATGAAACAGCCTAATGGCATACAAAGCACTGTAGGTGGGTGATGGCTTCCAGTCACCTGACTCTAATGAGGGTCAATGCCAGATGGGAAAATGGTGGTAAAACCTTACAACTATAAACCACACCAGGTTTTCTTTGGTCTCCAGCCAGAGCTGACAGAAGGTATTGAAAGACACATCTGAGCAACCTTTCAGATGACAGGGACTGCCACTATGGTAGAGCTGATCAAGTAAAATTGAGAGAAACTTATTGTTCTGACTCTTGGCTTGAGCAAAAGGCAGTACTGGCACTGATACCAACACAGCATTGCTAAAAAATCAACTCCCAAACCTTGCATCACTGACTTTAGGTCCTGAAATTCATTATGTAGCCAGACAGTCCTCTGGGACAAAGAGAGGCTCTTAAGTCTTCTCCATCCTGCACTTAGATATGCTCGAACAATGAGACTGCAATGCTTCCTCCAGGCAAACTCGGTCACCAAGTCATTCTCTCAACACCTCCATCTTCCTACAGCAAAGAAAAACATCAACAGCTGTGTATATGACGGCTTATTTTAGGACCAACTCATTATTTGCAGTTTATCCCACAGGTGTTTGATGGCAATAGCTTTTTAAAGTTGCCCTTGCAGGGAGCCTAGGGTGTAAAAATCTCTCATGCTAACAATTGCAGGAACCATCCTCACTTCTGTTAGAATTGTTTCTTAACAATAGCTTATACAAAATATGTATTTTTATCCCTACATTCAATATGCTTCTATCCTTCTAGCCCCAAGAAGGGGGGCTAAGGTATCCAGCTGTCTGCAGCATTTTATTCTGTGATTCAAATATGATTTTCACAGGCTTAAGAATAATTACATTCTCTGCTTCTGAATTCTTAAAAATCTCCATGCTCTTAAAACAAATCCTTATTTAATGTCTGACCTGGGAAGTCCCATCTGTGTTGGAACCAAACTAAGCCCAGGACCACTTCCTCAAGAGAGACAATATTTAAGAGGTAGCAGTGCAAAATCTGGAGACTAGTTCAACAGAACAGGCTGGAAACAGAGACACAGCAGGTGTTGTAAGCCAAAGCTTTCACCACTGCAATATGGCACAGCCGTATCCATACCCTAGATCTCTGCCTTATCCATACCAGGATTATGGTCCAGTCCACACCCTGGAACTCTGCAAGGCTTACACCAGGGTAATGTGACATCCCCACTCCTGCAAAAGGCTGGCATCTTCCAAGTTAAAGGCTTACATTGAGCCTATTTCTGGGCACACCTCCTTATTTCTTCTGCATTTTGGACAGGGTGATTCACATTTACATTTATCTGGTGATTGAAGCAATGCATGCAGTGGTGAAAGCACTACTAAAAACCATTAACTTTGACTTGAATCACTGTCCCTCAGGATGATTGCCAAATTGGTTAATGAGAATAATTAGCATTAATTAAAATGACAGCTCAAAGGAGTTCTATCACATCTGAATTGAACTGAGTCTCAGGTTTAAGGGAGCTGGCTGCCTCAACCACCTGGGCAAGCCCAAAGCAGACATTTCCATGGGCAGCATGACTGGCACTCACCTGGCAGCTATCATTCCAGCTCACCTTCCAGCTTCTCATGCTACACACTGCAAGCAAATCATAAAATAAAAAGGAAAAAAAAAAAAAAGATGTGGCACCCCAAACAATTACCTAAATCACCTAATGCCCAGCACCTCCCATCAGGCTGCACTGCTTTTTACTCCTCTTTGGAGCAGTTTTAGCTGCCCTTGCTCAAGATGCCAGCATAGTTAATCTGCAGATCTTAGAAGTGATCTAAGGTCAAGCTGTACCTTGCTAGAGCACATCAGTGAGCGAGCAGGGCTGTGAGATAGCTTTGCCCTTGTTTCTAAGTCAGCTGCAGTGGAAGCTGGCAGGGCGTGAAAAAGGATCATTCACGGCTTAGGGTTTAATTACTGGACTCGCATTGGACATCAATGCCCCATGCACAGAGACACACTTGAAAGCGTGAGAAAACACACAGCAACCTTAGAGCCAATATGAAAATCCAGACAAAATGGTTTATTTCCACATAGGACCTCCTTGAAGATAAGTACTAGATACTTCAACCAGTCATCTGACAGTTGTGAATGCACAGCAGCCTTCTGACCACAATTTATTTTTATTGACATCCTGTTTATGGATACAATTTGGATTACCAAAAACTATGCATACTTATATGATTGAAGACAGACATACACATACATATAAAATCTGATATATACTAAAAAAGATAGTAATCTAGCCTAATCTGAATGATTAAAGCTAGGCATTGGAATTAAAGAAGTCTGATGCTCAAAAGTGCTATATAATCAGAAATACCAGTAAAGCCACTAGGATTCAAAAGTTGCTCAATATTTTTGAAAATACAATTTTTTTATTCCTGTTCTTATCCAAGAAATGCCAGAATGTTCTAACATACTCTGCCATTTTGCTGGATGCTACATGTGACCATAGAGATACGATGCATTCAACACTCAAGCAGAAAAGACACTGAGCAAAGGTAGGAACCTCAATTTTTCTGCTTTTTCGATACAATCTAACACAAATGAAGATCACAGAGTAAGCTATGCAACAGCCAGTGTCTAATGCCAGTGATTTAACTACAGAACACTTTTCTTGACATCTCATCATCTACTACTTGAAGCTCTGCAAGCATGAGCCCAGCAATTCTGGCCTTAGTGATCTACCTCTGCAATATTACTAAAAAAATATTCAAATTAGTTCCTTCCCTTCCTAGATTCAAGTCCTGAATCTACAAAGAGGGAAAGAGACCTCTGCTAAATGAAAGGCAGAAAACAAAACAAGTGTACAGAATATGCTGCTGCTAGCATTTGCAAAGGAAAAAAACCAAACCCCAGAAAACCACCACCTTAAAGCTGAATAAGCAAAGGATGTTGCAGACCCAGGAAAAGTACTTGCACATACTCCACCCAAGAAAAGTACTTGCAACCACTGCAGATTCATAAGTGTTCATACAAGGAGGTAAGCACTTTTGGAAAGGGCTCTGTTATTGCTCTTACTCTTCAGAAAGCTCAGGCAGGGCATGGGATCAGATGGGGCATGAACATATGACAAGAGAGAACAGGACACCCAGTGTAAACAGGGGAGCAGTCAATGAGATATTGAGCCATCAACTCAATTATCTTTTCATTTTCTTACAGATGAGCTGCTTCTCTTGCAGAGAGCAAGGCTGGAAGTTTGTTCTGAAACACCTCTCCTATAAACCTGTAGCCTGTGTGCCAGAGCAAGCAAACTCAGAGGAGACCAAGAACAAATGGCAGCAGTATGTGGAGAGAGGCAGACTGGGTCAGAGGACAAAGTAATGCCAGGCTACAGAGCTGGTAAACTAAAACCAACTTATCAGGTGTTCATTGTATAACCATATTATCAACATGCAGGTCACACTCCAAGAAACTTGGCTGTCACTTAGGTGGGAAGCCTTGTCCTCCATCCCTGCTCAGCTGCTGGTCAGCACAGTCCAGATAATTACTGTAACTTCATTTTCATTATCTCAGCTCTCTTCACTCTGGTTCCTCATCTATCTATTTATTAACAATCCTGAGAGCCACAGGTGTGGGCAGCCACAGGAAAACAGTTAGGTTTGTTTTACTCCAAGTCAAGAGGAGAAAAATATTTTTGCAAATGCAGACTGCCATGTGAGGCGGTTCTAGAGAGACAGATGTCTGATTAGCACTGCAGATGGGCTGAAAAATCTCCCATCACCACTTCAAAACTCTCACCCTTTTCCTGCTCCAGAAGGACAGAAAATGTGTTCTTTTCCCCTCGTGTGGGAGCTTTGCCTTTATTTTAAGGGAGAAACTGCAACACCTAGAAATTCATTAGGTCCCTGGCCTTCTCTCTGGGCAGCAACTAGATGAAATGGCTCAGCTGTTGAATTTCAAGGTTAGCATGCCTCAGTCCTAAGTTTCTCCCACAAAACCAGTGTTAATACTGATCTTGGGAAGACCAGCCTTCTCCCATACAAATTCAGTGACTTCATTCCATTTATGAGGCTGATATACCTCTACAACTGCTGAGTGAATTCTCTCAAGGGAAGTCAGGAGGAGATAAGGGGTGAAGGGGAGATCTGCTCCTTCAGAAAAAAAAATGAGGACATGCAGAGGAAAGAAAGTTGGTTGGTCCCTGTGATAAGAGAAACTTTTTTGGCCCTCTGCCTTCTGGACCTAGGTTTGAATGCTCTTCCAGCACTGAATCCCCATCTGTCTCTTACTGTGTGCTCCTTGCCAGACCATTTCACAGCTTCATATCACTAAAGGCCAGGAAACTGTTCATAAATGGTTATTTTTTTTAATTGTCTTTTGCACCATGTTATAGCATCATTTTTGAAAGACAGTTTTAAATATTTGTGATGTTGACCATGTTCCTTGCCTCTCTTGCTGCCTCATGCTGCACGTTCAAGTTGAATAGTGTAAGCATTGCTTTGTCTTTCTAAGCCTCTGATGAGCGCTTTTTCCCATTTCCTGATTTTTTTTGGTAAAGTATTAGCTCTCTTTTTTAATGGTTGACCAATGTCAAACACAATTCAAAAGGCTTCTCTCTGATCATAAAATATTTTTCTGTATAGGGACATAAAAAGAAAAAAAAAAAAAAACAAAACCAAAACATCCACACCAAAAACCTTCAGACAAACAAAAAACACCAAATAGACTTAACTAAAAAAAAGTGCATAAGCATAAGGGGGGAAAGCCCCTTTTTCCAAAGACTGCCCTCTTTTCAGTCATGAACAGAAAATCCTCTCTCAAAACAGAATTAAGTATATATAACCAATTAACACTTGCAAGTGTCAACACAAGTTAAGATCAAGACTAGGTGACCTCAAGATATTTATCCCAGCTAAATTCTAGTCCTGGACGTCAGCTCAGAAGCCCATGAATGAAAATCCCCATGCAACACATAAATGTTGATCCTACATTAATTCAAAGGACGATGTATATTTTCATGGGTATTTCTTCTTCAAAATGCTCTCCAAATGTAAGCTAACAGGTTTACCCCAGAACACATTTAACTGTGTCTTTAACTCCACAGTGCAAGAGTCATCATATGGTCGACTAGGGAACAGACACTTTTCATTCATCTCTACCTCATATGCCCTATATTCATTATGAATCAGCCATCTAAGACAGGATGACTGAAAGGATGATGTGGTTTGGCTTCCTGTCAGAATGGCAACTATAGTGTTTGGAACAATTTCATATTAATTTAATATCTCTGGTTAGATACCTCTGGTAAACTACAAAGGAATTACAGCCCTTAACTGCAAGGTCAAATTTCACCCATCTAATTAAGTTTCCTGTTCTGAGCAGCGTGTTAGTGACTGACTCTGATATGATTTTTACAACATCCCGTGTGGCTCTGATTGCTAACTAGCTGAACTCATGTGGTCATTAAAGACTAATTTTGATTGCTGAAGTCGAGATCATAGATCACATTGAAAAAGAAGAAGGGTTTCAACAGACAAATATGAGACAAACTGAGGCTGAGTAGGTGGCATTCATTAGTCACTAGAAGGCAGGCTCTGCTCCTGGAGGAACACCACCACATGAATTGTCCTGGAGCATCCGTACAGAAGGAACTGATGAGTAACAGCAAATAGCAGTTCTTACAGAGCTCCCTTCTTGGGATCATAATATTAGAGGCATAATGTAATTGAACCTTGCTTTCCTGGTACATACTTAACAAAACTATTATTAGCTTTGCTGTCCTTTTACTTAATTTTCTTCTCCTAAGGCTTTTTAAGGAACAGCTCAGACATTGTGTGGGCTCTCTCCCTGTCATCTACATGTTTGAGCTGACTGCTGGTAGGAAGGTCTGCTCACATTCCCACAGGCATGCCAATCTGGATACAGCAAACACATACAAATAGCCTGCATGCAGGAATCTAGTGAAAAAAAATTAAGAAAAAAACAAACCAAAATCCAACCCCAAACAAACAACAAAAAACCACCCCAAAACCCCAGGGTACTATCTCATGAACACATTCAGTCCACTCATCTTCTCATTAGGGACCAAGTGTGAGTGTGCTTATTGTCCATCTCTTTGGCAAGCATCCTGCTACCTTCCTGTCCCCTCCAGCATGGAAAACTGTAAGTCTAAAATAGGTCATTTTATTATGAAAATTTGTTTTTGAAGCAATATTCCCTTGAGGCCCTTCATATTAAGAGCATCTTTTGAACTGGATAAATACTGTTCTTCTATTTCCCAATATCAACTCACATGTTTATGTGATAATGGCCAAGCATAGTCCAGCTGGAAGCAATTCTCAAACAGACCATTTAATAGAAGAATATTTCTTAGGGAAAGCTCCCAGGCTTTATGATAGGATATTATCTGCTTTTATTGCACTGTGGCCCCATGACTTGAGGTTTGAATTGTTCCTTTTAAGTTGATGTGTACCCTGAACCCAGAGAGGAAATAAACCCCCCTTTTCTCACCAAAGGAAAGACCATCTCTGGATTTCTATGCCTGCTATACGCAGGAGGAAGCTGCTTGTCCCTTCCCCTTCCAAAGCATCAAGCTAATTGAGACTCAAAACATTCAATAAAGGATGGATTAATTTCTGAGTGCCAAAAGCACAAGCAGCTAAATTAATGAAGCTAATCCTTTTGTAATACTCATTTGTTAAAACTTCTCTGCAGCTCCTGATGCAGCTTGCTTGACTCCTCAGGAAATGAATGAACCACTTTTATTCCTCAGTTGTAGCTTACAGTGCATCCTCATGCATTTTTAGCACCACTAGCACGTGGTGCTAAAAAACTACAGGCTGAATTCAGCTGATGAACCCAGTGTTCTCAGGCATGAGATAACAGCACAGATTCTGCACAGTCTCAACTTGAAGTCATCACATGCAGGTGTGGTCTTCCAACACTAAGCAGCTCTTGGCTGAGGTAGGTGAAAGCACATTTGCAGTTACTAATGTTCTCACTTCTGGCATGAACAGGTTTATTTGGAGAATGGGGCAGCAGACAGGGACCTGAAAGCCTGGTCACTTTATTCTGCCATACCATGCACTTGAGGTGACTCTGAAACACCTCTTACCCTTTCTGTGAAAATGCCTTTGGTGATGCAACTAAGAATTGTCAAATGTTTCCACAGATGGCTTTGTAGATGGGATACCTCTCCCTATGGACAGATGGAAACTGATGCTCTTTTATGAAATACTTAAACAGCAGATCTTGTAAGGCTACTGCTTAGCTTGAGCAGAAATCTGTGTCCTCAAACTCATGCAAACCTTCATAGCCTCTTCAACAGCTTTTAACAGATACTCCCTAACTATTAACCTCAAGGGCAAGATTAACATTTTTATTTTAATTAACATGGACAGGCTGTGTTGTGCATCAGTATTATAAAGAGTTCTGAAATGCCAGCCTTTCAGAGAGGAATAATTCTGTAATCTTGTTTCCATACAGCTCTTCTCAAGACTATCATCTTTCTGACAAGTATTTTATCACTATTACTTCTACCCCTTACTACACTCCCCAGCATGCTTATTATATTCCATAATTTTCTTAATGAGTCATCTCAACTTTAATCTTTCAATTGTGTGAAGTTTTTCATGAAACTGATACTTCAGAGGAAGGAGAGTGACAGTAATGAAAGTGACCCTTTGGTTTGTAAAATACTAAAGTGTGATTATCCTTCAGCATTTTCTAGCCAAAGGGCTGGCTAAGTCCTCAACAGCCAGACTGCTTCTAGGAGAGGTGAGCTGGGAAGATGTAGACAACTTTTACATCTCTCCACTTCCTGAAGTTGGGTCCTGGTGATGTCTAACTCATTCCTCAGTGCCCAAAGGCCATCTTAGAAGCTGCTCTGAATTGTAGCTCCAGTAGCCTAAGAAAACAGGGACTTACTGAAATGCAACAGTGCCCTGTCCACATCACCTTCTTTGCTGGAAAATGTCTTACCTGCTCTGTTATACCAACTTTACAGACTCAATTTGTTATTTGACCCTGTTTTTAGCAAAACTCCACAGTCCTGGGGCCCTGTGGAAGGGGAGGGTCTGTTCTCTGAGCACTCAGCAGACATACTACTTTCTGGATTAAGAAATCACTGTCAATACACCAAAGGTAAAGCACTAGCCCTTGGACTTCAAAACATTTTACAGTTCCTTTACTAAGACAAAATGACTGCCCATGAGTAGAAAATAATTTTCAGTTAGGCTGGCTTTAGGTTAAGGGACTCTGCTCACCCCAAAGCTGGCAGACACCACATTTCCCTGACCAGAGAAACCACGTGCCAGCTCTACTTGCTACCAAGAGGAACACTCATCTTTTCCCAAAACCATGTAAAATCAGATTAGTAATCAGTCTGCTGTTATTTTCCTTCTCTGTTTCACCCAGGAAAGGAAAAAATCCATCCATCTGAAAATTTTGCCTAACCACATAATTTTTTCCCCACATGTATGTTAATGAATTGACTCCTGTTTATGCAAATTTAATGTAAACATCAGATCCTTTGTTATCCTGTGTTGGAAATTCCCACTGTTTCCATGATAACATCTTGACTGATTTTCTCATCTTTCTAGTGATTACTTCCTGCATATAAAGAGGGGTCCTGGAGTCACCAGAAAATTCCTGAATTAATTCTTCACTGACTTCACTATCATCATTGAGGTGAGCCATTGCTTTTTATAGTACCCTTCAAAGATTAGTCATAAAGTAGCATAGTATTCATGCCCTCTGTTTGAATCTTTTGGGTATTTGCATGAAGATTATTAAAAATAATTGCACATCTCCTTGTTTCATTTTGCCTTTTTTTCTAGTTTGACTTCCCTTTCACAAATTGAACTTCGATTGCACATTAGCATCACTGGGAAAAAGATTTTCACCATTAGAATGCAGTCTGAGATTCCAACTGCAGTAGCCAATATTTTTTCAATGATTTCCAAAAGAAGTAGGAAGGCACATGTGCATATAGAAAGCCATCCTGTTCATCTGGATAAAACTGCCAACTGGTGATAACTGCATGATGATTTTGAAGAGCTGACAATATTAATTACCATCACTGAGCTACAGGAGAATGTCAGGATGGAGGTGTCACTGAGAATTCAAGCAAACATTGATTACTTCTCAATATTTTTAGAAACACCTTGTCCATTTAGCAGAAAAAAACACCAAAACAAACAAAAAACAAACCCAAAACAAAAAAAACAAACAAAAAAACCAACCAACCAAACAAAAAAAACCCACCAAAAAAACCAAAGGAAAAAAAAAAAACAAACAGAAAAAGGGAAAATAAGTTAGATCTGTCTTTCCAAAGCTGAATGTTTGGTCATTATGTTCTGCCTATGCTTTGTATGTTTTCTTCAGAAAATAAGAATACTCCTGGTTGTAGGCTCTCTAGGCAACCTTTCCTACAGTAGTTACTTCAGTCCTGACCTATGCTTTAGTTCATAGTTGTAGCTAACTGAAGCACTAAAACAGCTCTTGCCAAAATCATCCAGACTACCAATGCTTCAGGGAACATTGCTCTTCCCTCAGCTTGTGTGTGTGCATTAATGTACAGGCACACAAACGAGAGGGAGCGTGTTATTATTGTGTAACCACGATCAATCCACAGACAATATGAATTATTTCAAACTTAGCAATGCTGCTGCTTCCTGGATCAGGAGGTCACCAGACCGCAGTGAAGATTCCTATCTACCAATGTGCTTCATATCTGTTTTATCATAGTTGACTATGAGGGTTAACTGAGAGGGAGATGATAAATATCTCAGAACACATACTTCTTATGATCTTCTTCTAAAAAACTTCTCCTCCACTCCCTCAGTATAATGTTTCTTGTCCAAAGCTAGACAACAGTGATATAACTTAGGCTGGTAAAAAATGAATTGTTACCACTTGCCAAGTGATAAAAGCTTTCAGCCTCAGCTCAGAGCTGGTCTCCATTATGTTAGACACAGACACCAACAGTATTAGTGATGCTGGCAGCACAGATACAAACAGTTTAACAGAGCACTGGGATTTCTGTGTCCCCCTTGATTAACTACTTGTTTTTCTAAAAGAACTACTGTCAGAGGGAGGAAACAAGCAAACTCAATTGTTACTGCCACATTTTACTAATGTATAATAAGTACAGTAAACAATCAGTAAAAGTAACGTGTTGCTAACAATTACACTCGGAAATATAATAGATACAGACGCTTTTTCTCGGATAATTTAACAGATACTGTATCTTCCTGGATGTCGGGCTGATACTGGCTGTGGTAATAACTTCCATACTTGCTACCAAGCTTTGTAACACAGGATCACGGATTTAGAGGCACGGGGAAAATGAAGGGAAAGGATTGAATCTGTCCTCTGTGAACATACCTGTAGCACTCTCACCACAATGCATGGCAATATTTGTCATTGTTGGCATTCTTTCCTCCACTTAATTGTTCTCATCAAGTGCATGTGTCCGCTGCTGACAGAGGACAAATAAGTGCAAAATGGTATTATGCTGGTACCCAGTAATTCCTACTTAGGTGCCTACCTTTTTCTTTGCCTTTCTCCCGTGCAGCCTGCATGGAGTTGCAGATGTTGGCACTGCATTTTCTTCCCTATTTACTCAGCAGCATGCTGACACCTCAACCCTCTAGGATCTGCTGCCAATTTACAAATGTGAGCTCCTAGCCACAGACTCCCAAGAGACAAATAACTCGATGTTAATAAGTAACTGATCATGTGTGATTAAATTTTTAATCGGCACCAGTCTTTGTTTCTATAGAACTGCTACTGAGTTCAAAGTCCATATATATAATAAAACAGATATATGTAGACCTTTTCTATTTTTACTATTTGCAAAAGTAAACTATATTTACATATACTTTAAAAAACTTCCCCTATTGGACAGTAACTTAATTTCTTTCAGAACATGTCCAGAACTTGCTTTCCCCTAGTAAAATTATCCATCCTTTTTTTTTGTTCTGACTCTCAAAAAGGTGATGTTTTATCTAAATTAGTGAACATCAAGTCTTAATCCAGGATTGCTCCTAAATCCACAAAGGGAGCAGAATCAGCCTATATCCTAACTGGGCTATTAGTGTAGGAGTTATAAATTAAGAAGTGATGTGCTGCTAGGAGCATAATTCTCAGTTATGAAATTGTGTTCTGTCTGTAGCTGTGAGACTACGAGCAGATTGCTTGCACTCCTACAGCAGTGAGGATTTCACAAACTGGAGGCGGGGTGTTGTTCCCCTTAGCTTTGGTTAAGTCTGACAGAGCGAGTTTACGTTCCTAAAAATAACGGTGTTAGTAACAGTTGCAGGACCCAAATCTGACAAGTTTTACCACTGCCATAGTATTTTGCTAGTGAAATCTGTCTAACCTAGCACTCACTGGACTTGTCTTCAGCAAGTCTGAGACTCAAAAGTACTATCTTCTGTCTGTTCTGGCCCTGTAGAATTAATTAATTAATGCTAGGTTGACTCTGGATGGGCTTCATAATTCAGAAATGCGTAATTCTTGGGACCAGCCACCCTAAGGAAACACACACATATTCTTCTGATTGTAAAAGAAGTTGAAGAAAAGGTGCAGCCATGAGAAGGGAAAGCATATGTTGAAAAAACTCAGAGATATTAGCCCAATCTGGGGAACAGAAGCTGAGTTTGAATGGGTGAGGGAAAGATACCTCTCAGGCAGTAACATTTAGAAATTTTGTATTAGGGGGATATGCAACTGGACAAACAATTGAGAAAACAATTCCTAAGACACCAGCCTATAGAAAGTTCATCAGAATTCTAGAGCTCTGTTCAATCAGATGTGGTATCTGAGCTCTGTGATGATTTTTCAGACCTTTTAAAGGTCCATCACTGTTTGTATTTAGTGCATCACTATCTGTACTTCTTGAAATCTTATGAATAGACATTTTCTGGGACTTGCAATAAAAAAAATATTCATGAAATTCCAAGAACACTCTTTATTCTGACATTTAAGTCATTACACAATCGGAATGTACTCTTCTTAATTTTAACACTTTGAAGACAACTAGGTCATTCTAAAGGCTGAAACCTATCTTTATTTGTGCAAACAAACCTAACTCAAGGACATCATCATATCACTCCATGGGATGGTCTGCATGTAGAGACCTTTAATTTTCAGGCCTCTTACATCACCCTCCCTCACTACACATTAAGCTTGTAGACAGGGCAAGTCAAGGTGGTTACAAACACACAACCTCCAAAAAAAAAAAACAAACCAAAAAAAACCCCTACCCAAACAGAAAGTTAATTCCAAAGAACTTTGTTTTGTACCATCTCCCACAGAAGGTGTCTTCAGACTACTCAATTTTATCCTTTTGTTGAGATTCAAGAGGCTACATGCTGCTAGAAAAATTGACAATATTCTGCCAAAGCCACCTACCTCTGGCCCACACTCTCAGATATAGTGCTTTCTAGAGAGCTATAAGTCCAGGCTTAAGCACACTTCAGAGCAAGTAAAACTCACAACGTTGAAGTTAAAGATTCACAAAATAATGACACTGTATATGTCAGCCTAGACATCACAGCCAGTGGTGGGATTTACAGCTCTAAGATGGGAAAGCAATTCTCTTTTCCTCTCACCAACACTTGGAGGCACAGCTGAACAAAAGGAGTTACAAAAGCAATTCAATGCAATGGGCACTTTCAGTTTGCAGTTTGTATACTACACAGTATAACTTTTTGGTACCATTTACTCCAGGTGACCTTAAACTTATTTCAAGTTGGCTGGGGGAGAAGACAGACCTTCAGGAGGTAGGTCCTAGGAAAAGAAACCCTTCTGACTTCTAGAAGACACCAGAGGTCTATTGTGACTCCTGAGCTGCAGACTCCATGGAATTGAGGTGATCTGAGGAGGGAAAAAACTCCAATATAGGCAGATTCAAAGATATACATGTAGAAATACTTAATTCAAATGCTCCTTACAGGACAGGCAAACAGCTTCTGAGAAAACCTTTGGCTTGCAAAGAAGTGCAAGGATCACTGCCTGTAACTAATGGAACAGAAGTTCCCACCGTGTAGTCGTGGGAAAGAAAAGTTTGTACCGTTGAGAGAATAGACAGGGGAATACTGTGCACGAGGTTATTATCTCCACACGTGACATTAACCAGGGCCTTCCTGGAATACACTGTGCAGCACCGGAGGCCAGCGAGGACCGTGGTGGAGGCTCAGAGAAGAGCAGCCAGACATTTCTCCTGGGGAGCATCTGCATTCCAGGGAGAGACCAAGAGAGTCAGGTCTATTTACCTCAGAGACAATGTTAAGTGGCTATTTAATTACTGCCCTTAAATACTTGAGCAGAGAGAGATGATCTGAAACTAGATAGCTATTTAATCTGACAGGCAAAACATTACAAGATCCAGTAGCTAAAAGATGAAGGCAGAGAAGTTCAAAGTGGAAAGGAGATGCAAACAAAGCGACTAAAAATTGGAGCCAATTATCCAGGAATGTAGTCAATTCCCATCGTTGGAAGTCATTAAATCGAGACTTTTTGAAGAGGCTGGTGGGCCAGACCTTGGAATCACTGGGGAATAGTCTCTGCTTTATATTATGGAAGAGGTTAGGCTATAGGATCATAATACACCACTAGCATTGTTATATTCCTTGCCAAAAAAAGGATGAAGGAATAAAGCATTACTGAAGCCAAGGCCTGTATGGGGCACAGAACACAAGCTGAATGTGGACAACACAAGCCACAGACCAGGAGCTGACATCATCAGTAGTTTGGTCACCAACTACAGCAAGAGAAACAAAAGGCCGTGAGGGATCCGTACCCAGCCCCAATGCCCTGAGCCAGGCAAGGGACATCACCCGGTCAACCCTCACGGCGCGATGTTCCTTGACCGTGACATCCCAGCTCGCAACCCTCACCGAGCGGACCCTCCCGCTCTCACCCGAGACCGCCACACCACGGTCCGTCGACAACCACCCGGGGGTCCAGCTCACCCTCACCGCAGCGTCCGCCCGGCTTGGCCCCGGGGGACGCCCCTTGGCCACAATCGCCGCTCCGGGCGGCGGCTGGGGTTACCCCCGCGGCGGTGGCCGCCTCCGGGGCATCTTCCGCGCTGCGACATCGCGGCCGCGGGCACGTTGCCGTGGCGACCGCGCCGCGCATCCCCCCGGCCCGTCCCGGCGGTGGGGGGGGGAGCATCTCATCATTATTCCCTCCACCGTTTTTGTTTCTTTTCTTAAGTTTTCCGCGCTCCCGGACCACGCGTGAGCCAAAGTCGCTTACAAGCGCCGACAAAAACGAGCAGAGGGTGAGAGAGGCACCCTCGGGGCCGGCCCGGCCGCTCCCACCCGCTGGTGCCCGCTCGGCGGGGCGGCCGCAGCCCCTCCCGCCGCGGAGCGGGGCACGGCTCGGCGGGATGCGCTCGGCGGGCGCGGCTCGGTCCGCCCGCCTCGGACTCCCGCCGGCAGGGCGAGGCACGCCCGCCTCGCCCCGGCAGCTGCCCACGCACCCAGCCCGCTGCTCTCCGACGCCGAACGCCCTCGCTGCTGTGTGTGTGTGCCGTGTAGGTGCTCACCGTGCCCGCTCCGATCCCCCCGCCCCTTACCTCCGCGGCGGCGCCTGGGGAGCCGCGGGCACACCGCCGCCGCGGGCAGGGATGACCTTGCGGAGAAATCCATCATCCGGGCAGGAAAACAAGCCGCTCCTCGGGGTGCGCGGCGGCTGGAGGAGGGCGGGAAGGAGGGCTCCGCTGAAGCGGCCCTTCCCGCCGTGGGGGCACGACGGAGGCGATTCGTGCCGCCACCGACGAGGCGGCGGGAGGCGCGGGCAGCCCGGCCAGGCTCCGCCGCCGCCCGCGGAGCTGTGCCTCCCTCCGGCCGCTGCCAGCTGCGGCTCCCGGCCGGCTCGGGAGGCGGGGAGCGCCGGGGCTGCGGCGCCGGGTTGGGGCCGGGCTCCCCCCGCGGCCGCAGCAGAGCGGGGCAGCTCCCGGGCCCCGCCGGCGGGGAGGGACCGCAGCAGCTCCGGTGCCCTCGGCCCCGCACCCCGCCCCGAGCCCTCCCAAACGCGCAGGGCGCGGACACGTACCTGCTTCCAGGGAGACATTTCCCGCTGACGCCAGCCCCACCCCGGGCCTCTCCCGGCTTTTATAGCGCGGGAGCTGGCGGCTCCCGTTCTCCATCAGGCGCAGGGGGCTGAGCAGGGGGCCCTCGGCAGCCCCCCGGGACACCTCGGCAGCCGTGCCAGAGCCCCGGGCTCGCTCTATTGCCACCTCTGCCAGCCGGCTTCTCTGCAGCTCCTAACCCAAAACTAGGCGCTGAGCTGCTTCACGGCAGAGGAGCTAGAACCTCACACCCCAAATCCGCCAGTTCCATCCACCTGTGCTGGCCATGGATGTGTCCGCGAAGGAAGCGTTCAGCCAGCGAGGCACCTCCTGAGCTCTCTGCTTGCGGGGTGGTACAGGTTTGCGCGGGGAATTGCAGCGGATGCAAATGCGGTTCAGCTCTTGTCACGCTTTCAATTTGGATTGTTGTTTTTGATAGGTAAATTTGGCTTCCTGTATGAAGCACTGCCCTGTTTGCCTGGGAATAAAAAAACCCCCAAACAATAGTAGAGTCAAGCGAAAAGCAGCAAAAGAGGTTTTGGTTTGGAACTCTTAATTATCCGGAAATCTTTGATCTAATTTCGGTTTATTCCCACCACAGTGGAATTTTATCTCTCTCTGCTGCAATCACAGGAAATGGTTCTGCAGTGCCCGGAGACTCGAGTCAAGTACAGGTTTTTCATCGGGAAGATTTTAACTCTTCTGCAATCCTTTAGGGATGAATAAGAGCAGGATTTTTAAAAGAAGCTATGGGACAAGCAGTGAGGAGAACTCTGTTGCAATATGGAAAAACTTGAGGGGAAAAAATACCCTTTAGACCAAGGTGTCTAAAAAGAAAATTTTTATCCCTAAACATTGTAGGCATCAGTGAATCATATTCCCTTGATCCTTATAAATGGGCCCTTATTTTATTTACTGCTTTACCAAATACCCTCCACCTCGGTTATTGATCCTAAATCTCCTTGACTTAAGAGTTAAGTGATCATGAAAAACACCTTACGTCTCCTACCATAGCAAATGTAATTTCTTCCCCAACAGCAGCCACTTAAATCAACTCATATTTGTGTAGTAGCCATTCCTGAATGTGGCTTTCTGACAGTTATTTAAGCATGGAAAATTTAAGATATGTTTTCAATGTTCACCTACAATAACCATTTTTTCTCATATGCCAAAGCCAAACCAACAGTACTCTTAAGAGCCTGAACATCCCAAACATCCATCACAGGAAGGAGATTGGAGAGAGCATCAGACTTTATCAGGAAAAGATTTACAACACTAGCACATCCAAGGCTTCCCAGTAGCTCTTCTCTACTTCGTTCTCTTCACAACCTTGCTACCTCTTTTGGTAGCTGAACAAAGCTACCAAAAGCTTTTTTGGAGGGCTGAACAAAGCCTGATCCTCCCCGTGCCCATGTCTGAATCAGGAATACAAGGTCAGCTTGGCAAACTGAGTCAGTGTTCAACGCCTCTTCATTATACTGCTAAATGACCTATTTTTAATGAAACATTGCCAAACTTCCTAGAATTAATCCTCCTGCCATTAACATTACTACAGTGGAACTTCCCTTTTTTGATAAAGAAGGAAAAAAGCTGGATGATGCAATTTCCTTTTGTCAGCAATTACACTTTTATGAAGAGAGAGCTGTCAGCACTTACAGACCTTGCAGCTGCAAGGACTTTGTGGGACCTCACGGGCTACTCAGCAAAGGACAATTACAATTAGTGTTGTTTTCATAAACCTTCCTAAACATGAGACTCCTTATCGGGATTCTTGAGAGACCTTTCTGTTGACAATCCAGCCTTGAAACTCACAGCAAAAAGAGTTATATACATTTAGCTGGAAAGACTAGGAAGCTTTTCTATGGGCTATTGTGTCCTTCCTATTTTAGGGTTGTGAAGCAGCTTCAGAGCATGTGAAGGACTCAGTCAGAACCTTTGGGACACTGACATTCTGAGGCAAAAAAAGAGAGGAACTGGGAGCTTTTTTTTGCTCCAACACCCTGCATGCTTATGCATCTCATAACTAGTGTCCACATGTTTTCCTATTGAGCCCAAATAAACCTTTCTTCTGTCTGTACAGCATTGCTGAGAATCCCCACTCTGCTCTCAAGCAGTCATATCTGAGCACTGGGTCTACTATTACTATGTCTGATGGACAAGGAATTCCAAGAGAATAGAAGACAGTAATATGACTGAAGTTCTGCTCAGCTGATAATCTCTTTCCCATGCCTAGTAGGGCATGGATGCTTCAGCCTCTAAATGCAGTGATGATCTGGGAAATCTGAGAAGGGGTATTGAAGAGACTCAGGTCATTGCAGCTGGTTGAGATGATGCATTCAGGGCATGGCCACTTTGTTTATTAATTCTTCTCACATACCTGTTTTTTCCCCAATGTCCTTTGCTCTTCCCTGAAACACAGTCTACCATGTAATGGCTTCATTTGGTACATTAGGCAATATTGGTTTTAAAGACCTCTAAAGGATTGTCTAAACCCTGTTATGAGCTCTGAAGTCTGCTAGCCACTGTTCCAATTGTCAAGACAAATCGTCACATCTCAACACATCAATGTGTCACTATATCAGTGCAAACTAGAGATTTAGATAATTCTGATTTATTTATCTAAATGTTTAACTCCCTTAATCACCTGTGAGTCATGGCCAATTTGCTACTACTTATCCATCCTTTTTTCTACTTCAATCTCCAGCTGGATTTATGCATTTGGTTTATGTTGACTTTTTGTAGGTCTCAATGAAGAAAGTATTCATACTGAGGGCAGCACATAGATGGTTTCTTAGCTTTAGGCACTGTAATTAGCACTTTAAATAAAGTGTTAAAGAACATGCTTAAAACTAAGTGTGTGCATAGGTCTCAATAATATTGAGAATAATAAAGGATTCAACGGCTTTAACTTGCTAGTATTGTCTGAGGTGAAAGCATAAATGTAACTGCAGAGGGTTTATCTTGTGTTAGACCAGAGCTCAGGGCAACAAAAGCCTGGATTTTTAGGAGCTGTGACTGTCCAATTAGCCATCAGAATGACAACCACACTTCTGCAGTGCCCTTGATTCTTGTTGAGCATTTTAAAATCTAATCTTCAAACCATATAGCTTTTTGGCTAAAAGAAATTCCTTACTGTAGCTGAAAAAAATTCCTTGCTCTAGCTGAAAAAAAAAAATAGATTTTATAATTAAATGAATAGTGGTGTAATATGTTGAGAAGATGTGCAGTTGGCCTAAACTCATGTGGCTCCATTTACTTCAGTAGTGCTAGGCAAATTTACATTGGTGTGAATTAGGCCTGTTGTTATTGCACTGCTTCTACCATATTTTTTAATATATTTCGAGGAGTTTTGATGACATTAATAACAACTTTAAATTGTGTGGAAGCCTTTTTTTTTTTTTAATGCAACATCTTTCATGTCTTGTTTTGGAAAAGGAGTTAAGAAGACTTCAAAAAGTAAATAGAAGCATAACTTTTCCCCAGCAAATCTTCAGTTTAAGATTGAGCTGAAAAGGACAATGAAGAGCAAATTTGTGAATACAGTCATTTACCATGCTTTCCTGAAGGCACTTATAACTTTACTTTCCATTGGTGTGAAAAACAAGTTGAATGACTGGATGAATATGTTTATTCGGGACCGGGACCTGAGCCAAAAAAGGTGCAGGTCCTCTGGTGTGATAACTTCAGTTGGCAGCTGTATCATTAGAGACAAATGTATCAAGAAAGAAAACTGTACCATACACAAGGTGATGTGGTGCATGTGTTTTGTGATCATGCACTTTCTGTCTGACCAGCAGCACAGATTAAATACTCATTCCACGTGTTACACAGCACCTCCTCTCTCTCTACCTCTCTCACTCCTAATGGGCTGTACCAGACATCTCACAAATGGATGCATTGTTCAGCCACGGTAATAACTCTCCTGGATCATTAGATTGGGCTGATATCACAGTTCATGGCTAGAAATCATGGGTTCTGTTGGTCATATTTAAGAATGTTTCCTTTAAACATTTTGGTCTTTATAAAAATAATAATAAAAGGGATATAAAGAAAACTGCATGGAACAAATAGCATGCCATTGTGAGGGAGCACAATATTTGGGGTGTTTTTCACAGTGATCCAAAAACCCTTTGCATCCATGAGCTAGCTGCTGTACCTCTGGCACTTATGTCAAATTTCAGTTAAAAATATGTAAGCATGTGAATTTCTACAGCATTGTGAAAAGGTTTTTGCATCTCGCCATGCACCTCTTGACAGCTTTTGCTTCTGTCTGAGCTGTGAATGTCCTCGTGGGGAGCTTCAACCACCCCAGCATATACAGGAGGGACAACACAGCAGGACACAGGCAATCCTGGAGGTCCTTGGAATATGTCAGCTTCTTCATCAAAGTGACAGAGGAGCAGAGGAGAGGTGCTCTCCTACTTGCCAAGAAGGAGGGGCTCACTGAGGATGTGAGGGTCAAAGGCAGCAGGGGCAATTTGATGGTGGAATTTGGGGTCCTGAAAGGAGGCAGGAGGGTAAAAAGCAAGTTCACAGCCCTGTACGTCAGGACAGCAGATTTTGCCCAATCCAAAGGGTAAAGTCCCATGGAATAAAGCCCTAGAGGAAAGAGTGGCCCAAGAAAGCTGGTTAATATTCAAGCATCACTTCCGCCAAGCTCAGGAGCAATCTGTCCCAATGAGGAGGAAGCCAAGCAAAATTTCTGCATGAATGAACAGTGAGTCCCAGACAATCTCAGAGACAAAAGGGAAGCATACAAGGAGAGGAAGCAAGGACAGGTAACCAGAGAGGAATAGAGATACATCATCAGAGCATCCAGGGTTGAAGTTCAGAAAGATAAAGCCCAACTGGAATCTGTCTAGGAACACCAAAGACAAAGAAGGGCTTCTATGGGTACATAGGTAACAAAAAGAAGATGAGGGTAGGTGTGGATGAATTCATTGCTGAATGAGATGGGAGACTTCTTTACACAGGACATGGAAAGGCTGTAAGAATCCTCTCTTCACCTCAGTCTTTACTAGCAAGAGTCACCTTCAGAAATCCCAGGGACCTGAAACCAGGGGAATCTCTGTATCAGAAAAGACACAGCATTGGTGGACAAGGATCAGGTTAGACAATATTTAAGCAGACTGGGCATGCACAAGAAGGTCAGGAAGAAGGACCCAGGCCAGTAAGCCCCACTTCAATGCTGAGAGAGTGATGGAGAAGTTAAACTTGGAAACTGTTTCCAGGCCCATGAAGAATCGGACAATTCTCTGGAGTAGTCAAAATAGTTTCACCAAGGGGAAGACATGCTTGACCAACTTGATAAACTCCTATGGTGGAATGACTGGCTTTGTAGATGAGAAGAGAACAGTGGTCGACTCACACTTCTGAAAGGATTTTGGCAGTGACTCCTCTAAGATTCTCATAGTGACCATGAAGTATGAGCTGGATTGAATAGTGGCTGAACAGATGTGTCCAGAGGGTGGTGATGAGTGGCCAGAAGTGTAATTGTAGGCCAATCACTAGTGGTATATCCCAGGGGTGAAGACTGGGTTGCCATAGTAACAGTATTAAATAATATTAAATAATAAAAAATTAAACATCCTAGTTCATGATCTGGATGATGGTGCGAAGTGCACCCTCAGCAGCTTTGCTGATGGCACAGATCTGGTAGGGTGCCTGATACACCAGAGGGTTGTGCTGCCATCCAGACACACCTCAAGGGTCTGGAGATATGGGCTGACAGAAATCTGAGGCATTTCAGCAAAGGAAATGCAGGGAGGAGTAACCCCAGGCACTGGTACATGCTGGGGCTGTCCATCTGAAAGGCTGTGAGGGTGACCAAGGACTGACACACTTGCCCAGAGAAGCTGTGTAGTCTCCATCTTTGGAGATATTCCAAAGCCATTTGGATGTGGTCCCAGGCAGCTTGATGTAGGTGGACCTGCTTGAACAGGGGTGTTGGACCAGATGACCTCCAGAGATCCCTCCCAACCTGTAGCAGTCTGTGATTCTGTGATTCCTCTGGTATGATGGGAACTTTGGCCAATGTGCTGTGACACTTCTGTTTTCACCCTGAGACTCTGAGGAGGACAATTTGGTATGATTCATTTCACATTCTGCTATTCCCATTTAACACATTCTATGTATTCATTACTGTGTTCCTACATGTGAAGCAGTCCATACAAAAAAATAACCTTCTCCTTTCTCAACAAATTAAACAAACGATTTGATGAGTCAGTAATTTATACTGTTTACCTCCTTTTATGTCAACAATCCCGAGACCTGGAACAACACATAATCATAATGATTATAGACATAATGAGCTGATTTATTACGTAGTCACCACATGGTATTCTGGTGCATATTCAGCTGTAATGATGTCAAACAATACGACTGGAAAATCTATCTGCTCAGACAACTGCTGCCTACTGGGAAAAATAAATTAAGCTAATGCACTACCAGACACATGGGTTCTCTGGACTCAGTGCTCCATCTGTACTTAAATTATGTATATATCAAAAGCCTTTGACATTTTTCAAATTTCAGGAAAAAAGAAAATCTGTCAGGGATCCTTTCAAGGAGTGGTTGTGAGTGCTGAAGGTAAATGTAAATGAAATCTTCTCCCAGTACAGTTCTGTGATATGGGATCACTCTTACAGTAGTACATTTTCACTGAGTTTAAGAAACTGTTTGTTCTGGTGGCAGGTTAGTTCTTCCTACTTCCTTGGCTGTGTAAAACATTATTCCAGAGGGGGACATCCTTTGACAGGGCTATCACAGCTGCTTTCACACCTTTGCATTTCATTGCACAAGACAGAAACTTCTCCTCATGCTATGAAAAGAACCATTCCCTTGACCCCTACAAAAGATTCTTATGGCTCACAGTTGCCCCCTACAACATGGATTTTTATATTGATTCATACAACAGGTGAGATGAAAAGCAAATGTAATAGGTGCTGCAAGGCGAGTAGATAAATGATGGATATGTGTAAGCACGGACGATAAATACCACAAACAGTAAAGAGTGGAGATAAAAAGATCCAAAGAGGAGCAGAGGCTCTTGTTTCAATATAAAGAATGCCAAAACCCCAAGAATAACTATATATACCATAGGTCAGTGTAGACTCATATGTCCAAAAAGAAAAAAAAATCTGGATTGAAATCCCTTGTTCATATGATCTCTAAACATGTCAGTGCTCCATTGGAACAGAAAGCCTTACATTAATTCCGGGCAGCTGACAAAATAAAACATAAGGTGTTTCTGTTTCCTGGATATATTCACTAATTTTCACTAGAATCCCACTGATATATGGTCTCAACTGTCTGTGATGCAACTGTGCTTTGTGGAACAATATTCCTGGTTATCCTTTTTAAATTTGCCTGTGCATACATTATTCCTGTGTTCTGTATAAAAATGTCTGATTTACTTTCTTTGGCCATTCTTCATGTTGTATCTATCATCATAATGTATCTTTTAGTCATCTATCTATTATTTTTTAAAATCTAAAACAAGAAGTCAAATATTTACAGATTGTTGCCTTTTCATGCATCTATTGCATCTCTTGCCCAGTCATGGTTCTAACGACATTATTAGTATCACAAACAGGTAATAGCTGCTCTATTTATCTGAATACAAAAGCTGAAAAAGCTTAGCTGTAGCTCAGTTGTACTCAGTGTAGTTGTTTCTAGAACCAGAGCTTGATCTTTTAAAAAAGCCTGTTTTGTCTTTTTTTATTCCTCCTTTTTTTTTTACCATAGAAGTAATTACCTCCACTTGATTGAACTGACTGATTTTACAGTTTCTCAATTTAAAGTAGGTCAGGCCCTGTCTTCTGTTTGTCTGGATTACTTTCTCTTTGAGCTTTCATGCATGTTGTAAACAGCTCACCCGGACGCTCTGGACAGCCTCATCTGAAGACTCAGCCAGCCCCATGGAAATGGACACAAATGTGCCCAAATGGACACATTGCACCTTCCACGTGGGCTCCTCTGGACCAGGCTTCACCACGGGGGCTGCACTGGTTTAGTGCCACTTGAATGGACAAGGTCTGCCTGAGAGTTTCTCCCTCCCTCTTTGTCCTTGTAGCTCTTTCTGCTAGGCTGATTTTCCACTCTACCTCGGTTATGCTCCCTTTACAATCCTCCCTTTCTGCAGGGATCATCCAAATGCTGTTCATAACACCAAGAACAGGAATCATTCATGCCAGGACTGAACTGATCCACTGGGATATGTGCAGGGCCCATTCTATATGATTTCATCATTTTTATGACCTGTGAACCTAAGGAAAGCGTTTTGAGAGTCTTTCTGCAGCACAGACCATTGTTTCCCACTCCAGTTCTAGCAAAATACATGCCCATTTTGGCTTTTCCTGAATTGCATTAGGGCTAGAAGCATGATTATCACAAGGTGTTTTGTCTGATTATTATTTAAAGATGGTTTTTCCTCTGGAGTTTGAGACCTCCTTCCAGAACATGAGCTAGTCAAGGTTCAAGACACAGGGAGATTGGGAAGATTCCTGTCTCACAGCTGCAGAGCAAGAAGACATTTTTCTGTCAGTGCTAAAAAAATGTACTGCCAAAAAAATTGTCTCCGAGCTCAACACAATGGACACTGAAGTTTCTAGGTGACTTCTGATCTCAGTGGACAAGGCAAAAATCATGGAATAAGTCACAGATGGCAGATGAACAAATGTTTTACTATCCCTTTAAAGTCAACATCCCTTAATATAATTTCAGAAGAGCTTGACCTTTTCTTTGAGCTAAAAAATCTTCAGACTCCTGTTAACCAGGGAAAAGGGCAGGGAGAAATAGCTGAAACTTATTCTAATAATTTTATATTATCTTGCCTAGTGATAAGATATTTGAATAGTGCTCAGCATGAGAAAAGAAGGTAAATTTTGTTTCTACATCTAATGTCACATTGCTTTATGACAGAAACTTTGATTAATTAGCAGCATTCTAAATTCAGAAACTAATGGTCCTTGAGTTTAGCTTGTCTGTAGAAGGTGATTAACTTAAAAACCACTAAGACTTTTCTTTTTAGAATCATAGACTTATTTAGGTTAAAAAAAACAGTTAAAATCACTAAGGCCAAGCATTAACCCAACACTGGTCACTCCCTCTGTCCTTTCCCTCTAGAATTGGTAGAATGAGGTAGCTTCTACTAGTGAAGGTGTTCTAACCTGTTCTTCTGAAGACTATATCAAAATTTTTCTCAACTGATATTAATCTTCTCACCTGGCCATAAATACAAATGCACTTTACAGTGTAGCTTGCCAGATGGAGCAAGAACCACAACATATCTCTACTTCAGAAAGCAGGGGAAAGACTATTTTTGTGGTTGTTCTGCTGAGTGTTTCAAGCATATTTCAGGTAATGGCACAAGAAGAAAAAGGATTTTACCATTAGCTTTTTGAAATAAAGTTGGACATTACAGCTGACCAAATGACTTCATGGGTTTGGTCCATGGTATAGCAGTTAAGGCAAAAAATGTTAATTCTTATGAAATACCTGACAAAAAACATCCTCACCATGTGTAAATTTTATTATCTTGGTCTCAGAAAGCACTGTAGAGGTATAATAGTGGTGAAAACTCCCCAGATTCCAGAAAGGTATTTTAGAATATTTTAGAAAATACACTGAATACACAAGCCTGGCTTTGTATTTCATTTAATCCCTTAACTATTGTTATTTGCCCTTCTTCTGAGCTGAATATAAAGTGCTACTCTGTGTAGCTAAAGAGTGTTAAGATCAATGCTGTGTGTGTAGCCAGAGATATTAAAAGGCACTTGCTGACACCATCAACAGCACTGAACCTCCACCACTCTAACAGCAACCCCCTGCCCCAAAAACTGTGAAATAGAAACAAATTACCTAGATGACCATCTGAGAGGCTGAATATTTTAGAATAAATTTGTTAAAGATGCACTCATGGGCTTCACTACAGTTTACAGATTAGTCACCAGAACATTCCCAACTGGCACAGAAATGTGAGTGTTTTGGAGCTGTAGGACTCTAAGTGGCTCACTGCACTTTTGTGTGTGAATATTTTCTCGGCTAACAAATGAGCCTAGACCAAGGCTAGCTCGAGTACTTTGGGAAAGAATGTTTTGTTTTCTTTTGTTTTGTTTTTTTTTAAACAAAGATGAGAAAGACAGAAATAATTCAGCAGTTGGAGCACTGGATTCTAACATGATTTTATATTCCTTTGAGTATAACCCCAGATCTCCTTCATGGTGCCAGTAAAACCCTTAGGGCCTTGGTTCTTTCTACTTTACAGTTGCTCAAGAACAGCATTGCTGAGGAATAACAGAATTGGGAGCTATTTGGAGCAAAGGAGACAGCTTTCTGTAAAACAGGGCTGCCTGGATTTTAGAGTTTTTTTCCTTCTTTTCCAAGCTTGCAGTGGAGTAGGACATACCTGAGTGCTGTGGTCACCAGAGCTGACAGGAAAGAATTGGTCTAGGTTTGCTTTTTCTGAACTAGTATTGTGTGAAACAGGAAGAGAAAGAAAAAATCAGTGGTAGCCGAATTGTCATTCAATGGTTTACAAAACCTGCAGATTTGATATTTGGGAATAGCAAATATCTGAAACCTGTATCATATATGAAATGGCACTTTTTAATGGATAATGGTGTTTGACAGATTCTCCTGGGCTTTGACATTTCTTCCCACAAGGCACACAAGACAGAAGCCAGGCAGCTCAGACTGAGGATCTCACACATTTCTGTCACACCAGAGCAGATTTTTTCCCCCTCATTCGTCCTGTGAAAGGTTGACTGATCACCTTACCTGTGAATACTAAGGAAATAAATAATCTACTGTCTCCCAGGAAATAAAAATGTTAAAAGCAAAGTATTAAAAGAGTGGAACTGTTTGGGTTTTATACTGATAAAATCTTTTTCAGATCTGTTTGCTCTGTTGGCAGCCTGAGGCTCTGGGACTTTGCAAAAGGAAATCACCCATTTGCCAACATAGCATGACAAAATCTGTCCTGCTGTGCTCTGGTGAAGCAGCTGCTTGGTGTTATGGGATACATATTGACACGGTGTTCCCTTGTCAAATGGCACAGAACTGCTTCCTGGCTGACAAAACGCTCTTGACAGCCTAGTGGCTTTCCCCAACCAGTTGCTAATTCCTGCATTCTCCTACTTTTAGAATAGCCACAAAATCTTCTCTTCTGACACCGTTACACAAAGACACTTTCACTCTTATGAGTCTCCACCAGATCACATTCCTCCATGCTCCCATTGGGAATGATCTTGGCCCTTATGTGATGGCATCTTTCACCCTCCCATCTTTTTCCTATTTGTGATAAATGGTTATGAGTCAGTTGCCATTTTTTCCCTCCTGTGATGGTGTCCTGATGTGATGGCTGCAAAATCAGGGGCCTGGGACTAGTCCTGCCTCCCTGCTCATCATTAGATTCGGCTGACATGAGATCCTGGATGTGGTCACTGAACAGGATGCCAAAGCAATGAGAGTATAAAGCAAATAAAAATCCTCTTTCCTCTGTTGCTTCTATATGATAAATGAAAAACTGCAAAATTCTCAAATGCCTTCTGTGGTTATATACACAAACACAAACACACAGAGAGAAATACATAACACAGGATAAGGCTTTCCATGCCTACATCCTCATGCTGTATTGACGGTTCAAAGGAGCTGGAGCTCTCAATTTTTTTTAATGCTTAGTCCCCTAGATATACCCACGTTGGATTTAAATGAGCAAATTGTACCTGTTTTTCTTGCCAGAGTGCTCTGAGCCAGCATCTTGATCAAAGTGAGGCCAACTGGCAGTACTGTAAGAAGCAATCATTATCAGTAAACTGAAATCAATGAATCTCTGGCAATTTATAGCAGGTAAGAAACTGCCTTTAGCAAGAGAGAAAGCCTTGCAGCTTGTCAGAGATACAGTAAGACAGAGCAATCCTCAGCAGCCATAAAGCTGTCATAATGAGCCTAAGCTAAAAGCTTGGGGTTAAGTGGGCATCCTGGGGCTCACAGAATCTGATTCCTGCCAGATACAGGAACCCCCTGCCTGATGCAAAACCCCTGAGAAATGAAGTAGGTGGCTGCCACAAAGTAGTCATGAAGCTGCTTTTGCTGGGCATTGAGAGTTGTAAAGAGCAGGGGGACAAGGTGATGGCCTGAGCCATCCTGGAAAACCCATGGAAGTCCAGTCAGAAAAATTCCTCAGTTTTCAAAAACAATTGCAAATTAATGAACTCTCTCTCCGTGTTACCTTTTTGTAATGCTTAGAGAGGGCATGTTTCTTACTTCCAACAAAATACCATGTTTCCATGTCACTGGAATAACAAACATTTTAAATTTATAGGAGTCTTTTTAGATCAGCTCTTTGCTGAGTATAAATCACTTTTCCTTTTTACAGGGGAAGAAAAGCATAAATATGACTTGACATTCTTATCACCTATCCATTCCCCAACTAAAAGATTTACTGTGTTGCTCTCTGGGAAACATTCTTGTAGTTAAGGGACTCCTGTAGAAAAGCTCAGCTGTGAGACAACCTTATGTGTCTGGGAGATGTAAGTCAAACAAAGTAATCTCCATGAATCTATAGTACATTAGCTGCCAGATTGCAAAGGATGGATAAGACTCTGCTATTTTTTCACTTGACTTTGACATAACTACCATACAAGCCATATACTCTACAGAACTTTGTGATATATGAAAGGCTTGTGGCCATTAAAATTTATTAGATCATGGCTTACTATTCAAACCAGAATATCTCAAGGCAGTGAATTCTTTGCTAATATCTTCAGTGTAATTGAAAAATGGATTTGTGTATGGTGAATGTTATTTGAAGCAGTAGTCATTGCAGATTTGCTCTAATTCCTTTTAACCTGAATGTATATGCAGAAGTACCCTGCTTCCAGGAGAAACCAATTCCTTCTTTCAGTAGTCACGACAGAGATTTTTTTTTTAGTGATGTCCCCAGTTTTCTAAAAGTGTGCGATTACTTCACATGTTTCTGTTCTGCTGGAAATGGTCACTTTGCTCCTTGCTATAGCAGCCTGAGAGCTCTCTTCAGCATAGAAAATTTGGTTGTGACTGGTCTTTAAGTGTCTTACCCAGTGGGCACAAAGACATCAGCCTGTTACAGATAGTGTACAGCCAATCTAATAACACAGCTTGTTATAAAGCCTCATCCTTGTCAGGCCCTTTGGGAAGAAACTCTGCCCCTATGTAACTCCTTTAGAACCCAGCACAGCATCAAACTTTACCACAGACAAAAATAAACAGAAACTTCAGTAATTAATGAACACAGTATTGCTAAGTCTTCTTTTTATCGTTTCCACTAAAGCGAATGAATTTGCTATTGATACTGATGGCCATAGGATTATCTTCCTGTACACTTCATCAATTGTCTATTGTGCATATACCTATAAAGAATTCATACTTTATATTAAAAAAGGGAAAAAAAAGTTAAAAATCTGCCTTAGCTGAAGAAGAGTATGAGCTAGTCACATGAAGAAATCTCCTTTCAGATTCTGTTCACCTGACTCAGCCCATTTTTTTTTACTGAGCTGAATTCTTTGCACTAGAATAAATGGCAGGCTGCTGGGAGATTTTCTAAATGAGCCCTGGAAATCCTCACTGAGTGATTGAGAGCTACTTCTTCTTGTGATCCATCCTTCCCGGCAGGAATTGCCATCCTCAGGTCTGAGAGAGCAAAGTATATGAAGCTGAAAGCCATCTTTCTTCTGATTTTAATAAAAATCCTTGGGGCCTCAGGCACTCAAGGAAACTTTTCTCTGTGTTGACTTCATTCTACATACAGTAAGCTGTAGTAAGAGAGTGGAATAGGCAGAGGAGGAAGTGAAAAAAAACCCCACAGACAAGTGAATTCCTGCTTTACTTGCACCAGAGAGTTGCAAGTCTGTTTTGGAGTTCCTTGAAAACATTTGTTGGGACTCTGAGTGGGATCATGCTAAGAGCCCTTGTGCAGATGTTAAAGTGGCTCTTTTCTGCTAGTGATAAACCTGTGTCATGAACTTCTTAATTAATTCCTGTCAGACTCAGACATGCATCTATCTATGCTAGTTTTAATGTAGGAATAGTGATTATCTTGCTTGTCTTTGAAATTTGTGCTGGTCTTGAGTGCTGAAGTTTTTCTTACTGGTTCCCTTTACTGGTTCCCTTTTCTCCTCCTGTACCAATTCTCTGCATTTACTTTTAGTTATGCCATTTACCTGTGTGTGAAGTGAACACTGAATTTATCATCCCTGCAGAATACTTCCAAGGAAGTCTTGGGTTGCCAAGGTTTCTATCAAAGGTCACAGTGCAATCTACACCTTTTGCAGCAGAACTCCTTCTCCCTATGCCATGCCAAATTTGGGCATAGAGCCCACTGCTGTTCCTTCCTTTCTTGGCTCAGGCTTGACTATCACTGTCCCAGATGATTTTGGCAAGTCTTTTGACCCACAAACAAGCATCACTGTCACAGCAAGGTGATGCTGACAAGAACTTCCTACATTGCCTGTTTTCTCAGGAGTGTGGCCTTGAGAAGCATCTCAACCAACACAAAAGCAGAGCACGTCCTGTACTTTCCCTTAGCCACTGGTGGCTCCTCAGCATCACTGCCCAAGAGCTCACACATCCACCAGCAGCTAAATAATTCAATGGCTGCTGAGGGATATATTGGAAAATTTCAATTGGTCTTCTAAAAAGTGTATATTAATGAAGTGTGTCTATTTAAGAAACCACTTTAATAGGCAGCAGGAGAATTGTTGAGAATTCTGCCAAGGGCAATGGGTACAATTTATACTGCTAACAGAGGATATTATTCACATCTAGAAGAATAAATTGGACATCACCAATGCACTGAATAACTTTCTTGAAATAGAGGTGGGGAATAGAAGAAAAATAATATCCCAAAAGCATTAAAGAATCCATCAAAGAATTTAGTCTTTTTATTAAAAACTGTAATCAAAGCTGGATGCCATTGTGCTCTCACTCTAGCTTAATGGTTGGCAATGCTCCTCTGATCTCAGTGGCATTGCTAAGAAGGGAGTCAGCACAGTCAGAAACAGATTCTTTTTAGTCTCATTTTCTTAAGTTAAAAGTGAACTGACGAGAAAAACCTATTTATTTACCAAGATTGATGAGAAGAGGCTAGAGAAATGAAAGCAATATTCCCTCCTGTGTTCAGCTGTATTTCAGAACTGCAGAGGTTAACCATGCCACCTCCAGGGACAGATGTGAGCTCTTCTGGCAGCAGGGCAAAGGAGAATTTGCACACTCTGTGCCTGCCTGTTTGCCCCATGCTACCGTGTGGTCTCCATTAAGTGGCACCACAGTGTTTATCAGGACTCATCTTAGATGAAAAGGCTCTCAACACTGGTCAAAGTTGAAGGTCAAATTAATTTTTTAAATTTTTTGACTCCTGGCACAAGCTAGCATTGTGTAAAGGGAGAGTATCCTAGAGAAAAGAAGGTGCAAGAGGCACCCCATGCTGGGGAGAGATAAGACAAAGTCAGCTCTTTTTCTGAAATTCACTAGGAGTTTTGTAATATTCCAGAAAGAGCAGAACTGAGTCGCTAATAAAAAACGTCAGCACCTCAACCTCTGAAAACCCCTCAACCATTAGAAATGTCTCACAACAACATTAAAGCCCCTGTGTTTTTCAAATGTTTAAACTTCTGGAAAATATAGCATAGCCTTTCCCATGTACCAAGCACTGATATGCCAGCTTTGGCTTACTGACTCCTCAGAAGTTAAAAACATTTTGTAGGGAGGGAATGGACACAGATGAGTTAATTTCAAGTCTCTCACACAGAAGAGATGTGGTGTGTTTGTACAGTAACCAACATGTTGCTTTTCTGTATAAGTCAGCAGTGTGTGGATTTTTTTCTCGTGCTGCATGTGCTGTTTACTGACTCATTTTAATTGTCTTTCCACAGAGGATAACAATATGCTTGCTATCTATAGCCACTGAACTCAGACTTAGCCCTTTCTCCTCCAGGACTTTTCCCTGCATGAATGATTCAGGAACAAGGACAGCCATTTTGGACACATAAAATAAAAGTGCAGAGGGGGATTCAACAGGGGCAAAAAGGCAGCCAGCTGAGATGGTTTTCTTCTCTTATATGGATTTTCTGATCCTCATGCAGCCCAAAGGTCTCATACAGTAGAGGGCATGCAGCTGGACAAAGTTCTTCCTGGAGAACTAATGCTGATCAAAGTTCAGGATCCTGGAAGGTCCAGGGGGATGATGTAAGCTGCTAGACCAGAGCATTGTGCCTTCATGTATTTCATCACTTTACCAGGGCCAGCTAGCACTCTCAGCTAGCTGAGAAATTCCTGTGCTCTGCTGGCTGGCAGGTAGGATGCTCAAAGTCCATGCCAAATCACTTCTTTGGGGAGGACACAGAAATGTACAAGATTTGATGGAGTTTGCTCCATGACATTTAGCTCCATCCTGCAGCAGAGTGGCCACAGACACAGTATTTGCTTGAGAACTGCCAGAAGGATATGGGGAAATGTAGTTTTAGGGCAATTTTCAATGCCCTGCCTGCCTCCTCCTCACAGCTCCACCCTCTTGCCTCTCCCCAGACCACCATAAACACTTCCTTACCTCCATGGTGAGCTAGAACAGAGGGCTAATGAAGGCAAAAACTATCACTCTCCAAATTATTCATTTTATCTGTGCCAGCTTTCCAAACCATCTTACCACAAGTGTACAGGGACCTCCAGCCCCTCAAGGGAAAGGTAGGAAGAGGAGTGAAACCTCCAGATCACAATCTTGTCCTAAGTTGTTGTGGAACTGTATGTAAGCTGTAGATAAAGTCCAGCACTCCTCTACTACTTCTCTTTACAATGCTGATATGAAAAGCAATTGTTTCTTAAATTCTGCTTCAGAAACAAGAAGTGGGCCTTTTAGTTTCTATAAATAAAAACCTGCCCTTTTTAAAATAAGCCATCATAGCCCAAGCTTTAATTCAAAAAGAAGAGTGTCTTTTTCAAGGTTTGAAAGAATAAAAAAATACTTTAATGGATGTCAGCACATAGTGGTCACTAATGAAGCAGGGAACTTATGAAAATCTGTGGACACAAACCTAGTTTGTCCTGGACAGGCTGAGTGGCCCCATACAAGTGAATAACTTGAGATAGGTACTGTAAACTCATTTGGTGTACAACACTCCTCATTCCATATTAGAACAAGGCTTTACCCAATGAAACCTCATTCTCTGTTGCTGCATAAATAATACCATAACATGACACAGAGCAGCTGAACAGGAAAAGTGAGAAAGTTTCCTGCAGGAATCAGGCAGATGGATCCAGAGCCCTGCCTACTTTTCGTTGAACTGCCACTGGAAGGCAAGTGTTTGTACAGAATTCACCAAAGCTTTTCCAGCTGGGAACTTCAAGTGGGTCAGGCATCCCTGCAGGACAGCTTGATAAGATGAATATACCATTCAAATTCTACCCACAAAAGTAAAAGCTTTCAGATTCTTCCCTTGAGAGGAACTTCAGGTGATGCCTGGTTGGCAGTCCTCTAGATGTTAACCTTAGAAGCCCTAAAATCTCCAATTCCACAAGCAGTACATCTGTAAAGCATGCCTATTATTCACTGCTGTGCTACTCCTGCTGAATTCCAAAGCAGCTCTGTAACTGGTGCAAAATCTGACTAATGAAGTGCTAAATCAAGCCCAGCAAGTAGAAGGGTTCAATTCTTTTTTAGTTCAAAGCTTTTGCAATTAAGGATAATTATGATCCAATATTTAAACTGCTTCTGTTTCAGTTTTCCTGCAGATGAGATTTGGGTTTTGCACACATAATACTGTTTCGTTTCAGTAAATATTTCAGTAATAGTATAAGTGGTCTATTATGATGTAGTAAAAATCTGTTGCAACATTTATTTACTAATAGCTGTGAACTATTCAGAAATGGCCAAAAAAAAAAAAAAAAAAAAAGAAAAAAAAAAAAAAAAGCAGCCCAGTCTGGAAATGCATGAATGGGTTTGCAAGAGCACTGTTTGCTTTTCCCCTGTAAGCTTCTATTGCTGCAGGGAAATTTGATTTATGAAGCCCTGAGTCCATGTCTGCTTCAGACCCTGGCCTGTTGCTTAATTTAGCAACAAGGCATTGGCTGTGGATTGGCTGCCTTGGAGCAGCACAGCAGTTGGGCTCACTCTCGCTTTCCCTTGTGTAAGGTCACTTTCTCCACCAGCTTGAATGTGTGATGTGCTGCATACAAATAGACAGGAAAAGGCAAAAGCCTGTTGTGAAAACTGTCTGGCTCTCTGGCACTCATCAACAACACTCAGCCTGCTGCAGCTGGAATGACACTGCCTTACTCATCCCACCTTATACCTTAAGCCTCCCTTTAGCCCTACTCTATTTCTGCAAATGTTTTCCTCCAACCCCCCCGTGCTTCTTGTTTGCTTTATTATTTTCTAGCACCTTTATCCAAGAGGGTTTATTTTGCAGACATTTTGGAGTGGTGACAGACCATCTGAGCTCCAGACTGTTCAGTTCAATAGACCAAAAGGAAGGTGACATGACAGCTGCAGTAAGTATCATACCATTTAACACACATAGTGGGAGGCAAGGGACTCTTAAGTCTTACAACTTCACATGCTGACTAGCTGGAAGATGGAGGTGTAATAGGTAAAAAAAAAAAAACTAAAAGGAGTCCTAAACGGTTCAACACCTAAATTTTAGCTTTATTTTTTTCCCAGAAATGTCTCTGTGTTTTCAGAACATGAAGGAAAATTTCTATTTTTACCTTCTAGCCCCTTAAGAAGATATTCTTTATAACCCAGTATAGGTCTGGAAGAGCTGCAGTTGCTCCTGCAGGAATCAAATGGAGGATATGTTCCATTGTAAAAATTTTGCATTTATTAGATATCAAAGAATGGAGATAAAGCAATTTTTCATGTCCTCTTCCAGTAAGTGCAGAGCTTATATCTCTAAAATTTGATGACCACTTTGCCTGGATTAACCCTTCAGTTATTGACTTCAGGAGATGTTCTACTTGACTCTGTACTTTGTACCTTTTTGGATATACATATTCCCATAGATGAAAGCTGTATAGAGCTTTATAAGCCAAGCAGAGACATTCTACCACCATAGGGCAGTCCTTCTGCCAAGCAGCAGGCTTATTCAAGCAAAGAAAAAGCCTCAAGAAGCCTTTCTAATGAAATTTTTCACAGAATATAAATATAGACATCTCTGTCAATTCCCTCATTAATAAATCACAAAGAAGAAAACATAATTGCTGTTTACACAGGAGAACAAACCAAATAATCTAACCTTTATTTAGCATTGGTTTCTGCTATGACTTTTTTCATAGTTGACCTTTTCTACTTCAAGAGAGATCTTTATAAAGAATAAGCATGGATGGGGGGAGGAAGAAATGAAATTATCTTGCTGAAGTGATAATTAAGCAAGACAAGGGCCATGAAAATAATATCTTTTCAAAGGTCTAGGCACACTCAGTCGCCTTGGGCAACAGGACAACATAAGTGATGATATGCCCCTCCTACAACCCTTCCTGTCCCTGACATCAGCCCATCACTGTCATTAAAACTGCCATAAAAAATAGGGCTGATGGGCTGGCTGAGAGGAGCTGTGACAGCTGCTTCGTGTGTGTCACTGGGTTTTATCACTCCATTACAGGATAATGATAATGATTAGCCTAGCTTTGCTCTCAGAATGGAAAGAGGTATTTTTGATGAAAGGAACTAAAAACTTGGTTTGGGCATAATGGCAAGATTTCAAGAATGAACAGCATCTGTCAGCACAACTCTTGAGTTATTCTAATCTGCATTCCAATAACACCTGGAGTGTGGCAAGTGTATGAGACAACCCCTGACCTGAAGGGCTCATAGGTTTAAAGAAAAAAGGGACATGGTGTGGCAGAGGAGGCCATTTCTGTGTGTGTTAATGTATAGTACTGACTGAGATGCATGCATATGTGCATGGACATGTTGTATACAAATGTAGGGCAAGCCAGTTTCTAGCACTGCCTGTCAAGCAGCTCCAGCCTGTGGGACACTGAGCTACCTTGTACTCATGCCAGGTTGGTTTCCCACTCAGCAGGTGATGTGAGACAACTCATGCAGGTTCTCTGAACTGTATGACAGGCACCAAACTCTTCCTGCTACCTATCTGTGAAACCAGGGTATCCTGAGTTAACTCCTCTGATTTGGTCTGTACTCTTTGCAAAGACAGTGTTTTGTTCTGGGCTGAAAGAATTAGAAAATGAGTCAAAGGTTCTGGGTTAGTTGCAGGCTTCCTTGTTGATGCAAGAGATATACACAAGGACCTAATTGCACAGATTATCTAAATTCTTGTCTTTTCTGAGAACTAAAAATTTCAGTCCTCATGCTCATTAATATAGTGTTTTAAGCTCTCAAACAAATGTGAAATGTTCCAGATCATTATATCTGGTACTCATACATACTGGTAGGTATTCTCATAATTTCTAGTGTTCCTCTCTTCACTCTTCCTCTAACAAAGGAAGTGAAAATCTGACTGCAGCACACCAATGCTAAATGACCTGAAAATATATCTGGTACACCGACAAGTATTTTGTGGCTCTTCTTGGGCCAGAGTCTACCCTGAATTATTTAATTCTGAGCATTTCTTGCTCAGGGGGCAGTCCAAATAGAATTAGTTTTTCCTCTAATTTAAGCATAGGGGAAACAGACTCATGTCTTTAATGAAGTGTCCTTCTCTATGAAAATGAAAATGGAAGTTGTCAGCAAAGCAAGCACTTTAAACTGTATTGTGGGACCAAGGGTTCTGAAAATTGTTCAAATCGCATTCTCAGCTTTCCTTGCAGGGTAACATTGCAGGCTACTTTTCCAACAGCAATTATCTCCAACTAGGCTTTAATTTTTCCTACCTTTAGGATATTGTCTCTTATTTCAATGAGACATTTCTTGGACATGAATAATTTTTCTTGTTTTGTTAGTCTTCAGGTGTCCCCTCTGTTGCACATGCAACAAAGCCATGGGCTTTTAATGACTATTTGGAACAAAATAAAGCCAGTAGAAAAAGCAGACAGAAACATAGACATCTTTCTCTTTAATCAAATGGCCCCCAAATCTGAGATTGCTCTATGGTGCAAGAGAGCCAGCTGTGCCACTGTCAGATGAAAATGCGACTTGACACTTGCTCACCTCCCTTGCCACTCAGTAGTTGGTCTGTTGTGCTCCTCAGCTGGAGCTCTGTCGGGCTGGGTCAGCTCACACTTCGCTGACCACAGGGATCGCCATCAGGATGGACTCTGCACCCTGTGGCTCCATCACTTGCTGGCATGCAGGCCACCAGAACCTCAAGCTCTTATCTGGCCTCATTGGAATCAGGTGTCAGTGATGACTGAACCACCTGGGACAGCAGATATTGTATCTCAGTATGTGCAAGTGGAGTTTTCTTCTTTTTGTATAGTAAATTATTACTCCAGAAGAATTTTATTCTCTGTCTCCCAGACTGCTACACATGTTCCAGGGTTGATATGTTATATAAACCCCACATGTAGGCCATAGCCAGAGAAGTCCAAGGTATCATCTCTTCTGAAAGGTTCCTTTCCTAACAAAGTTGGCCCATACCTTTCCAGCCAAGAGAAAACTGTGGATGGGCTAAGCCATAAAGCAGGTAACTTGTGAGAAGGAGAACAACTACAGCTTCAGAATACACTAGCAATACAAGATCCTAGAAAGACCTGTCTGTGATCCACGTGGTGAGTGTAGGATCTGGCTGCATGCTGCTGGTATCAGTGGAAGCAGAAGCAGTCATTCCTCTGTGGGTGTGTAACAAAGTCAAATATAGTTTGGGAGTAATCCAAAGATATCAAGTTAATTGCTCAGTGCTACGTCTGCATGCTGTGCAGAGGAAGGAAATGGCAATTTCATTAAGCTTTTAGTACAAACAACACACCTCTTTGTCTTGCTTAGTTCCTACATGTTACTTAAGATTTGTTGCCTTCATCATATTTTATATATATAAACTGAACTGTCATTTTGCAAAGGGGACACTGGTTTTCATTTAACAATCAGTAACGTTATTTAGTACATGCTGGTTTTATTCATAACAAGACAAAATATATGTGGTCCTCATAATTGGCGTTGAGGCTTACAGGGTAAAGGCATGGAGTGCAAAAATATGGTACTTTATGAGTTGCAGTAGTTTTCAAAAAGCATCAGCAAAAAAAAAAAAAAATAGCACAATATCCTGACCTATAATTACTTGAACAATATAATTTGTGCTAGAAGCACAGAACATTTTGCAACACAGTGACATTTTAATACCTGCAGATAAATTCCATTAGGTACGCTTTGAGAAGCATCATTTTTAATAGCCAGACTCTCCCACCGGCAGAGTAGGCAGATGGTTCTGTCCCAGGGAGATGTGGAGGAGGAGTCACAGGAGGCAGCAGAGGGACAACCTGCACATTTGGACACTCTGCTTGGTCCAGGAGTGATGTAAACACCTCCACTCTTTCATCTCCTCTTTGCCTTCCTCACTTAATAAGGGAATGCAGTGCAGCTCTGGTTTCAGTCACTGCTGCTGCTTGAGGGCTCAGTGGAATATTTTTAACCTTTACATACACAGGCACCAGGAGTGACCCAGCTCCTTCTTGTCCCTGGTGCTCCCCTACAGCACTGAGACCTTTGCTGTCCCTTCCAGGCTGATTATCTCAAGGTGTCCCTACCTGCCCAAGCTTTTCTCCTCCCTCCCCTCTGTGCTGCACACCTGCAGTTATTCCAAGTCCTTGCTGTCTCCATCAAGTGTCCCCTTCAGCCCTCTGCTTGGTTACTCCTGCCAAAGCACGCAAAGGCTTCAAGATCACCCTAACTTTTGACCAAAAGGGCTGACACTCTGTGTTTGTCATTTATTTAATCTCCTCCTGCGATGGCAGCCCCACTGTATTTGTTTAGAGAGGCAGAGAAAAGCCTCAAGCAAAACTGGAAAAGCTGCCTCAGGGATTCCCAGTGCCTGTTCAAGTGGGTGGAACCAAGCAAAGCTATCTCCTAGACATTTGAAAAACCTGCAGAAGGGCCCAATCTGTCACAATTTCAGGCACTTACACTGTCAAGAAGAGCATTAGGAGAGAAAATTGAAATGAGTTGCTAACCTGAGAATATTTTTAGTTTCCAATTGAAGTGTTTTGGCATTCAGAATTGTAACTGCATGGAATGGGCTGCAATTTCCCTCCTCCCTGAAATCACTGAATGTGATTTCTTGCTCCTTAAATCATCCTAACAATTTTAAATGGAAATGTCACATTTTCCATATTTTTGAGCCGTTATCTTCATTTGTGTAAATGGGAATCTTTTGATGCTTTCTAAGATTATTCAGAATTTTTAAATACAGCATGTTAATAAAATATGTTTTTTAAATAATGAGTATTGATGAGAATAAGACCTTTGCAAAGGACATTTTTGCTTTTTTTGCGAAAAACTCCTCAATTGCTTGCAGGGATGGTTAATATTTCAATGTTCAAACAATGATGAAAAGAGAAAAGAAAATAATATGCGCTCTCTGACTACCTCTATTACTCACTGTAGGAAATCTTTAGTGAAGAGTACATGAACTTTGACTTGGAAAACAAAAGATCTCTGCATGCTTTACCTGTGCTGTTAGCACCATATCAGTTCTGGGGTCTTGGCTGGCTGATTTCAGAACTGGCCTCTTGATTGGCAATTTGCCTTTTATCTAAATACCTTACAAAGCAATTTTGAGAAAAAGGGCTAAATCATTTTGTTTGTTGGTTGATTTGTTTTTTCTAATTTTTTCTCAAAATGGTTCCTAGGCTTCCTGGGTTCTACAATCCTTGATTCCATAGCTGTATAAGCAAGAGCCAGCTAAATGAACTTAAACCAGATTGCGAATTTACATATGGTTGTGGCATTTTAAATCTCATTTACAATTGATAGTTCCTTCAAAATTAGACTTAATTCATTGCAGCCAAGCTAGTTTAAAACTAAACAATCATATAGGCACACACATCTGTTTAACCAAATGAATAAAATTATGCCTTAACCAGGCTGTTGGTACATGGTAGGTTTCTGTAGATACCAAACACAGGTAAAGAAAATCTCAGAAAAGCTCTTTATGCAAATCATGAGGTACCTGGATGGTTGTTCTGACCCTTTATGGTTTTCCTTAGCACAGCCACGCTGCTGCCCTGTCTCAGCTCACCCTGTGCCAGTGACACTGAGCTGTAGGACAGCTCCAGGCGAGGCACTCTTTAGGCCAGCTTCACTGCACATGAAGATGAGGCAGGCTCAGGCACATCCAGAGCACACCCTCTGCAGCCACCAGAGCCTTTGTGACCAGCTGGGTGGGGAGGCTGGGCCACCCACCCCTCTGAACCCCTGCACGGGATGTTTGCAGCCCTGGCTGCACATTTGCCCTCCTTTGGTGCAGCTGGGGCAGAGCCAGACTTCCACATTTTGACCAAATGAAATTCCAACTGGTGAGTCCAGAGGCACTGGGGAAAGGAATGAAATGGGTGATTTCATGTGTTGTCTCTATTATATTTGAATTCCTTTAGCCAAAAGAATGTGAAAATGCTTTGTGATATCCTATATCACTGTGAGCAAATGAAATAGAAACAACAAGGATGTGTCTGATTGCTAGTTCTAAAGGAAACTGTGGAATGTTTCCAGTCATATTAGATATAATCTAATCTAGCTTTTTCCTTTTTCTTCCCATAAGCTAGCAGTCAATGTTCCTTTTCCATATTTTAAATTTTAAAAATCACTGCTGAAATACGTAACACTTGCTAGCATTCACCTGTAGGAAGTCGACAACCCTGATGCTGACAAGCAATACATTAAAGCATGATATTGAAGATGAAAATAAGGCAATGGATGCTAAATAATCACATATGCAATCTGCAAAAGGGGCTCCAGTCTTTATGAATGAACACCCTGTTGCCAGCCTCCCATCTCTAGCTATAATAAGGGATACAAAAAAGATATATTACTTTATTTTCAACTTTATTACTTTGTCAAGTATAAGCCTTTAACTTTTGCTCCACATCAATGACCTGTTATTTTTTTGGCTTTGCACCAGAGTCTGTTAAAACAGAAGAAGAAAAACCTTTCAATCCTAAAGGTCCACAGGGAAAAAGATCTTAGTTTGATCTCATTTTCCTTTTAACATTAATTGCATGTTTAGTTTTTGTAGGCAGAGGGCCAAAAAGCAAAATAACAGCTTCCACCATGAGCATGACTAGGGCCAAGCAGCAGAATTTAAGGCCATTTTGTTCTTAGTGTTTCTGGCACTGAAAATCCCCAACTCTGGCTCAGTCCTTCTATTACCATCTTGGATTTGTTACAGAATAACCCTGTGCATCTCGAAGTGCAGAATGAAACAAGAGTGTAGGTGCCTGCAGATCTTGGGATTATCTACACAAACATATCAGTTTGTAAATACTGCAGTGCACCCTCATTGCTCTTCTGCTGTCTCTTCCCCTTAGCTCTTAAGCTGCACCAACCTCAGTCTCATTAAAAAATGTCACTGAAGACTTGATACACTTATTTTTTAATATGAAAATGTTTGTTCTTACCCTTTGCATGTTCCAGCAAATATAACCACTCCACTCAAAAAGAGAGCAAGTCATTTGAAAGAGAACATGCAGGCAAAGGAAGCACACTTTCATTTGGTTAGCTCTCAGTGCAAAAGAGATTTGGTTTCCATCAGTGGTACAATACCAACTGAGCCCAATAATCAGTTCTCCACACTTCAGGATTTGTGCTTAAGTTCATAACTTGATGTGATCTCAGTTAGAGGAATCCTGATACAGGATAGCCCAGGACAGCAGACCATGAAGGTGACAGACTGGAGATGGAAATACAAATTATCAGTGGAATAAAAATGCCTCTGCTTCCTTCTCCCCAGAACTGACCTGAGAATCCCAGAGTCTGTTGTGATTGCTCTCAGAGCCTTGTGATGAGAGCAAGAAGATGTCCTATCATTGCCCTGCTCATGCTGGAGATCTCTTTGCTTACAGATCAGCTCACCACAATGCCCAGGCAGGTTTGGAGGGCCCTATGCCTCGAACTGTGTTTTCAAAACAGGACAGAACCGGACCATTTACAGAAGGCCTGAGTTCCCCTTGGTGTGCCACAACCACAACTTCTAATGCAAGCAGGAATAAGCTCACTCAGGGCTGTGCTTTTCCTTCTCAGCATATTTTGGGTATACTTATTACAGCATAAGCTCTTTTTGCTGCCATAAGCATTATAATAATTTAATCAGCTGTCATCCACTGAATTATTTCCTTCCTTCTACCAACACTATCATTCTTAGGTCCAAATTCGTTAGAAAAGCAATTAACCACAAACTTCATTTAGTTCACTAAAATGAGAGGAGATCTTTTTATTTGTTTGTATTTGTTACTGCAATAGTAGCACCAATTTTGCTGGTTTGTTTTTGCAATGACTTAAGGGGAAGCAAACAAATTATTTTAAACATGTAATAAATACCTAGAGAAAAATAACAATAATTACACTTTCAATGTCAAATAAGTTTTACCTACCTTTATCCTGTGGTTCACAATTTTATGGTGTTTCCATTTTTAAAGACTGCTTTTAAAATAAATGTCAGTAACTGTTCCCTAGAAAATAATGTGTTTGACGGCATTTCTTTTCTTCTGTGCATGAATGGCTTAGGGACAACTGTTGAGTTTTCAGCTATAAATGCAAATGTAAACCTAACCCAGTTTACAGTTTAAATGTGTGCTATTTGCTCCAGCTGTTCTATGTTTGCAAGGTGGTCTGATTCAATCTCCTCTATCAAATGACACTGTTTAAATTCTCTGGTTGTCTGGAAAAAAACACTGAAAGGTGAAGAAAAGAAAGCGATTTCAAGATGGACAAGTACAGTTTTTCTGGTTAGATATGAAGGGAAACCACTACCTGCCCACAAATTTCATAGGGTTTCTGAGCACCACATTTAGAGAACAGAAGGAGAACAGAACAGAAATTTTGATCCCAGTGAGACTTCTGTCACCTGTGGGAGAGTGGACAGGGAAGATTTGGGGTCCCACTTCCACAACTTCTATGGAGCTACAGGCCTCTGTTTTTTCCTGGCCACTCTACCAGGGAGAAGTGCATTTTATTTTCATGGCTGTAGGCTGACCTCTCATGCTGCTTGCTGGACACAGTCAAGGACTGAAGGCATTCCCTGTGGGAATAGTTCCTTAGCACACTTATATCTTGCAGGCTGAGAAATCCTGGTGGCAGAGTGGGCTGGAATGGTGAAAAATCAACTCTGGGCTGGTGAGGCTCAATGTAAAAGCCACTTACATGCTGGAAACAGGAATGTAGTGGCAAGCTTTAAAGGAAAATCATGAATTGCATGATCTTTTAAGGAGGGAGCAGTGTTCTTCCTGGCTGTGCCTGTGTGACATCCACGGCTTGTCAGATGATCTGTAATGTCACAATATGGCTATGTGGGAGCAGCGCCAAGGCTGGCAGAAGGGGTGGAACATACAGAGCATGGATCCTCCTCTGAACCTGCCCCAGGTCCCCTGAGGTTTTGATTAATGCTCATCCCAAAGGGTTTCATCATTTTGTTTACCTTTTTGGCTTGGAGCTGAAATGTTAAATGTTATTGCTACAGCACTGCACATGTTGAGCTGAACACACCTCCAGTTCTCCCAGCACATCAGTTGAATTATGTAGGTCTCAGTCACTGTGGTGACTTTGTCTTGGGGCAGAGAGTCTGTTTATTTGAGATGCTGCTGCATCTGTGCTCAGTCCACATTAGGGTTGTGCAACCAATAAAAAAAAAACAACATGCAAATTGCTCTAAGTGCCAGTTTGGAAGCATAAAAGAAATCTGATTACATGCATTGTCAGATTAATAGGCTCTGCTGCAAGAAAGAGTAACTTTCATTTTATGGCAGAATTTGCTTATGAATCTACCATTTCTTTGTTGCACAGTCTTTGCCAGCAGCCTAGTGAAGCTTTGGCATTCCCAATGTTCTTCATCTTTCTGGTCAAGCACGGTGACCAGCCAGGACTTGGGAGTGTGACTATTCTGTTTCTAGCTCTGAACAGGCTACAGAGGCACAACCTCACCCAACTGCAGCCAGATCAGCTGCAGAAGTGGGTAAATTCTATCTCCTTTCCCCTTCTTTTTGTCTGATGTGACTTTAAACATTTGGATTTAGGAGCAGCCTCCAAAGTTACATCTCTGGTGCACCTTTGCAGTGGAGAGGGGAGAGAGATATCCAGGTTGCCCTGAAGAAGCAGCACTAAGCAGCTCAGCCCAGTCAGTGCTGAGTCCCACACCCTGCCTGGCATCATATAGCCAGAAACACAGAGCTTCTGCAGCTCAGATATTGTCAGAAAAGATCTCATCTAGTTCAGCTATCTCTATGTTCTGCAGTGTGCACCCACCTTTCCTACATTTCTGCAGCCTGGTGACAGAAAGGGTTGATGTTTTACAGCGGCTTTGTGATGTGGGGATCAAGCTCCCCCAGGATACCGTGGTCTGCTTTAATGTAATTGAGGTCACTTTCAAGCGCAATGTGACAAGCTACACTTTGTCTCATCAATACAGGCAGGAGATGGAGCAGTGTAAAGGCTTTGAAGGCTAAACAAAAAGAGTGTAGAATCAGTTACCCCTTTTTGGCAGCTGTTCTAATAGAAGGTAAAACATTATTGTCCTTGGCAAGCCCCTTTCTTAGCACTCAGAAACATGCCCCAACCTCAAAGTAGCCCATAATAAAATAAAAAGAGCAACCATAAAAAACCATTTTCAGTAACCAGCAAGGTCCCTTCATCAAGCCCTTGTTTCAACAACAGCCAGCATTAAGGCAAGGAAGGCAATGGGGTGAAGAGAAGTAAAAATTATCTGCAGGAAGCCAGCCCATGGTCTGAAGGGGTGCTCCCTGCTTCCCTCTCTGCAGCTTGTTTCTCCTTACAGTGCACCGTATGGCTTAGCAATTCTGCAAATGCTGAGACAAGTGTGCTGGGGAGCAAAGAAATGTTTCCTTATAGCCATGCCAGACTGTCACTCCTCTGCCTCCCCCACTGTTAGGAGCTGCTAGACTCTCTCAGCCATCTGGTGCAGGATTTGCAATTTCCTGCTGCTAACCCTGGCCAGTCCTGGCATTGCTGTGCACTTGCTGTATGGAGATGAGACAGGTTTTGAAGTGTTTCTACAAAGCTGGAAAAGCAGTGGAAAGGCTGGAGGAAAATGAGTGGGAAGGTGTAAGCTGGAAACAAGACACATTGGTGGTGGAGGCCTCAGCACATATTTCCCTTTTGTGGGGGATAAAGGAAAGAGCTTTGCCCCTAGATTTTAGTGGTCATTGGACAGAGCCATGAGACAATAAATTGTAGATAACACTCTCCTCTTTATTCCCTGCTGGGGATTGGAGGTGCAGACAGATTTTCAGAGAAGCACAAGGACTTGAAGCCCTTTGGATGAGGAGGGGTCTGAGAAGCCATCTGCCTCAGTTTACTCTGCCAGCTCCTCACTGTGGGATGCCACTAATGTGTGACAGCTGGGAAGCTAAAGAAATCCTTATGAGGTGTATTTAGACCAGCGTGCCAGCAACCAGGATTAGGACCAAGCTGTGCCTGCATTGTCTGCATGGACAAGAGAGGAAGACATTGCTGCTCTTGTGGCTCTCCCTGCTGGAATCTGCTCTGACCCCAAGTTACTCAGGTTTGCAAAAGAGCAAAGAGCTGTAAGGCAGGTGTTAGACTGCTTTGTTTATGCACTTTTTAAATTCCACTGGCATTCAGCAAGTTATCACACTAAACACATGATTAATTCGGCCATGTTAGAAGATGCAGCTCTTCCCATACACTCAGTGCTAGCACTACTAGCAAAAGCAGAGGACATCCCTTTCCCCGGCAGATAGGGGTCACCCACAGCTGTCCCAAATCAGGCTCTGTGATCCCAAATTGCTTGTTCATCACTGTGCACATGTCCCTCATAATCACTGCGATGAATTTTGAGCTTGTTCTAGTAAGCCCTGAAGATTCCCAGAAATTCATACAACTATTTTTGAAGTATTAAAGAAGTGCCACAACTTCAAGAGGTGTTTTACCTGGGCAAGAGTCTCACAAGGGTGTAGCCTCTGGTTGGGTGGAGTGGGTGTGTTAGGCTATCCTTAGCCAAGATGAACACCCAAAATAAGTACTCTCTTGAGTAAAATATGGACTGAGTTTTCCTCTGAACATTATTACACAGCAGATACAATTTCCATGTAAAGTGACTTGACTTTTCCTCAGTAAGAATGATAGGATGGTCAAGCAGTTATTTAGTTATCAATATCTGAATTTTGAAAATATGTTAGCTCCAGATGAAAACAGAAATATCTTAGAGTATATAGAAAACTCTTCAGTTCTCCAGTTTTAAACAACTCTCTCAAATATGTACTCTAATACTATGGTGGATGTAACAGTATTAGTGCAGGACTTCAAAGAAAAATATCCCATCTTTCCACAGGCCAGCATGCAACTGCTTGAAAATAATGAGCTGGAGGTATTATTTTCTATTTCCCAGTGAATAGCTGTTGAAATTATTTACAGTCTTCCCACAGTTCCAATTATTTTCCTGTGTGGTCTTACAGGCTCTCTCTATGTGCAAGGCATTTTATTCCTGTATCTCCACACAGAGAAGAGAATTTATTGGCACAAGCTGGCAGAGCCAAATTGACTTTAGCTACCTGCAGTGATTTTAAGTTGTAATAACTGAGGACGTTTCTCACACTACATGCACCACCCAACTGTGAAATTCAACTAAAGGGTGCCCATTAATTTGAATACTGTTTTGCTGAGGCTGTAACAAACATACTACCTTGGTCTTGTTCAGGGCAACACTGCATGGACTTCAACATGAATTCACCTTCTGAGCAAGGAACAGATAACACCTTCCCATTAAAGATGCAGCTACACTGCAGTGGAGAAGGTAAATGGTGATGGTGATGGCCATGGGGATGGCGTGCTCCCCAGAATTCACTCAATGTCTTCATGTCACTGCTTAGAGTGTTTTCACTTTGCAGGCTAAATGCTGAACACGGTTTACACTGCCGTGTTCTTCAGATTGCCCTTAAGCTTACAGGCTTTGGAGAAGAGGAAGAGCTTCAGAGAAGCTGTCAGTGCTCCTGTCATGAGCTGGCAGTCATCAAAGGAACATTATAACCACGGACACAACAAGGAGCAGCTTGGACCATAAACAAGCTGTCTAGATACCAACATGTTATTCTTAAGGAAAACAGTTTTCTTGGATGTGTGCACAGCCTGCTGCTCTTTTGATCTTCAGAGCACTGAAAGCATGACATTTTCACCTAAACATCCACCTGAGTGGCCACAAGAGTGGTAAATCTTATGCCTTTAGCATTTTTTCCCCCAAATCAGTGACTACGGTGGGATGAAAAGAACAGGTGCCTCTGACTGATCAAATCAAGACTGTAATTTTCACCTGTTAAAAGAAGTCTGTGTACTAACAGTCTAACACAATTGAGCAGACAGACTTGACTATATTTACATCAATTAGTACTTTATTTATAATTAAATTCAGGAAGAATGGAACCATATATAACAAGAACTATATACATGAAGAAAAAAGTCTTTCTAACACCTAGCCCCCAAAATCCACCTGAGTCTGTGCTGAGAAATAGAAGTACTCGTCTATTAATGGGATCACATTCTTGTGAGTTCTGTCCTGCAAGTTGGGCAGTCTCAAGGACAACAGAGAGGCACTGACTGCAGAAGACATGGCCACAACAGGGTTGACAAAATCAGTTGTTCACTTTGCACGACCTGGAAGTAAGGAAATCACAATGTGTATTGGGAGGAAAGAATTGGAGTTTGCTGCTCTATTGGCAACAGGCCAATAGGACTTGGAGTATCTGAAATCAGTCTATTACTGTTAGAATAACGAGGCACCCACACATCTACCAGTGCCATCTTGGCAAAGGTTTCTCCCTCTACCTTCACCACTAAGAAGTAACTTTGGAGCTTCAAAGCAACAGCTGTGCTTCAAGCCAGCTGCAGATATCATCATAAATTAGCTGAGTTGCACAGCTCCCTCTCTGTTCCATTTCCTGTCCCATAAAGAAGAAAGAATGGCAACATGTGGATCCTCACTTCTGAGCTGTCATCCACCCAAACTGGAGAGCTACCAGGACCTGCTGACCATGCACTAGAGAGAATAGAACCTGAAGAACATGCAGGTATTCGTTGTATTGTGCTCTGAGGGTTACTGATAAACAAAATCTCAGAAACTGAAACATTCCCTATTCTAATCTAGCAACATTCCATCCCAGCAACACAATACTTCCAAGAACTTGTATGTTCTGCAAGCATTTCAGCGTATCTCAAGCCACAGCGTAAGATACATTCAATGACTCCACGAACAGAGAAGAAAGGTTTTTGCTGGATGATCCTATCCCACAGAGATGTGGAGGAGGAGTCACAGGAGGCAGCAGAGGGACAACCTGCACATTTGGACACTCTGCTTGGTCCAGGAGTGATGTAAACACCTCCACTCTTTCATCTCCTCTTTGCCTTCCTCACTTAATAAGGGAATGCAGTGCAGCTCTGGTTTCAGTCACTGCTGCTGCTTGAGGGCTCAGTGGAATATTTTTAACCTTTACATACACAGGCACCAGGAGTGACCCAGCTCCTTCTTGTCCCTGGTGCTCCCCTACAGCACTGAGACCTTTGCTGTCCCTTCCAGGCTGATTATCTCAAGGTGTCCCTACCTGCCCAAGCTTTTCTCCTCCCTCCCCTCTGTGCTGCACACCTGCAGTTATTCCAAGTCCTTGCTGTCTCCATCAAGTGTCCCCTTCAGCCCTCTGCTTGGTTACTCCTGCCAAAGCACGCAAAGGCTTCAAGATCACCCTAACTTTTGACCAAAAGGGCTGACACTCTGTGTTTGTCATTTATTTAATCTCCTCCTGCGATGGCAGCCCCACTGTATTTGTTTAGAGAGGCAGAGAAAAGCCTCAAGCAAAACTGGAAAAGCTGCCTCAGGGATTCCCAGTGCCTGTTCAAGTGGGTGGAACCAAGCAAAGCTATCTCCTAGACATTTGAAAAACCTGCAGAAGGGCCCAATCTGTCACAATTTCAGGCACTTACACTGTCAAGAAGAGCATTAGGAGAGAAAATTGAAATGAGTTGCTAACCTGAGAATATTTTTAGTTTCCAATTGAAGTGTTTTGGCATTCAGAATTGTAACTGCATGGAATGGGCTGCAATTTCCCTCCTCCCTGAAATCACTGAATGTGATTTCTTGCTCCTTAAATCATCCTAACAATTTTAAATGGAAATGTCACATTTTCCATATTTTTGAGCCGTTATCTTCATTTCTGTAAATGGGAATCTTTTGATGCTTTCTAAGATTATTCAAAATTTTTAAATACAGCATGTTAATAAAACTTGTTTTCAAAATTGTGAATTATGATGAGAAAAAGACCTTTGCACATTTTTTTTTGTTAAAATTACTTCTACTACCTACCAAGATTGTTAGTATTTCAATGTTCAAACAATGATGAAAAGAGAAAAGAAAATAATAAGCCTTCTTTGAATATCTCGACTACTTGCTGTAGGAAATTATTTCCTCAAAGTGATTCCTAGGCTCTAGTTGCATGATCATTTATTCTGTAGCTCTTCAAATAGTAACCAGGTAAATGAACTTAAACTGGATCGAGAATTTACATGTGGTTCTGGCATTTTAAAATCTCATTTACAATTGAGAGTTCCTTCAAAATTAGACTTAATTCATTCCAGCCAAACTTGTTTAAAATAAAACAGTCACATAGCCAGACAAAACTGTTTAAACAAATGAATTTTTGCCTTAACTAGACTCCCCTAGGCACCCACATGAGCTCCTGTACACACACAGTAAATAAAGATTGCTTTTAAATTTAGACTTGCAAAATCTTGAAAGGGAGTCAATAGCTAAAATATGTTTTACCTTTTGGCTGTTCCATCTAATTTCATGTTGCATTTATAATTCACTTAGTTGTTGCTATAAAAATAACAACTACAATAGTACATTGTCCTTTACCACCTTCACCTCATGCCTGCTGTTTAAGGCCAGAGGATCCAAAACTGTGAGTGGGATTAATGGAAGTGCAAACTTCATATCCAAACAGATTCAGATCTACACAGCAGAGTTGATTTTGGCCCAGGTATCCACCATAGATGTGCTGAATTAACAGATAAGCCAGAAGCTACACACTGAAAATCCAAAATCTCTTTCTGCTGCACACTCTAAATTGGAAGAATAAAGAACCTGTCTCTTCCAAAGGAGCAGCTGCTTCTTAGAGATTGGCTTGAGTACAAACGTGTATGACATAGGCAAAGAGTAGGGAGAGAGTAATTTCAGTAGAAAAGAAAATAAGACCTCCTTTCCATGACCAGAAAATTAATTTCATTACTTCTTACAGTTAAAGTATAAGGGGTCAACCTATAATAGCAGGTAAGCATAAATAAAGGAAAACTTTTCTCCCTCAGTTTCATCTGTGGATTACTATGCTCAGTCTTCTTTGTTAGGTTACATTTGTTGCTAATATTCTTGCATCTCAGTTGTCATTTGCCAGTTTGCAAATTGAGAAAAATCAGCTATACACTCGGCACCTTCAGAAGCCACCTGCTTAACCAAAGATATCTGCAGTACGAAACAGATGCCTCTAATGCTGAAAGAAACATAATATTTGCATGTTATTAGGAGCTAAATAATCATCCAAGAGTATAGAAAAACCTTCAAATCTTGCAGAATTACATGGTTGGAGATGAACTTATAAAAAATCCTCCATAATTTACAGAGATGAAAGTGAAATAGTCATCTCAATTCATTTTTGTATTGTGAGAACTTGGCTACACTAAATTATTTAAATATATATTTTAATTGACTTTGGAAGGGACAAGGATTAATTTACTGATATTTTCTATTTCTTAAAAATGAAACCCCTGACTAACAGTGCTGGGATGAAAACTCCTGGGATGGAGGGTAAGTGGAAAAAGGAGACCACTTATTTGCCCCAGTGAGTCTGGGTCGAAGTATGGTGGCAGCTTGGACCTTGACCCAGAAATCCTTATTCATGCCCAGTTTGGATTAGCTGCTATTTTTTTCTTCTAAAAGCTATCAATGTATCTAGAAATAGGTGCATTTGCTTTCTGTATTTTTTTCTGGAACAATAGTGATTTGATTATTTATTTATTTATTTATTTATACTGCAGAAAGAAGCTCAAGAAGTATCTGAATTTCAAAAAAAAAAAAACCCTGCATCTGACAGTTACTCTAGAGAACACCCGTTTCCTCAGAGTCCATGGAGATGGTGCTTTTACAGACGGGGGTCAGCCTGCTCTCACTCTTCATCTCATTCTTCATCTTCCTGTGTGTATGAAAGCTCACGAGTTGACAGGCAGCTCAACACCTACAAATGGCCATTTGTTATTTATGGTGATTAGAAAGTGTCCGTGGTTTCAGACCTATTACGTATGCAGTGATGTAAGGCTTCTATTTTAAAGATAATATTTATTTATCATACCAGAAGGGGCTAATGTCTGGAAAGGTTATATCGCTAAAGTAAACACGGAGCACTACTGAACAAAGTATAAGTTAAATGGCCTGTTTGCATTCAGTATCGAATTTTTAATCTCATTTCCCTATTTTGTTACAAACAGCAAGGGGAAAAACCAATACAGAATCCATAGGAAAAAAATCCAGAGCACTGTACACTGCATGTGAGAAAAAAAAGTCCCCCTGATATCCTTCTGCTTCGTTATCGACAAGAGTTTGCTCCCTGCCAATAACAGTGAGAGCAGCAGAGCTTGCTTTAAGTTCTGATTTTCCTGTTTGTAGCTAAGTAAGTTTATTAGGAGTGAAAAAAACAGGTGAAAATGAGGCAGGAAGGAAAAGCCTTTATGGTGTGTAGGTTGCACAGTATAGAATAAATATTTAACACCCTAGTACCCCATAAATTCTGTGTTCCCAGGCAGCTCTGCTCTCTTGGGATGCAGCCAACAGATAAGGGAACATACGCCACCTTCAAGTCCCTTCTTATTACAGTTCTGAAGGTAAGGGTAAATGAGAATTGGAAGAGCCAAGAAAAGGGTAGAGAGAAAGAAGATCCAAATCATTAGCTGATCTGGAAAGGCGTGGGAAGTCAGATAATTTCTGAGTCCTCTGTGGACTCAGTGCAAGCTAAGACAGAGTCCTATTTTCTTAGAAGATAGATGAAAAGAGAGCTACAAGTCATGCTGACTGTGCCACTTCAGGTTTCTAAAGCCTTTCCAGATGATCCTAGAGGGAGCCTAGGCTGTGTGAACAGCAATAGAAACAGCTCCATCTTCCACTTCAACATTGGTTTTATTCCCAAATCTTGTGGTTTTGGACACCTGCTGCAACAGCAATCTTAGAAGAAAAAAGAAAGTTTCATGCTGTATTATTGATTTTAGAATCAATAGGAAGTCAGAATTCTGATATGATTTCTGTGATGGCACAAGGAAGATAAAAATGGCAGTTTGCAATAGAAAGCTCAGGAAAGTGAAGATAGGGTGAAATCCTGAAAGGAAGATTTGTCAAAACCTCTCTGAACAAAGCAAACTTACTCGATTTTATGCACCCAATTGACACGACCCTCTTAGCCTCAGTTTTCCAATGAGAGTCCAACAGCCAAACCCACAAACATTTTTATAAACAGTGAAAGCAACACAAAGTAGAGAATAACAAGGCAAATCAGAACTGACTTCTATTGATTCTGTGATAAAGGCTCCATGGAGACCAGCTGTTAATTACCTTTTCAGAGGAGACACTTATTTAGCTTGTAGCCAGGGTTGGGGGTTTTTTTGCCCCTTTCCTCTCAGGTACAGCAGACTGTACTGCTAGGATTAGCATAGGATTGAAACTATAGATGTGTATTGGGACACAGTTTTAATTATTCATCCATTTTATTACGGTACTGCTAAAGACCAGGAAAGAATGAGACAATACATAAAATAGACATGCCCCATCACAACTGCTTTGCTAGTGAGTAATATTTTCAGCAGTTTAGCACCACTTTCTTTCTAGTCAAAGTTATTCCAAAGCAGCATGTATCTGTCCATCTTGTTTTCCTTTCCACTGCTGTTTCTACATATGTTAGTGACTTATCCCTGCCAGGTAAGTGGCATGAATGACTTAATGACAGGTACAGAGCTCTTCTGATGCCTTCTGGGTGGGGGCAGAGGGGACACACAGTGCTGTGTCTCTGTGCTTAGCTCCTCTCTGAATAAAACCAGCAAGTCCCAGCTGTATGATGGCTCTGAGCTGTGCGTGGTGGAAGACAAGCAGGTAGGGGCAAATGAGGCTTGAAAACCATCTGTTCACTCACCAGAGCCTGACATGGGCTGATTCAGTGTTTGCTGCCCTGCCTGGGTGATGTGAGCTGTTCCTTACAGCAATAACAGGTGCAAAGCTCTCTAGCAGCAGTGTTGTTTTTAAACCCCTGAGCCCCTTTAATAATCCAGAGAGGTGGTGGGCTGAGCTCTCCAAAGCCACAGGACCAACTTTGTACATGCAACCTGGGCAATTACAGATGCAAAACGAATCCTGAAAGTGAAGTCACACTGTTCCTCACTTCTCAGAATTACTGGGGATAGTGTTCACAGAGCAGGCTTATACACAACAGCAGGATGACACGGTTAGACTTTGCAAACATATATGCCTTTCCTCAAAAATCTCTCTTCTGCTACTAGGGCTGGTGCAGTTTTGCTGGAAGTCCTGATGCAGAGATCATGGAATCATAGAATTTCCAGGGACATGTTCCACTAGACTAGGCTAGACTCAAAGCCCATCCAATCTTTGAACACTTCTATTGATGGGGCACCCACAACTTCTCAGAGCAATCTGTCCCAGAGCCTCACGACCCTCACAGTAATGAATTTCTTCCTAACATCTAATCTAAATCTCTCCTCTTTTATTTTAAGACTATTCTGCCTTGTTTTAACACTATCTGCCCCTTCTTTTTAAGACCTCTTTAAGTACTGGAAGATCTTCAATTTTTTAGCCACCTTGAGAAAGAAGGTCAAAGAGAAAGGACTTTGGTGACTGCAATGCACAAGAAGATGAATATTTAAATTATTCATTTTATACAAAATCTCCCTATACATGATTGAAAACAGGTGGTGCCTGGAATGACAGCTCATAGCTGCTTTCTGATTACTAATACACCATCATTATGTGGTGTAAGGAAAAGAGCTATAGCAGATGGGGCTCTCTATAACCAGAACAGCAGCAGACCATACAGGAAAATGCATGATTCTGTTTTAGCTTACAAGCTGTAAGTACAAATGGTAAGATGATTTTGACTCAGAGGGAGGCCTTTGTGCAGTAAAACTTGGGAGTCTTCAAACACTGCAACCACTCAAAATAGACAGACCTTGGTTAGTAACTCTTGTCCTGCCTATCTTGAATTTCTTTTTTTTTTTGTGCTTGTATAGTAGCACATCTAGTGCAAAATAAGCAAACAGATTAAACTAGAAACAATCAGCATGATGATCTTGGTTCACACCTTAGCTCATACATCAAGAGTCTCTGTATCTTAACAAGCTGCCACCCACAAGGAAGGCAGCTCAATCACAAATTAACAACCTCTGCTTGGTTTTGATTCCAGATCTATTGTGCCTTGAGAAATATTACATCTAAAAATACTCTGAGTTAGCCCCATGAGTTACCCCATGTGCTTCAAGCGGGGTGTTCTAGAAATGATCTATAACATTTTGCCTGTTAAAAAAACAGCAGTGGCCTTGGTGAAAGACACTCTGCTCATTTGTATTTATATACATTCCCAGACCAGCAAAGTGGCCAAGGTGACTTTGAGAGGAAAAGGCTGCTAGAGTACAAGCAGTGCAATAGGGGCCCACAACTTTCTGTGCATGTCAGAAGTCGTTTGCATATTCATTATCTTTTGATGAGCGTTGTGTGGTCAAGGGAAATGTACTTTCCCCTTTGGTACTTATCTCAATTTGATCAGCCTTCTGTAAATCTCCCATGCTCTGTATCAGTGTAGGTACAATTTAGTCCATTTGCTGTATGGAAAGATCCTTCCCCCAGATTACTGTGGTTTTAACTGTAAACAAAATATTTGGGAAGGCAGAGAGCCTGGCAGGAGAGTTTGCTGGGGGCAAATATATAATTGCTAACTGTTTAATTAGGACCAGTCCCTAGAACTTTTCTAGGAGATAACAGAAATTGCATGCTCACCGGTGTTGAGCAGCAGAGGTACCAAGCAGGGTTAATAATAAAGCCAAGAAATTTTGGCACTGGGATCAGTCCTCAGCTCAGAAGTTATTAAAAACCCACAGCTCTTTTGTCCTCACAAGAAAGGATGAGAATTGCAGCAATTCATGTTCCACCCTTAAATATGAGACAGAAGTTAGAGAAGAAGGAGTAGGGAATGAGCAGATGAGCTAACCAGTGCAAGGGACTTTGGCATTGGAGAACTCATGTTATTCATGTTATTGAAAGCTGAGTGTGCTTGGTTTGACTGCTTTGCTCCAGTAATGCAAAGAGCACCCGGCTTGCAGCTCTAGAGGAACAATTCCTACAGAGGAATTGAGAGAATATCGCTCTCAGGTTCTTCTCTTACAGGACAGCAATGCCACTTAGTGGCTTCATGAAATCTGTTTTCTCGTTTAAAAATTGCCTGTATTAGAGAGCAAGGTGCTTGATTGAATAGCAGCTCTTTGTTGAATTCTGAGCATAGCTGCAGAGTAAGGATGAGACACCACCCAAAATTTTTGTCTTCATCTTTTTCAGATGTTACACAAGGCATAACCTCCAGTGGGATGTTATATCCCTGCCCTATCCCTGTCTGAGTTACCAGAGCTGGCAGCACAAAGTCCACGTGCCTGGGAGGCTGATGGGGAAGGCAAGAATTTGGGCACAAAAACCTACCTTGCCTTAAGAAAGAGCTCCGTCCTAACGGTGGAATTAGAACAAATAACCACAATTCAGCAGGAAAAGCCATTATAAGAAAAGGAGAGGAGGCTGTATGGCTCTCACTGTCTGCCAAGCATGCTCACTCTCAGATTTGTCAAGGTGCTGTGCCATCTAGAGGAATCTGAAAGGCATTTTCCCGTGCCTCTCCAAAGAGCTCACGGCTGCCCCGTGCTGGCTGGAAAAGCTGCCACTGAAGGAGCCAAGCAGTGAGACCTGGTCCTGGGCCAAAAGCACTCCTGGCAGCCCCTGTGTCTGGTGTTCCTGTCCCAACACAGCACCAAAGCACAGAGGAGATTTGTGTGAGTTATACTAAATGCCTTTAGAAAGTGTTGCTTTAACTGTTTCGATGTGTTTTCTTTATGGGTTCAATTTACATCCAAGTGTGACTTACAGAAACAAGGGCACATCCCTACCCAAATACCAGGCTAATGCTGACAGAGACACCTGTTACTAAATTAAACAAGGGCTTCATCCTTTTTTATTTTCTGTTTTGTCACGTACAGCATCACAAAGGAAACTACTGTAATATCCAGCCACCAGTGACTACAGGCTGAGATGGACTCCATGGCTTTTGGTGTGAGGTAAATATGGAGCACACTAATGCTAATTAACATGAAACAAGCTGCAGCCTACAAACAGAGGCACAGGGTGAATAGTTGGTGAATGTTGCTATTGACTAAAATAGTTATTTACTCCTTGAAAGTGTTAAGTTGATGCAAACTATTGCCTTCATTCCTTTCCTGCTCAACAATACTTCAGGTTTTATTCACACCCTGAACTGGCCTTACATCCCCTGAAACTCAGCCTTACATCCTCAGCTCTTTCCTGCCTCATGTGCCTGTCCTGGTTCAGATTTGTCTCCTCAGACTGGGAGCCATCCAAAGCTGATGGGCTTGCTATAGCTTTCCTTTGTATTACCAGAATAACTCTGTCCTCTCAGCCATGCACAATTATTTTAGGCATCCTAATTCCTTGTGTGATTCTCACCATCAAAGATGTCGGCCATAAATTAGTAGAAAAAATGTCTGTCCAATTTGCTACAAGAAAAATAAAGGAATTTCCAGGGTCTCACAAGTTCTAAATAATCAGATGAAAATTCTACAGCCCACTTTCTTTTTGACTTGCCTTCAGTTTTGATGCCCTCTGATCTTGATTTTGTCCCCATCAACCTGTGGGGCAGTGCTGTATGGCTCCAGAAAAATGGTCACTTTTTCTGGTAGGAGGTGACTCTTAGCAAGTGACTGTCAGAGTAGGATGTTTGTTGTCAGAACCATCATCCCACACTGTTTGTAGTCTAGCTACAAAACCCCCAAATCCAAAAAAAAAAAAAGAAAAAAAAAAAGAGTGGAAACAAAAAAGCCTATTGTTACAAGAAGAAATTCATTAGCATAATATTCTGTGCTTTTAAATTAGCATGTGTTTGTGAGGCCCCTTTGTAAACTTTACTCTGCTTTCTAAGCTTTACTTCACTTTCACAGCAGATCTAGAGAGCTCTTCCATGTCACACTGTAAAAAAATAAATGTTCACATCCAGAAAGAATGTACTTTCTTCTGGTTATCCAGGGGGTGAGGTCAGGGTGTCACAGGCTTGCACCTGAGGTGCTGACATCCTCGCTTTGCCCATGTGCTCCAGGTGCTGGGCCAAGATCTGTTTCTGAGTGTCATTAACTGGCTCAGTAGCTCTTAGAAGTCAGTCACTTCTTTCTGTCTTTTTATCCATGTCCCAAGTAGTAGGGCACACAGCATGCAGGAGAGAAATGAGCTTTCACTGTATTTTCTTTCCTTCTGGGATTTCTGCAATGTGCTCAGAATGAATGATTTGTTTTGCCCTTTTCCCCTCGTTCTCACAACCTGCTTGGCTCCCAACCTCAGCCTCTCCAGGAGAACAGAAATAATTATTTCAGGGAGTAAGTGAAACACTGCTCAAGCAGCAGGGATTTCACATTTTAGTCTAATACTGTAGTATCTGAGACCTGTAGAAAACAGCAGAGCATATTTTAAATTATAGAGGATTAGATTAGGCAACTACTCCAACCACTATAATTTCAGAACCAAAGCTGAATTCTGACCTGAAAAAGATGGTATAGCTCCTCTGGGCGTAGCTATTCCTGCCTTCCCCATGCCAAACCCAGTTGTGCTTATTCACTAGAATAGACTAGAAAAGCAGGTTCAGTCAGTGCCTGGTGAGAAATGGCACCACTGACTTGAAAGTCAAATCAATAGACAAGGAAAGTACATATATACATTTTGATTCATGATACATTTATAAAAATTACCCTGTGTTCTGTGAAAGAAGATTATGTGTATGTTGCAAAACAAGAAATTAAAATGTGGCTGAGTAACTCGGTAAATGTGTAGTATAATAAAGAAAGTAATGATGATGATGATAACAATAATAATAATCTAAAATAGAATAGTCAAAGACAACATGGGTCAGTGGTCCCTGTTGGGGATAGTCTATGTAAGTTAATGCAGTCGGACCACAGGGTAGGAAGGATTTCTGGGCTGACTGGTGAATATAAAAAGGCTAAGGGATATAAAAGAGTTCATGCTTTGAGTCACACAGAAATTATATGGTTTGAATCATCAGACAGACGTAACTGAGGGACACAGAGATGCTGCCCTACTTAAGAGTAAAGCTTTGAAAGCTGATCAAAGTCTGGACAAGAATTACTACATTTTTAGGTAGGAAAATTCTTACAAAGTGGTATTAAACCAGGCCTTTTAGCACCTTGTAGGAGTATACATTTGTCCAAACTGCTCTCAGAAAGGTCTTGCAGGTAAGCAATGAACCCTATGGCAGAGAATCACACAACACAGAAGAGGCTAAGGGCTGCAGAATGCTGAGTGTTGTACAAACATGCAAGGCATCACTGACACCTTTAGGGCTTTCAGGAGAGGAAAGCAGCAGTGGAGAAGGCATTATTCAACACAATGGAAAGGTTTGCCAGTAAAACTAGGAAGCAGGACCAAGCTTCCCAAATCCGTATCTGTCACCTCACCCCCAGCCTCCTTTGGATTATATGAAAGAACTTTCTTTGTGACTTGTCTCATAAAAGAAGGTCATTGGAAGGAATTCTCACAGCAACAACGGGAAAATTAAAGAACTAGACTGCTTCTTGGAAGAAATTCGGGCAACTGCCTGATGTAAATTGCATGTACTGGCCTGAAACATCTGTTTTGATGCATTGATTTCTCCAGAGGATTTTCAGATTGTTATCTCTCTATTTCAGTTGTCTGAGAGTCCTGGTGGACAACAAGCTGTCCATGAGCCAACAGTGCCCTGGTGTCCATTGCTATCCTGGGGTGCCAAGCAATAGGACAGGAGGCAATGGGCAGAAAATGGAACACAGGAAGTTCCACTTGAACATGAGGAAGAACTCACTGTGAGGGTGACTGAGCGATGGGACAAGGTGCCCAGGAGGTTGCAAATTCTTTTTCCCTGGGGAGACAAAAAGCTGACTGGACACAATCCTGAGTAACATGCTCTTAGGCGACCCTGCTTGAGCAGGAAGGTTGGACTAGATGATTCCCATCATCTAGTGGGGATGGTCCCCTACAACTGTATCCATTCTGTGGTTCTAATTAAATGTCTGAAAGCTGAAATCCTTCAGGAACTTTCAAAAGAAGATGTGATTTCCCCCTATTCCAGAGAGTGGAGAAGAAAAATTGTGGCTTCCTTAGTAACACCAAGTAATCAGCCTCTGAATCAAGCCTATAAATGAGTTTGTGGTGGATCTGTGCTTTTTGGAAAATGTCCTCCAAGCCTGACATCGTGTGGTGCTGGATCACAGCCTGCCCTCAAAGCTAATCAGCATGTCTTAATGTGAAACAACTGAACAGCACTGCTCTTGCTAGTGGCACTTTCCTCCTAACACTGCAGGTGTCACTGCAAAATAGAAAATCTGCTTGTAACAGAATCTGTTCTGGTGCCTTTGCAGGGGGATGTACACAGTTAGCGGTTTTGGGAAAATGTTTATCTTCTAATGTTGAACTAGATGCTATCCTCTATTCTAACAGTGTTGCTTGATCTGTATTTGGTGGTCATCACAGTTCTCACAGGAAGGACAAAATGTTGATGTTATAAAGGCAGATTTCCCCCTCTCCTATGATATTGCCATTTGTGAGAGAAATGCAGAGCATCCTTGGACTGCAAAGCCAAAGTGTTGCTTCATACGAATGGAGCAGAGCAGTGAAAGTTCAGCAAAATCTAAAAAAGAAATTTGTTTCTTGGGCATATGATTGTCCATGGCATTTTGTCTTTCAGAGATGCCAGAATAATTCTTTGCAGAAGGAAGTTCAAATGCTTTAATTTGGATGGGTATATCAGTCCACCATGTGATTAGGATGATATAATGAGGAAATCCACAGCAGATTCCTGTCTGTTATATGTGAGTAGTATTTTAACTTTGCTGTAGCACAGTTCCATAAGACAGAAAGATTGTGTCCTATCACAAAGGTTCATGGTGAGGATAAATGTATTCAAGAATGTAAATCACTTAGATATTTCAAGTGTGAAGGTCAGATCAGATGCCAAATGAGATTCACCTCTCACTCAGAAAAATTAGGTTTTGCCTGTTTTCACTGTCTGATGAAAAACCATGGTGTGAAAGCAGAAAAAAAAATCACCCTGATGCATTCTCTTATTGCAAGCAAAATGATCCAGTTTGTCCACAATTATAAAGATGTTTATAAAGGAAAAAATAAAAGGCAAAATCTTTTTTTTTTTTTGTTTGCATTAATTGCAAACAGTTATACTTTTGAAACATCCCTAAGCATATATTTTAGCTATATGAATTTTGGTACATTTTAAAAAGTCTTTGAAACCTCTTTTGAGAATGATGCAAGAATTTTCAGAAAATGTGACCTTATCAAATGGCATAAAAGATTGATTTAATTGTGTGGATATATTAGAGGCATAAACTAGCATTTATAGATTAGTATTCATATATTTGAATATATTAGGACATATCAGCTCAGATATCCTGGAAAGAGAAAGACCCTAGCTGTCATCAGCACCCATTTAAACATCTGTACCTAGGAAAGCCAGTGGGATGTTTGCCAGAATATCAACATCTCCACACTTTCTGTTTCTCAGGTTGGGCAGTGGTTATATTACAGCCCAATATTAACTTCTGCAACCTGAACTCTCCAGTAAAATCTCGACCACTGGAGTTCTGCCACTGAACTACACAGCACTCAGTACAAAAAAGAACCCAGACACTCTGTTCAGGGAGTAATTTCCCTTGACAGCTGTGTGTCAGGGTAACAACAGCATGTGTGCAGGATCTGGGAAGAACAAGGCTGTGAACCTGCAGGAAAAGCAACAAAGTACAGCCAAAATGTGTTGTGCCAATATTTCAGTAAGCTGTCTATGTGGGATAAAGGTTCTCACCTCTCCTGGTATTTTGTGTTGATTCTGTTTCTCTAACCAGGAACATAGAAAACTGTTGTTGCTGTTTTCCCACACTTCAAAGAAAATATTTCCTTCAGGCAGATTTACCTTTGGCTTGTCCTGGCAAGTATTTTAACAGGTTCTGAGAAAATGAAAAAAATACATCCTGATTTCATTATAATTCCTGTGCAGGGATTCCTTCCACTACTAGTGTGGATACTGCATACCACTTCAAATACTTCAAATAGACATCTAATATAATTTTCTGTTTCCTTTACTCCTGGCACTGGACATAAGGATAGATTATTTTAATTTATTTTATTTCTGATGGTGTGCTGCTCCTAGATACTACAGTAGAATTTTTTTGGTGATATCCATTTGCATTTAATTTATTATCTGTATTTACTTGTCATAAGTAGCATATTCTTATAAGCCTGTGGAATGACAATGTTTTTTAGAGATTGTATTTAAGTTCAGCGCTATTATTATTATTATATTACATTATTATTATTTTTATTTAGGTTGACACATGACAACCAGATGGATATGTGTTAAAGCAATTTATTAGATTGTCTTTTTTTTTTTACTTACAGCCTTAGGATTCAGTTGTAAATTGTATGTGTAATCATGCTGAAGAAATGAATGTAAAACTAAATGTTAAATATGTATGTATATATAAATATACTATGCAATTCCCTTCAGGTCACAAACTTCAGAATTAATTATTTTCCCTGTATATTTCATCCTTCCAGTGTCCTGAAATGACAGCCTTGGTTTTTAGCCAGGGTTTTGGAGGAAGCAAATAAATTCCAGGAGTATAAGGTAAGTAGCTCTTTTGTATTCCTGGATTACTTTTGATCCCTACAGTTCAACAAGAATTTATAGACTGTGCAATGTGTAGCCAGAAAATTTCTACAGTCAGAGAGTTTATTATCTATTCCCATCTCAGCTCCTGTGAAAAATCAATGAAAGGAAGATTTAAAATCCCAAAATTGTGCGTGACAGCTATTCTTATGTGCCCATGTTAGAATTATTTATTATTAGGATCAGGTAGGTTTGAAAGCAAGCGAAGGAGGAAGATAATAGGGTGGGGGGGGGAGGGTTAAGTGCTCTCAGGTGACTTAAATCTTTTAATAAAGAAGAATGGAGAGCTCATGCTTCTCTTTGTGCTAGTCCCAGTGTGTACTCACCCATTTGGAAAACCTGTGGTTATTAAAAATGTCAGTACATTGCAGCTCCTATTTCATCTAAGACAGCTGAGACTTAGGTACTGTGCTCTGTCATGAACACTTGCAATGCTGCAGAAAGAGGTGCAAAACTCCAGAACGGTTTTCTTTGCCATTAGCTTTCAGAAAGACCCCTTCCTGTTCTCTGGGAAAACACCTTGGACTGCTTCGTATCCACAGATCAACCCTCTGCGTCTTAGTGTGTTGTTAGATCATCTGATTAAAATCTGATTCCTTTCACTGCTTTTGAATAGATGCCCCAAACCTGAATTTTCAATGTTCCTTTGCTGGACTGGGTACTTTGTTATCCTTTGTACAACAAAATGCTGATAACTCTACCCTTGATCCTGCAAAGCACTTAAAGGCATGCTTACCTGCACGTGTGCTTTGATGCACAGCAGCCAGTGCTCAGCAGTTTTCAGGTCCATTAGCTGGGGGGAATAGTTTTGAAATATTCTGTGAGAACTCCTCAAACCAAAATTCTTTCAAGCAGGCTAAAGCAGAGGGAAATATTTCTGTTGATTTTTCACTTCTTTTTTTGCCTTGGGCAGGAAGGAAATGGAGTGGAAAGATAGTAAAAGACCTGATGCAGAAACAACATTCCTATTCCTTGCTGCCATAGCAAACTTAGGGCACACATTTGGTTAATAAAGTATCCTGCACTGTGATCTTCTCCTTCTCACTACATTCAGGTTCATCCTATAGCTATACGAGAAGCAGGGAACTGTAAGAACAGCATAAAATGAGAATTCACACATACAATTTATTTTTCCATCTTATCTAGGCCAAAAAAATTGGTACTCTTTACAAGAGAATTGGACAATTGTTTTAAACATGCTCAGAAATGTGATTCCTTCCATTATTCTGGATAAGAAAATATACAAACAAACCTGATATACACATTTACACAATGTACAGGGAAACCTGGAACCTTCCATATTATGGAAGAAAATTATAAAACAGTGTATAGAGAAATATTACTCAGACATTATTTAAGAATGCACTAATTTACTGCCTCAGAAAATTTACTTGAACAAGAAACATATTTTTTTCCCATCTACAGTGTGCAGAAATATATATTTTTGTCCAGTTTTATTATAGGAGGTAATTACTCTCACACTCATATATATGGGCATGTACTAACAGAATTTCATATTAATCTTTGCCTCTCTTTTCTCCCAGGGCAGAATTATTGACTGTGAGATTTTCCTTTGATACTATTTTTTTTTAATGAAGTAGAGGTTGCCTTATTCATTTAATTAGAAAAGTACATGTATTTATTTTCCTTGTTTGGTAATCTTGTTTTGAAACCAGCAAATTTAAGAATTTTTTTTCACACATTTCTAAGGTAGGTAGAGATGAAATACTAATTTGAAGACCTTAATATTACACACAGTGGCAGACAGCATTTAGTATTAAGGGCTGTAGTTTCCCTAAATCAATTATAATATTTTGTTTGTTATCCAAATAGAAATTTAAAAGCCATTTATACTATATTAATAATATTTAATGAAGCACTATATCTACAAAAGCAATTAGAAATTGTAGTAGTGCCTAAAAGCCCAGTGAGTTGAAAAGCCAACACTTCCTCCTTGTCGCCCACATGCCTTCCAGAGATTTGTGAGGTTTCTGCAGACTGGGGCTCTCACCAGTGAAATCCCAGTGCAATTAAGATTCTAAAGGGCAGAGCAGTGAGGTGCTCCACATCTAGATGTTTCATTTCCACCTGCCTAGGCTTTGGTCAAAACTGTATCCAAAAAGTTTCTGTGAAGGCAGTATGATGATCCTACTGCAACACCTCAGCCTTTCAACTACTGACTTACTAGTCTGGGATTCCAGAAGCTCAACTACATTTCCTTCCCTTTCTTGAGGTAGTTTCACTCTGCATATTTCCCTATCTCACCCTGTAGCACACTTGCCTTAATTTCTCTTGCTGTTGCATTTTGTATATGGTAATTGCACAGTCATCAGACAGAGAGACTCTCCACGTTCATTACTTCCTCAGGCATTAGGCAGGACATGGGAATTACGTGGTGACAGCAAGTCACAGTGCCAGGAATGAATCATGTGTCTTAGCAACTCTGCATCAACAAGGGATCCAACTGCAGAGTATGTCCTTGTCATCCCATCAGCAGCCAATTGCCTACTGAGTCATTCCTGCTTTCCCCAGCCAATTAAAAAAAATAATCAGTGCTATTCATCATTTTCAGAAGTTGCCAAAAATCTTGGAGGCTTAGCACCTGAAGAACTGTATCAGACACAACTATTTGCGTTTTCAATAATTCCCCTTTGAAAGTCTTGAGTTTTCATCTTGTACTGAACTGGCACAGCTTCACTTAGTATTCTCACTATTACAAGCTGCTGTTATCAAAAAGCACCCCCAACTTATATTAAAAATATTGGTTAGCACACCTCCATACAAAAAACAGCAAGAAAGGTGATTTTACCTTCAAGTGAATGCTTCCTGGGAACTTGAGAATTTGATAATTTTAGCTACCATTAATCTAATGCAGAGATAGAAGGGCTAAAGCGTAGTGCTTCTTCATGCTTTCTTTCCACTAAAAGAAAGAGAATAGCTATCAACCTTTCACCAGCAGGAAAAATAAATTGGTTTATTCAGCCCACTGTTTATATGGAGGAGAGAATAGAAGTGCTCTATAAAACATGCTCACCAGCAAGTCCTTCCATTCTAAGATTGTTGCCAAAACTTCTGCCTTTAAATGCTGAGCTTATCCAAAGGCCCTACAGTGATAGGATTTCTTCAGCAACGTTGGTGAAGTTTGTAGCTGGGCCTAGTTATTAAACCAGTAAAATAATATCCAGTTTCTGGGATGTGGAGTTCTAGTCTGCTCGTGGGAGTGGGTGAAAGAGGAAGGAGGTGAGCTGTCAATTGGATGCTGGAACCCCTCCAGGGCACCGGAGGAAATCTGAGCTGTGGGAGCCAGAGACATGCACCAGACAAGATGCAGGTAGGAAGGGCACTCATGCAAGCAGGTGTACTCCTGCAATCTCTTTCAACAGAGAGGACAGCCTGAGGGAGAGACTTGGGGTGTAGAGGACATCTTGTGACCTTGTTATATATTAATTCTTGATTTATGAGAGGACTCAGGACCTGATAATTTAGTTATAGAGAATAATCTAATTCATGGTTTGTTTTTTAATTCTGAATTTTTATGCTAGATATGGCCATGATTGAAATTACATATATGTTTTTGTTTTCACTAAACATTCTCTACTAGTTCACTAGGAGTTTGACTTGGAGGGGTTTTGATTTCTTTATTTACTGTTGTTTTCCCTGACAGGAGGAGGGGGACTAAATGTTGCTGTCATCTACTGCTGCAAAACTAAGGCCAGAAAATAGTTTGTCTTGTGGATACATCCACCAAAAAACTGAGTATTGCATAAATGAACAGCCTAACTGGTTTTCTACACTTACAAAAGGTAGAGCTCAGTTAGGATGATTAGCATTTAAGGTGTAAGTAGACACAAACTTTTGGAAGAAAAAAAATCCCTCTTCCCTCTCCCCATAAAATAAAAAAAGTCGGGGAAACGGATCAAATTTTTCAAGAGCTGATGTTGATTTCTGGTAGAATTGAAAAAGCTTATCCATTTATTTCTGGGGTTTTGTCCATTTCTACATTAACTTAAATGATGAATGCTCTTTGGCAAGATCTGTGAAGACGGGGCAGGTGGGGCTCATAGAAAAACTCCCACAGCATCTTCCGTTGCTTTGATCTCTAATGAGAGAACTGCTACAATGTTCATGACTCCTTACAGAAGAGTTCATGTCAAAACCTATGTAAAATTTATTGTGCAGAGCCCTGGAGGCCCTTTAAAATGCAGAAAAATCCATGAGATGTAAGGGAAAGGGAATGTGATGCCTTAGGTTTACAATTTGTACTTTCTTTTCAGTTCTTATGGTTTTGCTAAAATTAGAACCATAGACCACTTTGTACAATTCCCAAGTCACTGTAGCATTACACTGGGGGAGTGTATATACACAAGATATATCGTATATGTTATTAAAAATATATAATCTTCCTCTATTATACATATTATCCCTATACGTATATCTCAAATAAAAATATGTATGGAAAAAATAGATTTAAAAAAAAAGGAACAAAAGGAAAATAAATAGGGAAAGAAATATATTCATTGTAGGGAAACATGTTCACTTTCAATTTTGATAGGTTGGCTGATAGTTCATAATGAACTTTAGACACATGTAGCTAAACACGATGTCACTGAAAAATAACCTCTCTGAAGTACCTGCAAAAAGTCCCCAAAATCTGCACAACTCCAATAAGAGACATCCTAAATACTCATCTAAACTGTCTCAAAATGGGTTTTTCTGAGTCAGCAGGTTTGTTGCATGTTTATCTCTGATAACTGCAGCATTCTCCCTTACCTTTAAAAGCTGTGCAGAGTTCCTTTTTCTAAAACTGAATGAGACACAACCCTTTCCATTTCCTCTATGAGAATTATTAGCTAAATCATGAAATACTACTTTTCAGAGTTGTATCTGCAGAATCTCATTGAATGCTGTGCTTCATCTGTGCAAAAACATGCTGGCAAGCTGCAATTAATATCGATGTGTGGTCAGCAGTAAAATAAATTTGGCAGGCAGTGAAAGAAATTCATACCAGTTCTGAAGAGCTGTCAGGAAAAATATGACCCATTTCATAATGACTAAAAAGCATTTCTCCCCGAACATTTCTCCCTGTAGATCATTGGGAAAAGCTGTGGCAAGCTGCAGTTCTGACTCACAGATAAAAGTGTGAGAACAGGTGCTGTAAAGACTGGTATTATCCTTCAGAAGGGTGAATTAGTATTTGATGCTCTCACTACATAGATCTCAAAATGTTTTTAGAAAAGCTTGAGAGTAATTTACTATCATTCTCCAGTGGATTGATAATGGACCCAGAGATAGCTTAAATTCATTTATCTTTGCTAATACTCACATGACAGTAGAGAGAAAAACATAATTTAGAATGTGCTTTTTTTTCCAGATGGCTAACTCCACATTTGTTGGTAATGATGGAGAGATAATAATGCCAGAACAGAATAAATAGGAATTCAAAGAACTAAGAACCAGTATTTACAGACATCAGCAAGAAAGACAGATTGGTATAAAATATTCAACTCTTCTGTCCATTGTCACAAGCCATTTTCAAATTTTCATTCCTACTTCTCATTGAGATGCATCTACAGAACAGTGGCATAAAGCAAAATAATGGGTGTCTGGTTGTCATCTCTGGGTTTGTATTCTGTCACTGCATTTCACAGCTTGTGTTCCTGAGCCAATGGCAGTAGCAATCCACACACACCAACCTTCTCCAGAGGCTTTGCTTACTGCCATTTGTCTGTTTCCCCACTCCTTACTCATTGGAAAGCTGTGTGAGCTAAATCCTGCTCCCAGCCCTACTTCTGTAACTCTGCAGTTGCCCACTGGAGGGACAATTTGAAATTCATGTGCATTTGTGGCAATCTGCCTACCTTTGCTGCTCCAAGGTTGGTTATGAAAAACGCTGCAATCCCCCAAAGGAGCAAGTAACAAGCATTGAGTCCTCATTAGACTCTAGAGGTTTTCATGGATTTCTTTCCTTGCAGATCAAAATCCACATTACTCTTGAAGTGTTTTATTGGGTTTTTTTTAAGGTTTGGGGTTTTTTTCCCCCCAGTGCTTATCTGGTGCTGAGAGTGCTGTGGGCACACCAGGAGGCTTCTTTGAAGACAGAAGGTTCAGCTGAAAAGCAGATTAAGGACATGTAGAGCTTTTTCACTGACTCAGGACACTGCACTTGTCCAAACACAAGTCATTTTATTCACTGATTATGCCAGCAACGTTCAAGGTTATATTAGGCCTTGTTCAAGTGTTAGAGCAGCTTTTCCACTGCTGAATTTACACTTCTGCCACATCATTATTGGGATCCTCTGTAAAATGGGAGACACAATTTTCAGCTTACCACAGTTCAGGCACTGGGGTCACTGTGTAAGGCAACAAACTGGGACTTGAGGCACTTCATTTTCCAGTCAGGAAATTCTCTGCCTTGGTAGCAAACTTCCCTGAGACTTCAGCTGTATCATGCTGGGATCCTCCCAATGTCTTCCCCTGATCTGGGACACTGAGTTAACCTGCAGATAAAAAAACATCCAAAGTCCATCATCTTTGCCACGTCTAGCACTGAATCTGGATTTAATGCTAAATATAAATAGCATGAAGAGTCTTTCCAACTTACTGGCATCATATTGCGTCAATATTTTTAACATGGTAAGGAAATTCTGAGTTTTGTGTGCATGTAATTTACTTCCTGCTTCCTGACTCACAGCATGAGGAAACTCTATTACTTGAACACTAATTTAACACACATAATTTAACTTTTAAAGCCTCAGCACTGAGGTGTGAGGTGTGAGCTCACAGCTTCTGTCAGTGAACAAAATCAGTCACGGGTCATGCAAGTTCCCCTCCCCAGTGGCACCACATCAGCCACAGCCTGGAATTTCATGGAGAGCCTGGACGCTCATGACAGCTTGCCAGACACAGAGGCTTGGGCAGATGGCTCTGAGATGAAGAGAAGTCAGGGTCACAGTATTGCTTGGGGTGCATTTAAATTAAATTGTCCATTGACTTCCTGACAAAGGCTAGTTTTCTCCTTGGATTACTCAAGCACAAAGAGATATACTCTGTAGGGACCTAAAGGAGTGAAAAATCTGTAAGCTAGGATTTCATTAGGAGAAATTGCTGCCTCAAGAGTGTTTCCTCAAGACACTGTCTCAGGAAAGTAATTTAAGGGCTGTAGAAAGCTCTCTCTGTGTGAAGTATCTGCTTATTTGGGCTACTACCAGCCCAGTGTTCTGCACTGGTAATTCTGTGGTGGGTGCTACGTACCACACTGTCAAATAATAGCAATTGATTAACTTTGCACATAGTTTATAACAGCAGTCTGTTCAGGAATATAGATTTTTCAAATGTAAGTTTTCAGGAGAAAGACAGCCTGTCTTAAGCCCATCCCTGTGTCAAATATTCAGGAAATTGCTGCTATAGTTCCCAGTTTATGTAATTTTATGTAATTATTATCAAAATGAGATTCAGTATTGCATGAACATTTTACCTCAACACTGAAGAATGCATACAGGTTTAAACTGTGTGCCTGTTTTGTTTGTTTCTGTTTTTCTGGATTCTGTGACATAAAAACTCTAAAAAAAATAGATAAAATTGTAAAAAAAACCCCATCTACTGCCCTGATAGAAACCCAATCAAACAAACAAACAAACAAAAAAACCCACAAGAAACCCAAAACCCCCAACAAAACAACATAGCTGAAAACAGCCTCAGCTGATAATTTGTAGCATTTCAGCCATTTTGGCTTTGAAAGTCACTTTGAACACAGAAGTCTGCTAACATTCGTGCATCTGTCTCAAAAGATAGCAAATAATCTAAAATTGTTCTACGTAGATGAAGACAATCAGATTTATCAAAAGGACATGGGGTAGAATATTAATGTTAACTCTGATCATCTCTGCATATTCAGTGCCTCAGTGGTATTAGATGCTCTTGGCTTTTCCCTGGTCATGAAGATCTCACTTTACAAATAATATATATTTACATTTATTTATTTTCATGTTTGGTAGCAGGATTTTCCCCATGCTACTAAATATAATATCCTTTGGTAGCACTAAATTCCCTTCCTGGAGCAGATTTCCAGCAGAACATCACATATAAACTACCAACAGTGCAGGAAAGCCTCTCCAGGCAGGCAAAAGAACATTGCAGCAGCTTGTCCATGTGATCTCATCATTTCTGTAGCTGGGGATATTCATCATCTTGACAGCCACGCTTGAGAGAATATAGTTTCTCTCTCAGCCACATATCTCTGGAGCATGTAGAATCACAGAACGTTTTGGGCTGGAGAGGAATTTTAAGGTCACCTAGTGGCATCTTCCTGCTAGATCAGGTTGCTCAGAGACTTATCCAGCCTGACCTTGAACATTTCAAGGGATGGAGCATTTACCACCTCTCTGGGCAGCCTGTTCCAAAGTTTCACCACCCTCATTGTAAAAAAGCTCTTCCTTATATCTCATATCTTCCTTATATCTTAGTCTGTATCTACCCTCTTTCAGTTTAAAACCATTTAAAGCCAAACTTGTCCCATAGCAACAGGCCCTGTTAAAAGGTCTGTGTATATCACAGCACACAGTTTTCTTCTGCTTCCTAAGATATTACTGATATATGGAATTGATGTGCACCTTTAGCCTGATGGCTGCTCCACTAAAAAATATCTCACAACAACTTTATTCAGGGTATTTCTACAGGTGAAGATTTCATAGAAAGAAAGGAAGGGCCCATATGTCCATATTTGCACGGTGAGTATACCAAAATACAGAACTGGAGCTGAAACTTTCACATAATCCCAGTGGGAGGACTTAAGTCATATTTTCATTAGAAACCCAGAAAAGAATTCATGGACATGCTCAACTGATAGAAAAATCAGTTCAGGCCAGACTGGCTGTGCTGTGATGAGGATCTTAATTTCCCCTGAAAACGTGTTTTTCTTGAAGCTGAACTTTGTGAAATTGTACTAACTTGCAAAACACTGCCTGACAGGGAAAGTGTTTTTACAATAATGCAACATGCCACTTTTCATAAGAACTTAGTTTAGGTGTTTTATTTAGCAATTTCCTATGGTATAAAGGAATACAGAGTGTTTAAATCTATTTGATTTCAAGGTCATTTTTCTGTATAGTATGAAACTTAATTTGGAAATCTGAAAAACCGCAGACAATCAGACTTTGCATTCTCTACCTCACTTCTCCTCAGATGATTTGTGTTATGTTTTTCTAGGCTGCTTGTTTCTTTACGTTGATTGGTGAAAATGAGAATTTATAGAAATTGCCCATGTCACGGTTGATAGAAATCATTGTGTATGAGGTGCTTAAAAGCCTTTGAAAAATCTGACTCCAAGTCTCTATGGTATAATGTGGAGATATGCGTGTAGATAAGATTAATGAACACAAGTTGGGCAGAGAGAAAAACATAATTAGGCTGTTTCTGATGCTTATCAGAGAGGAAGGAGCCATGAATGAAAAGCAGGCATTTAATCAGGGTGAAGATACGTGCTCATAGCTGTAGCTCACTGGGAGCAGACCTGCCCTTGCTCCTTTAGGAAGCTGTTTGTCGGGCTGTCACAGGGCAAGAGATGTCTCAAACCAGATAATCCCCTCTCCCATGGAGCTTGGAAAGAGGATACAGGAGCTGAAGCACCATCATGAACTGTTGTCCTTTTTTAATTGCTAGTGGCACCATTGGGAGTCAGCAGAAGCAGAATGTTGGGTACTCTGGTTTCCCCCCTTGGCACCACGCTGTGCCATCCAGACTTTGGGTGGTGATTTTTAGGGATTTTTTTTTTCAAAAGCATGTAGGAAGAGGTGTAGCAATGTATCTGAACAGTCTAGGCCATAATCTGTATCAAGTGCACCAGCCAAACTGTATTTATCCGTTTTTCTACGTTTTTTAGTTTAAACCATTGTTTATAACAGGTGCAGTGGATGAGCCATTTTTAGGTGTTTTTCTGCAGTCTGTCAAACTTTCTGCAACTGTTCAAGGCTACTGAAACATAAATTGTGCTAAATTGAGAGAGAAGAAGCTGAAAAACAGAATACCAAGATTAGAAGAGCCAAGATAAATGTGGGTGGTAATGCTCTGGACTGCAACCAATCATTTTACCTGCAAGGCTCATGCAGGACAAGTGGACAAGATAGAGGCATTAACAAAAAACGCATGATCATGTGAACAGTAGTTTTAGAATGTATAAGTAGGGTTAAAAGTAAACAATAAATCAGCTTCTGCATAATCACATTGATTTGCTGTTCAGAAGTCCTTCGTTCCCACAAAGAGGGGAAAAAAACATAAAAGTTTTCTTCCACTCTGAAAACATCCACCCATCTTGTCAGCCTGGGGCAGTCCATAACATCCCAAGAAGGGAATGGCAGATTCAGGGTCTTGAAAGGACTCAGTACAGAGCAGAAAAGTGGACTGCAGACAAAATCAAGTGCAAGGATGATTCCAGTGAAGTATCTGACCCAGTACACAGAAGCCAAGTTTGATAGCTTTTTTAGCATGACAGTAACTGAGCACTGGCAAAATTTTCCCAGAGGGGTTGTGGAGGACCCATCATTGGAGATTCTCAAAAGCCATTTAGATGTGATCCCAGGCAGCCTGCTTAGCAGGAAGGACTGGACCAGATGACCTCCATGTGTCCCTTCTAGCCTCAGCCACTCTGTGATTTGTTGTTCAACAAGATTATCACTGTTATTGTTGTGTCCACTTGCTGTTTCTCTGTAGATAGCACAGCAGAAGCTCCTTCTTCCAGCCTCTGGGCTGTCTGCTTACATCTGAAGCTGCTCTTAAGGCACAGAGAACCTCTGTTTCAGTAAGGCTGTCAAGAAACCGTGACCTCAGAGGCATTATTATGGCTAATATCATAATACTGCATTTGGTCTAACAGCCTCCTCACTCAGGGGAAAGGAGACATATTTTCACTGAGTATATACAAAGGGTGGCTCAGAGATGGAAGTAGGGTTTGGCTGCTTATTCCCATCACCATAAGATAGAAACAAAACTAGCCTGAGGTGGCTCACACAGATATTATGAAATTGTTATTCACCCTTTAGTGTAAGGCATCTGTTTTAACTACAAAATAATTACAAGCAGTAAATTCAAGCAATTTTACGTCCTTTAGTTCCAGTTCTAGGTTTATACCACCTTAACAACAGCTGTAATGATTTCTGCCTTCTTGGTCACGCTCAATTTGATAGATGGATGGAAAAAAGTCTGAGCACTTGAAATGCACATTAACACCACACAAGCACTGCGCATGGGAGCGCATCGTGGTGGTGCCAAATGTAGGTGTACGCTGACACACAGCATTTGGGCAGTTTTAGTGCTGCTATGAGATGCCTCATCTTAGCAAGTGAGCAGAGGGTGCACTGAGCATCACTCTGGCAGTGTTTCATAATCAAGTTTCCCCTGAGATGTGAGGAAGCGCTGAGCAATTCAAGCAATCTCACACTGATAGGTGGAGGTGGAAAAGAAGCCCATTCCCCCAAGTCCTTTCCCCTTCCCCATCTCCATTAACTGCAAACTGCCATTTAAATGTTTAACTCTTCATCTCCTCAGATGAAGAAGTTCGCCCTAGAACAGCTTCAGGAACTGCCACAGCAAATGTGGCCTTAAACACGCAGGCAATAAACAACTGGAAAATGTGTGCAATCATCACTGCCCAGCTCTGTATTCACAGCACTCTTCTCCCTCACAGAGACCTGCAAGGCTGACCCTCATCTGCACAGGGAAGGGGCAAGCATGTCCTTTCCAGGACAGCACATCGGAGGAGTAGTGAGGAGGGCAGCAGACATGGACACCTTGCACTCTGCCAGCTTTCTGTGGTGTTAGGGGCTGAGAGAGGGACAGCAAAAGATGTCACTGTTCAGCTAATGCGCTTTCAAAAGGCTGTACCAAATACTTAGACGTTTTCTGATGAAGTACCAAATACTTACACTCTTTTTATTCTTCCCAGATACAGCTTCTTTCTTTGAAGGCAGCATGGCTCAATTCAGCCCTGGTGTAATTACAGTGGCTTCAGCTGCAACCTCCTTATAACCAGGCTAAAATTGTTCTTTTGTTCCACAAACAGTGGAACAGTCATAGCTCCATTGTCCTGGCTTTTAACACTTGTAGCAAACTAGCAATTGCTGCCTGAAGTGCTTTTGTTGTCCATTTGAGAGGGATGACCTTCCTTTTCTCTTGGCACAAGTCTACGGATGGAAATGTAATCTTTCACAGTTGAGTGGCTCTCAGTACACAAGCAAAGGCAGAGTGTAAAAACTCAGCACTGCTATTAAAGCTGCTCTCTGTAAACAATTACTTGTCTTAATAGGGATTAATATAAGAAATAATCATAGAAAGAAAGTAAAATCACTGCAAAACCTGCCTGGAAGCTGTAATTTCTTTCTGCAAATAGAACTGTGAAGCTACTGACTAAGTCAGGCACTCTTCATCGAGTAGATAAACAGCAGAGTAAGTGCCGAAACAAACTACACTGGTATCCATGGGAAGAAAACCTGTTTGTTTATTTGTTTTTAATTATGAAGACTGCAGATACATGCTGACATACAGAAAGCATATGCTATAAGGAGTTTAGTGGCTTTTTAGCAATAGAAAGTTTATATAAGACTTTAAATAAAGGACAAACAACTAGTGTGTGCAGAACACTAGAACAAATAAGAATAAGCTAGGTAGTAACTTTGGTGAATTTTAATGCACAGTCAGTTCATTAGGAGCCACAGCAATAGAGAACTAACTACTCAGAGATGCAGTAGCATAATCAGCTAGATTAAATGCAACCTTTTGAACCACTAATAAGATTACATTTCAGTGAGCTAATGAATGCAATATTGTGATTGCATGGAGTTAAAATAGATTTTTAGAATAGAAACCAGGCCAGTCATTTATATGGAATTAACAGTCCGTCTTTCCTTGTTTTTACATTTCTTAAAATTCAAAGTCAGTGCTAATAGCTTTACAGAATCCTTTCTTTGTTATGTTCTGTCTGTTTATTTGCCATTCACTGGAATCATCTTGTTCAGCCAAGTGAAGCGATTAGTAAAAATCTCATGCTTTGTTGTAATGCACAGAAAAGGGACAACAACTGAGGAGACACTTGTCTCATTTTGCTAAGGGGCACTAAAGATGGTAATAACTGAGCAGCACAGCCAAAGACTTGTTTAAATGCTGAGTGGACCCTGCAATCTGCCCAACTCCATGTTCTGGTGACAGTGCTGGCCTGCTTTGTTTCAGAGTCACCTGTGTCTCACCTGTCTCGAGGCAGAGGCTGTTCATATTCCTCAGCTCATGGAGCTCAAGAAGCAGCTCTGAGCTTAAGGGATTGGCTGTTTAGTACATCATTTGCTCTGGACTCAGCCAGCAAGTCCCTCTGAACTGTGTGGCTTCCCTGAAGAACATGTATGTGGCCAGTCTTGGCACTGTCACCAGAGAAGCCACACGTCGCCTGCTACAGGAGCATCTCTGTGTGCTGAGCATCTGGAATACACAAATATAGTCCATGTCATGCAGTACCAAATGCTTAGCAATAAATAGGTTATGGGAGAGCAGCTCATCTGAACAATCATAAAGGCCCACACACATCAACCCCAAACCTGCTCCTTTTCACATCCCCAGCCAGGCCGTCTCCTGACAGCCACTGCCCTGTGTCCTTTGAGCAGTTTATTTGCTATATATATATATATATATATATATATATATATATACATAAACACACACATTTTATATATTATATATATTTTTTTTTGTTAAATAGCGATTTTTCCCCCCGGTGGATATGAAATAAATTACTGTACTCTAAGTGTAAGTAGATGAAAACTGTTCTACTTTCTCATCTCTAAAAAAATATCCTGCATCTCATGCATCTTGCTTCAATCTGCCATGTACCACTGCTGAAGACTTCTATTTTTCTCTGTCAGGTTTCAGAATTTTGTGCATTCTGAGGTCAGATGACAGGATGCAATGTTTATGCAATTTGTTTTTTAATGTTTCTCTTTAAAAAAGAAGCTAATAATTTGCTTTTTGATGGTCATTGTATTTATGGAATTTTGATTTGGTGTTCATTTAGAATAAAAAATTAAATCCTTGACACCTCGAGACAGAGCTCTGGGATGGAGAATATCCTATTTGCCTCTTTTTTAACCTATAGAATCTTTTTTACCCAATTCAATGCTCAACTAGTTATTTCTATAGGCCAGAGAAGCCTCTGTCGCAATCTTAATTGAAAGCTGATGCCAACAGTGTTGAATTTAATCCTTCTCTTTACACCACTGTCCCCTTTCTTTTTTTTCCCTCTGTGAGACTCTTCCAATTTCCTTTGCATGGCTAATATCTGCCTGAGCAGCAGCAGGAATTTTTACTTTATCATTATTCTATAATCTCCTAATATCCTTTTTAATATCCCCCTAGTGCAAGTTTTATTATCCTTTTTTACTAAAATAAACAGCAATCTGAATATTATTACTAAATTTTATAAAGATCATAAATTTATAAATTCTATAAAGAGAATAAGCAGACAAATACAATTGAAATAAAAGGTAAACGCTATTTTTCAGGCAGATTAGTGTGACATTCTTGCTGTCATCAGTCTGGTTTTCTCCAAATTACCAATCTCCTTTAACCAAGAGTTCGGGTTAGGAATCCTCTCCTCATATATGGATGGCCAAGGATTTTGTATTGTTCCTCAAAGCAGAATGGCTTTCTTTGCTCTGCTTGACATGCATTTAAGTATATGTCAAACAAAAGCAGTTACTGGGTTTTCTGGTAAATCACAGAAGCTCAATATGCACTGTGAGCAAAATTCACACTTTTCCATTTATACCCAGCGAGCAGCTTCATAGTGGATTAAAACACTGTCTGCAAAAGGCATATTCAGATCATTTTGTTGTTCTCTTGTGAACTTTTCGTAATAACTGCAGAAAAAAATAGCACATTTACAGAAAATAATAGTATTACACTGATGCTGTCAGAAGAGCAACAAAAGATCTGACAAAGGCTGAATAAGCCATTGAAATGCAATTTTTCTTTCATGTTACCTGTTGAAAATGCAAATTGCACTTGGTTAGTTTTACATTTGTGACACACCTTCTGCCTGGAAGTGTAGTTTGCTTAAGAGGTAGTTAACTTCTGTGTGAAAAACAGAAATTTAAGTCTCTGAGTGAAATGTATCTATTTACATTATATATTTACTTCCAAACACAGACTTATTTTTTATTTTGCATTTTTGCAAGCATTTTAGGTAGTCCTCATCTCTTTCAAAATTATTTAAAGAGTCCTCTTATTTTTTCTAATGTATTTTTTCCCGGATATTTATTTTAAGGTTAGAAGGACCTCTATAACCTTTATTGCTTAATCAAAACACATAACAAAAAAAAAAAACAAACAAAAAAACAAACCCAAAAAAACAAAAAAAAACCCCAGCACAAAAAAAAAAAACCCAACAAAAAAACAAAACAAAAAATAAACAACACAAACAAAAAAACCCCCAAAAAACAACAAAAAGAAAGAAAAAGCCTACTTTTTCCTGCATTCTCTCATTCTCTTCTGGTTTTCAGGCAGTGACAAAACCCCCAGGTAACTCCTTCCTGTTGATCCATGTACAGTGCAGTGATGACAGGGCACACCTTGAGTACAGGACCATATCCTGTACAATTTTGGGAGCATGATGTGCAGAAAACCAAGGAGGGTCTGAGTCCATACCCCAGTCTGTCTGCTTTTAATTTGAGCCATACAGAATTTTGCCACTTATTGTCAGAACTTGCAGCCCAAATGCACGAGTTCATGCACTTCAAATACATCTTCAAAAAACTCGAGGGACCTGCTGTGGCATAGTACAAATATGGAGGGGGCAACAAGCACTGGTACTAAAACAGCTTCCTGTTTTGTTTCCTGCTTCTGAATAATGGAAAGCAATCAAGAAAGCACTTCTGGTTTTCTATGGATGAAATATGAATCTGGTATCACATCAGAAAAGACACCATCATCTCCAGCAGGGTCTGCTATCACAAGTTTGTCATCAGCATATCTGGCTGGCAGGTGAGTACAGGAATGATGGTGAAGCACAGGACAACAGTTTTCTACAAAGGAACAGCAACTATTTCTACTCATACCCATATCTTTTTGTTTCACTGCAGTCTTCTGAGCAAGTATTTGGAAATTTGCTTTTCTCAAAATGGCACAGAAGAAGCAGATCACTCCTTCAAAGATGAAAAGAAACAGTTCTTCACAATTCTGCATCTACCAATTTTATGAAGAATGGTTTATATATCAACAAATTATATTTTAAACAGGTCACAAAGAAATCAGGTTAGAAGGTTTAGCCAAATTTGTCAGCTGCTCATTGCCTCATACTACTCTGTCCAGACATTTTTGTTTCCTTTTCTCCTCTGTTCTTACTTCCTTTCAAACAACCCCTTCCACTCCTCTCTCACTGCATAGAAATTTCCTTTCTCAGTGTTTTCACTGTTTTTTTTGCTTGAAGTTTTACATGCCTGCAAGCAGCGTATAAGCAAAAATACGGAAAGAGCATAGCTTGTCTAGCTGGCAAAATGAAACCTAGAAGAGGGTAGAAATTTTCCTCAGGAAAATTGCAGAATAGTAGCTACTACAAATGTTTAAACTGCTGGACTGTACTGGCAGCAAATCAAACAGGCATCAACCAGTTATAAATTAATTTCACTTGGATATTTTGAGGGTTCAGTGCTGAGTCTGAGCTTCCAGAACAGTCTTCTAACAGGAGCATGAGGATAATTCACCAGTGGTATTAAAAGAGTGTATACTACAACTATAGTAAAAGGTTCATCCTGGAAAGTTGTAACACCAAGTGACTGGAGGTCCTCTCCAGACCTATTAGCTCACATTACCAGTTGCCCAATTCTTTTTTCCATGCTGAAATTTCCTATAACTCTACATGAAAATTCATGCATTCAAACAGAAAAGACAGATAAAAGCCTCCACACTTGCATTTCTCCATGCAGCCTTAGACTGGCCACATGCATCAGCCACCTCAGTCACAAAGAGGAACTGGTGGTAACTCTCCAGTGTAGCAACACTTTGTTTTCCCTAGGTCTGCTTTCCAAAAAATAAAATGCGTGAATTACACTAAAATGCAACAGACAGTAACACAGGTTTTGTAATGCTGTTGTTGTTACCTCACAAATTCCTGTCTCTTTTTGTGAGGCTCAGAACATCTGTGAGTCAGTTGCTTACAGAAGGTAATTAGCTCTTGATTAACACTTACACCTAATTTTATATAATTTCACATTTTCTAGTTCTCCCAGCTTAGCCTGTTCTGATTCTTTGTGTAATGAATGAACAGCTTTGTCTTACCCTGTGCTCCTCTTAAGGGAAGCATTCTGGTGCTCTTCTGCAGCCTGGTTCCCAGACACATCCTGCTGCACTGCTCTGCATACCAGGGTGACTCTTCCTAGGGCTGTGTTTCTCCATGTACACAGACAAACAAAAGCACCTTTTCTAACGTATTTTCAAATTAAGGCAAGAGCAGCCCAAAACTGTCAAGCTCTGAGGACACAGTAGGGGCTTGACTGAACATGCTTAAGGCCACTGGTAGTGTTAATGGTGACTAACCCAGATTAAAACAGGTATGAGTTCAGAGCTATGCACATGTCTCATCTAATGGATGTTTCTTTTTTGTTCTGCATCCACCAGCCCAGCACTCTTCTGGCTTCTTAGATGTCAAACCTATGTGTGAAGTAAAAAGCTCTTGGGAAGTCCCCATCTGTGAAAGTACACCCTCCCTCAGAAGAAAGAGTGAGTTTCTCTCTTCAGCATCAACCACTTTATCTGGCAGCAGCTGAATATATATTTCATTTTTCATTGAAGTTCTATTACCTTTAGAAATCTGTAAAACTCCTAAACAGGTTGTTTTGAAGGCAACTGAGGGTCATATATCTTGGTTGATGGCTAGAATGTGCTGGAAGAATCAAGTGTCAAATCAGGCTCTGAAACATAAACTTAGTTTGAATTTTTGCTTTTTACTGAGAACGTATGTTTGGAGAGAAGCCCTGAGGCTAAATCACACCTTATCTTTAGATTTGCATGCTTTTATATATTCAGACAATTAAATCATAAACTCTCAAGGTAACAGGAAAATCATCATTATTGGACTAGAAGATTAAGTATCAGTCTTGCTTAGTTGGTAGCTGTGGACACAGCTCAAGCTTAGTCATATGTGGGTACACTTACTTCTGCCTATGGTCTCACTATGTTTGTGTGCTTTAATTTCCATTGGCCACAATGCCCATCAACTTTCACAGGAGTTACCACTCTTAAGAGGTGAGTAATGATAAATTATGTAACTGTGTCGCTTCTGATCATACTTTACCCTTCATAAATGTAGCTAATGAATGCTGACCTTGTAAGTCCTGTCCCTATTCACTGGCTAAAGGTAAACAGACTTTTCCTTTCAGACTTTTTGTCAAAGCCTTTCTGACATGCTTCACACACTAAGTATTTTGCTGCCTTTCTTGAAAGAAGAAAACCTTTGCTGCAAAGATAGAATGACCTTGATTTTTTTTTTCCTGCTAAGATTACACTCCTTGCAGGAGTACTTCTCTTTGAATGGTTTGCTCTGACTTCTGAAGTGATTTTACAAGGTCTTCTTTATCTCTTCATCCCAGACTAATTCATTATAAATGTCTACAGCTTGTCTCGGACCTTGTCAGTCCTTGTACTGCAGTGGCTTTCCCAGCTGCTGCTGCAATTGCAGCTTGCTGTTTGTCAGGTAGTGTGTTTCACACCCTCCACACCCCTGGCAATCTTTCTGCAGTGATTTGATAAATATTGCTGACCACCAGGTTAGACTGGCTCCAGTTAACTTCAGCCATTTTTTGCTTGGCTCATTGCTGATACTTATTACAAGATAACACAGATCAACATCAGCAGAAACCTTTGGTCTGGTCACAATGTCATACTGTGAAACCTCCCTAGCACTATGTTTTTCCTTCCCTAATCTCTCAGGTTGGACAGATGAGGTGGTGGGCACTCTTTAAAAGCAATACTTTAAAGAGCTGTCTGTAAACATGCACTTCTATAGTCTCAGCAGGAAAAATTACCTGTTTAGCTAAAGGAAGATATAAGCTTTTATCCCATCAGTACATCTGAAATAATGTTTTTTTATGGTGGATAGACATCAACCCATTCATATGTACAGCACCTCTGTCAATGATACATTTAATGTCACAGTTTTCCTGCAAATATTGCACTAAGTCCTCGACATCAGAGCAGACCAATGTCTATATCTCAGTTCCTTCTTTTCAAAGGAAATGTCCATGTAACCCAGTCCTAAACATTACAGCAAGAGAAGTGAGTCAAGATTTCATGGCCTTAAGAGTCAGATGCCAAAAGCAAATCATGGTGTGGTCAAACCTGCTCCCATTTCAATGCCACTGGCAGGCAAAGCCAAACCTCTCACGGATCCTGTTTCTTTCTCTGTGTGCCAAGCTGAAAAAGACTTTAACTCAACCAACAATGACGGCATGTCACCCAGTCTGATTGTCTTCTCCCCAGATTTACTCAAGGTTACCTCCCTAAGTAAGGATCTAGACAGGGCAAACATTGCAAATTTTAGATTATTTAGCAGCACTGGCAGCCTGAGTTGTGTTTTCCAAAGGAGAGGGAATCAAGTTGGGCTGTGCAATGACTCACACATTTTCAGATGAGTAGCCTTTGGCTGTCGTTCAAACCACACATGGAGCCTACTGAAACAAGTGCAGCCACCAAAAGAGGCAATCCTGCCCTTCTCCCAGTTGTTTGTTTCCACACTCCTTCCTTGTGCTAGCACAAGCTTTTCTGTGAGTATTCTGCAGTACTGAGAAGACTGAAAAATAAATATTTTAATTGGTTTTGGTAAGGCTATTTTTCAGCTCCCAGAAGTCCCACCTGTCACCTGACTATAAAAATACTTGTGCTAGCCCGAAGATGAGGCATATTTGAGGCCACAGAAACTACAGCCTTCCTAGTTGTAGTAAACTGCATGGACTTTTTAAAGCCAGATAATCCACCAGCTGTCCTTTGTCATCAACGCTGTTTTTCCAGGTGAGGGTTGCAGGCCCTGTTCCAAGACATGTCCCACACCACGACACAGCCATACAATACCTTTGGTCTTTCCAAAAGAAAACTACCATGAGTAAGTGATTTGCCAACAGCAAAACAGCGAGAGTCGTGGGTCTGTGAACAGCTCAAATTACAGTTTCTACTCACTAAAATGAGATTTTCTAAGATGCATGTATTTTCACAGAGTGGTCCTAATTGCTTTTTGTTGCAGGCTGGTGTTTTTGTTCATATAACTTTATCTGGTAGGAACCCCTTTTAGGAGAGAACAGAAAAAAAAAGAAAAATAAAAGGAACTTTGTAGTCTCATTCCTGAATAGGTATTTCATTCTGGTATTGCTATGTCTTTTCCATTCCTTGGTGTTCCAGCAGTAAGAGAGCAAAACCCAATTACACTTAAAGTAAAGCAGTGAAATGAAAACAACAGAGAAAGCAAAACAGAGAACAGCAAGTGGTCTGGGAGAGCACATCTGGCTCTGCCCAGGGAACACAAGTTCCCTGCCACTTTGTTAGGCTCATGATGACTGGGCAATTGAGCAGCCAAAACTACCTGAAAATGACAGACTGTGGGTACTGTTAAGAGCAGAAAGTGCCTTTCTGTGTGCAATCACTTTATCTTCTCCTGGAGAAGGTGAGATGTCAGTGTGCATGGATGCTTCAGTCACACTGAGTGCCAGTGAAACCAAGGAATGGAAAGGACACTGCTTACAGGGGATCCTAACAGGTGCTTCAGACTGGATGATGCCTACATTTTAGGGACCTGACTTGCATTCTGTCTTAATGCAAATACAAGACAGTACCGAACAGTACAATGTGTCTAATAAATTTAACTGCAGCTACTTGTAGCCTTGTAAGCCTTCAGCTTAAGTTGAAATGAGGGGAGGCAATATTGTTTTGTTGAGTCTAGTGCTCAGCTGTTTAAATAAACTAACTTGCTGAACGATCTTCATGCAGGAGTTTTGGGGGGGTTTGTTTCGTTTTTTAAACTTTAAATAATTTTTTTCCTCAACTACTAAACCTCTGTAATGTTGGGAGAACAGATCTTGAGAAAAGTGCTGTAGTGCAAGACAAGCTATGATGTGCTGGTGACCTTCACCCAGCTCCCTGGAGCATCCCTGAGTCTGTGATCATCCATTCATTTAGCAGATTCACTCTTCATCATGGACAGGGTTCATCCCACTCACCTTTAATCATGAAGGTATCTTACAGAAGCCATTTCTCTTGTCTTCTTCTATATGGAGGAAAAAAATGTAGTGTCCAATTAGTTGTAAAAAACGGAATTGTAAACAGAAACAGAAGAGAGTGTAGTTGCAAATATTTAAAGTTCTTCTAATTCAATAGAGGCTCTTTTGTACTTATTCATCTTTGAAATTTAATATATCACTTTAAGATTTGCAAGTCATGGAACGAAAAATAATTTTGCTTTTTGTTACTTTTATATATTGAGTTTGTTAACTGCCATTAAAATAATGCAGGATTTATAGAATTAAGCAGTACCTATACAAATTACAGTGCTATGTAGATTCTTGAAAAGCCATGGCTCTTTCCTCACTGCTCCCTCTAGGATTATTTTTATTTATATAACCAGATTTTTGACCACCAATATTACTTGTTTGTGCCTCTAGGCAATGAACAGATGCACCTTTCTTTCAAGCAATAATATTCTTTACAGGTGATGGTTTCTTAGTTCACTTGAGTTAATCCCCTCCAAGAGTATCTTTTTTTTGTTTAGCTCTTCACAATACAACTGTCTTCTGTCGTAGCCTGGTGCTTATACAACTAGTCCAAAGGGGTTTCCTTTGTTCCCAAAGGGTGTATGAAACACTGACCATTATCCTAAGCTTGCTCCAAAGTGGGCACTGAGCATTGTGCTGGCAGGTGTTAACAGGACCTTCAGCCAGATTAAAAGAGAGAAAATTTGCTAATGTTGTACTTCCAGGAAATCCTTCCAGCTAAACATCTGTAGTCATATCTAACTTTACCATATGTGAAGTTTTTGGGGCTCAGACCAAACTTTAAAATAATTATTGACTTAATATAATAAATAATAATATAAAACTAATATAAAAATAAAAATATTACTATATTTTTAAAACATTGTTGCTACTTGTTAATAAACTTATCATGCTGATTATCTAATTAGTGTAATTAATCTGCTCAAATTGAAGTGTAATTAACACCAGGAGCTTTCATACTGCTCTTTATGTAGATAAAATCAATCATCAATGTATAAATATATTTTATACCTATAGTTGGTCTTCTGACAGGTGGCAACTTCACTCCACAAAGGGCTTTTCCTTCATTCTCAAAGATTAGATACTTAGGGCAAAAATAACGGTTCCGCTACTGTATTTAAGATCTTAGGTGTCTTTTCTATTTATCCACAATCTCAGGAGTGTTTTCTCGTTCTAGTGATCCCTTTCTTTGGGATGGCTATCCCAAAGCTTAAATGATTTCTTTATTTTTAATATGCTAAAGTACTGGGCTGGTTTTTTATTATCTGTTTGGGTTTGTTTCTCTGAACAAAGAAAAAATATCCTGAATCTTTTTGAGAATGAGCCACCTACCCCTGTCAGACTGAGCATTTTGCAGTCGGATTGTCTCAATTCACTTGGGCTCTGTATCTCTCTCTGTTGGCACAGTGTGCCATCATCTGTGATGCATGAGCAGAATAACATCATTTTACTAATTTCTTATGTCATTTATGGCTTTTTATACAAAAGATCATGTAGATGAAAATAAGGGATTTGTTCCAACACTAAACGATGCTTCACCAAATGCTTAAATGTATATATATATATATATATATATGTGTGTGTGTGTGTGTATATATATATATATCAGATCACCAGCTCCACTTCTTCTCTGCATTTTAAGTGGAAAAACTAGATTTGGTGACACAGAATGAATGTGGAGAAGACCATCTTCTTCCCTTAAACTGGGAGGACAGGACATTAAACACAGCATCAGTTTGAAGCCCAAGACCATCTCCCCTCCTTGGCCACAGCCAACACCTGTGATAGCCCTTGGAAAGTTATCCGGGGCATTTCAGCAGCATTTCCCGAAGGCCCTGGCCCTGGCTGCAGGGCTGGCAGAGGGGAAGATGCCCTGGCAGGGACCAAGGTGGCCCAGGTGGCTCTAAGGGCTCCGCCAGGCACCAGGTGGCGATGCGCGGCCAGCCAAACCCAGCGCTCCCGCAGCTTCCCCACCGGAGATGCTCCCGGCCTGGAGAGCATCCCTGGGGCAGGCACCGCCCTCTCCCGAGCACCTCTGATGGTTTTAAGCACGGAATAATGCCAGGTAGTTCCTTACTTAACTCTCCCCAGTGCTCAGTAGGTAAATCTCTATTTAACACTGTGAGAGCAGGCAGATCCTGATTTATTCCTGACATTCGTCTCTCACTTTATTTTCCCATCTATTTCCAAAATATAAGCAGACAAAATCATTACTAAATACAGCAATTTTTCCTGCATGCACCCTGTCCGAATATTTGCATTAAGGATGTACAAGTTCCTCATGAGGAGAAGAGGAGGGGCAGGCACTGATTTATCTCTGACCACCAGTGGTAGGGCATAAGGGAATGGCCTGAAGTTGTGTCAGGTGAGGTCTAGGTTGGATATTAGGAAAAAGTTCTTCACCCAAAGGGTATTTGAGCAGTGGAACAGGCTCCCCAGGGCAGTGGTCACAGCACCAAGCCTCACAGAGCTCTAGAAGCCTTTGGACTCTCAGGCATAGAATGTGATTCTTGGGACACTCCTGTGCAGGGCCAGGAGTTGGACTCGATGATCCTTGTGGGTGCCTTCCAACTCAGCTTATTCTATGCAATCCTTTGGGCCAGCTGAGATGTGGCAGCAAGAATACTCATACCTAAGAATTCCTCTGGATGATTGTTCCATTCAGTCATCTGGAGGTGACTTCCAACAACCAGAGGTCCCCAGTACTCTCAGATGAGCTGCTTAGATTGTATTGGGCCACCCTTCCTCCCTCGTAAGGAGACTTTCTGATTGTGTTCTGAAAGGCTCAGTAACCTTAGATCATATTCCCTAAGTTTGGAAGACCTCTGCACTATAAGCCCCTTTGGGAAAAAGATGTATGAATTAAAAAATGTTACTGCAGATTCCACCTCTATCTACAACTGAGGACGCAATTAATTTTCTATAGTCTACCACTAAGAATTCTGTAGCTGTGTTATTACTTGTGTCAATCCTTTCCATCTCTTACAGCCTCACAACTTTTTGCAATTCAATTGGAACACTTGGAGCTGTTTCTTGGAAGGGAAGTGAGAAGAAATTTTCATAATATTTAAAAGAAAATATTATCTAAGTTAAATATGGGCCTTTTTTTGCATTCTCTAAAGCAGGATGGCTCTGCAGTACTTTCATAACCATAAGCTGCCTTCAAAACCACATAATGCGTGAAATTTCAGAGTTACAAGATGAAATATTTTTGTTAGTCATTTCAGTTTTGCTGGATATATCTCTGCAAAGAAAAACTCACAAAAGATGCACAGTTTCTAAAGCTGCCCTGAAAAGATTTCATATTGAGCCCAGCTCTACCTACCATTAATAAACAGTTGATTGAGAAAAGGGCACCTGCAACTTTCACTGACCTCTTCTGGCCTCTCACACCCTGTAATGCACACCTTCTACCAGCAAGAGGAAAAGGAATGGGAAGGGAAGAACTGCTCAAAGAAAGTCAGAAAGAATTTCAGGGCACTCAGATATAATAACAATAAAAATGTAGGTAGGTTTGTTTTGGCAGGAAGAAGCTGTGACTAATCATGCACAAAGGAAGCCTCTGTAGAGTGGGAGTTTGAGGTGCAGGTGGGGAAAGAAAAGGATGACACCAGGAGAAAGAACATTAACATGACAGAGAATTTACATTTTTAATGTCTGTCTGGGTTTCCCTTCATGATGCCTCAGTCTGAGTCAGTAGCATTCATTAAATCCTAAAGTTGCCACGATGGCAAACTTGTACCTACCTTGAAATTTCAGAGTTCAAAGAATGAGCAGATGCTCATTAGATGCCGAGAGTTTAGATTCGACTGAAGAGGCGGAGGAAAACAAGACCATTATCTGCCAAACCTACTAACAGAGCTGTATTCACAATTACAGCTCCACTTAAAAGCAAGCCCAAACTCTTCTCTAGGTCAACATCAAAGTAACCAGTCCAGGAGTACGCATGAACTCCTCCTGAAGTCTGTCCACGCCAGCATCTGGGACACCAGCAGGTACATCCAGCACCAAGGCACTGTAAATGCCATCATGGAGATGAAAACACAGACCACTTCAACATTTTACCTCTTCAAAGTGTGACCCTCTGTGTAGGTCTTTAAATCAATTAGTTTTTGACTTAGAAGTAGAAATTTGCTTGCCAAATGTTCTACAGCCTCATACTCTCTGCAGATGATGAAAATTGCCAAGTTTATTTTACCTTAAAGAAACGAGTTTCATGTGCCTAAACAAAAGCAAGAGTCATCCCCAAAAGTTCAAACCTGTCTGTCGGTGGTTGGTTTTGTTTTGCATATTTTTTTTTACATGCCATTGAAGAAGCTGTCATCCTTTTAAGAGCAACTGGGCTTAAAACCAAGACCCAGCTAAATATTGGCCTGGTGATATTGTGATATCAAAGTGGCTGGCTTGGTACATAAGCAGCTAAAGGCAATTTGTCTCTAGATCACCTGTGTAGACCACTAGAGAGATGCTTCCACGGCCTGGAAATCCCAGAAAAGGTGAAGAAAGCTTGTTCTGTGAGCCTCATCTGTGCCTGATGAACACCAATATCACAACCCACTCTTGGTGCAACCTGAGAACCAACCCCAGATTTTCAGCATTCCCATGACTGAAATGTAACAGAAATGACCAGAGCAGGCTTGATTGGAGGGATTAAAAAAAAAAAGTTCTCAACTGTTAAACAACTACTGGGAATTAGCTGAATACTGCATTTTTAAAAATAAAGCAGACCTGACCTTCTAAGAACTCTCTGGAGGGATTTCAGCTCAAAGCAGCAGCTTGAAAAGATAATAAGTAAAAGTGTCTCAGGAGAGAGAAGTAACTATCTAGCCTTTTCACAGTAATGGGAAATCATCAACCAGGTAACTGCTGCAAAGATAAAACTAGATACTGTGTACTGAACATCACAGGAGGACACATCACTGAAATGCAGGGCTGTACATAAAGAACAGAAAAGGAGGGGACACCCATGCCCTGTAGATTATTGATTAGTCTCTTGGCAATGTCAGCTCTGCATTGATAGCTTAGAAGCATAAGCCCAGCTCAGCTGGGAAAGCATACACAGGTGAGACCATGCAGGGAAGTCAGGACTAGGTGTACAAGTCTCTCCCTAGATAATATCAGGCTCATCAGATTTTCTTCTGGAAGACTGTTTATTCATTTGTGCCTAGAACCAAAATGAAAACTACCAGAAGATGAAGGGAACAAATATGTCCTGAGCTATGAAATAAAAAATATGTGAAAGATATTCTTTCAGGCCAAATTAATCTTAAGCAGGCTTGCTAGCTGTCTTACGAACATTCTAGTCTGAAAAATAAAATTATATATCCAATAATCAGAATCTGAAGAATGAGAATATGCAGCATTTTTACATCGTGGAGTCATATAATCCTTAAGATTATGATTTTCCCTTGAAATTTCCAAAACTACGTTAATGGGTCCCAAATTATTCAGAGTTCAGTCCTACGGCATTTGCAGGACTTTTCTTGACATCAACAGAGATCAGTACTGTTATATCTCTCAGTCTTACTGTGTAGTGTAAACTCAACTTGGCTCTATAGCCGAATTTTTAACACACACACAAAAAAGATAAGTTCAGAGACACACGAATGTATCTTGAGGCTTATGGACATGTTCCTCAGCTGTGGAAAAAAAGAAAAGAAAAAAGCAACTAAAACTGCAGTCTCATATCTTTGTAATTTTCAACAGAAAATTTGAATGGGGATCATCCATCCCTGCTGGGCAATTTCTAAGAAAGAATCTGTTTAATTTTGTTACACTTCATATTGCATGCATGTAAATTAAAGTAGGAAAGCCTGTAAGTTATAGTCCAAGCCAACTATTAGTCTAATCAGTGTATCGTGCTTATTGTAACTCAGTAATGAATTGTTGGAAATATTTCTCTAAGCAGTACAGAACGGCTTTTGTAAGAAAATGTTCATATCATTTCCAATGGGTTTTTTCCACTCTAACAATACACAAAGGTGAATAATTTGCAGTGACAATAGAGGGACTGTGAGTAGCAACATTTACCTCAGGAATATTTTTGTTAGATACCTGCAGCCTAGCTACAGGAAGGAACATCCAAATTAAACCATTCATCAGAATTACCTTTTAAATCTAAATCAAGCCTGCTAGGCATGAGTTGGAAAGATTCAGAGTCAATACTGCTGTGTCAGGTTTGGAGGTAATTGATTTGTTTTATAAATCTCTCTGCAAATAAAAAGCTATGCCTGATATGTCTAAGACTGTGTAAAGATTCCCCATTTGTGGCATCCAAATTCTGTTTCTAACTAAATAATTTAAAATGCTGTCTGCAGAAACCTTACAACAAGTAATGAAGAATGGAAGTCTGACATTTCAGTTTAGTCCAGTTACTTTGAGATTTTGATTTCTTGAACACTTTCTGGGTCCCTGGATAGCCAGTTAATGAATTCTGCTCCTGCCTCTAGAGTAATAACATTCTGAAAGAGGTGGACGTAGGGCTCCTAAAAATGCCACTGGTCCCATGAGAGAGCTGGGATGGAGGAGCTGGAAGTTTTGGGCTGCTCTGAAGCAATTTGTACAGCAGGGATGCCCATGGGACAAACACACCAGGGACTCCCTTGCTGCTTCACAGACCTCAAGGCCAGCTACAGGAATATTATGGAGCAGCTCTGAGTAAAATATTTACTCAGCTCTGGAGCAGCAGCTGAGTACAATATTTTGCTTCAAATCTATTGCATTCAGGTGCTTCTGAAATAAAGTTTTCCTTGAGTTATGGTTCACAGATTTCTGCTTGAAATAGAAGAAATCAAAAGAATCAAATAATGTCTCATAAACAATGGCTCCTGGCTGTTCAGTGATCTCCACTGTTCTCTAGAATAAAAGTTTATTTGAGGACATTTCCCATTGCTTTTCTGCTGGTGGATAAAGCAATAACAAGGATGCTGGGTATAGCAGTATTGCAGCTTGTTTTAGTTACAAAATATCACGAAGTAACTGCAGCCTTAATATCTGCACAAGAGAGAACCATACACAATTTTGCCAAAAACAATCAATGCAAAAATCTTTAAAACAATATCTGAAGTGGGAACAGAAGCAACTCCAGCTCTGATCTATCATTGCTTTCACTCAAATAACGTATTAATTTAAAAAGCATTATCTGCAGCAATCTTTAGCAAAGCAAAGAAGGAGGAAGAGAATGAATTTAATCCATGAGTTTTACCTTAAGAAAAGACTGCTTGGGTAAACATCTACAGGGATCACCAAAAGGCATGCTGCTGCTTTCCTTGCTTTTTCTGAACTGTGCCCTACCACTGAAGAATTCCAGCATCCTGCTCAGTTGCATCTCAGTGAAAACCAGCACCATGGGCACAAAGGTGACAGAGAATTGTGTTCCTTCCTGTGTTTCCCAAGCAGCAGCTGCAAACCTGTCAGTGGGCAGCCCCTATCTAAGTTATTGCTAAGGTAAATATTATTTTGGTGTTAAAGCACAAGTTCTGAAAATGAGGTCTAGCAGGCATCTGGAGATGAGTTTTTCCCTCTTCCACCATCACTGGCACCTACTTTTTTTTTTTGTTCTCTGGGCAGCTTAGTGGGATAACAGTCATCCTCTAAACAGCAGCAGTAGAGTGGAAATACTTTTCCAAAGACTGGCACAGTAGGAAACAGTCAGGTGGTGTGATTTTCATTTGCTGTCCTCTTGGGCATTTTCCAGCAGCTCTGCAAAATTACTCTCATCAGCAGGTAGAATTTGGCCAGTGCCAAGACCACAGCACCAGTGCCTCAAAGAACTGGAAATAACCTTGCTCCCAGGGCTATGACCAGTGTTTTCCAGAGGTATTTAAGATATCAGTAGTACTTTTAAGCAAAAGCTAGCTTTGGTCAGTTCAGGATGTAGAGCAATATTTCAGCAGGAAATACTCCAGAGGTCCTGGGAAGTTGGATTGCAGCCACTTAAACAATTTCTAGGATGGTGTCAGTCAGTGCAGACAGCAGAGACAATGCAATTATGCACTGAGCCCAAGCAGAGGTCAAGACTGGGCTGCCTCTGAAATCACAAAACCAAATTAAAAACAAAACCAGTGACACATGCAGAATGACAGCCCTTCTTCTGCACCTTGTGGATACCACTGCCCCATCTCCTCTTTAATTGAAAACTGAAAGTGTGAGAAAGATTCCTTGAAAATACAGACCTCGAAGTCTCAGCATTTAGGCTGACTGAACAGGTGGGGAGAGTGGGACTGGGAAATCACCTTTCTCAAGAAATGGCTGAGACTGCCCCAATACAGTGTGGTGCTCAATCTCTCCTTACCAGATGGGAACTCTTGCAGCCTAAGAAAGGATAGGACACTCTTCCTGCTGCCAGCAGAAGGAGCCTCCGACTGCTTGTACTCAGAAAAGAGCCTTCCTAATGAGCACCTGACTGCCTGATCACAATCTGTTCTCTAGAGAAAGTTTTAACAGTACAGTGGCTCCAAACAAACATAATTACAAGTGACTAGAGAAGGTCTGTGGTGAACACCGTCAGTAATTGCTCAGAGATACTGGAGCCTGTGAAAGCTGCTGTGATGTAACACCCTTAAAGCCAGGAGGTGCCTGGACCCCTAAGCAAGAAGTTGATTCCAGAAGGAATATCACCCAGTGCCTTTGGTGATGATTTCCTCCATATCTGGAGGCAATTTGGAGATGTTATTTTGAGTAGCAATACAACAAAGGACTAAATGAAATATTCATCTCCAATCGCTTTAGAAAATTAGCTCCATAGGCATCTTTGGCATGTTTATTAGATCCATTAAAACTCTAGTAAACATTTCTTAAATTATATAAATTAGAGGTGAGAAGTTGCAAACGCATTTTTGCTCAGCCTTGCCTCTGTTGACAGATGTCTGTGGACTATGATTCATCAATACTGTTTTGGGGTTGGATTTACTTTTAAGCCCAGAAGCACACTTACATTAAATGAACAACTCTGCGATGCATTTGCTCCAGATGTGCCAAGAAAAATTCAACTTGACAGTTCAAGTTACCCTGGCTGTCAGATAGCCTACAAAATGTTTTTCTCAAAAGCCTTTGCACAGCTAAGAGTGGTCTTTGGGTTTGTTTACTTCATTACAAAAGGCAGAGAGGGACTAGTAACATAATTCTCATACCAAAATGATTCCAAGAAAGAGTTAATATAATTTAAAGAAAATTAATCCAAGAAGACATTGCTTTCGTTGTTAATCCCTAAGCAGGAGCTAAAAGGCTGGAATAAACAGAGGGACATAAACATTCTGCCTATGTTTCAACTTGCTTGCTAAATGTTTACTCACCAACATTGTGGGATACAAAAGGGGTTTTAGGGTGGGGTAGTTTTTCTCCCATTTCATTATTACTATTAATAGTTTAATTGAACATCTGTCTGTAATATAATTGATATTAATCTTAGTTAAGACATTTGCAATTTGTAATACTTTGATGAAACTTAATTGGTTAGTCACTTGATAATGTGTGTACCTTAGGCTGAAGATGGACAGGAGGGAAAACAGAGAATGTTGGACTTGCTGAAATGGGTGAAGTAAAAATTCACCAGATGCATGATTTCTAGGGAAAATTAAGAAACCTTAATATGACACTGTTCTTGTGAATGAAGGCAAATACTGCAGACAAAGAAAATTGTGAGTTTGAGAAAGAAAGCTCTTGGTTGGGGAAAAAAGATAAGAAATTCAGTTTTCAAAAGAATGAATAACACTGTAAACTGCAGCAGGCTTGTCACTATGAAAAAAGCAGCAAGTGTGTTTAATTAAAAACGCTGCTTTTTCATGTAAGAACGTGCAGTCTGAGCTGTGTCAACATGCTGCCTGCCTAATCTGAGTATAAAAAGAGCTGGTAGCAGTGAGATAAAGTGCAAGCCAAGGCAATAGTTTGGTTGTTTGGAGATTTTCTATTTTTTTTTTTTTTAACTGTCATTCTACCTTGTGGATTTTTTTTTTTTTTTTAATTCCCAGGCATTAAGCAGCCTCACCCTCCTTCTCAGATCCATATTATAGTGGATTATTCAGTTAGGAATTTTAAACGCCAGGAGATGGATCTAGACAACAAAGGGAGCAAAGACATCCCTTTTGAATATTGAGATATGTGGGATCAAAGAAGTTTTGGAGTGCTCTTGGCCCAAAGACCTATGAACTTTTTTCAATTTATTGCAAACTGAATATTTGAAGAAGAGAAAGGAGGGTTGTGGAGGGGGCATGAAAACTTGGTAAGGCTCTCACATGCAGCAGATACACTGAATACACCAAATACCATCCCTATCTGCAGAGGAAGCAAATTTCTGTGTCATATCCAAGACTCTTACTAACCTTTAAAATAATTTGAAGGAAAATAGAACATGACCAGAAGGTCTTTGCAAATGTTGGGATGGACTCTGATGAGCTTTGGCCCAGAGTAAGAGGATTCTCACTGTACAGAGTATACTCAAACATGGAATCAGTCAGAGTAGGGGGAAAAAAAAGAAACAAACAAGGATTAAATTCCAGAACCTAAACACACACCTCCAGTATATTCTGACAAACCTTTTCAACATTTGGGAATTATCCAAGAAGCAGGAAGAGTATAAAAATCAGTCAAGCTTTATTCATTAAGCACCTTTTTAATTTCTCTAGTTGGTGCATTTGCATGCCAATGATGTTACAAACAGTTTCCAAGTTATAGTTACTGTTAGGAAATAAAGATTTCGATTGTTTGCAAATTATAGATCCATGTTCTGCAAATTTCAGATTATAACTTTAGTACTATGATCTAGTTTCTTTTCTGCATGTACCTGCTTGCTAGGAATAAAAAACCTAAAGTGAAAAATCGTATTAATAACAAGCACGAGAGATTTCAATTCTCAAACGCAATTACAGCGACTCAAAGCTGAAGACCTGGAGCAGAACAAATTAAATGGTGTAAGTACTAACACTTTTTCACCTTTTATACAAAAAAAAAAGAGAGTTGAGGGAAGAAGTTTTGAAACCCCTGCTCAGTCTCCAATGAGCCACAGTCAGGAGCAGCCCAATGTCATCAGAACCCAGAGATTTCCACTGGCAGCAGAATCAATAGGCAGTGTAAAGCCATGTATACATTAATGTTAAAGGTTCTTAAATCTAAGAATAAAATACTAATCTTTCTGGTGACCAAAAGACAGAGAAGACTGCTAAAATGCATATATTTTCATTTCCAAAAGTATTCTTAATTTAAAACTAACAGAATCTTTTTCTCTTCCCCCTTCAAATTTAAGGCAGCTATTGCTGACCCTACAGTGTCCCTGATATTTTTCCCTACCAATATTTTATTCCTGGCAACTTCTGTCAAAGAACTACTGAAGAAAACAATATGGGCTACAAATAAATGACAGAATCAAGTGTCTAGCTGACAAAGAGTTTAATTTCCTTTCGGCTCCTGAAGAGAACACAGTGGACTTTCTCCAGCAGACATAGTTTTAAACAAACAAACAAACAAACAAACAAACAAACAAACAAACAAACATCTATTGTTTGACGATCGAGCAACAGTGTTCATTTATATCCTTTTTCAGGAGAAGCAAGAAATCACCTGATGTCTTTAAGAGTCATGTGAGTAGTGTAAAAAACTTATACCTGGGGATACCACACAGGACAGAAACTCAAAATATTTTATATATCAATTATTCTGGCATGCAAATTTAGAGAATTCTCCCATCCAAAAATTCAAAAAGAAAAAGGAAGATGACCTAAGGAAATTAAATTAACATCATTCTCAAGAAAAATCATCGGGAAATTAATACAAGACCCAGCTGATAGCCAGTGAAGAATGCAATTAATGCCATCAACACAGTTTTATGGAAAACAGCCTTAGGGATCTATGGTTTGTTTAATGGAGAAAACTACAGGTATGTAAGGTAGTGTAGTATAGACCTTGCTGAAGTGCTCAGTTAATCAGTGTGTTCTGATAAAAACTGGCTGAAATAAATGGATTTCATGAATTGACAGACTGGCAGACACAAATTTATTTAACAACCATAATTGAAATCACATTGTTTCTAGAGATTTTTTTTTTGCATTGAAGTAAATTAGATCTGATACAGCTCAATAGTTTTCATTAGTGATCCAGAAGTATTTTTTAAAACTTTGATGATCAGATTTTCAGATGACAAAGATGAGTAGAAGGAAAATACTAAGACAGACCAGAAGTCATAGAAAATGACAACCTGAGAGGGATGAAATTTTTATTTTAACAGGTTTCAGTGCAAAGCACTGCATTTAAACACACAGATTACAAAACAAGTTTAGAAGATGACAATATCCATCCTGAAGCAGCAACTCAAGGAAGATTCTGCCACAATATTCAGAAATCCCACCCTGAAGTCTTTGTGTCATGGTATAATAGAAAGGTCCTGCAGCAGACTTTAAGGGGCTGAACACCTTACTGCTCCAGAGAGAACAAAAGGCAGCATCCCTCATCTCCAGAAATTAAATAGCACAGATGCCAGAGATGCAAATTTACTGACAAATGGAAAGAAGCATTCACATATTCCTGTAGCATTCATGTGGATCTGCTACAGATGCCAATTAAAATAGCAAAACAGGTGACAAATCAAACATCACATGAAAAAGGGAAAAGGGTAAGCATGACAGTCTAAACCCTGCTGCATTTCTCAAGGTGAGCAAGGAAAGAGAAACTGTGCAGTCACAAAGGTCCCTGAAACAAAGCCCAGCGTTGGAGCCAGCTGAGCCTGTGTGATTCACAGCATTAATGATCCTGGCTTCTGGGAAGGTCTGGGATCATGTGCATAAGCAGCAACAGCCAGCTGGACAAGGATCAACTCTGACAGCACCAGCAGCACGTCTCACAGATGGAAATGATGAATGCTGAGAGGAGGTTCGTGGATTAGATGCACTTATATTAACCTGCACTACACTGTTTTTTATTTTTGCACCTCCAATCCCTTGGCTAATCCCTCCCTGGCAAGGTTTCCCTGTATTGTTCTCCAGGGGAAGGTGCAGGAGCTAGCTCTGATCCTGACTAAACAGCATCTTAGCAAAAGTACAGTGGGAGTCTTCAAGGTCAGCTCTCAGCCACTGGCTCCAATCCTGACCTGGGAATAATTCAGAGCAATCTAGACTTGTTCTCACCTGTGACAACCAATTAGAACCACCAAGGGACCACTGACCAGCAGAGATTTGACATCTGTAAGAGACACTTCTCCATCCCCCTAACATGTCTTCTCCTCTAGTCCTACATTAGTAAGGGCTTGCTGGCAGTGCTCCAAAGGCCACCTTGATGAACATAAAGGATAAGCAGAGGGATCAGGCATGAATACATTTTGCTATTTCAGGAATCCTGCCTGAGGGGTGGAAGGCAGTAATTGCCTCTTCCACAGACAAACTTCACCGTGAAGATTTGCCTACAGTACAGGAAAAGTCTGGGGAAGCTGCTGTCTCTGGAACACCTAGAAGAATTTTGATTACACAAACTCAATTTTTGGTCAGCATTCTTTGCTAATGCAACAATTCTTCTTGTCATACCATGCATACCAGTGGGAGTTTGTAGCCTCTATCTATACAAGCTGGAGAACAGATAAAAATACTCTTGCTGGCTTATTTTGCTGAAAAAGCCACCAAAAGATAAGAGGCCAGCAAAATCCTTACCTTGGAAAGCAAGCATATTTGCAAATTCTTATTTAATATCAATATTCCTCTGTTTCACAAAGACCAAGTTGTTACCTACTTCAAGCACAGAATACATTTTGTGGACAGTAGAAGAAAGCTGCTGTATTGTAAATAGTGTGCCACAAAATGCCTCCCAAACACCTAGCCCTAGCCTTCATTAGTGTCAGTGAAGTCATGAGGGCAGCATTGTGTCAGATTTGCCTGGAATCAAGTTTGAAGGTGCCTTATGCAATCTCCCCCTGTTGCTGACAGCCACTGAGGGAAGGCACAATGCTGTCCATGCTCATTGCTTGGCCCAGACATAGGAAGTGCAAGGACACTGTGTCCTCCTGGAGAGAGCTGAACCCTAAGCTCTTTGCTTCCAGATCTCTGCATGAGAGCACCTCATCCCTTCTCTATACATATGATTGCACATGATTCAGTGAGAGCCCCATAAGTGACAAGTTAAGGACAGTGACTAGTGATACAGATACCAGTCACTTAGATCTCATAATACCTGGACTTCTAAGCAGATGTCAGATCAGAAGATATCAGTATTGATGTCAGATTTCCCCCCTCCACTGGAATTAACAAGGTTCACCAACACCAGCCCAACACCAAATCCAGGCCTATGCCAGAACTGAAAAATCAAGTGAGTTTTGAGGCCTTTCCATAAATGTTGCATGAATGTATTTTAATCAATCTGAAGTACGAGAAGCCTTAACCAGGCAACAATTACCCAGAGTGCCAGCATCTGCTGTAGGCAGAGAGCAGGAATGTTTCTCAGCAGGCAGGTGACTAGCACCTCCAATGGAGGCATCACCAAGCCCTGCAACACCTCCCCTTCCTCAGAGACACTGAGCATCCAACTTCCCAGGAGAGACAAAACCTTGAGTTCCTGAAGAAAAGCCCTGCAGCTTTGTTTACACTTGACATTCAATGTATTACATAAAATCCACTGAGCTTCAATAAATAAAACCAGGTGATCATTCAACTTCTTGGACATTTCCCTTTACTGTGCACACAGACTGGTACAATGCATTCCTTCTCCAAGTGTTACAAGGCAACAGCACGTGCTAACATAGATTCACCTACAAATATTGTGAAAAATGAACACCTGCCATTACCTGATTCCTGGTAATAGTGTAGCACCTGGCTCTTCAAAAGATATCTCTAAAGCAAACAAAAACAATAAGCAAATTTAGGTATCATTCACCAGTACAATAACCCAAAGGAGCAATTAGAAAGCATTTGGGGCATGAAATGTGTATTTATGACTGTACAGCATGTAGCACAAGAGAATTTTGAAGCTTGATTAGGCTGAAGCCCTTAGACACTGCCACCCAGCAATTAATAAGCATATGAACACTAAGAATTAAAACACAAGCTGACCATGTTGCTATGGAAATATAAGAATATGGCAAATATGCCCTCCTGAATAGCAGCCAATAACTAGGAATGGCAGAAAGGAAATGAGCCTAAAATTAATTACTAAAATAAATAGAATTTCTTTAAAAATGGAAGGAAGAAAGCCTTGCTTAGTCCGGCATCAGGAAATACAAGTGCATTAGTATTTGCACTGATCTCTACCTCCAATAATAACATTTTCAACAGCATAGTTACAAAGAGGATGGGAAGAAGAAAAATGAAGCAAACAAACAGGAGGTAGATAAATACAGTTATTAATCTAAAATCTTATAAAAGCACAAGTTTTCTGTCTTATAAGAAACAGTGTCGCATCCTTTTCTGGTTTGAAAAGGAAAGCTGTACTACAATATATCAAGATAAACATTTTAAGTGCCAAAAGACAGCAAGAGTGCTATTCTTCACTGAAAATTTATACACCAGCCAATGCAGGGATACATCTAGAAGAGAAAGACCCTCTTTGGATTTCCTTTTATTCCATCTTCCTCTTATTTCCACCTGGTAACTTCAAATCACAGCATGTATCCCTGTGCCTGAGTCTGCGTTTCTCTTACCCCTAAGGGAGGGCAGCAGCTTTCCCCAGGTCCTGAGTCTTTCCAAACTCTGATTCCAGCTCATGGAGGCACCTGGGTTGGTAACAGAGTAGTCATAGTGCCTGTATGGATCAGAGAAGGAGCAATTTAAACAATTTGAGTATAAACTTAATAGAAGGGCAGTTAAGAAGCCCAGGAAGTGACAGTGCTTGTTCAGGAAAGCAATGAGCAAGAGAAATGCTTTTGCTTTCCTTTCCCCATAAAGCAGACATCTGTTGACAGAAACCTGCATCCACAGTTTCTCATAGGATTACCTTCCTTGAGGTTCTGCTGTGCTCATTCCTAAGAGATCACTGCTGGTGTGTGTTTGTGCTATTCTATTCTCACACCTTCTGGAAATTTCCTCATATCTACTGGGAGATATTCCCCAGCAGGGGTGATTAATTTTTCACACACAAAACATTCTGTTGATTTTGAAGGCATTTATATTTTTGTGCTCATATGTTCCTGTGCTGATTTTCCCTCAAAATTGTGGCTGAGAATATAATTCTGTCATCTTTGTGGTGGAAAAACCCATCACACAGGGACAAGGACATAAGTCGGTTATCTAAATCCTAGGCAGTACACTGCCTTTTGAAATACTGATATACCAACTGCCCTGAGACAATCTCCTGTGCTGGATTCCCACTGCAGCATGAGGAAGCAGGCAAGACATTCCCCCACTTTGAAGCACACACTTTGTGCACAGGTACCCCACTCAGAGCAGTGGATTCAAAAGTCCCCCTCTTTCTGGATTGCCCTGGTCAGCACCAGATGACACAGGCTGGTCATACAGAGATTTAAAGGGTAGGGAGCAGGAAAATACACACACAAACAGTATCTATGCACCAACTCACCACCTTGCCCTGGCTAGGAGACTGCTGTACACAGCCACAAGCTTTGCAAGCCCCAATGTGAACAGTTTGGTTTTAAAAAACAGATGCCTAATAAATTACATACATCTCTATTCACATCCCAGTAACAATTAGTACTTTTCTTTGCCCGTGGACAGTATGCAGAAGTACATTAATAATAATTTAAACGCCAGAAGTTATGGAAATTTTTCAGTAGAATAAAGTCTTACATAGCACAAGAGAGACAGACTTTATGGACAGAAAACTTTTCCACAACAGGTAGGGAAAAAATGGATTATTAAAAGCAACTTGTCATTTTTCATTTAAAGACACCACCATCAATAAAATCAGTTCTTTGCCTTGATGCAAGTTCCCTTAGAGGAAGACTCAATCACTTCACGTTGGGCTTGGAGTTGTGTCTGAAGCACTAAAAGAAGATTGAAGACTTACCTGGAGTAAACTAAACAAATTGCAGTACAAAGCCTGTGGGTATCTAAATGCTGTCGGTTCCTTTGAAAAATGTTACACTATATCAGTAGAGTGGCAGGCAGGTCTGCTTCTCATTTCATTGCTCTGAATTGTCTAAGTATTTAAGGGTCACTGACTAGGAATCTTTTTCACCCAGGACCAAAAAGGGAAGTACCCAGGGGTGGCGATTATTGAGCACAGAACAAGATATCATTCTTTAGCTCAGAGAAAAACTCAAGCACTTCCAAAAAAACTGAATCTGAGCATCATGAACAAACTGCTGATAAATGACTAGATCTTAATTAGAAAAAGAAAAATGCCAAAAGTGAAATATATGTTTTTAAAAAGAAAAGAAAGGAAAAGAATGATGACTGATGCTACTGTTCCCCATATTTCAACTGATTAAGTTCTTTCTTGTGAAAAAAACAACACTAGAGAAAAACAGATCCAGAAAGAACAAATGCCAGTAACCAAGACAAAACATCACATCAGCTAAAGAGGCAAGCAGGAGCACCATGCCAGTGCTTTGAGCAGCAAGCTCTACTCCACAGAGGCTTTGTCTGGAAAGCTGATTTACCATTTATACTTTATCAGCAGTGTTCCAATAGCTGGTCTAATCACATCATTCTTTTTTTCTAATATTTTCAGGAAGCCACACAGGTTGGAAATGTAATACAGTGTCTGGTAGCTTGTGAAAAGGCTGTAAACGTGAACAGAAAGGATAGGAGGCATTTGTTTCCATCTTTTCTAAACTGAATTCCAGCCCAGACATTGTTGAGAATTGGGTACAATACTAAAAAATCTGTATTGTATTGACAAGGCAATAACCAGAATTGAGTTCTTACACTGAACTGAAGCCCAGTTTGGTCCTGAGACATAAAATGCTCTATCAGCAAATTTTCAATTGTGAAGCATTATAAGGCAAATTTTAATTGCAACTTTCCAAACCTCTGCACCTGCTCTTGATAGAAACCAACTTGTTCACTGAAACTAGAAATAGTGATAAAAATGCATAAAGGGGGAGGAGAACAACAGTGCACCCATAAACAGCATCTGTCTTCAGAAGGGAGACATAAAAAGCTGGGCAAGAAATAATGAGTTTTATGGAGGCAATGAGAAAACAAAGATAATTAAAACCAAAACTACAACTCTTTACCATTCTGATGCCCATATAATAGCTTCCCTACAGGCAAATAAAAGAACTACATCTGAATGTACGTGTATGGGGGAAGTTCTCTTGGCACCAGAAATAAGTGACAAATCTTTTCTGTTTGTTTGGTCGGGATTTTTTTTTTTTTTTAAGTCAAATGACCACCAAACAGACTTGGCCTCAGCTCCTGTAATGCTAGGAACATTCTGGTGCCACTGGCCTCCAGTCACTGAAGGACACCCAGCAGAGGCAGGATCACTGCCACCTTGCTGCCCCTGCAGCTTCTCTCTGCCTGAGCTCCCCAATCTCCAAGTTAGATGGTATGCTTGTTCCTGTAGAGAGGGAAACATTTGCCTTTTCTATCTGTTCAGCTAAGACAACAGATGTAGCAATTAGTTTCACTTGTATTAACCCTTTCCTGAAGTACTTATAAGTGGAAACCTTGCCTGGCCCATGCAGCAGTGTTCTGCTCACCCTGCACTTCTCCAGCTCTCCCACCACCCAAGCTCCAATACTCATTACTCACCACAAAACATCCCCTCCAATCATGTAACTGTATGTGGTGCAGACATCAAGCAGTTTTGAGAGCTAAAATGCAAATAACTACCAACAATTAAACCTTTCTTCCTGCCCACTAGAAACATTCTCCCATCTCCAAGTCTCACGTGTTTTAGCAGCAGTTAAAAAACACTTTTCAGGAGTAATATCACACAACAGCCAAAGTTCTGGCAGATGGAATCCATTCCCTGGGCTTGCAGGCAGTGATGGACAGAACTGTACCTGTTTCTCCATATCTCCAGAAACCCTTCCAGTAGGAGAGATGCAGGCAACCTCACCCACCACTCTGCCACCTCCTAGTGCAAGACAGAAAAGCAGCTGAAAGCACAGGCTGCACATATAATTACTGCCATAGGGATAGCAAAGATTCCATTTCAAGGCTAATCTAAAAACCCTTCCCTGTGCATGGAAGTCTGCCAGTGCTTTAAGAACAGGAGATGACTGTGTGCCCAAGGCCCATTTCAGAGTACATATAACCATGCATGCCAGGGTGTAAAGATTGCTTCCTCCTCTTTTGCATTCTGCTATTGTTAATAATGCAGCTAAGTTTAAAATACTGGGCACCCAAGGTCTCTGGTGGGAAGCAAAGCCTTTGCAGTTTAAGCCAAGAGCTTCCTTTCCTGCAAGCCCTGTCTGAACCAACAGCTCATCTGCCAGAGCAAGCCTTGCCTTAATTCCCTCTCCAGACAATAAGGTCAGGCTGGCAACACAAAAGTTTTCTTGGAATAAGATTAAAAAAAAACCCAACAAACTCAAAAACCCATTAACAGCTCCATGTAAGCTAGTGGAACTTTAAAACCAAGAGTTTCAGCTCTGTCCCCACATTGCCTACAACTTCATGCCAGGGCCCACCCCTGCTACTACTTCTTCTCCTCTTCTTCTTTGAACTCATGGAGCACATATTGTACAGCAGATGTGTGGAGCTGCCTTCCCTCCTACCTTCCAGCCACCAGAGCCCTAAAGTGAAGTCTACTGAAAACACTCTCAGAGATTCTGTCATGCCCTTGACCTTTTCTGTTTTGCTCATTTCTGCACCTGTTTGTACCACTGAAATTAAATGCCCCAAACATACTTTCTGTAGGATCTTGACCAGGCTTCATCTTTGCCCCTTTCCTTGCTCTCTCCATGATAAAACTGATGAGCAAATCCCTGGAAGTCCCACCTGCCCAGAGTACCTTTGCTACACTGTTCTCTCACCTGGGGAAAGAAATACACTGCATTTATCCTCTGAGAAACAAGACTGACTGTAATTCTGGTGCACAGCTGAGAAGTATGTAATCCTATTTATTATTTGCTATAGAAGTCTGCAAGACATGGACCAAAAATCTAAGCTTTTGGGTGCTAATTAGAGCAGTCTGGCAGAGACATTTTATTAAGTTTTCTTCACATTTTAACCAAACACTTAGCACAGAATATTAAATAACAACAACAACCACCACCATCATCATCAACCACACAAACAAACAAAACCCCAAGTCCAACAAACAAACACAAAAAAGATTGCTTGGGATTCTTCAGACTCTTAAAGAAGTACTTTTTATGAATTCAGCAATGCAGGCCAGGTTAAGATCCGCATTGAAAACAATTTAAAGTTGATGCAAAACAAAACAAAAGCCCTTTCCTTCTGCTAAGGGCACCTAGAAAACAGTTTATCTGTTTGAGTCATCTCAGTTCTTCTGATGGCATCAGAGGAGACAACAAGTCTACTTCCTCCAGACAAACCACTAAAGCTAGCAGATGAACACTAAATTAAAGCAGAATCCATTCCTCTCTCTTGGAATGATTTGCTTAAGTTTCTCAATATTGTGTCTACATCTGAATGCACAGAATTGAGCATTTACCATTTTCCTGGGCTGATTTTCCTGCTCTTTAAGGAATAAGACAGGCCTGAGGAAGTGTCAGAGTATGATGCAGCCCTTGTCACAGTAAGTATTATTTCATACTGTTTTCTTAGCAACTCCTGCTGAGATTCATAATCTGTTTGCACATAAGGATTACTAATGAAGCTCAGTCTCATTCTTCAGCCCCCCGCCAGCCCACAGTGCAAAATATAGCTGCACTTTGGATCTAGAAGACTGACTAATCATGCAAGATACCTATCATTTATCCGTGGCAGCAGTTTCTGCAAGAGGATTCCTGCTTTTTGCCCCTTTGCTTAGCTCTGTATCAAGATAGAAGGACTATTCTGTGGAAAGGGCTTCTAATCACAGAATTTCAGAATGGGAAAGGTTGGAAGAGAGCATTGGTGGGGTCACCTGGTCCAACCTACCTGCTCAAGCAGTGTTCCCTGGAGCAAATTGCACAGGATTGCATCCAGGTAGTTCTTGAATGTCTCCAGGGGTGGAGACTCCACAACCTCCCTGGGCGACTTGTTTCAGTGCAGGGTCACCCACAGAGCAAATCAGAGCCTTCAGTCCCACGGGAAGTATTAGCAGGTTCCAATACTCTAGTCTTCAGGAAAACTGCCCACCATTAAGAGGTAAAGGATGATTGATCTAGTATTTATACTATGAATCTGGGAATAAAGATGCACCTTAAAGTGCTGCCTTAACCTAAATTTTCATATCTTGGTACTGAGCAAATGTCCTAAAGTCCAGTGAAACTGATGATAACAGATTTCTTGGAAAAACCTGGCTAACACAAATAGCCTTTCACAGATCAGGTAGTTATCCCTTCCAGGCTGTATTTTATAGTCCTAAAATACTTGGTGTTAATATTCATCCTCTATCAACAATATCAAAGCATCATAAGAAAAGTCCTGCTACATTTTTACACATTTAACAATTTTCAGGTTTAGGATGCTTTTTCAAAGCCTTTGTAGATAAAAAGATACAGAAAGTTTCAACATAAGAGGTATTTGTCTGTGCAGCCTTTATGAAGAGCACATCTGGAACAGAGAGAGGAAGAAAAGTCTTGCAGAAAAGCAAACCACTAAGAAATTGGTTGCATGTAAGAATCTGTCAGCAGTGTGACTCATTCTGTGCTCATTTCTACTGTAAGAAATTACTGCTTTTCTAGGTTTGAATTTTCTCACTCGCTGTTTTGCCACAGCACTGCATGAAATAACCCAGCACTGAGCACCCCACTGCAGGACTACCACATGCACTTTATCATTAGCAATAAAATTTTGCCAAAGGATGGATAGGGGTGGTAGTGCAATGCATGAATAAAGCAATATTAAACAAATAAACAAAGGGCAGCAGCAGGTGGATTCAAAACAAACGGCAGGCCATTATTACAGTAGGCTGTTTTATACTGAGGCATCAGCTTGAGTCCTGCCTCAGTTTGTCAATGTTACTGCCATCAAGCAGTCACTTCGTTTCCTATTTCTAAATATGGCCACAGTTGTTCTGAGAAGGAAAATCCAGATTTTCAGGCAAAGAGAGCACACGTACCAGCACCTAAGGGCAGAGAAAGCAGAGTATCACTGTCTCCCTGTTCTCCTTTTCCTCACAATAGACCTTCTCTTCAGCATTTCTGTCATGCTTGCTCAGCTTCACTACCATCCTCTCTGCATGTCTCCTCTGGTTCCAGCCTTTACATGGTTGGTGCAAAACCTGAAAACCATTCCCTAGAAGCCCCAGCAGAATACTGTGAAGTATCAGTGAATGCTGGACTTTCCTCAAACACCCAAGATTGCCTTGAGCTCCAGCATGAGCAGAGAGCAGAGAAACTGGGAGTACACAAGCAGACATAAAAAAAATAGAGGAAACTTTTGGTGTGAAAAGGACAGACTGGAAGATATCCCTTGCTGGGCATTTCTATACTGTTTCCAGAGACTGGAGGAGAAAGAACTGGCTTCACTCCCACGCCTTCCATGGGGACTTGCCACTGGGTTTTTAACTTGCTGAAAAAATAAATTCAAAACTCAATTAAAAATTGCATATTCTCCACCTCAAAGCACATACCCTCTATCTCCTGTAAAATGAGTGTTGAGGTAGTCCAAGGTGAGTGTCACAGGGAAGAGGCTTCCTGAAAGTCAGAGTTGATGCAAGAAATACAAATCCACTAATATGAAATGAGATATATCTGGTACAAAGTTAAATGATTGATTTTAGAACAGCTTAAACAAAACATATCTCTTTTCTTCCATTCTATTAGATGTTTCCCTCTGTGTTACAGACTACAAGTGACAAAAGGATGATGACTTCTAATCAATACCAATTTAAAAATCAAGAGCAGTTGCTATGGTGTGACTGCCTACAAGTACCGGGCAGGCTGCAAAGACAAGAGCCTGCTCCCAAATAAAAGGAAAAACCAAGAAAATCTTCCTGATCATGTCCATCACACTGACTTCTGTCCTGACACCTTTAAAGCTTAACACCTGTGAGGTCAGATTTTTAAAAATGTTTAGACAAAGCGGCTATTTAAATACAGAGGTGAAGCATTTTAGGAGCTATGCTCAGATGAAAAGTTGTATCTATCTGTAACCCTGATATTTGTATTTCTGTGTGTTCACCAGCACATGACCTAAAGGCTTGACCTGGAAACTCCCCAGGCTTCATCAGCCTGTTCAGCTGCACAAGACACTTCAGGCTGCCTCTGCACATGTGCCAAAGGAAGGAGAAAATGGCAGAGCAGGATCAGCAGTCAGGCAGAGAGGAGCAGGCACCGTGATTCAGATGCACTCACCGCCTTGCCTCACTTGGAATTAATTTTACACCACTTTGTCACTAGAGTGGCTGGAATATAAACAGCATATTATTATCTGGTGAATCAATTGTTCAAAGGTCTCAGCTCTAAACAGACTGAATGCTCCTCAGCTCCTTGTCTGACAGTCTGAATGGCAAATCGTGTTTAAGAAAAGAAAAAAACCAGACATGTTTTTGTTGCAACAAATGAGATGAGAAGGTTTTGGTGGTTCTTTTCAGCCATTTTTAATAAGAATCCATTTGAAAACAGAACATAAATGATGATCTATGAATAACATTCTTGGTAGGGTTTTTAAACTGTATTCAGACACGGCCCCAAATGGTTTTCAAGATACCTCACAGCAAGGTTAGACTCAGCATTTGGGGGGGGTCATTCATTTAAAATAATAGTAGTGATAAATCTACAAATCACCAGAATTTGCGGGGGAAAGGAGACCTTGTGGTGGCATCCTAACAGAGTGAGGAGCATGCTGAGTGCTGGCTTATCTCAATACCTAAGGTTTAGCTGCCAACAGTACTCTTCAGTTTCCCCTTTCATCAGCAAAGCAAGAACATTGCATTGGAGGGTCAGAATGCAATCCCCAGCAGGTCAGGGTTTTTTTCCAATTGATTCTGAAAAACAATCTCCCTCACCCTCAAGTGTATGTGATTGGTGGCAAATAGGGGACTGCTACCATTTAAAACAAAAGTATTTCACAGCCTTTCTCTGCAACGCTGTTGTTTATTTGCATGGCACTGGGAATATGCCAGATGTTCTAAAAAGCCACATAAACTCACCTCCCTTTCAGCTTTGTAAATAGCAGCTAATGCATTTACAGTATATGTCAGGTTTGTTTCTCCAACCTGGTATTTTAGAGCCCCTTGGCTCAATCGTGTCTAGGGCCTGCAGATGCTCTCCTTACAGCAGCAACAAATAATAACTGGTGCCCCTAGGATTTCTAAAACTACTGAGAGGTGAAGCAGGCTGCCAACCTGTCCAGGGTATTTACAATCTCATAAAACCCACAAAAATGACACCAGCAAGCTGGCTGATAAACTGTACATGACAGTCACAAACACTGATCTTCCTAAAACCAGTATCATTAAAAATGGCACTGGAAATATCGACTGTGTGAAACTGGGTGAAAGCCAAAAGGAAAGTGATAGGTCCTCTGTGCTTCAGCAAGCTTTTCTCAAGTGATAGGCGAAGCCTTGCATACCCACAAAAATTGTAGCAAGTTAAAGGTAAATCTGAGAAGCATCAGCAGAGAGGCAGAAATCTGAAGCCCAAGAGCAGAAACATAAAGCATGAGGAAGAAATTACTTATTTTAAGATTTTTGAGTAGCAAAGTACTGTGCAAAGTGGGATTCAAAAGCAACAGCAAGGTGACTCCCTTTCTGGAAAAGGAAATCAGATTGCCAAACATGGAAATAAACTACTTGGATTTCAATGAGCAGATTAATTAAATCTGGCCTCTGAGGTCTGGCTGACTTTTAATTGTCCCTATAGTTGAAAATGGATTTTGCTCCTCTGATGCATGTTCACACCTGGTTCTCACCTGGACCATTTATTCCAAGGTTCCCTCTTGGCTCTGCAAACCCCATCTCACTACACTGTGACATGTAACTAAAATCACTGACACAGAAAAATACCTATGGAGAAACCATTGCAGTGCTGGTTTCCAGCCTCTATCTGTTGCTCTATTTCCCTTCAGATGGCCAAGACTCCTACTTAATGTCTAGTAATGTGCCCAGAAAAATGAATATGTTTATAACCATTTAGTTGTGAAATAATATAAATGGAAAAGAAAACCAAAAAATAGAGCAGCTTTCCTTTTAAAAAATCAGCACATGTCCATTGTACTAACCCTGCACTTTCTCTACATTATGTCTCCAAAGAGATTCCACTGGGAATCAGGGAAGTGCAAGGTTGTGACCTGATAGTCAATGCATCTGGACTCTGTAAATGAACACTATAAGATCAGCAGAAAGTCAAGGATAAAAGATAACTGAGAAAATAGACTATTTTTTGGCAAGAGTATCCTGGAAATAGAGTGTGAGTGAAATTCTTCCTGAACCCTGAAGGAAAAGAGAAATCCAGAAGGATGCACTCCAACTCCTGACACTCGGGCACACACAGTACCAGAGCTCAGACTGGACTCTTGCTGCCCCAATCAACAAATTCAGAGCTGATGAGAGCAAGCATAGATCTCCTCTAGCCCAGGTGTCACTGGGGTACAACCCCCAGTCTTGGGGTCAGCACGTGACCGTGGCATGATCCCAAGCCAGGGAAGATGGAAAACCAATTATCTTCAGGTACTTTGGCTGCAAACTGATGCTGTGCAAATCAGTGATATCTATGTGAATATTCACGTTCTAGTTTATTTAATGAAAAAACTAGAGAATTGTTTCATCTAACAATGAATTTATTGCATTGAATTGCAGCAATGAATTTCAGCATTTGACATCTAACTGAGTCCATTCCTTGCTTTCAATTTAAATTAAGAAGGTGGAGGAAAAGACCTGCTGTTGCTCTTTTCTACCACAGAATGATAAGTGAGATAATAAAAAAAACCCTTTTGGTAAGGTTTATGTATTTTAAAAGTCAGCTATCTAAAAATAGTATGGCTTGGTCATTTTAACAGAAATACTTGCATGACAACAGGGAAACCTGCAAACTCATTCTTTTACACTTTCCAGTTCAGTTGTCTTGATTCCGTCCTGTATTTCTTGAAGTCATGAGAGCCATTTAGCCCTGGTAAAAGACATAAAAAGTGTGACAGGAGAAGACAGAGGAAAAGAAACATCAAACTATGGCAACTAGCTGTAAATTAATTTCCAGTCGCTTAATTTCTTCTGCTTTATTATGTCCACATTATTAAATGAAATCAGAGTAGCTTCAGAATTAGCAGTAATAACACCTCTCAGATCTGCCAGCACTTTGCAAGAACAGCAATTTCTGGTTTACAGTTGGGGTCATAAGTACAATGGAGGTGATTTCCCTACCACAACATCGTAAGCAAATAGCAAAATTTCAATTAAAGTCTGCCTCTGTATCTTACATCACCCTTGTTGTCCCAGTGTTGTGGGATCTGTACTTGCCCATTGATTTAGTTTTCTGGTTCTAACCCTTCATGCACACCACAGACACAAAAAGCTGAAGGCATAGCCCTATATTGGCTGCACTGCTACTGCAGGTACTAAAGAAACAGTAAAGCAATACTTTCCACTTACCTCTAGAAAGCATCTGTTTTTTGCAACACTGCAATCACACACTCTTTTCCCTTTCTTTCCCTTTTCAGTTTCTCAGATAAAGCAAATTCCACTTTAAAGCCAGCATCTTCTCTGGAATTTATATCCCTGTCAGCCAGGTGGAGGTAGAGCTGGTTCAGGCACTAATCTGGAGATGGAGGTGGTAACACACAGATACATCATTTTAAACAATGCAAAATTCTTTGATGTTGGGCAAACTCAAACTTTTTTTCATGACCGTACCTGTGCTCTGTCTAATGAGAAGCCTGGCAGGAACTTAGGCAACAATTTACAAAGGGTTGAAGTAGCCCCCAGGGACTGAGAACTGAGCTCTGCTCCAACACCACTCATATCATTTTCCTGAAGACTCCAAAAGGGTCTCCAGAGGCAGCACACTTGACTCTGTTCTCCTGACCTCCAGTTTAACACTATTATTCTATAACTTAAGTTTCAGTAATATTTGAGGTCCCGTCACACAAGGGAATGAACACTCATGGACGAGGCAATGACTTTTCCCTCCAGCAACCTTCTGACGTGCAAGACAAGTGATTAAAGAGAGAAAACAGATGGGAAATTTATCAAAATATTAGATACAGTTTCTCCCCAAAAGCTCTCCTCTCTTCACCAGTTCTTGCCTTTCAGATCCTGAGGGAGTGAGCACACAAGACTGACTTGCACTTGTCAGCTAACATCCTCCCAGAGCTGCCTTGCCATCAAGCTGCTTCAGAGCAGAGCTGCTCTGCTAACACTCAACTGTACAGTAAAGCTCAGGATAATTCCCTTTATATAAGCAGCATAACTTATCTCCTTATGAGAGACAGACAGACTACCTTGATTTAATATGATGGTTTGCATGATGGTCTACCCTTGATAGGAAGAGCCTGTTGGCAGTCACACAGGAGCCAATGTCCCACTGGCACATGGGTTCAGAAAAGCCATGCTGTTCTTAGGAGCAGAAGGTTTGCCAATAAATCCAGCGTGTCACTAGGAAACGCCAGGATTTCTGGATAGGGTGCTTTTATTATCATGCTCAGTTTAGTGGAACTGGCACTATGCCAAGTGCTTCAGAAAGAGCACTAAGCACAATGTGGGGAAGAAAAAATCTGAGTCTCAGCTGATGGAACTGTATCATCAAGAACACCTAGTCCAGAGGTGTAGCAGCAACAGTGCATCTTCACAACACAGTATTTCACTGCAAAGGAACAAATAATGTCACTAATGCTGCACTGAAGGTTAGAGAAGCCACATATGGATTTATACAGTTATGTGGTTATACCTGCAAAACTCTGCTAAAGCAGGTTTGGGCTGTTAGTAATGAGGCTTGAATTTGGCAGCTTTCAAGTATTTTACCTAGAATTTACATTAAATGCCTTTAAAATGGCTTCCTTGAATTTGGGATAATCCCCCACCCTTGAAGATAATTATTAAAATAGTATCACTTAGAGTACCTAATGATAGTGCCTACACACCCTGAACAATTAACAAGAAGAGACTCATCTGTCTGTGAAATGCAGAGTACAGGAGAGCTGTCACTCTAGTGCACAGCAACTGCCTTTACAAAGACTGTAACAGACTGGAATCATCATCCTATTTGAATTTGTTGAGCTTTCATAACACTAAGAATGAAAATTGAAGGCTTTCAAAAGTCCATTTATTTCACACCTTCTAACACCCAGTTATTCAAATAAAATATATCACTGTCTTGCTGCAAATCTGGGCCAGAAAGGAACTCTATTTTGGAATGAGGGAGCTGAATAAATAGGACGAATTTTGTTTCAAGGTTTTTGTCAGAGATGCCACCACTTTCTTCTGCCAAGAAAAGTTGACACTTAGTGGACTGAGATCACAGATTTCATTTCTTTTTGGCTTTATTATGTATTGCTTGTACATCACTGTTCTTTATATTCTCACCATTAACATGTTTTCCTATTTTATTCAACAGCACTGTTACATCTTCTTGAAGGCTGCTCCTTGTGATACTTTTCTGGTTTTGGGAAATAGGCAATGCAGCCATTTCAGCAGGATGCTACCTTAACAACTGCTAACATTAGATCATCTTTGTTATTTTTGAAAGGATTCATGGAATTTTACAACAGAAACTCACATGATTAAAATGCCTAGCCAAACAACAGAACACAATCCTAAAGGCATTGTGCAGTTTCCTCTTCTGTTCAGGAGACTGATAAAATCAGATTTCACAGTTTGGCTTTTTTTATAGTTATTAATCTAGTAAATTCCTTGGTCAACTGCTTTTGTTTTCTTGGTACAGAGGATTTCAGAAAAAAAAGAAAAGGAAATTCAGCATAAAAAGCTAGGTCTCCTCAAACAGCCAGGAGCACACTCTCTGGCTCATGGAGAGTGAAGCATCCCTGTTCTGAATTCACCTGGCTCCTCGAGATGCCAGTCCCTGGAAGGGTTGTAAAGCCACAGCCTATTTTCTATCATTAGCCTCTGCCACCAGAAGCAGTGCCTGGGGGAGGGATGCCAGAGAATATTCTCAGCAAGGCTCTCATACCTGTTTTTTTTCTCCAGCCTCCTCGGCCATCCTTGAACAGCCCCTGTGCCTTCGGGCACTGCCTCTGCCTTGCCTGTCTTTGGCTACAGTGGGGATGGAGCACAGCAAGGAGCAGACAAACTGTCCTCTTGTCAGAGGCAGGATCAAAGACTTAAAACCCCAGCTCTCCAGGCATGCTTACAGCCTCATCATAATGTACTAGACACAATGGCTGGAGTAACATTTTGCAATAAAATGGACACTCAGTAATCGGTGTCTGACCCTCCGAAAATTTAGCAGATTAATGGAGATATAGAAACCAATGGAGAGTGGTGAACAGAAATAAAAAGAAAACTTGAGGTATCTCAGCAGTTGCCTTCTCATAAAACATTATTCTAGTTAAATCTCACAGTAATCATCAGAAGTACATGGGTGCTTAGGCTTCCTCTGAAGAAAACACACTTGTCATCTCAGACATTCAGCTTTTCAGCAGAAATGTACCCTATAGATGCATCAGTTGCTGGTAGGCTCTGACCTCTGCAGAGATGTGGATATTAGTGGAAAATGATGAAACTCCACTTGAATGCATCCACTAGAGGAAGCATTTGTGAAAGCATTTATTCCAACATGGGAGAAATCTCATCTGACCTAGTTTCCTATTCTGTTTGTTACCTCCTGGCTGTCTCATCTGAGGTTCCACCTGCTGTGTTTCTCCATCTGCCAGTCTTTTTTACACCAGAGGAACCTTCTGAGTTACATGTTAAATGTCAGGCAGCCTGGAGAAAAGTTGTTTATGTCTGCATTTAAACAGATGATATTTCCATTAAAAGTGTGTTATAGAGACACTAAAGGCTAAAGATGTCATCTGCATTTGGTTATTGTAACTCAGGGCAGGCCTGCTTGTGTGAAAACTCATGCTATTATTTCAGACCTTTGTACATCCAAGCAGAATGACCACACCCTGTGAAGTTCATTGTTAGTGTCTTTTCTAATAATATTGAAAGCCTCAAGCTAGGGGCCAAAAAGTTGCCAGGTAATTTGGTTCAAGTCACTGGAAACCAAAACCACTAACAGGGAACCATCTGTTTTCTCCCACTTACCTCCTAAGCTATTTCAGAGCAGAACACAAAGAGTTAATTTGGATTAATGTGTGAATAAATATCAATTACCTGAAAGAGTAATTACCTCCAAGGTTCCAATACTGAAAGGCAACTACCCTATTCAAACCCAGCACTTGAGGTATCTTTTGCCAGCAGATTAAACCACAGCTATGCAGAAAAAGCCTGGTAAGGGCTAAGTTGTGGGATTATTAAGGTATCCATTTTTTTTCTGCTACTTTTGCTATTCTTTGATATTTTGCAAAAATCTTCCTTAACTTTCAGCAAGTTAGGAACCAAGGAGCATCACCTCCATCACATATCTCTCTGACAAAAAAGTACTGTATAGCCAGTGCTTCAGCAAACTCTAGAATCAAGTGTTTCAGCAGTTATTTTCTTCAAAAAAAAAGCATACAGAAAAGAACTGGAAATTCACCATGTCAGTGCAGACTGCCACACATAATTGGTATGAGATCAAATGTATACTGGAGCTGTAGCTGTCCTAACACACCCATGTGAAGCCAGTAAGAATCTTTTCACAGATTTCAGTGAACTTTGGATCAAATCTTAGGGGCAATTAAGTAGTCCTGTTTTGCATATTAGGATTCTATGAATATGTGTAGGCAGCCATTCTGTACCTGTCTTTCACTGTGCTCCTGGAATAATTTCAGCCATTAAATGGACAGCTGTGGATCTTCCAGTCTCCCAGTTCTTGGAGGCAGAGGTCTCTACTCTGAGTTTGCTGCAGCTGTTTGACCCACTGTCCATGTCTGATTCTTCCACATGAGAATCCTGGGGCCTAGACTAGTCATGCTATGAAAACCAGGATGAATAAAATCTGTACTTCCTGCAGAGATACAGGCATGTTACTTTTCTTTGAGTTTATGACATTGCAATTTACCTTCATTTGCCTACAACTGTCTTGAGGGAATGAAGGAAAGGCTTGGTGGGGAGAGGAAACACTTGAAATTCATTATATGAAAGTCATGTAACGCAAGTATTAACACTATGATTTACAGTAATAAAAACATGATTACAATGACTTTAATTAGGAACCATTACAAGACCAATTAAAGTTGTCAAAATACAACAAAAAAAGCAACATGTGTTTTTCCCCTGGAGGAGTAGGATACGGTGAGGCTCATTATTAACTCTTAATTAGACAAGAGAAGATTGCTTTTGCTTTGAGTTAAAATCCAAGCTCTTCGAAAAAAAAGAGCTCTGAGTTATATTCCTCTCTGGAAGACATTGTTTAAAAAAATTTTAGCACGCCAGCAGAAGCATCTGAGTTCAGCAGTATCTATTTAGTTCAGCTTTAGCACCCAACAGTTCTGACGTTTGCAACCTGCATGCCAGTACCCATCTCACTGCAAAAAATAAGACACAATGGCACTTGGTTTACCTGGAAAGGATGGTCAGGCAGTCCTTAAAGGAATCTAATTAAAATGCAGATTGTTACCAGAGCAGAGCATCACACTGTGTTGCCATAGTAACCAGGGTCCCATGGACATTTGGGGCCATCTGAGGGCATGTTTGCAAGAGGCACACAGGAAAAAAACAGATCACCTTTGGTACATTTAAAATGACCTAAAAACTCTCAATGATTTTCTGATATTATCAATGAAAGAAATTAATTAATTCTGACATGTTCAGACAATGGACCAGTCTCAGGAACAAACTTGTTATTGCTCTTTATGACATAACACTCCCCACAGCTAATTTAAGAAGTACACAACTTACTTGCAACATGTGAACAACCAGTTTAAATTGATTCCCTAGTAAAGAAACAATTGAGAAATTGAGACCTGTGGGCTGTGGAAGTAAACATGAACAACAGAAATATATACTCTATTTAGACTGCTCTTTCCAGAGCTATTTTCTGAAGTATCAGGCATGAGACTTGTCTCAGTTGTTGCTTTTGGTGAGTGACTCCCTGCTGCCATACTGGGAAAAAAAACCAAAACACCACTATGGCACTGGGCTTTTCTTCTCAAATCCTTCCCCCAGAACAGAAAGATCCTTAAACAACAAAGATATATACATATAAAAGCAGTATCTTACATTTTACCTAATCCTGATATAATTTTCCAGAAATGCAATTAATGGATTTGTCACTGAGGCATTCATTTTTCACAGTAAAGATGTCCAGGTCAAGGAACTCTTTTGACATATCACTTGTGAAGGAGACTGCAAACTGTTGGTGGGTTTACCATCAGAGATTTCTGAAAAAAAGCAGAGGACTTCAGCTTCCATTAAGCAATTAAACTACTAATGAAAACACCTGAAAGTTGTTTGAAATGATCAAGGGGATTTTTCATTGCTTTGGGAAAAAAAAAAAAAAAAAAAAAAAAAAAAAAGAGCCTGATAGCAATTCTCCTAAAATAAATCAAAGTCCTGAGAAATATGGGGTTGGGACTGGGGAAATTGAAGCACTGGTTTTCTAAGCATCATGAAACCAGCATGTTCATGAGACTTTGGCTCACAGGGCTACATCATCAGCTCCCACTGCCTACAGATGGAATGGGCACACAGTTGGAAATATCTGTTTCTTGCTCAGCATGACAGTACCAGGGAGGCTGCAGAAAGCCAGAAAGGAGCTCAGTGCAAGAACAAGTTGGAGAGTTCATCCTCCATGGGTCCGTGTCTCTTTTTGAGCATACCAGTAACATGCATTATGTGGTTGTGCCTAGGTTTCCTCCCTTTCAAAAGCAGACAATGACACTTACCTGTTTCCCAGAATACTGAAAACAATAGCTGCAAGTCAAGTTCAAAATCTTATTCAAAATTAGAGAAGTCTTAAACACAAAACCACTTCAGGTTAGAGCCAACACTTGATCCAAAACAACAAATAATAAAACACGACAGAAGTAAAATCATCTCACATTTAAATCTTTATACCATATGGAAAGATGTCCAGGCAGTGTATGTCTAAAAATACACAGTAGACTGTACTTCTGCAAAATAGGACTTGATACAAGACAAATTCAGTGCAACTAAGCCATCACTGTATATCCCAGCACTTTAACAACCTTAGAACAGTAATTCTTCAAAGAGCCTCATGATAATCTGCTGCAGCCCATTATTAATGGTTTCATTCACTTTCAGGTTGTCCTTACAACAGGAAGTTTATCAGCCTTATAAACAAATCTGTCAGCAAAGCTGCACCCCAACTGTGGTAGCAGCCCTGATTTTCTCATTCTTCACCAAGTATTTTGTACAGACTGGGCTTACATTTTCTGATTTTGCTTCTCCAGTTCCTTCAAAAGGAACAGCTTGAATGCTTCAACAGGTACTTTTGGAAGGGAAAGGAGGTGTTAGAAATCAACACTAATTTAGAAATTTATTTTTAATGGGTTATGTTTTATTTGCTTCAGTTGAACACCATTATTTACAGACACAAGTTAATAAAACACATCACAAAACAATAAAATTTCAACAGCTAATATTTATAGGTGCATAGTTCATGCTCAATTACTTTTTTTATATGTATAATACATACACATATATATAAAGCTCTCACAATAAGTCATCTCTGCACAGAAAGAATAGTCATAGGAAACAAATAAAAACTGTATCATAAACAATATCAAATTACGGACAGCCTATCAACAAAACATGTACAGAATTAGAAATAAGCAGTAGACACTTAGGTGTTTTTACTTAATATTTTCTTTTTTTAACTTTTAAACTTGAAGCCACAATATCCACAGCACAACAATGACCCTGCCAACCGGCTTTCATTTCAGCAGGAGTGAAATGCTGAAACAAGGTGGATGCAGTCACAGATACTCCAATCATTGCTGATGGAAGACTTCAAAATACACTGTAGAAACTGTAAAAAAATTTAACGACTGGGCACATTGGAACTCAGCACTTGTACAGGATGGGACGTCTTTAGTAGTTAGAAGATTTCAGGTGATAGAAAGGAAGGAAAGGACTCTCATGCTTCAGGTTCATAGTCTTGATACTCTTCCTATTGAGGGAGAGCAGAAATCAACACTACTGGTATTTTAGATAAAGGCATCCTATTTTCTATTTATTCTACTCCTGGTGGATTCAATGCCTGAATATTATGGATTCTCATGCAACTAGGATATGAAATGTATTTAGATTTTGTCACATTTTCCAGATTCTGTACCTTAAAAATCATGGTACTTAGAGAAGACTTAAGACTTTTACAGTGATTAACACATTCAGATAATGCTGCCAGGAACTCCTGAGGCCACCCATGACAATTCACTTGGAGAGGAAGGAGGACTACCTCTGGATTGAACAGCACATCAGGTGCTGCAGATCCTCATATGAGTCAGTAAATCATTTAAAGGAGTGTTCAACTATGGCCACATGAGCAGCATCCATAATTTCAGTGATTTTCAAGATGCTACACTCAAGCCTTCGGGTCTTTTATTGGATCACGGCCTACATTTTTTTATACCTCTCATTTTCAGTCTTATTATCTGTGCTACCATAAAACTGCTAGTCCAACTACCAGAGCATCATGCCAGACATTGTAGTAATACTTTAGATAGCTGGTTCATAAAAACCAACAAAATAATTTACTCCCATAATTGCATTAACTTAAGATCATGCTTCACAAAGCATGATGCATTGGTGAGTGGCCAAGCCATTTTAAAAAATCTATGAAGATGGAGTTTGTCCTGCATTCCATTAAACATTCAAAAAAGGATTGCTCAAAACCCAGGCACAAGTATTTTGACACACTCAAAATTTTTCCCATTTAACCTCCTTACCATCAAAAAAGCAATTAATTTTCTGATTCCCAGCACTAGGTATAGGCAGATCTTGGCCAGAGAGACCATGTTTCTGCTGTGCCCTTGCAGCTCCCAGCATCAGCCTGGGCCAGGCTCATGTAGCTCAAGCATGCAGTCTCCTCCTGTGCCCTTCTCTTACGTGCATTCACAGCAAACACCACAACAGATTTACCTCTGGAGGCATCTCATAAGCCTCATTCTCAGGATCCACAGGAACACCTGTATTATTCACCATTCCCTCCTGCAGGAAACCTTCTTCATTCTAAATTTAAAACAGGGAAAGAAAAGTGACAGTGACTGCTTGCTGCATCATTTCCACCCAAGTATGAGTTTCCTCCCCATCAGTGGTTGACTTCTTGGCCTGTCCTTTGGCTGTGGGATGCTGCCACGGGTTGTGGAGAGTGGGGGGACATCAATTGCAGAGAGATCTTCTCCATGTTTCACAGCGGTATCCATGGGAATGACAACTACCATCCTTTTGAATAGCTGAGACCCCATTTTTCTCTTGCCATGGACAGCCCAAGAAGTCAATCTGAATAAAAGAACAGTAGTACCACCACCAATTTGCTGAATATCTTTGGAAAATATTTTAATCCCACAGAAATGCTCTGGTCAAGTAATGAAGCAAATCAAGTTTTTGGTTTTTTTTCAGTTATCTATTTGATTAATCTTATAGATACATCCATCCTCTCATAAACCATTGGTTATTTTAAAGTTTTAGTCTTTTCACAATACATTGCAAAAAGGGAGAAACATGCTGATTTTTTTCTTCTGTTTTAGAACCTAACTGTATTGGAAAACACTTTTTTCCTTTAATAGGTCATACCTTTACATGCTTTCTTATGTCAACCAGCACATTACTCTATACACTACTGGTATATATGATACATAGCACGATACCTTTCACACAGCTCCTTGCATTTTTTATTATAGAAGCACTTCATTTTATAGAGCCATTTTAGTAAGAGACTCTTGCAATTAACAAGGTGGTGATGGTGTGAAGAATAATGTGTTGAATAAGATTATTAAAGGAAGATTATTATTCTCCTAGAACTACAGATACTCTGTACCATATGAAACAAACACAAAGGAAAAAACCTACAACATTTCAATTGGGCCCATCTTTATAGTTGTTACTCCAGAAGTTCACAGAGAAGAAATATGAGTTCTGCCAGAGCATAGGCTGCTGGAGTTCATCATGAACTGTAAGAAAATGATATGAAAACAGGCAGAGTGTCTCAATGGATCTATTGTGACCATGCTGATTTATAACAGGTGTCAATTTAGACAGAAACACACTAAAACCAATTACAGACACTCAGGAAGAAATTCATTTTTAAAACCCCACCTGCAGGCTGGTAGAGTAGACGGAAATACAAAATTAAGTAAATCACAAACCAGACTAATGAGATAATTCTTCAAAATCTACAAATTCTAAGATAGTGGCGCTAAATTAAATTTAGGATTCAGACAAAATGAGGATAAGAAGCTAAACCTGAAATTCACCTCAAAGTTTAACACAAAATAGAATATAAAATGCGAAAGAGATGTCTCTAAACCCTCTTTACCTTCACACAGTATTTATTGTGCTTCTCCATTTGCCACATATTGGCTCCCTATGTGGTTTAACCAAGTAACCTTAGTCATAACACTGTTTCTCACTTTCTGCACCACCCCAAGCACAAACTGCGACTTCATCTACCAGATACCCACCCTGTTCTTCCTTGGATCAGTCATCAGTCACCTTTCTGATACATATGTAGGTACACAAATTTTCCATCCTAATCAAAGTTTACAATGTGCAGAATTTCTATCCATAATAAAGATTCTTCTCTTCAGCTCTTATTTCAGATTTTTAAAAGGTGCTGTATAAAGAGATATCTGCTCCTGTTACTTCTCAGTGGGGGCAGATATGCTTTTTCCTTTGGAGGTAAGCAGCACAATCTGTGTGGAGTCCAACTGTTCTGCCAAGTTCCCTCCGTGCATGTGTCTGCTCTGAGTCAACACCCTGAGCTGCTCTATGGAATAGACAACGTGGACAAATTATACAAAGCCACAGAAAGGCCTCTGATGAATAAGGTTGCAAGTACCTTTATTTAGGTATTTAATAGGCACCTGCATCTTCCAGAACTGCCAAAAATTTGGGGTGTTCAACACGAAAGGTAATTTTTCAGGCTTAAAATTGTGAGAAAAACTAGGCCAAATTATATTTCTGCCTCACACTTGAGCTCCTCAGATTACTTGATTTCAGTATTGACTTACCTTAGCTTCTAAACAGATTTTTAATAGCATTTATGGCTGTTTACTTTTACAAAAAGTAGCATCAATCCCCACTAGCTTTGACTGAAATAGCCAAATAGAATGTGCAATGTAAATTTTACAGCTGTTACTGTGCCCTTGATCTAACAGACCAGCTCTAAGGACCTAAAGCTCCTGTCACGTCCTCTCCCGCTTAATCCAAAAGAGAATTTAATTTCTGCTTCCCCCAATCATTAAGGAACAGGTTCAGCTAACAATCAGTTCATCAAGTAAAACTGAGCCCAAAATCAGGCTTGAGGGTGCACAAGAAAGCATGCATACAGCTTAATGTTATCTGCAGCAGGAAAACAGATGGCAAGTGAAACTGCCAAGACCATTATTAATGACAAGGAAAAACACTTCCCAGCTGAATTTCAAATAAGAGCTTCAAAGTTTGTATGCTGTTTTATTGTTAGGAACCTCTGCAATGGATATGGACTGTCCATCAGGATTACTGAGACACAAGGCCTAAAGGACTGAATTTATCATCTTTCCAAGTCCCTTCAGCAAGCTCAGGATGGAGATTTCTCTACATCTTCAAATAAAACAATCAGCAGCATTAGAAAAATCCAACATCAACCACAACACCACTACTTTTTCAAAGGAAGTAAATCATAACAAACCTCCAAGGGAACTCCTTGCCTGGCAAAGGTTTATTGTCTTTGCCCAGCTGCAAAACCAACACAAACATCACCTCTCATGTGGATGTCACTGCAGTTCAGATGAGGATGACATGACTCAAGGTCATCTGTTATATGAAAATGCCTAGCCAAGGTGACCACCTCAGTTTAAATGGTGGCATGCTCTGCTTCTGATGTACAGTCTCCCCAAAATAAGGGTATCATAGAAGTAAACCACCACCCCCAGTAACACAGAGCCATCTAAGGTACACCTTAAATCACAATTTGTGGAGGGAGCAGAAAACATTCATAAAGAAGAAAGTCTCCCTGCATCCTGAGAACAAGCCCCTTGGAAAACCATAGCTTAAAGATAAGAAATGGCTTGTGAAATTACGAACACAAAAAGGAATCCAGCTTCCCCCCCTTGGTAGACCCTCTTATCTATCTTCACTATTAGTGGCTCATTTTCTTTTAGTATCCATAAGCCAGTTTTGAATGTGAAATCTCTCAGGGATTGGTTAGAACGTAGAATTTCCTTGGTAATTGGTGCAAACTGTAAAACCCTCAGAAGATATAAAAATCCCTGTAAAACCCTAACCATTGTACATGCTAGATAGGATGCCTTCATAGAATAAACTATGGATTTGTGCCTTTCTACATATTCCAGTCTCTTCACCCCGCTGGTCTGAGAGCTCAGCGCAAGCAAAAATTCTATCTGGGCAAGGCTTGGGAATTTGTTCCATCACTGAGGGCTGCAGAAGCAGTCTCAGGGATCCCAAAGGGACCCCAAAATCCTGCTAGCGACAACAATTTACCTCCTTTAGAACAAAGAAATGCAATTTCACATTCTCACAATCAGTAAATCCATATCCTAATTCAGTTACGGAAGAGGAAAGCCACCCAAAAGACCAATTCTTGTCTTAGTATGGAAGAGACATTTTTCTTTAGGAACTGCAACCTCCCTCAACCATACTGAAGGGCATTTCCAGAGGGAAAGATTTTTTTATATTAGATCATCTGAAAAGCTCAACTAAAGCTTCTCAGAGATGAAGTCAGTTTTTAACTGGGGAGCACTGGACTCTTGCTGGGAAAACAATTTTAAAAAGATAAACTACAACTCACCCAATAAACAAAGCATTAGAAGAATGGTGAGGTGAGGACTCCTGCTTGTCCCTTAAGGAAAAATGAATACCCACCTATATATTGTTTTGAAGCATGGTCACTCTGGGTAACTCTTCTTGTATTTTGACTCCAGCTAGTCCCATGTACTCAGAGCCCACGTTACAGGAAAAAGGCTTTTGTGCTATCCCAAGAAGAGTAGACCACACTACCATTCTCAGGCATTAACTGGAGTGTGAGAACTTTTGCCTGCCTTGGTAAAGGCATGTGCCTATCAGACCTGCAAAAAGCCCATGTGCTACCAGGCCATGAAGCCCACTCACATTTTTCCCAGGAATACGTGGCTATGTTAGACAGTGTATAACCTCTCTCTCATGAGGTTCTCTCATTTAGTCAAGCAACTCGTGTCCTTTTACAAGCAAAGAGGAGATGGTGTCCCATCATTGTGAAGTGACACTTTTGCATGACCCTGGGTGCCAATTCAGACTCAAAGAGCAGGTATGAATATAATTGGTATCCAAGAGCATGAAGCAGAACTGCTGCAATGGCTCCAAAATGTCGATTCCTCCCCTTTTACTATGGGAACGAATGCTGCTAAGCTGTGTGCACCACAGTGGGAAATGACACGCTTTTGCAATAAAATAGTAATCAAACTAATTAAAAACTCCTCCTGAAGACCTGACCTTGTTAAAATACAGAATATTTGACAAAACTTCAAGACTATTCCTTTTACCATGTAAATGTCACCAAATAGATTTTTCTTATTCCAGTGTTTTCGGTGAAAATTGCACCCCATTCTTTCCCACCTCATAACACTCTTGGTGGAAGGGAAGCGACTGTTTAAGATCCCCTACCCATGAGAAACAGACCAAGTTGTTCACTCCTGGCTCTTATATCAGTTATTTCACCACACAGTGAAAGGGTCACTTCAGGAATGTGCATTCTGTCCTCTTGGTGACATGTCAGTGTTGTAATTCCAAATTATTGCCATCAGAAAGAAAGTAATTGATCACAAGTCAGAGACTAGCCACTTCAAAAGTAAGCATTGTAATTGTAATTTAGTGGCTGATCTAAAACTACACTTTGCCTTCTCCCTGGTTAGTAATATTTTCTTTTTCTCTTCATTACGAACACTGATCGAGTCCTATAGTCATGCATAATTCACATGGTTACTGCAGACTAATTTCTTCTGGAGTGATTCCACATTCTGAGATAAATAAACCAGGCTACCAAAATGCTCTTAGAACATTTATACTGGCAAGAGGCAACCACCCTGAATGCCATGAACCACAGAGGCCAGAAGAGACCTCCAGAAATTTCCCACCTTGAGCAGGTTGCTCAGGGCCACTCCTAATTTGGTTTAACCATGCACACAGACAGAGATTCCACAGCCTTGCTGGATAACCTCATCCAGTGTTCAACTAAATACACAGTGAAAAACATTTTTCTACATTTAAGTGGAGTTTCCTGCATTTCATTTAGTGCCCACTGCTTCCTGCCATTTCACTGGGCACCACTGAAGTCTGGTTCAATCTCCTTTACCTCCACCCCACTGGGTGTATATACTGATTGATAAATTCCCCCTCCAAAACTCACATCCATGTTGTTTCACAGTTGCTGATTTTCTGTCTGTTCTTGGGACCTCCAGGGAATTTCCCATGCAGATATTGTGGGAGGACCTTTCCTCTCCTTGAAAGCCCTACTGCCCACAATAAATAAGGTGAGGTTTACCTCAAACACCTAAAAGATGAATGTAACCTGAGAAGTCATCGTTAATTTCAACAAAATAGATTATTAAAACTTAATGAGCACTGGTCACTCTACATCACTTGCCAGTCTGTTACTGAGTGTTTTATAATGTAAAACTGTGAATCAATTAAATTTTATTAAATTAAATCTGTGTAAATTAATCAAATTAAAACTGTGAATCAAAAAAGCTATGAACCAAGACAAGAGGCATTATGGAAAAAGCAGTGAACTAGCATAGGGAAATGCTGGCTTACAAGGTAATCTTCTGGAAAGTCCTTTGAGACTCCAACAAAATGTTCCATGCAAAGCAATTTTAACATAGTTCATTTTGTTGCACGTACACACCAGTCGGTACCTGTGGGAGCTCAGAATAAGAGAACACACATCTAAAAGCATGATGATCTTGAAAAGTTATCACATACTGATAGAGTAATGCCTGCCTGCCAGCCATGGGCATGTACATCTTTGTGGGCCCAGATGTAAATTCTAGCCCAGTATTGGCGAACTATTCAATTTGCTGTTGTTGCAGTCTGGATATTTGCACTAGTAATCTGTTTTTCTTCATTTAGGGATAAAATTGTTTATCCCAAAAGTGATTGGTCTCATGCCTTTTACTGCATCCCAAACCTATAACTTGTCAGGGCTGCCTCAAGCTCTTACAAGTGGTAACTTAATGTCCCTACAGCTTGACTAAGCCCATTTCATTTTGGTATTACCCACCTTGTGAGAGCTTTTGTCAGGAGCTGTCAGTCATTATATGGTGCAGCTTAAGGTAAAATTTTGGGATTCCTTTTTTTATACCCCCAGTGCAGCTGTTACAGTTCCTGTGCAAATTTGCCTCCCGCTACAAGCTGAATAACAATTTACTGTGCTTATGGGCTTAAAATTCCTCTTTGAAAAGAAAAAAATTTGCATTACTTCTTCTCCAAAATTTACTCCACCTGGATACTGTACTGAAGTGAAAAAATAACTGTCTTCCCCATTCGGTAACTCATTTTTTATAGATATTTTGCCCATAAAGGCCAATTTACCTGGATGGGAGAGAAACCCTTGAAAAAGAATCCAACAAGAGGCAAAAAAAAGATAGGCTAATATGGCCTCAATTCATTTACTTTCCTAGTCCTAAGATATTATAGTCATGGAACTGACTGAGTTATACAGTTATAACTGAGTTGCCAGGTCAGCTTAGGATGCTTTAAAGCTCCTGCTCACTCACTGCAATAGTCAGTGCCTCCAAGACTCAGCTGTAAATGACAAAGCATCATCATTATCAATTCAGTTGTTTCACTCCAGAGATACAGAGATGTATCTGTGCACTAGCTAGAAATAAAATAAACTGTTCTAATTATCCCTAAGCTGAACACCTAAGTGACTGAAATTGAGAAAGCATTGTGTGTGAAAGAAACTAGCTGTTCCAGTGCACAACTTATTTAGAGCACCAATAATGAAATGAGACTGTCTCCTTCCTTCTCCTCAAATGAAGAGCTGAAATGAAGAAGAGACAATTAAACAAATAAATACCAGCATTTGCACAATTCCAATGAAAGGCTAAAATAGTGCCTGCAAGTTCTACCAGCTTCATTCCAATTTGCATTTTTATGCCTTTCAGGTGGCAATGACAAAAGTGAAAAGGAAAACAACTGATGCTTACAGGGAGAGGAATGAAGTGTCTGTGGTAACCTGTAACCACAGCTCTATCTTGGTGTCCACAAATAGCTGGAAATAATTTCTGCTTACAACAATTTACAACCTGCTATAAATGCCTTGACAACAGAGATGGTGTATAGTCCTTTCTTTCCTTCTTTTAAAATTGCTCAGTCTTACTTGATGAGGAGGTGCCTTCAGAGTACAACAGGACCCATTTCTGCGAGAAATCAAATTTGCTGAAACTCAGATTCCTGTTTGCATTAGCCAGGCTGGTTAAATTCCTAATTAGAACTGCTGGAATGTTGCTATTTGCTGATAAATGATGATTACATGGAGAACCTGCTCATTGCACAGGCCAGACCAGAAGTTCAGACCAGAGTTCTACAGCAATGGATGTGGATGTGTACATCAATTCCAGGTGACTTGAAGTAAGAGGCTGCCTAGGGGCTGAGTCAATGTGACATCACCAACACATGTGAACACATCCGAGACACACAGCCCTTTCAGCTTCATCCTTTTCTGCTTCCCAAATCCATGGTGACATCAGAAACTCCATGGGTAGGGAAAGAAAAAGCTAGAGCACATAATTTTGGAAATACTGAAAATATTTTTAATTGCATTACAGTGGGAGTGATGCTAACATTAGAGATGTGGCCCAGATCTGCCTCTTTCCATTCTCCTGGACAAGGTAATAACAATATTTTAGAATAACAGATCTGCTCAAACAATATCTGTTACTATATGCAACAAACATCCACAATCAACTTCATCATTTACATTCTCAAAACTGAAATTTCAGACTGCAGTTCCACAGAAATCTTGAGTGAAATAATACCACTAATTCTAAAAGGGATTTGGGAGAAGGGCCAAGGACTGCACTGAATGGACCGCTTGATGTTATGCAGAGAGAAGGAACAGTAAATAGCCTGTGTTTATTTTAGTTGTTTTTACTACATAACTCAGACACCTTGACAAAACTGAGTAAGTGACTGAAATAACATGCACCTCAATAGGAAAATGTGTAAGTGCCACTTAGGCACTCACCAAATCAAAGATGATGGGCAAACAGTGCACAGAAAGTAATTACAAAGTCAACATAAGCCAAAAATGTCACCTTAGTGCAAGAAAAGGGAAGCCATTCTCTCATGCATTACAAAGGCCTATCCAGCCCTAGGGGGCCTTCTCCTGAATACAGATTTCAGTCTACACAATGCACTTGGCTGGGGATATAGGGAGATTCCAAAGGAGAACAGCAGGAATGATCCCATCCTAGAACAGAGAAGAAAATGAAGGAATCCATCAGACACTATATCTGTCAGTAGCTCCATGGGATTAGCTAAACCCATCTGTCCCTTTCTGTAACGGAGGATTCTCCATTCTGTCTGAACCCATTACCAAGAATGACCCCCAAGGACGATATCTGAACACGACCTTCATTAAATAAAACCAGAACATAACACATGGCCTTGACAGATCACACTAACTGGAAGAATGGTACACATCAGCTTGGAAGTCAGCATAGAAATGAGCAATATTGGTCAGACTGGCTCTACTAGGTCAGTAAAGATGATTTTAAATAGTGTGGTCTCAGCCAGAACTGCAATGTTATTTTACCATACTTTATTTAAAGCAGTTTGAATGTCATAACCACATTTCAACGTTAAGTACATTTTTAGTACAGACAAACTCCAGAAGTTAATGTATAGACTCCATGAGTATATATTCTCTAAGAAAAAATTAAAGGAGAAAAATTAATTTCCTCTTAAAGAATTCTCCAGTTGCACAAACACTTTATTCAATGCCTTATAATTTAAAACAGCAACTTCTAAACCATAGCTATTTCTCCTAGTCTTAGAACAAGTCCTCTACACGGAACTGCAGGCCCAGCCACCCTTGGGCATTATGAACAGCATGAGCTCCCACTCACATGGCCTCACATGCACAGAGTTCCAGTTCTGTACCCTGTCTCCTGTGAATGTAGCCACAAAGCACTGAGGCGACTTCACTCACAAGGAAGTTCTTAAAGAAAGGGGAAGATTTCCTCTTCAGTAGTGGGAAGAGGGCAGATTTTGCTCCCTTCTGCTTTTCCCTAGAGTATGAGCAGACAAGCTAATGCAAGCAGCATTGACTCATTTGCTTGTACTCTCCAGCACACTGAGCTGTGGGCTCACAGGTGACAGTGCAGGAAGTCGCTTTCAAAGGCTGGAACTGATTGACAGGACATACTATGAATGAAGTGGTCACCTTTCAGTTATTATCAGTTAGCATCTCTCTAAAGCATTCCTTCAATTCCAACCTATTACAGCATTTTACCCAGCTGGGGAATTTTAAAATACATTTCTTCTATAAAGTAAACCAGCACTTGATATGAAAAAAACCCACTTACAACAATTATTTGAAGTACAAAGGTTTCAGGAGTATATCCTGCAACTGTGATCTATTCAGCAGGAGATTAAACACTACAAAAAACTAGAGAGACAGCTGCATTTTAAAATTTATACTCCTGAAGTGATACTTGTCATCTAGATGCAAGTACACAACTATTCAGAGCTTTCACTTGAATTGGGGAAGGTTCCTTCACCGTTCAGTGCCACAAAACAAACATCACGAACATCTCTTCAGTTTATTCTTCTCCCACAGAAGAAGAGAGAATTCCTTTTAACTAAGTGGAAAGAATTTTTTAATAAAGTCTACTTAGTAAGGTGTAGCATACAAGGAGACTTCTAAAAGACCAGTGCCTAAACATACAATACTTGAGTATTTGTGTTGTCCTTCCCTCCTTCCCCAGCACTGTTATTGCTATCCTTCTTTTCACTTCTGGCTTAGATGCAAGCAAGTAGCAGATTGAAATCTGCCATCCACTACACTACATGAGAGTGGATTTCAAAGCAACAGCTTCCCAGGCCAAATTCTACTCTTTGTCAGTATAAGCCTGGTGTAGCTCTCCCCCTCACTAAGCCATTTCCATACTTACACCTGTATGTCTGAGAGCAGCCTAGGTTTATGACCCCCTTTCCAGATACCTGCTGCTGTCCCAAAAGGGATGAACACCAGAAAAATCACAGACAAGAAGTCATAAAGGGTGTAAGTTTGGATGGCCTTTGAGGAGTTACCCAACAGATGTCTGGGAAAAGCCACTTAAAAGCCTTAAAGTAACAAATACTAGATACTGGAACAAACACTACCCTGAATCATTTCAGTCTTCTCTGGGCTAACCCAGCTCTTTCTGTCCACACAACACAGTTAGGAAAAACCTGTAGAGCATCCACTACCCCGTTCCTGTAGTGCTCATTTATGAGAACTGCAGACAAGCCTTGCTAGAGTTGAGATGTGGCTGCTTGGAGTTTGGAAGAGAGTCAAGTAGGGCAGAGATGCTGCTCACCATGCTGCTGAGAAGGAAAAGGAGAGCAAGCCCCCCCAGTGGTGTCAAAAACCCAAAAATTACCTGAACTAGTGTGAGCTGATGATGATCTCAGCCATAGATGAAACTTCAAAGGGGAACTGTTGCTGCACTGCTTTTACCAGAAGGAGCCTTCTATTAATAAACTCTGTTAAACCATTTGACATTAAAATGCAGAGCTGCTTTTAAAGGATCAAAGGACTGAATGTTAGTTATTAGAATTGTTAAAATGACACTTTCCCTCTGGTCCTTTCTTACTATTAATCACAGCAGTTCCCTAAACCTCACCAGATAAGCAGAGGCTGCCCCTGGAATGCGTTTAAGTCACAGTGAAGTTATCACCATAACTGCTAGAATTCACAGGAAGCAGTCAGTCCCATAGCCACTAGGAACAAAAGGGAAATATCACTTTTTGCATCTACTCTTCTGATTTGAGAGAGGGGATTCTAATCATACTCCACCCCTCACCTCATTTAAATTTAAGCACACTAGAGGAATAAATGATGTATACAGACCACAGAGGTAGCACACAAAAAAAGTAGTTGAGATAAAATAATTTATTCTGTTCACAACATTCAGAATAGCAGGTAAAACCACAATTCTGCCAATAAGTTTTGAGTGAAATACTGCTCAGTAGTTGCACTCACTACACCATCTACTTTGGGGATATATAGGAAAAACCAAACCACTTTTCTTCAAATTCATGGCATAACAGCCAGCTACATGTAATTTACCGAAGCTCAGATGAAGTTGAGGAAGAATAATTTCATGTATGTCACATCAATGAGATCAATTACCAACAAAGCTTATTCTGTGAGACAAAAGAATGCTCAATTAAAACATAGAAGGAGTGAGAGAACACAAGTAGCAAATTAATTACAGTCAGTACAGTTCTTTCTCCTACAAGCCACATTTGCAGTTCTTGAACAACAATACACTGCCTGAAACAATACAACGTTTCCTCCATCATGGCGAGAACCTAAATGCTCCTCTTTTGTACTTTCGGAACTGGGGATGAAACAAAAAGACTGGCAGGATGAGTCCACACTTGAGAAAAAGATGTGTACTTATGATATGACTCCCTGTAGTTTGAAAACAACACAAAAACCTATCTGCTACCAGCCATAAAGATGTTTCTCTACACATGCTGCCTGATGAACATTTGGATAAGAATCAGAGCCAGACCTTGTGAATCACCCATGCAGATCTGAACCCTACTGACTTGAGAGATTGCCACAGCTGGATGCCCAAGTGTTTCTACATGCTCAAGCAGGGTCAGTTAGGCACTCAGCTGGTTAATTTATATGAGCAAACACCATTTCTGAAATTATCTATACTAGGAAATACTTCTGTAGAATACAAGACTGAGAGTAAATGTACTTGGACACGAACAAACAAACTAAATGAAATTCAGCATTTTGCTGTATCATCATCTTTTAATAACAACCTCCAAATAATTTTGTTTCAGTTGTTTGATAGGTATTTGTGCATTCCCTCAAATGGGGTATGGCAGTGGATCTCATTAAAGTATGATAATTTTTGTAGTTGTTTAGCATAAAGCCAAATGATGTGTTCACTGTTCCGTAACAAGCACTGTTCAACAGGCAGATTCAATGAGAAAACATAGCAGTGAAAAAAGAGTGATTTGTCTTACGCAAGTGTGTCATTTCTGATACAAGCAGGCAGCAAACCAACTGGCCCTTGTTCTCTGGTTTAGATGCTCATCTGCCTGGAATTATCCAAGAAAGGCAGTGGCATTGGAAAAAGCAACAGTTGACTCCTCTAACGTTATTGACCTCTTTCCCATACCTGTAACATTCCAAACAAATATGCCAAGTGTGGATGCTTAGTGGGCTACATTTACCTGAAGTCACTTCTGCCAGGATGAACTCTGGACCATCTAGCACCCTCAAAAAGCTGTTTACATGACAAGAACTAGTGCCTCAAGTATTCGGAAGCATTTTTCTGAATAGATTATTGCAGAAAAGAAGTTTGATGCATTCTTTGCAATAACAACAAATGTAAACCATATTGCGTGGCTGCATGGTACTCATTTGCCAGATGGACTTAAACCATGAAAAACATGTAAGCAATCTGATAAGAGAAGCTTAAAATAACATACTACTGAAAGCTTAAAAGCTGATCTACTTCAACTGGAATTATTTTTAAACATTTAAATTCATTGTAAATTCATTAAATTCATTCATTTGATTCAGCAAAAGATTTTCAAGCATACACTTAAGGAAGTAGTTAGTTCCACAGAAGTCAAAGTTTCTACACAGGTTTAATACTAACAGAACACTCTAGCAAATCAAGAATGACCTTCAGAAAACCAAAATGTTTCAAGTGCCAAAAAATCAAACGACTTTATAAGGTAGGACATCTTGGAAATTTGATGCAAACCACTTTCATCCAGTGAGACAGACTCAGCATGGATCCATCTGTAATCTCTCAGATTAAATCAGTGACAAGTGATGTCTTCTACTGTACCCTCCTTGCAATAGGAGCATTAAGATCCAGATATAAAGAGACAGCATCCAAACTAAATGTGTTCCTAACACTAGTTCCAACAAACCCGTGGAAACCAAGATTTAAGTCAAAGCAAACTTAGGAGACAATATTCCCCCACTGTCTATTCACTGCAGGAACAGAATCCCTTCAGCACTTGAGTTTTTTTCTTTTTTACTGCTGCTGATTATCCTGTGCAGAGGGAAAATGCTCTAGAGCTTTGTGTTGTGTGGGTGATGCTCCCATTTCCCAACTGAGTTTGGTTCAACATTTATAGAAGGGATAAAGTATTCTGAATTGGCTTCTATTGGTAAAATGACTCAGTGATCACTGTGCAAGTGGGAGGACTTCAAGCATTTGACATTGCTTCTCACATTCTTGCTGTCAGAAATGCAAATGTTGGGGAATTTAAACTCGTTCCTATCTTGTCATTTTAAAATCCTAAAGGGACCTTTGATCATCCAGTGGCCTGTTAAATATTTAGCAGTCGGGAAGAAAGGATTTTTTTTTCCTTCTGTGATGGTTTAACTGGTTTCAAATCTAATACTGATTCCTTTATGTGAATACAACACATCACCATTTGCGCACCATTTTCCTCTAAGGAAAAAAAAAAATCTCTTCAATTAAAAATTGATCTGCCTTCTAAACGAATGAAAAAAGAAGTAATATAAACAGAGAGAAGATAGGGCTATGAACCCCACAAACTACATAATCTCCATGCACAGAGCACACGTACACTTTGGGGGCTTAAAAATAAATTTCAATTACTTTGTCCCCCTTCAAAGCTAAGTGCCTTGCAAATATTGCCTGGGGACATGCTCAACTTGTTGAAGACAGCACTGCCACTACCCTCTTCAGAGGAGTAGGACTTCGGTCCCAAGGGCACCAATACCCCTACTGCACTCAAACCTGTTAATCCCACTGAAGCACATGATTGTTTTCACGGTAATATTCATCACACCCCAGGAGGAGCTGTGTCTCTCCAACCTAGGAGCTGAAATTAGGCACCAGGGAGCACTGAGCTGTAAGCAGCCCTGCTGCTCTGGCTCAACTCTGCTAAGCAGCCTGAGGAGGGATGGCTCCTGCAGCCTCCCACACAAACCCTCTCCCGTGCTTGTTAGCATGCCTGTTATATTAATGACTCATCTTCATCGTAGAGCACAGCTCAGACTTCTCATTAATCACCTGAAGTGTGCTGGCTTCTGCAGCTGGCTCCGAGTCCTCGCCAGTTCAGGCTTCTGCATGACAAACATGGGGAAGGAGTTTGTGGGCCAGGCTCTGCTCCCCAGCAAGTACTTTGTAACTTTACAGAAAATACTTTACGGTCAGAATCCTGTTTTTCTAACCCAGTATGGGGTAATTTCTGGATGTTTTTAATGAGCCAAAATAACTGCTTTCGAAATTTGATTCTTAAATTGCATGGGTGGCCAGCAGGTCACTGCTGGTCTGTTCCCAGTGACAGGCTCAGACAGAACTAGCCCTGTACCACAGCCCAGTCCATATTTGTTGTAGAGAAAACACTGACTAGCTTGTTCAACAGCGTGAAAAACCTAGAGTAAAAATGAATGCACTGCAAATTGATTTATCCTTCAGGAGAAAAGAAAAAAAGAATCTCTCAAAATATTCTGAAAAAGGCTCTATACATGTTATGAGAATGAGAAAGCCACTGAGAAGAGCTGCAGGTTGTGATGAGGAAGCACTGACTTTTCATGGTCTGTGGGCACTTTCTCTTGTATCCCAGCCACCTCTAGATTAGATTCACAGCTCCTTCTTTACATCTCTTTGGATTTCAATTACTGTTTCTTATTTATTTCTGTAACAACTTCATTTTATTCCATTTTCCAGATGACCTTTTTAACACTAACTAAAAAGTAATATGGCTTCCTACTCTAGCTTAAAATGGATTTTGCACAAATAAACATGGGCGCAAAGCGCGCTGTTAGCAGAAACTAACAGCCTATAACTGACATGAATTTATGTCCACCCACTGGTTAGCCTATCACTTTCTTCTCTTACAAAATGTCAAAGCGTCTGTCAATCATGCAGACAATGTGAGAGGCTTCATCACAGAGACTAAAAGAAGAACTCTCCCTTCTAACTTGCCACACCATTCAATGGGTGAACCATTTGACACAGAGGTTAGAGCCCAGACACAGTAGATATGTATCAGAAACTTGACAGATATGTAAGCAAGGCATCAAGGCTGTACCACTCCTTGATACATCACTTTCTTAAAACACACATTATATACCCCATATGGAGTATCTGTCTAGAACCAACTATTTAGCAGGTATATACCAGAGCAGTTGCACTGGCTTTAGACACCATGATTGATCACTTATCTATCCCAACAGATTGCTTATCTACCAAGACTATTTGTATTATAGGAGCATCAGTTTCCAGATAGCTGGTTAACTTCAGTTCAAGAGACATGCTTCATTCAAGCCAAAAGCACCCATCTTCATGTATAGCTCTCTCTATAAAGGAAGGGGACAGCTTCTTCCCTGACTGGGACTGCCAGATTGATCCAGTAACACCACTAGGACTGGATGTAGCAGGCTACTTGGATAACTCCTCAGCATTTCTATCTTGAAAACACTACTCAATTTCCTTCCACGGGACAAGTGTCTGCAGCTACCATAAAGGAAGTGCTCATTCCTTCTTCCTTTCCCTGCTTAAAATAAATACCCTTCTGGCACAGACAAAGCCTACTTTTAGACATGCTACATATGAGCAATACATTTTGCTGTAAGACAACAGACTAAGACCTGAGCTCATGGCAGCAAGGGCCAGCCCACGGCTGACAACACTCAGAGATCAGCTGAGCTCATGTCTCAGGCAGCTTTGCTTTTCTGCCTGAAATACATTTTGTTTCCAATTCTGCCTTAGATTTTTTTTTTTTGTTTTGTACTTGAGGATTATTAACTGCAAACCCAGCAGCCACATGCTCCTCTGGTGAATAACCCCTAGGTGAGGAGCTCACCATCCTCATCTTACTGTGCTTTTCACCTTGGGTAAGAGCAGTCCAAGCCCAGTCAGCACTGACCTGTGCAAGGAAAGGTCTCCTGTTAGATGGAAAAATGTCCTGGCTCAAGGGGCCAGACTTCTGGAAGTGATGAAGCTTCTCTCCTCTACCTCTCCAAAGCACTACCTGCCTTGCTCCAAGCCCTGCTCCTTGCTGGATGGCTGCCAGTGCAATTCCAGAATGCTGGCCTGGTAGCTGAAAACCGCTAAAATGCACTTCTGACCAAACCTGTAACACCACTCAGCTCTCCAGCTTGGGCAACATCGATGCTGTGGTTCCATCACATCGACTCTACATTTTAATTGACTCTAAGACTTGAAATCTTGGTAAACCATCTAGTGGCTGTTAAAGTGTGCCAGCACAGTAAGAGTACTCACGAAAATACTGAAGGAGCTTTCCAGTTCAAATAAAGCAACTTTTTATTTCCTTCCATAATACACTGCTTTAGTCAGGGCAATCTGACACTGTTCAAATGCCCATATTTAATCAACAGGAGTTAACAGTTGTCTTTCTGCATGGGAACTTGAAGTAATTAACTTCAGCTGCTGAGCTTATTAAAGACACTTCCCTGTCCCAACACTCTCATACCACCTGAGCTAGGACTGAGGCCCCTTCATAGCTGCACCCCCATACTCACATGGAACTCCTCCCTGGCTGGACCCCAGGACTCCCACAGGTCCCAGAGCCCTCTGTTCTGCAAAGGGCCAGCACTTGATGGCCTCTTGCCTGGGGCTCGGGCTCCTGCCCCCAGAGCTGAGCCTGTAACTCAGCTGTACTGCAGCCACAGCCTGAGCTACCTGCACTGAATACAAGCTTGCCAAAACACTGAGTGAACTCACTCTGCAGAAATTCCAGGCTAAGTTTCCACTGGAAAGCTTTGCTGTACTAGTCATACATATTGGGAGCATGAAACCAGTCTGTCTTTATCAATATGTCTATACCCACACCAATTCTTGCAATGCACTTCTTCCACTAGTATAGCATATTCTGAAAAACTTTCTCAATTTTTTTTCTTACTATAAAAGCTTTGTTGACATTTGGGATGAAGTTCCTCACAGAGCTCTACCAATATCTGTCTACCTTCTAAATATAATTTTTCTTCAGACATCTATCACATCCTCCTATGATACACACAGAATCTGTTCTAGGTTTTTGTACAGTCAGTGACAGATTTAACTCTGCATTTACCAAATTGGGAATAATATAGGTGTGCCAGCACTTCTCTGACAACGTTTCTGTCCTTTCTCCTCAATTATTGGACTGTGTAGCTCCTTGTTGTCTCCCAAAGCTACATAACTGCTGAGAGCCCATTTCAAAGTTTGTAAAGTGCACAAGCAAAACAAAGGCCCTCTCATGCTCGTTCTTTACAAACTGCACAACAGGAACCAGCTCCTAGTCCCTTCCCTGGATAACCTCTCCATTTCCCAAACTGCTTCTTGAGGTTCACTTGGAAGTGTGATATGCTTTGCACTGCTACAAAGCAAAATAATCCCAGAGGATTGCCATGGGTTTGAAGTCAAGGGCATGCCATGTTTACTTGTGATTTCTGTTTTCTTTGGGAAGTTTTGGAGAGAAAAGTCAAAAATAAAATTCTCACTGCTGATACAAAGCAGTGCCTTCCAAGTGCAAATATTTGCACACGTGCAGAGGCACTCTAGGTACCAGATGTGACCATAAAAGCATTTCTGCTTTGAAAACATTATGATTATTCTCACTTTTTTTTTTTTGAGAGAGAAGGAAAAGGTCTAAATTCAGGTAATGTTCTTCAAAAGACTGCATTAGAGATGCAAAGATAAGCAGAGCACTCAAAAAATCATGAAACACCATCTGCTCTCTTTTATCTTCTAATGTCTATCAGCATCACCAGTGTTGCCAACATGAGTCACCCTCCTCATGATATTGGGTGTTTTTCTTATGCTCTCAGCTCTCAATCAAAATTATACAATAGCTGTTTATTTAAAATAAACTAAAAAAAAAATCCAATACACTTGATGCCTGAGAAAACTAGCACAAGTCAGCAGCTCAGAAAAGCAGAAAATTTAGAACTATTTAGATAGAATTTAACTGATAAAATTTTTAATTATATTAAGTATACTCCAGAGGCTACTTTTTAGATTAGCTCAGCTTCCATAGAGATACCAAAGGGACATCCACACTTAAGACCCAGGGTACCACACTGCATCTCTCAAAAATTTGCATTCAACTATGACCACAGAATACCCCAATAATCCTGTTGCAAGCCACATTTTTACATAGGCATAACTCATGACAGAGAAGTCAATTGAACTCTGTGCCTTTGGAAGCCAGGCAATACCCAAACACGGAGCCCCATATTGATTACAGTCTCATCATTTCCTCATGGGAGCATCCAGAACAAGTGCAGTCTTCTGCCTCTTGCCAACTTTACACTATCATAATTACATCTTAGTCAGCTGCTTCACACAGCTTTTATTTTTATATAAAGTGAAGAAAGTTTTTACTATTCTGAAACACAAAGTATGTCATTGCCACTGCCTGCTGAGACTAGGGTGCAGCTCATGACAAGTGCTGTAGGCACTGGGTAGCACCAGCACACCTTGGCTGGCAGGTGGAGCAGGGCAGCCCAGGAAATGCTGCTCACAGGTGTTTTTCAACAACTCAGCACAGCTGAGATGGGACCCTAATGATTTGGGTCCCTTTGTATGTAGCCAGCAACTGGGAAACACATCCATTATGCCCTGCTCTCTCACCCACAGCATCCCTAGCACAGGTGCCAACCAAAACCTCAGCCTCATCCTCGGCATTTATTAAGATTCAAAGTCTTGAACCTCATGGTCCTGCTCCTCCTGTTTGAACTGTAAAGTAGGGGCTGCACTATGTGAAAGCATTCTGTTCTCTGCACCCATGTTACAGCCTGCATCTTTGCAGGAGGCTCTGTGACTCATGCCTGACTCATGCGAGACCTGTACCACCAACAGCATCTATCACAGCCAGAAAACAGAGTACTTGCCCTCAGGTTGGGAGCTATTTTAATGCCATGTGTGGTAAGGAAGAAATATGCACAAGCCAAGGTAGCTGGCACAAGCTGACTTGAAGGAAGATGATGCTGCCCTGAAGTCCACAACCCTCACTCAGCCCAAACGCTGGGGCCTCCACAAGGAAGATTAAATTGACAACAGCCATAACCTGAATTTAATTTTACCCCAGTGCCCTGGCATCCAAATCCCACTCAGGACTATTTGCACATGCACACTTGAGTTCATATACCTACACAGAAGAATGAACCCAAGCACACACTTGGTCCTTTACACAATCAAGTCCTGGTCTTTCTGGCACTGTGATTCATGCAACACATTTTTGAAAGTTTCATGTCTTCTCCTATCTATGTTTTCCAATATGAAGCAGCAAAGTTAGTAATTTTCTTACTGTTGCAGCTTCCCCCCTGCCCCCGCAAAGAGAGAGGGGAAAACCAGGATTTCAGAACATTTGAATATTTCTTACAAAGTCACCTCCCTCTCTCCTTCCAGCCTCAATAAAGCAAAGCCGTTTCTCCCCCACATTTAAAACCACCGAGCTCATTAACTACTTAATGAGTTTTGTGCTTTCCTCCTGCACAAGCAGCAAGCCTCAGTCTATTTTCCAAGTCACAACTTCTTTTTGCTGTCATTTCTAATAATACAGTTTTGTGCACAGAGGTTTCCTAAGAGCCATGTCGACCAAGACATGTTTCTTCACAGTAGGAAATACAGAAATTGATAGAACAACAGCACTAAAATTAAAACATCTATTTGGTATGTCAAACAAAACCTACAGCACCAAACCCAGGAGTTCCTTATATTACACTCGGTTAAGAAAGCACAGGCAAAATGTGTAAAATATCATGGAAATAGAAAATTTGAAATATTATAGGGTATATTATATTTAGCAATATAATTTAACTGCACAGTAAAGCAAAACTGCTTAAGCATTAGACATGTATATCATTATAGTTTATCCACTGCAAGTAACTGCCAGTAGACAAGAAATTGTAAGTTGCCTGTAGGGAATTCTTTTGGATGAATTATCAGAGGGTGAATGAATATTTAAAATAAGACACATTTTAGAAACCTATTTCTAAAAGAATATGCTCTTCAGTTAGTCCTTCCAGGAAACCAGGTTAGATTTTTAATTGTGTATCTGTCAGTGCAGATAATCTAAATCAATCATTTAAATTATGATCAGTTTTTAGACATTAGTTTTAAGAATGAGATGACAGAGGAGAGAACACGAGATGATCTGCTTGGTTGATCTCTGGCTGCTACTGCCAGTAGAGCTGTTAGGGGGAAGAAGACAGACATCCACATGTGAAGGAATCCTTCTTTTTAATCTACTGTAAATCAAATAAAACGACCACCTGGGCAGCATTCAACAGCTGCCATTAGCAGTAGTCACCAATACGTGTCTAGAAGGCATCTTTGAACTAATTAGTCAACTTCCAAACTGTGACAGCTTTCTAAGAAGAAAACAAACATCTCTTATATTGTCACTTTTTCAAGTTTGTATTTTACCTGATCAGAACCATATAGAGCTAACATATTTGGCATTAAGCAAAACGCTCAGATCCAAAGTCAGTGCCATAACTGCCTAAAACGTAGTCAGTTTTGGATTAAGCTTTCATTCGTGTCCTAGGCTTAATAATCTTGGATGCTTAGAAATGATAATGAAAAGCAAAGTATGATGCTGTTAGCCTTAACATAAGATTTCTGGTAATGCCAGAGCACTTCATATGATGCAGATAACTTAACTTGAATGTTAGTGCAGGTGAAAGCAGGTAGGAAACCGCAGTGATATTGGAAAGTAACATAATTTCATGAAGCATACAGTAGCTGAAGAAAAGACCGGTGGCAGCCTTTCTCCACATCCCTAATGCTTCAATTACCCTGTGGTGAACCATGGTGAAATCACAGCCTTGGTCCTAGGAGGGAGAGGGTATGTGGTACACAGTGAGGAGGAGCAGAGGAAGTGGTTTTTAAAAGTAACCATGTAAGCTGAGTCCACAAATCACCAGGAAACAGCTACAGAAGAACTGCAAGAAAAACCAAGAACGAGTCCCTGCCACAGGCAAAAAAGTATGGTCTTATCTCTTTGTAGTAACTTTTCTTGATTGGAAAAGTCAAGCCAAGTGTCTTGTTGCCTGCAAAGTGGGAACAACTAGGGATCCCTCACAGCCGTTTTATAGCAACACCTATACCAAGAGGAAAAGTAGCTGCTTCTCCTATCAATTACAAAAATTTTTTAGAAGAAATTTATCCTGACACAAGTTTACAGACTTATATTTTTTCCTTCTGTAAAACAATTATGTACTTCATTGTATTTATGCTATCTGTATATGTATTATGCTATTTATGCTATTTGGCATCTAAGAAACTGGCATAAAATCAAAGAAAACATATGTAAACAAAATGCTTAAATAGCACAAGAAATACTCTCTTAAGATCTTACTGGGTTAAATCACTATGAAAAAAATAAATGAATTAGCAAAAGATATCATTACAAATCCAACTAGCACAATGAAAGGAAAAGTTTCATGGTAGGTTTGATGAAGCTTATTAGTCCTTCGTTTTGACTGCTTTGTTTCTCTAGATATTCTGAATATATTAATTTAGTGAGGAAACTACTCAAAACCCATAAAGAAATAAATAAAAGTAAAATCCATAGCTAGTAAGACAGCTTCAGACACCTTCTTATATTTAATCGCTCTTCCCATCACTTCAATGGAATGCTTCAATTTTTAATTTTTTCCTAACATTACCATTATGCTACCTGCGAGCCCCAGTTTACTGGGGAACTCCATCTTCACTTAATCACCTTCTGGCCAATAGATCACTCAGCACAAAATATCCAGGCCTAACCTGTCCTGCATAGGAATGATTTTTGGGAAGAGTGGAGCACAAATTCTGTCATGGAGTTCAAGTGAGATCAAACAAAATCTGTACACCTCGGTCAGCATCATCCAAAAATTTCAACCTTCTGAATGCTTTATTAAACACTGTGCTAACATTCGTCTCTGCAGAACACCTACCCTTGCTTACAATGGCATACCAAGCTCATGTTTTACTCAGATAAAGCAGAAACATTCTACCAGCTCTGCAGTAGAGTACTAAGTCTGTTTGCAGGTAGGCAAACAGACTTATTAGATTGTCAGTGATTAAATGCAAAGCTGCAGCCAGTTTATGATAGACCAGAACCATTCCTCCTCCTTCTCCAGCAGCCTCTGTCCATGGATCTAAATTTCAAAGCAGCTCAAAGTGCATCCCAGGCATTTTAAGCTCTAGAGTTAAAAATTAATTTTCCCTAGCAACGTGCCCTGAAATTATCTTGCTTTCATGGAAGCTGTTTCAGTGATCCTTTTTGTTACAGAGGCAGCTTGGGCTCAGTATCAGCCATTTCATTTACAACGGGTACTGAAAGACCCTGGAAAAAGCTTCACTTGATCCATCCAACCTTGAATTTTCTTCCCTGCTTCCTGCACTAATCCTTAACTGAGTATCACTGTCCCCATTTCCCTCAGAACAACAATTCAGGGAAATTACTTTTTTTTCCAGTACAACATAATATATTAATTTCTGATTTCTCTCTTGACAACTGTGAGGATGCACAGAGTTTGCTACAGGGTCACCAGCTGCAAATGTCACCTCCCGTATTTTTGTGGAGCTTCTCTTGTCTGCCATCAAGCAAGTTATCCTGCATTATTGCCAGTGTCTCTGCTTGTTTTCCAGGACAGAACATCTAACTGTTAATAATCACATGTCCAAAATTTACCAGCTTCATAACTACACTCCAGCTCATCTAAAGATGCTTTGACAAAGCCTTCACATACTATATCTTTCCCAGTTTCACCATATGAAAAATTGTTCTTGACCTTTGAACACATTATCTTCTCTGAAGAAAACCCTCCTGGGCATGGGCTTTACACACAAACAGCTCCCTCCCAGTCCTTAGCAGGGAAAAGGGACAGAACTCCTTCATTCAGAACAAAGGTTTACTCCTTTAAACAGGTGTTCAGTGGGAGCCATATGAAACTTTGTGTATCACCGAAATAACGTGGTTCAGAATGAATATCCCTTTTTTTTTTTTTTAATTATTTTTTTTGGCCAAAACTCCTATTGTTCCTGGAGAAAAAGGAAGCCTTAAATTGTTTTTCAGCCACATTCTCTGCATTGGATATCCTGCCAGATTTTTGCTGATCACTTTATATGCTGACACTGCTTTTGGTTTTTTTGCCTGTTTAACTAATGTTTTTTATTATTTTCACATGATGTTCTTTGGAAAAACACAGATTGTTTTCCCAGTTATGCAGCTCCCACCATTACTTTACACAACTTGTGGCTATCTCTGTTTTGGCCACATCCCCTCATTACTTAGTGTAAATTTATGAACTCTGATATTCATTCAGCTCCCATGCTTTCAACCAGAGAAAAATAGCCCACTAAATGCTTGCAGGAGCCAAACTACCTGTCATTCCTTCTGTAATCCCTGGCACTTCTGTTCATTGTCCTTGGTAGAAGAAGAAAAATTAAGGTGGAGAGCATGCAGCATCTGTGGCTTCTCTTCTGCTGAAATGACTATGTGGGTTTATTTTCTGTTCCTGTGGGATCTGGAGTTGGGTCCTCGAGGTGTAGCTTAGCATCCCACCTGTGAGCTGCATGTTCCTCCTCGGGACTTTTGGTGGTCATGCCACAAAAGCAAAGCTCTAGTGCCAGGCTTCACCAGGTAGCTGATGCTGAGTTCAAACTGTTCACAGTAGGGTTATGCTGACTGAACATCCAATCCCAGGTTTTCATGGTGGAGTGATTTCTTCACCAGTTTCCAGCAGGAGTCATAACTCATCACTAGGATGTTCACAGAAGAGATTTTTGACACACATGGTGGCCATTTTTTATTTCCCTGCTACTCCCATTCTAAATTTCAGTTTGTCTTGATTCTTTTTGAGACAGAGTCCTTAAGAGTTTTCTCAGGTCATTCAAAAAATGACCAAGAAGCATAATAAAACTTGGAAAATTATGTATCAAAATGTATTTTAACAGGGAATAACTTAATTGAAACATAAAAGATGCTGAATTCTAAGCAACTGTAAGGGAAATTATTAAGCTAACATAGCGAAAAGCTCACCCCCCTCAACTTCCAAAATCACAATCATTCTTTTTGCCCTAGTGGTTACAGCTACAGCCTTTAGAAAAATTTCAATTTCACACTCCTTGCTTTCTTTCAGTCACTCTGTGGTGGTGAAACCATTAGTATTTAAAACTGAAGGGTCTGGCTAAGAAGTTTATCTTACCTAAAATAACATTCCTTTGGACTAAAAGCTAGCAGTCCCTTATGGTTTCCAACTCCCCACTTGTGAGCTTGGGCAATACCAGAGAGGGGCAGATGCCATCTCAGTGCCCTCTCACTAGGGCCACAGTAAATAAGGCTTTTTCTGTCCGATTTGCCCTCATTTGTACTCGCACTGTAACTCACTCAGAGTCCCCAGAGCCCCCAACAACTCTGCACCACATTTGTTTTGAACACAACAAAATCCCATCTTTCCCAGAGGCCTGAACAAATGAAACCAGTGACCTTATTTCATTTCCTTTTCCCCAAAGGAGCACTAATTTCAGTGCTGCGTTGTAGCTGGCAGAACAGTATGTCTTACAAACGAAGCAGTGAGAAGGAGCATTCCCAACATCACATTGCAGAATGCAAGACACTGAGATTTACTATGTTCTTCAGAGCCTTAACATACTGTACTCATCTATTCACAGAGCACTGAATCCTCCTTTTTAGAAAAGGCTCCTACATATCCCATGCTAACAAAGATGACATTTACGAGTTTTACCACGAGTCTTTTTTCTCCTTGACTAATTTTGTCATGGTAGGAGTATGTCACTTATTTATGGCATGCATTTGGGTGGATTGTGGGGTTTTAATCACCAGCTGGAGGAATTTTTGTTGTTGGACATTTTGGCCAAAGCTGTATTCATTTAAGAGTGGTTCAGAATTAGTAACACTGAGGAGCCCAACTGGGAGCACTTTAGGAATACCTATTTCAGGATATTTCTAATTAATCTCAGATAAGACATCCTGAAGTTAGAATACCAATTATGGGTCACTCAACAATTGCCTTGGACAGTGACCTAATTTTTAATGCTAAAATGATATCATCTATTTTATTGCTGCTGAGAGGGAAACAAAGTAATTAGTTGGTGCTTTTTAAGAGGAAAACAAGCAATTTAAGTCTCTTTTACAGGGAAATAGTCAAAATTGCAGCATTATCTGCAAATAAATCTTCACTTAATTGCTTCTCCACTGCCAAAAATAGGCCCCAATTGCACAGAAAGCAGAGGCTGATGGGAGAGAGCTGCATCATTAAAAAGCTAGAATGTGTATGTTATTCCACTTTCTCATGCAAACATTGCTTCTCTTTCACAGCCTTAGAGTAACAGCATCATATTTGAAGGAAACCTTCCCTCTGGTTGTTTTGGAACAAGTAAAATAACCAGTACAAGCCTACATAAAGTTAAAAAATAACAAAAATACCCAAACCAACCAACCAACCAAAAAAAAAAAAAAAAAAAAAAACAAAAAACCAAAAACCAAGCCCCTAGAAGTGAAATACCTTATGACGTTTAGAAATTCTGGTTATTCTGTGACCAAATAGTCTATCAAATAATCGACCAGATGTTTAGGTGGTCCATGGTCCAAAACTGACAAAAAACAAGTGACAACCACTGGCACTTCATGAGTAAAAAATCAACAGACTGGGTGGGAATTTGAGAACTACATCAGAGGCACTCAAGTTGCTCTCACAGAGAAAATCAGTAACTCTCACATTGACTGCAATGGCCAACAACTGCACACAGCTGAAAAATCCTGCTCCTGGATGGAAGGAGAAGCACAGACAATAAAACACCATAGCAAATCTTGCCTGACAAGAGTGTTTCTTTTGCACAGAATCATAAAATTAGTGGATTAAGGGTAGACAGTTAAATTAATCTAGTTAGATTTTACCCAAGCAGCCGGTGTTGTACCTCAAAAAAATCTTAATTTAAAAATTAATTCAAACTTATTTGAATAAAAACAAGGCCTTTTGAATTTAAGCTGTAAAGAAAGAAAAACAATAAGTGACAGTGTTTCAGATGGAAAGAAGGTGTCTCATCAGTTACTAAAAGGATTTTTTTAAAATATCTTCCTTAAAATATCTGTGATAGAAAAGACAGCATACTAGTTATAGATTTAGACGTGGTAATGAAGTGGAAGAAATTCTGATTATTGGCAGCAGAACAGGAACACAAAAATATAAAAACTGAATCTCAAACACAAAACTCCCAGCATTTATCCCAGAAATAATTTGCTTATAATCTTAAAATCTCACTTTAAAAAACCCCCACAACTATTAGTAGCAGAAATCTTGAAAATGTGAGCCAAGTGTAACTGTTACATGCACGTGTAAAATCCCAAAAATACCCAGATGACAACTCAGAGATGCTGTATCTCCCCTTCACTTCTGGCTATTAGCTCAGAAAACTAAGAACAACAGTTTAAAGGTCAGCAAAATTAACTATCTCAGTAAGCTTTGCTACAAAACCAGCATTCAGCTAAAGCCCATAATACCCACAATTTGAAGACGCTGTCTTTACAATGCCTATTTTTAAAGTATCCATGAGAAGCTGCAGTCACACTATGCCATTACAAAATATTTCAGAATACTCATGCAAACACAATTCTTGTAACCATTTCAACGGCATTCATCATTCCTTTTATTTGCATTCTATTATCATACACATGAGAAGCCACTGCAAATATGCACAGTAATGTATTTGCACAGCTCCTTCAAAAAAAGGCTTTGTGAGCTTGGAAGACTTTCTATCCAAGAGCAAGAACAGTCCGTGCAATCAGTGACCAAGTGCACAGTACAAATAACAAACTGCAAACAGCACAGAGCAACTGATAGGCTGAAACAGCCAAATAATTTTGAATAATGGGCAAATTAATGGAAATTGAAATCTGTTCACACATCATTTATGGACACAACAGCTAAAATTTCTGCATAACAAAGTTTTGAAATAAGTATTAGAAAATACTACAGGAAAAGATGGGTACCAGGACCAAGACTGGAGGATTATCCTTTTTTTTTCTCCCCTAGTTTCTTACAATTATTCAGTCTAAGACAAGAACAGCACAGCTCTACTGGACAGACAAGTTACATAAAAATGTAGGATTTCCCCTTTCCCATTTTATTGCAAGGCACATTTTTCAAGAAGTGCAAATAGAAACTCAGTTAACGTCAAAAAGAACAGGATGAAGAGCATCTCAGAGAGCTCAGATTTGATATTTCTTTGATCATCAACTTGACCTTTGCCTGCTAAATGGCACAGAGCTAAGGAATGATAGATCAGCTGTCTTCACAGATGAAAACTAAAGGGCATCAAATACAGCCACCAGTGCCACAATAAAAATCTTCAAGTGGGACACTGGCTGCAGACGATTACACAGATTCAAATAACTGCTCAACAAGTTAAGAGGTACCACAGGGAAACACAGCACTTTCCATACAATGGTTCTGACACCTCTAGTTAGGAAGCCCCTTAATTGAAAATCCCTCTTGGCAAGGGAAGAGTGAGACCATGCCCTGCACCTTTGAGACTTGCATGCCACACCAATGTTTTTAACTCTTCTTAGGTTCTTATATCCGATGCATTTATAAACAAAAGAACTAAGACATCTAATGCCCATTTTTTTCCTTCCAAAAACCAGCAAAATAATAACACCATAAGAAACTTCAATCATTTCAGCAACGGTTGTAGTTTCAAGAAGCACGATGAACAACTTAAATCTACATTGCAAATCTGGCCCAATGCTGAACACTGAAGCAGCAATACCAAAAGATGCAGCTCTGAGTCTGGACAACTCAACTCAGTGTCACATTAGAATTTCATGCTGCTCTGTGCAACTCCCCCTGGCCTTCTATTAGAAGCTTTTAAATAAAAACGTTCTTCAAAGCTACCAAGCTTTGTTTTCCTGTTACTATAAGAAACTTAATCTTAAAAAAACTGAAGACAGTAATCACTCAACTGAAAATTTAATTAGTTTAAATTTAAGAGGACAAACAATTCATCTGGGTTGGGCTGTGCCTGACTAGACAGATGGTGTTAAGATTTCTTTCAGTGTTCAGAAACTGTAGAAAGCACAGTTACTAAAATGCTTTATGAGTGCTGGTGTGTATTAAGCAGTAAATAGTTGCAGGTGAAGACCTAGAAGATGTTCCAATAAACCATTTAAACACTACCTGTAGGTGCCCAAATCAATACTGTGGAAGTGAATCTGTGCTTACCTGTCCATGTTTGGCAGACAGTTGACCAATTCAGGTTCATACCTCTGACATCAACACTACTAATAGGACTAATTAATTAGCTCATATTCTTCTACTTATCAAACAGCAAGAGAAATCCAAGCTTCCTGCCTTGCATTTCCAACAGAGTAGAAGCATCTGTTCTGAAGATGAAAAGTGACATTTGCTTTCAAGTTCTTTGAAATAATCCCCATGCTTTTCAGAGTGTAAAGACTAATGAATTTTGTCAGTTTGGACGTTTCATGATCCTCTTCTAGTGAGCTACATTTCTGTCACAATTTTTTTCCTGGATAAAATACAAGTAAATCCCAACACAACAAAGCTTGTACAGCTGCAAAGCCTTCAGGGGTGTATTCCACTTTGTCCACCCAAACTACACTCTGTTGGATACAGTGTGACCTCAGACAACCATCACAAGAATTTTCATCCAACAATTACTAAAAACATGCTGTGTTCTACTTACAGTTCAGACTGTGCATGAGGAAAGCACTGTGGCTGCTTAGAGGGTGACCCCTGTGACTCAAAAATACGTTTTTTGTGGGTCTGGTCCATGCTTACAAGTACATCAAGAAAAGTATCAACACAGCAGCTTCAGGCCAACACCAATACAATCCATTAAGGCACAAAGCATCCTCCACCCCAGCCATGCAAGAGGTGAAGTGATTGACTCTCCACAAGGATTGGACTTGAAGGTAATGCAGTTAATGCAGAGAGACTGACTAGGACTCATGGGCTCACCATCTTCTCAAATGAAGGAGGGCTGTACAAATATAGTTATTTCTGCAGCACCTATGTTTATCATGGCTGGACTGATGCTTGTTCACTTGTTCTGATATGTACTTTTAAACTGTATCTTTAAAGAGTAACTGGCACTGAAAGCTTAATTCATTTTCCCATCTCTTTTCTCAAACAGAAATAGACATTTATATGTGGCACTTGAGCCAATCCTGTCCAAATAATGTGACACACAAGGAAGACAGAGATTGTCAAGAAAAACATGCACAGAATGGTACTGCTATCACATCTCACACTACTGCATGTGTGTTCTGGTAGCCAACACTTCAAATACAGCCCAACTACTAAGGGAGAGAGTTAAATCACAAGGAGTAAAGAGTCAGTACAAGCAAGGCAAAATTCTTTTCCCGAAATTAAAAGTGTAATTACCTTGGTGTGAAATTTTACACATGTTATAGATATTTTAAGAGCTGCACATCTACTCCTCTGAAATACCTCCTTACTGTTAACAGGTCTCCATTCTTGATTACCAGTAATAAGATTTAAAAAAAAAAAAAATCAAATAATCCAAACTCCATATGAACCACAAAATTCCCTCTGTTCCGTTTCTACTTTAACACCTTTTATTCCAGGGATGGACATGGACAAGGACTAGAAGATAGGCTATTCTACCATTCTGGCTCCATAAAGTAACTGAACACTCAAAGGCCACCAGCCTTGTGGTTGCTCTCTCACATCAAATCAAAAGTTTCCATCATCTCACAATAATTGTCAGCTTCTCTGGCCGTATGAAGAAGACTAATAGCTTACTGGGTCTAAGGCAAAAAGAACCAAACTTCTTGGCTCGGGAAAGGTGGAAGGGAAGGCAGTTAAAAAAAAAAAGACAGGAGAGTTCTACATTATTACTACTTACCTCAGAGTTAATACAGTGATCTTTCAGAAGGAAAAGGAAGTTAAAAGGCAGTATATGCCATGACAATAGACTAAATGCATATAGATACAATAGCACTTCAGGAAAGCAAACAGATGACAGTCTGGGTGATCTGTCCAAGAGCATAGCTAACATCTGTGCTATTTTTTTTAATTGCAAAGCACTTCTGTGCAATGCTTGACTGATCATTATTTTATATATTCACAGCTGAAGAAGCAGTTTCCCTGACAAGAATATCGTGCTGCCTGGCATTTGTACTTTTTACTAATATCCCAATTATGTTACTACTGATGACCAAGAAATAAAGTATTCAGTAAGAAATATGGCCATGCACCAAATTATCTCAGATTCTCAGATGTTCAGTGTACACAGTCTGGAAAAACAAAACAATTTATATGGCATAATGAAGTACTCAAAGATCAGAACAATTTTGAATAGAAGGCAAAATAGAAATCAAACACCAAGTAAATGGAACAAGTTTTCTGTTGAGTAGGTTTGACTGACAAGATCATCCTTACTTGCTGTCAAAGAGTGACAGTCCACACTGAGGTGGCTGAGCAAGCAGTGAAATAAAAACTTACTGTCAAAGGAAGTAAGAAAACTTAACTGCCACCAGCTGTCACTGTACCAGCCTTACCCTCTTGTTCTTAGTCAATTCTAGTTGCTTTCAAACCTTGCCAATCTAGCAGACATAGCAATCTAGCAGGTTGATCAAGAGTACAAGACAGAACTGACAGCTGAACAGATAGCCCTTCTTCATGCAGCCAGACATATCAAATGGGAACAGGGGATTAATTTAACAGACCCTAACACCATTTTGCATGGTAAGACCATGATGTTATTTGCTCCTCTGTACTGTTTGGATATTATCCACCTACTGCTTGATGCCTCTGGAAGAGCAGCTGCCCAGATGACTAACA